>NW_026294562.1:77375741-78575741 GCF_007827085.1 Peromyscus californicus insignis
TGATTGATTGATTTTGAATACATTTAATTGTGTGTTTATTCAGGTGCACATGTATATATATACCAGAGGACATCTTTTGGGAGTCTGTTCTCCTTCCATCACATGGGTTCCAGGGGTTGAACTCAGATTGGCAGACTTGGTGGCAAGGGCCTTTACCCACTGTCATCATGAGAGCCTCTCACTTAGTTTTTTTTTTTTTTTTTTTTTTAAGATTTATTTATTTATTATGTATACAGCATGTATGACCGCAGGTCAGAAGAGGGCGCCAGATCTCATCATAGATGGTTGTGAGCCACCATGTGGTTGCTGGGAATTGAACTCAGGACCTCTGGAAGAGCAGTCAGTGCTCTTAACCTCTGAGCCATCTCTCCAGCCCTCTCACTTAGTTTTAAATTAGTCTTCAAGACCTGAAACAGACATCTTTTTTTTTTTTTTTTTTTTTTTTTTTTTTTTTTTTTTTTGGTTTTTCGAGACAGGGTTTCTCTGTGTAGTTTTGGTGCCTGTCCTGGATCTTGCTCTGTAGACCAGACTGGCCTCGAACTCACAGAGATCCACCTGGCTCTGCCTCCTGAGTGCTGGAATTAAAGGCGTTCTCCACCACCGCCCGGCCTGAAACAGAAATCTTAGCATAAGATGGGAAGCTTGCAGATTGAGCTTCTGAATCCCGAGATATTGACCCTTACCTGCTCCAACTTAGAGTCCTGGGGGCGTTCCTGTATGTTGAAAGGGTAGTGTTACGTGGTGTGTTTCTACTTCCTCATTGCTCTTCTTAGGTCCTTAACCCGCCAGTCTGGATCTGGCTTTGCCACTTGAAACAGCTGGCAAAGTTTCCAGTGGCCTTCTTGCTGAAGCATTTGGGATCTGCAGTGTCCTTTAACCATTTGCAGGTCTGAACATAGCCTGTTTGTCTTCTACTTCTGTTCTGTATGTTTACTCAGGTGAAGCCTGGGACTCCTTTTTTATCCACTGTAAATGAACACAGTTTGATTTTGGAATCTTGTCTGAGAAGCTGAAAGCTTGTGTAGTTTCAGAGGAGGTCTGACTCCTTTTGTTTTGCAGTGTTCCTGTCTGTTTTTATTTGGTACTTAATAATAAGCCCAAGTAAAAATCAGGGTAGCCATCCTTGCTAGGTAGATACTTCTTAGTGTATCTAGTGCTTGTACATAGGTCACCTTTTTTGAAACTTGCAATGTCCTATGAAACATCCCAACATTAGTGTTGGAATTATTGAAGTGATCAGAATGTAAATTGTAGCATGAATCTTAAAAGTTCTTATTAATAAAATCAAACCTGAGGCCAGTTATTGGGTTGAATGCTGGAAGATCAGAGAGACAGAACAAGCCACAGCGCACCTCACCTGACCAACTTCTCATCTGGTCTTGTTTCCTCAGACTGGAAGCCTCTGTGTCCTCATCCCAATTGCTCTCAGCTGAACTGCTGCTCGAAAGCCTGAAGCTTAACCAGCCAAATGCTTAACCAGCCAAAAGCTGCTAGTTTCTGGTCCTCACACCTTATATACCTTTCTGCTTTCTTCCACCACTCCCTGGGATTAAAGGCTCGCTTTCTGGGATTAAGGGCGTGATGAGTCACCATGCCTGTCTGTTTCCTTGAACACATGGATCTCTGCCTCTGGAATGCTAGGATTAAAGGCGTGTCCTACCACTGCCTATCTTTTATGTTTAATATTGTGGTTTTTCTGTCTCTGACCCCAGATAAATTTATTAGCATGCACAATATTTTGGGGAACACAGTACCACAGTAAACAGCCTGGTATTTGGGCTTGTGTCTGGTGATGTGCTCGGCTGGTTCTAGCACTGTCTCCTGGAGCTGCCACGTGTCCATTGGTCTTTGCAGTTGCTGGAGCTTCTCAGTTTGCACCTTAGCTTCTTGGGTTGGGGTGGAGTGTGCTGGGTAGGTTGACTGGCAGTGGATTCTTGGGAGAGGCTGTAAGTGATCATTTAACTTAGACACCAGCATGGCAATGTCTGATGCTCTGCTTGGGCTTGGAGTGTGTGACTCAGGAGTTTCTTGAGGCCCCACTTCTCTCCTCTTTCCTTGAACTCTCATCTTCCCTTTTCATGGTCTCCTTTCTGTGTGGTGATGTACTGTGTATCAAAGAAAGCGTGCCTGAGGAGCAGAGGACAGAACCAGCACTAGATTAAACACAGAGGCCAGACAGGGGTGGCACACGCCTTTAATCCCAGCACTCGGGAGGCAGGGATCTGTCTCTGTGAGTTCAAAGCCACCCTGGACTACATGAGATTGATTCAGTCTAGGAGAGAAACAACCAGAGAGTGGTAGCACACACCTTTAATCCCAGCACTTGAGATCTCATACCTTTGCTAGCAGTATTTGGGAAGCACACACGCCTTTAATCCCAGCACTAGGAAGGAAGTGAAATGACTGGGCAGAGAAAGGTATATAAGGTGTGAGGAGACGGGAACAAGCGCCTTTCGGCTGAGGACTTTCAGCTAGAGGATGTGTGGAGACAGGATCTCACCTTCCATTCGGCCTGAGGACCCGGTAGTGGTGAGAAGTGTCTCTAGTAGCTTGTTCCTTTGTCTCTCTGATCTTTCCACATTTACCCAATATCTGGCTCCGAGTTTTTATTGTAAGACCGTTTAAGATTCGTGCAAGATTACTCTCCTTTCTCTCTTCCTCTCTCCCTCTCTCCCTCTCCCCCATCCCCCCTCTCCTCCCCTCCCCTTCTTTCCCCCTCCCCCCCCCCTACTTATTTTTTGGGCATTGAGTTATTTAATACTTTCTAATGTCTTTATTTCTCTAAATTTTCCTACAGCCTGTAAATTTTATTTTTTTGCCATGCTGCGTTTTGTCCCCATCCCCCCCCCCCCACTCCCCATGCCCCATGCCTCGTGCCATTATTAGCCTGGCTGTCCTGGAACTCTGTAGACCGGGCTGGCCTAAAACCCAGAGATTGGCCTGCCTCAGCCTCTCAGCCTCCTGAGTACTGGGATTAAACGTGTGCATCACCATGTCTAGTCCTAGCCCTTTTACTTTTTATTTATTTATTTTTTGTTTTATATTATTATTTTATTTTTGGTATTGTTTGTTTGGAGACAATTGCATACTGGCCAGGCTGGCTTCAAAGATGTATTTTTTTTTTTTTTTTTCATTTTTAACTTATGTGTGTGTGCAGTGTGTAAAGGTGCCTGAGGAGGTCGCAGGTGTCAGATCCCCATGTCACTGTAGCTAGGGGTAGTTGTGAGTGACCCAGCGGGGGTGCTGGGAACTTAACTTGGGTCCTCTGCAAGAGCAGTATGTGCTTTTAACCATTGAACCCTCTCTCCAGTCCTGAGTCTGGCTTCAAACTTTGTAGCTGAGGATGACTTTGAATTTTCTTCTGCCTTCATCTTCTGTGGGAGGCCAGCTCCCACCTTTTCAAGGGTTCTTATGAGGAGGAGAGAGGGATAAGAAAATATTACATAGAAAGATAGCGAAGAGGAGAAAGACAGAAACACAGGATAGCTTTGGGAGGACCTGGGTGAATACCCAACAGCCTTTTCCATTTAGTCAAAAGGGCTTTTTATAACAACGCCAAGGGGCGGGGCAAAAGACCTTCCCCTTGCTAGATCAAAGGACACTGTCCAGCCAAGTGTAGACCCTTCCAAACACCTGGTAACCACACCTGTGGTCAAATCATCCCCTTATGCAGCCCTGCTGGGTAAAGCAAGCTCAGATTCTTGGACCCTGAGTAAGTTCTCACTAGGAAACCTCTATGGGTCTCTACAGTTTCCCTGACTGCTGGGACAATAGGCATATGCCACTGTGTGTGTGTGTGGTGTTGGATATCAAATCTAGGGATTCATGCATGCTAGGCAAGGACTCTACCAATTGAGGTGTGTCCCCAGCCCTTACTTAATTTTGAGATAAGGTCTCACTAGGTTGCCTTGAATTTCTTATCCTCCTGTCTTAACCTCCTGAGTAGCATGAGTGATAAACTTGTACCAAGGCCTGGTGGTAGTTTTAATTTAAATAGAAATATCTCCCTCTCTCAAATGAAATGACATACCAAATTTGATTAATGAAACATACCAAGACAGTGTCTATATTGTCTCCAAACTACTGGGATCAAAGATCCTCCTGCCTTAGCTTGTCAAGTAGCTGGATGTATACTATTCACCTGGCATATTGGTAATTTTTATAGACTGGGTTGGCTTGCAAGCTATACAGTTCAGACAACAGCTTCTCTTTGAGTCACAAGTGCTAATACTATTGGGGAGGAATTCATCACTCAGCAGGCCAGTTCATTTGTCATCTCATAGCCTACTGTGCCAGCAGTATGGGAGGCACAGCCCATGCCTGGCACTGCCTGAGCATGGCCAGTGTTGGTGGTGTAGATGGTGCTGTACTTGTAAATGGCTCATTAAGGGAGATGGTTGAAGTTCCTCAGTTTCCACAGGAGTAGAGGATTGGCTGGAGGTCTTCAGACCTTTCGCAGTTAAACACAAAACATGTTAAAATGAGAGCCTGTTGTCTTAAAATGCTCTTGGGGGTAAAGGAGGAGCTTTGGGGAAGGGAAGCAAGTAGGAAAGGAATTAAGAACTAACTAAAATAACAGGAGTTTCCAGGTAGATAATGCCCATGATGGTTCAGTCATGCTCTGCAGATACTCACCTTTTTGCTCACAGGCTGGTTTTTGCTCAAGTGGTTTTTGTTACTATTAATACTTAAAACTTCTTATGAGACTGGGTGTGTAATCAGGGTTGGCCTAGAGCTTGTTATCTTCCTGCCTCATCCTCCTGAGTGCTGAGACCACAGGCACGTGCCCCTGACTACAGCTGTTCTGCTGAATGAAAAGGAAGTGGAGTTGGGAGATCCATGTGCAAGAGGGTTCCCTTGTTCTCAGGGTCGGTCGGTCGGTTGGTCTCTGTCTCTGTCTCTCTCTCGCTGTGTCTCTCTCACCTTTTTAGACACGTTTTCAGCCAGGGTTAAACTAGGCTGGCCTTGAACTGAAGAGATCCACCTGCCTCTGCCTCCCTACTGCTGGGATTAAAGGCGAGTGCCACCATGGCCCGGCTCAAGGGCCTCACCTTTTACCCTGGGCATCTCTACTCAGTCTGTTCTCTGCTAATCGGTGTAGGTTGAACTTGGAGTGTGTGTCAAGCTTTGTTTTCAGCTGCACATTCATCTTTATTGGCTCCTCATGTGAGATTGAAAGCTGACTGTATGTAGGACTTCTGAAGCATCTTCAGAAACCCCAAGAGTCCTCTGTATTAAATTAACATCTGGCTAATTAACCAGATTGTGTATGTAGGGTCTCTAAGCCTCCCAGAATCTGTTTGCTCTGCCTATTCAGGCAGGGCCAGGACTGTTAATTTGCTCTCAGCATCTTTCTCCAGTTGTATTTTGAATTGTTTTTCTTTTTCTTAACATAAATAATTAAAATTACCTGGCATGCATTTGTAGTAGATAACTAAAACTGGGTTTTAAGCCAGAAGGAAAATCCTCTTGTTTTTCTGGCTTGAATTGTGCATTTGAAGAATATTGAACCAAGGTGTTTGGGAGGTAAATTACTCTTGTTGTAGATGGTACCTGGAAGGAACTGGGAAGCAGAAGCGATTTATTGATGTTTTCTCAAATTCTTTTGTCAGGCATCTGAAGAAGCCTCCCTCAGGGCACTGGAAAGTCTGATGACAGAATTTTTCCATGATTGTACAACCAATGAAAGAAAACGTGAGATAGGTAAGTGAGATTTGGGGAAGAAGGAATTGATACTCTTGGCTGGTCAAACCTGCATGTGCCCCTTGAGTTCTGGGCTTTGCTTTGGTGCTACTGGTGGCAGGTGGGGCCTGCAGACCTAATTGCAAGGGCATAGTGATTGGTTTTCTTTCCTTTCGGTCAAGTGGAAAGCCTCTGTTTTGTTTCTAATCTTAGCAGTGTTGTTGTAAGAAGCCCACAACACTTAATTTCAAACAAGAACAACTTATGAAAGTATCTGAATGAATGCCTGAGACAGTGGTCTTTGAATCCCTTACCTGGTCTACCTTTGGAGCCTTCCAGCCTTTTCTTCCTTTTTGTCTTGGTTGCCTTTCCCATTCTGCAGTTTTCGTGAATAAAGGCTCTGTAACAGAGAGAACATGTAGGTGTAATCACTTGCTGTCTCGGGGCCTCAGCATGTTTGAGAACCCACGTTTGACTTTTTATGTTCATTAACACAGTTATGTTAATCAAACATACTAGAAAGAAATAATTTATTCAAGCGTCAACGTCCTGCCTCAGGGACATGACCCGCTGTGCTGCTCAAGCAGTCTGTTCCCCTTTGGATCCTCTCTTAACCTTGGATTTGAGTGAAAGGTGCTTTCTTACTACTCTGTACTCTGTAACCATACTTGTTGCTTACCTTTCCTTAAGGTCTGTCTTTGACTCAGAACCCTACAGGCCCATTTCTGTCTCCACTGGCGTGACTCATGTTAGCCAGCTAAACCTCCTGGTCCTGTCTGTCATCCAAAGTCCACTTGGGGCGGAGACTCTTACGGGTGCCTAGGACATCTTGCTATAGCCTGTTTTTTGCTAGCCTCCTTGAAGCATCGTGTCATCTGATAGTTGGTACTCGCGATAGCCTGCACCTTTCTTTTCTGAGAGAGTACATTGTAGAGAAGTAGAATAGACAGAGGACCACTGATGGTTGCTGAGTCTGGGCGATGAACAGTGTTTGCCTAGAAGACCTACCCTGCTTGCTACTCTGGTTCTCTATGCTGATTATCCTCCTGACCCAGTGTGAGATCACCTTGTTAGTTGATGGTACTAGTACTTTATATTTATAGTGAAAATACTAGATAAAATTTTTACCAAAAAAGGTAGATCTTCCTCTGTTAGTCTCCTATAATCTTCCACTCTTATTTCTTCAAACTCTTGTCGCTGGCTTTGATTTTTCTTTGAATTTTTGATTTGCTCATTAAATGTTGCTCACATTTGCATATTCATGGGTTGAAAGTGGAACCTTGTATAAGATATTCATATCTGAATTGAACTTTTATGCAGACTAGGAGTATAGCTTAGTGGAAGAGCACTTTCCTTGCATGGGCCCTATCCTTAGCAACACAGAGAGTCCATAAAACAACACATATTACAGACGTTCAGTTGAAATGCTGGCTAATTGGAACTGTTCTGTACCAGTTGGTTGGTCTTTTGCTTATCTTTGTACCTGGTCATTGTGGCTTAATCTGAGTGTGTGACTGGAACTGTTGTTTGCTTTTTTTTTGTTGTTGTTGTCTTCGTAAAAACTCCAGGCTTTGCCAGTTGATGTAAGGGAACAGAAGGAAGCCATGTCTTTTTTTTTTTGGTTTTTCGAGACAGGGTTTCTCTGTGTAGCTTTGCGCCTTTTCCTGGAACTCACTTGATAGCCCAGGCTGGCCTCGAACTCACAGAGATCCGCCTGGCTCTGCCTCCCGAGTGCTGGGATTAAAGGCGTGCGCCACCACCGCCCGGCGGAAGCCATGTCTTATTAAGGCCCTTCTACCCACCTGCCTGCCAGACAAATTACAGTGCTCGAGAGGTTAATAGAGTAGGTAGGGGGGACGCATGAGACCAGCTGTCTTTTAACAGTGGAGGAATGGGAGCAGTATATACAGCAGTGGTTGGCTGTGACCAGGCTTAGGGATCAGCTGTCTTTTAACAGTGGAGGAATGGGAGCAGTATATATAGCAGTGGTTGGCTCTGACCAGGTTTAGGGATCAGCTGGCTTGAGCCCAGCATGTCATTTCCAGCTATAACTCACATTATCTGGTTTGCTTGTGTCTGTGTTACATAAAAAAACAAAACAAAACAAAACAAAAACAAAAAAACCCTTTTGTTTAATTATCAGGACATGCCATCATCTTTCACAGAATTTTTAAGATTTAAGAAAATTATTTTTATTTTATGTCTATGAGTTTTGCCTGCACATATGTCTGTGTACTATGTGCCTGGAGGAAGTTAGAAGTGGGTATGGGAGCCCCTGGAACTGGAGTTGTAGAAAGTTATGAGCTGCTATGTGGGTGCTGGGGATTGAACCTAGGTCTTCTCCAAGAGCAGCCAGTGCTGAACCATTTTTGTAGCCCTTCTGTAGAATGGCTAGTGAGGCTGCTTTGATGCGCTTAGTTAGGGTTGCAAGGCAGGCAGAGAACTGCAGTGTCTTCATGGAGACCTTGCATAGGCCAGGCTTGCTGGCAGGGTCCATGGCTAGTGCCTAGATCAAGGTGGTTAACAAGCATTGTGCCTACAGGTGATGGTGGGTAGCTAGACTAATAGGGGTGGGTAGCTTATTAATTGTGACTTTTGGCTTATGCTGTCAGTGGTCTGAGAGGAGAAGAGCCATTTTTCTTTCTTCTTTTTTTTTTTTTTTTCTTTTGGTTTTTCGAGACAGGGTTTCTCTGTAGTTTTGGTGCCTGTCCTTGATCTCGCACTGTAGAGCAGGCTAGCCTCGAACTCACAAAGATCTGCCTGGCTCTGCCTCCTGAGTACTGGGATTAAAGGCGAGCACCACCGCCCGGCGAGAAGAGCCAGTTTTAAGTGACTGGATGTACAGTCAGAGCTACTCTGGTAACTCTTAGGGTTCTTACTTTTGACTTTTACTTATTTATGTATTTTGTGTTATCATCATCATCATCATTATTATTTTGTTTTTTCAAGACAGGGTTTCTCTGTGTAACAGCTCTGGCTGTCCTGGAACTCACTTTGTATACCAGGCTGGCCACAGAAATCTGCTGGCCTCTGCCTTCTGAGTGCTAGGATTAAAGGCGTGCACCACCACCACCTGGCTATGTCTTATTATTTTTAAGCTTTATTATTATTTTATCTTATCTTATTATTCTTAAAAATATATTTGATTTTTTTTTTTTTTTTTTTTTTTTTTTTTGGTTTTTTTTTCGAGACAGGGTTTCTCTGTGTAGCTTTGCGCCTTTCCTGGAACTCGCTTTGGAGACCAGGCTGGCCTCGAACTCACAGAGATCCGCCTGGCTCTGCCTCCCGAGTGCTGGGATTAAAGGCGTGCGCCACCACCGCCCGGCTTTATTTTTATTTTATGTGTATGGGTGTTTTGCTTTCACCCATACACTGTGTACACTTTCATGCCTGGTGTCTACGGAGGCCAGAGGAAGTTCCAGTCCCTGGAACTGGAGTTATAGACAGTGGTAAACCACCACATGGCTGCTGGGATTGTTACTTTTCTCTTCCTGATTCTCTAGCCTTCATGTTGCCTGAGTGCAGGCAGTATGGATGTCACTGAAGAATGCTAGAACATTGTGTGTATAGCTTATGCTTGTAGGGTCTAGTTGGCATCATTTACATTTTGGATAGGCTTGCTGTCCCACATAGAGCTTAAACAAGAGCTTGAGCAATAGGTCTCTGTTCTCAAAAGGTATCTTTAGGAAAGTCAGTGGCCTTGAGATGTCAGGGTACACTGCCTGTGTTGATGGTACCCCCAGAGTCAAGAGTAAGTACTAACTGTATAATCTATTCACCTGGGTTTTGTGCTTGTTTGTTGACATCATTTGTATTATATGGGAAGGTAGGAATGTTTTCAAAATGATGGCAGTCTAGTCTTGTATTAATTTCATGTATTTTTATAGTTGTTTTGTTAACTTTTCCAGAGGAGCTTCTTAATAACTTTGCCCAGCAAGTAGGAGCCTGGAGATTCTGCTTGTATTTTCTGTCCAGCACAAGGAATGACTATGTGATGATGTACAGCTTAACGGTTTTTGAGGTAAGATGTTGGGTCATTTCATATTCCTGAAAACCATAGTGAAATTGTATACCACGGCACCAGGCTTTCCCTTTAATGTACAGATGACTGGGAAACAGTAGCTTGACCCACCCTCTTGGCACCCCTGTCTAGTTGCCTAGTGTCTGGGGACAACTTTTTGTCTATAGTTCCAAAAAAATTGGGCAGGCGGTTGGCTTTCTGGTACTGTTAGGTCATGTTTGGTGACTTACCTTTTTCTTTTATCATTGGAAAGACAAAGATGACTAAATGTTTTGTAAGGAGAGTGGTTGTTCTGCCGTCATCTTCCAACCCCAGACACAGTCATGCTAACTCCTGTCCCAGTTCTGTCTTCTGTGCATGCTCACAGCAGACTCTTTCCCACTCTCCCTGCTGGGACTGTAGAGTAGCATCTTGATTATGTACCTCAAGCTAGCTTCAAACTCGCCACCTCCTGCCTCAGTCTCCCAGGTGATTGGATTACAGGTGTGTGCTGTCATGTCTGGCTTGTTCACTTATATTGGGACATTACATTGTTACTGTCACTATTTGGTGGCCAGTTGGCCAGTAAGACGTGTTGGAGACAATGATGTAACAGCAAGTTTGTACATACAACTCTACATCTTTAGTTACTCAGTAGGTCTTCCTAGAGATAGGATTGTTGTGTCCTAAGATTTCAGTATTTGTATTTCTTTTTTGTTAAATGTCCTAAACTGTTGGAGGAGTGTGTGTGTGTGTGTGTGTGTGTGTGTGTGTGATGTTATAGCGAACTATAGAATTAAGTTGTTTTGTGTACAGCTCATTAAAGGATATGTATTTGTTTTTCAGAATCTGATCAATAAAATGTGGCTTGGGGTCCCATCTCAGGATAAGATGGAAATCCGTAGCTGCTTGCCCAAACTTCTCTTGGCTCACCATAAAACCTTACCTTACTTTATCCGGAACAAACTCTGCAAAGTTATTGTTGATATTGGACGCCAAGATTGGCCCATGTTCTACCATGACTTTTTCACTAACATTTTACAGGTAAGGATCTGCTCTGGGGAACTATCTTATAGATCGTTTGTTTGTAGAAGTGATTATATCCCTTTTCTTGAGTTTGACAGTTAGTCGTTGGGGCTGCAGTAGTAAATGCTGCAGGCTGGATTAGTACATTAGCTTCCTTTATGCTCTTGTTTCTTTGTGTAGCGGAGGAGAAGGAAGAAGAATATGCCTAGCTGCTTTGTTAGCTTCTGTGATGTTCTGCTCAGCAAACCTTTGAAAGCCTGCCTCTTGATACCCTGGGTGTTGAGGTGAAAGGAGGGTTCCAGTGGTTTCCGAATTGAGTCAGGAAATAATCACAAGCAGTAACTAGCCATTCTTAGGAGAATTATTGTGCTGCTGAGCTGTGTGTTACACAGACTTGGGAGTTGTGAGGTGAGCGATAAGGTGTGGGCAAGGGGTGAGTCTCACCGTTCTTTCATAGTTCTTTCATTTGAATTGAAGAAAAGTAGTTTTTATTTTTCTCTTACTTTAGTGTTGTGATTTTTGAGGTCTTGCCAAAACTCATGATGCTCCTGTCTTAACTTCTTGAGTGCTAGAACTGTATAGTGGGCAGTGCCAGATGTGGAGGAACATGAGGCATCCTTTGATGTTGGAATCCTGAGTCTTGGAGTCTGGATCGTAGAGGGGCAAGAAGAGAGGACAGGAGACAGGACAACCGCCATTGGGAGGCTCTGGGTCAAGCTGTGGCCTTATTTGTTGGATGACGGAGCAGTGCTGGGGTGATGGCCAGGAGGTTTTGGCCAGTGATTGATGCAGGGCTTTTAGAAGGGAGGAGTACAGATCCTAGGTTAGGGCTTTCCAGAGCTATAATTTTCTAACATTTTGTCTGCTGTCTCAAAAGTCATTTGGATGCTATAGCAGTGCAGACATTGAGCATCTGGATTGCTTCTCAGATTGCTTCTCAAAGTGCCACAAATTTGATATATTTGGTTTTGTTTCACACAATGATTCATTACTTAGAGATTTATGGCAATAGGTACATCTCTTCAGTAACCTATGTATTGAACACCAGCCTGTGCTAGCCATGCATGTGATGGAGCCATAGCAGTGGACAACTGTCACTCTTCCCCCTTGTCTTTGGGCATGGTCTCAGCCTTGGTTGTTACTGTACCGTTTACATACTATACTTATATTAGGCTTGGGGTGCAAGGAGACCTTCAGTGCTTTCAGAAATTAGTTGGGAAGGAGGCTTTGAGCCGAGCAGAGGTCTTACCTGGTGAATTGAGGTGTGAACCACCTGGGAGATGGGTTCAGAAGGCTATAACCTGTGGCTAGATGCCTTCCACCACTGGTAATCCTGAACCTGTGCATACTGTGTTATTTCTGAACACACATACTTAGGAAAGTAAGTTCAGTTTTTAAATTGGGCACAGCATAAATTACTAATAACAAGTAATAATAAAATAAAATAGTAGCCTGTACCACCTGGACACATTAGACTCATACCTGGATAGATTGGCATGTGCTGACATAAGATTTTACTGTGCTACTCAGAATGGCGTGCAATTTAAAGCTTATTGCTACTTTTGGGGCGGGGGGGGGGGGGGGGGGACGGGACGACGGGACGGGACGGGACGACACAGGGTCTCACTATGTAGCCCTGTCTGTCCTGGAACTCATTTTGAAGAGCAGGTTTGCCTTGAACTCAGAGAGATCTTCCTGCTCTACTTTCCTGGTGCTGAGATTAAAGGCATGTGCCACCACTGCCTGTCCTAGCTTATCAGTTCTTAATTCTGGACATTTTTGTTTAATATTTTTTATTTCATGGAATTATGAATGACTGAAACTTGAAGGTGAAACTTGTAGGTAAAGGGAGACTTGTAACATGTACTTGCCCATATGGAAGCATCAGGAAAAATGCTAAAGTAAGCAGAGAAAATACTTGGAGGTGAATTCATTTTTATGTTAGTGGTGGCCTGTGAGAAGGAAGCAGCTAGGGACTGGGAGGCAGAGAGCCACAGTTCTGATAGGTAGATGAGAGGAGCTGTTTACTTCCTGGTGGGACTAGTTCTGTTGGTAAAGCACAAACATTCCTTGTCAGCCTTACAAAGGCTCTTTAATTCATTAAAGAGTTTTATTTGTGAAGTGAAAGGGCTGGAGCCTATAATTTTCAGAATCCTTTCTAGTCACATCACTTTCCACTTGCTACCCATGTGAACTAGTCAGTGACACTTCCTACCCATGTAACTAGTCAGTAGTACTTTTTACCCATTTAACTAGTTAGTGGCACTTGCTACTCACGTGAACTAGTCAGTCTGGCCATGGGTGATGGTGCTCAGTTGTTGGCATTTCTAGTAGTCTGTAGTAAAGTAAGTTTTTCTTTAGGGATTGATAAACAAGACCAAACTGGTTCTAGAATAAATTTCTCTGTCAGTGATCCTTAGGTAATCCACCTAAAGTTTCTTTTGGCTCAGTTCTCTTCTGATCTGTTTGCAGTCAAACTATAATTGTTAAAGTTGGTGGGGAATTTGCAATTTATGTGGTGGTAGCTTATACCCAGAACTAACTCATAGCTCTGCATTGCTCATACCTTTCTAGGCCACTGGAAAAGGAAGTCATAAGTTGAAATTGACCGTAGTCTGGGCCAGCACACCTTTTTGTAAGATTGTTCTCCAGATTTCTGAAGTCTGTTGAGCCAAACCTTTGGACATATTTTTCCTAAAGCCAGATTACTAAGGGACAAGCCGCACTGGAAAGGGGCTACCTCTTCCCTGATAGGATGTGTAGTGAAAACAGTTGAACCTTTCAGGTTCCCTAGAAACCAGAGGTACTTATCTGCTAAGTCAGGTGCAAAAGCTAAATTAAATAAAACACAGAAGCTAAACTGTGTTTAGATTTTAATTATATATTTAATTGCCTTTCTTGATATAAGAGCAATAAAGATGAAAAATTACACATTTTCTCCAGTTCTTTTGAGTAAAGGATTACTGGGAGGAGCACAGATAGGGGCATGTGAGGGGAGGGCAATAGTAAAACTTAGTTCCTTAGTTTATTTAGTTGATCCTGTGTCACTCTTACTTACTCTTTGCGACAGAATTCACCACAGAACTGTTAGCCTGGAAGTCACAGAGATCTGCCTGCCTCTGCTTCTGCTTCCCGAGTGTTGGCCTCAAAGGAGTGTGCCTCCTCACCTGGCTCCTTTTCAGTTCTTAGTTATCTGACACATTCTCATGTTTTAACCTTTATTATATTTTAGCTTAAAAAACAAAAAACAAAATGCTCAAAACCATTAACAGTAAAATTTACTCTGAAATGGTTCCTCACCAAATTATCAGGTACTAGCTGCAGTTGTGTCTTGGAAACAAACTCAGATGTTTAACAAGTACAAATTAGAAGTAGTTGCGTTCTGCTCTAACCCAGCTAGAGTGGCTGACAGGAAAGAAGAGGCTAGAGAAAGCAGCTGCAGCTCTAGAGATAGCTGAGCAGTCTACAGGAAGTGCCCTTTCTTTAGAGGAGGAGGGAAGGTCACACACCCATTCTGTGAGCCTCAGGACGGAAGAAGTTAAAGTCAGGTCAGCTTTGGTTTGTAACCCAAGCTAGGAAGCTTAGAAAGGTGGGACCTTGGCTTAACTTTGACAGAATGAGGCCCAAGATCAACCCTGGCTACAGATCGGGGAGTCCAGGCAAACAGCGAGGTCCAAATTCTTTTCTTTCTTTCTTTTTTTTTTTTTTCAAGACAGGGTTTCTCTGTGTAGCTTTGCGCCTTTCCTGGAACTCACTCTGTAGCCCAGGCTGGCCTCGAACTCACAGAGATCCGCCTGGCTCTGCCTCCTGAGTGCTGGGATTAAAGGCGTGCGCCACCACCGCCCGTCAAGGTCCAAATTCTTAAGCCCTCAGAGGTGAGAAAATCTCAACAGCAATAGAAAGGGAGCTTGGAAAGCAGACAGGGAGCAAGAGCCCCCCTCTAGCCGAGGGCTTAACCAGCCTCTTCTGTGCTCGACAGGCTGCTTAGAGACTGGCTGAAAGGCACCTGGGTGATGGATTAAGGGGAGAGAACAAGAATGTCCCTTTCTTCTTCTCTCCAGAGCCTGGTGGACCCAACAGGGAAGGCCAATTAGCATTTTCACTCTATATATTAATGTGGGAGGAAGCTAGGACAATGGTTCAGTCATTCTTACGATGATTTTTAAAAGATTATTTTATTTGTGCGCGCACGCGCGCGCACACACACACACACACACACACACACACACACACACACACACACACACACGTGCCCTCAGAGGCCCAAAAGAGGGCATTGGATCCCTTGGAGCTAGAGTTACAGGGGGTTGTGAGCCACCAATATGGGTTCTGGCGATTGAACTCAGGTCCTCCGAAAGAGCATTATGCACTCTATTTAAAACTTATTTATTATTTTTACTGGTGTATATATGCATGTACCTGTGTGAGTCTATATGCACTCTGTGCATGCAGATGCCCTTTGATGTTGTTTCATCCTCTGGATCTAGTGTTACAGGCAGTTAGGTGTCACCTGATATGGGTGCTGGGAACTGAACCAGGTCCTCTGCGTGAGCAGTAAATATTCTTAGGCATGGAGCCATTTCTGAGCAGTAAATACTCTTAGGCATGGAGCCATTTCTCCAGACCTGCAATATATACTCCTAATTGCCACCTCTCTAGCCACTCTTAAGATTTTTATTCAGAATGGGTGGCCATTGGTAGGGTCTGCTCTTTGCTTCTCTCTCAGCTGCAGCCTCCTTCTCCTCCTCTGAGCTTTTCATTTCTTCTCTTGAAGTGTGTTCATCCTCTACCAGCTTTCTTGTTAGGAATTTGTGGGCCATGTGTAGAAGGAGGTAGGCCCACGAGTTTCACAGCATCCGTCACTCCTGTTGTGATGTTGAAGTAGGAACAGCAAAAAAGGCAAGAGAGAGGGAGTTCCAATGTTTACACCAGGGTGTGGGGCAGGAGCCAGAAGGGCAAGGAACCAGCCAGGTGGTGATGAGAACAACGCAAAGATGAGGAAGATGGTATTGTGGGTGGTTTCCATGCCGTGTAGTTAAAGCTTGACTGACTCTAGCGGGTGATCAGAAAAAACTATGATAAGATTCACTGCTCAGACAAAATTGACACACGAGGAGAGGCTGAGAAGAATGGTGGCAGCCAGTTGGTGGATGGTTTGTTCCTTAAAAGTTCAGTTGCGCCGGGCGGTGGTGGCGCACGCCTTTAATCCCAGCACTCGGGAGGCAGAGCCAGGCGGATCTCTGTGAGTTCGAGGCCAGCCTGGGCTACCAAGTGAGTTCCAGGAAAGGCGCAAAGCTACACAGAGAAACCCTGTCTCGAAAAACCAAAAAAAAAAAAAAAGTTCAGTTGCTTGACATCAGAGGCAGAGAGCAGGGACCAGTAGAAAGGAACTTGAGTCATCAAGTATTTCTGTACTGGGTGATGCTCTGGATGGGGTGTCCCTCCCAAACTTTGCTCATGCCTTAGAGCCAGGGTTTATCCACAAGGATTGTCATGCCAGCAACAAAGGTAACCAGGTAAAAATGCTTCTGAGTCCTTCTTGAGAAGCCTGGGTCAGTCCTGGATGGAGCATTGGTGGAATCATCATCATACCTGGTGGCTTGAGAGCTCTCTTTGCCAAGATGAAAGCCCTACCTCCGCCTGCTTGGGCTGCTTCCACTGGTCAGGAAGAAGTGCCCCAAGGTGGCACTGGGTTGCTCACAGCTAAGCTTCTTCACTATTTAGGAGGGCAACTGATGGTGCAGCCATATACAGCTCAAAGAGGTATCCAATGATGAGAAAGAGCAAGGCGGGTTAGTGTGATATAGAGGCCTGAGGCTTTGGCACCACCTTGTCCATCTCAGCCTTCTGGATTGGTACAGGTTAAATTCACATGCAGTATAACCATTTCCATCAGATGTAATCGTAAGATTTGGTTTAGCTCCCACCTTCCTCCTGCAGCTAGGGAGCCAACCAGGGCTGAGTCCAAGCACAGCCAGGGAGAGAAAGCAAGAATGATTACTTTCTTCTTTACTTTTGTTTCTTTGAGACAGGCTCTGGCTGTGGCCCTGGTTAGCCTGGAATTCTTTATGCAGACTAGACTGTCCTTAAACCAGTGGTTCTCAACCTTTCTAACACTGCGACCTTTTAATAGTTTTTCATGTTGTGGTGACCCCCAACCGTAAAATTATTTTTATTGTTACTTCATAACTGTAATTTTGCTACTGTTATGAATCGAAATGTAGATATTGGTGCTTTCCGATGGTCTTGGGTCATGACCCACAGGTTGAGAACCACTGTCTTAAACTCGCAGAAGTCTGCCTATCTGCCTCCTGAGTGCTGGGATCCAAGGCACGAGCCTCCATGCCCAGCAAAGTAACTTTGTCTTTATTATGCTTCAGGTCCTGTGTGTTTAGTCTCTAGCACTACAAAAAAAAAAGTTTTCCTTCTACCTACCTACCTACCATCCATCTCCTCCCTCAGGATGGAACCTAGGGTCATGCAATGCTAAATGAACCCTTTACCATTGAACTGGGTTGAGTTTTGTTTTTTTGTTTTTTTGTGACAAGGTCTTGCTGTGTAGTCCAGGCTGCCCTCAAATTCATGATCTTACTGCTACCTCTACTTGCCGAGTGCTAATATTACAAGCGTGTGCCACCATGCCTAGTGATGGCTTTCTTTTTTCACTTGATTTCTTACCTGACCTTTCTTCCCTCTGAATAAAGAGAGCAAGGAGATTTCAGATGGATTTTTTCCATGTTGTAGGGTGTCCCGCATCTGTGAGGAGCACAGAGGCATTTCATGATAAAGGAAAGTGAACATGTGGGCTGGAGAAAGAGGCATGGCAGTCAAGCACGCTTACATTACAGAAGAGTAAGGTTCATTCAGTTCCCAGTATCATCAAGTGGCTCACAGTCTCAGGGGAGATGATGGACACTGCAGGCACTTAGACACTTGTGGTGCATATAAATTCACATAGGTGTACACACACACACACACACACACACACACACACACACACACACACACACACACACACACAAATCTTGAAGGTAAATCTTGCCAAGTAGAGTATTTAGAAGAATATTCTCAACTGAAAGGTTAAGTGCTTAGGAGCTGGAGAGCGCTGGCCAGTGGATAAGAGTACTTGTTGTTCTTACAGAGGACCCAGTGTCCATTGATGGCTCACAACCAACTGTAAACTCCAGTTCCAGAGGCTTTGAGTCCTTGTTCTGATCTGAGAGGGCACCAGGCACCCAGGTGGTACTCGGACATAGTCACAGGCAAAACACTAGTACACACAAAATTTAACCCTCCCTCTAAAAACAGTCAGTTCTTAGTTGAAAATAGAGATAAAAGAGGGGAAGGAGAAAGGGAGGGAAAGTCTCAGAATAGGGTTGAGAACCCAGAATTCTCCACACAGGCTTAAAGAGAGTCTTTTCTACTTTATTATAGCCAAACATTACACTGAGGCAGACAGTATTTGAGTGTGTTAGAAATAGTTGAGTTTTGTACAAAGTAGAGAAAATGTGGAAGTAGGAAGTTTTAGCATTCAGGAGAGCTGGTTTTTATAGGGAGCATCTCCCTCCTTCCTTCCTTCTCCTTCCTCCTCTTCTCTGATTGGCTCTTGGGTAGCCTCCTAAACTCCTGCCTCTGCCTCTAGATTTCTGGGATTATAGGCAACTGCTGGCTTTCTTGAGCTGCTTCTGAGCATAGTGGGATTGCCCTTGGATTCTCATTACTGAGTTTAATAAAGTATTTGTGTGTGTGAGGGAGGGGAGATAGAATGAGAGCGAAGATGTATGGGCACACACTCAGTGTTCATGCTCTGTAAAGTTAGGTCAACTTTCAGGAATGGGTCTCTCTCTCTGTTGTGGATTTTAAACTTCAGCTAGATCATCAGTCTTGTGCAGCAAGTGCTCCCTCCCCACCCCCCTCAGAGCCATCTTATTTCCCAGCTTTTTTTCTTACTCTTTTGGGATGGATGTACGGTTCTGTAGTCTGTGATGGGAAGAGTTACTTTCCAGGGAAAGGGTGGTGTGCCTTGGGTTGGTTGAAATGAAGAGTATCTGGTTTGTCTTAATGCAATTCCTAAGTGTCCTCTTTTTTAAAGCTTAGAAACTTTGTGTATTGTAAGTAAAACAGTCAGGGAAGAGCTGAATTGAAAGTGATACATGCTTGAAGAAAAGGGCGAGGTACTCTGGAAATTGTTCGCTATTTAATTGTGACAAGTAGTGTAGGTCTTTGTAAAGGTAACCGCTCACTTGTAGGATACTCTTGAATTTTGTGAAAACAAGTAGGATGCTCTAAGTAGCATCAGGCTGTTGAAAGTGTATCTCATCTGCTGGAAGACAGTATCACAGGGGATAGGAATAGTTACTAAATTTATTACATGGGTATTCGAGAAACTCTTACTGTAGCCAAGCATACCTGTAATCCCAGCATCTGAGAGGCTGAAGCAGGAGAATGACCACAAGTTCTAGGACAGCCTGGGCTACATAGTGAGACCTGTCCCCGAAACTCAATGACTGTGATAGTTGTTTAATGTCATGGATGTGCGTTGCTTTGCTACATGTTTCTTTTCCTTTTTAATTAAAACCTTTGAGACCACTATGTAGCCCAGGCTGCCCTTAAACTCTTTTTAAAAAATTATATTTATCTTTTCTGGCAAGGGGATGGAGGATAACATGTATGTGAAGGTCAGAGGAAACCTCAAATGAGTCAGTTCTCTGTTTCCACCAGGTGGGTTCCAGGGATCAAACTCAGGTAGCACCTTTGCCTGCAGAGTCACCTTGCTGTCTCTTGCCTTAAACCCTTGATTTGTTTGCCTTCGTCTCCTATGACTGCTGGGATTTCAAGTGTGTGATGCCACACCTAGCCTTACCTCATGGTTAATTTTAAACTTTCTTGAAACATGCTAAGGTCAGAAATGTAAGATTTAGAACTATAAAGTTCATTTAACTTGAATATTGAAAAGATACCACAAATTGATCTATGCTATCATTATCACAGGTATGAAAATATTTGTATCCCTAACATGCATATCATCATGGTGTCCTTGACAGTGAGACACTATAAAAAGTGCATTGTTGGATGACTATCATAGAGTACACTTGCACACAACTGCATGGTAGACAGAGCCTGATCTATACCTAGGCTGTATGGTATAGCCTGTTGTTCCCTGGCTACAGACTTGTACCACATATTACCACACTAAATACTATAGGCAGTTGTGACACTGTGTTAAGCTTTTATATGTCTTAACTGTATCTAAATGTGGAGAAACCACAGCAAACCTACCAGATGGTAGGGATTTTTCAGGTCTAGTATAATCTTAAAAGACCACCAGGGTCGATGTGGTCTGTCCATAACAGAATGGTCTGTCATTCAGTATGAGTATCTCTGTATCTCTTGGTTATTATGCAAATAACTAAACCTTGGTTGGGAATTTGAACTCGTGTAAAGATTGTCCTGTTGATAGGAGAGGATTGCTTCCAGCTGCTTTTTAAGATCCTGCTGGTAGAATTTGGCCCTAATATGAGAATAAAGCAAAGCTTCACGAATGATCCTCTAAACTATTTTTCAGAAGTGTTGCTTGAGGTAGTCTGTCCATATGAAGTTCAGCACCTCACAGTTGAATTTTACTAATCCTCCTTGTAGCTCATTAGTTCTGTGTTGCTTAGAATTTGCTTTTTCTTGTCAGTTGATCCAGTCCCCTGTGACAACCCCCCTTGGGCTGATCATGTTGAAGACAACTTCGGAAGAGCTAGCTTGTCCCCGTGAGGACCTCAGTGTGGCTCGGAAGGAGGAGTTGCGGAAGCTGCTGCTGGACCAGGTGCAGACAGTGCTTGGGCTCTTGACAGGTGAGTGAGTGCCTTAGTGGTGAGTGGAGATGGGTTGGCTGCAGGTGTGCAGAGCCGAGGCCTTCTAGGTATTGCTGACTGAGTATAAGTGTGGGAAGAACTTAGTGCTGGTTTCCTAGCCTCAGGTCCATAGACTGGTGCATGGTAAGACCTCACAGGAGATTTGTAACTTAATTTTTTATAGTCTTTTCTTAATATAGTCCACTATGTGACTAACGAGGTAGGGGTGTGTGTGTGTGTGTGTGTGTATATATATATATATATATATATGCATGCCAGGTCGTAGGAATGTGATTCACATGCTGATAGTGTAATTTAAGTAGGTAGGTAGCAAGCTCTTTATTTTAAGTAATTTGAATTTAAGATTGGGAGAGGTAGGAGTAGCAAGATAAAAAAAATTTCCTCTGTAGAGAAGTGAGACAAGTTGTGGTGTTGGCCCTTGTGCCCTAGGTTGTAGTTTTATGTGGCATTTTATCCCAGCTGTCTGATCAGAGTCTCATGGCAATGTGTGAGGGGAAAGAGAGAGGCAGGAAGGTGGCAAGAACATTCCTGGAGACTGGGATGCCTTGCTGGTGGAGCTTACATAACAAGGTTTGTAGACTGCTGGCCACTAGGCCCTTGAGGTGCCCGGAAGTCACTGCTGCTTGAATCTGTAATAGGAAGGTGCTATTTCATCTTGTCTTTTCTATTTGGATATCCAAGATTTTTTTTTCCTCCTTTTGTATGTTTGTTTTAGTGGTTGGCATCTGGTGGGTACTTTAAAATAGACTGAAAGAATGATGAATGATGGTGAACTTGGGTGCACTTGCTTCCCCGGCCCCATCCTTCCCTGGATCCCAGATGGAAACTCAAACCTCAGAATGTATTCATTCAAAACAAACTTACTGTTATCAACTGGGTATTAAGTTTATAGTCGGGACTATGTCTTATGCACCTGCCCTGCATTCTATTCCTATAGACATGAAACCATCCGAGAATAGATCTCAGACATGTGCACACGTTCACTTTAAACTGTGCCAGTTCAGAGACTTAAGGACTTTTGAAAGCCTCGCAGCCATTGCCCTTATTCCAGAACATTTTTTGTTACCTCAGAAAGCAACCCTGAGTCCACAAAAGGTCACTGTTCTCTCCTCCAATCCCTGGCAATCACTCATCTACCTTTTGTCCATAGGGATTTGTCTGTTTTGAGCCTTTCATAAAGTGTTATAATCATATCATATCATATATCATATCATGACCTTTTATGTGTGGCTTTCTTCACTTAACAGGTTCTCTAGGTTTATCCGTGCTATAACAATAAATATTTGGAGGGGGCAGTTTTTTTGTTTGTTTGCTTTTAGATAGGATCTCACTATGTAGCTCTGTCTGGCATGGAATTCACTGTATAGACCAGGCTAGCTTCAAACTCAAAGAGATCTACCCACCTTTGTCTCCCAAGAGTTGGGATTAAAGGCATGAGCCACCACACCTGGCCTTTGGGAGTATTTTTATGAGCTTCTGTGGTGATGTTGTATGCCAGGCTCTGTCAGGATACAAAGGATCAAAACAAGTCCTGTCTTCTGGGAATTTGCACCCTAGTGGAAGAGGCAAGTAAACAGTTAAAAAGTGATGTTTTAAGAGTTGATCAATGTATTGTGTGGAGGTAAAACCAAGGATTAGGAAGACTACCTGAGACATAGGACAGCTGAGTGGAAATGGGAGGAACAGACAGGTAGCAGTCAGTGGAAAGGGAAGGCTGAGATTTAGAGGAGGAGGAGGAGAGCAGAGTGGAGGTGAGGAGGGAGGATGGTGTGTATTGAAGACATAGCAGATAGATGGGTCAGTATTGGGGAAGACTGGATCAGGGGAGGCTGGGAAGGGAGTGTATAAAGGCCAGGTACCAAGTCTTGTGGGCTGTGCTGCTTACCTGGTAAGGAATGTATGGGCATCATTGGTAGAATCGTAGGGGTAAAGAGCTGAGTTTTAGGGTATGCAAGTGGTATGACCCAGGAAGTATTTGGTTGTACTGATCTGTGATTGGATTCCTTACCTGCTTTCTGAATGCCTCTCATATGACAGTAGAGCTCATGTGTAGAGTCAAAAGGAGTTTTGGGCTTGGGAGACATTTGGTTGAAGCAAGCCACAACAGTTTCCCTAGCATAGAGAGTGAAATAGGAGAAGAATGTCAGAGGATAAGAATGGGAACTAGAGGAAAGATAAAAGATGTCAATGATGGATGGGCAGAAGGTAGCTGTAATGAACCAGAGGAGAGCTGAGAAAGAATGACAGCACATGCCAGAGAAGGCTTGGGTAGTGTTCTAGAACCCTGCCTGGGGTGTCCAGGGAGGATTGGTGACCCTTAGTAGATGTAGCAATCATGTAGCTTTGACAAAGAACAAGGTTGGAGGAAACAGTAGGGAGAAGCCACACAGCAAGATCCAGACGAAGCAGTGGAAATCCTGCACTTAGGACAGAAGTCTGTAAAATACAGCTGGGGACATGACTTCGTAGTTAAAGCACTTGCTGTACAAGCAAGAGGACTAGAGTTCACATCTCCAGAACCCACACAAATGCTGTGGAGGTGTGGTGCCCCTCCTGTAATTTCAGCCTTAGCTTCCAGAGCAAGCTGGCTAGTGTACTAGGAAAGAGGCCCTCCCTTGAAGAATAAGGTGGAAGAGCAATTGAGGAAGATTGTCAGCATCAACCCTGGGCCTTCACATGCAGATGCCCACACATGCACATGTGAACATGCACACTGTATCCATAAATGTGTGAAAAGAGATAGGTAGAAGTGGAATAGAGAGGAGGCACAGCTCTTAGCTGGAAGTAGATACAGAGAGGAAGGGATATGTGAATACTGATATTGGATCAGTGATAACAGGAGTTTTTTGTTTTGTTTTTTATATGTTGGACTTAATATCTCTCATTGTTTCTCCTTTCTTGGTAGGTATCTTGGAAACTGTCTGGGACAAACACAGTGTTACTGCTGCCACCCCACCACCATCCCCGACCTCAGGAGAAAGTGGTATGGTCTGCTGCCCACTATGGTATTCCTGGCTAAATGAATTAGGTTCTCACCTGGGAATAGCAATAGCTAATCTACCTAGGGTACAGATATTTGTTCTCCCTAATTTGTCTTGGCCTTTCTGCCCATGTTTTCTGAGGAGCTGCCTTTGTACTGTTTTCTTCTGAGTACTTGGACTTTGGGATACGATACTTTGAACAGCACATTTTGCTTCTTTTTTTGTCTGTCATGAAGACAGCACCTTTGATCTTGTGCCATCCATCTCTGTTCTGCCAATTTATTATTAAAACTTTTTACACTTATTTTTGTTGTGCACACTGCACACAGAGGACAACTTTCAGAAGCTGGGGATCAAACTCAGCTTGTCAGGCTTGGAGCAAGCACCTGCTGAGCATTTTGACCTGCCCCTGCCAGTTCATAATTGCTGTCCTTTCTGCTTTGGGCAGCTTTGTTGTTTTCAGGTTCCCTGGCTGCTTTGTTTGTACTGAGTTTGTTATAAGCTAGGGCCTCGAGAGGTCTGCTTTGTTCTACAGAGCTGCGACCTGTTGACTGGGGCACAAGTCATGTTGCCAGGGCAAACTGGGGATGGGACCAGTGTGCAGCACTTAGTGCTGAATTTACATTGTTCGTGTAAAGAATTGAGGATGTGAGAGTAAGTCAATGAAGTCTTTAAACACTGTGTAAGTGCTTCTGCTTATACCAGATGGCCAAAGAAGCTTTCCAGGTAGAGCACAGCCTGGAGCTAGTACACACCTTCCTCTCCTGTAAAAGCTGATATGATTATGAGAAATAGTCTTGTATTTCCCCACACTGTTGAGGAAGTGGGCTGTTGAAATCAACCCTCTAAGCCCCAGGCTGTTCATGCAACATTGATATGGACTTAGGATTCTTGCAGAAGTCCTGTTGAACTGAAAACCACCCCATGGATTTGGGTTGAGGGCTGCTCACAGAACACTACTTATTCAATCTGCTTATTGTACTCAGATTGAAAAACATTCATTATTTTTCACACTACTTAGAAATGGAATTCTAGAGCATATTTCAAGCCTGCAATAATGTGTGAACTTTGTGCTTAGTGACAAAGCTGTCTTCACGTATGTATTTCTGGTGGCTCAGCAGGTATACATTTTACAGTATTTGAATGATTAAATAATTTTGCAGATGTAAAGAGAACTGAGGTTTTGTAGCAATACTTGAATTTAAAAGTTTAAGCCATTAGTCCAGTAATGAACTTGTGCAGTCTATAGCACTGAGACACCTTGGTGTATGTGTGTGTGTGTGTGTGTGTGTATATATATATATATACACACACACACCTCTGCACATGTGGAGGTCAGAGGACAACTTGTCAAGAGTCGATTTTTACTTCCATCTTGCTCAAGACAGGGTCTCTTGTTTCTGTGTCTCTGCTGTGTATTCCAGTCCAGCTGGCCCCTGAGCTTCTGGGTGTTTTCTCCTATCTCTGACTCTGTTCTTGCCATATGAGTGCTGGAATTAGAGCTGTGTACACTGCCTCTGGCTTTCTTTGTGGGCTCTGAGGGTTACACTGAGGTGGTTAGGGTTCCATGGCCAGTGTTTTTGCTCACTGAACTATTGCCCTAACCACCACCACTACCACCACCACCACCACCACCACCACCTCCCCATCTTCTTCTTTTTTTGTAAATGGTTACTTATTCTCTCTGTCTCTGTCTTTGTGTCTCTGTATGTCTCTCTCTGTCTCTCTGTCTCATAGCCAGAGGACAGTTTTGTTGGTTCTGTCCTTCCACCATGTGGATTGAACTTAGATTGTCAGACTTGGCAGAAAGGACAGTTACTTTCTAAGCCATTGCATGCCCACTTCATTTTGTGTGTGTTTATTTTTTTAATCCCCTTTCAAACCTATTCTCCCATTCCCTCTTTCCCATAACAGACAGAAATGTATATAATAAATGGCTTTTTGTGAAAAGTGATTGATACCCATGTATTTCACTGTGTAAATAATGTGGTAGCGTTGTGTTCTGATGCTGACCTTTCATTCAATACTTGTCTTTTTGCTTTCTCTCCTGTGTGTGACCTGTGCCTTTAGACACAGGCCTCTGCTTGCTTGCTGCATGGGGCATATATATCCTCAGTGTCTTGCTAGTCTTCTGACTTCACCGAGGAGCCTAGATTGCCTCCAGCTGCCCCTATACAAGAGCCTCTATCTGTCTGCCATAGATCTGTGTGAGGGTTGCTTTGGAATATGCTAGAAGAGAACAGTCATTTGATAGAAGGAGTGGTAACAGGATTCCGTAATGCAGGTTCTGTGGCAGAGCTGTGAACGTTCTTGTTGCTTCTCTTGCTCTGTATGATATTTGCCAACAGTCCTGTTTCGCCATTGTTAGGTTGCGTTTCTGATGACTGAGCCCGACATATCTTCATAGGCCAGTTGACCTTTTGCATTTGTTTAGAAAATCATTTCTTCATAACCACCTGTTTGTATATCTGGATGCTACTAGTGGTGGGCAACAGTTCTTTTTCACATTTGAATTTTTAGTGTTAGTTATTGTGGCTATCTTCTTTTTAGAGCCCGCTATCTTCCTGGTTATAATCCTTTTCATCAGTGAAAAACTATTATTTGGTAATGTGTTGCTAAACTCAGCAGTATTTTTTGTCAAGGTTTGTGTTTTGATTGTTTCAATAAATCTTTCCTTTGACCGTGGTCAGATTCTAGTGTTTTGTTGTTTTTCTTATGAAGCTTTGTCTTTGGTTTAAGTCTGTAACTCACTTGGACAATTTTTTTAAAATACGTATTTTACATTTGGTGTTCAGTATAATCTGTAGTTGGTATTGAATATAAAGCATATTGATTTTAGGTTTTGCTTTTATAGTGACTAAATTGTTTTGAGGAAAGGAGAATTCTTTGCAGTGTTTTCAAGAGGTTTGGTACTGGGTATTGTAAAAGCATGTTTTGAATTTCCAGGTGATTTACTGAGTAACCTGTTGCAGAGTCCTAGTTCAGCCAAACTGCTGCCCCAGCCCATCCCCGTGCTGGATGTGGAGAGTGAGTATGTCTGTTCCCTGGCCTTGGAATGCCTGGCCCACCTCTTCAGTTGGATTCCTCTGTCTGCCAGCATCACCCCATCCCTCCTCACCACTATCTTCCACTTTGCTCGATTTGGCTGTGATACCCGGGCCAGAAAGATGGCATCAGTGAATGGCAGCAGCCAGAACTGTGTTTTGGGTCAGGAGCGTGGCCGACTTGGGGTCTTGGCCATGTCCTGCATCAATGAACTCATGTCCAAGAACTGTGTGCCTATGGAATTTGAGGAATACTTATTACGAATGTTCCAGCAAACCTTCTACCTCCTGCAAAAAATCACCAAGGATAACAATGCCCACACGGTGAAGAGCAGGCTAGAGGAGCTCGATGAGAGGTAATGAGAACAGGCGGAGTCGTGCCCGAGAAGGGCCTGGCTGCTTGTCACACCATGTCATATGGTGTCTGTAACCCCCTTTGGTTTCAGAATATGGGGCTACTGATAAAGATAGAAAGGTAGGTGTTCCAGAATGTTCAGGCTGAACTAGAAGGGCTTGGGTGGTTAAGGGAAATGAATTGAGCGTGAAAAGTGCTGGTGTATTGTGTAGGCCTGTTGTCTCTTTACCCCATCCATCCACCTCCTATCCTCCTGTCCATGTCCATGCTCTGTCCCTCTTCCTCACTGTCTGCCTACAGGTCTCATGTGTGCAGGAAGTGAGAGTTCGGCTCCTTCATAGTCGAGAACAGAAGCAGGCTGCAGAGGTACAGGGTTATATCACCCTTCTCACTTGGTACTGCTTGTTGGTTTTCACTAGTGGACTTTTCCTGAGTGCACATCTTGCAGAGTATAGGAATGCTGTTAGTATTGTGAGTGTCACATAAATGATAGCTGTTGATCCAAGATGGGAGACATGTTCAGGTAGGTATGATTCAGTGGCACATACTTGCATTGCTTGGCTACTGCCCTCTTGACCTAAAATTCCCCAGGCCTATTTTTCTTGAGTACAAATAAGATGACCTCAGTGAAGTAGGCTGAGTCCCCTCCACCCCAGTAGTGCTAGGGTGGGGCCTAGGACCTTGTGCCTACCAGACAAGTCATCCTGCCACTGGCCACAGGCTCAGCTCAGCATCTTACTTCTTTGCTAAACACAGTACTGCTACTGCTATATAAAGGTGAAGGGCAACTGGTAGCATGTAGTCCTAACAATCAAGTGGGCTGTTGAAGCTTCAAAGCAGATGCAGTGTATTACATTAGTAAATAGTTATTAGAGACTTCCTTGTGTAAAGGCTGTTAACATTTTAGTCGTTTCCAACATGATTGTTAGTAAGTGATAACAGAGTTTAAGCTCTTTGCTTTGTTTAGAGGAAGTGTGGTAGGCTATAAAGTCAGCTGCCCCAAGTCAGGATAGTTCTTCTAAAGTGGGGAGCTTTAAGTTTATCTGGTTAAAAATTGAGTGAAGGTTAGTTTGGTTTGGTTCATTGTGAATAAACTTTGTGTGACATTTGCCTTTTATAGTCACAAAGTACTCATAATCCAACAGGATCTTTTCTTAATAAAGTTTTTTTTTTTGTTAGATTTATTTATTTTGTGGTTGGGTGGGGGCACATGCTCTGTTGCGTGTAGAGGTCAGAATTGCTGGAATTGGTTTTCTTTTCTACCATGTGAGTCCCTGGGATCAAACTTGGATCTTCAGGTTTGGCGGTAGGTGCCTTTGCCTGAGCCATCTCTCTACCTCCAGTAGCATTTGCCCCTCATTATTTAGTAGTACCTTCCTATATGAATTTAAATGCCTCACAATTCACACAGTTTCATATCCTTTCTAGCATTGATAAAGAAAGGCCATCTTGTCTTCATATATAATAAAAGTGTATATAACTGCCTATATCAACTGTGTTGTTTTGACTTGTCCTGGATCCGAAGTGAAAGCTGAGAGGTGCCTGGAAGCAGAAAGGTGACAGAAACAGTGTGTGCTTGCTTCCTAGCTCTTGATCCTGACTAATTATAAACCATTTAGTGCGTGTCAGTTGTTTAGGAGCTGCTTAACCAGGTCCTTGGCTTCTCTTCCCTCACTCCTTTTCTAACTTTGACTGTTCGTTAGCTTCTTCTGTACCAGGCAGATGGGCAAGGGGGAGATGAGGTGCAGGCACATCTCTAGTGTCAGCTGTATGACACGCCTTGTTCTCATTTGGGACCCTCCTTCCTCTTTGGACAGGGTCTCAGTACTCTGGTTGCCTGGAATTTGCTGTGTAGCTCAACCTGGCATTGAACTTGTGCATCCACTCTCCCAGCTTTACTGGGTTTCTAGGGTTAACAGCATGAGTCCCCATACCTAGCTTGCATTTTTCAGTTTGGGTTGAAGATTAAAATAGACTTGAGACTTTTCTTTTATGGGTAACAAGTGTATCTTCCTTAAGGCTGCTACCTCTGAAGATCCATGTATAACCATGGAGCAGTACATATGCTGAGTAAGAAATGAGGACTTGCTGTCCCCAAGGAGTCCCTGGAGATGGCAGAAAAAAGGTGCTTTGTACTTTGCTTTCTCAGAACAACCAGTTTTAATCCTGGGCCTGTGGCTCATGTTTGTAACCCCCAACACTGGGGAGGAAGAGGAAGGAGAGCCAGGCATGAGGATCACCGAAAAGTGGAGGCCAGCCTGGTCTACATAGTAAGTTCCAGGACACCTAGAGCTGCAGAGCAGGACCCTGTCCAAACAAAAACCAAAACCCAATGGATTGATTTTAATGTCTTACTGTATTAGTCAACCATCTAGAGGCCAGGCAGGCGTGTAGCTAGAGTTTTCCTACCTGGCCCACAGTCAGGACAAATCTCTGTCACCTGCCAGTCCCACATGCGCTCAGACCCAACCAAGTAAACACAGAGACTTATATTGGTTACAAACTGTATGGCCGTGGCAGGCTTCTTGCTAACTGTTCTTATAGCTTAAATTAATCCATTTCCATAAATCTGTACCTTGCCACGTGGCTTACCGGCATCTTCACATGCTGCTTGTCCTGGTGGCGGCTGGCAGTGTCTCTGACTCAGCCTTCCACTTCCCAGCTTTATCCTCCTCCTTGTCCCACCTACACTTCCTGCCTGGCCACTGGCCAATCAGTGATTTATTTATTGACCAATCAGCAACACACTTGACATACAGACCATCCCACAGCACAGGCATTGGCCTCACTGAGGGAGCAGGTCTCAGGAACAGCAGAAGACACTGGAGTTTGAGCCAGTGTGGTTCTTCTGAACGGTGCTTGTCTTTTTCCTTTTATGATTTCATGTAGTTCTGTTTTTGGCAGTTAATGATTTCAGTGTTGCTTTAGACATTACTTAATATTCAGCCAAAGCCTAGTGTGTCTAGCTACTTTTGTTAGTCTCTGAAATGTCCATCTTGATTTCTATTCACTTTCTGGTATTGAGGGGCTTAAAATGCCAGTTTCTAAAATGTGAAAGTGATAATGTACTGTGTGTTTAAGAACAGAAACCTCTTACCCTTGTAACTGACTGACTCACTGTTGTGAAGTGGCTTGAGGATTATGGGCCAGCTACTACACAGTGCACAGAAAGGGTGCACTGAGAGTGAGTGATAGCGCCCTCTCCTGGGAGCTGGCTGAATGACCTTCTTGGGTCACTTTACCTTCTGGAGCCTCATCTATAGAGGCTTGTCTAGCTCCTACAGTCTTCCTCCCTTATATTTGAAAGTCGATTTTAGAGTGGAGTAGATGTGCAGTCCTTCATTAGTGCTGGGTGTCAGGGGGGAGGACAGAAATTGGATTGTGACCTAGACGTTGTCCCTTCTGGATAGACTTCATCTCTGTCTCTGCCTAGTGCATTTCAACTTAATGTCAGTCCCAGCGAAGACCTGCCTTTCTAAATTTGCCAGACGTGAAGACACCGTCACCCCCCCAGCACCTGTTAGCAGCAGCCTCTTTCCTTTAATTGGGTGCTAACACCAGTGCGTTGGCACACAGGTGAACTTGAGTTTGTAGCAGCAGGGCGGACAGAGTCTGAGGAGGAAAGCTGCTTTTCTGCTGTGTTTCAGGTGATAGTGGAATAAAGGGTTGCCTGTGTCGTGGGTAACTAGTGCGGGCCTTTGTGTTTTTAACTGGAAATGTGTGTTTGTAGAGTTCTGAACTGAGAGAGCGTTTGATTAAGTTTTCTTCTAAGAAACTGGCGGCTAAGTTTCTTACGTCATCTTTTGTCTTCTTGTCTCGTGCAGCTACATTGAGAAGTTTACCGACTTTCTGCGGCTCTTTGTGAGTGTTCACCTGAGAAGAATCGAGTCCTACTCTCAGTTCCCTGTGGTAGAGTTCCTGACCCTTCTGTTCAAGTACACGTTTCATCAGGTAAAGCACCCAAACTGGCCTTCCTTTCCTAAACGAGGGCTTCCTTCTTAAGAACCACCCCCCCCCCCCACCCAAACATTTAGAGTAGTCTTTACTACAGGAAGATAAATGTGTTCAGTCTTTCTAAGAACCCAGTGTTGCAGCTCTTGCTGTGTTTGCATCGAATCTCCATTTTATAGAGAAAGAGACTGAGGCACAGAGAACAAGGTGCTCAGGGACATACAGTCTGTGTGGAGCCAGGATTGGAGTCTACAGTCCCGTCTTTACCGCTGTTATGCTAGACGAGTGGGGTAGAGGAACAGTCTGAGGTTAGGGCTTTAAAAATACTACTTCCCCTTTTTTTTGAGATTATAATATAATTACATCATTTCCCCCTTCCTTTTCTTTCCTCCAAACCCTCCTCTGTACCCTTCCTTGTTCTCTTTCAAATTCTAGATACCCCTCCCCCCATTAATTGTTGTGGTTGTGGGGTGCGTGTGTGCGTGCTTGTGTGCGTTCCTAAATACAAAAAGGGCTTTCTTTCTGTTGCGCAGCTGCTGTTAAAGCTCTCCAGAAGACTACACAGCAAAGCACTCATTAGTTAAGTTTGGGTGATATCCAATTTTGTCTCCATTTAACAGAGGTTCTTTGAGTTCCTTTTGGATTTTAGGAGCTAGATGCATAACTACATAGCCCAGAATGACCTTGTATCTTTGGTAATCCTCTTGCCTCAGGCCCCTGAGGACTGTCTTTACTGAATTTGTATCCCAGTTACCTACTGCTATGTAAACACACACAGGGTTCTAAAAGGCTTTGTTAAGGTATGGTTTTACATCCATGGAATCCCATCACTGTAATTGAAGAGTTCAGTGAATTGAGTATTGTGTGGCCATTACTGCAGTCTCCTTTTGCCTGTTATAACATTTATAAACTCTCCTTTTGCCTGTTAGTGTGTTTTTACAATAGACTTAAAGTATGGCATATGTCTTAGTTACTGTTCTATAGCTGTGAGAAGACACCATGACCAAGACAATTTTTAAAAAAGTGTTTAATTCGGGGCTTGCTTACAATTTCAAAAGGTCGATCCATGATGTCAGGGGCAGGTGGGTAGGCATGGTGCTGGAGAAGTAGCTGAGAGCTCGCATATGATTCACAAGTTGTAGGCAGAGAGAGAGAGAGAGAGAGAGAGAGAGAGAGAGAGAGAGAGAGAGAGGTGGGCCTGGTGTGAGCTTTGAAACCTTGAAGCCCACCTTCAGTGACACACCTTCTCCAACAAGGCCACACCTTCTAATTCTTCCTAAACAGTCCACCAACTAGGAAACAAACATTCAAATATCTGAGCCTATGGGGCCATTCTCATTTAAAGCTCCACAGCACACATACAAAAAAGCACATTAAGCATACATGTACAAGTTGATGAGTTGTTCCCAAATGGACATAGCTGCTGGAGCTGCCGCCCACGTTAAGAAGTGGTATGTACTAGCATCCAGAAGTCCTGCACACGTTCTTCCTCCCTTCTCCTAGATTAGCCCAGGCTTGGTCTCAGCACCGAAGGCTAATTTTGCCTTGTTCCAGAGTTTCTCTAAAGGAAAGCAGATAATGTCCATTTATTTGGTCTGGCTTTTTTGCTTGACATTGTGCTTGAGGTATGTATGTTGTGTGCAGTGGTTTGTTCCTATTCATTGTATTCTAGTAAATGAAAATCCATCTTGCTGATTTGGCTCTTTCTGGTTTTGGGGAACCAAGAATCATGAATCAAACAGTCTTTTTTGTTTTGTTTTGTTAGTAGATAGGGTCTCATGTAGCTTTTGGCTGGCCTTAAACTTGCTATGGATCTAAGGATGACCTTGAGCTCTTGACCTTCTGCCCCCACCTTCCAAGTGCTGGTATTAACAGTTGTGTACTACCATCCCATCTCCATCTTTTTTTTTTTTTTTTTTTTTTGAGACAGGGTTTCTCTATGTAGCTTTGCGCCTGTCCTGGAACTCACTCGGTAGCCCAGGCTGGCCTCGAACTTACAGAGATCCGCCTGGCTCTGCCTCCCGAGTGCTGGGATTAAAGACGTGCGCCACTACTGCCTGGCCTTTTTTTTTTTTTTTTTTTTAATAAGATTTTTCTACATAGCTCAGAATGGCCTTGAATTTGTGGTAATCTTCCTGCCTCACCCTCTCTGGGACTATGATTATAGTTAAGTAACCAGCCTACCTGGCATATTCTTGAACATACTTTTTGATGTAATCGGGTAGCTCTTTCTGTTAGTATATCCCTGGGAATGAAGGCATCTGATATGAAAAGTTGACTTTAAAAAAAATTAGCTTTCCAGTTTAATGGGGTTAAAAGATGGAAGGGTCTAGGCTGGAGTGCTGTATGTGTATGAAAAGCAAATGTTTGATCTGAAAAAAGCCTTTCCCAGAGAGAGTCAGGGTGTGTAAAGACTGGAATACCTAGAGGTAGCAGTGAGGTGACCCATTGCTGGGAGCAGACAATGGAGCAGGAGGCCATAGAGGAGGGCCCAAGCTGAAGATTAGTCAGGGTGGAGGGGCCAGTGCATGCAGAGCAAGAAGGAAAACATGCTGAGTGCACCAGACCCGATGGGAAGAGCACAGAAGAGCTGATGAGGAGATCGGAGGAGAAGAGCAGCTGTGTGGTGGGAAAGTTTGGAGGCCTTTGAAAGAAGGGTGGATCGAGTGTCAGTCAGAGACTGTAGGGTGAGTGGAGCAGAAAGAAAGGATAAAGAGCCAGTGATGAGGTTGGAAAAAGGAACAGGAATGTCTTAAACTCACTTGGACCCAGTTCTGTGTGTAAGCTGTGGTGACTTCTGTTCAGTCTGTACCCTGACACAACCCTGATATTGGTGGAAGTATTAAGGCAACTCCACGTAGTTAAAGGGGAGGTTTATTTTGTGGGGTAACTTACAAGTGAAGGGATAGGTTACAGGGTCTGGGAGAGGTGAAGTGCGGTCCAGTGGTGTTCTCTGGAGAACTCTGCTCAGTCTACCTCCAGCGTCCAGGATCCAGGAACCAAGAGAGCCAGTACATCCGGATCTCAGGTCTTAATGGCTCCTGTCTTGGCCTCGCCTCAAAGGCGTGACAGTTACCGGAAGCCTTAATGGGGGTAGTACTTCCAGGTCAAAGCTGGAACAGCTACCCACTACAACAACCCTTTTTTATTTCTTTCAATTTCCCCACCTCAGAAGATGGATTACAGTGGGGATAATTCAGGGCCATCCCCAGTGTGCATCTTTTAGTAGACTTGTATGTGTTTTCCACTGAACTGAAGGTGATAGTTCCATATATTTATACGTCATTTACAATTGGAAAAAGAGCAGAAAAGTGGTCAAGAAGCAAGCAAAGCCTCCCCCCTCCCTTACCTGTCCTCCAGCTTGCTTCGTTCTCCAGGCCTCCCATATGAGAACCTTCCTTCTGGATGCAAGCTGACCCACTGTGGGAGAGTGAGCTTGAGGTGTGGGCTGTGCTGAGCACCAAGCTGAGGGATCGGAGTTGGCAAATGCTCTGGGCTGGCTTACTGCAGGAGAAGTAGAGCAGAGCATTAACTTTTCCTGGGAGACGTGAACAAATGTCTATTCACCCCAGATGGAGCACCAGCAACAGACCAAATTATGATTCCACCAAAGTCAGTTTGGTGAACCTATGGATTTACTGAGCTTGATTATAGTTTTATGGGCAATAAGTTATTTACAGGAACACGAGTAACCCCTCAGACAACTACATCACTGTAAACTCCCACCCCATCATGGATAGTGACCACATGGAAGCTGCATCATAGGGTTCCCTTTCAGTTAGCATTTTACTTCCTGTATACTCTAGCATGTTCTGAGATCATTTACAGCTGTGTGGGGGTGGGGCGTGGGAGGGGGAATAAAGGCTAGACTCCCAGGTAAGGGTCCTGTGACCTTTTTTTCCTCTAGCTGCTTGGAGAAATGTCCATAGCTCCATTGCTATAGACCTGGCCGTCACTATATTGTTCTGCTCATTAGTAGCCATGGCTACTGTTCTAGGTAGCTTTCTGCTGCTGTGATAAACACCATGACTACAGCGTGGAGAGGAAAGGAGACATAGGAAAGAATAGGTTATAGATTCATTGAAGGAAGCCAAGTGGGAACTCAAGACAGGAGTCTGAAGCAGAAACTACAGAGAAACACTGCTATTGCCTTTCTCAGCTACCTTTCTTACATAGCCCAGCCTTACCTGCTGCCTAGGGGTGGCATTGCTCACTGAGACCAGTCTTCCTGCATCAATCAGTAATTAAGAAAATGCCTCGAAGGCATAGCCACAGGCCAGCTGATCTGAGCAAGTGTTCATTTGAGGTTCCCCTTTTCCCAGGTGACTAGGTTTGTGTCAGGTTGACTGCTGAAACTAACTGTGACAACTTCTGGCTGTGCTGGCCAGTTGTGTTTTTTTTTTTTTTTTTTTTTTTTTTTTTTTTTTTTTGGTCAATTTGACACAGCCTCCATAAGATCAGTCTGTAGTATGCAAGCCTGTGGGGTATTTTCTTGGTTGGTGATTGATATGGTAGGACCTAGCCTATTGGGTAGTTCTACCTGCTTAGGTGGTCTTGGGTGTATAAGAAAATGAACTGAGCTAGCCAGGGGGAGCAAGCCAGTAAGCAGCCTTCCTCCATGGCCTTTGCTACAGTCAGTTCCTGCCCTGACTTCCCTCAATGATGGAGGAGGATAATCTAAGAACTATAAGCTGAAATAAACCTTTTCCTCTTCAAGTTGCTTTGGTCATGATGTTTTATTATAGCAATAGAAACCTAACTATGGCACAGGCCAAATTAATCTCTACTCCAAGATGGTATCATGGTGTCAGAAGGAGGAGAATACCATACAGCCATGATGTGCTCTAGATGGCATCATGGTGTCAGAAGGAGGAGAATACCATGCAGCACACGATGTACTTGAGATGGTATCATGGTGTCAGAAGGAGGAGAATACCATACAGCCATGATGTGCTCTAGATGGCATCATGGTGTCAGAAGGAGGAGAATACCATGCAGCACACGATGTACTTGAGATGGTATCATGGTGTCAGAAGGAGGAGAATACCATACAGCACACGATGTACTGAAGATGAGGGCAGAGTGCGGTTGGGATTTAAGAAAACCAATGAAGGACCTCAGGGCTCCAGTTCTGGGCTCGCAGTGTGCTCTTATTCCATCACAGCCTCCTATTTGTGAAGGGCGAAGGTTTCTCGCTTAGACTCTGGCAAGGAGTACGCTCAGTAGCTTTGTCTTTTCTCAGAGTCATGGTTGTTCTGGTACTATACAACGTTTTGAAGGAGCAGTCAGAGTGGTGTTTTCTTTCTTCGGCTACTTCTCCTCTTCTCTCCCTTCCTGCGTTCTTCTTTACTGGGCTCTGCCGCAGTCCTGTGGCTGCTTCTCCCCAGACACTGGCCTCCTCTGTGACTCTCCTTGGCTGCTGTACCTCTTGGGGTAACTGTGAGCCCGAGATTTCTGCCTTCTAGCCCTCCTCTCTCTGTCTTCTCACCAGGTCCCTCGTGGCCTTGCTTGTTTCCTTTTACCCTTTCCCCACAGCAATGTCCAGGGTGGCACAGTGCAGGGAAAGGGCTCTGGACTGGAAGTTCTTATTCTGTCCCTTGGTTGTCCTGTCATCTCGGGCAGGCAACTTTTGAGCCGTGGTTTTCTAAACTAGAAAATGTGAGAAACAAGTGTTCACTTTCCAAGGTTGCTATAAGATCAATGCCAGTGAAGAATCACCACTCTAAACCATTTGGAAGGCGTGGCTGGTGTCATCAGTTGTACCCTGGCAGGATTGTGAGTGATTAGTTAGCCTTAGAAACAGAAAAGTAAATCTGAATACAGTTACTTTAAATAAATGGATCAGGAAGGGTCATGAAAATTGGAGTGATTCCAAAAGTCAGGTCAGTCTGTCTGTCTGTCCTCTTTGTTTCCATGGCTGATGTCAAAGGCCAGTACAGGCAGCCTATGGGCAATGCACAGACCTCTTAGAGTAGGTTTATCAGGTGCAGGAGTGATGGGTGGTGTTTCCAGCTGTGCTGGGGTAGAAGCCCTAGCTGTGTTTTTGCACATTCATGAGTATAATATGTATATAGGTGCAATGCCATAAATTGACCTTTTTTTGTTTGTAGTAGCTTTTAAAAAACATTTCCATGTACATCTGATCAGTCATATTCTTTTGTGGGGACCAGTGGGAATTCTCAAATTATAAAAGGCAGAGAGATGACTTACTTGAGGAAGCTCAGCAAGCCATGCTGTGACAAGACTGCAGGTACACAGGCAGCCTCAGTGGCCAGTCTTCCAACTCTCTGTTACTTCCCTGTAGTTTGATAGTTGGTTTACCTCGTGGTTCTCTGGGATGGTTTTATGGCAGACAATCCGGGTGGTGTTAGGGTTTTAATGGGTGTCCCTTTAGCTTTCTTTTAGTTGTGAGGTTTTTATCGTCCTGTTTCTTTGTGGTCCTGGGACTGGAACCCAGAGTCATCCAAATAGGTTGGATACATGCTCTGCTGAGCTACACCCCTAGTGGCTTATTTTAGTTTTTTTATATGTTACTTTTGTTTTTTTAAAGACAAGACCTCACTGTGAGTCCCTACTGACCTTGAACTCTTGGTAATTCTTCTGCCTCAGACTCAAATACTGGGATTCCAGGAAAGAGCAAACTTACCCTGAGGCTTGGTGGATTTTTAATTATAATTTTCCTGCCTGAGATTTTAGTTTGGTCACCTCCTCCCCGTGTCCTTCTTTATTTAGTCATTAGTTATTCCTTGAAAACATATCATTGGAAAGTGGATTTCCGGGTGAATCAGAAACAGAAGGAAACTTATCTTAGTTAGTGTTCTGTTGGTGTGATAAACACATGACCAAAAGCACTGTGGGGAAGAGGGTTTATTTGGCTTACCTGTCCCCATCACAGTCCATCACTGAGGGAAGTTGGGCCAGAAACTCAGCAGGGGCAGAAGCAGGAACCATAGAGGAAAGCTGCTTACTGGAGGTAGCACTGCCCATAGTGACCTGGGCTCTTTTACATCAGTCATTAAGAAAATGCCCCACAAGATATGCTCACAAACCCCATCTGCTGGAGGCATTTTCTTAGTTAAGTTTCTCTCTTCCCAGTGTGTGTCAGGTTGACAAAAATTAACTAAATCTGATAGAAAAACTAACGTATTCTTTCCTTTAAAAAAATTAAAAATTTATTCATATATTTATTGTGTGTGTATGTGTATACAATGTTAGTGTTTATGTGATTGTGTGCAGTCACATGGCACAACATGCATGTGAAGACAGGACAACTTTTGAAAATTGGTTCTCTTTCCACCGTGGGATCTGAGGATGAAACTCAGGAGGTCAGGGTGCCCAGCCATCACTTTTACTTTGAGCCAGCTCCAGCTCTCTGCTTTCTTTTCTTTCTTTTTTGGGTTCCAAGGATGGAACCCAGGGTCTTACACATGCTAGAATGGCATGAATGTCATCCCTAACCCTTTCTTTTTCTTTTGTTTTGTGATGTGTTTTCTTTCTTGAGAAAGGATCATGTATCTCAGGCTGTCCTTGAACTTGCTATGTATTGGAGGCTGATCTTGAGGTCCTTCCTGGCTCTAGGATTATAGGAGTGTGTCATCATGCCTGATTTAGGGTGTGCTAGGATCAAACCCAGGGACTTGTATATGGAGGGAAAATATCTTGCACTAAACCCCACTCCAGTCCAAGTCCTGTTTTCATTTTCCGTTTTGTGACAGACTCTGTCTGGTTAAGTTGCCCTGGATGACCTCAAACTTACTTTTTGGCCCAGTAAGGTTTGAACTTGAGATCCTTCTTCCTTAGCCTTCTGATCAGCTGGGATTAGAGGCCTGTACTACCGAACTTCCTTCTCACAAATATGGTGGATGGTGAGGTGGTCAACTAGCAGAATCGAAGGAAAGAAAACCATGGCTCCTAGATTTTGCATGAATAGACTCTCAAGGTTTTTAAGAAGTTTGCCAAGGACGACTGGCCAGGTACCAAGAAACTTGCTGTTTCTGTCAGCTCCTGGTTTGAGATTGCTATTGGCCTGTTTGATACCTGAGTTTTGCAAATGCCATACTACCCTGGAGTGATACTCAACAGCTCCTTTTCAGTCTTCTATGTAGAAAGACCTGCCATTGTTGCTTTCCTTATAGTCAGATGTGTGGACTGTTGCCTTTGAAGGTACTCTGGCTTCCATTTGCTTTTGTGTGTTTGTAGTAGAGAAGACACAGCTGTGTCCTGCTTCTGTTGATGACCTTGAACATCTCCTCTAGAGTGCAAGCTTCTTTCTCAAAAGTCGACGCAGAGTAGGTAGTGTGTGGGAGCCTCTCCACACAGGCTCAGACGGGGTTCCTTGGCACGTTCTGTAATCCCTGAGCAGTTCTGTCACATGGTGTCCCATGGTGCCCTTGTCTGGTGAGATTTAATAGGGTCCACTGGTTAAGACTGACTCAACGTCCTTAGTGGAGGTCATGAAGAAGGGACTGTAGGTAGGCCTTTGGTTTTGCGGTTCTGGTGTATGTGTTTCTAAGCACAACAGTTGCATTAAGTAATTTCATTGTCTGGATTTCTTTTGTATCATAGCCTACTCATGAAGGTTACTTCTCTTGTTTGGATATCTGGACACTGTTTTTGGACTATCTGACAAGTAAAATTAAAAGTCGTCTGGGAGACAAGGAAGCAGTTCTCAACAGGTAAACTTCAAAACCCTGCTAAACAGAGGTAGCCACTGTTGCCACTTACTCTTATGCCCTAAGGGGCAGCCATGCTACTGTGCCTCCTCAGGAGAATGAGGCAAGGAGGCTGCCCAGGCAGTAATGCCGCCTGAGCATTTTCTTTTTTAAAAAGTAACATTCATTGAAAATTTTTTAGGTATGATAATGCTTTTGTGGTTGTTCTTTAAGGCCCTAGTTTTAGAGATACAACAAGTATTTATTGGATGAAGTGATATTACACCTGGGATTTCCTTAAAACAACCCACTGGAAGTATAGAGTGCTTGGAACATAGGATGCAGGGCTGACCTCACAGCTGATAAGTGACGTGAAGGAGCTCAAGGTTCATTATGTCCTTAAACTTTGAGATGTATCAAAGTTTCTTCCCTTTATATCCAGAGACAGGAAGCAGAGAGGGGAGAGAGAGAGAGAGAGAGAGAGAGAGAGAGACAGAGACAGAGACAGAGACAGAGAGAGAGAGAGACAGAGAGAGACAGAGAGACAGAGAGACAGAGTCTCACTATGTAGCCCTGGCTGTCCTGAAACTCACTATGTAGAACAGGCTGGCCTTGAACTCACAGAGGTCTACCTGCCTTTGCTTCCTGAGTGCTGGGATTAAAGGTCTCCTCTACTACTGCCAACTCTTAATTATAGTTTTTAAATAAAGAAAATGGAAAGTGTTTTTCTTGTTTTCTGTCCAGTATAATGCTTATGCCATGGGCCAGAGAAAGGAAGAGGGAAGCTCGTGAGTTCAGCATGCTATCCAATAGTGACAGGATCCACTCACAGCGAAGGTTAAATGGCAGCTTTTCTTAACAGTATAAGCCATAGTGTTTTATATATTCTCCTGTGCTCTGTGTTCTACCACATGGAACAGGTAGGCCCAAAGACGACAACTTCTCTTTGTTCTCCATGGTAAAAGTAGACTCTTGTGCCAACCTGATTCTTAATGTTACTGTGTTCACTAGTTCATGACAGGCACTTGCAGACGAACGTCAGCTCCACTGAAGCAGGTGCTCTACTGCTTACTTGCGAGAGGCTGCAGGCGGTGTCTGGTTTGGCTTTAGCTTCTGTGTGGGCATAGTACGGATGAGAGCAGTCTCTGTGGGTCACCAGGACACGGCCTCTGGAGCAGCCCGGCTCTGAAAGCTCATTCTGTAGTTTGTAATTGGTTGTGTTTAGGGAAATTCGCTCTGGCAGATTTTGTTTCTTTGTTGATGGTGACAGTTTTTGAGTTGTTAAGAAGTAACATAGAGAGTGTGTGATATACCTAAGTGGTTAGGAAACGGTGCTAGTATAGCTGTGCGGGTCAGCTGTCACTGCAGTAAAACACCCTATTAAAAACTGCTGGATGGAGGAAAGGTTTACTCTGACTCGTGATTCAGAGGTTTCGGCCTATGGTCTGTAGCTAGAGTTTTCGTGCCTGGCCCACAGTCAGGACAAATCTCTCTCGCCTGCCAGTCCCACAGCCGCTCAGACCCAACCAAGTAAACACAGAGGCTTATATTGCTTACAAACTGTATGGCCGTGGCAGGCTTCTTGCTAACTGTTCTTATATCTTAAATTAATCCATTTCTATAAATCTGTACCTTGCCACGTGGCTCGTGGCTTACTGGCATCTTCACATGCTGCTTGTCATGGCGGCGGCTGGCAGTGTCTCCTCCCTCCTTCCTGTTCTCTCAATTCTCCTTTCTGTTAGTCCCGCCTATACTTCCTGCCTGGCCACTGGCCAATCAGTGTTTTATTTATTGACCAATCAGAGCACATACAGACCATCCCACAGCAGTGGTCACTCGGTTCTTTTGTTTCTGGGCCATGGTGAAGCAGAGCATAGTGGTAGGAAGTATGGGTAGATCAAGGGTGATCAGATCAGAGTGGCCAGGGAAGGGTGGGCCAAGAAATGGTTGAGGGAAGAAGAGGCCAGGGACAAGCTGTACTCTGCCAGGTCATGCCCCCCCCATCACCTCTCAAGACCCCACCCCTGAACAGTATATCATCCATGTATGGGTCAGGGCAGAATATTTCAAACCATAATAGTGGTAGAGGTAATGAACACCCTTTCCCAGAGTTTCCTAGAGAATGCTGCATGGAAAGAAGTGGATCTTTTTTTCTGGGTAGGGAGATTGTACTAGATCTCTAGAATTCTTTTCACTGCTAAGGTGTTGTGGATTTTTAAATTTTAACGGAATACTGACACTGGAAGTTTAAACATTTGTTCTTTTGTTTGCAAACATCTTTTGATTGCAGAAGGGCTTCTGAGTTGCGTTAGTGTCAGCTTCAATGCAGTTCTGGGTGGAGGGCGTGTCCATGCAGCAGAGACCTTATTACACAATAGTAGGTCTGGTGAGGTTACTGACTTTGACAATTGTGTTTTTGAATGAGATTCTTCAAAGAAAAGCCATTTTATCAGAATGTCTTTCTTATAGGCCGAACAGGCAAGTCCTTTGGTTCTGGGCTCATACCCCACTCTCCTATGTTTAGTGGTAGATACTCTTTTATATCTTGCAGTTCAGTTGAGGATGACCTGGAAAAGTGATTAGTGTGAAAATGCTCTTTAAAGCACAGTGGAAACAGGAGGTGTGGAGAATGTGACTCTGAGGAGAGCTATAGAGAGTTTAATTGCCTCCTCTTCTGCTTCAAGGATTCCTTTTGGTCAGGTGCTAGGCTGTCACATTTCTTCTTACACAAGGGATGTCTTGCAGGAGGGTTAGGATATTGGAAGTCATGCATCTAAAACATAGACACATAATGGTCACAGTGATGATGATGATGAAAAGGAATAATGTAAAATGCTGCTGCCACTTGGCTGTGACCACAGACAGCTAAAGGCCTTTTATCCACCTTCCTGCGTGGCAGCCTGCCATCTGGCAACACATGCTTAGAAATTCTGCAGGCTCTTTTAAATGCTAGGAATTTTTCTCATTGATAGTTTTATTTTTCCTAAATGAAACTTTATTTTTCATGACTTATTTTTTTAAAGATCTATTTTTATTTATGTGTGTGTTTAGTATGTGCTTGTGTATGTGGGTGCGCCAGAATATGTCAGATCCCCTGGGACTAGACTTACATGCAGTTGTGAGCCACCTGGGAGCTGGACTCACTCACTCTGCAAGAGCAGTGAGTGCTCTTAACAGCCGAGCCATTTCTTCATTTGACTTACATATTTTTTGACATTTGTGTGTGTGTGTGTGTGTGTGTGTATGTGTGTATGAGAGAGAGAGCGAGAGCGAGCAGTACACCATGTGTGTGCAGTTACCCATAGAAGCTAGAAAAGGGTGTCAGCTCCCCAAACCGGAGTTACACGGAGTTTTAAACTACTGCCTGTGGGGGCTAGGAACAAACTCAGCTGCTCTAGAAGAGCAGAACCATTCCTAACTTCTGAGCCATCTCCCCAGCCTCGGGATTTATTTTTTAATATGTCTATGTACATGCACAAAGCAGAAAAATGAAATCCTCAAAGCTGGTCTGATTTATGTTAAATAGAAACTACCCCAGGACCTGTTTTTCTTGTGTAATACTCTAGTGGTTGAGGGAGTGAACTAGAAAGAATAGCACCAACATATTTGTACAACTGGGGTGTACAAAGAAGGAACATTGAACTTCGGCTTATGTCATCCCTTTTATTATACATCTCTACAAGTATGTTGAGTGTAAAGCTTTTAAGTTAAGGACTTGAAGGTTTAGAAGTCACTGTTCTGTCTAGTATATCAGAGATGAGCTGTTTACTGAAGAACATTGGCACTTCTAATTACCATACTTACTTTAACTGTGAGCATGCAAATGTGATCAAATGTTTGTCATCTGATAACACAGGCATGCTTTTGGAATCACATTTGTGGCTTAAGCCGGAACTTCAAAACTGACTGACCTATAGGAAGTAGTCAGAAATTGTTTTCTTGGTGTCTCAAATGGGAAACGTAGGTGTGGTTAAGTCACAAAGGCCGCACTCATTTCCTGTCCCTTGTGGTTTTAGAGTTTTGCATCATTTGTTACAACAAAGTGGCACTGCAGGTTACAGACTTCGAAGCACAAATGTACTCAGATTTATTTGTGGATCTAGGAGCTTGAACACTGGAGCATGGTGGAAAATGCATATTCCTTGCTCAGTGAGAATGTTCAAGTTTCTGGCTGAGAGCTGGTGGGACTTCAGGACTTGGGCCCAGTGTGAAGATAAATGTCTGCATCATGCTCTGCTTAGCAGAATTGTGGATAGAGTTGATTGTCCTGCTCATCAGTTAGGATCATAGCACAGAGAGCCTGGATCTCAGGGTCCATTTGCACCTCTGTGCTGGGTGTGGTTTTACCTTCTTCACACTGTGGAGGAGGCCTGCTGAACCAGCATGTGGGGCCTTGGCTGGCAGTTGGTGCCCCTGAGAAAGTGCTCGCTGCCAGTTCTCCCGTGTCTCTTGGGGCTCATCCAGGGGTCAGGCCCTTGTGTAGAAACATAGGTTTTACAGGAAGAGGAAGAAGTCAGTGTGTGAAGCAACCTAAGTTATTGTATCATGTCCTGTGAACCTCTTTGTCACAAGAATCCTGGCAAATGCTGGCTACAGAGCAGCACAGGAATTTTGAGTGTCATTACATTGAACTGTAAAAGAATGTGGATTGTTCTGCTTACTGAGGAAGTGTTGCTGTCGTACATGACATTGTATGCAGTTAATAAAAAGATAGAGGTCAGAGTTTCAGTAGCTCTTTAGCCCCTACAAGGAGATTATTTATGCCCAGACTGCACCATCTGGAATTTTCTATCAGTTGTTTATTTTCTGTGTGTTGACTTGCTTATATATTCTCATTTTGCTTATTTGTATTTATTGGGCACCTACTTTCTAGCTGCTTTAATTTGGCTAGTTTTATCTAGCTAAGTTTGTGTCTAGTAGGGTTTTTTCTTCGTTTATACACATACATGTTCTTTTAAAGGTTTTTATTTTGTGTGTATTAGTGTTGGCCTGTTTGTATGTGTACCACATACATGTCTGGTGCCCAAGGAGGCCAGAAGAGCATCGTATCCTCTGGAACTGAAGTTACAGACAGTTGTTAGTTACCATATGGATGCTGGTAACTGAACCTAGGTCCTATACAAGAGCAGCAAGGCCTCTTAACTGCTGAGCCATCTCCCCAGCCCAATATATGTGCATTTAATGTTATAAATTCCCCCCTAAGCACTATTTCAGCTTTATCAGAGTTTAATATATACACCATACCACTTAATTTAAATGATTGTCGAATTTTGCTTTAAATCTCTTTGTTTAATCTCCAGATATTTGGAGATTTCCTATATATCCTTGTTAGTGTTTTCCAGTTCAATTTCGTTATCTGGATATAGTTGTATGATTTTCAGTTCTTTTAAATTTCTTAAGGGGATGAAGAGATGACTTGGCAGTTAAGTATACTGACTGCTCTTTCGGAGGACCTGAGTTTGATTCCCAGCACTCATGGTGGCTCAGAACCATCTGTATTGTAACTTGGGTTCTGGGGGATCTGAATGCTTTGGCCTCCTCAGGTATCAGGTATGCACCTGGTTATGTTCTTAGGAGGACAGCAGTGCTGCTGGGTTAAGATCTCAACTCACCCTTTCCTGCTCCTTTATAGACTGTCCTCACACACAGTTACCTTGTCTTCCTTATGGGAAAGGCAGCAGGAGGGAGTCTACAGACACCACATCTAGAGCTAAGGCAGTGAGAATGAGAAGTGGAGAGGCTGGGCCGAAACTGCTTTCCTAGAAACCCTACTGCCTTAGGGTTTCTCTTGCTGATAAAACACCAGGACCAAAACCTTGGAGGAAAAGGTTTATTTCAGCTTACAGTTCCTCATTGCAGCCCATTACTGAGGGAAGTCAGGGCAGGAGCTGATGCACACATGGAGAAATGCTGCTTACTGGCTTGCTCTTACGACTTGCTTAGCCTGCTTTCTTAAACACCCCATGACCACCCGTAGTGAGCTGGACTCTTCTACATCGGTCACTAATTAAGAAAATGCTCATAGGCTTTCCTTACAGGCCCATCTGGTAGGGACATTTTGTCAGTTAAGAGAGATCTCCCCAATGACTCTAGCCTGTCAAGTTGACATAAAAATGAGCTAGTACACCTGAGTCAGCAATTTCCTTTACTGTCTTTGTGTCTACTGGAAAATGTAATGTTTTAGCTGTCCTCAATGCCAGTGTTCATTTACTTGGGGCTGGGATGGTGGTGGTAAATTGGTATAGAGCAGCTGGGGTTTCTGTGCTATCCACACACACCTCTCATGCCTGTCACACACTTTGGGAGGTCTGTTACTTGTGTGCTTTTAGCACAGTTCCTGATGGAGTTTATTTAGCAGTGGCAAAATCTATCTATGCTCTAGTCTGAAAGGGATATGCTTTCTGTGAGAGTATTTTAATCTGACATAGCAATTTATAACAAAATGCCTACAACTTTATCGATTATGTCACAGCAAATGGGAGGTAAAGAGCCCCAGGCCTGGGTGTTGATTATCTACCTAGGACATCCACTCAAGTGTGATTTTTTTTTTTTTTTTTAACCACACATGTCAATTTTATTAGTAATTTCCCCAGCCAGTATTCTTTCCTGTGCCATACTCAATTGCTATTCTATTCTAGGCCTGGTGTTTGCTATATTGTTAAATCACTTGAAAACAATGGTTCAGTCTTGTGGAGAAGGGGCAGTGTCTGCCTATAGGTAGGAAATGAGCTGTTGTACCCACATAACTGAAATGTGATAGCCCAGGAGGATTGTTAGAGGTCTATAGACTGTCTCTACAGAGACTTGTCTTGTGGCTGGCAATGTTTAGACTGTGATAGCCCAGGAGGATTGTTAGAGGTCTATAGACTGTCTCTACAGAGATTTCATCTTGTGGCTGGCAATGCTTAGACTAGATGGACTACAGTTGACTTTGGTTTAATTCTTTCAAGTTTGGCTCTCTTGGATTGGGTAGCAAACTGGTTAGGGTACTACCAGGAAAACAGAAACCACAGGTATTTTAACCTAGACTCCAGCGTAGACAGTTGGTTAAATAGGTGTTAGAAGGCTAGGGAAACAGTGAGGGAGGCAGCACAGTTGATAACTACAGGAAGCAGCGCCATCACTAAGCCAGGGTCAGGGGAAGGAGGTCAGTAGGTTAAGTAAGTTTCATGTAGCTGGTGAAGGCTCAGGTCTTTAAAGAGTAGGCCACACCTCTTATCCCAGGAGCTCTGAGGAGGACCAGGAAGCTGGCATTCAAGCATTCCTTTAGGAGCTCTTGACCCTCTGAGTATGCATATGAGATAGGTGCTGGGAATGTAGAATGAAATTGGAAGGGGTGAGTATTGAAGTTGGGTAGGGGCATGGGATAGCTGTTGCTGGTCAGCATTGTCAGAGAGCAAGCCCACGGGAAGGCTGAAGCCTTTCCCCCTTCTTTCTACCTTGCAGTCTTCCTCTAGCATCTCAGTGGTACAGCCTAGGAGGCTCAGGAGACTTGGACTTTATGGAGCCTCCACCTGCTCACATGCTGGCAAGTAGGAACTGAGTCTTAACTGGTCCTAGAAGCTTTTCAGGAAAGGATGCATTTAGGTGCATAATCTTTTCTTGAAAATAATCATTTTTTTTTCTCCCCACATGATACCAAGTATTCTGTAATAACTTGGTATCTTCTGTGCTAGGTTATTATTGTGGAAAGTAACCAGATGTGGGGCTTAAGGTATTTCTTTAATCAATTACCTTTAGATACAAACCAGAGGGTCAGGATTTCCCTTTAGTTTCTAAGTGCTCTTAAAGTGAATTGAAGGTTGAGTTTTGGGTTTGACGTAAAGCCACTAGTAGTCTGACATCCGTAGAGAGAACATGAGGCTTGAGTTAGGGAGTCTTGGCTTCACAATAGCCTGCTTGTTGATCTTGAGCAATTTAATTGTAGTTTTCTCACACTTTACTTCTCGTAGCTATTAGAAGGGTTAATCTGGAGGTGGTGGCATACACCTTTAATCCCAGCACTCAGATGCAGAGGCAGGTGGATCTCTTGAGTTCAAGGCCAGCCTGGCCTTCAGGACTACCCAGGGAAACCCTGTCTAGAAAAACAACAAAAGGGTGTTAATTGTTGATGTTTACATACAGTGCTTCTAGTCCTCAAAGAATGATAAAAACCTGAAACATATGTAGTGAAATAAAAGATAAGGGACTTAAAATGCTGCTCTAGAAAATATATATATTTGACAGAAAAAAATGACAGAAATCAGACTTACTTTATTGATAATTACATTAGCTATAATGGATTAGATTTTGTTGTTAAAAAGCAGAGATGGGCAGAATGGATTTGAAAATCCATGATCCAATTACCAAGAAACTCACTTTAGATTCAAGTGAGATAGGTTGGAAGTCAAAGGATGGAAATTGATATTCCATGCAAGCAATAACCACAAGAACTAGTAACCATCTTAACTATAGAAGAGAGTGCATCACAAAGAAGTGTGGATAGTACAGTACCTCTTCTCTCATACACGCCTGTCCCAACTCAGAAACAAAGCACCAGGCCTTAAGTGTGTTCAAGGTGAGTACTGCTCCTACAGTCCAGGAGGCCTGGTCCAAAGCTGAAGCTGAAAGTATGCTTTCACTTGCTGTTGACTCTTTCCCTCTTCCCTAGGTACGAAGATGCCCTGGTCCTCTTGCTCACAGAGGTGTTGAATCGAATCCAGTTCAGATACAACCAGGCCCAGCTGGAGGAGTTGGATGATGAAACTCTGGATGACGATGTAAGAGACATTTCTCTCCTGCTGGTTTCTGAAAAATTGTTTTACAGGCATTTTACCTCTATGGACTAGAAATATAGAGAGGCCAGGTGTGCATGAGAATTGCTTTAATGAGTCCTGTACTCTGGACTCTCTATCTACCTAGCTGGATGCCGGTAGGAATAGTTCAAGGAGTGTTTAAATGAGAAGGCTGGAATGATAGTCTGTTAGGCATGTGCTAGAAGCTGTTTGTTTTAAACTGAACCTTGGAATGTGAATGGTTCCACCATTTTCTATTTTCTCTAAATTTAACATCTGAGAATAGACTTAAGGCTAACGGGAGGCTGGTGATAAAGAGGACAGGGATCTGCCTGTCCTGGAGAGCTGATACCCTTGTTTTTTCCCCACAGCAGCAGACAGAGTGGCAGCGGTACTTACGCCAGAGCTTGGAGGTGGTGGCCAAAGTGATGGAACTCCTTCCCACACACGCCTTCTCAACTCTGGTAACTCACATTTGAAGGGGACGTCTAACTGGTTCCTGACCCGTAGAACATGGCTTTTGTACTTACCTATCTGTCCATCTTTGTCTTCTCCCATGCTCTGTATCTGTGCGTGTGTGCGTGCGTGCGTGCGTGCGTGCGTGCGTGCGTGCGTGCGTGCGTGCGTGTATGTGTGTGTATGTTCATATGCATATGTTTGTGTGTTTTCTGTTTGTCTGTTACCTATATGTTTGTAGAGGTTAGCCTCATGTGATATTCCTCACACACCATCTACTTTGTTTTTTTAAGACAGAATCTCTTAGTGGCCTGTAACTCATCAAATAAGCTATGCTGGCAGCCAGCCACAGAGATCCTCTTTTCTCTGCCTCCCCAGTGGGGAGTGTAAGAGCTGTGCCACCATACCCAGCCTTATTTGTGTATTTTTTAATGTGGGTTCCAGGGATTGAACTCAGGTCCTCTTGTGTGTCGTGAGCAGTCTACCAGCTGAGCTAACGCTCTGGCCTTTGTTTGTTTATTTCTAGACTAATTACCATAAACCAACTTCCACCTGTACTGTTAACATTTTCATGAACTATTTTATGCCCACTTCTGGAAGCACTGTTTCTTCTTAGATGCAGTATGAATTTTAGAAGTATCTTAATGCTTTTATTAGTGTCTTGGAGGCAGCCAGGCCAACAGAAATGTTACTGGCAGAAATTACATTGATAGAAGACTAGCCTGTGTCATTCCCACTGTGGGCAGACTGTTCCGTCTCTCTGCCGGCACTTATGTGCTGGGTTCCATCTCCTTAAAGGCAAGCTAAGTTACTGGGGTCTGCTTCAGCACATAGCTGCAAGCCACTGCTTGGCATTCTCTCACAGGAAGTGGCCGTTTACTCTGCTACCTGCCTTTCTTAGGCAAGTTTAAGTTTTTTTTTTTTTTTTTTTTGAGGCAGGGTTTTCCTGTGTAGCCCTGGCTGTCTTAGAACTCACTCTGTAGACCAAGCTAGACTCCCAACTCACAGAGATCCACCTGCTTTATATTAAGTCTTATCTTAATGGTGAATATAGCAACCTAGGAAAGAAAGGTAGCACTATGAAGTCCTGTTTGCTACATGAACAAGGGAAACTGATGCCCTAATCATTGCGTCTGCCTTTTCTCTTTGTCATGCACATTAATAAGACATACTTGATATTTCTTTCAAGATCAGGGACCTTCTCAGACTTGATGGACAACCTAGCTCTTGAAGTTACAGCTGATGCCCTTTTAGGACTGTAGTAGTCATGCCCCAGAATCTTTTGCTATGACTTTTAAAGCAGTCAAATTGACCTTGATTTCTTTGTTGTTCTGGTACTAATAGGTTTGATCTGTAGGACTTGGGAGGGTACTGAAAGGGAGTTGTGCTTAGTGCCTGTAAAGGGAAGTTTATGATCCTGTCCTTCTCCTTATAGGTACTTAATGCTTTAATGTTAAAAATAGTATCAAAACTTGCATTTATGATTTTTGTTTTAAACTTTGTCTCTTTGTTTTCAGTTCCCAGTTCTTCAGGACAATTTAGAAGTTTATTTGGGATTACAGCAATTTGTAGTTACTTCGGGGTCAGGTAAATTGGTCTTTACTTTCAAATTTAGTTTAGCATTAAAAAAGTTGGACTAATAGTTAATTACTGTCACCTCTGCTGTAATAATGTGATTTGCCTTGTACAGCTTCTCTTCACATCTCTTTAACTTCTAAATTGAAGTTTTTAGACCTTCCTGCTACAAAGAAGCTGTGGGGGAAGTAATCAGGGCTAAGACTAAAGTCCTGGAGGGTTTCCTTATATTCCTTCAGACAGCAAGTGCGCTGGAAGGAAAATGGCTGTGGGCTTTCACTAGGTCAGCAGCTCCATTCATTCTGGAGCTCCGCTGTGAGAGGTCTGCAGAAGGCTCTGCCCACAGCTGGATGCAAAGACTTCGAGTCCCTGGCCAGAGGGGCGTGATAATAATGACAGCCTCTCTGTAGAGCACTCATTGCATGCCAGGTACCATGTTGTCTACTGTGACGTTCCATTTTCTTCTCCATACTTTGAGATAGAAGTATTGTTACTAGTTATTGTTATTTTACAGAAGAGGATAATGCTCTTCGGAGTTGTTGATTGACCCAGGGCCGCATAGTCGGTTTGTAATAATAGCAAGATGGAATAATGGGGAGTGATGGAAAGATGCCCTAAACTGGCATTCATTTTTCCCAGGTGAAAACACCAATAACCTTAAGTTCGTGCATCACTCCACCCTTCCCCTACCCTGCCTTGTTTATCCCACTGTGTACTGCTCTTCAGCATTTTCCTACATGCTGACCTAGCCTGCAGCCTCTTGTCTGGTCTGAGCTACCCAGAAAGCAGCTTCCTCCTGGGTGAACTGGCCATTCATGATGGGGCCTCTTTGTGAGGCTGCCCTGGCCACCCGGGACAGTTTGTTTCTATGACTATTATTACTCATTCATTGGTCCCCAGGAGGGTGATAGGACTTGGCATGCCTCAAGTACAGGCTCTGGCTCTGTAGCCTGGCTGAGAACATCTTATATAAACTTTGAAAAGGCACTTTGCAAAATGAACATGCATGTTTGCACTAATGAAGATCATTTGATACAAAATGCTAGATGGTTCCAGAATTGGTGGTCTCTCTTTGAAGGCCATTGCAATTAGAATTGTACTCTAGGCCCTAAGAATGTTTTTAAAAAGAGCGTATCTTGCCCTCCTCCATTGACCCATAAGATTGATTCAGTGTTGACTTGTGTTGGTGTTGGTGGTTTATCACTTTGTAGCCCTGGTAGGCCACACACGTGCTGTGTAGACCAAGCTACCCTAGAACTCACTGAGTGCTGGGTTTAAGGCATGACTCCACCAAGCCTGGCTGTGATTGATGGTTGTCTCTGGGTAAATGTCTGCATGGGTTTCTAATCCTTTTCTGAGATTGCTGATACCCAGCTTCCTAACGTGGAAGGGCAGTCTTAGGTCTCCCTGCCCTCGCTGAAGCCCACTTCATGCCAGTTTCACAGAGCACTTGGCTCCTCTAGGTCATTATCTCATTCTCAGTGCTTACTTCGTGGTGAAAGCTCTCAGGCCAAATAAACTCATTTGAGTTTCCTTGCCCATCGTGAAGCATTCCTCCATGCCCTAGTAGCTTGGAAGCCAAGTTTCCAGTGCAAAGGTTCTTTGAAAAAATGAAAATGTTGAGTAGTTTGTTCCCTGGTTCCCATGAGTGTTTGCTCCCTCAAGTGACCTCCCTGCTATGGTGTCAGTCTTCTTGGTGGGCTGTGGTGAGGAGCCGGGGACAGTTTCCCCTTCATTGACTATTTCTGACACTTGAGTGTATTGTGATTGGTAGCTGTGCAGCTCGGGGCGCTGGCCCCCCTCCCCCCCCAAGTACACACTCACACCAGGCACTGTTTTGTTAGCATATTTGCTACTGCTGAACTTCCTGCTAATGCTGCTTTGGTAAAAAGCAAGGCAAAACACATCCTTCTCAGCTGCTGTGTGCCTCATGCCCCTGACAGGTCAGCTTTTGCCCTCACTGTCAGCATCTCCTGTGTGGACGGAGACCCCGCCTTGGCTGTTCTCCTCAGCCCTGTTCTGTATTTGCTTCTGCTGTTCCTCATTGAGATTTTCCCTTAGCTCTGAGAAACCCATCAACTTTCAGTTAGTCACGCAAGCTTTCTTACCGAAGAGATTGTTGCATTTACAGGATAGAAAGCTTTAAATTTGTGTTATTTGGTGTGTGAAGGTTGTTTTCTGATTTGTGTATTCTCTCAGAGTGGAATACCTTAATTGCTCCTATTTATACCTCTACCCTTTCACCTCTCGGGCAAGGAAGCTACTTTTTAGACTGCTTCATGGTAGCTTGGTTTAGTGAGGAAAGAGTACTTTAAAAGCTTGTCTAATCCTGTATGTAGTAGCATTTCCGTTGAAAGGTTCTACCTCGCAGACATTCTGTGTCCTTTGCTACTGGGTGTGGCTCCTATGAGAGATCTGGAGTCAGTAATGGGGTAGGCTTTCAGGTGGCTGTGAAGTGAAGGGACGAAGATTGCCGACGACCAAGCCTTGGCCAAATAGGGGAAAGCATGGGTCGCTGCACAGCAGTCCTTCCCCTGCGTGCTGTGTACGATTCTGTGGTGGGGAGGCAGATTTCCTGGTGGAGTGGGATAGGGCTGGATGTACTTCCTGCATCTTTGTTTGCCTTGCAGAGGGCTCAGGAAAGGATCATCTGCAGTTTTGACTGCCACGGATGGAACATGTGTTGAATGGAATTAGACAGAATTAGTTTTATTTAGTCCAAAATGGTCAAATGTCAGCAATTTCATTTTATTCAAACCCACAGTGTAAAATACACAGCCTGTCGGGGCTGTTTTCTATTCAAAGTGTCATGCATATGGCTACACAGATGCAAGCATGCTTGACGGGATTCATATTGCACCATCATGCATCACATGTCGGTGTTGACAAGGATCCCCAGGGAACAGGGAATGACGGTATTCTCAGGTGACCTGAGTTTAGGAAAAAGGTGCAAACACGCAGCAGATGACCACTTATTCTGACTGGTGGCCATGTTAGCTGTTGGTTTCAAGTCAGTAAGGAGACAACAGATGCCAGGAGAGGAAGCACCAGGGGAGGAGGTTAGGTGATAGGTGGTGAAGGCCTGGAGTGGCTCTGGGAGGACACAGATTTGAAAAGTGCTAAGGGAGTGTGGGATTGCAGGTGCCCTAGCCTGGGCCTTAACTATGACTTACTACTTGATATCACCCATGTTTGATAAACACGTTGTCAGACTCTGGTCTTTCTCCAGACTGAGAGTCCTGACTGCCTTCTGGTTCTGTGGGTGTCTGTCAAGAGACTGGTCCACAAGACAAGGCCTGACCAATTGAGGGTATTTTGTCATTCATCTTAGCATCATACTTGTTAGGTTTGGATATATGTTGAAAAGTAAGAAAGTTTCAGGCCTTAGAAAATTGTAACTCATTGTGATCCATAATAATCACAGAATTTAACTATGCCCTGTAGGTTGTAGGGTGTTAATGTACTCTGTTCAGTAGTGAATTAGGTGATAGTAGCTTCCCCATTTTTAAGGTTGAAGAGACAAGCTTGGAAGGGTTGATGGTATAGTGAGAAAGTAGTGGGGACTGTCTACTGTACCTGAGTCCTGTGCCCTTTTTTCCCTGTTGTGTTGGCCTAAAACCTGGGATGGAGTGCAGAGCTCACAGAGAGCACTAGCTCTGCCCTGGACATAGGACCATGGTGGGCATGTTATGTACTGGACTCACCCATTTGCATGTCCTTGTGTGTAGGTTGGTAATGTCATAACGGTACCAGTATCAGAAGGAATGAGGTCGGGGATATACCAGACTGTCTGTCATCATTGCCCTGGGTCCCTGGAGCAACATAGATCAAGTTGTAGGTGGAGGCTGTCCCCAGATGTGCTCTTCTGTACTGGGAAGCACCTAAAGGTTTTTATTGTTGGAGCATTATTAGGTTACCCTGTTTGCTTTGTTTGGAATGGTTGTTTATTACAACTAAAGCTTGTTCTTCTCTGGAAAACTAAGAGCTGTTGTGTTCCAGGACACAGGCTGAACATCACAGCGGAGAATGACTGCCGGCGCTTGCACTGCTCACTGAGAGACTTGAGCTCCCTGCTGCAGGCTGTGGGCCGTTTAGCCGAGTACTTCACTGGGGATGTGTTTGCTGCAAGGTTCAACGATGCTCTCACAGTCGTGGAGAGGTAGGCTGGCTGTGCCATGCAGCCCCTCCTTCAGAGTTCAGCTCTCCTTTTCAGGGTAGGATGGCATGCACCGTTGTGTGTCCTCTTGTCTTTTATACCACGTATAGGTTAATATGGAGCAGATTGCCATTTGATGTACTGAGCTTTAAGGCCCCCATCTGTAAAACAGTGGGAAAGGTTTCTTGTAGTTTACTGGGAGATTTGAATAAGCTACTTAATGTGGTGAATAAAACAGAACAAACAGTAAACACAAGCCAAGCTGTTAGTCATTGGCAACCTTCTATGTAGCTGTAAAAATGGTATTGGACTCAGAAAAATCCAGGCACAATCAAGCTCCGTGTCTTTTCTGATGGGATAAAGGAACATCAGGAAAGCCCTACTGGGACTGAGTAAGAGGGACCTGAGTTTGATCCTCAGAACCAACATTTAAAAACAAAAATAAAACAGAAGAAGCCCAGGCACAGTGACACACACACTTCTAATCCCAGCTCTGGGGAGACAGAGACAGGCAGACTCCTGGGGTCTATTGGCCGGCCAGCGTCTCCTATGCAGTAGACTCTAGTGAGACCCTTGCTCCCCACCAAAACAATAGAAGAAGACAGGAAGGAAGAAAGATAAAGGTAGAAGGTGCCTGAGGAATAACAACCAAGGTTGTTGTCCTCCACACTGATATATGATGCACATACATGAATTTACACATGTGCACATACATATTCATGCATGAAAAAGAGAGGGGGCAGACTCCACTAGACAGCAGCATCCCCTTTCGTGTAGGCCGCAGATGTTAGAGGTATAGGCTGTTGATGGTTTGGGTCCCTGGAGAGAAATGCAGCTGTTTGCTGGGAAACATCTCATTCAGCTGCCCAATCCTCCCCCTAAACATCTTGGACTCTGAAGGTGGGTCAGGTGGACGTGTTGGGTTCACAGCTGAGTAAGTGTATGTGAAGCCTGATGCTTTATAGTTCGTGTGCTGGTCTCATCACTGGTAACATTCAAGGAACCAACCCTAAGAACTGAGTTACTTGCATACCAAATTTCTTATTTGTTTTGTTTGGGAGAGTGTCCCACTGTGTAGACTGGATGGCCTAGAACTCACTCTGTAGACCAGGCTGGCCTCTAATTCATAGAGATCCACCTGCCTCTGCCTCCTGAGTGCTGGGAATTAAAGGCGGGAACCACCACACCTAGCTTATACCGAATTAAAAAAAAATTTACATCTTGGCTTAAAACGAAACATAACTAAGAGTTTTAACTCCCTTAACAACAAAGTTAAAATTAATAATCGTGGTAGTATGTAGTAATAAGAAAATTTTACAAGTAATTTTTCACTCTTTGTTTCAACCTTTCCTCTGTTGTGTGTGTACATGTGAGTATGCCTGTGTGTGTGTGTGTGTGTGTGTGTGTGTGTGTGTGTAGGTTAAAGGACAACTTATAGGAGTCAGTTCTTGCCTACTGTGTTCCCCTAGATAAAACTCTGGTGATCAGGCCTGGTGGCAAGTGCCTTTTACCCTTAGCCATCTCACCAGCCATTGTTTTTAGACTTTTTGACATATAAGTGGTGATGCTTTAGTAATGTTCTTGTAATTAACCCTTAATGCACAGCTCTGGCTATTTTCTTGGAAAGAACTGGAGATCAGATTTTATTTGTGTGTTTGTTTGTTTGTTTATTATCTGAAACCTTGGTGTTTTCTTTGGCAACTTGTCCATTTTGTTTGTTTTGGGCTCTCAAGCTTCATGTCCTTTCTCACCTATTCCTTTGTCAACAGGTTGGTCAAAGTTACTCTGTATGGATCTCAGATAAAACTGTACAACATTGAAACAGCTGTGCCATCAGTGTTGAAACCTGACCTCATTGATGTGTAAGTAGAGTGTGATGACTGCCTTCTCAAGAGACGTTGACCCTACTTGCAGATGAACTGACTGTAGCGAACAGCAGTGCCTGCCACAGATAGAGGGACACTCTTGAACTCTCACCCTAGAAAGACAGATCAGTAGATGTATGTCTGGGGTGAATGTAATTGTTTGAACTAAAGAGACCAAGGATGAAGCTCTGTGGGGTAGACATTGCAAGAGGCAACAGTGTGGCCATGAAGTTAGGAACTAGTGAGCACCATGGTGAAGAGGAGGCTGAAAGGTACACAGGGATTCATGGAAGCTCCTGAACTGTGTGTCTCTTGCCCTGCAGGCAGGTTGTTCACTGACAGAGTTGATGGATTAAGACAAAAACTAACCATTTCATACAAGATGCTTTTATCGTGGGGGCAGGGTGCTCTTCCCCAGAAACTGAATATCTTCTAATTAACCTCAGTTGTAACGTTGGTTGTATCATCATGTTGAGGGCTCAGTCCCCAGGAGTGTCCCTTCTGCATCTCCTTTCCAGTGCCAACTGTTGTCCCCAGCTCTGCTTCTTGTGCTTCTGACTGATTGCTGGAAGTTGGGATGCCCACATTTCCTCCGAAAGTTTGATTAGTTTGCTGTAGTGGGTCTCCGAACTTGGCAGGACACATCTAGGTGTGTTATAAGAGATGAGTGCTGGATAAGATGAGCAGAGCAAGGTATTCGAGGGGTTCAGAGCCTTCCTGTCTTTTCTGGGCAGTCCACTCCAGAAACCTGCATGTGTTCTGTGATTCAGAGGTTCCCCAGCTCACCTGGTCCCCTCAGGGTTAGTATGGAGGCATGAGTGATTGGTTATATCATCAGGGAAACCTTTAGTCCCTTTACCTTCCCCAGAGGCTGGAGTGTAGCAGAGACCCCAACCCACCAAGCACATGGCTGGGTCCCCTGGCAATCTAGGGACTTTCCAGAAATTGTCTTGCTTAACATATGCTTAGTTGTGTTGGAAAAGATTGTTAAAAGTAACCAAAGACTTTGACTGTTCTGAAGATACTGGAGGAACTGAGGGCAAAAAACCAAATGTTTTCAAGCAAAAGTTGTCCTTATTGGGGGGACATTGTAAGGACTGTGGGAGCTCTGTAAGCCAGCAGCTAGTCCAAACCAAAATAGATGTTCTAAAGCAAGTGGAACACAGAAGGGCTTTCGAACATCTTCCTCCAGATTTTAAGTTTGGTAGGATGGCACAGGGCCCAAATGTCTGTGTATTAAATAAGAATGTCAGGTTACTTTGACGCTTGACTCAAGAAACTCAGATGAAGTATGATATTGGGGGAAATGCATGAGAGAATGACCTGGAAGGGATGGAATTTGGGGACTGTAAATAAGACCTTATCCCTGTTGCACTGCCCAAGAGGCTTGCTGTGGACTAGAGCAGAGGCTGGTAAATCCTGACCCATGGCACACACACATACACACACCTCCTCCAGCTGTAAAGTAGTGGTAAGAAGACCAAGCTGCAAGGGTTGAGAGACCTTTTTCCCTACCCTAGATCAGGTAACAGTTAATGCAATAGAACAAGTGTCCAGGCGTAAGCAGAAGAGTCTGACTTACACATAGAAACTTAAAAGAAGGTGTAGAGTGGGCCAGGGCAGAGCCATAGAAACGTGATGCTTAGCACCCGGTTACTTGAGAGTACCTTTTGTGTAAAGAATAAGGCAGAGGAAACTCATGCTTTTTCATACTTCCCTCTGGGGAACTTGACTATCAACTCTGGTTTTGCATTTTACAGACAGATAAACTGCTTTGTTTCAGCTTGGAGATAGGAAGTCTTTTAGCTGAGTCTTTTGGGGCCTAGGGCAGGAGTTGAGTACAGACCAGTGCCCACCTGCAGTTTCAACATGTTTCATTGGAATACAATAATCATACCCAGTCATTTACATAGTATTTGTGCCGCTTTCCACACCACAGCCACAGCTGACTAGGAGTGTGTGGGTGCAAGGCCTAAAATACACTTTGTTTTTTAATAGAAAATGTGCAGCCGGGTGGCAGTGGTGCACGCCTTTAATCCCAGCTTTTGGGAGGCAGAGGCAGGTGGATCTCTGTGAGTTTGACGCCAGCCTGATCTACAGAGCTGAGTTTCAGGACAGCCCCAGTCACAGAGAAACCCTGTCTCAAGAAAAACAAAACAAAAAAGAGCTGTTCTCTTCAGCTGCAAATTAAATCAATGCGGGGAAGAGAGTTATTTACTAGGATTTTCTATTTAAAACATGTTACTTTCCTCTTTGAAAACTAGAGAAAGCTGTGCACCAGCTCCCAAGCAAGATGCCAGTTGGCTCACTATCAGGATACCTTGCACAGGGTGTTTGTAGGCTTGAGAGCCCCCCCCCCCCTTTCTGCCTCCAGGAGCTCTGAGGGGTGGGGGTGGGTGCGCGCGCTATGTTAATTGGCATGCTCAGACTCCAATCACTGACCTTGCTCACTTGCTGTCCTTCTTAGTTTTGATACCTAGACCTTCAGTAAAAGATGGACTGCTCAGTGGATTCTGAGTATGAAAAATAAACTAGCTGCCTATTAAGAATTTCTAGTTTTTCCTACTTTGTGCTACTTAGTTCCTCTCTTTCTTAACAACTATTTGAAAAGTTACAGATTTTGAAAAATCTGTAGATATGGTTTAAAAGGGGAAAGGAAAAAAACCCCACAGAATAAAATACTCTAATTAGCCTGGAGTCATGAATTGGTTTGGGCATCTTTGCCTTTGTTTTTTAGGATTTCTTTCTGTGTCTTTGTACACTTAGGTACTTTTTGTTGTTGTTGTTGTTGAGTGAGTTGAAAATAAACTTTATATAGCATGTTACTTCACCTGTAAATCCTTTTAGGTATCTATCTCCTAAGGAACAAGGCCGTTCTCTAGAACTGTATTACCTTTGTCAGCACTTACAAAGTTATAAGCTAATATTTAGTGTACACACACACACACACACACACACACACACACACGCACGCACGCACGCACTAAAGGTTTAATCATGATTCAACTTTAAATCTGTCTCCCATAATCTAGAATAGCCCCTAGTTAAATAAGAAAGGAAGAGACAGACAGACACTTTGGAGCCCCAGACCTTGAGTTTACTGTTTAAAGAATATCCTACAGACCAGAGTTGGCAAATTTCTCTTCACTGTTTAAGCTCTTATTCTGTGTTTGCACCAAGGTAGCTGCATCCTGTGATGTCTTTCCTCTTGTGTCATGTCAGTGACATGTGGGGCATTGTTGATGCTGTTTGAGTGTGAAGTGATGTCTGTCTTTAGAAGCTGTGGCACTTACGCTGCTCCTCACACTTATGCTTTGCTGTCTAACAACGTAATTTCTCCACTAAAAGGAACCAGAACTCCTTTGAGAAAATGTATTGTTTTGGGACAGGATGATGCTGGGGAGTGATGTAGAATCAGTGAATAAGGAAGTGGTTCCCGAATGTGTCTGGAATATGCAAGAACACACAGGAGCTGGCTTGAAGGGAGTGTTCCTGGTTAGACTTGATCAGCAATTAAAAAGGACAATGTTTATACTATTTGGAGTAAAAATAATCCATTTGACCATACCCTTTTTTTTTTTTTTTTAAAGAATCATCTGTTTAACAGTGACCAAGAAAGGGTCTTAATGGTGCCCACACCATGGGGAACTATATATGTAGGTCATATCAGAATATTCACTCAGGTTGCTTAGTGGTGACTGCAGAAAAGGAGAAGTTGTATATAGCTGTGTGGTCAGTGTTTTGAACTAGACTGCTGCTGCCTTGTCTCTGTTGTTTATCATCTTACTGAGTTGTGAGCTTTTAGGATTTTCTATTTTCTGACTGACCTGGAACTAGCTATACAGACCATGCTGTCCTTGAACTCAGAAATAAGCTGGCTGCTTCCTCCAAGAGCTAAGATTAAAGATATGCATCACTGTGCCCGACATGTTTTGGGGTTTTTGTTTGGTCACTCACTTTTAGTTGTGTTTTTAAACAGGGTTTCACTTTGTAGTTCAGGCTGATTTGGAACCTAGAGTGTTTATTCTCACCCCAGCCTTGAGTGCAGGGGGTCACAACTTTAAGTGTATTTTGCTAATGTGTGATCCAGTGCAGCCTTTGCAGAAGTCCAGGCAGAACTCTGAACACTCCAGGCAGATGGGTACTGTGAGGGAGACGTTCTAGAATCTTCTGTCAGAGCTGTATAATACCCATTACTCATCTAGACTGTAGTCTGCAGCTAAGACTGTAAAGTTTTTACTATTTTTTTTTGTTTTTGCTTTTGCTTTTTTTTCAAGACAGGGTTTCTCTGTGTAGTTTTGGTGCCTGTCCTGGATCTCGTTCTGTAGACGAGGCTGGCCCCATCAAACTCACAAAGATCTGCCTGACTCTGCCTCCCGAGTGCTGGGATTAAAGGCGTGCGCCGCCGCCGCCGCCGCCGCCGCCGCCGCCGCCGCCGCCGCCGCCGCCGCCGCCGCCGCCACCACCACCCAGTTAGTTTTTTACTATTTTTTAAGTTAGCATGTCTCCCCTTACGTTTGTCATCTTCTTAAATAAACTTGAGTGTCACAGAAAGATTAAGATCTGGTAGGTATTTAGGAACTGCCCTGTGTATTCTCAACAGTGGTGGTCATATACAGGTGGTTGATTTCTACACTGTCACCATGTCCTGGAATGCCCTGCACAGTGGATGGGGTGCTTGTCTTCTTCCCTACGGAAACAACTTCATGCCACTGTGTTCACGTGGCCCTCAGATCACTGATTCTTTCCTTTCTGCAGGCATGCCCAGTCACTTGCTGCTCTCCAGGCCTACTCCCATTGGTTGGCACAGTATTGCAGTGAAGCCCATCGACAGAACACACAGCAGTTTGTGACACTCATCTCTACCACCATGGATGCGATCACACCTCTCATCAGCACCAAGGTCTTGAGACAGAAAATGCCGTACCTGTTTGTTCTTTCCTTAGTCCTGTTTACCATAAAACCAAAACAATGTCCAGACTTTGGGTGATAACAGCTGTGTTTCATGTTCCTTAAAAATTTTGTTTTATTACATTTATTTATTTGTGTGTGCACAGGCGTGCACAAATGCCACAGCATGCCTGTGGAGATCGGAGAGCACTTGATAGAAACTGGTTCTCTTTTTTCGCTCTGCTAGGCCCTGGTTTGTGGTGGCAAGGACCTTTCCCCTGAACCACCTTGCCAGTCCTTATGTCCCTTTTCAGTTGTAGTCTACACATGTTCAGGTGTGACTTGGGTTTTGCTTATGGTGAAAGTACCTGCTCTGTTTTGTTAACTAAAAAGTTTTGTTGTTGTTTGATTTCATTCCTTGAAGCAACATTGTTCTCGGGATGAACATGGTCAGGACTGGTGGCAATCCTTCTAGACATGCTTCTGTGTTTTTACAGAGAGTTTGTAGATAGCTAGAGGTACTGCTGTTTATTCCTAGCAGAGAGCAACTTGAGTTTTCATACTGCCCAGTGCTGTTTCCTTATGAGGATGAGTTTTAACTTTCTCATGGACAGAAGGATGCTTCCTTTATGTCTACTCTTCTACAAATGCTAGACGGCCTATAGTGGGGTTCCAGAAGAGAACTTGCTAAGGAAAGGTTATAGCTATATAAGATGGACACAGTCTAGTAAGTCCTTGCCCAAGAAGACTGTTAACTTGCATGAGGTATATTCAGCGTTCAGGTGTTCTTACTGTCTTTGCACATCCAGACATTCTGTTCTAATGGAGCTATGTTGACTTCCGTAAACCTGCTGTGTGTAATGATAAATTTCTAAAAAGTTTTGATGCTCATCAGGAGTATGTTCCATAATTGACCTAGCTCTTGCTCCACTTTTAGGTTGATTCTTTTGCAGGTAAAATTGGGCTGGGAATTTAGCTCAATTAGTAGGGTGCTTGCCCCATGTGAATGGAGCCCTGGGTTCAGGCCCTAGCACTGCTTGAAAATGTGTGGTGGTGGTACATGCCTTTAATCCCAGCATTCAGGAATAGAAGTAGGATCAGAAGTTCAAGGTCATCTTGGCTATATAGCAAGTTCAAAGCCAGTCTGGGCTACATGAGACCCTGTCTTTAATAAATACTTCTGAAATACATAGATTCAAGAATATGTTTATCCTGTTATGTAATTTCCTTAGAATAAGTAGAGAGTATGGTGTTACAGGTTAGAAATATTTTGTGATTCTAGGAAATTACCATGATACCTCCTTCCTAAATTATTCTGCAGACCTTGACTCTTGGTGTGGTGTTTCACCATCCTACTCATTTTGGCCCTTACTCGGAAGCTTTCTTGGGTGCAGGCATGGCTCATCAGTAGAGTGTGCTTAACACAGTCAAGGCTGAGGCCAGTTTCTAACCACTCCTTTCCAATAACTTTTCTTTTATGGATTTGAAGCTGCCAGTGATTTGAACCAAGTTTTTTAGGCATGATGAGGTAAAAGAAATAGGAGAGACTAGGAGATTGATAAGATAAAATGCAGGAAGCAAGGGCTGAGTGAGACTTTGGCTTCCGGGGAGCCAGAGCAGGGAATTGAAGAATACTATGTTTGAAGGGAAGACTTGGACAGCATGCCAGTAAGGACACCGTGTGGTTTAATGGATGTGTATGAGTTGAGGAGTGACTGGGAAGAAGGAACAAGAAGTGATGGTGATTGAGGGCAGGAGCTATAGATGTGGGATAGAAGACGGTAGTCTTGTTGGGAGTCATCAGTGGAAACGTGACAGACTCCCTCAGTGAATGGTACAGTTTGGCAGTCATTAGCTGCTGCTGCCTCAGGAAAGTTTCTCCAATACCAGTCTCCACAGAAGATACAGTAAGCCAACAACATGTCACATGTCTCTGTTCTAGGTCCAAGACAAGCTGCTGCTGTCTGCATGCCACCTACTGGTCTCAGTAGCCACCACTGTGCGGCCGGTTTTTCTCATCAGCATCCCTGCGGTGCAGAAGGTGTTCAACAGCATCATCGATGCCTCTGCCCAGCGCCTGGCAGACAAGGTAGGACGTTCTCCCCGGGGAATCCCGGAGCTCTGTGGCTGAGACCTGGGGAAGCTGAGGCAAAAGAGGCTGCTTCTGCTTTTACATTCAAGTTGAAAGCCATGGGTAACACTAACACAACCCACTGTCCCCCACTCACAGCCAGAATCCTGACTGAGATGGGAAAGCTCTTCCCCGTCCATGCACAGAGCCATCATTTGCCTCCAGTGAGAGTCCCCGTGTTCTCGTTGGTTCAGGCCAGTCGGGTTGACATTCTCACACACTTTCATTCTGGGTTTGAGACAACCCGGGAGGCTAAGACTAGTTAGGAATAGGAAGTTGGTGAGGTGGGTGAATTTACAGGCAGGTTCTTCAGAGACCTGAATGTTGTGAGCACGTGATGGCAAGAGAGTGTCCTTGTGAGCCTGTTCTTAGTGGTTTCTTCGGGGTCAGAAGGCAATATCAAAGGCCACACTAGACTCTGTCCAATGAGATTTCTCTCTCTGTGAGGCTTCGGATGCCAGATTGAGCAGGGTGAATACTAGCTATGCTCATTGAGGCTGACCCTGTATCTTGAGACCCAGACTTGGGGATACTTCTGTGTTTCTTTTTCCTTCCTGAGTGCCTTAAAGTTAGAGGATGGCCAGGCTATGAGAAAGACACCTAGGGGCTGGAGAGATGGCTCAGAGGTTAAGAGCACTGGCTGCTCTTCCAGAGGTCCTGAGTTCAATTCCCAGCAACCACATGGTGGCTCACAACCATCTGTAATGAGATCTGGTGCCCTCTTCTGGACTGCAGTCATACATGCTGTATACATAATAAATAAATAAATAAATCTTTTAAAAAAAAAAGACACCTAGGACCTGAGGCAGAGTCGATCTTGACTACCAGCTTTTGCTTGCCCTTTGACCTCTGATGAATGCCTTTGGGTTCCTTCCAGGCACAGGTTTTGGTTTGCCGTGCACTCTCTAACACCTTGCTCCTTCCATGGCCAAATCTTCCTGAGAGTGAGCAGCAGTGGCCCCTGCGCTCTATCAATCATGCCAGCCTCATCTCTGCACTCTCTCGGGACTACCACAGCCTGAAGCCCAGTGCTGCCGCCCCCCAGAGCAAAGTACCGCTGGATGATAGTAAGTAGCTCCTCAGGTGACTTTGTTTGCTTATAGTGCCGTGACTACTCTGTGGGAAAACTATCACATCTGTGGACATATTTCCTCCTGTTAGCTTATTGTTGGACACCTCAAGAAGACATCTGTGGACGACACTGCCAGTGGTGCTGTCCATCCACAAGCCTGAGGCTGACTGTGAACCCATTTCAGATACCTGTGTGTCTGAACAGAGCAGTTCCCCTCTTCTCAGGAGAGTGTGCTTCAGAACTGTCTGCTGAGTGGCTTTAAGCTTTTCCAAATAGAAACATTTCAGAGAGTTTGGAAGAACATGTGTCTTCATAAGTAATACTGAGGTGTGATTATTTACATCAATGAGAAAAAAAATGAAGCAATTCTAGTTCATATAAAAAGGATCAAATTTTTCTTTGAAAATAGCAAATATCAAAATATTTTAAAAATAAAATACATTTACAGTAAGAATAATGAAACATGGACTGGGCGTTGATGGCGCACGCCTTTAATCTCAGCGCTCGGGAGGCAGAGGCAGGCACATCTCTGTGAGTTCGAGGCCAGCCTGGGCTAGAGAGTGAGTTCCAGGAAAGGTGCAAAGCTATATAGAGAAACACTATTATAGACTAGAATTGTCTGGTCAGGACTAGAAACACTATATTATGACTAGAATAATGTCAGCAGGGATGCTTTGTGAAATATTGCAAATGGTACTAAAGAGTGTTCTTTTTGTTAGTTTGCTTGAGATAGGTCTTATTGTTTACCCCAGGCTGACTTGGAATTCAGATAGTCCATGCTGAGCCGGAACTTAGGATCTTCTGGCTCTGCCTCCCGAGCGAGCACTGTTAATACAGATGTGCTTCACAGTAACCTGCTTTAACCACCATTTTTCTTTCTTTTTTTGAGACGGCTTTTCTAGAGCTCAACACATAGACTAGGTTAGCTGACCAGTGAGCACCAAGTACCAGCCTGTCTCGAGACCTCATCACTGGGGCATGTGTGTGCCTCCGTGCTCAGCTTTTAACTGTGGGTTCTGGGATAGAACTCAGGGTCTCATGCTTATGTAGCAATGGCACATACCCCCAGCTCTCTAAGTGCTCTCTTTAAAAGGAATTGTGTTTTTTTCTTTAAACCATTTTGTGTATGTGATGAGTGCGTGTGATGTGTGAGTGTGGTGTGTGTGCTCAAGTTGCACACTTGTAGAGACAGGAGGCATTGAGTGCCCTGTTACTATGTCTTATTCCTTTAAGTCAAGCTCTGAACCGGAGGTCATATGTTTTCAGACAGACTAGAGGCCAGTAAGCCCCAGTGGTCCCGTCTCCATCCCCTTCAGTGCAGGGTCACAGCTGCGTGTGCAACCATGCCCAGCAAGTTATGTAGCTGTGGGGATCCAAGCTCTTCTACTCACTGGGCCATCTTTCCAGCCCCCAAAAGATTGTTTTTATAACTTGAATATTAACATACTCTATATTAAAAATTGAAATAGAATAACTTAAGGAAAAGGGAACTCCTACGTCTTAGCTATGTCCGTATCATGGAAAACAGTTGTTTTAGCTTTATGCTTGTATCCATATTTTTACTGTGTAGAATTCTTAAGTGACACATATAGATGGAGTAGTTGGTATCTTGGGAATGTACTGTATATGAGGCTCTTGCCTTAGTTTTATATCTGGTATCAAACCTGGCTTTTCCAGTGTCAGTTTCTGAAGTCTGGTGCTTGTTTTATCCTGAAGCATTACTCAGAAAGAAAGCAGTTTTTAAATTCTCATTTTAGCTTCATGATGGAGAGGACATCTGTTAACCTGACTTTATCTGATGTAGTGGTTTGCCAAAGGAAGAAGTTAAGCCTTGCTCCTGCTGAATGTTGAGCACACATCATGCTCAGGACTGGAAGGACTGAAGGCCACAGACTGGTGAATTTCACTCCAGTGTGAGCTCTCAGTAGGAGGGCAGGTGGAGGGTTTGCACACGTTCCTGACCAGAACAAGCTGTATGGCCAGGACTTAACTTCAGAGCAGATAAGGGGGTGTGAGGCTGTTAGCTGGTATGGTTTCTGGCATAAGCACTGGCCTTAAAACCTGGTGTATATGGTTTCTTTGGCTTCTTCCTCTTCTCTGGAGCCTTCAAACATATTCCGCTGCCTTCATTCTTAAAGTGAGATTAATGTTTAGAAAAGGGTTCCCTTTCCTTTCTCAACTTTTTATTTTGAAAACTTTAAATTTTCAGAGTAGTTGAAATAAGAATCGTGCTCTGTGAGTTTGCAGTCAGCCTGGTCTACATAGTGAGTTGCAGGTCAACCAGGGCTCCATAGAGAGACCCTATATAAAGAACCAAAGCCCAACAAGACCCCAAGAGTAAGAACTGTGTATAGTATTAGACACTCCAGGGAAGGAAAGAAAAGAGCAGTTGTGTATTGGTGAAATTATAAAGGCCACTCCACGTAGTTAAAAGAAGATTTATTTAATGGCGTAACTTACAAGTTAAGGGATAGGTAGGTCGCGGGGTCTGGGGAAGGTGTATCGCAGTCCAGCAGTGTTCTCTGGAGCTCTGCTTGACCCACCTTCACCGTCCAAGGTCCAGGAACTGAGCGAGTGCACCGCCCATCCAGATCTCAGGTCTCCAGGGGCCTCCCTTGGCCCCGCCTTGTAGGCGTGACAGTTGCCGAAGTCTCAATGGGGGTTGGAACTTCCAGATCAAAGCTGGAATGGCTACCCACTACATCTCCCCCTTTTTGTCTAAATAAGAAGGTTCTAACCTAATACAAGACTATATACAAAGGAATGGTTATCAAATATTGTCCAGGAATAATGAGGGATAATGACCTAGATAAGATGGAACTACAACTAATGCAAGCAATATCAAGCAAGAAACACATACTAAAATCCAGAGAAGTATAGAGCATAGGTAAATGGCATGTTACAAAGATCATTCCAAAAGGTGTCCTATCCTAAAGAACCTGAATCTAATACTTAATATGTTCTATCTACTAAGTTGTAACTATAACTACTAGTCTTCAATCCCATCAAAGACCTGAGAAGGAATATAATGGTACCTGAGAAATGGTAGATGGATGCAAGCAACTTTCAGGAATCTTGCAAGAGTAGACCGAGACAGCTGGCAGCCTGGACAGTCACCTAATGTTTCTCAGCATTGTTGGTGCATTCAAATTGGCTACAGGCCTAAAGTATCTGACAGACCATTTTCAGAAGCAGGAATTCTGAAAGACCATCTTACCCTGTCTTGCCAGAGTACAGTGGTCGCTTTCCTTGTGTCCCGCTTGTCCAGAAAGGACAGCATTGCATTTGTACTGTCAGCCGTCGAGGCAAGGGCAGTTCTTTGCCCAGTAGGCCATTTTGTGCCAAGAAGACAAACTTCCAAATGGAAATGTCTTAGAAGCCCAACATTCTCTGGGGATCAAATTGGTGCAGCCAGGAGCAATTGTGTCTCACGTCAACAGAATTCTAAGTTATTTAAATGCCATTTTCTCTAGGTCTATGAAGTGTTTGAAGATTACCTGTCTATCTGATCTATGTATCTGTAAATCTGGATAACCTAACTAACGTAACTATAGAGATGACAAACATAGGTGACTATAAATCTATAAGTCTTATCTACCGAAATAACCTAAGGACTAAGGCTTCACGTAAACAAGGTAAACAGTCTATAAGCAAGTGTATGGTAAAGAACGATGACTTCAAAATTGTGACAATACACAAGATGTTATAACAGAGGTAGGAGTATATAGTGCGATTGCAATATGACAATAGTCTTAAATATATATCGATATTTATAACAGAGGTAGGAGTATGTAGTGTGATATGCAATATGACAATAATCTTAAATATATATCAATATACCGAATATCCTAAACAGAAGTAGAACATACATAAAGGATGACTGATATAAATTTACATTTGTATCAATATACAAATATTTCAAATAAGAGTAGAAATATATGTACATTATAACAAATATAGTTCTGTATTTGTATCAATATACAAATTATCTTAAACAGGAATATAAAAATAGTTTACATTTGTATCAACATATAAGAATCCATAACAGTGCAAATTACAGTGCAAATTATTTAAGGCTGCTATTTTACTAAATTTGTTTACTAGTATACACAATAATCTACCATAATAACTTATACCTATCCATTCCATTTCTTCTTTTCCCTTTTCTCTCTCTCTTTTTTTTTTTTAAGAATACTGAGTTTAATATTTTCTTCCACCCCCAACCCTATAACCATCATCCATAACCCTGAGAATTATGAAACCTAAGGGAGAAGGGGCGTCGTTTTCTTAGAATTGCTTCCTGCTGTTTAGGAGGTGATGTTATCTCTGTTGGGTACTGTGAGAAAGCTCAGATAGTTAAATCTCAGTTAGACTAACTGTAGGTTCTGCAGCAAGTCTTAGAGTAATGGATAAGATTGTCTGAAATTCTGGTAAGAAGTGTAGTATGATGATGATTACCATGGCATCATTCTGGATTGGGTAGAGTTGTTGTTGGGGCCCCATCTTCCTTCTGGAGACTTCTGAGATTGCTATTAGAAAAACTTATTTGTTATCAAAATGGAAGATTTGGATTTAAAGAGGACATAGCATGTAAGAAAGGATTCTGAGAAATCAAGAGTAAGCATGGAGAGAATTAGAATCTAGAAGACAATGGTCCCTTTTTATTGGTTTCCTTCTGTCCCACACTAGAGGGCTCTTCTGATATGGGACTGAAGAATCTCTCAGACTTTTCTTTTAGCAATGTGCTTGGGTTTAGGGAAGGAGTGAGCCAATTCCATCTCCAAAGCCAGCTTGGCTTATAATTGAATTGGAACCACAACTTTTCTAGATTGATAGAGAGATAGATGTTAGACAGTGAGATTTTACCGTGTGTAGATTGGTACCAATAGATTCTTTCTTTCTGCTGTAAACATCCGGATATCCAAGGCCTTATGATTTTTGGAAGATGGGTATTTCCATTATCCTGGAAAGACAAAAACAGAAGCCTACCCCAACCTTTGATTGTTAAATTTTTCTTACAACTTGTAGAGATATCACATTGGTGGATGATCTTTTATTTCTCATCAAGGGGTTTTTCCTGTTTGAATCGAATTTTTATTAATTTTGTTGGTATCCATAGCTTTTCTTCTCCTGCAGAAACAAAGGCAAAACCCCTTCCCCAACGTAGAACATATCCAGGTTTCCATTCTAAGGTCAGCACATCCTTGAAATAAACCAGTTGGTTTAGCTCAGGAGTTTTGTCTGTCGTCCAATGTCTCTCCGCAGCTGTTGTTCCTTTCTCATCAGCATTGAGAAAATTCAAGGTTAATAAAGCACTATGCAATCTATTTCTAGGAGTCATTGTTACCTGTTGCTGTTTATTTAGCATATCCTTTAAAGTTCGATTGGATCTTTCTATGACTGCTTGGCCTGTGGGTTGTGTGGTATACCTGTAACATGCTTTATATTGTAATAAGCAAAGAATTGTCTCATTTTATTGGAGACATATGCTGGGGCATTGTCTGTCTTAATTTGTACAGGTATTCCTATGATGGCCATAACTTCTAATAGGTGTGTAATCACAGAATCAGCCTTTTCAGAACTCATAGGGGTTGCCCATTGAAATCCTGAATAGGTGTCAATGGTATGATGTACATACTTTAATCTTCCAAATTCTGCAAAATGAAACACATCCATCTGCCAAATTTCATTTCTTTGTATACCTTTTGGATTGCTCCCTGCAGGTAATGGAAGTTGGTTATAGATGGAAAAAGTAGGACATTTTTTCACAATATCCTTAGCCTGTTGCCAAGTGATGGAGAAATCCTTCTTCAAACCTTTGCTATTTACATGGTATTTCTTATGAAATTCTGAAGCTTCTAGCACATTACCTATTAGTAACTGATCAATCTCATCATTACCTTGTGTTAGAGGTCCTGGCAGACCTGTATGGGATCTGATATGTGTTATATATATAGGGTGTTTCCTTTTTCTGATGATTTCCTGCAATTGTATGAATAATGAAGATAATTCTGTATTATCAGGAATAAATTCAGCAGTTTCAATATGTAAAACAACTCTCTGCATATTGAGAGTCAGTGACTATATTGAGGGGTTCTGTGAAGTCCATCAGTACCATAAGAATGGCATACAGTTCTGCCTTTTGTACAGAGCTGTATGGACTTTGTACCACTTTACTTAAGTCTCCTGATTTATATCCTGCTTTCCCTGATTTATTTGCATCAGTATAGAATGTGAGGACTCCAGAAATTGGCTTTTGTCGTACAATGTGAGGAAGGACCCATTCAGCCTTCTTTATGAATTCTATTCTCTTGCTTTTGGGATAGTGGTTGTTAATCTCTCCCAAAAAGTTACTGCAGGCTCTCTGCCAGTATTCATTATCTTTCCATAGTGATGAAATTTCTTCATTAGTTAAAGGTACTACAATTTCTGCTGGGTCCATTCCTGTCAACTGGCGAAGTCTTAGTTTACCTTTTTGAATCAAATCAGAGATCTTTTCTATATAAGTCTTTAATTTCTTATTTGGTTTACGTGGTAGGAATATCCATTCCAATATAATATCTTCCCTCTACATCAAAATACCTGTTGGGGAATGTCTGGAGGGGAATATGACAAGAATGCATTTAAGTTCTGCATCCACACAATCCACATGTGCTTCTCGAATTGTCTTTTCTACTAGAGCCAATTCCTTCTCATCTTCGGCTGATAATTCTCTTGGACTATTTAACTCTTTGTCCCCTTCTAGAGTATTAGCCAAATTTTGTAGTCCATCTTTGGGTATACCCAAAGATACCCAGTAAGTTGGAAATGCTTCCTAATAACTTTTGAAAATCATTAAGAGTCTTCAATCGATCTCTCCTTAGTTGTACCTTTTGGGGTCTAATTTTTTGTAGCTCTATCTTATATCCTAAGTAATTAATAGAATCTCCTCTTTGTATTTTTTCAGGAGCAATTTGCAGTCCCCAGCGAGGCAAAACTTTTTTTACTTCTTCAAACATGCTTTCTAATGTATCTAATTTTGGATCAGCTAATAGGATATCATCCATATAGTGATAAATTATAGATTGTGGAAACTTTACAGGAATTATCTCCAATGGTTTCTGCACAAAGTATTGGCACAAAGTAGGGCTGTTTAACATTCCCTGTGGGAGGACCTTCCATTGATATCTCTTGACTGGCTGAGAATTGTTATAATTAGGTACTGTGAAGGCAAATTTTTCTCTATCATTTTCTTGTAAGGGTATGGTAAAGAAACAGTCTTTTAAGTCAATAACTATTATAGGCCATTCTTTAGGTAGCAGAGAGGGCTAGAGCATCCCAGTCTGTAGGGAGCCCATTGGCTGAATTACTTTATTAATAGCTCTCAGATCTGTCAGCATTCTCCAGTTACCAGACTTTTTTTTAATAACAAATACAGGAGAATTCCAAGGGCTGGTAGATTCTTCAATGTTTTGAGCATTTAACTGCTCTTGAACCAGCTGTTCTAAAGCTTGTAGCTTCTCTTTTGTCAAAGGCCATTGTCCAACACAGACAGGTTTATTAGTTAGCCATTTTAAAGATAAGGCAGTTGGTACTTCTGAGAGTTCAGCAGCAGTCGTGCTCTGTTTGTGAATAGCCTGAATAGTTGGTGACTGATTTTTATAGCATGTCATGATATTGTTCCTAGAAACATGCATTGGTCTGTATTCCTTTTCTGAAAGTGTAGGAATTTTAATCTGGGTATTCCACTGTTGTAACAGATCTCGGCCCCAAAGATTTACTGCTACATTTGCTACATATGGCTTCAGCCTTCCTCTCTGTCCTTCTGGCCCTATGCATTCAACCCATCTCGAACTCTGTTTTATCTGAGATAGGGTGCCAATCCCTAAAAGTTGGACATCTACCTCTTGAAGAGGCCAATTCGGATGCCATGATTTTGGTGTAATTATAGTCACATCTGCACCTGTGTCTACCAGGCCCTCCAGAACCAGGCCATTAATTCGAATTCTAAGCTTTGGTCTTTGTTCATTTACGTAAGTCTGCCAAAATATTTGTTTTATAGTGTTCTTTGTAAACTGTGATCCACCTATCAGAGCTGTTTTATCATCCATTGCAGTATCGGTTTTTACATTAGGCATTGGTTTATTCAGTTGTCCTGAAGAGGAATTTCTTCCACAGTGGCTGGGAATGTTCATACTACATTTGATTTGGGGGCCTGCAAGAGGCCCCCTGAGGCGTTTCCCGCCAGTAAAGGGTTGCCTCGTATATCTATTTTTGATCTGTACTCACTGCTCCAATGTCAGCCTTTGCCACACCTTCTACATAATCCAGGAGGTGGTTGGGGTCTCCTGTTTAGGCTATTCCTAAAAGGAGTATTACTTCTAGGAGTACCCCACGTATAGTTTTTACTTATATGACCTGGTGTACCACATTTAAAACATTTGGTAACACGGGGCCTTCTTTCACCTCTGGGATTTGTCTCTCCTATCCAAGCCTCATTACTGTAGTTACGAGACTCAACACCATTAGTATACTGAATCCATTCTTCCAAAGGAGCTGATCTGATCTTTAATGGTGTAAGTATTCTTCTGCATTCTGTATTAGCATTGTCGAATGCCAAGGACTCAGTTAATACTTTTCTTAATTCTTTATCTGATACAGCTTTTGTTATAGCTGTGTTCAGCTATAACAAATCGGTGAAGGGTTCATGAGGTCCCTGAAATACCTTTGTGTATACCTCAGTTGGTTTTCCAGGTTCTGGAATTTTTTCCCAAGCATTTAGAGCTGCTGTACGGCATAGGGATATTGTATGCTCATCATAAATGGCTTGTACATTCCTGTCAGCGAAACATCCCTCACCAAGTATTTGATCTTGGGAGATCACAAAACCTCTGATTATACCTTGTTGTTCTAAAATTTTTGCCTCTTTTCTCAACCAGCTTTTCCACTGTAGCTGCTGGCTATATTCTAGAACAGCTGAAATTAACTGATGCCAGTCATTTGGGATGATTCTATGTGAGGTAGACCATGAGTTTAACATCTGTCTTACGTATGTGGAGTGTATCCCATAGGTAACTACTGCTTCCTTTATATTTTTAAAGTCCCTTGTTGAAATTGGTTGTAATGTATATGTATTATATGGCTTGGGGTGTGTGTCATCTGCTGGCTTCTCATGGATGATAACAGGATAAGCCATTGTGTGAGAGCCATTTGGAGATGTTACAACCTCTATGGTCTTGCCCTTCTGCTTATTAGGTCCCTTGTCATGTTTACTGAGAGTTTCTTCTAAGGCTTGCAAACGAGCACCTAGGGTCTGTTCTAGGGAGTGAACCTCCTCTCTGGCAAGGGACTCCAGATTTCTCATGGAATCATAGAAGTTTTTATGTTCCTCAGAAACACATGATTCCATGGACCTTATCTTATCAATTAATGATAATCTTTCTTCCTTATATAGTGTCTGGAGAGTTAGTGTTCTGTCCATTAAATATTCACATTTATTATCAATAAGATCAATTTTTGGTACAAGCCTGCTTTGTAAATCCTGATCAGCAGATTCCAGTGAAAGAATCTTTTTCTGTATGCTTTCATTGCTATCTCTTAAAGCAGATTCCAGAGAGAGAGAATCTTTTTCTGTAAGCCTTCATTGCTATCTTTTAAAGTCTGTAAATCCTGGTTAGCAGATTCCAGAGAAAGAATCTTTTTCTGTAAGCCTTCATGCTATTTTTTAAATCCTGTATCAGTCCCAATAATGCCTCATCTTTGTTCTTGTTATTAAACCAGTGTTTGAACACTGTGTGAATTATTACAATGAATGACAAAATGGTACAGGCCAGATATGACTTAGGAAGGTCGTATATTTCCAGGAAGATGTCATTCATCATACAGGCAAAAAGGTTTTCAAATTCTTGTGAGGTAATGTTGTCAGCCATATTACAAGAATTACTCAAAATTTGTTAGTCAATTTTAAGGTGTAAAATTATCAGGTACTTTTACTTGAAACAATATGCTTACCTTTCATGGTTTTCGAGGGTGTAGTAGCACTTTTCAGCCAGCAGGTGGCGTTGGTACAGCTCCATAGCAGGGCCTGCTGGTGATCTTGGCTGACTGAAGCTCCCTGGAGTCAAGATGGCGGCACTCAGGAAACCGGGGAGTGCCTCTTTCGCTGGTCTCGGGGCTAAGCTGGGGAACTGAGACCGGACTAGCTGCTCCCTTTTTCGGGAATGGAACCGTGTAGGCGTTCCCTGGTTATATGGAACTTTGCAGGCGGGTTTAGGTACCCGCTAGCCGGGGAGGAGGCTGAGGGTGGGAGCCACCCAGGCCTTTGGAATTTGCCCCATGTTGGGCGCCAGATATTGGTGAAATTATTAAGGCCACTCCACGTAGTTAAAAGGAGATTTATTTAATGGTGTAACTTACAAGTTAAGGGATAGGTAAGTCGCGGGGTCTGGGGAAGGTGTATCGCAGTCCAGCAGTGTTCTCTGGAGCTCTGCTTGACCCACCTTCACCGTCCAAGGTCCCGGAACCGAGTGAGTGCACCGCCCATCCAGATCTCAGGTCTCCAGGCGCCTCCCTTGGCTCCGCCTTGTAGGCGTGACAGTTGCCGAAGTCTCATTGGGGGTTGGAACTTCCAGATCAAAGCTGGAATGGCTACCCACTACAGTTGCGTACCTCTCTCCTTGCATCACAGTTGCTTGCTTTGACACATGGTGTTTTCTTCCTCCAATGTACTTCTAATAAAAACCCAGACGTTTATACATATACATAGTTATTTAGACATTTTATAGATATATATAAAACAGGGTGTTGACGTTGTCTTAGAACCAAAGACTGTTTCCACTGGCCAGCAGTGGGACAAAACATGCAACATTTGAGCCACATTAACAAGTTTTCCCAGTGTTACCAAAATGTCTGGTTTTTCTAAAAGCTCAGGTCGTGCACGGTATTCGGCTGTTGTTTCTCTTCAGTTCAGTTCAGAAATGCACCTGCCTTTGTCTCCCAGGACCTTGGCATTTCTTAAGAGTAAAGACTTGGGTTTTTGATAGACTTTTCCTTAATTTTGTTGTACCTGATTATCCCCACCAAATTAGGTAGAGTGGTGTGTGCTTCTTATCACATCACTTCTCTTTGTCATCTGATTTTCAGGCAGTGTCTGGGAAAGCTGCATCCACCGAGGCCCCTGAGAAGGTGGTGCAGTTAGAAGTCTGAATGGCTGGAGCTAGGGCCCTGCACCACTTTTTCTCATTGTCTCTTGCTTTTTGAAAATAAAGTCTTTAATGGTTTGGGGTTGTTGTATTTATTATTACTATTATATTATTTGAAGTAGAGACTCTGTATGACTCAGACTGTCCTGGAGCTCTTGATATTCCTGCCTCTGCCTCCAATGTGCTGAGTATACAGACATGTCCCATCTGCCTGGCTTTTATGGTTTATAATGTACTATTTGTGGGAAGGCCACAGTCATACACTTACAGGGCTTTCAGTTTCTTCTATGTTTTGGTAAATAAACGTTGATCCTTTTTAAAATTTCCTTGACAGGCCAGTTTCTAGTCTCTTGACTCCCCAATACCCTGTCCTTCATTTCTGGTACCTTGTCTGTCTTAGTTAGGTTTTTATTGCTGTGAAGAGACACCATGACCATGGCAACTCTTATAAAGGAAACATTTAATTGTGGTGGTTCGCTTACATTTCAGAGGTTCAGTCCATCATGATGGGGAGCATGGTGGCATGCAAACAGGCATGGTGCTGGAGAAATGGCTGAGAGTTCTACATCTTGCAGGCAATAGGAAGTTGACTGACTGTCACACTGAGTGAAGCGTAAGAAAAAGACCTCAAAGCCCACCCCCACAGCGACACACTTCTAACAGAAGGTGTGGCCCAGAATAAAGGTGTGTCATCCAGCCTCCTCCAACAAAACCACACTTCCTCCAACAAGGAAGCTTATGGGGGCCAAGTATACATGTAAACTACCACACTGTCTTTCAGCTGTGGTGCCTCCTTCTTCGTGGGTTCCTAGCCCTATCCAAATCCCTGAGTTTGCAGTAGTTTGTGGTGACTTCTTATCAGTAGTGTGAGTGTCTTTTGATTGATTTCTTACATCATTGTCTCTAGTCTTCAGTAATCAGCCTGTTGTGAGTCATTGGCTTCCATTCTCAGTCCCACGAGGGGTTATTTCTGGCCATGTTTCAGATGAGGAAGCAGAGCTCAGCAGCTAGTTAAACCAGAGGAACAGAACCAACTCTACACACTTCCTAAGCATGTCTTCTATCTCCCATACCCTCCTCTGACTGAAGCTTTAACACCACCCTTCCCACCCCACCCACAGGAGCCAGTGGGCTTTGTGAGGCTCAGAAGAGCCCAGAGTATACTAGTTTGATGGTGGCTCTCCAAGTCTCAGTCTGGACCAGTCTATGGAGTTCATCAAGGTTGAGCCTACTAGGCCTGGGCTGAGTCAAACAGTCTCCATTCATGAAAGAGAATGGCGACAGCTTTCTCCTCTTAGACTTTGTATGCCAGGTGCCCTGCTAAAACCTTGCCTCAGGCCCTCACAACAACCCAACAAAGATGGGTCTAATGGGCCTGACTAGAATCCTACCCAGGGTATAAGCTGGCTACTGACCTTCTCTCTGCTGCAGTCAGGCAGGCCTCTCACTTTGAATGTTGGCTGGTCACTGCCACCAGTTTCCCTGTGCTGTGAAGAATCACAATGTGAACTCATATGTCAGTATATTGTTAGAGTTAAATATATTGCCAATAATATACAATAATCATATATATTATCAGACTACAGACCATTTGTCTCACCCATCATCTCATCAGTGTTTATTTGGCCAATAATTTTTTTGTGGAGGGAGTGGGGATGGGTCTCTTGGAGCTTAGGCTGGCTTCAGACTTCTACTCCTGCCTCCTGAGTGCTGGAATTATAGGTAAGTGCCAGCATACCCAGTTTTTATGTGATGCTGAGTGTTGAACTCAGGGCCTTGTGCATGTTAGGTAAGAACTTTATCAATCAATTGAGCTATACCCCCAGCCTATCACTTATTTGATTTGTTGCTAGTGGGTAAAGCTGGAAAAGGCATAAGCCCAAGTGTTCAGACAGGCAGACAACTGGAGTCTTGGAGGTAAAAAGGGAAGAAGAGAGACATGGTGCTTATGGGGTCCTGGTGTTCCCTCTGCAAGGTTCTTCCATCCCTTGTGTATGTTCTTTCTAATTGTACTGTGTCTCAGACAACACATAACTGCAGCTTCATCTTGACTTGCAGCCAAAGTGATTATTCACCAGACACTTAGTGTCTTGGAAGACATTGTGGAGAATATCTCTGGGGAATCCACCAAGTCTCGACAGATCTGTTACCAGTCACTGCAGGAATCTGTTCAGGTCTCCTTGGCCCTCTTTCCAGCTTTTATCCATCAGTCAGGTAAGAATTGGCTCAGAGGCCTGCCTCATGGATGGATGGTGTTCAGAATACCCACTTACAGCTGTAGAACATGCCAGGTCAGAGCAAGTCAGCCTGGACTTTGCTCAGTGAAGGGAAGCATATAGACAAAGGCAAAGGTGTACTGTCATTGGAGAGTCTGGAAAGGTGAGCAGAGCTGATGTGGTTTTCTTAAGCTGTTGTCAGTGTTACTATCACTGACCAATACTGCTCTGTCACTCTGAATGTACCTGTCTGGCTCTGCTGAGAGCATTTACAGTGGACTTGTCAGTGTTAGACAGCATGGGCTTTGTAGCTTAGATGCAATGACAGCATCTTGTAAGCACATGATGTGTGGTAAGAACCAAAATGTCCCATGCAAGACGAGATCTGGATATGATGAGATCTAGATATGAAACCACACTAACCAGAATCAATAAATTCATTTAGTACCCCAGGGCAGTGTGACCTGAGTGCTACATCATTATCTACTTTTAGCCACTTAACCTTGACCTACTACAGGGATGATTGGTCTTAGAGAGAAATGCCAAGGCATTCAGGTGTTGACCCAGTTGGATAATTTCTTGGATGTGAGCACAAAGTGGTTCATTTTCAGTGAGAATGCTGACCATGCTGGATGCAGGACAATACACTGGGCTTCAAGATGAGACAACTCCATTTCCTGCTGTGAGCAATCAAGCAGCCATTCCTAGGAGCTGAGCTGTGTTCTCAGCAGGCTCTTAATCATTTTCCACTTCCGTCATTGGCTCTAATGGTATTGGGGACACTTCTTCAGTGGGACGCATTAGAGAGAGGTGACAGTGCAGAGTGATGAGGCACGGCTGCGTTGGTCCCTGTGCGCACGCAAGGTGTTGACCATTGGCTTTGTCCTTCATTCAGATGTGACTGATGAGATGCTGAGCTTCTTCCTCACCTTGTTTCGAGGCCTTAGAGTACAGATGGGTGTGCCTTTCACAGAGCAGATCATACAGACTTTCCTCAACATGTTTACCAGGTAACCATACACCTGCTGCCCAGGCCTTTCAGATCCCAGGAGCAAGCCTGGCTGCAAAATGCATTGCTTGTCCTCTGGTTCCAGAAGAATCAGTTGTTGAGTTATCTGTGGCTTTCTCTTGCCTGTAGAGAACAATTGGCTGAGAGCATCCTCCATGAAGGCAGCACTGGCTGCCGGGTGGTGGAAAAGTTCCTGAAGATCCTGCAGGTGGTGGTGCAGGAGCCTGGCCAGGTGTTCAAGCCCTTCCTCCCCAGCATTATTGCGCTGTGCATGGAGCAGGTGTACCCCATCATTGCTGAGGTAGGTGGGGCCAGGGAGGTCTTTGTGCTGCCTCTTTACTAGGAGGGAGGGAAAGCACCTTGTGTTTAGATCTCGTTTGTGAGTTCTTTCAGTACTCTTGTAAGTAATTTTTGGGGTCCCTCCTCCCTCCAAGAAAAGAACACATTGTGCATACACATACATAAAAAAAATGAATACTTAATAAAAAGAATAAATGTCTCTGGATACTTAGGACTTTTAAATGCTCGTAACTCACAGCTGGAGAGATGGCTCACCATTAGTGCACACTGCTCTTCCAGAGGACCTTTCTTTCTCTCCCTCTCCTGTAAATAGTCTTTTGCTAAAAGCAAGTTCTTTGTGACAATTCAGGTAGAACTTTTCGTGGTCTGGGAAAGTGACAGACACTAACTACATAGCAAGACCCAAAGGAAGTACAGATGCAGCTTGAATGTTACTGCAGTGGTTAGGGAAATAGGAGCTGATCTTGTAGCTGTCCCCACAACCAAAGTCTAGGGCACTGGGTCCTAAACACACATGGCTGTATAGCTGACAGTCAGAATTCTACAGCAGTGTTGGCAATAATGTGGCTTGTGTGCTCACTGGTAACTTGGACATTTGGGTTTGAGTTAGGAAATCATGCTTCAATGAGTGACCCTCTACTCTCTCAGAATCCTGATGCTGGCTACAGGAAAAGGAGCCGCACCCAGGCAGCAATTAGTGCAGCCTGTTGCCTCCATGGGGAGGCCTTTAGATTTCTCAGGTTCCTAAGTGCTCTTCAGAGTTGCCTCTCTTGGGTAGCAGCACTGCTTTTAGGGCATCTTGCTTTTGTTAGTCTCTCAGGTTGCTTAAAGCTAGCATGCTAGCCATGCTAACCGTTTCCATCCTGGGAGAGGGATCAACCCAACCTGGAAGATTAAAAACAATCCAACTGGCTAGTTCCTGAATAGAAAAATCACATTTTCATTGTCTTTGCCCTTGTGTCCCTTCTTCCTAGTGTTTAAAGCTGAGTGATTCATTAGAAAGAGCCTCCTGGCACTCATCTGAATGTTGTCTCATGTGTCTCTTGAAGCACTCCTGGGTGAACTGCCCCCTGCAAGGACTCAGGGCCTTCTGCATGGGAAGTGGCAGAAGTGTGGGTAGAACATTGAATACTAGCTACTATCTGGTGCCTCTTAGACTTCTGTGGTGGCCTACACTGGCTAAGAGGCCCCCAAGCTACATGAAAGAAAGTGTAGTGCCATGTGGCTGTCTCTACAGCGCCCATCACCTGACGTGAAGGCTGAGCTGTTTGAGCTCCTCTTTCGAACGCTCCATCACAACTGGCGGTACTTCTTCAAGTCTACTGTCCTGGCTAGCGTGCAGAGGGGCATTGCTGAGGAGCAGATGGAGAATGAACCCCAGTTCAGTGCCATCATGCAGGTAAGGTAGAGGGCTTGCCTGTGAAGCTGCAATGTGTCCTGAGAGCAAGTGGGCCTTGTTCTGGGTGCTGCCTGCATCCTTGGCCCATGTCCCTTGGGTTCTTCTCAGGTATGTGGCCCACTTCTTCCAACCTGGCCCTGCAGCAAGTGTGAGGCTGACACTGAGCTCTGCCCCTGTTAGTTTCTTGGGGCTTCAATATCTTCATCTGTAAAGTGGGGTCAGTACTGCTAGTTTCACAAACTAATTGTGTGATAAACAAGACAGTGTACACCAAGGACACAACACCAGTGGTTATGTGCTCCATGTCCATTCCCTTCATTTAAGAGCAGTGTAAGGAGGAATCTGTTGGGCATGGTGACATGTGTAGTTCCAGCCCTTGGAACACTTGAAGGCTGAGGCAGGGTGACAAGCTCTACCTGGTTCTTGCTTACAGGATACTTGGTGAGCCAGGAGTCTGGAGAGCCCAGCAGTCTGCATTTGGAAAGGGCACTCTGGCTCCAACCATGCTGCCCTGTCAGGGCTTCGGCTTAATGTAGTCTAGTGTTTGCTCCCCTAAGCTTTGTATATGTAGACTTCTTTGATTGAGGACTGGTTTCTCACTTGGGGCTTATAAAAGTTACTTTGAAAGAGTCTCATAGTTTGGCAGTTTCTTATAATGTTATATATGGCTGAGCATATGATCTAGCAGTCGACAGCATGTGTTCGCACCACCTGTACACAGATGCTTGTGTCTGTTTTCATGATTGCTCTAGACCCAAAACAGTCCAAATATTCACTAGCTGTGAATGGGTAAACCCAGTGGCAAAGAAGTAAAGAACATACTACTACAGTGGAGATGAACACACTCTGCTAGGTGAAAGAAGCCAGAAGAAAGGCTCTGCCCAGCCCCTGACCCGTCAGAGGGATGGAGAATCAGCAGTGGTTGCCAACACAGGAAAAGGATTGAGATAAAGCTAGTGTGAGGAGATATTGCAGGCCAAAGGAAATGTCTTACACCTTAATGGTGATGGTGCTCTGTTGACTCAAGTCCTACAGTGCCAGAGAGTTTCACTCCAGCTTCAGAGAGCTTGATGTTTAGGAGTAGATTCCACTGCTGCAGCAGTGATGACAAGATTCCTTGCATAGTCGTGCAGCCCTGGGATGGAGTAGCCACTTCCTGTAGCCTGCCAGCCTCCCTTGTCCCTGTGATCCCTTGGTACTGGAGTGGGGAATTTTGTGTCAGGGGTGTGTTTCAGTCTGCTCCTGAACTAGTAGTAGCTTTCCCTCCTAGACATTCCGAGGCAGTTTACAGATGTGCTGGTGCTCAGCCCCAACGTGTGCAGTGATTGAGAGAGAACCTCTGAGGACTTGTGGGTGCTAAGGAGCACGAGATTCCCTGTAGAGGATTGCCTGGGCAGGCAGGCAGGTAGGCAGGCAGGCAGGCAGGCAGGCAGGCTGTGCTGTCTGTTCAGATTGCTCAAGGATTTGACTAGTGTGGGTGTCTTGCTTCAAAGATGTGCTCTTGAAGAGATTCTAGAGCAGTGGTTCTCAATCTTCCTAACACTGTGACTCTCTAATACAGTCCTCATATTGTGGTGACCCCAACCATAAAATTATTTTCATTGCTACTTCATAACTGTAATTTTGCTACTGTTATGAATTGTAATATAGATATCTAATATGCAATCCTGTGGGGGTCATGACTCCCACACAGGTTGAGAACCACTGTTGTAGCGTTTTCTTTTAGAAGGTATAAATGAGACCAGACTAAGAATTGAGGCCCATGAGAAGACACAGGTGCCAAGACACCAGGGTTACATTGCAGAGGTCTGCCCTACTGGGCAGAGCTGAGACTGCTGCCTCCCCTAGCCATCCAGTGAGGAGCTGCATAGTGTTGGTTCTGACATAAGATAGAGGCCCTGGAGGATTGGGTTTCAGGAAATGTAAATGCTGCTTATTAAATAGTAGTCTTACTCCCCAGGCTTTTGGACAGTCCTTTCTTCAGCCTGACATCCACCTGTTCAAACAAAATCTCTTCTACTTGGAGACTCTGAACACCAAGCAGAAATTATACCACAAAGTAAGTGCCCTTCTCTCCTGGAAGTATTCCTCCTCATCTGAGAGTTCTGGGCCGAGTCTAACTCCCTTGAGTCTGCCTGGAGAGTATTTGGGGAACACACTAAGCCTAGGGTGACCCCAGTCTGAGTGAGCCTCCTGGCCCATGCTCCTGCTCCTCTGCTTGCAGAAGATCTTCCGGACCACTATGCTGTTCCAGTTTGTGAATGTGCTGCTCCAGGTCCTGGTTCATAAGTCTCATGACCTTCTACAAGAGGAGATTGGCATTGCCATTTACAACATGGCTTCTGTCGACTTTGATGGCTTCTTTGCAGCCTTTCTTCCAGAGTTCCTGACCAGCTGTGATGGTGTGGATGCCAATCAGAAAAATGTGCTGGGACGAAATTTCAAGATGGATCGGGTGAGGAGAAAAGGCCAAGCTATAAGGGAACACATGTGTGGGTTCTTGAGCCTGTTGTCTGATTAGTGAGGGGCCCATCTAGGTCTTGGCATGGTTGTACCCTCTGGTAGGTTATCATCAATACCTGGGTAACTTGATGCTGGGGTTGGGTGTAGAGGGCACACTCTTTCTCTGGGACTTGGCTCCTGTAACTCACATGTTCATTGTCTCAGCCACAGAGGTTACAGGACCCAGCAGGCAACACATTATCTTAACTTTTTTGTCCACATCTCCCACCCCGTCAACACACATCTCTGCCTCCTATGGGGCTTGCACTCTTGGTGGTCTAGAAGACACCATACTGTCCCTCTGCCCTGACTTTCAGGCAGGCTAAAAAGATTGGTACAGCTTTGGACCCCCAGAGATGGCCCTGTTGCTTGGCTGCCCTGGACTCTTCCTGTCTTTCTTCACAACCCAGCACTGGTGCAGCTCAGACTCCTCAAAGGACCCTCATAATATTCACCCTCTGTGCTACTGAGACCCCTAGGAGAAGTCACTTGGGGGTGATGGGGCAGCTGGGGTGCTGATGACTCTGGAGCCATTGCTGCTCAAGGCTGTCAAGCTCTGTATCGCCCCCTTTCTGCATCATGTGGCCATAGCCCTCTCCGATCTTTGCGTGGTATGCCATCTTTGGAACTTTGCAAAATAAAGTTCTTTGTTTTGTTTTGTTTTTTTTGAGGCAGGGCTTCTCTGTGTAGCTTTGGCTGTCCTGGAATTCGCTCTGTAGACCAGGGTGACCTCGAACTCACAGAGATCCGCCTGGCTCTGCCTCCCAAGTGCTGGGATTAAAGGCATGCGCCACTACTGCCCTGCCAAAATAAAGTTCTTTAGGACACTTTTTCTTCTTTGGAACAAGCACTGTTCCTCTTGTCCCCTTGGGTGGGGAATTGAGAACTTCTCTCTCCTGCTCTCTTGCTGTTCTTTACTTCTGTGCTGGGGCAGCCGTACATGCTGAAGCAGCCGTACATGCCGGGCTCAGGTTTCTGGCCATTCTGCCCGCTCTTTTGTCAAGTACCCTAGGGAAGCTTTCTTGGACTCACAGCTTTGCATTTTTGTATCTTAGAATTGTCCTTTTTGGGGGGATCTGTCTTTTTCTCTTTTAGCCACTTGAGTAGTTTTTCCTTAGTTTTCTCTTGACCAACTCCTACATCTCATGGTTGCTTTGCAGTGGCATCAGTATTAATGCAGTGGGTTCCAAATCTAGTTGCTCAGTAGACTCCTGGGATGCGTATGGAAAATGGATAGTTGGCTCCACTGAGGGAGTTTCTTTGGTGTTTAGGAGCTGCTGATTGAAAAGATGCCACTTGGTCGGTTTTTGGCTTGGTTTGGTTTGGGTATTCTGAGATGAGGCCTTTGCTGGACTTGATTTGTGATCCCCCTTCCTCTGCCTCTTCTATGTAAGTGCCATCCAACCCTTCCCTCTCTGCACAGGGTCTTTCTTTGGTCTGAAACTTACTGTATAGATCAGGCTGGCCTCAAACTCATAGAGATCCTCCTGCCTCTGCCTCCTGAGTGCTGGGGTTAAAGGTGAACACTCTCAGGCCCTGTGCCCTGTACTGTTCTTCAAGATGAAATGAGTCACACTTTCCATGTTGTCATCTACTCAGTTACCTGCTGCCAGGCACAGTCCCTGCTTCCACGAAGCCTTTTGTTGAAGACAGGCTGCATAGTGTGTTTTGTTTTGTTGAGCATGCTGTTACTGGCACTTCCTGCTCTTCCATTCACCGTCTGAAGAGCAACTTAACTATTAGCTTCATTTTGTAGATGGCCTAGACTTAGTAGTTACTGAACTTGGAAGTAGTAGAGATGTGGAACAGGATCTTAGCTGAGTGTGTGGTTGAGAGTAGGCAGCATGATTGATCTAAGGCAAGACAGGCGGGGTCTTTGGTGATGGGGACAGGTGTGAGCTGAGTTCCATCAAGGAAGAAAGTGAGAGAGATAGAACTATCAGCTACTGAGGTGACTGAGTTTTATGGGGATCGCCTTGGTAGCTAAGGCAGGGTGCCAGTTATATCTGTGACAGCATTGTGTATATTGTTGACACTCTTCACATTGGGACCTGCACAGCAGACCCCCAGTTACACCACACTAAGCAATGTGGGAAGCAGTGAACATGATAATGTTCAGGGTTCAAGCTGTGAGGGACTCCCGATTTCAGCATCTGGGTGCCTTCCCAATTGCTGTTGCTCCCAGCAGGACAGCTCTGGGGCCAGGCAGTGTGTGTTCTTCAGCTCAGATGTCCTTTAACTTGTAGGGACTAGTGGAACTCCTGCAGGAAGGACTCTGTGATGTGGGTCATCAAGACTGGCCTAGGGGAAGGAGAGGGCAGAGGAGCAGCCAGGCTGGTGTTGTGACTCTTCCCTCCCTCCCTGTCTGACCTGCAAGACCCTGCATTGCAGGCTGTGGTACAGGTCTGAATTGCTTACAGCAGAGCCTGGCCTGTGGAGCCCTGAAGAAGGATTTTTGCATGTACCCTCCACCCAACCTTGTACCTTGCCTGGGACTTGGAATCTTATTAAATGTTTGCATGGAACCAAAAGCACAGGTGTGGGGACAGCTGATGAGTTTGGTGGGTGGGTAGCCTAGACTATTAGGGTTGGGTGGACCTTCAAGAGCCAGGCCTCAGCTTTGCCCTGCCTTTCAGGACCTGCCCTCGTTCACCCAGAATGTGCACAGGCTGGTAAATGACCTACGTTACTACCGACTCTGCAACGACAGCCTGCCCCCTGGCACTGTGAAGCTCTAGGAGTGCCTGCTTGCCTTCCTGGCTGCTCACTGCCCCAGGGACGTGCCTGCTGCCACCGCCACCTACACCACCTGCACCTGTGCCACGGAAGTCTGTGACAAGCCTTGGCCACTCTCTGGATGGTCATGCCCTGAGCAAGTGGCCTGCCTTTGCCCTCTCCTGCTGCCACCAACACAGCAGGCCTTGGGGTCCATTTGACACTGGTAGAGTTTCCAGGCATTTGGAGCAAACAGAGGGTCATGTGGCCGGATGCCAGGAAGGCACCCAGAGGTCCCACAGCGTGGTCCATGCAGATCATGTGTCTATCAGTCCTGAGTCCGAATCGCCAAGGACCGCTTACAACAGTGCCACCTTCTCACCATTCCACCTCCCCACCCTCCTGGCCGGCCAGCCCAGGAGAAATTCGACAGCAGAACTATTTCTGTCGAGCCTCCTGCCCTCCGATTGCCTTGAAGTCTCTGCTCTTTGTCAGAGATTCGTGAAGACTCGCATTTTTTTGTTCTTGTTTTCTCATCATTCCATTGTGATACTAAGAAGCTTAATGGATAAATAAAATGCTTAAGTTGTTGTTATAGAATTATTAGTTATGGAGCATCTTTCCACCTGAGCTCCTTAAGGCCAGTATCCAGTTGGTCACCATGGAACCAACAGTGGACCTCTGTGTGGTGCTGAGGCCCATGTTGTCTTGGGAGAACAGTGAGAGGGGGCCCAACTGCTATGGACTTCGGGATAACATCTTCCTCAAACTACCCAAAGAAGCATGCGCAAGGCTTGGGGAGCTAGCTGTTCTCCATGACAGTGACCCTGTGGTAGAGGCAGGCATGCATCCTGAGCCTGTCTTGCTGCCAAACCCATAACCCTTTCTTCCGGCCCTGCACCTCCAGGTGGTAAGCCCAAGCTCTGGCTCCTTCCTTCCAGAGAGTCGATCCCCTCTGGAGATACCCAGTCAGAGTTATCCCTCAGGGAACAGGCTTCACCTGAGGTGCTGAGAGGGCAAGGTCTGTATGGGTCAGTGTAGAAAGAGACAGCTGTGAGCCCTGGTGGGAGGAGACTAGTTTCTGGTGTGTCTGGGAGTTTGGGACCTTGCCCCGACATCCCTATATGGAAACCCCTGGTCCTAAGATCAAAAAAATTTCTGTTCCTATGGCATGAGTCAGTAGCTGGATCAGGTTAAAATACACACCTGCCCGGGAAGATTTACTTATGAGTGTAAGGTCAGAGTTTCTGAGAAATTGGGGCAGTGGTGGTTTTATAAACTGTGCTATTTTATGAATTGCTTTTTATACACTATTGTAGTATGATCATTCCTCATCAAAGTTCTACAAAACATGCTTGTCACAGTAGGTGGTGCTTTATCACAGGGATTGCCATTGCTATAATTTTTTTTTTTTATAAAAATACTGAGTGTGTATGATGTGTGTGCATGCATATGTACCATGGTACATATGTGGAGAGAGATCAGAGGACAGCTCTGTGGGGTCCTTCTCTCCTGTCATCTATGGGGATCTTGGGGTTGGTGCTCAGGTCATTAGTCTTGCAGCCTTTACCTGCTCAGCCACCTTCACGGGCCGTCTGAAGTTTTTATTTCTGGTGGCCCCACTGTCTCTGTAACATACACCAGGGTGCTTGTGCTGGTTCTTGATGGTTGTCAACTTGATTATAAAGGGAGAAGTGCCCAGGAAATTTTTAAAACACACTGGATTATCTTAGAGGATGACCTTCTCAGTATAGTGGTACCAGGCCCTAGGCTGGGTACCCTGATGTGGTTAGAGGAAGGAGGAGGAGACAGTTCAACCATTCTCCTCTTTCGGCTTCCTGTCACTATGAGGTGAGCAGCTCTGCTGTGCATACCTGAAGCCATACTATTCTGCCTCACACAGGCCCAGAGCCCCATAGGAAGCAGGCCAGGAGCAGGAAACTTTGAGGCTCTGAGGTCTTTTTTGGTTGTTTTTCTTGGTTGTTTTCCAGAGCTCTGTGAAGTGTACCTGGTGTGTTTCCATCAGTTAAGTTCTGACACAGAATTACTGGGACAAACCCTTTGAGGCTCACAGTTGCTATCGCAGGACCAGCTTCTTGTTGGAAGGATAGAAGGTAGACTTTAGAGTTGCAGGTGTCTGCATAGAAGGCTCCTGGGCCACTGCAAACCGGACATGTGGGTCTTGGTGACTCGGAACTCCTACTGAGACCCTCTGTACATCTGAACACTTCTTCTGGTGTCATCTATGTCATGCATGTCTGTGAGGCAGCTGACATGTATAGGACTCTGTGATGTGGGTCATCAAGACTGGCCTAGGGGAAGGAGAGGGCAGAGGATCGGCCAGGCTGGTGCTGTGACTCTTCCCTCCCTCCCTGTCTAACCTGCAAGACCCTGCATTGCAGGCTGTGGTACAGGTCTGAATTGCTTACAGCAGAGCCTGGCCTGTGGAGCCCTGAAGAAGGATTTTTGCATGTACCCTCCACCCAACCTTGTACCTTGCCTGGGACTTGGAATCTTATTAAATGTTTGCATGGAACCAAAAGCACAGGTGTGGGGACAGCTGATGAGTTTGGTGGGTGGGTAGCCTAGACTATTAGGGTCGGGTGGACCTTCAAGAGCCAGGCCTCAGCTTTGCCCTGCCTTTCAGGACCTGTGTGTAGGGACAGGAGCAGAAGCATCTAGTTGGCTCTTGGGACTTTCACAGAACTCTGATAGATGACTACTGGTTTATTGATGCTTTTCAAAGGCTTCTGTGAGCCAGGTGCTAGGCTGCATGAGAAGGCTCTAGAGGTCAGTGAGGTATAAGCAATATTGCCCAGGAACTCACGGACCAATGAGCAGACAGCTAACATTGCTCAAGGGATGAGGTGGAGCAGATGTATCAAGGACCAGGGCATGACTCATCACAGATATCATCTAAGTGGGTCCACAGAGTGGAACGGACCTCAGAGAGGTTGGAGAGGCAGACGGGTGACAGCATCTTAGCCTGAAAAGCAGGATAAAGCTGGGTGAAGATAATATGGTGAGCCAAGAAGCTTTGGTGGGGTCATGAATGAGTCTTGTTATCCCCTATCCCAACTAGGGAGTGATAAAAAAAAGACATTCTCAGTAGTAATTCTAGGACAGTGTTGGAAGACACAAGGACATGTCTGTCTGGTCATGGGAGACGAAATCCTAGCTGCCTCGGTGTCATCCAAAATAGACAGTGAGTCCCTTTTTGCTGCTAGAGCGTCGGGCCAGACAGAGGTGGGCTGTGCAGTGTACTGTGCATTCAGCATGTTGGTGAATGTGCTCTGGCCACTGAGTCTCATCTGACAGTGTCGGCTGCTCTGCCCTGTTCCCCTTTTCCAGTGCGAGCCCTCCTCTGCCCTCTCTGAACCCTCCTTGGTGCTCCTCACTCCACTCTGCCCCCCAGCACTGTGTCCTCTGGGTCATTGGTGGTATTCTCACTAAGAGAAGGTGGGGTGGGGGGTGGCCTGTGTTCCAAGACCTCTGCATGGTGCTTGGCCTGGAGCTAGGGCCTCAAACTGTTGAGTGGGCGAAGACTCACCTAAATAGAGCTTTCCCCACAGGAAGCAGCAGAGGGGCCTTCTGACTAATCCTCAGCATAATGAGACGGCCTTGGTGCAGCCGCCTCACCTTTCCGAGCTCCTCAGGGAGGGCGCTCAAGTGCAGCTCTTCACTGAAGGAGCTCCTGCTCAAGGGCTCTTCCTGTCTTCCTGCCTCTCAGCATTTAGAACTGCCTTTAAAAGGCTTGTTAATTAATTGGCTGGGCCCCTTGGAATTGGGGAGGGGCTGTTGATGGGCCTAGGAAAGCTAGCTCCAGAATCAGGTGTGGGCCCCCATGGGAGGGTCGTTCAAGTAGCGTGGGAGCTATAAAGTCAGTGATTTCAATGATATGGGCAGACATTTTGGAAATGGGTAGGTTTTCTTTTTAAAAATAAGCCTTGTTTCTTTTTCTCCTGTCTTCAGTATGGAAATATGTGTTTGCAGATGAAGGGGACAGAGGTGAGTCGCAGATCTTTGGCTTTGATCTGGAACTCGGTGATCTTCCTGCCTCAGCCTCGTGAGTCCTGGGGTTACAGTTTTATGCCACCATGACTCCTCCCGGTGGCCCTTGACACAAACACACACATCACCAAGCCTTCTATTCTCGCCTCAAAGGAGAAGGAAAGAAACGAATCTTCTTACTACCCTCCCACAGGTGTTCTTCCAGCAGACCCCATTGCCGTCTACAGCTCTCCTGTCCTCTGGCAGAGACCAGAGCTGGATCCTGTTGTCATCCTTGGAGCTTGAAGTGGTATAGCTCCCATGTTGTAAGGCTGCCAGCCCACACCGTCTCCCCTGCTTGAATCCGTGAGCACTATGATGGGGTTGATTCCTGAACTCTGAGAGTGAGTCATGGTGACCTTGCTCCCATCTTCTGAAGGACAGAAGTGATTCAACATGTGTTCAGCATCTGTCTCCCATAGGCTTCTGTTATGGACTCCCCAAAGGCTCCACACCCTTACCCAGGGTCAGGGGTCAGCCTTTTGGAGATGCTTGCCTCCTGGGAGCCCCTGCCTACAGAGCAGAGTGCTTACAGAGGAGTAAACAGAAGCTTAGGAAGGGGAGTGATGTGCCCAAGGCCACACAGGCAGTCACTAGCTAAGCTTGAGTCATTCTGGACCCTCATTCTGAGTGCTATGCCAGCACGCACTGGCCTGTTTTCTCAGCCTCCCAGTTAAGGGCCTGAGATGTTCATCTGCTCTCGCCTGTTATTCACAGATGTCAACCTTGATTGAGGAAGCTGGGCTGTGCTGGGATGGGACTACACGCCCTGCCCTTTCCTTGTCTGGCTGGAGTGCCACTGGCTGATGCTTATGCAGGGCTCCCCTGCTAACACTGCAGGAGTTCCAGGGCTGGGCCTGGCTGAAGGAAAAACAGGAAGCAGGGAGCCCCTTTGGGCTCCAGTTTGGCCATGCCAGGTTTCATCCTGTTCTTGCTGGGCCACATCACCTCAAGTCATGGAGCCAGTGTGCACAAGGTGCCCCTGGCTTCCTAGTGCATGGCAGGGCTTCTTCCAGTTAGCTGCTGCTGCTTTCTTTGCTGACTCAGAGAGTGATTTGTAACTGACCCAGGCAGACTGTTGTAAGGAGAGGACTTGGCACAGTGTGGGGTCCCTAGGCCTCTTCTGCAGTTGAGTTGAACTTCCCTTTTGAAGTCAGCTGTGGGCATCTGACCTTGCATTTCCTCTCTCAACCAATGGCATGGGTCATAAAGTCAGCACTCACTCGCTACCCTCCATTTCCGGAGACTCTGGCCAGTACTAGATCAAGAACTAGGTATGGGCAGGGACAACAAATGACCCCTGGCCTCAGGAAGGAGTGATCACAGTAAGTATTCTACCATTGAGCCACATCCCCAACACAAGCCTAGTAAGATATGGTGGGCAGCCATATATATGGCATGTGCTCACTAATGGTCACATGAAGATGTCTGGGTTCCCCCAGAAGTCCACAGCTAGAGCACTGTTTGAGTAAGGTGGGTCCCAGCACAAGGAGCAGGCTTCCTGGGACCATATCTTGTCTTCTCTCTCCAAGTTCCAGGCCTCTCTCTCTGAAGATACTGAGGCACTTGGAAGCTTGGGGATACATACTGGTCTGGTTATAAGGCAGTCTCCAGCAGTTGTGAGTTCAAGTATAGACTCAGTTCTTTTCCAGGCCCTCAGCTCTAGGAAATGGTGCTAGTGCCCCAATCCATCTCAAAGCCATTCCAAGTAGAAATGATAGCCAGGATATTCCAAATGATGCTCCATCCAGCTGTGGCCACTGTGTAAGCACAATCCCAGTCTTGGTGACCTCAGGCAAGTCACTTAGGCCCAGTTATCAAATGTAAATTGGAATCAGGACAGTTCCTCTGAATGAGGTGGGAAGTGTATTTACTGGCTGCCATCATTGCTCAGTAAAATGGTCCTGTAAACCACAGCTGTTTTTGCTATAAGCTCAGGGCGTATAACTCACGGCCGGTGCTCTAGCTCTGGTCACCCTGCATCAGTCAAGGTGACCACGGGATTCAGGAGATTTGATCTTTTTTGTTGTTGTCTTAATGTGGTGGTAGTGGTGGTTTGCTTTCTCCAGTTAGGGTCGATATATCCTAAAGTATCTTCAAACTTCAAGGATGACCTTGAATTTAGTGATCCTCCAGCGTCCACCTCCCAAGTGCTGGGATTACAGGTATGTACCAACACGCCTGGTTTGTTCAGTGCTGAGGATGGAATCCAGCACTTAGTGCATGTGAGGCAAGCACTTTACCAGCCCCAGCAGATTCTTGGCCTGGAGAGACTGGAGTTGGCCTGAGTGAGGTGGCTGACCCCAAGGCAGGTGTTAAGAGAAGCCTGCTCTAGGCTGGACCCATAGGCTTATCTCTTGCCCACCAGACTTGGCACTTGTGAGAAGATGGTTTCCTGTTCTGAAAAAGTAGCTCAGGTATGCACAGCCTCACAGCCAGTGCTGCTGTCCTGATGGCTAGGCTTCAAAGGAGCCATGGTCGTCATGGCTGTGGGGTGAATGGATGTGGCAACTGGCCTTAGTGGCGCAGGGCCAGGCGGGAGGCAAGGGAGCAGCACTGAGTGCCTACTAGTGGCTGCACTAGGGGGTACACTGGAAGCAGCCTCGTGGAGTTGAGGGTGCAGATCAGTGGGTGAGTATGGGCTTGGCCCTGGGTTTGACCTCCAGCATCACAGAGACAATAACATAAAGCACAGATATGGCCTTGCAGTTCCCACCTGGGGAGGTCAACAGGATTGCCATTCATCTCCCGTCATGCCATCCTTCACAGGAGACTGGACAAGAGTATGTGTTTGTTGATAGTGCAGCACATTGGTGCCCAGAGCTGGCTGATTCACTCGCGCGTGCCACACACACACACGCCATCTCCATGCTGTGAGAAATGGCTTGAAATGGAGATGCAGTATGCATGTCACCAGCCTCTGAGGACACTGCCTGGGCTGATCTCAGGACGAGACATCAGGAGGTTGGTCCTTTAGCCTTGCAAACAAGATGTTGAGTTCCCCTTCCATGGCAGCTACCTTCCATCATATGTGATGTGAACAGCTCAAGGCCCAGTCCTTCACCAATTGGTTCATTGTGACTTGAAAATGTGATGGCAACAGGAACATCTCTTTGACCTCTACCAACTGGAAGCAAGAGAGGAAGTGGCAGGGCCATGTCCGCCCAGGGACCTCCCCTGGTGTCTTGCTTCCTCCAGCTCTGCTCAACCTTCTACGTTTTCAGAAATATGATAGTGCTGTGTGAGGACCAAGTACTCCAATTATGAGCATGTCGGAGGGCATGTAATAGGGCCCTTTGAATTGGTCCTTGTGTATACGACTTCAGAACAAGAACTGGAGAGATGGCTTAGCAGTTATGAACACTGGCTACTCTTCCAGAGGACCCAGGTTTGATTCCTAGCACCTATATGGTGGTTCACAACTGTCTATAACTCTAGTTCAGGGGATCTGACTCCCTCTTCTGGCCTCCACAAGCACTGGGCACACATATGATGTAGACAGATATGCAGGTAAAACACCCATACATGTCAAGAATAAAAGGACTTCAGAAGAGATGTAACAGCTCCCTAACCAGTGGGAGCTAGAGTGCAGCCACCCCGTCCTCTCCTGCTCCCGAGAGCCCCCACACCAGTGCTCTTACTGTCCCCTTGCTGTAGGGCCTTTCCTGGCCACCAGTGGGCCACCTCTATGCTCATCTTCTTGGGTCTCAGCTCAGGGATATGCAGACAGCTCCTATACTTCAGCCTGCACAGCTTTGAGAAGAGGTGACAGACACGTGTTCAGAAAGAGCTGGGACCAGGTGGGTCCTGTGCTAAGATGGAAGAGACTGTGGTGTTAACGAATCTTGGTAGGGGTTCTCTGTACTGGGGCAGTCTTGAGTTGCAGAATCCTGGAGGAGGAAAGTGCCTGTGAAGAATCTGTGGTGGGTACTTTCTGCACACAGTCGGTGTTCCATACTTGCATCAGGGGAAGGCCTTCCCATTCCCATGGGTTTGAGGCACTGGGATCCTAGACATGTCTTCTTGTGTTGCTACACACATGCACTCAGGGCTTCGCCTGCTCCCCACCCCCACTGCCTTCTTTCTCCCTCTGTCTCTGCCTGCCTTCCCAGCGCTTGCTTGTCAGCTCCTCTTTATTCTCAGGGCAGAGTGTGTTTGTAGGCATTTGTTGAAGTGAGCCTGGAGACAATCAAAAAGAGGACAGGTTTATTTTGGCTCACAGTTTCAGTTTTCAAAGCCTGGTCACTCAGCCCTGTTGCCTTCATTTGTGGCAGCATAGACTCTTGTAGCAGAAGCATGCGATGGCAGTTGTTTTACCTCATGTTGGCTGGGAAGCACAAAATAGGAAGAGGCTGAGGTCCCAATGTCCCCTCCAGGACATTTGCCTAATGACCTGATTTCCTCTGCTAGATACCATTCTCCCCTGGTGCCACAGGCTAGGGACCAAGTCTTAATGCCTTTGGAAAACACTTAATATCCAAAAGGAACTCTTCTAGATAGGAAAATCCTGTAGGGCTGAATTGAATGCTAGCTCCCTCCCCCAAATAGGTCTCCTTCCCAGAACCGGTGTTGGATATTGTTTAAGAGGAATCTGGAGATGAGGTCATCCTGGATCATGCAGTTTGCCTCCAACCCAATGACAAGGGTCTGGGGCTGGGGCTGTAGCTCAGTTGGTAGAGCACTTGCATGGCTTGCACGAAGACCTGGAATGAACAGTTAGCAAACCCAACTCGAGAATTCAAACAGATTCCCAGGCTGAGCCCTTATGGGAGGCAGAGGTTTCAGCTGAGGTCAGGGCTGAGTAGTCACCAATCCCAGGTCTTCAGTGCTGGTTAGTGTGTGTGCCAGAGCAACAGAGGGGGTGTTAGTGCAATAGGAAATAGTGGCTGTGGCCACTTCCTGCAGGAACTGGGTATGTGAAATTGTAGGCTCAGTGGGAATACATCCTGAACTAAGGAGCTGTGGTGTAAGGGGACTCAGGAGCACAGTGGGCTGAATTTACATGGAGGGTGGTGGTGGTAAACTCCAAGAACATGGGACTTGGTCAGGATTAGAAGTGAGCAGAGTATATCTGGAGTAAGACAGTAGGGTGTGGTGGGGACTGTGGTGCAGACAAAAACCAATCGCAGCATTCATTCACCAGCTGTCTCACGTGGCCCCATCTGCTCTGACCCAGCCCCACCAGGCCATGTGGTAGACCTGGCTGGACTGTCAGCAGTTGTGGTCTAAAGTCACAGGGGCAGGAAGGTGGCAAATCTGGAGGGACACACAGCTAGATGGAACCTCCTTCTTGGCTGATAACCAGCTGGCTGGGGACACTCCTGTATTTGACACAAACACTGTAATCACAGGGACTGGGCTGAGCAGGCAGAACATCTCTGTAAATCTCATTGCCTTTCTTGTTAGAGTTTAGCCAGCCCTCTGCTGAGGGATTTGCTCTTAATGAATCTGCCTTGTTTTTCTGGTGCGGACAAACCCTTTGCCTTCATAAAACTTTCATGACTCAATTTAGCATTGGGGGAATGGAATTTCAACCCCAGGCCCTGGTACAGAAATTGCCTCTAGTCCCAAGAACTCACCCTGGCTCTGACAGTCATCCCCAGCACAGGGACTCCCCTGGTGGTCTGCAGGGAATTAGCAGGAGCCTTGGTCTTCTCTGCCCCTGGCTCTGCCTTACTGAAGTAAGGTGAGGGCTTCCCCGGAGAATGGAGGCACCTGTGCATCAGCCAGCACCACCTACCTGCCTGAGTGTGCTGGCCCTGGAGACCCGCTAAGCTACCAGAGGACTGAAGCCCATGGTTGAGCCCAGGTGAGAGGAGGGGAAAGACCCCAGCCCACCTGTAGACTCACGAGAAATAATTTTTTCGAAGTTTGTTACTCGGCTCTCATAATAGGCCTCTTCTCTCAGCATTGGCCATGACATTGAGGGGCAACTGATCCCATACACAGTTCAGGAGCGGTGTCCTCATTACTTACTTTTCTGTTGCTGTGAGGAGACACCAGGACCAGGCAACATGTAAAAGAAAGCATCGACTAGGGGGGTTGCTTACGGTTTCAGAGGGTGAGTCTGGGCCTGATGTGAGGAGCGTGGCGGCAGGCAGGGAGGTGCGGTGCTGGAGCAGTAGATGGGAGCTTAGATCTGGTCCACAGGCCCAGAGAGTGAGACTGTGGCAAGGGCTACAGGCCCACCTCAAGTGACCCACCTCCAACGAGGCCACACCTCCTAGTTCTTCCTAAGGGGCCCACTAACTGGGAACCAAACATTCAAATGTATGAACCTATGAGGGCCATTCTCATTCAAACCACCACATGTAAGATTTTTACCAGTGGGGGGCAGTCAGCTTTGGGAACCATTTTCTGGGACTTCTGAGAAAGAGAAATTTACCAACCATCTGGGAGGTGTGGGAGGAGAATGTGATGTCCGGAATGGAGGCAGCTGTCTTATCACACCAAGACCTCTTCATAGAAACAGAGGACGAAAGGATAGAAACCAACATTGAAGAAAGCAAGCCGGAGGGCTGGGGAGTGTCCAGTCCTTGATACATGTGAGCTTCTAGATCAACAGTGTCGAGAGACTGCCACTGAGCTGGCTAAAGCCAGCACTAAATGGCACTCCTCCTGCAAGGTGGGGCACAACTACACACAGGGGCGCATTTAGGTTTTAGGTTTCATGCCTGGGCCTCTAGACAGAGTCCATGAGAGCTTCACTTCTGGGGAAAACCAGGTAAATTAATTACCCAACAGGTGTAGATTTTATACATGAATTTTGGGATATCTGGCCAGTGGCAGAAGCCATCCATCAGTTGTGACAGGTCTGGAGTGTGTCATTTATTCCCGCTGTCCAGGGTGGCCTCTGTTCTGAGACACCCCATGGTTCCGGCTTCCTGTGGTTACAACCCAGAACCCTTTTCGCCCACACAGTGTTCGGGACCAGCCCATGTGCAGGGCTGCCATAGATGTTGGAAATAAGTCAGTGGAGGAAAAGGAAAACACCCAGGTCAGCCTGACTTTTAATGGTCTGAGAGGTTGGTGTCCTCAGACCCTGTGGCTCGGTGTCCAGGGTACAGGAGAACACACCCAGCAAGGTCTGAGAATCACGTTTTTTCTAGTCAAGAATAGGGAGGTGGGAGGGCCTGGTTTCATCAGGTCCAGAACCTGCAGGGCAGGAGGTAAGTCAGGCTGCCGGGTTTTCAGACCTCCCAGCCTCAGGGCATGTGGTGGGGTAAGCTGTTTTCTGGAACCCCAAGGGTGGCAGGTTTCTGGAAGTCTTGGACTTGTTTTATGGCACTGGTTTTAGAGTTGGGGGTCCTTTGGAAATGAGTGTGTGACATTTGGGGCTGGGATAGGCAGACTCTTCACCCTGCTTGCTCTAAGATGGCAGGGCGACAAGTCTGTGAGTTGCCTCATGTGGATCTGGAAACCGAACTTGGGTCCTCTGCAAGAGCTGAACACTCTCAGCAGCTGAGCCATATCTCCACCCTTGGACTAATTCCCCAGGGAGTGGAGCAGAAATCCCAGGTGGTTATAATGCCAGCTGCTCCCTCCTCTGGGTCTCTCTCACTCCAGCTTATCCCCTGCACACCTACTCACCCTTCTTCCTTACATGGCCCTCACCAGAAGCCAAGTAGATGCCAGCTCCTCCAGAGCTGTGAACCAAAATAAACCTTTTTGTTTGGTTGGTTGGTTTGGTTTTGGTTTTTCAAGGCAGGGTTTCTCTGTGTAGCTTTGGAGCCTCTCCTGGAACTCACTCTGTAGACCAGACTGGCCTCTTACTCAGAGACCCGCCTGCCTCTGCCTCCCAAGTGCTGGGATTAAAGGCAAGTGCCATCATCTGGTCAAAATAAACCTCTTTACTTTATAAATTATCTGCCTCTGGTGTTGGTTACAGCAAGAGAACATAGACAAATACAGATATGTTGGGTCTCTGCTGGGGAGAGGCCTCCTCTTCACCTCTTCCCATTTTCCTGGCCCCTGGTCTGCTGATTCCTGAAGCCACTGGAGAAGGACATGCCAAGCCTGGGTAGTGGCGAGGGAGCTCAGGGCTGGACACTGAGGGAAATAACCAGGACACAGGTGCCCCATAACCAGGACACGGGTGCCTCCATCAGCCTTTGTGCCCAGAACACCCTGTGACATGGCCTCCAGTCCCCTGAAGTCACACTCTTTTCTTCTGTCAACCCTGGGGGTTTATTAGCCACTTCTCCCTGACTGGCTGGGTGAGCCCTCACAGCTCATCAGGGCTTCCTAGGGTTAGCAGACAGCCCAGTGTCCCCAAGTAGCATTTATACCTCATCTGACTGTCCAAGCATGGCCCACAGCCAAGGAAGTGGACCTGCTCACCGTGGATGTAGAAAGAAAGTTCGATGGCAAAACCCACAGTGCCACATTGGCTAAGAGCTGAGGCAGTGACACTGTCCGCCGAGAGTGTAAAACTTAGCCTGAGGCTTGGTCCCTACAGGGGGAGTGTGGCCGTGGGACCAGGTAGAAACTGCTCGTGAATGGAAGGGTGCTTTCCTCGTGGGAGTGGGTCCCTACAGGGGGAGTGTGGCCGTGGGACCAGGTAGAAACTGCTCGTGAATGGAAGGGTGCTTCCCTCGTGGGAGTGGGTGAGCTGGCCCACTTTTCTCTCTCTTGCTCACTTTTTTTTTTCTTTGACAAGTTCTCCAACAGCCTGGCCCGGGCTGGCTTAAACTTACTTTGTAGGTGAGGCTAACCTTGAACTTCTGATCCACTTGCCTCTCCCTCAGCAGTTCTCAACCTGTGGGTCACAACCCCTTTGGCAAACCTTTATCTCCAAAAATATTTACACTACGATTCATAACAGCAGCACCATGACAGTTATGAAGTAGCAATGAAATAACTCTAAGGTTGGGGGGGTCACCACAACGTGAGGAACTGTGTTAAAGGGCTGCAGCATCAGGAAGGTTGCGAGCTGCTGGCCTACCTCCTTCGTGATGGGGTTACAGGCATGGACCCCCCACTCCTGGTTTTGTGCCGTGCTGAGGACTGAAGCCAGGACCTCGTGCAGACTAGGCGAGGAGGCGACTGACTGAGCCTCAACCCCAGGCAGTTCCTGCCTGCTCTCACACTCTAGTTTTGCAGCCACACATGCTATGGGATGCTGTCTACACAGACAAGGCCAGTGGCAGGTGGGACTGTGTAGTGGTTTAAAAGAAAAAAGGGAGTGGCCTTGTGGGAGTAGGTGTGGTCTTGTTGGAGGAAGTGTGTCACTGTGGAGACAGGCTTTGCGGTCTCATACATGCTCAAGCCACATCCAGTGAGACAGACCACTTCCTGTTGCCTGTGAGTCAGGATGTCGGAAGTCTCAGCACCTCCTCCAGCACCATGCCTGCCTGCATGCCACCACACTCCCAGCCACCCTGCTCCCTGAGATAATGATAATGGACTGAGCTTCTAAAACTGCAAGCTGCCACCTCAATGAAATGTTTTCCTTCTAAGAGTTGCCATGGTCATGGTGTCTCTTCACAGCCACAGAAACCCTGAGACAGGCTGCTCCACCCAGCACTCCATGGCCCTCAGAGCTCTTTTCATTATAAATCCCCCAGTGTTGGGGTTTCTGCTACAGCAATAGAAAACAGACTGTGACACTGTCCTTGCCTCCTTTGATGTCATCCCTCTCAACCCTCCAGGGAAGCAGCAGGACCAGGGCAAACAAAAAGGCCACAAAAGCCATAAAATAGCTATTGTGATTCTCCAAAGCCATGAGAACAGGCTCTTCTTTCTCTCAGGACCAAGGTCCCTATGTCCCCAGACATACTGCCATTTAGTTAGGAAAGGCCTCATGGAGACATACCACCCAGCTGTCATTCAAACCAGAACATTCCTCAGTCTTAGTACAACCACGTTGATTGGCAGCCCAGGCCCATACTGTTTGTCCTGGAGACCTGAAGGACCGAAGAGCCACTCCTGGCTCACAGTGAGGGGCCATCACGCTTTGGCCCTCCTCCAGGAGGCGCCCACCCTCACCTTCCGGGGTAAGACACAACTAAATCAGCTAGCCTGTGAGATTGGCTTTGCGCAAGAGTTCTCCATCTTTCTGTCACGCCAGCTTCTCAGAGTCCTCTTCCTTGCCTCAGCCTTGTCCCTTGATGTGACTGCCCTGTTCTGCACTGAGCAGCCGATGTGGGTCCCCTCAACACTGTCCCCATGTGTCAGGACTTCTCTTGTTTTAATGAAGCCCTCTTCTAAATTCATGGCTCTTCTTTTCTGGTCAAAAAGTCCCAATACTCAGAATGAGGTTGACTGCTCCTACAGCTCCTGGGGAGGTTCCAGGAGGATATGTGATGGTTAATACTGTTCGTCAGCCTGACAGGATCTAGGACAACCTAGGAGACAAACTTCTAAGTATGTCCACAAGGGAGTTTCTAGATGGGGTTAACCAAGGTGGAAAGACGTCCCCACCCCCTGCTAAACTGTAGGAAGTACCCTATGGACTGGGATTCCAGACTGAATAAAAAAGAGAGAGCTAGCTGTGTGTGGACAAGAACAAGCTGGCTGTGCCTGCCACCCATCATCCCTGTAGGTACAGCGCGACCAGCTGCCTCATGCTCCTGCCACCATCACGGGACTTCACCACAGCGATTAGTGTAAAAACCCTTAGTTGTTTTTGCCATGACAACCAGAAAAGCAATTAATGCCGATCGCCACCACATCAAGGCTTCCTAGGCTACTGAGATAGGACTGGCACATCCAGGGCTGAAGCCTGGTTCTGCTGTTGACCTTGAACTCCCTTCTCACTGTCTTCTTTATGAAATGGAAATATGGAAGCCACTGCCCTACAGAATTGTTAGGATTCACATAGTTGAAGGCAAGAACCAACGCTCGATCAAAAGTGGTCCTCTGAACTCTGCAGGCACACTGTGGCACATGCACACACATGATAAATAAATGTAGTGATAACAGTGCATATGCAGTTAAAGTGCTGTTAGTACCAAGTTCAGAATGATTACTTGAAAGTCAAGAAGTCACTGGGAGGAAATGAACATTTAAAATCTGTTGCTGTGGTTTTGCGAATTTTTTGCTTTCGAATATGCTTTCTAGAGTGTTCACAGCATGTAACATGTAGATGCTACTCCCATGTTATTGGTCTTCCTCACTTGATCAACTCCCGGTCCCAAGCCCTGGGAGTTTTTAGTTTTGGAAATGGATGGGTGCTGAGGGGACTTGACTCAGTTTGGATCAGCAAGGCTGGCAGTTCTGCTCTTGACCCCTAGGAGGCAGCAGAGGGAAGCAAACAAGCACCTTGCGAGGGAAAAATGACTGGAAACCAGCTCAGGAAGAAAGGGCTGTCCTAGAGGCACAGCAAACGTCTTGCACACCAGTGGCCCTGGGTGTCCCGTCTAATGACTAGGGTTAAAAAAACAAAAACAAAAACAAACAAACAAAAACCAGCTAGAAGGACTGAGGAAATGGGGAGCTGAGCCAGCCACCCCAAAGCTTGTTTTAAGAGGTGATGTTTTTAGCTTGAGTGCTTATCTCATCTGAAGACGCAGAGGTCAGCTATGGGAGGCCAGAGGAACCCCAGGTGGTCCTGGACTCTGACCCTTGCTCTGCTCCTTGAGCCTCAGTCCCCCCAGCTGAGACCGGAGTGTGCTAAGGACTTGAGAATTCCATGAAACTGCAAGTGCCTGACACATAGTTGGTGCCGAATCAATGTTTGTCAAGGAGTGGATCCTTCCGCTCCTGCCCCTGATGTCCAAGCCGAGGCCAGTCTGCCGGGTGCTCGGCTTTCTGAGCGCCCTTGCTGCTGCTGTTTGGAGTGTGTGCACTGTGGGCTCCAGACTCTTCTCTAAGCGTGGCTGAGTTCCGAGTTCGAGGTTCCCTCTCCTCACACAGAGCTGGCTTCAATACTTGGCATGAACCAGAATGTGAGCCTCCTGTCACATCTCCCAGAAGTGTCACCTGCATCCACTCACCCTACCTTCTGTCAGAACAGGAAACAGCCACAGGCATGTCATGCTTCTGCTCCAGAGCCGTTGCTGGAGTAAAGCATCCGCCCTGTCCAGGCCCTGAGATAGCAGCTCTCCCAACACCAGCCATATTCTTGGGTGTGCTCCATGCTTCCTTCTGTCAAAGGCTTTGTGCAGATGGTGGATGGAACCACCGAGAAGCCTCAGTTTCCCCATTTGTAAGACAGACAACATGAACCCCTTGAGAGTTGAGACTGATGGTATGGGGAGGCAATGAAGAACAGTACACACTGCCCTCTTTCCCATGCCTATTACAGATGAGAAACTGAGGCAGGCAGGGAGGGAGGGGGTCCAGGAAGTGGTCCAGATGTACAGCCCAGATGTGATGGAGGCAGGATTGCCATCCAGAGTTGTTTGCCTGCAGTGGGAACATCTGTTGCCTTGTCCCAGGTTTACTGTCCCTCGCCAGTGAGGCCCCACATGCCCTCTTGTCTATCCACTCTTCTGACCTACCACTGTCACATCTGGAACAATGGGATTCTTAGCCATCGCCTAGTTTATTACTGTCCTCCTCTGGAACTGAAGCCCTATAAAGGCACAGCCCCAGGATGTCTTTTTATTGTCTTTGCTATTGTGTTTTATGTTTTGAGACGGCGTCTCACTGTGTAGCCCAGAGTGATCTTGAACTAATGACCAACCTGACTTACTCCCCCAGGTACCAGGATGCCAGTCATGTCCCACTAGGCCTAGCTTCCATCCTGTCTTGTTCATGGATACCCTAGTATAGTGCAAGGACTGAGAGAAACTTCCAGAAGAGCCAGAAGGGCTCTCTGTGGGGGTATTAAAGAGCAAACTGAGGGGCTGCTGGTGGAGCACTGGCCTCGAGTATGTGGGCCTGGATTTTATACTGGGCACCACGAACAACACCACAACAAAGCAGGAGTTTCCGCCCATCATGATCTGTCTAATGAGGCCAGTTCCTTTCTCCCTGGAGACTCTACCCTCTGGGAGGGAAGGCTTTAATTGCACAGAGCTCCAGTCTCCTCCCTCCTCTAGAAACCCTGCCCACATGGCATGGCCAGCCTTATGACTTGAACAGGGGATGGAGTGGACTTCGTCTTAGACACTATGAGATTGTCTAAAAACCTCCCCAGTAATTGGCAACTGCCTAATCACTTGCTATAATTAGGAGAGCCTGGAGGCTCAGAGGCTCTGTTCTGAAGGCTCAGGAATCAGGAATCAGGAAGGGCTGACAGCAGCTGAACTCCAAGGAAGAATGGAAATCCAAGTCCCCTGGGAACATGTCCCTTCAAAGCATGTTCATAGTTCCTGAAAAGTACCACTTTCATTATTAACAGAGACCAGTTTTTTCCTGTTAAATTTTGTTTTATGTAAAACTAATGTACAATTCCCAACTGCACAGTCTGTGAGTTTTCAGTCCCCAAAGCCCCCTTGCAACCTCTCCCGGCCACTGTTCCCTTCCCAGGGGTGAGCATATTGATATTGAACATGGTAGATGGGGCTGGCAAGACAGCTCAAATAGTAAAGTGTTTGCACACAAGCATGAGGACCTAAGATCAATCCCTGGCACCCATTTAAAAACCCAGGTGTGTGGCGGTACATACTTATAATCCCAGGGCTCAGGAGGCAGAGTCAGGCAGATCCCTGGGGATGGATTGTCAGCCAGCCTAGCCTAAGCCCCAAGCCTCAGGTCCTAGTGAGAGACCCTGTTTCAAAAACCTGAGGAATGACACTGGAGGTTGATCTTTAGACCCTGATGAACATATGCACACATGAACACCCCCATATGCCACACAAACACAGAGACAATTGTTTGGGTCTTTGTTCTGGATTCTCACATTCAACGGCACCTGTAGCCTGGCAGGTGCCCTGAGTGCTGGGTCCCATAGTTGCTTGGGCCTTTCTGCAGAGGTCTCGCTAATGCTGTCAGGCACATTTGCAGGCCCAGTGTTGGCAGGTAATTTCGTCTTGTATGAGAAGCCGGAGCCTGTATTTTTTTTAATGGCGAGTCTTAGATTCTTGAGTGTGGCCAATGAAGAAACCTTGGCACACTGTGGTGCCAACTTCATCCAAGCCAAACCAAACATGTTTCTGGCCTGATTTGGACTGCAGGCTGCCAGCCTGGGGGATCTGGAGGGCCCCAGGCCCATCGGAAATAGGTCTGAAGATAAACATCATCATTTAGAGTAAGTCACTAACACTGGGGGGTTAGAGAGAGACAACCAATTGCCAGCAGGAGCGGAGGTTGACAGCACCACGAAGGACACACAGAATGAGACAGCAAGGCTGTTGCAGGCAGCGGGAACAGCTTGATGAATGTGCAGTCAGGGACCACAAAGGAGCTTGGTGTTGTCATGGCAGTGGAGATGTGAGCAGAAGCCAGTGGTGTTTGAACCTGTCCTTCAGGGCAAGCCAAGGTGAGATAGTGCTGGTCCCTCAGGCAGCAGGTGCAGAAGTGGGCTGGGGACAGGAGGCTTTCGGCAGGCCTTGGCTATGGCACTAGGCTGAACCCCCCCGCACCAACCCCTGTCTGTGGCCAAGGTCACTGCAGCTATGATTGTTACCTTTTCCTCTTTGAGGAGCAGAGTTTCACTATGTAGCCCAGGCTGCCCTGGTATTCATAATCCTCCTGCCTCAGCCTCTGGGGTGTGCCACCTTGCCTGGCTGCAGCTCTGCCATTATATGGTATGAAAATGTCCATTGTATCCAAGGGGCTTGCTTATGCATGGAGAGGCATTTCAGGAAGATAGACCAGACCTGAGAGGTAACTCCTCCAGCGGGTCTCTACCTCCCCTCCCTCTGGTGGAAGACTCAACAAGCACCAATCAGTTCTAACTTGAGATTTCCCTACGAGCCCCCTGTCAAACATCCTTACATCCTGTGCTCCACCCTGCTGGGATTGAACAAATCATGTTGGGTCTACTTTTCAAACCATCCCGAAAGGAACTGGTTGCAACTTCGTGGTACAGCATTTGCCTAGCAGACATGACCCGGGGTTTCATCCCAAGCGTTACCAAAACCAACCAAACAGAAATAAATCCAGGGCTTCCTTGGCCTTTGATCACTTATGTACCCCCAGCTGACCTCCCTGCCCCCACCTTTGTTCACTTTGCAGCCGGAGTGGTCTTCTCCTGACAGATTTGGTCCAGACCCTCTGCAGGACTCCACATGACTCAGTGAATGACCACACAGACCTCTGTGATCTCTCCCCCTCTCCTGTTCCCTTTCTGATCTTTGTTCAGGCTATGCTCCCTCCCCCCACCCCAGGGCCATACAGACTCCTGCCTTGGCTTCTGCACTGGTCATCCATTCCCCTGCTAGGAACTTCCTTCCCCTGGCAGAGAGCCTGGCGCTTCCTTCACTTCCTTCCAGGCTTTGCTCCAATGCCACCTTCCTATGAGACCTTCCTCCAAGCTCCACCCACAACAACCTCCTCGCCCTGCTCTTCACCCCTGCGCAGTCTGCACTGGTCTTGTTAATGTCACTCATGTCTCTCTTCTTCCCTGAGCTGAGCATACAGAGGCTGCTCAGCCAGCGAGAGGTTGGGTGCCTTAGACAGGACGTCACAACGGTTTGTGCTTCCTCTAGGGGTCACTTGAGAGAGTAGTCCCTGATACTTTTTCCTCTGGGCTCCCCTTGCTTTGAACCCTCCAGGACAGGGTTCCCAGCTTGAAAGGAACATGTCCTGCCACATGAACACTAACTGAATCTCAAGGCCAAAGAAATGTCATATCAGTGTATGTCCCAGGCCAGGATTTAAATGTGGATAGGCTCAGATTCACACTGGATGCCTGTTGAGGGCAGCTGAGTCCTTGTGGCTCTTCATCCACATTAACGAATACTGAAATGCACCATTGCAACCCACAAGTTCTTCCTCTTAAAATACTTGGAAACTCTTTGCTTGGTGCCAGGAAGGGGCTCTGAGAAATGAGTGCCCCGTTCCCCTGGCCAGTCTCATACCAGTTCCTACCAGAGATGTTGCCCACAATGCTTTTAGTCTCTCCTGCCCCCAGGCAGAGTGGCAGCAGCTGGCAGTGAGTGGGGTTCACCCACAGGAGTAAGGCAATTCGTAATCCGTTAACCTTGAATTCTGCAAAGCCTGCCACTCGGCAAGCTGGGGGTGGCTGGAGTCATTCTCGGCTTGGGCAGAATTCAAATTAGCTCCTGCAATCAATGTGCAATTAATGGTTGCACGCCCTGGGCATCTAGGCACTGTGCCCCATGCAGTGGGAAGAGTGAAGGGTGTAGCTTATCATCTTGAAGCAGAGGTGGAGATGGGGGTGCTCATAGATGAGCAATCCTAGTTTGCGAAAGCAATGCTAAAAAGGTCTGAGTTTCACCAACTCCTTGGCCCAGATATTACTAACCATGCCAGCGTTTACTGAGTGCCTACTGTGTGCCAGATGCCCTTCCCACCCTGGCTCTGGAGGACGTTCTTCCCTTTTTATATAGATACATTTTATATATTCCCTTTTTCTTTTAGATACAGAAATTGAGGGTTAGAGAGAGCAAATGTCTTGCTCAAAGTCACACAGCTGATCGAAGTCCTAGACTTACCTGACTTCAAAATCGGGAAGCTTGACCAACCCTGTCCAGCCAGCTTTAAGCATTCAGCATTCACAGAACCTTCAGGGCACCCCTTCCTGGTGACCACAACTTGCCATCCTTTTTGTGGTCTCTTGGGTCATGCTGTTTGTTCTGGATCTCTGGTGTGGATAGCCTGGGTGGGGAAGGCCTGTTTATCACATCCTACCTACACTTGGCCCCTTCTGCAGGTTGCCTGCTGCTCTGCAAGCTTTCTGTCCTCCTGGGTGGTAACAGCGAGCCTGTGGATGGGGATTGGTTTCAGACATCAAAGGTGACCAGGTGACAAGCTTTTCAAAGGCTGTGGCCCTGCATCCCCAGACCCTCCTAAACTCTGGGTGGGTCTTTCAGCCTTTGCAGAGAAGCAAAGGAGCACAGCCTGAATGTCCTGCCTTCCGTGTCCCTGTGGGGACCCACAGGCGCTGCCTTGTCACTCAGCTGGTGGGGCTATGGGTCTGGGTGAGAGGTCTTCCTTCTCCCGCCTTGAGTTTTGCGCCACATTCCCGTGGGCTGCTGTAGGAGCGCCTTGCCTGGGATCTCTCACTTGTCCCTCTCCACTCCTGCGCGGCTCTGTCCCCCGCCCGCGCCCAGCGTGGCGCGCCCCCTCTCTGAGCGCGGGCGGGCGCTGAACAGTGTCGCCGACCGCCTGCAGGTGTCTCCCCACGGAGGGGCGCGCGTCCCTGCGCCGTGGCCGCTGCCAGGCGCCAGCCGCTGCTCGCCGAGGCGCACTCGCGCTCCGGGCTCCGGACGCGCTGGTCCGCTCCACTCCGCAGCCCCGACCGCCCTGCGTCCCCGTCGTCCCGCGTCTCCGCCGGGGGCCATGGGCCCGCGCCGCGAGCGCCATCGCCGACCGCAGGCACCCGAACCCCGGGGCGGCCGCTGACGCGGGCGCCGCTGCCAACTTCGCACGGAGCTGCGGGCGGCGCGGGAGGCATGAAGACGAGCCGCCGCGGCCGAGCGCTCCTGGCCGTGGCCTTGAACCTGCTGGCGCTGCTCTTCGCCACTACCGCCTTCCTCACCACGCACTGGTGCCAGGGCACGCAGCGGGTGCCCAAGCCGGGCTGCGGCCAGGGCGGCGGCGCCAACTGCCCCAACTCGGGTGCCAACGCCACGGTCAACAGCACGGCTGCCCCCGCCGCTGCCGCGGCTAGCCCGGCCGGCGCGCCCTACAGCTGGGAGGCGGGCGACGAGCGCTTCCAGCTGCGCCGCTTCCACACCGGCATCTGGTACTCGTGTGAGGAGCAGCTCGGTGGCCCCGGTGAGTGCTGGCGCGGGGCTCCCCCGGGACGCGCGCCCGCAGGTCCCGGGCCGGGAGGTGGCGCGTTCGGGTCCTCCGCGCGCACCCTGGCTGCGGGTCCCAGGGCGCGCGGTCCCCCCCCCCCCCCCCGGCCTGAAGTAATTTCCCCGAGCGCCCCCTTCCTCGCTCCCATCCGCCCCGTCGCGGCCCTGGAGGTGACAGTGGGGGCCGGGGACCTTTACTGTGAGCGACCCCTCCCACCGCAGATCCACGGAGCCAGGAACCCAGGGGTTCCTCTACTCCTATCTCCAAGCCGCGCTGAACCTCTACGACAGGGCTGGGGAAAAGAGAGTAGGGGGAGCCTGATGGGCACCCCTATTGCCACAGGCCAGGGAGTCCTCGGTATCCTGGAGCTCTCCTGGGAGTGGATGCTGTGCGAGGGAAGGGAGGCAGGCGGGAAAACAGGGAACAGCTCTGGGCACTGGGGCTTAGGAATCCAGGAAGTCTTGGTTCAACACAAGGCTCCTTCAGAACTGGGGAGGGGGCTGGCTGTTCAGAAAGTATACCGAACCCCTTTGTCCCCCACACCCAAGCATCCAGGACTGAAGTGAATACCCCCAATACAGGCAGCAAGGCTCGAGTGCTCAGGGGACCTCTGCCTGTCAGGGGACTGTGCATATGGTGGGTGGTACTGGCCGTGGACTATTCCACAGCTCGTCTGCAGTAAGCTGCTGTTCTGGCAGGACCCCTTTGGAAGCACTGTCTCCGCTTTTGCTTAGTCTTACCTTCATCACACTCAGCATAGCCTGAAATTTCCCGGACCTGTCTTTAGTTACTAGCATATTGTCCCCATTCCCCTTAAGATGTCACTCTTGTTAGGACTTTGCTGTGTCGCGCTTATCTCCCCCCCCCCCCCCCCGCTCCATTTCTGGGTATTGCCAATAAATATTTGCAGTGTGATATGCAAAGTAGAAATGTTGAGTGGGATCTCAGGCTGACGGGGCTGGAGGAGTCCTGTGCTGCCTTCTGGGCCTTGGGGAAGGTGGGGGTGGGCAACTGAACTTTCCTATGACTTTGTCTGAGCATGCTGGCTATTTGCCAAAGACACAAGATATTTTGAACAGGACTTGAGGTTTTAATTTGGCGTGTGATGTTTTTTTTAAAGAAAGAGAAATTAAAAATTAACCTGAAAGCCTCTTAGTTAAAACTTCCTGCTCCCACAAGCCCAGTCCTCCCACACGGCAGCCATGGAGCACCATAGGCGTCTGCACCCTTCAAGGCTCAGGTCTCCGTAGACCTTCACACATGACAGCCCAAAGAATGAGAAGGGAATGGCCATGGATCCTCCTCCAACCTCAAGCAGCTGCTCCTGAGACCTGGGAGGCCCTGCCTTAGGGACAGGCCACCTTGCAATGCTTGGATGGGCCTTGCTCCTGGCAGCCTGAGCCACCCAGTCCCTGCCTCTGTAGTGTATCTGGGCTCTCGGTGGATGGTCTGACGGCTCTCCCGAAGACGGTGGCCCCAAAGCTCTGTAGCTCGTTCCTTGCTCCATGCTCAATGTCCAAGCTTCACTGCTGTGCTTTAAAAATTATGAACAGAAACATATTTAAAGCAATGTTAGTCCCTGTGCATTTTGAGCACTAGGCCCTGCTAAAGTCGTCACCTGTGGAATGTAGTTACATCCTAGCCTCTGGGCCAGGCAGCCACTTGTGGAAGACCCGTTTTTTTCAGATGAAGTTCGGGGGGGGGGGGGGGTTGATGAGGGAGCTTGAATTGTCTTTTTGGTGGCTAGAGATGTGATGGAAAAGGGGAGCTGTGCAGTTGGGGACCTGAGACGGGGACACTTATGGCCAGCCTGGGACCTTCACCCCCCCCAACCTCCGTTAGTCAAAATGCCCCTGGGTGCCCTGCTGGGAAGATAAAAATCAACCACCTCTTTCCCTTGGTTTCTGTTGGTTTCCTCCCAGAAAATCAGAATTGTTTTCCCCTGAGCTTGGCAAATAGTTGCTGGTGAGAAATTTGGGAGGTTGGAGACCATTCAGATGGGTCTCCCCTCTGCTGCCGCTGCACACAGCCCCCAGATCTTGCCTTCATCACTGAGCTCCAAAGGGTGTCAGGAAGTACCTGGCCTCAAAGTTTTGTTGCCATGACAACCTGTCTTTTGGGTTCTGTGATGATTTTATTTTTTTTTTCCTCCAAGAGGGAAAAACATCCCACCAAGGCCCAAGCAAATCCTGCTCTGCTCTCTCTCTCTGATGCTGCAGCCAGGAAAGGCCTGGCTCCCCACCGTGCAGCTGGGTGCACTCTGGTGGGGCTCCAGCTTGGGGATCCACACTGGCTCACTGGATGCTCAGCAGCCCCCCCCCCCCCCCCCCCCCGGCTCCCCAGCACTGCTGCTCTTGTCTCTCTCCTTCTGGGCACCTGTGTGGGGACATCTCCTAAGGCCCTCTTTCCCACAGATGGACACTACAGCCTATCCTGAACAGACAACACAGTCAACAGCCCCTGCACAAAGAGCCCTCTTCTCCTCCCTCCAAGAGAAGGCATGGGCGTCCTTGTGTGCAGTCAGAGGAGAGCAGCTCTGAACAGAGTCTCCAGTCCCTCGCTGCAAATTAGATTTCTTACTGGATCTGATATTTAGAAGAGTTGGGAGGACCGTGGAGGTGGGGCAATGTCCAGGCATGGAACTTATGCTGACTGTTGCTTATGTGATGTGTGGGTCTCTGCCCTGTGTGCATGTGACCCAAGGATAGGAGTATCTCAGGAAACTCAAGGTCATGGCACCAGGGTCCTGCAAGGCTGACTGAGTGGCACTGGGGAGAGGAAAAGGGGTTCACCCTGGGTGGGTAGAAGGTGTGGTCTGAGAGTGATACGGGAGCTTGCAGGCAACCGCAAAGTGGAAGCAGAGACCCTGGACCTGTCGATTTATAGTCCGACTCTAGACTCACTCTGGATGGTGGATGGATGCATCTTCCTCTTGCTGCTGTGTGATTTTGGCCTGAGTCTTTCCTTGCTGCCCTGCAGATGGGGAGGGGAACAGTCTACTCTACCCCAGACACCAGGGTCTAGGGACAGCATGGGGGACTGAAGAGTTCATGTACCAGCCTTGCATCTGCTTCTCTGGCCTGAGCCACTGAACACCATGACCTGAGCTCATGGACATGACCAATCCCTCAGGTCCTTCCCACAGTCCCTGGTGCCCAGGTTCACCAAGGCCCTGGACTACTACACTGCATCTCAGAATGCTGTTCTTGTAGCCCCTGGGTCTACACTTAACTGGAGTGCTTTTCTCCCACATCCACCCAAGACCATTTTCCACGATTTCAGTCTGCTCAGGCACTCCCAACCACCTGACAAAAATGGACCCTACCTTTTTTTTCCTGCATACGCTTTTTTTTTTTCTAGTTCTGACCATCAGCCTTAAGTCCACATTAGTCAGCAGCTCTGGTTCACTCTGTGCCTTGTGAACTCAGGGGTTGATGCCTAGAGTTTTTTTTTTTTTAAAGATTTTTTAAAAATTTTTATTTTAGGTATATGCGTGTTTTGTCTGCATAGATGTCTCTGCACCACATGAGTGCCTGGTGCCTGTGGAGGCCAGAAGAGGGTGTCAGGTCCCCTGGAACTGGAATTACAGATGGTTGTGAGCCACCATGTAGGTGCTGAGAATTGAACCCAGGTCCTTGGTGCTTTTAGCCACTGAGTCATCTCTCCAGCCCCTGAAGTTGATTCTTATGTGTTTTCTGTCACCTCACATGTTGCTTGGGATGGCAGCACACAACAGATGTTCAACAGACTTTGTGTAATGTGTATTAGTCGATGTCACTGGTTCTTGGGATCAGTTCTTTCAGGCCCAAGTTGCTTCTTGCAGGGGTGACCCACACTTTCCAGTACAGGGGCTACCACACACTCCCTGGAGGAGGTATGAGTCAGGACCCTTGTGATGCTCCTTCTGAGAGGTTGCTAGTGCCCAAGAGCGAGTGGGTGTCATGCTAGACAGGCTTTTTTGCTGGGAGTGTGTGAGGAGTAGATTTGGGCTTTGAAAGGCACCGTAGCCCTCAACAAGTGTTACCTCCTTTCATCCCCATAGTAACGGGCTATGGTGACTCCTTCTCCAACTGAGACACTAAGAGGCACAGTGACTTGCCCAAAGCCACCTATCTACAAGTGGCCAAGCTGGGATGTGAACCCAAGCAGAAAGTCCAGTGCATCCCCCCTCCCCCATTGTATGCCTTGAAGCCCCACCTCCCCTTCAGTCAGCCTCCCCAGGCTCCTCCAGCCAGTCTCACTGGGGAGAGCACCACACGGGGAGTCACAAACCCTGGGCTTGAGCCTAGACTCTGCGGCGAGCTTGCTGAGTGGCATTGGAAGTCTCATCCTTTCCTTGTGTCTCTTGCCTTTCCTTTGCTTGGGTATGAAAAGAACATTTGGCCTTGACTTCTGCTGCATGACGCAGGGCCAGAGCACTGTTCTCAAGGCTCCAGGCTTCAGAATCAGTCTTGGTTCTAGTCCCTTCCTCCCCTCTTACCTGCTGTGTGGCCTTAGGTGGGGGTTTGTTTTCTCTGAGCTTTGGTTTCCTCGGCTAGGGCAGGAGGATGGTCCTTGGACTCATGATAGAATCACTGGATTTAGCCAGTGATTTGGGTAAACATCCTTTCTGTGGTCCAACCTGGCATTAGAAGCCATAGGCCAGCAGTAAGGGGCATGTCCAACTTTGGTATCTTGTGGTGTCTTAGCAAGCTGCGAGCATCTGGAAACGGAAGCAGTTCACAGAACCACCGGGTCTTGGGGGGCAGATCTGCATTCACTGGGCCAGGGTCCTACTGGGGTGTCTACAGTTCACCCCATCCACCCTTCTACCGCACTACAGATGAACACGACAGTTTAAGAGCTCAGGCCCCTAACCCTAAAGTCCCACGGAACTTCCCATCATATCTCATGTCAGAACCTCCGGAAGCCTGCCCACTCTTCTGTGGCCAGCTCAGCCTGACCCTGTCCTGGAATACTGACTGAGTCTCTCCTGGGTCTAACTGTACCTGGCTTCTGTCCTGGGAACTATTCAGCCAACAGTCAAAGGGGTTCTGTTAAATCCAAGCTGGGTTGCCTCCAATACCTTCCATCTCACCGGAAGCTTAGCCAGATAATCCAGTGCTTGTGAGGTTCTCGGGGACCCTCCCCAGGACCGTTCTAGCTTCCTTTCTGGACTCTTTGCCTTAACTACACCAGCCTCCTTCCTAGTTCTCCAGCAGACCTAGACACTCCTACCACAGGGCCCTTGCACTCGCTGAACCTAGTGTCTGGGAATGCACCCAGCCACACTTCTTTTCTTGCCGTGGCACCTTGCTTTTCTGGAGCATTCTGTTGAGTCAGTGACCTCCTGTTCATCTCTGTCTCTCTCGATTCCCCACTGCTCTAAAAGCCGTTTGTCTGGGACATTTAGCTTTCATTTCTCTTTTCTCTGACTTCCCCTTCTGCTGGGATGCCACCTCCATGGGGACACAGATTTGGGCTGCTGCCACTCAGCAAGGGCCAGCGGGATCCGCTTGAACGTGTTGGGGACCAAGTATCATCTCAGGCCTCCTGTGTGTGGTGAGAGGCCAGACTGCTTTGTGCTGTTGTCCCATGGACTTACCTTTCCCCTTTCCTCTCTTGATAACTCCATTCCTGAAAAGTCTAGGGGACCCCGAGCAGCCAAAGGGGCTGGTATTGCTGTTTACTAAATTTGAGGGTGCTGTGCCTCAGGCCTCCATGATGCCTATGGGACATGGTGGGGAATCATACCGACTGCTAGGTGACAGGGACAGATGTGAAGGAGGACACCACTGCTGTTCTTAGGGGAGCCCCAGACCTAGGTTCAAGATTTCTCTCCTGCCTGAGTAGTAGCATTGGTGTCCTTGTCTGACCAGCCCCAGACCCCCCTGCAGCCCCCTGCAGCACTCTCTTGATCCAACCCTGCTTCTTCGGTCCCACCTCTGCTCACTGATGACCTGAAGGTCCCAGGTGCCACTAACTTTTCCCAGGCTCAGGGTCTTTGCTTGGGCAAGTCCCTCAGCTGGCATTCCCTCCTCTGTTCACTGCCTTGGAGGTCTCACCCCCAACCTCACCAACCACTGCCTCCTTCAGGCTCTTCTCACTTCACTGAAAGACACTTTCATAGTCTGTGTCGCTTTTTGATTGTTTGTTCATTGACACATTGTCTCTCTGTGTAGCCCTGGCTGGTCTGGAACTTGCTATGTAGACCAGGTTGGCCTCCAATTCAAAGGGATCCTCCTGTCTCTGCTGGGCCAAAGATGTGTGCCATCATGCCCAGCTGCAAGTTGATGTTTTGTATCTCTAGTCACAAAGTGCTCAAGTGAGCACCTGCAGAGTAGAGACCAGACCCCACTGTCCTAAGGTCTGGGGCCCTCTGGATGTCGGGGCGGGGGTCCTGTGGGTAGGAGCTGGCCATCCCTTGGGCAGGTTCTCAGGTCCCAGGATGGGACAGCCTGGGTGGGGTCGCTGGTGGAGGCAGGTTCAGCCCTAAGTAGAGCTTTTCATAAATCCCTCCTGGTTGTCAGGGGAAGCCGGGGTTTTGCTGCTCCTCTGGGAAGCAGGAACAACAGTGAGGACGTTTGTGTCACTTCCTTCCTGTGCTTCTTCACTGCCTTCTGTCTGCCACAGTGGGAGGCCAGGATCTGTCTAGGAACAGTTTGCATAGTCCAGAGATTAATACAGCCCTGCTGCCTTTCCGTTACAGATGGTGTCAAGGTGGTCCAGATGTGGAGGTGGGCTGCTTCCACTGTCCAGGCTTGCCGTTTTGGGGGAACTTGGCTGTGAGTGCAGGGCTCCTGATGGGGGTATACGCTCGTTGGTTTTTTTTTTTTTTTTTTTTTTTTTTTTTTTTTTTTTTGTCAACTTGACATAAGCTAGTGTCAGCTGGAAAGAGGGAACTTCAATCGAAAAAGTGCCTCCATCAGATTGGCCTATAGGCAAGGTGTTGAGCCGTCTATTCCTTCCCCTCGCCCTCCCTCCCCCTTCTCTTTCCCCTCCCTCCCTCTTTCCTCCCCTCCCCTCCCTCCCTCCCTTTCTTCCTTCATTTCTTTCTTTCTTAATGGTTTATATGGGAGAGCCTAGCCCATGTGGGCGGTGTTCCTGGATTGTATAATAAAGCAAACCGAGAAAGCCATAGAGAGCAAGCCAGTAAGAAGTCTTCCTCCATAGCCTCTGCTTCAGCTCCATCTGGAGGTTCCCACCTTGAGTTCCCGCCCTGACTTCCCTTCTGATGGGCTCTAAGCTGTAAGATGGAATAAAGCCTTTCCTCTGCAGGTTGCTTTTGGTCAGGTGTTTATCACAGCAAGAGGAAGCTCACTAGGACAGGGACACGGGATGAGGAATCCCACTGGGCTTCTGGAAGCAAAGTGGAGACAGGTTTTAGGTGGAGTTGGGAGAGAGTGCTGTGGCATCTTGTCCTGTGTTTCAGCTTCCTGGGGTCAGTGTACCATAGAGAAGGAAGGAACACAGTGGGGGTGTGGGGTGCAGGCAGAGTCCGAGAGGGACACAGAGCATGGCTGAGGCAGGGATGAGAAACAAAAGGGGAGGCTATGACTACAGGGAGTCAGAACTGGATGGAAATAGAAATACATAGGAAAGGAGGCACAAAGAGACAGACTCTAGCACGCTCCCCATACACAGGCATACAGGCACACCCCCAGTGTTCACAGCACACTCATGCACACATATGCACAGCACATACACATTCATGCACACATAAATGAATTTGTGCACATATATGTATGCCATACTGACTGGCATTCACTTGCAAACATGTCTATACAGATATACACATGTTCATGCTTGCACATGAGCACACACTCAACCTATTTGTATATGATGTGCACACCCATACCCCTATGCATTCATGAGCATCTGTACACAAATATCTATACACATCATGTTCACACATGTTTTCACACACGTGTATACTCATGCATACATCTACATGCCTCCATTTATGCACACATACTCCCATGTTCTCACATGCCCACCAGCACACATATTACTTACATTCACAGTGCATTCTCATACACCCATGCACCCACACATCCACTTGCATACATGTCCACACCTGAACACATGTGTCTTTACCTGAACACACATGCCTACACATACACAAACATATCTCCATACCTAACACACACATGCACACAGCACACATGTCGACATTTACGCATACACACCCATGGATGCGCAGGTTTCTCTGCAGTGTGCTGACACAGAAACTTTCTGTTTACCCCAGGAGTGGGGGAGCTGGGTTTCATGGCAGTTCTGTTTCTGATCTGTGGAGGGACTTCCACGGCATCGTGGCACTGGGCCCCTTCAGTGAATTAATCCAAAGAGCCAGAAACTCTGTGGCTTTCCAGCCTGCTTTCATTTTCTCTCTGCTGGGGAGGGATCACAGGCATCTGTCCAAATATGAGCCTTTACCTGCTGCCGAGCTCTTCCTGACCTATGAACGCTTCCCAAACTTACCCTTCTTTGTAACAAGACTTTCTCGGGAGGATCTTTTTTTTTGTTTCCCTTGGTATTTACTCCTTCATTCATTCACTCACTCACCCATTCACTCATTCATCCACTCATTCATTAATTCATTCATTCAATCTATCGAGTAGCTACCCTGAGCTAGGTCCTCTGCTGGGTACCAGGAATACTTAGTAAAATTGATGAAGCAAGGCCCTGGAGGAACTTACAGTTCTATGGAGAGACAGGCAGGTCATCGTATCAGGGGAAATCTGTTCGCACAGACTCTGGAAGCACAGAGGCGGCTTTGGATAGACTCTGGGATGCTCCGACGGGTGGAGTTCTGGAGCAGGGAAGCTTAGTTGTTTTTGATCCAGTCTCACTATGTCAGGCTGGCCCTGAGCTCACAGCCCTTTGGTCTAGCCTCCCCAGTGCTGGGACTGCAGCCCTACCTGGGGATAGCCCCAGGAGCATAAACTCGTCTCTCACGGCTAGGCTAGCCTGTCTTCTGCTCTTTGACTCACATTTTACTGAGCTGTGTTTTCTTAGGAAATTATGTTTTCAGCTAGAGTTTCAATTGCATTACATAGATTTTAGAATGGAGAGAAAACACCAGCTTTTCCATGAGCTTCTGTCTTCAGCTCATGTGAGCACGAGCTTTCCTTTTCTCCTGATTTGTCTTGCAAAAAGTGCTGTTTTCTCCCCTTTCTTTGAAGCCTAAGTGTTGGACAGTCTAGGCTCCCACTCTCCCTCCCTGCCTTTCTCTTAACGAATCAGGAGTCTTGGATTTTTCAGTTCCTTTTCTTTACATTTTTTGGTACCTGCTTATTTTCCTCTGGCCATCTTTCCTGAGGCTTGTTTTGTTAATACTTTCAAGCTGAACATTTCGTTTCCATAGTCAAGAATGATGGCTGCATTTTATTGCTTGGAGATTGCCTCTGAGCACCGCTTTGGCCACATCCCATGGGTTCTGAGATGCAGTGTCTTTGAAACAATTCTGTACAACTTCAACAGTTGCAATTTTGTTCCTCAAGTTCTGAAGTTTTAGTTTTGTTACTTCTGTATCCAAGCATAATTTAGAAAAGCGTTTACAAATTTCCCAGGGCTTTTTCTTATTTGCCTACATTTCTGTCATTAATTTTTTTTTTTTTTTTTGGTTTTTTGAGACAGGGTTTCTCTGTGTAGCTTTGTGCCTTTTCCTGGAACTCACTTGGTAGCCCAGGCTGGCCTCGAACTCACAGAGATCCGCCTGGCTCTGCCTCCCGAGTGCTGGGATTAAAGGCGTGCGCCACCACCGCCCGGCTTCTGTCATTAATTTTTTAATGAACTGAGTTATAGAAAAGGTGAGCAGGACAGTTTCCTGCACATCCACTTGCATATATGTGTTGATGGTAAACGTTTTATGTGAAACAGCAGGTGGAGTCCCTAAGTGTATTTAAAGGCAGCTGCATACAGAGTATTGTTTAGAGACTTCAGTGTTTGAGAGAGGTCTCAGCAGTTAAGAGTATGTGCTGCACAATAATGAGCACTGGGCTCCAGCACTCTCCAGACAAGCCAGGTGTGGTTCCACACATGCCTGTGACCTCAGCCTTGAAGAGAACAGAGACAGGCAGTCAAAGAGTCCCCCAAACCACTAGAGCGAGGTCCAGAGAGAGATCCTGCCTCAAAGGAATAAGGTAGAAAGTGACAGAGGACACCTGACATCCTCCTCTGGCTTCTGGGCATGTGTGCATCTGCATATATACATGTGAGATTTTGAACACACACACACACACACACACACATGCACAAACTCATGGACACGCTGCTGTCTGTCTTTGCACACACGCACACACTCACAAACGCACTGCTGTCTGTCTGTCTTTGCTCCTTGGGTCTTCCACCAGCTGGATGAAGCGGGCCACCCTTTCTCTGCAGCAAGGCTCTCAGTTCTGGCTTGCCTCTGGGATGGTTTGCCTTTTATTGAGTCCTAGTCTATGTTATTCATCACGAGGAAATTCATGGCAGTTATATTTTCGTTGTGGAATTGTGGAATTGATCTTTTCTCCAGATAAAATGGCTGTGCTCCCCAGTGGACGCTTTCTCCTCTGACTTCTGTTTTTCATATCGGAGCCTTGCTGTCTTTTGTCACAGCCCTTTGACATTTCACTCCCTGCTTTGCCTCCACCTTCCCATGTCTTCCCATCAGGCTGAGGGAGATACACACTGCATTCTTTTGTACAATCTGAGGGTCTTAACCACTGAACACTGGACTCCATCACACATCCATTTGGTCTCACTTTTAATTAAAAATTTTACTTATTTATTATTGTGTGTATGATGTGTGTGTGTGTGTGTGTGTGTGTGTGTGTGTGTGTGTGTGTGTGTGTGCAGCAAATGTGGCAGTCAGAGGACAACTCTGTGGGCTTGGGTCTCTCCTTTCACCTCTGATATCTTCCTGGGATTGGCCTCAGATCCCCAGGTTTACACAGCAAGACATCTTGTTGGCCCCCTTCCCTATTTTGGTCAAATGCTAGCAGTTCATAATTCTTTAAACCTTTTTTTTTTTTTTTTTTTTTTGAGATGGGGTCTTACTATGTCGCCCTAACTGGCATGGAGCTCACAGTTGCTTCTTACTCCAAGTGCTAGGACACCATTATCAATAACATTTTATTTTCTAATATTTTGTTATATGGGTTCTATTTTTATAGATTCATTTTATTTTTATTCACAAATGTGTACAGGTACCCATGTAGGCCAGCAGAGGGCATCAGATCCCATGGAGCTGGAACTGCAGGCTGTTGTGAACTACTCAAGATGGGTGCTGGGGTCTGAACTTGGGTCCTCTGAGAGAGCAGCAAGTGCTTTTAGCCACTGAGCCATCTCTGCAGCCTGTATGGGTTCCGTTTTGTTTTCTTTGTTAATGACTTAAAAACGTACCGATGCTCACGGTTTTGACAATGATTATAGTGTGATTCTGTGCCCGTGTGTGTGGCTATTGCCAGTTTCAAGTCCTCTTAGGAAGCCTTCCTTTAGTTACACCTGTATATTGGTGGGCTTCCATGCATGGCATGATGGGACATGTTGGCCACCAGCTGTGTGCCAGGCCCATGCTGGATGCTGGCGACACTGTGAAGGGAGATGGCCTGTGGGTCAGCCTTTCATGGTTGTGGCAAAATGTCTGATACAAACAACTTAAGAGGAGCGAGGATTTATCTTGACTCATAGTCTCAGGGCTCCATTGTGAGCAAGTGTAGAAGGGAGATGTGGAGGGCAGATGTTCTGCAGAGGGGAGATGTGGAGCACAGATGAGCTATAGAAGGTCTTTTGCCCTCCTGCTTGGCCTCACCCAGCTCTTGCTCATCATGTGCCTCTGTAGGCGGCTTCAACTGTAGACACATGTGGCTGTCTCCCCTACGTCTGCTTGACATCATTCCATGTTTTCTGGCACTTTAGGATCAATGAACTGACTCGGGGGCCCATCAGCCTGTGCTTCATTCCTTGGCAGAAATTAGCTGTTTGCTTTCCCTGAATTCTTGTATGGTTCCCTCATAAATATGTATATATGTATGTATATATATTATTTTTTGAGATAAGGTGTCTTGTAGTCCAGGCTAACACAGAACTCTCTATGTAGTGAAAGATGACCTTGAACTCCTGATCGGTCTGCTTCTACCTTCTGAGTGGTGCGATCACAGGTGTGTGCCGCCACACCCAGTTTATGTGGTACTGTGTATGTTAGGCAGGCTCTCAACCAACTGAATTACATCCTCAGTCCCCAAATGGTGTGTGTGTGTGTGTGTGTGTGTGTGTGTGTGTGTGTGTGTGTGTGTCCAGAGTTTCAAGTATGGAATGGAACCCAGGATCTCTTTATGAACGACAAGTACTCTTACTGCTGATCCATCTCTCCAGGCCCAAATGGTTTAAAAAAAACTATCCTAGTGATTATAGATCAGCTCAGAAAGGGTTGACTGTGATGATGGCGGTGATGACTTAATAGACTCTGCTTTTTCGAGCAGCTTTTGGTTTACAGCAAGCTGAGTGGAAGGCTTAGAGACCTCCTGATTGACACATGCTCAGCTCGCCTACTGCCTGCAAAGGGTTCATTCGGCACAGTGGCTGGCCCCACCTGGCCAACACCCAGGCCACAGTTAATGTTGGGTTATGCTGGGTGCTGTCGCCTGTGGCCTTCGATGACTGTGGAGAACTACCATGACAGACAGCATTCTATGCCCTGGCTGTTCCTTCTCAGGTCATTGCTTGGTTTGTTCCTCCATCTCCCCTCCAACCCTGGCAACCAGTGATCTTTTCACTGTCACCATGGTTTCCTATCTTCCAGCAAGTCACAGAGTTGACACAGTCTGGAGCCTTTTCAGATTAGCTTTTATCGTTAAGCAATATACACACAAGTCCCTGCCCACATTTCCCCGCCTCTCTCCATCCCTTCCTCTCTTTCTTCCTTCTTTCATTCCTTCCTCCCTTAACCCCTCCCCCTCCATCCCTTCTTCCTCCCCTTTCTATAGTGGGGGGTGGAACCCAGGCCATCACATATACCAAGCCACAATCCCAACCTTTCCACATATTTTTTTTTATTATATAGCTTATTTATTTACTGCTAAATAATATCCCACTGTCTGGACACGTCACAGTTTGTTCCACCTGTGGAAAGATATCTTGGTCATTTCCAAGGTCAGGTAGTAACTATTAACACTTCTGTTGGAAACATCTGCTCAGGCAGACATTATGTCACCACCTTAAGTTAACACCAATAACGTGGATTTGGGGATTCTGAGAAAAGTGTGTAGGAAACCATCAGACTATCTTTCCTTTTCATTAGCTGCCACTGGCGACTTGAACTTCCTGTTGCTCGAATCCTTCCAGCTTCTGCTGCTGTGGACACTCTGGGTTTTATGCTTTACACTGTCCCATTTCCCATCATGCTCTTCCAGAACACACTCACTGACGGGCCTGATTGCTGGTCCCTGTCTTCCAATCTGTCATTTTGTCTCTAAAAGTTTTAATGAGGTTTATTCTGGCCTCCTTGTTCTGCGTTCCAGACAGTTTAGTCCATTCTTCAGCCTCTGGCCCTGGGCCTCAAACGCTTCCCACTTCTCTTTCCTCCTCCCCCTCCCCTTCTCCCACCTCCTTTTATTGAGATGGGTCTCACCATGTAGTCCCTGATGGCCTGGGACCTTCTGTATAGATAGATCAGGCTGGTCTCCGACTCAGAGATCCTTTTGCTCCTGCCTCCCTAGTGCTGGGATCCCAGACGTGTGCCACCTTTCCCGCTTCTTTGCTCTGTGCTCAGGCTGTGTCCCTGTCACACCAGCGGTGAGGCCTCCCGGAAGACTGAGGACCTTGCTTCCTCTGTGCTGTGTTCCGATTTCACTTCTTTTTGGTTTTCTAAAGGTGGGTACGGTGATGTCTCTACCGATGCCAGAGAAGGTTCTAGGCTCTAGTTCCAGCTCCGGCTCAGAGAACACATACCAAAGGAAGGGAAACCCTTGTCTGGTAGTTGGAGAATGGCGCACACCTGTAATCCCAGCGCTCAGGAGGCAGAGGCAGGGGGATTTCTGAGTTTGAGGCCAGCCTGGTCTACATGGTGAGACCCTGTCTCAAAAACCAAATGAAAGGGAGAAAGAAAGGAAGGAGTGGAGGGAGGGAGGAAGGAAGGAGTGGAGGGAGGGAGGGATGGATGAAAGAAGGAAGAGGGAAAAAACTAGTTCTGAGGGTGTCGCTCAGTGGTAGAGTGCTTACCTAGCAAGGCCCTGGCTTCTAAGGCCAATAAACAAACAAACAAACAAACAAATAATAATAAAATAAATATGTGCTGTGAATCCTGATTGGTCTTAATTAAAAACCTGGAGCCAGATATCGGGGTACATGCTGAAAGATCAGAGAGACAAAGGAACAAGCCACAGCCACCTCTCACCTCCCCAACTCCTCAGCTGAAAAGACCGGGCTCCTGTCTCCTCCTGCCTTGTATTTCTCTGCCCAGCCATATTGCTTCCTGTCTCCACCTCCCAAGTGCTGGGATTAAACTGTCTGGCTCTGTTTCGCTTTTAGACTGGATCCACCTTGTGTAGCCCAGGCTGGCCTCGAACTCACAGAGATCCGCCTGCCTCTGCCTCCCGAGTGCAGGCACTGAAGGCGCGCGCCGCCGCCGCCGCCGCCCGCCGCCGCCCGGCCTGTACGGCTAACTAGTGGCTGGCTTCGTCCTCTGATCTTGAGGCAAGCTTTATTTTTGTTAGAGCACACGCACAATATCACCGCGTAACTATAAATAAATAAGTTCATTAATCCGTCTCTGCCCCTGGGTTCTGCCTAGCGGTGGCCCTGACTCATCCCACTTGTCCTCTGGGGGTGAGCTAAGTCTCCAAGCTCCGTGCCGCTAACACTCGGCACTGTTGGAGAGGTTGTCCACAGGGCTGAGCCTGCCCTTCGCTCCTCTGAGCGTGTCTTTCTGCCCTTTGTGTGTTTCTAGCTCTTTCCGGCCCATCCCCTCCGCAATTGGCTCCCGTTTCGCCTCCCTGGCAGCTCTCCTGGGCTAAATCTGTTCGTATCTCCCAAGCCCCGGAGGCTTCTCCAGATTTATATTTTTGTAGGGATCTGAACACATGCTTTCAGGAATGACTTTGCGCTTCTCACAGCGAGTGCGCGGCAGAGGCCCGCCTTCACGCCCCACCTGAGTGTGCCAGGCTGCTGTTTAGCATGCCTGTTTGCCTCCTTCCTCCTGGCTTTTTGTTCTATTTTGCTTTTTGAGACAAGGTCTTACTATGTAGGCTGGTCTTGAATTCCGAGTCCCCTGCCTCCTAAGCACTGAGGTCACTGGCATGCAGCCCTCCCCTGGCTTCCTTATTTCTTATCCTTGGATATGAAAGGGTGTCTTTTGGCCTTCTCTTGATTTACGGATGGGGGATGGGCTCCTCTGGTGGGGTTTTCCTCTCCTTTCCCCTCCCCATTCCCTTCACTTCTTCCTTCTAAGTCTTACTCAAGGACTAATTTCTGTTAGCATTCTGCTTTCTCGGGGTTTGTTTCCCTTCTGTGCCTGCTAGCTGCAGGTAAGCTCTCTCCATCTCACCTCCTGGGGGTTGAGGGTGGGAGAAGGGATTGCCTCCCGGCTCCTGGAGGCAGTCTGTAGTCCTGTCTCAACAGAAATGCATGGTGTGGAACTCTAATTCCCAGCATGTATCAGTTCTCTACAGCTGTGGTTTTACTTTGTCCTTCAGGGTACCAGTACAGCAGCCTCCAAATACCATGACTCTCAGCCACGGGCATCCTGGATGCTGAGTGGATGGGTCACGGGGATGAACATTGGTCTTGAACTTGCTTCCCTTCCTATAGAGGGTGAGTGTTGCCTGGGTGGACCCAGCAGTGTGGAGGTGTGGGTGCAACGGAGGTGGAGTGTGTAGACGAGTGTGGGGCCACAGGGCAGTGCATTCCTTGGTCCTTCCTGGTTACCTCCAATGACAAGTGGATTTCTGGAAATCTCTTTGTTGTCTAGAAGAGACCGTTGACCACAGGCCAGTTTCCCAGCAGCATGCAACCCCGAAGTGCCTTCTGAGTCTCTGCGCATCGGATATAAGAGGTGGACAGACAGGGCCCCAGGCTTGTCTGGGAAGCTCCATCCTCTGCTGGGGGTAGATTTTAGTAAAGAGAAAGCACAGGGGACTTACACAGGACTCAGAAACAAGAGGAGGTTGGAACTGCAGCCTGTCTCCGCTCACTTTCTGCTCTCTCACCTCCTGTCCATAATCAGCTGCGTGAGCACTGGGATCCAGGCAGACTCTCATCCCGCCCCCCCCAGCACCTTTGTCCCACAGGCACTGCAGATGAATGGCAGGAGGCAGGGGGCTCTGTCCTGTGAGGAAATTTGTGTGACCTTGAGTAAACCATTCTTCCAAATGATGCCTCATTTTACCCATCAATAAAACAAGCTAAAAATCCAAATGCTATGGGGGTTGTCCCGAGGTCCCTGTCTAGATTGTGGCTGGCAGTCTGCCCCTAGGACACACAGGGCATGTTTACTGCTATGAAGTCCTTACAGAACACTTGGAAGGCAGAGAGTGTGCCAGGATGTGACACTGAGTGGGAAGATGTGGGGCTGCTCTATCTGAGTTGCTTCTGAGAGATGCCTAGGTCGGTCAGCTTGCCTCAACTGTTGGCTGCAGAACCACCTGCAAGTCTTGATGCATATCCAAGCAGCTGGAGCCCAGCAGCAAGGCTCTTGTTTCCTGGGGATTCCGCTCCATAGCTGGAAGGTGTCCATGCCTGACACTGTAGTCACGACACTTCCGAGTACTGCTGTATGTGCAGCACCAGGCTTTCCTTCTCTCTTTTTTTGTACAACAGATGCAGCGGTGAACAAGCCAAGGTGTCTGCTCTTAGGAATCTCCTGCTTTTCCTTGGAGGCAGAGCTGAGAAAGGGAGAGCCTTAGTCACTCTTCTATCGCTGTGAAAAGATGGCATGACAAAGGCAGCTGACAAAAGAAAGCATTTAGCTTGGGGACTTGCTTATAGTTTCAGAGGGTCAGTCCATGACCATCATGGTGGGAGTATGGCTGCAGACAGGCAGGCATGGCGCTGGAGCAGTAGCTGAGAACTTACATCTTAATCCACAAGCTGGAAGAAGAAGAAAAGACTAGGCCTGGCGTGATCTTTTGAAACCTCAAAGTCTGCCCCCAGTGACATACCTTTTCCAACAAGGCCACACCTTCTAATCCTTCCCAAACAGTTCCACCCACCAGGGACCAAGTGTTCTAACATGAGCTTACAATGAGCAAGCAACTAGGATGTCTCTGGAAGCCCAGAAACACAAGAAAGAAATGTAAGTGTCTAGGTGTAACACATGGTTGCAGTCCCAGCACTTGGGAGGCTGAGGCAGGAGGGTCACCAGTTTGAGGCCAGTCTGGGCTGCATAGTGAGTGAGACCTTGTCTCAAAAATGTAGATAAACTCCAGAGTAGGGGCAACAGGTTGCAGTTTCTGAGGAGCCACCTTCTCTGGGGCGATGGCATTTTTCTCTGGATCCAAAATGCTCAAACAGAGCTTCCCAGCAGAGAGTTTGTAGAGGGGACAAGAGGAGGGAACAGCAGTGCAAAGGCCCTGGGGTGAGAGCAGGGAGCTGAAGGCAGACATGTGGGGATTGCAGTGGTCCAGGCAAGAGAGGTTGGCGCCCAGAGTCATGGAGATGGGTGTGAGGGGGGCAGCAGAGTAGAAACTGTTCTTCATGAAGACCCAAGAGGCCTCGATGAGCTGATGAAGGAAGCGCAGGAGCTGGGACCCTCAGGTGTCTGAGGATGAGAATGGGGAAGGAGACGTACAAGGAGAAAAAGCAGGTGTTTTAATTTTGGACACATAAATGTATAGACATCTATGTTGACTTCTGGACTAATGAGAACCAAAGACAAAGCTCTGAGTGCCTGTGTAGTCACATGCGTGTTCATGCTCATGTGTGTTCATACACACATGCACATGTTCATGAGCACAGTCAGTGTCTGTGTGTCCATGGTGCATACATGTTCATGTGTGTATGTACATGTACACACATGTCTGTGTGTGCACACATATGTTCATGTGGGGGATATTTTGTATGTACAGGAATATGTTCATGTGTATGTTTATGTATGTATTCATTTGAGTTCATGTGCATATGCGCATGCTCACATGTGATGGGTGTATCCATAAGTGCATGCATGCATTTGTGTGTTCATATGTGTGTGTGCACCTGTATGTGCATGGGGGTTCTCCTAGGACTTCTCACCTGCTGTCGTGAGCTGCCTTAGCCTTTGTTGCAGAGCTATCCTGTGTTTTGCGGGGTTTCTAGAGCACCGTGTCCTCTACCAACTAGATATCTATAGCTCCCACTCACAGCTGTGACAACCAAAAACATCTGCAGACATCACTGAGTGTCTTTTAAAATTTATTTCTGGTTGGACTTACATGGAGTCTTCACAGAGACACTACTGTCCTAGGAAAGGATGACCGGTGTCCTGTGTCCTTGCTCTGTCACCCTCCTGATCATTGTTTTTTCCTACACGCCCCAGAGACTGCCTCAGAACCCTTCTTAACAACTGATTGCACAGCAGCTAGGTTTGGCCATTAGGCAAAATCCATCTATTCTCCCATTTACAGGGTTAGAAAAAGAAAGAGAATCCAGAATGTTCTTTTTTTGGTCCACAAGCTGATTTACAGTCGAGTCCTCACAGCAATCTTTAACCATTTGTGTCCCAGTGTCCTCAATGTAAACACACACCCCCAAGTGCTTTCCATGGCCGGGGCAGAGCCTTAAGTGAGAGGATCTATGGGGGGAACCCCATAACTCAGTTTGAGGCAGATCACTAAAGCAGGGTTGTCAGCCAGTGGCACTGCCAACGTGAGCTGGTAAACAATTAAAAAAACAGTTGGTGGTCATCAAGTGCTGGATTTAATAATGGGAATCCTGCAAAAGGAAGACTCCAGAAGCATGGCAGGCTGGGGGTCGGCAGCGTCCTCAGGTTATTGGCTGTAGGATGAGGTGGCTATGGTCAGGGCTGTGGGGATCTGTATGAGGCTTTGTTCAGGCTCTGTGTAGCCATGGAGACAGATGTCCCCCCTCCTTTTCAGGGAGCCAATCCAACCGTAGTGCAAATGTGTGCACCACACACATCTGCATTTCCTGCTCCTACAGATTCTGACTTGGGCAGAAGGCAAGTGGTGAGTAGACCCTGGGAAGCATGGGATCTAGACCCAAGGGCTGTGGATTGAGGCTGCCTCTGCCTCTTTCTGTGAACTTAGGTAAGTCTTTAGCCTCCGGGATCCCCAGTTTCCTCCATCTGTAAAACGAAGCTAACAGCAGTTTTCTCTGCAGGACTATGGTGCAGGATCTCTGTGAACTTTCAAAAGTGGCCCAATTTGCTATTTTCTTAAGGGACCTAAGATCCCATTGGAAACAAGAATAGAAAACCTGTCTGAAGCCAGGGAACAGTCTCAGGTTCCTGACATCCTTGGGTTCACAGGGGGCTTCTCTGGGCTCTGCCTGAATATTTAATAACAGACCATGGAATTGGACATCCCAAAACTGTGCCTTTGAGTGACAACCTCAGCTGGGAGATGCATGAGCCCATGCAGGCCCAGCTGCAGGCTTAGGCTGATGCTCAGCTGGGGAAGATGGGCGTCACAGCTGTGAAGCAGGCTGACAGTGGTGCAGCCGCGGGGCTCCGTCCATGGTGCTGACAGGGCCCATGCAAGGCCTGTAGTAGGAAGCAGACCCTGATCAAAGGTGTAGGTACTAAGCAGTCATGGGTCTGTGTGTGAAGAGAGATGGGGAGTGGCGGGGGTGGGGTGGGGTGGGGGCTGCCTCGTGCCAGCGGAACGTTGGGTGGAAAGCAGTGTTCAAACCCACAGAGCAAACAAGTGGGGCCTAAAGGGTGTACTAGCAGCCAGCAGGAGACTCAGTGGAGTTTTGGTCAACCGGGAACTTGGTGGAGAAGGGGAGTAAAGACCCATGTGGGGTTTTAGGTCATTGGTGAGACTGTGGCTGCTGCCATCACAGTTACTTTGAATCAGTGATGAAAAATGGTTTCCAAAACCGGAATGGGACCTTGGGTTACATTAGAAGCATTATGAAAAGCAAGAGGGAGGTGAGGACTTCTCTCTCCTCTGCTATAGTAGGGGCACACTTAAGCACTTGGGGTCAGCGGCATCTGGCCTTGGTGAAGAGGAATGAAGATGAGTTGGAGGAGGAGGAGAGGAGCTAAGGAGCCTTACTCACAGGGGAAGCACGGCTATTCTAGTCGTCCACTAATGGCTTATACTTCCAAGAGTGAAGAGAGCTACAGAGCTGGTACGCACACCTTTCTAAGAAGTCTGACCAGACACCTGACTCATGAGTGTGGGGCACGTAGTTAGCACTGAGACTGCAGAAACAAGAGTTTTGAGCCAAGGAAAGGAAGAGTAAAGGGAAGTGGCTGGGGCATCTGTGTCAGTGCCCAGAGTTACCATCAAAGAGAGAAGAAAAGGGGGAGATTGTGTGGCTGGAAGCTCAGGTCGAGCTAGGTGTTCATGGTGAGAAAGAGGGTATCTGGAGGTGACCTTGAAGGGTGATACTGAGGGCCTGTTTAGGACTTCCTTGGGAAGAGAGTTAGAGGTGGACAGCAAGGACCATGGGCAGGTCCCCCAGGGAAATAGAATATCCTCAGGAAGACCGTGGGACGCTGCAAGGGGCATGACTCAGGGTTGTCCTAATGGGGAGGGATCTGGGGTCTTTCCACCCACCCTGTGAGCCAAGCAGCTGGCCTGTGCTGGGCCCTGGCTGGCTCGTGCTATGACAGGTGACCAGGGGTTAGAGCATTGGACAGAAAGGGTTCTGCGGCATTGTGGGGACTGGCAAGTGTCAGACATGTATGGGTGGCTTTGGAGGGAGATTCTCAACATGGTGCTCCCTGTGTGGTGCCAGCCGGATGGCCACTCATGTGTGTGGTATGGGTGTATACCTGCGTGCCCACATGTGCACGTAGGTGCATGTTGACACTGGATGCTCTTCTCCATCTCTCTTTACCTTGTTTGAGAAAAGATCTTTCCCTGAAGCTGGACCTCTTCTCTAAGGCTAGGTTGGCTGGCCAGTGAGCTCCAGGGATCTCCCCGTCTCTGACTCTGGATTCTGGGGTTACAGACACATGCTGCCATATCTCCTCAACCCCTGGATGGCCATTTGACAGATGTTGCTGAGTTCACAGTGGCTTTAAGAATTACCTTCCTAGGCTGCCTTCTGTGTCCCCAGGCTACCTACTCCAGCCTCCCTTGGCCAGTTCCAAATGGCTTTCGATCTCAGTGTCCTTTGTGGACTCAGGTGATCCCTATACTGACAAGCACTGTACTCCAGAGGAGCACGCCCTGGTGACAGTGATGTCATCTGGTAAGCCAAGAGATGCACTCTCAACTCTGTTTCAAGTTTTGCCAGCCGTGAGCCTGCAGACTGGCCACCATGCCTGGGTGGGAAGGTGGACTTCCTTCCCTTCTGAAGGACTCAGGTTGGATGAGAAGATCTCAAATTCTAGAGCTGGTATTCGCAGTCCTGGGAAAACTCTGAATGAGACTTTAAGTGATTTATTACTTGGTCACTCTGTAGATCTAGTGTGGCAGTGGGACTTTCACTGCACATGCGTTTTAAATGCGAAGTGCTGGCTGATGTTGTGCTCATGAATGTGGCCCCTGGAAGCCTTCGGGGTGCAGCATGTGTAGAGTGATGAGTAGGTGTCAGGTGACAATCTCCAGTGGCTGCTCCGTCTGGTCCCAGGGAGGAGGTTGCTTGCCTCTTTTTGTATTTGAAAGGCTCTCTAAAACTTATTTGAAATGCCCAGGCATGAAGTGTTGCTGAGGCTAGTGTGTCCCGGGACAGGAGAGAGTGTATTTGAGAACCACGTCCTATCCTCCCATATGACAGGTGTGGACTGGCAACTAGAGCTATCAAGTCCCTTGCCTAGGAAGGATTCCCACCTCCTGGGGGACACAGGACAGTGTCTGGAAAGTCAGTAGAAGTCAGAACACTGCTCAATGCATGGGGTGACTCCAACCCTGGATACCCTAGCAGGCGTCTGCAGCTGGGAGCTCCCTGAATCCTGGCCACCCAGGTCCTGCAAGGAGTCCAGGACTCCATATTCTGTTCTCTAAGGGGCAAGTAGGCTGAGCTGGGATAGTACCCATACTGCCCTGTACTTCTTGGGACAGTGCCAGACACCACGCCTCATCAGTAACTTTCTGGTCTTGATTGCTGTGATTGCTCCCTAGTAAACCATTTTATGGTCTGTCTTTATAGCGGTTTCTGTTGTAGCACTTCACCCCACTTCTGCCGTCTTAACAGGGACAGCAGAAGCGGGCTTTGCGCTTCCCCGTCCTACTCACCGAGCACTGTTCTCTGAGTCACTCCGAGGCTGCTGGATGTTCACAGTACTTGGTTTTGATTTCCGTTTAGCTGATGACATGAGAATTATTTCCTGGAGCTGTTTTCTTTGTTGAACGATTTCTTCAGGAAACTGTCCCAGTTTGGCTCTTTTCTTGTCTCCTTCCCTCTGTTTATTCTTCCCTCCTTTCTTTCCATAATTGCATTTTTTGGGGTGTTAGGAACTGGATGTGATGGCCCACGCCTGTAATCTTAGCACATGAGAAACTGAGGCAGGAAGATTGTGACTTCAAGACCAGCTTGGAGGCGGTGGTGGCGCACGCCTTTAATCCCAGCACTCGGGAGGCAGAGCCAGGTAGATCTCTGTGAGTTCGAGGCCAGCCTGGTCTACAGAGCGAGATCCAGGACAGGCACCAAAACTACACAGAGAAACCCTGTGTCAAAAAAACAAACAACAACAAAAAAGATGTGTTACATTTATGGGGTTGGGGATTTAACTCAGTGGTAGAGCGCTTGCCTAGCGAGCGCAAGGCCCTGGGTTCGGTCCTTAGCTCTGAAAAAAAAAAAAAAAAAAAGACCAGCTTGGGCTCTATAGCAAGTCCTGATCTCAACAGACAAACAGACGAACTCATTTTTGAAAAAAAATAGTATGTCCCTGATCTAAGATTGAAAGCCAAAGCAGCGCCAAGCCCAAACTTGCCCTCTTCCAGCACAGCTGCCGGCAGCGACGGTTAAGATCACCTCATCCACTTTCTGGTTAAGGGTGCTGTGCTGCCCACTCCCCTGACCCGTGGGTGTAGATGTGGGGCAGAGCTCTCCTGTGTGGGAAGAACAAAGAAGGGCTTTGAGGAGATAATGTGTGAGTCACCGAAGGCGGGGAAGAGAAAGGCTCAGGAGGAAGAGCAGTAAGTGCAAAGGCCCTGGGGTGGGAATGGATCCCACCGGCAGAGAGGAAGAGCTCTGAGCAGATGGGGGCTGTAACAGAACAGGAGTTCCAGGCTTTGGAAGGGGCTCTGTGCAGCTCCGTGGTGGCTGCAATGGAGGTTTGGGCTTCATCCTAAACATGGGGGCTTCCACTCTGGAGGTGACAGGATATGGTTTGTTTGACCCGTGAGCATACGGACTGAGAGTGTGGTGTTAGGTCGAGGCCAGGAAACAGGAAGCCTGATAGTGTGCTTTAGGGCAAGGACACCCGTGGCCTGAGCCTGGAAGGTGGGGAAGGCAGATGGAACTGGATGGATTTTGTGCCCATTGCTGAGAGAAGGAAGACCGAGGGGGGAGCGGGCTTCTTGTCGCGACTTTGTTGGGTTTTGTGAGAGGGAGTGTGTTTGAATTCAGACCTGACTGTTAAATGTGAGAAAGCTCAGAAGCAATGTCAGCTAGTCAGGCAGATGGTAAAATGAGTCCCAAAGACCAGGGGTGTGACCTGGCCTGCAGACACTGGCTCAGGGTGATGCCCGGAGCAGATACGGGCCTGCTCATCTCCCGAGACCCTCATCAGCTCTGAGCATTTGTCTCCATTCTATATCTTTCCAATGTTTTTAAGTAAAGACGGCCTGTTGTGAGTTGGAAGTGGTGACGTGGCTGTTTGCATTTGAATTCTAGAGGTTTCCTCCTCCGGGAGGCTGCTTGTGATCTGAAGTGAGAAGGAACGTCTGGGTCTGATAGGCACAAAATGAAGGAGACAGGCTCATGGCTCCTCACCGCCTTCGTAGACTGCAGCCGGCTCCGCCTGAGAGGTGGGGGTGCGTGCTGCCGAGCGCTGCTGGCTCCTCTCTCCCACATGTGCTATCTTTCCCCTCCTCTGAGGGGTCCTGCAGCCTCAGGGGGTCATGGACCTGTAGTGTGTGTGTGGAGGTGAGAGGTTCCCCAGGCACCAGTCCTCAGCCTCTGTCCATCTTGTTCTTATTTCTGAAAATTTCATATGTGTATATAACGTATCTTCATCGTGTTCACCCCTCACTTCCGCTTCTAATTCCCTTCAGCACCCCCACCCCCACACCATCACCTCTCCCTCCCAACTCCATGTCATTTTTTAAAGTGATTTATTTATTTGTATTTTACGTGCATTGGTGTTTTACCTGCACATATGTCTGTGTAAGAGTGTCAGGTCCCCTGGAACTGGAGTCACAGACATCTGTGACCCGCCATGTGGTTGCTGGGAATTGAACCAGGGTCCTCTGGAAGAGCAGCCAACGCTCTTAACCACGAAGCCATCTCTCCAGCCCCTATTTATTATTTTCAAATCCATTAAGTCCAATTAGTTCGGACCATATGCATGTGGGCGTGGGGTCCTCCTCTGGAGTCTGAGGAACCACCCAATGGTCACAGTCCTAAAGCAAAGTGACATTCCCCACCCAGCAGCTGTTCACCATCAACAGCTTCACCGCGTTTTGCTTGGTTTTGTGACAGGCTCTTCTAGTGCAGTGGTTCTCAAGTGGACCACGAGCCCCTTTGGGGGGAGTTGCATATCAGACATCCTGTATATCAGATATTTTCACTACAATTCATAACAGTAGCAAAATTACAGTTACAAAGTAGCAATGAAATAATTTTTATGGTGGGAGGTCACCATCACATGAGGAACTGTATTAAGGGGTAGCAGCACTAGGAAGGTTGAGAACCGCTGCTCTAGTGGCTAGGCTGGCCAGCCAGTGAGCCCCAGGGATCTCCTGTTTCTGCCTCACCAGTCCTGGGACTGTGGGTATTCACCACTGTGCTTGGCTCTCTTGATGTGCGTTGAAGATAGCAGTCAGGGTCCTCACGCATGCATGGCAAACGCTCTCCCAATTGAGCCAGCATCCTCGTCCCCAGGGCATGTTTTCTACCCAATGATCTCACGGTATAACGAGTAGCAGTTGCAGCCTTCTACACTGAGTGGCTTTCTGTCAGACAGCTTTGGGTACATTCAGGAAGTAGCTCTGATGTTGCGTCACCACATACACAGACAGTGTCTGCTAACACATCTCACACATGTCCCCACCCCCAGCACCTCTTGCGAGCTGAAACCGTCCCTTAACTTGCCATCCAGGAGCTAGGCTTTCTCCATCCAGCCAGATCTCAGACAGGTGGCTGCAGCCACTTACGACCCAGAGACACCTCAAGCCACTGATGCCTGCTTTAGGAAAATTAATAGGTGAGTGGAAGGCCTAATTTTTGTGTCTCAGCATGGTGCAGATGTGGGACTGCGGAGGCCAGGCTCAATCCCGTTCCCCAGGCATCGATTCCTGCTGTGTGCAGGGCACTGCAGACAAGAGCTAGGGAACTTACCTAGCTGCAAGCTGACACAAACAAAAAGAATCTGTACTGGTTCAAGCTAGGGGAAAGGTAAGGCGGGGTTTCAGACTCAGGACTTATCTGATGGCAATAAGTCCCATTTTCCACTCCTTCTGATTGCCTCTCTGCCTTCAGGACCCTGTCTCAGGTGTGGGTTTTATCCAATGGCAGTGCTCTCCATGTGGTTTCCCAACAGCCCCATGTCTGCGTGTCCGGCTTGGGATGAGGTGCGTGGGTCACCTGCTCCCCTCTTCAGCAACAGTGAGTGCATCAGCTTCAGTGGTCTTAATGCTGAGTTGGGGAGGCTGGGAGGCTGGGAAGCTGGGATGAGGCCTTCCCGCACCAGCTTCTCCATGTTTCTGTGTGGCTGGCCATCCTGGGAGGCTCTTCTTCAAGGTTGTATGAAGCTCCCTCTGTCTGTGATGCTCCATTTGGACCTGTTCTGCATCCACAGCTGAGAGAAGCCGTCTGATGAGGTCATCTGTGAACAGTGAACAGTCTGCTGCAGGAAAGGAAACATCAGAATAAGGTGGACCGCGTGTTCTATTAGCCTCTCTGGGATGGCAGGATAGTTGCTGAGACTTCTGGGTGGTCTCTCAGGTTTCCAGGCTGTTACTAAAAGGTCCACATGATCACAGCTTCCGTGGTCTCTTTTGAATTTGCATCCAGGCATGGCACCCAGGGCCTTGTGATCGCTAGGCAGGTGCTCTGCCCGCGGAGTCGCCCTGGGTCCTGTGGTTCACACCAAGCTCTCTCATGCCTGTGCTCTTTTCTGTTCCCTGCTCATCTTTGTGTAGATATTGTTATCTGTTTTTTAGATGGGTAAACCGAGGCCCAGAGAATACAGAGAGCAGCTCAAAGATCCATGTCCCGTAGGAGGTGGGGAAGGTTCTCTCACACAGGGGCCTTGGCCTCTTAATCCCACAGAGGCTCTCTCAGCAGCTCACAGAGAGTAAGCATCTGTCCATCAAGGTTACACCGTGACTCATGGGGTATCAGAGAAGGATGGTGCCTGAGTGTGTGTGTGTGTGCGCGCATGCACATGTGTGCCGGTGCATATGTGCGTGTGAGGAAGACAGAGCACAACCTCAGCTGTCAATCCTCAGGGACCGTCCACCTTGTTTTTTGAGACAAAGTTTCTCACTGACCTGCGGCTTGCCATGCAGGTTTAGACTGGCTGTCCCAGGAGGCCCAAGGATCTGAGTGTTTCCACCTCCCTCAGGCTGGGATTACCAGTGTGTGTCACCATGCCCAGTTTTTTTTACATGGATCCTGTGGGTCGAACTCCAGTCCTCAGACTTGCTGGCCCAGTCCCCTTCTCCTACCCTCTTAAACTGAGCCTGGCTGGTTGGCTGTTGGTGACCACTGCGGGTCCTGCTGTCTCCCTGAGGCCAGCGCTTCTGTTTTCTGTCCATCCTTTGTTGGCCACGGGAAGCCACAACACCTCCAGGGAGAAGCAGCTCCTGCTTTAGTTAGGCTGAGGAGTGTGGAGATTAACCACAGGACCTATTAATCCCTTCTAGACAGTGTGGTCTGTTCTGAGCCTGATGCCGACTCTTCCTTGTTCAAAAGAGATTAGCAGGTGCTGGAGAGGCGCCAGCAACATGCCAGCACCTACCCGAGGCTTCCTGCGTGCTGGTAATAGATGCTCAAAGGAGCGTTAGGAAGGGGTGGAAACGGAACCCTTGCCTTTCTCTGGAAGTTAAAAGCTTGGTCTCCAGAGGAAGGCTGCTGGGATTTAAATCTCTCAGTGGACAATGAGTACCGCGTCTCCCTAACATCACTCTCATCGTTACCGTGGACGGTTTAGAAGCCACAAATGAAAGGATGCTGTGATGAGAGACTCCACTCTGAAGACATAGCTGCATCCCAGCATCCGAATGTCACCTTTGCCTTTGCTGCTTCGTAGACGGCTCACCTTTGGCGTGTTAGCTCACTCACCTGCAGGATTGGGGTGAAAAGCACAGAACAGCCAATAGCAGGAGCATTTGTGAGAAGATTCTAGGTGCTTCCCATGGAATGCCTTGCTCGAGCTTCACAGCCCAACAAGGAAGAGGCAGTGGCCATAACCATAGGACAGATAGGGAAACTGAGGCAGCCAATGCTGTTCCTTGTCCAAAGCCCCATAATCAGTAAAGGTGAGGGTGGGATTTGAGCCCAGGTCGTGCGGCTCCCAAACACATCAGGGCATGCTAGAAGAGGGTGGAATGGATGTGTGGAGGGCTGAGCCAGGACCCTGCTTGGGTAGAGTGAATACAGAGAGGACAGGCTGCAGAGGAGCTGTGGGTCCTTGTCTCCCCACTTTGATATGCAAGCACAAGCAGGCATCTGCTGGCTTTGAGGAGCCACGGCATCAGGGCAGTGTCAGGTTCTCCTGACCACAGGGTCCGAGAGCAGCTGGCAGGTCCTTTTGTTTCTCAGCTTCTCCCTGTTCCTTCCATCCACACAGCAGCCTTTAGCCACATGGGGCCGTTAGATTGAAACATAAGTGGATGAAAATCAAATCAAATTCTAATTAACCACTAAATCAGCTTTGCAACTCAGTTCCTCATTGTCACTAGACAGATGTCACCTGGGCCAGCGACCACTGTGCCTGGCAGCACAGATCTCCAGTCCGTGCTGCTCTGTCTGGTTAGTGTGGCCCCTCTGGTGTCCTGGGCCCAACTTCCCCTGCCTGGTCTGTCTGAAATGTCCCCACAGGTTCGTGTTTGAACCCTCCTTCCCCAGCTGTCTGTGCCATTTTGAAGACTGTGGCACCTTTAGGAGATGGTTCCTGGCCGCAGAAATATGTCTCTCAGGGTGCTTTGAAGGTTCCTCCCACCTCAGGTTCCAGTTCCCCACTCTGCTTCTTGGCTTACTGGGGTGTGAACAGCTCCCCTCTTACCTCCCTCTGCCATAGGTGCCTCTGAGCTGCCTCTGTTACTGTCCTTACCACGTGGACACAGCCATCTGAAAGTGTGAGCCAAGGCAAACATTCCTCCCTGGAGTTATTTCTGTTGGGTGTTTTGGTTATAGTGACTCAATAGTAACCGATACAGATGGTATAATGGGTTCAAATTACAGCTGTTCCAAGGATCCAAGGGAATGGGGTGCAGGACTCCCCATAGGTGCCAAAATCCGAGAATGCTCGAGTCCCTCGTGTAAAAATGATGGCGTATTTGCATAAAACCTACACACCTTCCCGATACTGTAAATCATCTCTAGATTACCTAGAATGTGTAACGAGATGCAAATGATATGGAAATAGTTGTTACCGCTACTGTTTAGGAAATGGTGACAGGAAAAGTAGTCTGTGCGTGTTTAGCACAGGAGCAGTTTTCCATGAAATGGTTTTGATCCTGAGGTTCATCGAATCCACAGATACTGGGTCCATTCACTTCCTCCCCATCCCAGCTGAATGTCCCCAAAGGTCATGTGTGCTTCCCCACCTCTACTGATGTTGGGCTCGGTCACATGTTTGTTTGGACTGTTAAAATGGGACTGGATGTGGCTTATGCCATATGTAGGTGTGGTGAGGCTCTGCCCTTGGTCACAGGACACATAACATGTCAGTTAGGGGTTGTACCTGGTCTGGTCCCACAGATGCCCAGACTCTTAGCCACTTGCTTCCTGTTCTAGTCAGCCCTGGGCCTCCCAGGGTGGGGTAGCACCAATCTGTAGCAAACTCTGTAGTGAAGAACAAACTCAGGCAGGAGTGGGGCCTGGGACGTCTTTGAAAGCTCCTGCCTGATTTCTCTCAGCTCACTGTCAGGCACTGAGTCCTAAACACTTGCCAAGCCCCAGTCCCTGGCCTCCTGGTACTTAGAGCCTGTGGAGAGAGCTATGGCTGGGAAGGTAGCAGAGGCACAGCGGGACCCCAGTTCGGACAGACCTATCACACTGGAGATTTCGGTTCTGCCGAGACCAGTCAACTGGGAGCCAGAACAGTGTGCTTGGCTTCTGATCAGTTTCTTTCAAAAGGACCCAGTTGCAGACTTGTGATCCCCTGTGTGGGTCATGCACGAGGCTAGGGAATGGCAAAGGTCGTCCTTTCATAGCAAGGAACATTCTTCCTAGCTCATTATCTGCCCAGTAACTGCCTTGGCATTTCCCTTCCTTGACCACTGGTCAGATTTTACGCCTGCTTCGGTCACTGGGGCCATCAAGACGACAGGAATATCACACCCAACTGTCAACCCTTCCCGTCCCCACATGCTGTTGTCTGACTTCAGACCTTGCTACCTCCAATTATAAAAGGACAGCAGGGGCTGGGGTCACTCTTCCTTCCTAGAGTCTGAGGTAGGGGGATGCACTCTTGCTCTTTGCTCATTAACTGATGTGATAGCTACTACAAGGGCCAGAGGAGAGCTACAGAGGTCTGGGGAGGGTTGGGATGGGCTGGGGACTGAAGAGATGGCCAGCCCCTCTGGGCAAGCGCAGAGATACAGGGCCTGGGGACCTCTGGAGACAGTGTGGCAGCGAGCTAAGCTTGGAGGAAGGGCAAGATGGGTGAACAGGGAGCACTTCGGCAGTAGGAGTGGCTTGTGGCTGCATTTGCTGCCAGTGTTCTGGAGTGGGGCTCCTAGCTACTCCTTATGGCCATTTCTCAGAATAGCTCTGACCTCTTTGGGTGTTCGCATTTAGGGGGGCACCAGGGCTGCTCGGCTTCTGGCTTAGCTGTGTGTCAGCCCAGGGCTTCCTTCCCTCCCTTCTTGTCCCTTCTCCTGTTGATATGGTGTCTCCTTGGCAGGTCCAGAGCACTCCCATTCTCCTAAAACCTCTGTCAGCCTCTTGGTCTACTCAGCCCTGGGGTCTCGGGCAGACCAAATTCCAGCTTTGCTGACAGACCCTGGAATTGGCCCTTCCTCTGCCTCTGCAGGGCAGTGCTCTCACAGCAGTGGTATTCAGGATGCTGTGCTTAGGATGCTCCACGTTATGAACACCTACTGTGTGCTGGGTCCTCCTGCAGCCGATGAAGCAATGGGGTCTTTGGGACATTGAGAAATCCATGTCTGGGCATGGATGAACTTGATGGCCACCTCCTCTCAGCGGCGTCTCCCTGTTCTTGTCTCTGTGCAACCTGAACAGCTGTGCCTGACAGCTCCAGGTCCTGCTTAATCGATACCTCATTCAATGTCTGTAGCTGTGCGAGAGGCGGGCGTGTTCTGCTTTTACTCGAACTTGATGGTGAGGAACCAAGTCTCCAGTGCTTCGGAGCTTTTTAAAGGTCACTGGCCAACAAGGGGAGGAGCCACTCCACACCAGGATGCCATACTCACCATCTGCAACCATCTGCAGCCCGTGCAGGCTCTTAGCTGATTTCCTAGTATCCATCTTTGTGGTTGGCGGGGGGGTGGGGTGGGGGGTGGACGGACGGACGGACGGACGGACTGATGGACTTTTATTCAGGGATTTGCATTTGTAGCTCCCTGCATTGTTTCTTTGTTTTGTTCACTCTCAGTGTCTTATCACTGGGGAGCTGTGGGGCTCCGGGTGCACCCCTACTTAGCTAAAAGCATTGGCCAGGGGCAAGTTCATCCAGTCCCACCTTCTCCACCCCCACTCCAGCTTATCTTCTCACAGTGGTCTCCATGCAGGTGGCAGTCCCCTCCTCTTCCAGAATCTCTGCCAGCCCTGGAGCTGGGCTGTCCCTGAGGTAGCTGCTGTGGGTCCTGAGGACAGGTGTCATCATTAGGCCCACAGCAGGGACAGTTATGGTGTACTCAGAGGCACCAGTTCATTGAAGAGCAAAGCCTCATCTTACAAAGAACATTCGTGCACAGGCAAGAGAGCTGAGTTCAGATCCTCTCATTATCTTTTTCCTACTCTGTGGTCTCAGTAAGATTGCGTAAGCTCTCTGAACCCCTTTTGAGTGTTGCCTGTGAGAACAGGTAAATCCACCCACGAACAGGCTGTGGCTGGTGCAGGGCAGGTTGCAGCTGAGCCTGAGACAGCATCATTCCAAATGCAGAATGCACCTTTCAGGCTGTCCAGATTTCATTCCTCCCTAATTCTGTAGTCCTCCGTCATTCTTGGGTATCCTGGAAGGACGCTCCAGGTAACAATATCACAAACAGTGGGCTTGGGAGAGCACGGGGCAGTGTTTGAGCCTCTGCACAAAGCTGCACCCTGCAAGCCACTCCATGCCATTTTCACTGTGCAGACAGAGTCTCCGCTGCCCAGAGAGGCAGGAGAGCTGGCTTAGTCACTTCTGGAGCGGGCATTGAATCTCTGACTGTAGTGTGCAGTTCTTGCCGCTTGACACCTGCTTCCTGGCTCCCAGCTTGTACTCTGCTGATGTCCATGGGACCAGTGTGGCCCTTTTCATGCCATATAGTTTTTTGTTATAAATTTAGGAAGCAGGTTCTGCATTTATTCTGCAGGAGACAGATGTCTGGGACACTTGGATCCATTTGCCACTACCCGCTCATCTGTTCTGAGTGTCTTTGTGTGTGTCTCTAGGTCTGTTGGGGGACAGCCTGCTCCAGGGTGCACACCCCTGAGTGCAGCTGCTTATTCGGGGACCTGCTGAGTGCCTGACTGCCTGTTGGTGCTCTAGCCGGCAGTGACTGGATGCTTTCATTGCTCACATCCCCACCAGTGTTCCGTCCTGGGCATGTTCTGCTCCGAATGACCCTGTGTCCCAGCAGACCGACCTCCAACCTCTGAAAGTACCCTGCTCCATTTGCCGTTAACTACCAGCATACGGATACCCTTAGGCAATTATGCCAGAACCACATGGGACCTTGCAGGAAGGTGCCATTGTCCTCTTTGGCCCTTCTCTGGGTTCTACTGATGTCACCGTTTCTAACAAGAGGGAAAAAGCAGTTTCATATTCTCAGTCATCAAAACTGTACTTGCTTCAATTTGCTACAAGATAGTGGGGACTTTCCTTGAAGGTCAGCATTCAATTTCACTCTCTTGGTTCTGTCTATGCATTCTGAATAATCATGTCTGAAGATGGAGACCAACTCCAGTACCCTTGGGCTTGTGCCCTGCACTGAGATCAGAGAGCCGTGGGCATTGGATACAGGCACAAAGATCTGGAGTGAAGAGAGAGGACCCTCTGCTCACTCTGATTCTACACCTTGGGTGGGCCTCAACTTCCCCTTCAGTCAAATGTGTTGGGTGTGGTGAGGACAGGGGCTGAGCAGGGCAGCATGCATACCTGTGTACACAGCCATTCACACACAGAAGTGCAAAGCCCCTCCAGAAATACAAAAAGGGTTTATTACAGCACAGTAGCTATGCATTACCTAAAGAAAGGACAGCCCCAGAAGACAATAAATGATAAAGGTAGTCCCACCTCCTTTGTGCTTAGTTCCCCTCCCCACCCCCAGCTGGCAAGCATTTCCCCTGTTCTTCTCCAGAGTCAGCCATAGGCTTCCATAGCACAGGGGAAATCATGAATGAAAATTCTGAACTTCCCCTGCATCTGTCAGCAATCAATCCAGACACTGCCCTAGATCTGTGTATGTGGATCTGCCTCATACTCTTAATACCCGTGTAGAAGTCCTCCCATCAATACACCTCTATTTGCTCAGGATGTAGACACTTCCTCTCACCCAAGTACCATGCCAGCCTCCTGCAGAAAGCCTTCCTCTGTTCCCATAGCACCGAATGGCTACTTCTTATTCCAAATTCCCAGGTCTCTGTCTCAGGCCCTTTGTAACTCAATCAGGGTGAGGCTATGCTGCTGTGACAAAGAGGCCCTGCAACATGGAGGCTTGGAGACAGAGAAGTCACTCCTTTTCTAAGCAAGCAGACCTGGTTGATGGAGCAGCTCTGCCCCCTGCCAGTCACTCCAAGACCCAGGTTTCTTCTGAGTCATTGCTCTGCATCCTTGAGGGCATCTCATCATCTGCAAAGTTAAAGCTGGGTCACCTAGGGGTATAGGAGAGAGCAAGAAGACCTGCACTATCCATTCTCCAGCCATTGGAAGAGCTTTGGATAGTCAGGGGTACTGCCTGGGAGGCTGGGTGTCTCCAATACCATGCAGGGAGAGTGGCTATAAAGACAACAGCCAGGTCTCAGCCCGTGCCCAGACACCTTGGCCTGACATCTGGGGTTTTTGTGTTTGTGTCTTTGGCTGTGTCACTCAGCTTTCTGGTTCTGTAACGAAACACCTGAGGCCAATCACTCAAACTTAGAAAAGGTTATTTTGTGTTTGCGGAGTTTCAAAATGGAGCTGTCCCATTGCTTTGGGAACGCATGGCCCAGCAAAATGGACCACAAACCAGGAGTAAGGAGGAAGAGGGAGAGAGCAGAACAAGGTCCCACAAACCCCTTTAAGACAGCATCCTAATAACCTAAGGGCCTCTCTCTAGAGCCCTCTCCTAGAGGTTATTGTGGTCAGAGGGCAGAGGCTCTGGACAGATGGTCCTGCTGCTTAGGTAGGTGTCCAGGGATATGCCTGATGTGCTGATGCAGTGACCTACCCTTAGTCATCACTTTCAGCATCCTCTTCCATCCCCAGAGGAGGCTCTTTCTGCCTCAGAGCCTTTGCATGCACTACATAGATTCCCCCTCACCTCTTCGTACAGTTGCTTCCTAAAAGTGGCCTTCTCCAAACTCCTCTCCTGGACAGTCGGGGTCTCCCCTTTGACACAGGCAGACATTTCTCATTCCCATGTGTTAGCACCATTGCATAACAGTGACTTTAAAAAAATACTATATTATTTTAGGTCAGCCCCCACTTTGAAGCTGTCAGCTCTACCATGGCAGGTTTTTGTATGCTTAGCATGAAGCAGAATGTCAAGTTGTTGACCTTGTGCTTGTCAAATGTTAAATCATTGCCAACACCGGTCCACAGCCCAGGTAACTGAAGCTCAGAAAGGCTGAGTAACTGGTCTTAGATCACACAGCCTGTGAGTCTGGCCACTGAGATTTCAGCCTGCTTGCCTCCGGAGTGCTGGCTTGCAGAGCTTCATGCAACCAGGTCACCACGTGCTTCGTGCCTCAGAGGGTATTAATAGGGTATGTTTAAGGGGAGGTGGGAGGGCAGAGGATGGATGGCTGACTCAGCCCGGGGGAGGGGGCGGCTGCCTGGAGGAGGCGGTGACCTTGGAAGGCAGTTTGGAGTAGTTCTAGGTTCTGTGAGGGAGCCTGAGAGATGAGGCCCAAGCCAGGATGGCCCCATTTGGGGTGCAATTTGGGCTTGTCTGAGCTGACAGGACTCCTGAAGTTTCTTTAGCAGAGACATGACAGGACCCAGAAAGTTCTGTTTAGAACATTGCCTTAGGCTGGGGCTGCAGGCAGTCAATCGGGACTTCAAGTTTTCCTTAACTGGTTCATTCTGATCTAACTTCGGCTGGTGAGCCAAGTGCCCCAAATTATAGTGCTTTGATGAGGCAGAAGCTTCTCTGGGGTGACAGTTCAACCAGCCAGGCATCAGAGCTCTGCTCTGAGACACAGGATCCTTCTAGACACGTTTCATTCTCCCCAGGTCCAAGAGGGCCATGATCACAGTCAGATTCCAGCCCCCAAAGAAAGGATGGGCTGGAGATTTGGAGCAAAGAAAGCACTCAAGTTAGACTGGGAGCACACAGGGAGACCCCCAAATTGCTGTGACACTGGGGCCATAGAATAGGAGCTGGGCAGTGCTGCCCTTCCCGGATGGGACACTGTTTGCCACTTCCCCGCAGTCCCTAGCTCTCCTGCTTGTGTCCCTGATCCCTAAAGCCGAGCACCTCATGCTGTCCCTTGAGGAACGTGAGTTGTCCTCTTGGCTGCTGAGCTGGGCTAGACATGCAGAGGGGCTGAGCATTGTGCTAAAAATGACGCCCTTCCATCCTACTGAAGGCAGCAACCAGGTCCTCAGCCTCCAGAGTCATAGGTAACCAGGCAACCTTGTCACATGGCCATTTGGGTCGTGTGGGGCTGTTCTTCATTCTCCCTGGGGTCCCCAGAAGGGAGGCAGACTGGTGAGTCCTGAGGCCCCAACGGAGGACCCCCTCTCCCTGCCGTGGGGCTCTCCACAGGGCCATAGCTTGAAGGCTGATGGTGGTCATCCTTCCCCTATGATGCAGACCAGACCCTGTCTGAGGTGGCTGTGAGTGGCCAGGTTGTAGGTAGGTTTTCAGTCAGAGCCCACAGGACATTGAGTTACCCATGATGCAGGCTTCCATCCAGAGATGCCAGCAACAAACAGGAGGGGTGTCTGGCTGCTCTCTGCCCAGTGCTGCGTGTTACTGAGCTGAGGAGAACTCACAGAGACTGATAACCAGGGAAGTGACAATGTCTTGTGGAGAGCTAGGGTTGGAGAGCAGAAAGCTTGCTTCCCAGAGGGCCACGGGTTTCCTGGAGTGGGAAAGGCTTGAGGTGGACAGTGGTTCCGGGCTGCTAGCTCTTCAAGGTCAGGAGTACATCTGGTTTACAGAGGGCTTTCTGAGTCACAGCACCATCAGGGCATCTGAGCCTTTGGGACTCTTCGTCGTGGCCCTGCGGATGACTTGTGAGCTGTTGTGACAATTCCTCACTCTCTCCACTGCGGTCTTGGTTCTCCTGTCTAGCTTCTCAGACAGGATGCTGTCCCTTCTGGGGTTTCCATAGTGACAGATCCCTTTGAGGAGCATCTGAGGACTTTGCTGACTTTACTGAAGATCTATGGGAGGTTCCATCACACAGTGCAGGTCCTGTGGCAGGTTCGTCATCTGGCCAGCTCCACCCCTGGGTTTCCCAAGGAGTCCTTCCTCTCACTCTTTTGTTTTTTTTTTTTGTTTTTTTTTGTTTTTTGTTTGTTTTTTTTTTTCGAGACAGGGTTTCTCTGTGTAGCCCTGGCTGTCCTGGAACTTGATCTGTAGACCAGGCTGGCCTTGAACGCACAGACCTGCCTGCCTCCGCCTCCCGAGTGCTGGCATTAAAGGTGCACACCACCAGTGCCTGTCTTTCCTCCTCGCATTCTTGAGGCAGAACCATTTCTCTGTTGGCTGAAGCCATCCCGGTTGGTGGTGGACACTTTTGGTTCACATGCATGGACACAGGTACAAGTGTGTATATGAGGTGACGTGTGTGTGTGTGCCCATGTGTGAGCACTCACCTCCAGCTTGCTTCTTTGTAAACCTACCTGAGGGGACTAGAATGCATATGGCAACCATTTATGTGTTTACTTATTCAGCAAAAGCAGGTGAGCAGGCCTGTGCTCCATGCTCCACACTCAGTGGAGACTCAGTGAAGAGGCTGGGTACCCCAGATTTGATGAGCTGAGTGTCCAGTGGAGAGACAGGTGATGAGTTCCCACTAAGCCTCGGTTCCCAGTCAGGTGTGGGGGCTGAAAGGTCATACTGCAGAGAAAGGGCACGAGACATCCGGTGTTACTTGGTAATGAGGAATCAGGATGTCCTCTCTAAGAGCATGAGCCCCAAAGGGGTGTCCCTAGGGCCACAGGAACAGTGACTGAGTCTAGACATCGCTCAGAGTGTGGGGGCTTCAGGGAAGCCAGAATACGGTGTCTAGGGCAGAGCAGGGACAGGGACAGGTGTGCTGGTTGATTTTTTCCCATCATCTTGGTACAAGCTAGAGTCATCTGAGAGAAGGTAACCTCAATTTAGAAAACCACCATCAGATTGGCCTCTGGGCAAGTCATGATTGGTGTGCAAGGGCACAGTCCACTGAGAGTGGTACCACCCCTGGCCTGGTGGGCCTGGGTGGTTTAGGAATGCAGGCTGGGCAAGCCTCCAAGAGCAGACCAGTAAGCAGCATCTTCCATGGCCCCTGCCTCTGGGTCCCTGCTTTGAGTTCCTGCCCTGAGGTTCCTCAATGCTGGACTTACAAGCTGTAAGGTGAAATAAACCCTCTCTTCTCCAAGTTGCTGTTGGTCAGAATTTTTTCACAACAATAGGGAGCCATTGAGGACAACAGGGAAGGGATGAAGGACATCCCCACACAAGGCTCCTGTGCCCAGGTTTGGCTGTAGTGGCTAGGGTACCTGTGAGTTAACAATACTGACACCCAGACCCCAGCTCCTGGACACAGCTCTTTGAAGTTGTTTTTAATGATTTTGTAATTTAACTTTTAAATTTTAATTCATCCCTCTCTGTGTATGTGTGCTTGTGTATCTGTGTGTGCATGTGTCTGTCTATCTTTCTCTGTATATATCCATGTCTCTCTGTGTGAGTCTGTATGTGTGTGTATCTGTATGTGAATGTCTGTGTGTATATCCTTCTCTCTCTCTCTCTCTCTCTCTCTCTCTCTCTCTCTCTCTCTCTCTCGTGTGTGTACATGTGTGCCAGGGTGTTGTCACACCTTGTGATCTGTGAGGATCCACCTGTGTGGAGGTCACAGGAAAGCTTTCAGGAGTGGTTCTCTTTTTCCACTGTGGATCCTGGGGGCTGGACTCAGGGGGTGGGGCTTGGCAAGCAAGTGACTACCAGCTAAGCGATGCTGCTGGCTGCTTTAGTGCTTTTTGTGAGCTGCGTATCTCAGGCTGGCCCAGAACTCATGGTGATCCTTCTGTCTTTGCCTCCTGAGTGCTGGTATCACAGGCACGTCCCACCACACCTGGTGATCACTGTTCTTTTTAAGGTGTGCCATGAGTGCTAAGATGTGTCATCTTGTCCTTCTGGCCATGGCGAAGACCTGCTCTCTATACTCTGTGATGGGAAGTTCTCAGAGGCCCAACAGGGAGATGACATACTCTAATTCACTTCCCTAGAGGTTGGAACAGTTTGAGGGCTATTACGAGGCAGGCAGGGAACCACACCTTTAATTCCAGCACTTGGGAGGCAGAGGCAGGCAGATCTCTGAGTTCGAGGCCAGCCTGGTCTACAAAGCAAGTTCCAGGACAGCCAGGGCTACACAGAGAAACCTTGTCTCAAAAAACAAACAGAGGCAGGCAGGGAGGCCAAGGAAGCTGTAGTTGTGGTCTGGCCTAGGGACAGTGGAGACACCGAGGTCCCCAATTTACTGTAGTCAATGCCATGAAACAACACGGTCCTGTTGTCTTCTAGTCCTTGGGTTAGAAGTCTCAAGTGTGTGGCAAGGCTGCCTGCCTCCTTCTGGAGGCTTATCTCAGAGTCTGCTGGGACACCTGGCCTCAGGACCTCTACCTTCCTGAAAGCCCAGCCTGCCCACTTTGAGGATCTAGGGTGTCTCCATTGCCTTCCTCTTGATCATCGATCCTTCCTTTCCTCCATATTAGTTACTGCTGTTCTTGTTTTGGGGACAAAGCATCTGGCAGAAGCAACTTAGATCTTGCCTAGCTCATAAGTCATGGTGGGAAGCCACGGTGGTATCTGCTGAGGCAGGAGCCTGTGGCGGTTCGCTTACAGCTTAGCGGCTGACTAGGAAATAAAGAGGGAACTCAGGCTGGAATGGGGTGGGGCTGTAGCCTAGGGCTGTTCCCTCGCAACCCACTTCCTCCAGTGAGGCTCCACCTCCTAACGGTCCCACAGTCTCCCCAGATAGTGCTGCCAGCTGGGGGCAAATGCTCACATGCACAAGCCTGTGGGAGGCGATTCTCATCTGAAGTCCCATTCTCCTCCTCTTTCTCTTCCTCCCTGTGACCCCTCCTCCTCTCTTTTAGAAGACTCTTGTGCTATCACTGCCTAGCCTGGATAGTCTGGGATAATCCCTGACTGCGGGGCTTTACCTCAGTGGTATCTGCAAAGCCCCTTTGCTGTGTACAGGAACTGCCAAGATTCTGGGGATTAGGATGAGGCATCTTGGCAGAGGAAGCATTACTTAGCCTTCGAAGTCAGGGTCCTGTCTTGAGTAGTGTAGGATGTGTGGGGTGGGATCTGAGGCTCCCTCACCTCCCTGGGTCATTCAGCTGTCCCACTAACCAGGCAAACTCTCTAGCTTTTCTCTCTGTCTAAAGATACTGTTCCAGCTTCAAGGCCAGGTATGTGGGTCCCAGCTTGATCTTGGATATGTTGGGGGCTGGGGGAAGGGCTCTCTGTGGTTACAGAGAGGCTTGCTGCCTCTAGGGGACACTAACGTCCACTTGGCCTCTAACTGGAGGGTATGGTCCATTAGGCCACTCCCCCTTGATCAGTGTTTCATAGTGTATTAGCCTCCTATGGCTGCTTTAACAAATGACCGCAAGCTTATCGCCTTAAACAACACTAACTCGTGATTGTACAGTATACCTTAGCCAGCTAAAGCCAGGCTGTTGCTTTTTGGACGATCAAGGAGACAAGTCTCCTGTTGACCGCTGATCATCAGAATTCAGTTCCTTAGAGGTGTATGGGGACCTGTGTCCCCATTTTCTGGCTGGCTGTATGCTGAAGCTATTTTCAGCTTTCAGAAATTGCCCCGATCCTTTGGATCCTTACTTCCCTTCTTCATCCTCACACCCAGCAGTGGTGGGTTAAGAACTATCGTGGCTGTTGCGTCTCTGATCTCTCTGCCGTCCTTTCTTCTCTCCACGGCTGCGGTCCACAACTACAAGTCCCCCTGGACAATCCCTTGTTAGTCTCCCATCTCAGAGTCTGCAACCTGCATGTCAGCAACGCTCGTTTGGTCACGTTGTCACATCCACAGGTTCTGAGGATGAAGGGGGAGAGGGGGGAGAGGCACTACTGTGCTGGCTACACAGAATACGAACGAACAATCGCAATGCCAGGCTGGACGGCCGGCAGCTCCCCAGACGCGAAGGGAGAAACTGTCTTCACGCTCAGCGCCCAGCTGAAGAGACTGAGCAAAGTTAACTCAAGCAAGGAGCAGCACTGTGCCACCAAACTGACGCTGCAGTCGTGACCTCCAGCACTTCAGGATGGGACCTTATTTGGAGAGAGCCCCTTTACAGCGTCATCAAGTTCCAATGAAGTCGTTCCCTGGGCCCTTATTCCTTGCAAAGTAGGGGGATGTGGAAATATCAATGCAAAGAAAAACACATGGATGGACATACGAGGAAGGGAAAGCCCGGTGACACATTCTTCCCCACAGTCCTTCCAAGGGGCCAGCCTGCACCACCAGGACAGCAGGGCAGTCTGGCTACCCCTTTCCCTCCATCCCTCTTCCTGACCTGTCAGACTGAGACCCCCCTCAACACCCAGATATTGCCTTTTAGTTCCTCCATGCCCTTCCCAGGACCCTTTTGTAATTAAACTTTCTATAGACTGAGGCTGGTTGGGCTGTGCCTAACAGCCCTGGCTCTTCTTAGGGCCTTTGGCAGCAACGCGGGTTGTTCAGGGACCAGCATAAGGATGGGCAGTGCAGAAGTTGCCTGTCTGAGAGAGGAGGCCCCAGGCTGCAAGAGAAGCCGAGCTGGGCCCCTCCAGCCACCCTGTAGGCTCTGCTTCCGTCTGCTACCAAGTACATAGACCACCACCACGGGCACCTCAGATGTGGCAGCAGCGTGCCTTTCTGCTCCTGATTCTGGGTTTCAAGGTCTTCAGAGCTACCTTCCTGCCCTCCAGACCTGCCCCCATCTTTGGATTTGGTCTTTTCTCTCTGATGAGGGTCTCTAGGGGTCCTCAGTGAGATGCTTCTTACCTCTGAACTCCAAGGATCTCTGGTCCCACTGTTGGGGGTGGGGATGATGATTGAGAAGGGAATGGAGGAAGTCAATAGTTGCCAGAGGGAACTCTGGGAAGGCCTGTGTGAGGAGTGACACCTTGGAGGGGATCTCCCAGCCTGGTCCTCTTTGCAGAGCTTCCCACCTACAGCCTGCCGTGCTGCTGGCAGCATGTTTTCTGGGCAGCTAGGTCTTTCCATCCAGTAGAGCTGGACCAGTTGGCTTCCCTCTTTGGGGAAGTTGGAGGACTGATTGCCTGGGAAGATTCCCCAGGGCTGGGTTCATGCAGAGGCTGGGGAAAGTGGGGAAGTTTGTGCTCTGGGGACTGAGGAGAGAGATTTGGAAGCCAAGATGGCCAGAGGAGACTGCCGTGGCCTGAGGCAGTTCTCTGTCCCTGCAGCCCTTGAGTTAAAGGAGAGGGGACTCTCTCATCCCTCCTGTCAATCCTGCCATGCTAAGGTTGCCTGAGTGGCTCCTCCTCCTCCAATCAGCTTCCAGATGGAGCTTTTAGAATGCAATGAGGGCCAACAAGATGGCTTGGTGGAGGAAGGTGCTTGTGGCCAAGCCAGAGACTGACCTGAGTTTGATCCTCAGGACCCGCATGGTAGAAGGAGAAATCCGATTCCTGTAGTTGTCTTCTGACCTCCACAAGAATGTCCCGGCACTGTATGGGCATGTATACACACAAAATCAACAAAAATGCAATCAGAATGCAAACAGATCTGAGCTCTCCTGGCTTTCTTGCTTCACCCCCTCCATATTTCCCCAACACCCCACCTCACAGCTATTTCCAGGCCTGAGTGACCCCACCTTTCATCTCCCTCTCCTACTGTCTCCTCGTGGTCTTCTGGACTATGTTCTGCCAGCGCTCTGAACTCATTTCTACCCCAGGACCTTAGCATGTGCAGGGTCTTTCCTCCTGGTGTTTACGTGGCTGCCTTTTCCTCTTCCAGTTCCAGCTGGGATGACCATCTATCACGATACCCTGCCACTCCTCCACAGCACCTGCGTCACTCAGAACACTCTTTTCATCACATCTGTCATTTTATTGTCTGTCTGCTCTGCTGGAATGTACATTTCCTGCCTTATTCATTCCCAAGTCCTCAGTGCTCCCACAGTGCCTGCACATAGTAGGTGCTCAGTGGGGTTTTTTTTTTTTTTTTTTGGTTTGTTTTTTAATTGAACACAAAAACAAAGTAAAGGAGCCCAGAGTTCAATTGCTGGGAGCTTAGCCATACCTGTTGCTAAGAGCTTCAGTTTTCCTGCTCTGGCTGCTGTGAGCTGCATGCCCTGGTTCTGAAGGTGACTGGGGACCAGGCTGACGGTTGTAGGTGACAAACGGGAGGACAAAGGTAATTCAGCGCTGCCAGGGTCACCTTGAAGCACTGTCTACCCAGTCTAGTGTCTAGCCTTTCTCCTGTGGGCCCTGGGTGCTGCTCCATGAGTATTCTCCCTTGTACTATAGTCCCTGGCTAGGGACTGTGGCTTAGGCTCCCAAGATTGGACTCTGCTTGGGAAGGTCCTGGTCTGAGCCCCATCTCATTCTGGGTTAGCTAGCAGAGAAGGGTCCCCAGAAGCCTGGGCTGCCTTCTGCTGACATCTCTCAGGACCCAGGGTATCTATTAGATATGTTGTTGGACAGCTGTCCTTCAAAATATTCCATACTGTAAAGAGACAGCCCTGCCATCAAGCCGAACACTGTAGATGACAGCCTTGAGTGTCTCCTGCACACACACACACACACACACACACACACACACACACACACACACACACACACAAAACAGAGAGAGAGAGAGAGAGAGAGAGAGAGAGAGAGAGAGAGAGAGTTTTCAGGTCTTAGATGTCACAGTCTGCTGGGCACAGCCCCACATGGGACAGACCTGAGCTGTTACTGGCTACACCCCTCTCCTTCCCAGAAGAGGGACCAGACTCACCTGTCTGTGCTGATGGGCAAGAAGGAAACCCAGAGTTCCACTGCTGCTGTGGCTAAGCCACCAGGGTCTGTTCCTGTGAGCTGGGGCCATACAGCACAGGACCCATGGAGAGCCTGAGGGATCCACGCCCCTGCATAACTGACTTCTCCCTGCACAGTCTCTACATATAGATGCTGCTTTTCGTTCGAAGAGGTCCAGCTGCAAAGAACTGCAGTGTATGGGGGCCTGGGGTGTGGCTAGCAGCAGAGCAGCTTCCCCACATGGGGCCCTGGGCTCGAACCCCACACTGGTGAGCGGATTGTTAGGGTTTGGAGGGGAGGTCTTGTTTCTGTGATAACTGGGCAGAGAGTCAGGGTCTGGGGCCTTTTTTATTCGAATTTTAAACTACAAGGGTAAAAGGCTGCTGCCGCTGCTGGGGAAGGCTGCGGAGGAGGGGAAGTGCTCTGATAGGAAGCAGTAATATTTCTTCCTAGACAGTAAACAACTGCCAAGCAAACCCCCGAAACGACACTCTGCGAGCGTCCATGGGAAGCTTCGAAAGCTGAACGTCATGAAAGTTATTGGTTTTGTTCAAGCTTCATCTGATGCTTGCTTAAGAAAATAGATTTGGTTTCCCTTCTTGCAATAGTCTGCAGGGGGAAATCAGCACAGAACATCTGCCTCGTGTCATCATTAGACACTTACGAATAAACTGGTGTTGGCAGACTTGGTGAGACACGAGGCCCCGCCAACTCGTGCTTATTTCCCTGCGGATTATCCGCTGAGGTATTGGCCAGAGCAAATGTTCTGTCCCAGCATAGGGAAACACAGCATTGTCCCAGATATCAACACTCTGGCTTAGTTTTTGAGCATACAGACTAGACAATGTGAGCAGGCAAGGAACAGGGCTTGGGCTTGGCGTGGCCAGGGAGACAGACCTAGCAGAAAGAGCATAGGCCATGCCTCCATCTTTCCATACCGTTGGCTCCTGAACCATCAGATGAGGACGGTTGTAACTGATGTTTTCATTGCTACATCTGAGAGCCATGTGCTCCTCTGCATATCCTGGCCTCCTTTGCACTGAGACTGCTCATGTGACTAGTCTGGCCAGTAGAGCAGAAGAGGAGGTGACGGATGTCACTTCTGGACTGGGGCTGGTAGTGATGCAGCCATGGCTTGAGGCCCTGAGCCTCTGCGTGGATGAGCCAGGTAGCACAGGAAGCCCAGGAGGAGCCTCTAAGAACTTGATGTGCCTGTGACTGCTGCCAGTGTTCACTACACGTGTTAGTTAATTTGGTGGCTATTGTGGCTTTAATATATGAAGGGTTAAGTTGGGCATGGTGGCACACACATTTAATCCCAGCACTTGGAAGGCAGAAGCAGGTGAATCTCTGTGAGTTCAAGGTCACCCTGGTAAACATGGTGAGTTCCAGAACAGCCAGGACTATGTACAGAGAACCAGTCCCCCTGCCCCATCTCAAATACGGACGGTTTATTTTGACTCAGGGTGGGAGAGCATGGCAGACTCACAGCAGTGCAGTATGTATTCAGAACCCCTCACATCCTAGAGGATTTGGAGGCAGTGGCTGGGGCTGGGAGTGAGCCTGGGCTATATAGCCCGCAAGACTCCTTCCAGGGCCCACTTTATCCAGCCAGATCCAGCCTCCTAAATCTTCTATACTCCCTCCGAAACAATGCCAGCAGCTGGGAGCCTGTGTTTGGGCACATGAGCCTGTGGGGGATATGTCACATCTAAGTCACAGCACCGCTCCAAGTAATCCAGCCCCATTCTGAGTTACTGTGAACACTTCTACGGGAGGCAGGGCATTCTGACTTGTTCGAGAAACTACCATGAGGTACTTACTTTCCCATGTGATATTAATATTCTGTATAAAATTAATATTAATGATAGGAATACTGATATCCTGGTAATGTTCTGAGAAAGATTGCCTTGTTCATTTTAATGAGTGAGAACCTTTCAAAAGCCAAATGGAAGTTCTTAATTAATGGGAAGTTAGGTCACTTACAGTCCTTCACCATTTAAATAATGCTGCCACCAGTGATCTTGACGTTGTGTTATTTTGCCTGTGTGTAAGATGAGTTCCAGGAAGTGGTGTCTCTGGTCACAGACATACACATTTCGCAGAGCCTGCATCTGAATAAGTCCGAGGGTGGGGTGCTTCTGACAAGACGTGGACAGAATGCAGACTGAAAGTGATGCCATATCCCTGTAGCTGTTGGAGGTCGGAGAAGCGGGAGGCTGTGGACCAGTGTATGGATAAGGGGTAGGGGGATATGTATGGTGAGGGTGAGTGGTGTGTGTGTGTGTGTGTGTGTGTGTGTGTGTGTGTGTGTGTGTGTGCGTGTGCGCATGTGCGCTTACTTCCTAGGGTGCAGGAGGTCTTCTTTCAGTGGCTGTGGATTGGAGACGCATTGGTGCTGGGGTCCCTGAGGAAAAGTGAGGTCCACTCCTGTGTTCATCAGTGAGGCATGCCTTCAAACCTCTTTACATCTCTGTCACTGTGGGCCTGGGTGATAATAAACTTTCTAATTGGAGGGGTGGGATAGACACATCTTTAAACACTGAAGTCTTGCCACAGGTGCTTCAGGAGACACCGTGGTGACTTGTACTCCCCTGCCTCCAAGCACCTGACTTGTTATGTTTGTATGGATGTCATAGCAACGGTATCATCTTCTGTGTCCTTTGATGGCATGTCTGTAGAGTCCTTACCAGCCTTGATGTTTTCACTCTACATTCTCTATTCTTGGGTGCTTTCCACTTTCCCGGGGATCTGGGTTTCGATGTCAGCTAGCTTTTTCGAGAATGGCACATGGGTGCCACAGTTTCGAGTGCTTTTGTGTGTGAGATCAGCTGCCTGTCGCCTTTGTACTTGAACCTGCCATTCACCCTCCTGAAGCCTCAATGGCTTATGCCTCCTATCTCTCAAGAGGAGCCTGTTTCTGCTTCTCTCTTTTCCCTCCTGAGGATGGGTTGGGCAATACTTACTGTTGGGGCTGCCAGATGGCCCCTTGAGCTGAGGATGCTGTCAGATAATCATGAACAGAAGAAAACATCATTTCGAGTGAGGAACTTTGCCTGCCAGTCAGGGCAGCTGGCTGAAAGATCATTTCCCTTCCCTAGTTTGCTTGGGACATTTGTTACTCTAAAAATCTGCACGGCCACTGTGTGCATTCATACAGGCTGTGTACTGCACGGCTTTGGGAAACGTCATTCGAATAAGCCTCGGTGTGAACTGTCTTCCAGTTTTGTGCAGGGTGGAGGCCCTGTGAGCTTGGCCTGGAGGGGGGCTGGGGACACAGAATTCCTTTATCCTGGTGTCTCTTAGACTGCAGTCATTTTCATAGCACCGTTATAGATTTATTCCTAACAGCAAACTCATGTTCTACTGTGATTTGTTTTGGTCTATCCTGGTTCATATTTTCTTTACATAAATGAATTTAAAGGGGAGGTTTTATGTCTCAATTAGAAGTGGAAAGCCAGTAGGACTTGCCTAAAATAGAAAAAGTGCGTGTGTGTGTGTGTGTGTGTGTGTGTGTGTGTGTGCGCGCGCGCGCGCGCGCGCGTGTGGGTATATGCACTAACAGAGTGTGACCATAAAATGAAAGCAATGCATCAGATGCTAGCTGGAGAACTCAACCATCCCTGCCACATGGGGCCACCCACCTCCACCCCTGTCCCTCCTGGCACCTGTCCCTCTTCTCTCAGCAAGTGTTAGAGGATCAGTAAAGAGTGCTGCATAAAAGCAAACTTTTCTCCTGGAAGAAACCTGTTGGGAGGGGAAGGGAGACTGGAGGCGGAATGGGCTCCGTCTGAGTCAGGATTTCTATTGCTGCAACGAAACACCATGACCAAAAAGCAAGTTGGGGAGGAAAGGGTTTATTTAATTTACACTTCTACAGCACCGTTCATCACCGAAGGAAGTCAGGACAGGAAGTCAAGCCGGGCAGGAACCTGGAGGCAGCAGCTGATGCAGACAGAGGCCATGGAGGGGTGTTGCTTGCTGGCTTGCTCAGCCTGCTTTCTTATAGAACCCAGGGGTAGCTCCACCCACAGTGTGCTGGGCTCTCTTCCATAAATCATTAATTAAGAAAAATGCCCTACAGGCTTGCCTATAGCCCCATCTTATTGAGGCCTTTTCTCAATTGAAGCTTCTTTCTCTCCAGTGACTCTAGCTTGTGTCAAGCTGACATAAAACTATCCAGTACAGGCCCCATGAAGGAAGTCGACGTTGACCCTCATATTGTGAGCCCCTGGGGGGACCCATGGAGGCACAGACTTGGCCTAGTCCTCTACCAGCTGCTGGAACATGGCATCTCCACAAGGCGCCTCAGGCTTCCCTCTGTCTGTTCACCGCTGAGTTCAGCGCCCTTCAGAGTGGCATGGCTTCCGAGCCAGGCCATTCTTTGGTTGTGTCAGTCAGGGCTCTGCCCCTGCATCAAATCTTTCCAGCAAGTTTCTTGATGAAAAGCGGGGGCTCTGCAGCCTGTCTTCCCCTCCCTGTGTTGTAGGGTGAGTCTCCTGACCTCCTGGCGCATTAGGCTTTTCATCCATGAGTTGAGAATGCTGCTGGCCTTTCTCCAGGTGCTTATGAGGTCCCCCCAAGAGCACGTGGGCATGGCAGCAGTGTGCACACGGACTGGGGTTCTTTCTCCACTAGGTTTGGTGTCTTTGCTTTCCCTGAGATTCTTCTAATGAGGGAGCAGAGGCCTTGAACCCCAGCTATAGCCAACCATCTGGCTCACAGAGAGATCATAAGCCACTCAAGGCCCTCCCTGGTTCTTAGTTTCTGCCATTGGGTCCTGAAGTTCCCAAGCCCTTCTTCCACCCCAGAGAGCATTTCTTCAAGGGAGGCAGTTTCACAAGTGGGCCATGGCCTCCTGGCTACCCAGTAACTGTCCTCTCCTTTTCAGTTTATCTTCCAAACATGCATTTGGGGGCGGGGGAAGATGGGTCGGGTGTTGAAGGATTCCTGAAGACAAAGGAGAGAGCTCCCAGAAGGAGACCTTGGGAACAAGGACAGAGTATTGCTGAGCACTGACCACACACCAGGTCCATGGAGTGCATCATTTCACTGGACAGCAGTCTGTCTCTGTCTAGGGCGATACTGACTGCTGTAGGAAGGGGGTGTGTCTCCCTGTTCACAGGTGATACTTGATTTCCCACTCGAGTGACTCTTTGATGTAGAGGTTATGGAGAAAGGCAGTTCTCTTCTATCTGGTGAGGCCAGGCAACTCCCACATTCTTTCTCTGCCACCGCCTGGAGGAAGGAGAAGGTAGGCTTCTGTACAAGAGCCCCCTTGGGAGGTGCCATACACCACTCACACTTAGAGGATCAAGACTCAGTCATGAGACCTCATCTAGACCCAGGGCATGCTGGCCTGGCTGCCATTTCTGGCTGTGGAAGCATTATCTGGTGGATAGGTAGCAAGCCTATCACACTGCATGTACACAAGGTGATAGAAAGCTGTGTGGAAACTGAAAGCTTGGCCTGGAGGTGGGCTGGGGACACAGAATTCCTTTATCCCCGTGTCTCTCAGACTGCAAGCATTGTCATAGCACCTTTATAGATAGAGGTGGAAACTAAAAGCCAGAGAGCCTGCCCTGGGCCACAGAGTCTGTAAATGGTAGATTGAGGACTAGCACACGGGACCTAGGAGTGCTAACACTATGGTATTACAATACTTGTTGTTTTGTGTTTTTTGAACCAGAGTCTTGCTATATAGCTCAGGTTGGCCTTGAACATGTAATCCTCTGGTCTTATGATGGCAGGTATGCACCACCATGCCCAGCTAGAATGTCAATAACAAACAAGAATTTAGGTTCCGTAAGTCTGAAATCTTGTAGAATGACTCTGTCTCCTTGGTTTACTTACAATTCCTCAAATGCCAGCGCAAAGGTGTCTGGAGGCCACGGTGGTGCCAGTCAGGGTGCCAGCAGGGGCTCTGTCTTCAGTCTGCCCTCCACTTGTAGAGACCATTATCCCCAGAAAGATGTCCCAACTCTGGACTCCTGCCAGGAATCAAGGCCTGACACCATCTGTAAGAGATAAATAAATCGAAATATCATCAGCGAATAAGTGTGTGCCATCTGCTGCCCTGTCAGTTCAACTGGCAGAGGCCTCCAGAGAACTCCAAGAAGTGCTTGCCAAGGCTCCGCTGCCAGCCTAGTATGAGAAGAGAAGCACCCTGCAGGGCCCGCTGGCCTGCTCTGCGCCCATCCCCAACACTGTTCCTTCCATCCGGCCAGCGTGGGCCTTTCGCCCTTGCCTATTGTCTCTTCACTTACTGGTACATTTACTGGGGACCACTCCGATCTTTTCTGACCTCCCAGCAAGTTGGAATTACCTGCTTAGAGAAAGGTTCCCGTGCTGCATGCCCAGGGCTCTGGCTCTTTGTGAGACCTGTCTCAAGACCAGACTCCAACTTGGAACCAGCCTGATCCAAGGCCCTGCAGCTGGGTCTCTTCTGGGAAGCTGCCGGCTATTCTGACTATTTGTGGAAGCCTCTTTGGAGACATCCCACAGGACAAATGGGTTTCTCTAGATCCAGCCAACTCTGTTAAGAGACAGTGCAAGACAGTGGCCAGAACAAAGGCTCTGTGCCATACTGCTTGGGTTTGGCCACTGCCTCTACCGCTGGCTGTGTGATGCTAGATTCAAGTTTTCCGTGCCTCAGTTTCTTCATCTGTAGAATGGAGGATGATAATGACACCTGCCTCTTAGGTGCTGGTGGTGTGCTGGTGGGATGCATGTGTAAAGCACCTGGAAAGGGGTTTGATAAAAAGGATGTGCATACTGTCTGGCTGCAGAGCAGGGAACAGTGGCACACTTGCGTCCTTATAGCACTCACGAGGTGGACATAAGAATGATCCAAGTTCAAGGCCAGCCTAGGTTACAGTGAGTTCATGGCTCTGTACTACATAGTGATGCCCCCTCTCTTATAAACCAACCCAACCCAAACCCAAACCAAACCAAACCAAACCAAACATCTCCATATTAGCAAATGTAATTTGTTGGCTGACTTTGTGAGGCCAAGGTTACCACTGTCCTCCATCTCCTGCCTGTCTCCCACCCTTGCAGAAATCTCAGCTTCACCATCTGCCAGGGTGTCGAATGAAATCACACTCCCCAGACTCAGCCAAGGTTGGTGGGCTCCCCACGTCCCTTCTCTCAACAATCAAGCTCTACTGCCAGCTAGGACCTGAGCTTCTCTGTGTCCATGCCAAGGGCAACTTGGCCACTCCGCAGCACTCCCCACGTCTCTGCCAGCACTCGGCATCTGTCTCTGGCTGCTTTCCTTGTTTCTGCTTGTGGCTATGCCAGGCTGCCACCCCTGCTCCTGCTGAGCATGCAGAATTACGGCTTCCTGCTTGTGGCTTCCAGGGATGCTCAAGGCTCTCCATGTGGGAGTAACCCTGTCTTACTTGAAACTCAGGGAAGGAATAAAAGATAGCTCTGATAAACTGAGCCAAACCCAGGGCAGGTGCTTCACACTCTACTATTTCAATCAGTCCACAAACCTGGAACGAGGGTATACTAATCCCTATTCACTTTCTGTGGTTTTGCCCATCAGTGGACAGACATAATAAAAAATAGTAAACAGGAAATCTCAGAAGTAAATCATTCCTAAGTTTTAATTTGTGAGGCATTCCAAATAGCATGATGAGGCCCAGTGCTCTCTGCCCGACATGTCTCATCCCTTTGTCTGGAGTATCCACGCTGTATAGACTCCCCTCACATTAGTCATTCTCTACAGACAGACCATCACAGACCATGTGCAGGAAGACCAGCTTCACAAAACTGCCTTTCCATTCTTGCTGTGCCCAAAAGACACACAGTGTCTACAGCATCTGGGTCTCTGTGGTTTCAGGCAACTGGAGATCTTGAAATGTATAGCCCATGCATAGGAGGGGACCATAGTGTTTAGAAAATTTCCACTTGGCAGGTAAGGAAAAGGATCAGAGAGGTGAATCTACATACCAAAGTTACACAGCTCGGAGGAAGGACATGACAAATGTGAACCCAAACCCCACTTTCCTTAGAGTATCTTCCTTTCAAGAAGGAAGCCTTGAGACCCGTGATGAATGACAGTAGGGGTGGGGCCAGTCCCTTTGCAGATATTGCCTGACTTAAACCTGAATAAGCTCAGCATCTTGTTTACATCTACTCCTCATTTAGGCCTCTTGTCAAGGTAGGAGGCTAGAATGATCATCCTCCACTGGGGGAAAAACTCCCCAACAGAATGACTGGAAAAGCATTATTTGTCTGGTGTATCTTGCTTAACAGGTGGCTGAGCTGGGATTTGAACTCATGATTGCATGAAGCCCCCTTTTAACCAGGGGGCTCAGCCTGCCCAGCCTCCTGTTGACCTGGGGTACCCTGCTTTCCCCTGTAGTCCACACAGGAGCCTCTTTCTTAGTGAGACCTAGATTGCAGGAGCAACCTACTGGAGTGACGCCATGGGACCTAGCCTGGATGTGAGGTCAAAGTGAGCCAGTTTTATCCTGGCCAGCGGTGTACACAGTGGATTCTGGGAACCTCCTTCCTGTCTGGGCTAGCCCCCCTGGATCCCTGAGTAGGGATGGGCCTACTGATAGCTCAAGGTGCTGCATGAAAAGCACCTTTTGAGTTCCAGTCCTCTAGCCAGGCCCTTGAGGACAGTAGAGCAGGGGTCCTAGCAGGGAGGGAAGTCTGGGTGCAGAAAGCCAGCAGTCCTGGGGGAATGGAGCCCTGGGCTTCTATTTGTCTTAGTGAATGACTTCAAAAGACTTTTTTTCGACCCAGCATCTGGGGTTTGTTTCAAAACAAGCCCACAGCGGTGGGTGGGGAGTGTGTGGAGGCTAGTTGATTGCCCTGACCAGTGGTGTTCTCACTGGATTCCTGGGAGCCCCCTTCCTGTCTGGGCTGGCTCTTCTGGGTCTGAGTCAGGAACTGATATAAAATGAGACATCATTGTAAGACAAGGACCTTCAGAGTTGTGGGGGGTGAGTCTCTATGGTGAGGCAGATGGTTGGGGAGCAAAGTAGGGTCCTGGTGACAGAGCTGGAGGACATTTGAGCTGGATCTTGAAGGCTGATAAGATCCTCCTGCACAGAATGGAGGGGGGTGAAGGTATAGAGTAGAAAGGATAAAGACATAGAGGGTATCTTAGGGTTTCTATTGCTGTGATTAATACCATGACCAAAGCAGTTTGGGCAGGAAAGGGTTTATTTCAGCTTAAGTTCCACATCGCAGTTCATCACTGGAGAAGTCAGGGCAGGAACCTGGAGACAGGAGCTGACACGGAGGCCACAGAGGAATGCTGTTTGCTAGGTTGTTCCTCATGGCTTGCTCAGCCTGCTTTCTTATACATACATCCACTAGCCCAGGGGTGGCACTGTCCACAGTGAGCTGGGCCCACCCCATATCAGTAATCAATAAAAAGGTGCACTCTTGGTTTGCCCCACAAACCAATCTGGTGGGGGCATTTTCTCAGTTAAGGCTCCCTCCTCTCAAATGACTCTTAGCTGGTGTCAAGTTGACGTCAAACTATCCAGAACAGAGGGTCAGATGGGAGATGGCAACCCATAGAGTGAAGGATGGCACTCAAAGACTTGACTGGTACCAGCTGCATACACATGATCCCTGAACTCAGGAAGCCAAGAGGATCATGAGGTCAGCCTGGGTGACATAATGAGCTGTCTCCAAAAGCCCAAGCCAAAATCAATATAAAAGATACAGTGTCTGTGATGATCTCAGAGTGTTCAGGTCCTCTGCTTGGTGACACAGTATGCCGCCCTCAGAGCTACCATTGCCCCTGCAGTGTCAACATCATTTCTTGTGTGTCTCTTCCCTCTGAAGTCCGCCTGACACATCCCATTCCCATCCCTGTCTTTGCTGTGCTTGCCAATACGCCGGCCGCCCATCTGCCAGAGCACCCCTCCGCAGAGTTCTTGCGAAGGCAGGCTGGGGAAGGATCTCCATTATTTCTTGCACAGCCATGTCCCCGGCACCCTCAAATGTTCCAGGCAGTGAGGCCATAGCAGTGACCAAGACTCGTGTGTCCACAAAGCGTTGTTGGTTGTTGAACACGGGTGACATCCAGGTTGCGGAGGTCCAGCATCAGGGGCTGCCTTGTTTAGGAGTGCCAGGGCACTGTGCTCTGATGAGAAGACTCAGGGGTGGCTGAGACACAAAGATGGCTTTGGGTCACAATGGAGGTTTATAAGGGCTGGGATTTAGTCTTCTTGGCTCACTGTTGTGTTACCAGCACCCAGAACCATGCCAGGCACACAGTAGGTTTTCAGTAAAGTTTGGCAGAATATAGTTGCATGGATATGAAAGGCTGATATTGCTCACTTAAGGGAAGTTGCTTACTTTTTATTGGCATGTACTCTACAGGATGGGGGGGGCTTTGTTATGACATTTTCACACATATGTGTGACATATTTTGGTCACTTTCAGCTCCCATTATCCTTCTTCTTCTCAAACTCTATTTCTGTGTTTTTAAAACTAAATTATTATTATCAGTTTGTGTGTCTGTCAGTGAGGTGTGTGTGGGTGTGTGTGCCACAGTGCATGTGTAGAAGAGGTCAGAGGACAACCCTGTGGAGTCAGTTCTCTCTTTCCACTTTGTATAGGTCCTGAGAATTCACTCAGGTCTCCCGGCTTATGCTGCAGGCACCTTTACCACTGAGCCATCTCTTCAGGCCATCTTTTCCCCCTTCAAATCTAGATTTTGCGTGAAAGAAAACACGAATTTTGTCTTTGTGATACTGTTTATGTTCCTTAACACGACGATTTCCAGTTCTTTCAGTTTTCTTGAAAATGACAGCATTTCATTCTTGATGGCTGAGCAAAACATCTTCCTTCTCCATTCACTGGCCGCCGGGTTTCCTGTCTGGTCCTAGAACTCGGCTGTTGTGAATACTGCTGTGATAAACATGGGTGGGCAGGGAAGGAAAAGGATATTTTTAGGACTCAAAATTAAACACTTCTAGATAAGCTTAGTACATTGGTTTCAATTTTTATGAGAAAGAGAAAACATGCTGTGTGGGTTCAGGCACATGATCTCCAGGCAGTTTCAGACACTGTCCACACATTCACCTCTAAGGTCCAGGACAGGTGTGTTCTGTAGACAGTCAGGACAATAAACAGGCAAACAAACACGTCTTGCAGACCTGCCCACACTCTGCTCCTCCAGACCCTGGGCCATGAAGGCCTCCTGGTTGCTGGATCTTCACCCTGTCCGTGATTCTATAAATGGCCACAGTACACCCCTGGGATGGTACCATCTGCTTCCTGCCAGGCCCCAGTGACCCAGATGGCTGGTATGTCAATTCTCATCTAACCAGACAACAAATTACCTAACTACCCATACCCATAGGGTCTCTTCAGTCACTGCTGGTCACTGACATTATGGGTGGGTGACTGGTACAGGCTCTGTGCTGGAGTCCCACTTGAGGATCTCTGAGGGTGTACTGCCTTGGTGAAGAGGCCCCCTTTTGGGTTTATCCAAGTTGTTGTATTACCAGTAAAGGACTCAGGAGTCAGATATTGGGGTGAAAACCGAATGGATGGAGTGGTGGAGGAGCAACCAGCTTCCCTCATTTACTGGAGACCCAGCAAGTGCATCCCTCCACACGCCCCCAGACCAAAAAAGGCCGTGAAGCTCTAAGTCCCTCCCTATTCCTTCCTCTGCATCTCTCTATCTCCCTGGGTCCTCTGACCTCCCTATGTCTAATTCTTGTCAACTGGTTGCTGGCTCCACCCCCAATCCAAGGTTAATTTTATTAACACAGTCTTGGAGTTTTACAGTGCAATCAAATATCCCGCAACAGCACCCTCTAAGGCTGTGGGAGTGAATGTGCCCTATCCCTTCTAGGTATGCAAGAGCCCATGTGTGTATTTCTCTAGACATAGTGCCTGCTCTGTGAGGGGAGCAAGCAAGTCAACCTTCCTGTAGCTGAGGACCCCTTCTAGCCTCTGAGTCACGCAGCATTTCCACAAGGTCTTGGACACCCTCCCGTTCTTCCTGTGGGGAAAAGATTCTTGCTGAGCTCGACTCTTTCCCTTTCCCGGGGCCAGTACTCCCTAGGGGTCTTGCCATCTCTTCAGGGTGCTGCTCATGAGGTCCAAACTGCGTCTCCTCTGGCATCGGCTCCCTGCCACCACAGAGTCATCTTCTATTGAAGCAGGTCCACATCACCTTCTTGGGGAGCTCTGGGGATACCATGGGACTTGTAGGGACTGCCCTCTCCATCTTAGAAAGTCAATTTGGATGGTGATTGACACCCTTCGATGCACAATTTGAATCATCTGGGGGCTTTAGACCCAGGAAATCAGTCTCTGTGTGAGACCTCTTTCCTAATGCAGATCTCTTAAATCCAGTGCCCTTCAGGACCCTTCCTATCCTCTTCAGTTCGTGGTCCAAGAAAGAATGTTGCCATCAGGTGACGGCAAGATCACAGTGCTTGGGTCTGGCCTCTGGCTCATATGTATGTGTGTGACAGAAGGGTCAGTGCACTTGTCTTTGGTTTATATCCCTCATAACCGTTTAATTAAACATATCAACTTAATAATACCTGACACATTGATGCTAGTGCCGTAAGGGCCACTTGTAAAAGCAGCAAATCAATATGGCGCCAGGCAGCCTCTCTCCCATTAATGTCTAGTGATTAATCGCCTTTGTGGAGGCTACAGCATCTTTTGTGTTTAGATGTCAGTTGTTAGGCATTTGGTTGTTGAAGTGTCCTGTCTTCCTCTCGTCAAATCTATGATTATTCCTAAAACGTCAGCTTTGCCCTGCATAGGCAGTGTAGGCTGAGTCGGACCATATCTGCTCACATATATTTTTAGCTTTGTGAAACAGAAATAAAAAGTGTGAGCACCATTTATTTATCCCCACGTGTATTTCACTGCCTGCCTAGAGTTATGTTCCCAGGGGATTCCTTACAGGACCCAGCTGCAAAATGTAGCAGTGGCAGCAGCTGGACACAGTTGGAAACTGACATAGCAATGAGAATAGAGGGCTGAGGTGTTTCAGGGCCCGGAGTTTGGAGTTTGGAGTCCTGAGCTTTGTACTCTGGTCCATCGCTTGATGGCCCTGTGGTCTTGGATGAGTTACAGAAAGTTCAGGGCCTCGGTTTGTTTCTAAAGTGGGGCTTCTTGGAGGTTGTTATGGGATGAAAAAGAATGCACCCCACAAAGGGAAGAGACAGCCTCAGTAGACAAAAGACAACATTAGTTACCTTTCTGTGGCTGTGGCAAAATACCATGACCAATGCAACTTGTCGAAGAAAGAGTTTATTTGGATTTATAATTCCACAGGCATAAGAGTCCATGATGGCAAGGAGGCCTGGAAGCGAGTGATAGCCATGGCAGCTAGAGCAGAAGCTGAGGGCTTCACTTGAAACCGCAAGCAGGAAGCAGAGAAGAAACCCCAACCTCTGCCCCCAAGTGAGATGCTTCCTCCAACAAGGCCACATCTCCTAAATCTACCTGTCTTAGTCAGGGGTACTATTCCTGCAATGAAACTCCATGACCAAAAGCAATTTGGGGAGGAAAGGGTTTATTTGACTTACGCTTCCACATCACTGTTCATCATCGAGTGAAGTCAGGACAGGAACTCAAGCAGGACAGGAACCTGGAGACAGGAGCCAATGCAGAGGCCAGGGAGGAGTGCTGCTTTCTGGCTTGATCTCCATGGCTTGCTCTGCCCCAGGTGCTCTCCAGAGTCAAAGCAATCCTGAACAGAATTCCAACGTACTTTTCTGCAAAATATTGACACGTTGGTCCTAAAATTCACATGAAAACGCCAGGAATTTGGAATAGCTGAAACAAAATTTAAACTCAGCATTTCTCATGTCCAAGCTTACTACTAAGCTCCACAGACAATACAGTGCTGGCATAATGGTAGCCATGAAGAGCAACCTCATACAAGATGGAGCCTGCACTCATACTGATGGGTTTCTGTCAATGGGCCAAACAATCCAGTGCTGAGAAAGTCATCTTTAGCAGTGGTGATGGAATAGCTGGGACCCGCATGCCAACACCAGACCCCTTCATACACAGACCCATGGTCAAGTGTAAGTATTAAATGTACAAGACTTGGAGAGTGAAGAAGTGAATCTCTATGAGATAGGCTAGGCAATCCTGAGATATGATCCCAAAACACGCAGGATGAAGAAAATTGCAATAAGTGGGTCTTCATTAAAGCCTGAACTCTTTATTCTATTGCCTGCTTGTATCTATTATCTATCTATCTATCTATCTATCTATCTATCTATCTATCTATCTATCTATCTATCATCTATCACCTAACTATAATCTATGACCTGTTGATCTGTCATTTGTCTATAATCTATGTATGTATCATCTATCTTTCTGTACCTAGCATCTGCTTCTTCATATCTATCTAGGTGTCTACTAGGTATATATCCAGGCAACTTCAAGGGCATCCCTAGTGACAAAGGGCAAGCAATTCCCAGTGTTAGGAAACTAGAGACCTCATCCACTGTGGGTGGGAGGCCAGATGGCCCAGCTGATTCGTAGATACCCCGTGTCTCCTTGAGGTCATGACCCACGATTTTACTCCCAGGGAATGCCCCCAGAGAAACAAAAGCTTGGCTACCAAAACCTTGTCCATGAACACTAGCAAATGCCAGTCAAAAGGAGCACACACCCATGCCCTTGGGCTAGAGACTGGATAGCTGAAATGCAGTACCAGCGCTGTGTGCCTTGTCTTCAGGACACATGGTCCAAGACTCAGTGGATGCTGGGACCTTCCATAGAGCAAGCTGCATCTGGACTAGTTTCCCTCATGGCCTGCAGTGCTGCCACACAGTCCCCAAGCTGTCTGTCCTTCCATGTTCTCTGCATGGGGCCTCTTTTCGCCATTATTCTCATACTTGGGACCTTCATTAACTAGAATAAGGGTTACCCAAACACAAGCCTTGTGATACTTTGAAGTTCATGAGGTAACAAAGAGGCTACTGAGAGACTGACCAGAGGCGTTTGTATACAGTGTGGATTCATTGCTCAAATGGCTGAGGAGTAGAAAGAGTGTGGGGACGCACCACGCTGCTGTGAATGGGGTGTGACAAAAACATCTGAGTTTTTTATTTGTAGAATTTTCCATTTATTACTTTGAGGCTATGGTTGACCATAGGTAACTGAAGCTACAGAAAGCAAATCAAAGGAATGTGTTCTGTACTAAAAAAATAAATAAATGAATCAATGAAGGGCCAATACACTGTACACCTCAGACACCTTAGAACCGTGATGTTAAGAGAGAGAAGCCAGTCACAGAAGGCCATGGACCGGATGACACCATTTCTGTGAAATCCCACACTGAGCAAACCTAGAGACAGAAAACAGATTAGTCATAGCCTAGGGCTGGGAGGGTTGGAGGAAGGGAGGATGGACTGCTAATAGGTACAGGGTTTCTTTTGGGGACAATGAAAATGTGGAAAAATGATTGTAGCGATTGTCACCAAGACTTGTGACAATACTGGGGACACATGGAGAACCATTGACTTTCCTTAGAACAATGATCCTGGGCCATGTGAATTACACTTCAAGCAAAGCATTGTTAAAGGGAAGAGACCGCACAACCCTGGCACATAAACCTTAACTATGACCTGGAGCCAGGCTTGGTGGGAGCTGGAGCCAGAGTTGGTGCTGGGAGCCCATCCTCTCCAGGCCCAGGAGAAAGTCAAGGGCCACCATATTCCCACAGGCCCATGCAGAGGTTTTAACTTCTTTTAGATGGGTAAAGTGCTTGATACTTAACACATTCATCTTTATACCAATGAGGTTGTGAAGTATACATTTTTTGAGACGGTGTGCTGGCTAGTTTGACGTCAACTAGATCCAAGCTAGAGTCATTTGGGAGGAGAAATCCTCAAATGAGAAAATGGCTCCATAAAATCTGGCTATAGGTGTGGCGGTATTTTACTTGTACTGAAATGTGATTTTAATTGTATGTTAATAAATAAAGTTGCCCGGGGGTCAGAGCTATTAGAGCCATAGCAAGAGCGTGGCGGTGGTGGCGCACGCCTTTAATCCCAGCACTTGGTAGACAGAGCTAGGTAGATCTCTGTGTGTTCAAGGATACAGCCAACATTGGAGACACACGCCTTTAATCTCAATACCATAGAGGACCTGGAGGGCTGTACATACAGGCAGTGACGACGCAGTCACGTGTTTGGGTTTACAACCAATGAGAAGGCAGAACAGGAAGACTATATAAGACAAACACACAGGAAGTAGGCCCCTTCTTCCCCCTTTTTGGAGAGCTCTCTTGGCTGAAGCAGGAAGGGTAAGGCTCTTAGTTCTGACCTCTTGGCTTTCTTCTCTGAATCGGCTCTGTGTTTCTTATTTAATAAGACGGTTGGTTACATCTACATGTAGGGCATTTTCTTAATTAGTGACTGGTGGGGGAGGGCCCAGCCCATTGTGGGTGGTACTACCCTGTTCTGGTGGTCCTGGGTTCTATAAGAAAGCAGGCTGAGCAAGCCACAGGGAGCAAGCCAGTACGTAGCACCCCTCCATGGCCTCTGCATCAGCTCCTGCCTCCAGGTGCCTGCCTGCCTGAGTTACTGCCCTGACTGCTTTTGATGATGAACTGTCACATGGAAGTGTAAATGAAATAAACCCTTTCCTCCCCAGGTTGTTTTTGGTCATGGTGTTATCACAGCAGTATAGCAGTATCAACCCTAACTAGGACAGATAGGGTCTCACTATAAAGTTTGGGCTGTCTTCAGATTCATGATCCTCCCAGCTCAGCCTCCCAGACGCTGGGATTATAGGCATCTGCCACTACACCTGACTGAAATATAATTTTCCGTTAGTTTTCTTTTCTATCTAGGGAAGAGGTCATGAAGGCAAAGAATCCAAGATCCAATCAGTGTGCTGGTCTGGTCTGAATTTGAACACCCCACTTAACCTCTACAGCTTTTGGGAAAATAGTATATCATTGAAGAAAGTTAAAAACAGTTTACTCAAAATGTAACAAAAAATTCAATTTTCTTTCTTGAGGGGAGGTGTTGTTGAGCTTGAGCCCCGGTCCTTATGAGCGCTTGTTACTCTGCCACTAGGCCAGCTCCTCAGCCCCCTTCCTCCTTATCGCTCCCTTCCAGAATGTTCTTGCTTGTCAACACATCTCTCTTTGTATTGTTGATCATAATCTGAGCAGCACTGTTTTGCCATTCGACCCAGGCTGGTGGCTCGGTGTCTCAGAGCCTTGCTGTTTTCATCTGTAAAGGAAGGGTCTGGCCTCTCGGTGAGGAGCAGAGGGTAGAAACAAGCATGCCTGAGCACCGGCATGCTGTCCACCCGAGGGTGGCCTGATGGATCTTGAGCAGGAGTGACACAAATCAGAGGAGAGACAACCCCTTGGAAGGACTTTCAGGCCCCCCCCCCCCCCCCAGGCCCTGGCTTCCTTAGCCCCAGCTGCCACCACGGCATTCTGGGCCTTGCCATTGTCCTGTGGCCTCCCGGAAGCTCAGGATCCAGAGTCCTTCAGGGAACTTTGTCGGAGAACTGTGGAGGTTCCAAACAGGCAAGAGGAATTAGGGCAGGAAAGGTTTAGAGAGGAGCCTGGATAGGCCAGTGGAATCCTCCCTGGGTCCACAGTGGGAATTTGAGCTCTCCTCTGTGTGTGTGTGTATGTGTGTGTGTGTGTGTGTGTGTGTGTGTGTGTGTGTGTGTGTGTGTGTACATCTGCTTCATGTGATCGGCATACAGAATGGACAGGAAAGAACTGGATGAGTCTGGGAGAACAGGACGCACAGCCTGGGCAGGATGATGGTCAGGAGGAGATGCAGGACAGGAGGTGGAGGAGCTTAGCCCTGTGGCTTGGCCAGGGATGGGGAGCTGGTGGTGCCTACCCAAGTTCCTGGTACACAACAGGACTGCTTGGAATCCTGGTTGAAGGAGCTGCCTGGGTCCGGTTAGGGGTGGTGCTGCCTCTGGGACTCTTGGAAGGGGTCAGGCAGATTGTGAAGCTGTGTCCTCCTGTTCTGAAAGCCTTCTTTTCTTTCCCAAGGTGAGACATGCCGCAGCTTCATTGACCTGGCCCCAGCCTCAGAGAAAGGTAAGTAGTTGGCTCTGCCCTACCTGGGTGCCTGCCTCGGTCTGGTGGTTTGTCAGAGCCTGGCTGTCTGTCCTGCAGCCCTGAAGCTTCCAGAAGGTGGATGTCCTGTCACACAGCACTGCCTGTCTCTGGGTGTGATGAAGTGAGGGGGTCCAGTGGAAGAGGGGCACCTTGGCTGGGTATTGAACCTACCCCAAAGACTTGCCATTTCCTTGGAAAGCTCCGTCAAGTCTCATGGGGAGACTGAGGGATAAGGGGTAAAGAAACTCAGTGTCCCTCAGCTGGCAGAAAGGAGGCAATTCTCTCAGCTGAGCGAGTGTCCAGCTGCAGGGACTGCTTCCTCTGCTTCTTCAGGTTCCCTGGAGCCATGTCCTATTTGTGCACATGGCCAATCCTGAGGTACTGGGTTGAGCCACCAGGACCTGGCTTTTACCACAGATAACTAGCAATCACTGTGGTGAACCAGCAGTTTTCACAAAGAGGGCTGGTGGCTCCTGGGGGATTGGTTACTAATCATTGTCCATCTCTGTCAGCCAAGACTTCTGTTAACCTCAGATGAAAGGTCTGTCCCTCTTACTGCCACTGCTGAAGGGGAAACATCCCAGAGGGATTACATCACCAGAATTTCAGATCAAAGGGCAGGTAGAGCTTTTGAGACAGGACCTTGAGTCCAGTGTGGGCTTGTCTGAGCAGGACTCTGGGTGCGTGCCTCCCTTAGAATGGTGGGTGAGCTCTGCAGATACATCCAGTGTGAGCCTGTAGGCACCATGTGTGCCTGTGGTGGTGCTCCAGGGCACCTGCATGGGTATGGCCATGCAGGTGCTCTGTGGAATACTGTGTGTCTGTGTACAGTGTAGGCATGTTGGCCCTGCTCTTCCAAAGGTCTCAGGTCTCTCTTGCTCTCTTTATGGGGACTGAGGGCCCCCAAGAGCGTATATCATCTGTTTTACCGGTGGTGCAGTTTGACTTTTAGGGCTTGGTGGCCACACAGAGGACTGTCTGATGGCATTTATCAAATGTTTATGAGGTGACTATGTGGCAGGCTTTGTCACTTGGTGATAGAAGGCTTTTCTGTCCCCACGGCCTCTCAAAGGCTCTGGCTTTTCCTCTGGGTGGCAGGGTCAGTTTGTGGCAGCTGAATGGCTCTCCCAGCTGCCCCCTTAGGCCCCAGGTGCTCTTGGGTCAAGCTACCTGCTCCCCATATTCCCTCTGCACTTGATTCAAATAACAGCTCAAGGCGTAGAGATGAATGACTTTCTCTGAGCCATCCCCCACCCCTCCCTTGGAGTCTGCCCCAGCGAGTCCCCGCTCTCCCCAAGCATACTTTTCTTCTAGACTCTGTGGGCCACACCAGCTTCCTCCTTCCTGGAGTCCTTCTGATCTGCTAAGGTAACAGAATGCCCCCTGCCAACACACACCAGTGGGCCTCACCGCACGGTTCTCTGGGCCCTGTTCTTCACACACAGAGTCACACAGCCCCTCCCACAGTTGAGGAAACAGGAACAGGAACCTCCCATAGTTAGGAGGTTGGATTATAACCTGGTTCTTTCCTTGTTTCTTTCTTTTCTTTTTTTTTTTTTTAAAAAAAAATGCTTACATTTAATTTATTGTGCATGCATGTATGCATGTACATACGCACCACAGCACACGTCTGCAAGTCAGAGAGTAATCTGTGGGGATTGGTTCTCTCTTTCTACCATGTGTGTCTTGGGGGTTGAACTCAGGTCATCGGGCGTGGTGGCAAGTGCTCGTACCCCTGAGTCGTCTTTCTGCTTGCTGTTTGTCTCTTGAGACAGGGTCTCATGTAGGCCAGGCTGGCTTTGAACTCCTGATCTTCCTGTCTCTACGGGACCCGGTTCTCAGACGTCTGGTTCCTCTGCTGCCAAGGTAGATCCAGGGGATTGTGGGAAGCCTGGGGTCCCTTCTTCATGGCCTCTGCGTGAGTTCAGGCTGACATTTCCCTCCTTGCCTTAACCTCTGTTCTAGACATTTTTATGTTTCTATGGCAGATTATTGGCTACTCAGCCTCTTGGTGGCCACCATGGTCTTATGATTTATTGTGGTGGTTTGAATAGGAATGGCCTTCGCAGACTCATGTGTTTCAATGCTTGGTCACCAGTGAGTGGCACTATTAGGACATGTGGCCTTGTTGGAGTAGGTGTGGCCTTGGAGTGGGTGTGGCCTTGTTGGAGTGGGTGTAGCCTTGTTGAAGGAAGTGTGTCATTGTGGGTGAGCTTATTTCTTATTTATTTAATTATGGTGAGTGTGGACTCAAGGACTCACACATGCTGGGTGAGTGCTCACCAGTGAGCTACACCCTAGTGTCAGAATGATTTTTAAAATTTTATTTATTTTTTTGTGTATGGGTGTTTTGCTTGCATCCATGTCTGTATACCAAATGTATGCCTGGTGCCTGAGGAGACCAGAGTTACAGACATTTATGAGCTACCATGTAGGTGCTGGGAACTGAACCTGGGTCCCCTGGAAGAACAGTCAATGCTCTTAACTGTTGAGCCATTTCTCCAGCCTGTGTGAGTGTGTGTGTGAGTGTGTGTGTGTGTGTGTGTGTGTGTGTGTGTGTGTGTGTGTGTTTGCGTGTGTGTTGTGCAGTGTATCATCTTTCTATAGCCCAGGCTAACCTCAAACTCATGATCCTCCTGTCTGAAAATCCTGTGTGCTGGGCTCAAACCTAACTTAGAATGCTCTTTTCTTTTTAAAACAAAAATCACATAACAGATCCTTCCTGTGGGTCACATCTTACTTAGGGTAAACTCAGTATTGTTGCTATGCTCTTATAGGCCTTATGTGACCTGGCCTCCTACCCAGGATGGCATCTCCTGCCACCTCCCCTTCCTCACCACATTCCAACTCCAGAACACTTGCTGTTCCTTTGGTCAGCCAAGCTGATGTGTGTCCCAGGGCCTTTGCACATGCTTGCTACTCCCTGCTCCCGGAAAGCTGTTCTTCCAGAACTCTGTCCCAGTTATCCATGTGGTGATACTTTGTTTGTGCTCTAACAAATAAGGCTTGCCTGGAGATCAGAGTGCAGAGCTAGCCGCTATTAACCATAGAAGCCAGGCGGTGGTGGCACACACCTTTATTTCCAGCACTTGAGATCTCATGCCTTTGATCCCAATACTTGGAAGGCACATGCCTTGAATCCCAGCAGTAGGGAGGAGGGAACAGGAAGTGATATGGCTGGGCGGGGAGAGGAATATAAGGCAGAAGGAGATAGGAGTTTGGTCCCCTTTTTGGCTGAGGAGTTGGTAAGGTGAGAGGTGGCTGTGGCTTGCTCCTTTAGCTCTCTGATCTTTCAGCATGTACCCTGATATCTGACTCTGGGTTTTTATTATTAAGACCAATTAGAATTCGTGCTACATATACACACTTAGAGAAATCTTAGTAGCACCTAAGTGCATATGCTAGAGACAGAGGACTGCTATGGGCTCCCCTTTGATGTTAATACTGCATTGCTTTATCAGTGTTTGCAAAGACATGCACACGCCTACTTGTGGATGTAGATGTCCATACATTTTATGTATATGGAATCATGAATTCCCTTTTTTATCAGTACCCACAACTTCTCACTCCTCCCCCTCATCTCCCTGCTCCCCCACATCCTTCTCCTCTTTTTCCTTCTGTGCTATGGGTGAACGAAGACCTAGCATATGGTAAAGCACGGTTTCTACTCCTGAGCTGCACTCAAGCTCTCTCTTCCTTTTGTGAATAGCTAGAGACTGTCCCTCCCATGACATGGAGACTTCATTTAAGCAGCTGGACGCTCAGTCTGAGTTGCTTTTGTCCCTTGTTCTGTATCATAGCTAAACCTTGGGGACCTGCACACATCTCTCTCCCTCTGAGGCCAGTACACTCCCGGGCCTGGGAGATAGCCACCTGCAACTTTTCCTTTTCCAGCTCTAATTGTATGACAAGAGCGCCACACCTCTTTTCTTTAGGAGGACCTTGTGCCTCACTCTCTCCAGGATTTCCATAGTGACCTCTCAGCTGGCTGCCTGTTTTCCAGGCTGCACTGCTTAAAATCCATTCTGCACCTACAGAATGCTCTAGAAGAGAATGATGAGCCTGAACATCTGACAGCTGCTTACATCAACATGGGGTGTGGCCGATGGTGCTAGGCCTGCCTCCCTACTAACATCTGTTTCTCTAACTCTCCACCATCTTCTCATGCCTCTGTGCCTTGCTGATCTTGCTTGACCTTACAAACTTCTATTCATACTTCAAACCCTTCATAGGCATGACTCATTTTGGAAAGCCATCCCTGAACCTCCCCAAGACACCTGTCTATAGTGATGTGCTATGTCAGCACCCATCACACTGTTTTGGAGCCTTGTTTACCAGGCTGGCACTCCCTGAGGACAGGCAGTGCTCTCTCTCACTCTAGAGTGCCAAATGCTATTGACACACAGAAAGCATTTAGTAAAGGTTTGCTGAATGAAAGAAGGAAAGAGGGAAGGGCCTTGGGCATAGAACTGGGAGATATCTTTTGTTTAGGGACCTGGATCCATCCTCTGCAGCCTGCATCTGCTCCAGCCTTCATGGCTGAGCAGCTTTAATCTCTCTCTCTCTCTCTCTCTCTCTCTCTCTCTCTCTCTCTCCACTTTCTGCGGCCAGCAAGCCAGGGTCTTTGACAGGGACCAGGCAGGAATCTGTGGGAAACAGTGTCACAACTAGCTGGTTTCATGTCTCAGTGCTGTGAAACAACTGAGTCGGTTCTCGGTGCGCCCCTCCAGTTTCTCAGCCTCTCCACGGCTCTGCCCTGAATCATAGCGCCATTCTTCTGCTCACTTAATTTAGTGCATTTTATTGATTATGTTGTAGAAGTGGGATATGCGGCGATGAGAACATGCTGGAGAGTGGAACCACCTCCACAGGGGCCCAAACTGCCATTGGCACTACCCTGGGGTCGTTGCTGGCCAGCACGGTCGTCAGCCCTGCCATCTGGGCTCTATAGTAACAACCTTCCTTGAAAACAAACACACAGCAGAGCCCATTTACCTGGAGCCATTATACCCCCCATCTTATCCCCTACCCCAGGAGGGCACCCCTACCCCAGGCAGACACCCCCTACCGCAGGCAGGCACACTGTCACCTTGCTCAGGAGCAGCCTGTCCTGTCCTGTGTCACCCAACCTGGTCCTGCAATTGTCTTTCTGTGTGTGGATGGAGCTGGGCAGTATGGAGACTCTCCTAGCCAACCTCCAGGGTAGTGGTTCTCAACCGGTGGGTCACGACCCCCTTGGAAGTTGCATATCAGATATTTACATTGTGATTCATAACAGTAGCAAAATTACAATTATGAAGTAGCAATGAAAATAATTTTTATGGTTGGGGGGTCACCACAACATGAGAGACTGTATTAAAGGGTCACAGCATCAGGAAGGTTGAGAACTGCTGTTGTAGAGGGGGCCAGAGCCACAGTCTGTGGACAGAGACCTTCAGGAGGATAGGTGGATGGTGGGTGATACAGGAAGGGTCTAGAAGTGGCTTCTTGTCTGGTCCCAGGGCAGCAGGAGAAATAGCTCTGTGGGATGAAGGGCCTGTGAAAATGCTGTCAGTGTGGGGACGGCAGCAGGTTCTCAGGAGACCGTGGTGAAGAGCTGAGCAATGGAAGGAAGGGAGAGGCCAGAGAGGCATAAGTGCTCGCTCAAGGTCACACAGTGGTCAACACTGGCTTACCTCCTACTGCAGAGGACTTTCGAGCAGTGTCCTGTGTACTCTGCCTCTTCCCTCCTCAGCCACGCTTCCCTTGCAGCCGCTGAGCTCAGGGCCACCGACCCCACACCCACCTCCCCAGCTCTAATTCTGCCTTTCTTTCCCAAAGTTCAGCATCTCTAATTATGGACTCATGTAAAGCCCCTCAGCCTGGGGGAGGACGGCTCCCAGATCACAACATCTAATGGTTACTTTAGCTGCTCCAATTCCAATTACGAAGGATTACCTTTCCAGGTAATTAGGGATCTGGGTAGCTTTGCCTGCTCTTTCTCTCGCAGAGCGTTGTATTAACCCTGACCAGTGACCGGCTTTCATGTTCTATAATTGGAAATGCTTCCTCTGTGCTGAGAAGCCTGTTGAGCGTAAACAGCGGTGATTTAAATTTCTAAGTGGCTCTGTGGGCCCTGCACACTCTGCTGAGAGATCGTTGTGCGGCTCTGGGGTCCACAGGCTCAGCACAGGATTGGGCAGCACGCATCCTGCACGTTTGGGTGAGGGGACCAGGATCCACAGAACATTTGCCTGCAAGTCTACCCGCTGCTCACCGCTGAACCACCCTGCTTGGGATGCCCTGACATTTGTAACCAGATCTTATCGAATGTGTTAGTTCACTGCCACTGTAACAAATACTCCACGTAACTTACAAAGAGGCAGGATTTCTATCAGCTCATCGTGTGGGAGGCTCCATCCCCTGATCCTTGGCCTTGTCGTTTGGGGCTTATGTGAGACAACACATCTGTCGGGGTTCAGTGGCAGAGCACACAAAGGGAAGGCTGGACCAAGCTCCCCAAGTCCCCTTTGAGGCCACACCCCCAGTGACCTCACTTCCTCCCCAGATCTGTAGCGGTCGCATCTTCCATATAAAGGACACATCACTTGTGTCCGACATCTGCCATGGGCATGGTACTATGTGCTCCTCCATGGTGCCTGTGCAGTGCGAAGCGTATTCCAGAGAGCCTGTACTACCAGGCACAATGCACATGAGATGCAAATACTATGTCAGTGAGTTGAAATAGCTGCTGGTCTGCTTTGTCAGGGCAATAATAAGAAAAAAGCCAATCTGTATTCAGTATGGATCCCTTTCCTTTTTTTTTTTTTTTGAGGCAGGATCTCACTACATAGCTCAGGCTAGCCTCAAACTCATGATCCTCCTGCCTCAGCCTCCTGAGGGGTGCACCACTGTGCCTGGCACAATCTCTTTTCAAGTATTTCCCTGGTGTAGTTGAGCATGGGCACAGACTTGTGAACACAGAGGGCAGACCGTGGTTTCCTCCATATAATTGACTAAAGGAAATGCATGGGTATTTAATAGGTGCTCTGTGAGTTCACAGAAAAGCACATAGCCATGGAACCCACCACCTGGTTAAGGCACGAAAACAGGGCAAGCTCAAAGATGTGAGACCTGCAGTCCCCAACACCCAGCCGGTGTGGCTCGAAGCTGAAGCTGCCAGGCTGTGCGCCTCCCTGCTGTCCTTATCTGAGGCCCTGCGGCTTGCTGTCTCTCTGGGCATTGCTTTGGTTTGTTTTAGACTCCTCCCCAGCCGTGGCTTCAGGAGGCCGATATGTTTTCCTTAGGATGCTTTAAAATGACTCTTACGAACAACATCAAAAGCTTATAGGGCTGAGGGACGGCTCCATCGGTAAAGCGGTTGCTTGACAAGCGTGAGGATCTGAGTTTGAGCCCCAGGACCCCCAGGAACAACACTGGGTGTGGGTAACATGAGCTTGCAGTCCCAGCGCTGGGGAGGCAGAGATGGAGGATCCCTGAGGCTCACTAACCAGCCAGACTAACCTGCTTGGCAAGTTCCAGGAAACTGAAAGAATCAAACAAAATATAAAAGCAGAACAGAGCAAAGGAAGGTGAATGATGTCTGAAGGCTGACATCCTCTGGCCACTGCATGCCCACACACACCTGTGCATCACACACACACACACACACACACACACACACACACACACACACACACCAACTTATTTCTGTTTTAGTAAATGCCAGGCCCACCCATACAACTAACTGAGAAGTTGAGGCTATCTCTATACCAAGCTATGCTTGGGAAAACCAAGGCTAAGAGAGGTGGAGACATCTTGTTTGAGATAACATGGGCAGGGGCTAGGGTATTCCCTGTGTCACCAGAATGTCTCCTGCTCTGGGAGAGTGAAGTGAATCCTGGGCACACTGGCCAGGGAGGTGAGCTGGCCAAGGAGGGACTACGGGGGGTGGGGTGGAGAGTGCAGGGGCTCTGGTGACCCCCCATCCCTCTGCCTCCCGTGTCTCGCTTTGTTTCCTTCTTGCTCTGCCTGCTGCTCTGAGAAAGGGACAAAGTCCCCAAAGGTCACATGCTAAAGGCTTGTCTCTCAGCCTGGGGCACCTCTCAGAGCTAGAAGAAACTTCAGGGGCAGGCCTGGTGAGAGCCAGTTAGGTTGTTGGGGCTGTGCCTCAGGAGGGAACGTGGGGACCCTGGACCCTTCTCTCATCTCCCTGCTTCCTGCCCACAAGGAAGGAAGCTGCTTTCCCACTGTGTACTCTAGCCATGATAGACGGTGCCTCCACAGGTCCAAAACAAGGGGCCAAGAGACTGTAGCTGAAGCCACCCACAGCGATATCCTCCAGCTGAAGCACTTCTTTCAGGCTCAGGAAGCAAAACTCAGAAGCCTCAGGAAACTTCCAGAGTTGTGGAACTGTCAGGACCCCTCCTGCAGTCATGCAAACAGGAACACTGGTGTGGCATCCGTGGGGGTACAGCTTCCGGGGGTGCAGCTTCTGTGAGTGACCCCAGTAACCTCACTGGTTCACCAAGCTGGACTCTGGTGGGATGCTGTCTTCAGTCTGTTGTTGGTGGCCCAGCTAGAGTTAACAGAGGTTCGTTCATGTCACCCCTGGAAAAGTCACATGACACCTCTGAAGCTGTAAGCCATGGTGAACCTGTCCCCATTTCAGTCGACTCCTCCAGGACTTTGTCCCATGGAACAGAAATACAGGGGTGTGGGCTCAGCTGCTGTGGAGCTCCGTGGCTGCCGCCGGCTCCGTGTAGTAAGTCTGCTTCCTTCATACAGTCTCTGAGAAATGGGGTTCCCTTTGCAGCACCCTCTCTCAGCCCTGGCACACAGTAGACACTTAGTGGGCTCTATCTGCATACCAGTCTGCTGCAGGCATGCTGTTCTGCTGAAGCCGCATCATAGCCCCCACAGGTGTTTCGGTTTTTCCTGTTTCTCAGAAGTTGAAACAGCGAAGTTGAGCTTAGAGAGGCTAGAGCACCTGTTCGGGGCCACGCAGTGTTGGAGCTAGGGTTTAATTGTACAGCGTCGAAGGGCCATGTTGAAAAACATGGGCTCTGGATTCGAATTCTGACTCTGCCTCAGTGTCTGTAGGACATCAGGCATGCCACCCATCTCTTATAGCTCCATGTCGTCCCCTCTGTAAGATGGGGATGGTGGTATTGCAGCATGCAGTTTATGGGGTTCTGAGGCCCAAATGAGATGATCCATGCAAGAGCAGACTGACAAATATTTCGTTCTGTTCCCCCTGGCTAGCTGCAAAGGAACCCAGTTTGTGTTTATGTCTGCTCAGCTAACACTCAGCCACTCCTCCGAGGGTAGCACAGGATCCCATCCACCCCAGGCACTTTCGCACCCTCCGTTTCATTCCCTCCACAGCTCTCTGGCCTCTGGTTTATGTCGGAGCTGTAAGACACCTGGCTCAGAGAAGCTGAGCAGGGGGCCCAGTGGCACACAGCACAATGACAGATCCTCTTGGCCTCGTGCTGGTTTTGCCCCATCAGACACGTCTTCCCACCTGCAGTTCTGGTCCCTCTGCTGCTCCTTGGGCTCTGGAAATTCTTGGGGCTGCTCACTGTGTGTTCCCACAGCCTGGGAGGCCCCTGCCTTGAAGCAGACAGCTGCCGGGGTCCACGTGCTGGAGCAGCTGAGGGAATCCAAGGCACCCTCTGCTCTTGCAGCATCCCATCTGCTGCCTCCCACAGCCTCGTCATCAGCAGCCATCTGCTGGGCTCCCCGGAGGCACTGCAATACTTGAATGTGGCGTAGATGCCCAACAGGCTTCGTGACCTCGTGGCATCAGGGAGCCACGCATGCCTGCAGTCCCTGGAGCCTCAAACTTCAGACAGCCTCCCAAGGGGGCGTTTCTAGAAGCCAGAATCCATCTAGCTTTGTCCCCCCCAGGGCCAACTGGATGGATGCCGGCAAAGCTCCTCTGGCTCTCTGTCCTGGGCGGCACTGGCCCTGCTGGCCTGGAGAGCGGCACGGCTTCTCTGGGCTGCTTCTGCCTGGACACCTCTGGCACTTGTCTCTCCCTGTCTGTGGACTTGCATGGAGGCTGTCCACCCCACTCATTAGGTTCTGTTGTTTGTGGCGCTGGGGACAGGGGAGCCTCAAGCTTGCCAAGGCAGCGCTCTGATGTCTAGTCACATCCCCAGCCTGCTTGAAGTCACTTCGATGATGGTTTTACTGAAGTTTTGTTGCCCTCCTGGGCAATCTGCCCACGGAAAGTGTCCATTCTAGCAACAGCTTCGGGGCTGTGTGTCCACTGCCATCCAGTCTAGAGCAGCTTTGCCACTCAGCACCTCTCCCTCCACAGTCGTCCCCAAACTAGACACCCAGTGCCTGTCATTGCGGATCTGTGGCCGCTGTAGTTGCTTTCAATTCTAAAGGTTTTTTTTTCTTTCAGTTATCAGTGCTCTTGTTTATCAGTTCTCTCTCTTTATCTCTCTCCCTCTCTCTCTCTCTTCTTCTCTCCCTCCATCTCTCTTTCTCTCCCTCCCTGTGTGCATGTGTATGCATGTGTATACATATGTGTTCGTATGTGTTCTTGCATGCACATGTGTGTGGCAGGTATATGTGTGCAGGTACACGTGTGTGTGCACCATTCTTTAAGTGTTTATTTTCTTTTATTTTTTCTTTTGGAGACATAGTCTCTGAACCCAGGTTTCCTGGATTCAGTAGAGCAGCTGACCAGTGAGCTGCAAGGACCTCTTGTTCCCACTGCGGTTACTGGTGTACGCCACCAAGCCAGGCTTTTTACATGGTTGCTGGAGTCACACTCAGGGCCTCTGTTGTGTTGCAGGCCCTTTATCCACCTCGCCACCTCGCCAGCCCAGCAATTCATTTCTTTTGATCGCCAAATAATGTGCTTTAAAAATTGACACAATATTTGTACTTATTTATGGGGTATCAGGCTTTGACGTGTGGCTGTAATGTGTAATTATCAAATTGGGTAATTAGCATTCTCAGCTCCTCCAGCAGTTACTTCTAGATGCTCTAAAATATACAGTAAACCGCTGTGGACTGTACCAACCCTCCGGCTCTCTCCTATGAAACCAGCTTAAAATTTTTTCTTTTGGTATGGAGAGAATAAATTTTGCTGAGCTATTATTTATTTGTTTAAACCTTTTCAAAATGGGAGAAAATAGCACAATTCAGAGATGTGGGAAGCATGCACACAGAGCTTGACAGGCCATGGTAAATCAAAACCGCCAGGCTGGGAATGTTGCTTTGAGGCTCTCTCAGAAGCCTCTGTCCCACTGCCTCCTGCAGGAAGCTCTTGCTTAGCTTTACAGTAGCAGCTGGTAAGCTGGGACTCCTAGTCTTTTTGTAAATAAAGTTTTATTGGGACACAGCTGTGCCCATTCTTTCTGTGTGGCCTGTGGCTGCTTTTGTGCTACAAGGTCAGAGCTGAGCAGTGGTGGCTGAAGCTGTCTGGCCTGCGTTCACTCTCTGGTTCTTCATAGAAAAAAAGCCCTCAAGAGTCACCCATGGTGTGGTGGAGTTATATGTGTCAGAGTTATATGTCTTTGTGTGTATGTGTATTTATGTGTTTGTGTGTGTGTGAGATATATGCATATATATGTGTGAACATATGTGTTCATGTGTGTGCCCATATGCATGAGAGTGCACATGGAGCCAGAGTTCAGCATACGGTGCCTTTCTCAATGACTCTCAGTCTTATTTTTTGAGATAGGGTCTCTCACTGAACCAAGAGCTTGCTGTTTGGGCTAGTCTAGCTGACCGTGCCTAGCCTTTGCATGAGTGCTGGAGCTCTAACTCAGGTCCTTTATGAAATGAGAGCTCTTCTTACTCCCTACCCTATTTCTTCTTAAAGTGAGATGATATCCCATCATCAGCACAGTCCACATTTACCCGCTGAGGAAATCTGGGCTGTCAAGAAGAGTGACACTGATCACAGGTATATAAATATCTGTTTGAGTCTCAATTTTATTTTATTTTGTGGTTAATACCCAGAACTGCAGCTTCTGAGTCATTCAGTGATTCAACGTTTAATTGTAGAGGACTCAACATACTGCCTTCCAGAGCAGCTGGACCGTCCCACATTCCCACTGGTGCTACAATTCCTTACCTCCTGGTCAAAATCAGTCCTCACCTCCTGCCACCCTGCTGGCTTTGACCAGTCCTCACCTCCCACTGCCCTGTTGGCCTGGACCATCCTCACCTCCTGCTGCCCTGCTGGCCTTGACCAGTCCTCACCTCCTGCCGACCTTGACCAGTCCTCACCTCCTGCTGGCCTTGACCAGTCCTCACCTCCCGCTGCCCTGCTGGCCTTGAAGCTTCTCACTCGATTTGTGTTTTCCTAAGGTGACGAGGCTGAGCTGATGTTGACTGGATCTTTGCAGAGTCTGGAGAATACTTCTCTGGGTTTCTTGTAGTCTGCTTTCTGTTGCTGTGATAAATACCGTGACCAAAAGCAACCTGGGGAGGAGCGTTTGCAGGTAACGCTCCATCATGGAGAGGGCAGGAACTCGAAGGCAGCGCTGAAGCAGAGGCCATGGAGGCGTGCTGCTTACAAGCTGCTTACATGGCTTGTTCAGTTTGCTTTCTTATACACCCCAGACCACTTGCCCAGGATACTACCGCCCACCGTAGGTCCTCCCACATCAGTCATGAATCACAAAAATGTCCCACAGGCCAAGCTGAGAGAGGCAATTCCTCCACTGGGCCTCCCTCTTCCCAGGTGGCTCCGGTTTGTATCAAGTTAACAATAAGTAACCAGCGCAGGGTCCTTGTACGCTCTTGAAAGTGGGTGCTTTGAAGATTGCCCTGGCCAAAGCCTTTTGTATTCAGGCCTTAGCCTAGCCAGCTATTGGAGCTGGGATTTTCTCCCCCACCCCATGTCTGTTCCTCACCCACAGGCAGCATCCCGTGGTCACAAACTCTAACAAGGTCGGTTTAATCCCTTTGTGCCTCTTTACTTGGTGTCACTCCCAAGACGTGTCGCTGAATCCAGCATCATGGAGCTTTCCCTGAGGTTCTCTTCTAGGGTTCACGGTTTTAGCGCTTTGATCCATGTCGGGCTAATTTGTATAGAGTTGTGCTGGGAGAAGTTGATTCAGGCTGCCTACTTGACTCCATGCTTTAGAGCCTGTGTCCTTTCTGTTCTACTGAGTTCTCTTCCTGGACCGAGAACACCAACCCCAGGTTTTTACCTGTGCCTCTACTCTGTGGGTGCAGAGAAGGAAGTACTGAGGGGCCCTACCTGGCTCCACACTTTACCCGCCACTGTGCCCTCCTGTTTCCTGTGAGAGGTCACAGGACCTCAGCGGTCATCTTGAATGGGTCATAGATTGGGTTGGATGAGCTCCAGCCACAGGCAGCCTCCTGTTGTCAAAGACTCCTCCCAGACTGCTGGGTTCTGCCCCTCCTTCATTTGACACAGTAGGTGTCTGAGGACTTCTAGGGATACAATCTAGATCCCCACAGGTCACAGTCAGAGTGCTGGGATAAGGCAAGAGGAAAGGGGTATGAGACCTAGCCGGGGGTGAGGAATTATGGGGGCTCAGCTAACGTCGAGGGCCAGAGGATCTGGAATGTACATGTGTCACACCTTAGGGACAGCTGCAACCCTGCTCCAGCCAGCTGTTGCCATGTGCGCTCAGATAGACCAGGTGCTGCAGAGAGAGCTGGACTGCTGTGTGGCTTTATTGTCTATTTAGTACAAGTCAAAACCTGTAGTGGCAGCCACGTGCTATGGAAACTGAGTGCCTGGGTTCAAAGCTGGCCACCTCCATTCTTCAACTGTTTGCTGGACCTCAGTTTACTTGTCTGTACTGTGGAGATGGACATAGTGTCTGCCTGCCAGGGTTGTGGGGGGTCTTAACTGTGTCACTTGGAATAAAAGGCTGCAGTTATCAGTGGGAAGGGATTTGTGTTTGCTCATTGCTGTCTTCTCAGTCCTGAGAACACTGTCTGCCACATAGATGGACGTGGCCATAAGCACAGCCAGAACTGTTTCGTTGTCCACCCACCCATCCACCCACCCTTTCTCCACCCACTCGTCCATCCACCCACCCTTTCTCCACCCACTCGTCCATCCACCCACCCTCCATCCGTGCATCTGTCTACTCATGTATCTACCTGCTCTCCATCTATGTATCATCTACTCACCCATCTACCCACCCTCCACCCATGTATCTATTTATTCATCCATCAGTTCACTCATCTACCTACCATTCATCTACCTACTCACCTACCCACCCTCTGTCCATGTATCTACCCATCCATGTATATCTACCATGCATCCATGTATCCATCAATCCATCCACTCACCCATCTACTACTCACCCTCTGTCCATCCACCCACCCACCCATCCATGTATCCATGCATGTATACATCCATCCATTCACTTACTCATCCATGTGTCTTTTGTATCCATGCATGTATATCTCCATCCACCCACCCATCCATGTATCCATGCATGTATACCTCCATCCATCCACTTACTCATCCATGTGTCTTTTGTATCCATACATGTATACCTTCACCCACCCACCCATCCATGTATCCATGCATGTATACCTCCATCCATTCACTTACTCATCCATGTGTCTTTTGTATCCATGCATGTATACCTCCACCCACCCACCCACCCACCCCTTTTTCATCTATCATGTGTATCAGTCTCTTGAGCGGTATGGATCGATCGAATCCTGAAGCCCTGTTAGTTCTACTCAGTCTCTGGCAGCAGCTGCACTATTTTTGGCACCACGAGAAGCGTCACAAGGCTGCCCGGGATTATTATCCAGATGCCTGTTGCCAACATTCCTTTGTGTCTGTCCTGTGCTGTTTCTCCTTGTCTTTTTTTTTTTCTTGAGAAAAAGGAGGGTCCTTTGTGTCAAGACTTCCAGTAGGTGGTACATGTGAGTGTCAGGGTGAGGGGAGCACGTGTGTATTGGGAGAGGGTGGCAGTCCACTCCACCAGCCCCTCCACAGCTTTGGGGGCTCTCTTTATTTTCCTTTGCCTTAGAGGTAACAAGTTAGCCTGTGCCACAGGGTTCTGCACGTGGAGAACCCTCTGCTCACTTAAGCACACTGGTGTCCTGTGCAGCCAGGCCCAGTCTCCTCCTCTGTAGTGGCTTTGATTCTTCTGGCCTCTGGAGTCTCCATCGAGCCCTTGGCTGTGGAAAGAGAACAGGCTGAGTGTGGCCAGCTCAGTGTGGCTTGGACAGGGTTCATCCTATCGGCTATAACTCAGTAATATGACTGTGCTCAGCTACAAGGAACATTGGGAAACCTAGTTTCATTGTGGGCCCATGAAGACAAGAGACAGTCTGGTGATATGTGGAAATTCTTGTCATATCCCTGACTCTCCTCTCTGTCCTCTAAGCCAGAGGAGCGGGGGGGGGGGGGGGGCTGCAGGGGAGAGGCTACTCTGGCCTTCACCTCTTCCTATAGATATACAGCAGATGGTGAAACCTGTAGCTTGTAGGTATGACTGTCCAGACTCCTGCAACCCAGAGCTGCTGCTCAAATGGCCCCAGAACTGCCTTTCTGCACTTCCTATACTCCCTGCAGCTGGGAGCATGGGATGGGGGCAGTGCAGGGGTGAAGGAGGGCATGGGAAAGCCTCTGCCCTGTTTTGGATAGAGATTGCTGGAGATGAGAAAAGAAAAAGCAGACATCTCCAGAACCAGAATCCTTTCTTTAACTAGAATAACTGAAGGGCTGCAGTTTCTCCATGGAATGGAGATTGAGCAAGTGTAGCATGGTGGGTTTTGGGGTTATATAGGATGGAAAAGGGGAGAGCTTTGAGAATGGAAGAGTCCATCTGCAAGTCCATTCCCCTGCAGTTTGGAGGTGGCAAATGCCAGCAGGATTGGTGTCTGGAGCTCCTTAGCTTCCACAGATGTCACCAGTTGAGTCAGATTTCCTTCCAGAGCTTCTCAGTCTGCCTGAGGCTTTGGGTCATTAACCCTTCACCCTCTTGGTTGGACACTCCCTACCCCTCCCACTCAGAACCACTGGGCCGGCTGCCACCCTCTAGATGGCGGCTCTCATTGCTTGCCGCTTTGAAATTGGAGCTGAGAACCAGAATTAGACACTTCCCTGCTTCCAGGCACTCTGTTCCTCACTGATCCCGAGGTCCCCACTGCACATTCACAGATGCCTATTGATCTCCTGGAGGGTCACCACACCCAGGTGTGTGCGTTCATGCAGAAAGCAAAACCTTGCTTTCATTGAGATTGGTTTTGCCTTGCCAGGAGTCACCCTGTCCTGACAGTTCAAACTGCTCTTTCTCTGTGGGGAAGCCAGAGGCAGTGCAGAATTTGGGGAGACCTGCCAGTTCTTGTCACCCCTCTGACACCGTGCTTTGTCTTCCTCTGGTTAATTTGCTCTTGAGTATGAGGGAAGGGCGCACCCCACTCCTTTTAGCAGGCTCCTCATGGCAGGGGTAGGTCTGTCTTGACAGGATGCTAATAGCCTCAGGGTCCACCCTGCCGGGTTGTGGCATTATGAAATGTTCCCGCCAGGGCACCAGATGCTTGTTAAGGGACATTTTCTTCAAGGAAGACCTTTGCAGAGCCTGGAATTCTGATCCTTGGGAAGTCAAGAGTCACCCTTTTTAGCCCCTAGGACATTCACAAGATGGTCGTCTTCGTCGCAGAAACTCTGCAAGAGGAGGGTCAGCAGGACACCTGTGTCCTCATGCTGTCATTGTGCAGGGCTGCTGAGGTTCTTGGAGAAGAACATTCATTGGCTGAAGATCTTAGATTCCCCAAACCCAGGTGCAGTTACCAGGGTGACGCCTGACTGTGCTTGGGGTGGGATCAAGTTGCCAGGCAAACGTTCAGTGGACCGTGTCCTCTGCAGAGCATCCTGTGGGCTGAGTGGACAGGGTAGGGAAAGGAAGTCCAGGAGGACAGATGCTTGTGGGCTGTTCTGTCTACAGCAGCTACCAGCTCTAGACAATGAGGGACAGAGAACAGTGAGGAGTCAGGTGGGACGTGTCAGCAGGGCTGGGGTGCAGCCAGCATCCAAAGGCACTCCAAGAGGGGCTGGAGAGATGGCTCAGGGGTTAAGCACACTTGCAGCTCTTGTAAAAGACCTGAATTCAGTTCCCAACACCCACATTGGGAGCTCACAACCCCCTGTAACTTCAGCTCCAGGGGACCCAACAACCTCTTCTGCCCTCTGTGGGAACCTGCACACATGGGCACATGCATACACATAGACACTCACACATAGATAAAAATAAATCTTATAAACATCACTCAAGGAGCTTGGGCTCCCTCAAAGCCATGCAGAGGATACCATAGGGGAGCTAAGGGAGAGCCGTCTGATTTGAACTTTGAAGGCTGATCTACTGGTGTCCAGGCAGGAGGTGGCATCTGTGGGAGACAGCAGTCCCAGAAGGCAACTGGGCAAGGGCAGGGGGCTGGGTTCTTCAAGCGTGGCTCTGTGCATGTGGAGGAGTCCAATGCCAAGTGGTCACTTAAGATCTGGACTTGGTTCCACAATCATAAGAAGACAAGCAGGCCAGTGTCCAGACATCCCTCACCATCCATCAGGAATACAGACCCAAACAGAGTCTTGTCACACTGTTAGCTCCGAATCTCCCCTTTCCTGTCAGCGTGTGGCCACAGCGGGGAGGAGGAAGTAAAGCAGAGGCCTGGCCTTTCCCAGCAGCCTCTCTGGGGCAGATGGGTGATATTTGCTGATGAGGCCATTGCTGGAGTAGACAAACTTAGTCTGCGTGCTACTCAAAGCCCAATACACGAAAGGCAAGATTTGGTGAGAAGAAAATCAGGTTTATTTTAGGACTGATATTGAGACAACAGGGCAGATCCCATCCTCCCAGCACCATCTGGAGGAACCCGGCATACGAAGGCCTCTTAGAGGGCGGGAAAAGATAAGCAGGTGGAAGTCTTCCAGGACACGTGTCTTTGTATCCACTCCCCCCAACCACCACCACTTTGGTCAGAATATACCAACCAGCCTTGACCTCCTGGGGCTAATTCCTCTACGTCTTTAGAAAAATACATTCTGCCCATCGTCATCTCACATATCCTTATACTGAAAGTCACTGGATGCTCTGGAATTTGTAAATCTAAAAGACAGATTACTTAACATAATCATTTAGGCTATAGAAGGCCAGGAAAGAAGTGGAAGGCACAGGTGACTGGCACAGTGGCCACTGTTGCGGGATGGGGCTCTCCCTGCTCCCTGGGCACACACCACAGTACATCCTGTGCTTCGGGTCCCCCTCTGTGTCCTCTCTCCAGAGTTCTGCTGTCATCTGTCTGGAACGGCCCCTATCACACCCCACTTCTTCCTGTCTCTGAATCCCTCAGAGTCCTGTCTTATGTGCCTCCTTGTTATCTGCCTTGCTCTCTTCACGGGACCTTGAATTCCTTGAGGGTCTGTTTCACTCAGTGCCAAATCCTAGCACGATGTTGGGCATCACCAGCACTTGGCAATGGTCTAAGCCCTGTGCTCCAGAGCCTCTGCTGTGCGTGCCCCATCTCCCCCTTCCTGCATCCTCCCAGCAAGCCCACGGCACAGCTGTTACTTCAACTCCTTTGCAGATAGGAAAACTGGGGCTCAGAGAGACTGACCACACGGCTTATGCTTGTACAGCTATGAAGCCGTGGAGTCAGCGTTCAAGCCCAGAGCTTTCAGGGAGGCAGTGTTATTCCCCCCGCCCCCCTCCGTCTCCTCCACACCCTCTTGTTCTTGGAAATAAACTCCACACCTCGCCTTTGAAGCCTCCCCTCTTTCCTTCCCCAGAGGCCTGCTTGGGGTTGGGTTGAGGGGAGTGTCCCTCATGATGGGAAGGTGGCTGTGGCCTCTGGATGTGGTGCTCTCTCCTGGCTGCTGACGCCTGCCTTGCTGTTTCACTTAGTTCCTGTGGAGTTCTTCTCAACCTTCCTTTAGGGCGGAAGTTGACAGACAGATGGAGAGCAAGAGTTAATTTAGTTCAGCTTGGCATCATTAGCCCATGGGATTCAAATCACGGGATTCGTCCCACAACACAGCTGGTTCTTAGATAGGGCTGGCATTTGGCCAGTGCCGAACCTCAAGCCTGCCCCTGGTCCCTTCAGACCGGGAGACTAGGGTGGCAGTGGCCCCTCAGGGCATTCGAATTCTGGTTCCTAAGACTGTCAAGGTTCTTTTCAGATGAAGGCTCCAGTCAAAGGTCTTCTGACCTCCATACTGGGTCACAGGCACTGGCCTGTTGGTTACTTATTGAGCACCAAATGTGTACCTCTCTGCTGCTATTTCTAGGACCTGGTCTTCATAGACATGCTTTTCTTGAGGCCAAAACTCTGATCAAGGCCAAGGCTCTGATTGTCCCTACATATTTCCAATGGATTGACTAATCTATGGTTCAGTCAAGTCCTGTGCCCATCACGCCCCTGCATACTGGCTGCGTCCAATTCTGTGGGAAACATTTATGTTTGCAGGTGTTCTGATGCATTTCTACACATTCTGCTTAAATGTAGATAAATTGTGTGTGTGTCAGGCAGTGATGTCTGTAATAAGGCTGTGTAATGGATTACCCCAAACTCAGTGATAAGTGTACAAAAACAAGCCTGAGTTTTCTTGCTTGTGTCTGTTCGTGGCTGTGGTGAGTGCTTGAGGGTTGATGGATGGTCACGAGCCAGGGTAGGGTTTTGGCTGGCTTAGACTACATGTCTCCCATTATTTTGGGGTACCTATCCTGAGAATACTGCCAGAGCAGTGGCAGAAACACAAGAGGGATGGGTGGCAATCTGTGATGCCTCTGAAGCCTCATCTGGGTCTAGACGTGATCATTTCTGTCCATGCTTCCTGCATCATGCATGTCAGAGACCCAGTGTTAATGGGATAGGGAAGGAGCTTCAGTGAAGATGTTTGGTCAACACGAGTGATGGTAGTCCCATAAGACTAAAGAGAGATGAAAAAATCATCATTCTCTTATGTCAACATTGTGGAAGGAGAGAATCAGCTCTCACAAATTGTCCTCTGACCTCCATGTGCAAGGCATGATATGTAAGTGTGTGCACACACATGCATGCAATAGATGGATGGATGGATGGATGGATGGATGGATGGATGGATGGATACATAGATGAATGGATTGATGGATAGATGATAGATGGAGATATATGTATACACACACACACACACACACACACACACACACACACACACACTATTTTAGGGCCAGGAATCTTGGTACATATGTAGTCACAGCATTTGGGAGGTTGGGGCAGGAAAATGACTATTTCAAGACCAGCATGGACAGTATACTTAGTAAGGACCCCACCCTACACACACACACACACACACACACACACACACACACACACACACACACACACACATACACACACACACACACACACACACACACACACACACACAGAGTATAAAGTATGCCGTGTCATGATGCCAACAGCAGCCCCCTACAGCTTGTGTGCATCTACTCTCTTGATGCATCAAGAAACCACATCAAAAGCCAGGCCTGGTGGTGGCCATCTGTAATCCCTGGACTTCGGAGGCTGAGGCAGGAGGATTTCAAGTTCCATGCCATCTGGGCTACATGGTGAGACCTGGTCCTAAAAAGAAAAATAAAAAAGCTACATCAGGTGAGTGACCCCACCATATAGGTGTGTGTAAGTGCCCCTCGAGTGTGCATAAGATGATGAAATTCTCTAATGCTGCATGCCTCTGGATGTGTGTATGTTTGAAGCCAGACAGCACATTCAGCTCAAATCCGGGGAATGCTGAGTTTGCTGAACAGCGATCTGGGCCATCATTCTGCGTCTTAGTTCTCCACAAGCTCCGTGTTTGTGACCTGCTCACACAGCTGTCTCACCCAGCCCCACCCCTGCCAGAAGCTGTAGCTGGGCAGTCCCTGTACATCTTGCCTTTCTAGTGGCAGACAGTGAAGAAGTTCTGAGTCCCTGTCATCCCTGCTGCTACATGGAAACTCCTTTGCTGGTCCTTCTCTGGACCTGTGTGAGAATGCCACCGGGGTTGCCCCGCCATGGGGCTGTATGCCATATGCCATAGAGCATCCTTCGATGGAGACAGGGACAGGCATGAGCTGGGTGGGCAGTGTGCCGTGTAACTTTCAGGGAGCGTGATCACAAGAACTCCAGTTCTGTAGCCTGCCACACACCTAGGGCAGACTCGGCCCAGCCTGCTGCTCCCAGGACTGCCATGCGTGAAACACAAGATCAAGTCAAGCCTGAGAGAAAACTAAGTCACACGGCTGGCTGGCTCCGGACTGGGGTGGGGACCAGCGGGAAACACTTGCCTAGCAGGGGAGACCCTGGGGCCCACCTGGAACTGCAGAAAAAAAAGTGGAAACAAGAGGCCAGGAGAACAAGAGCTGCGGGAGGCTCACGAACACGGCTGCTCTTCAGAGCAAGCCTCGGGAGCATTCCCCAAAATAATGATAGACCGTGGACCAGTAGATCTGTAGACCAGAGGCGTGAGGCTTGTCATTGCCAAGTTCAATGCACAGACACCACTTGTCTGAGTTATATGACTGGCTGAGCCATGGACCTGTTGACCACAATGTCATCACACAAGTGACTACAGATGCCGTCAGGGGAATGTGGATTTTTCAGCTCCTATGTGGCCCAGGTAGACTTGAACTTGTGGCAACCCTCCTGCCTCTGCCTCCTTAGTGCTGTGATCACTGGAGTGTACTACCATGTCGGAGTCATGATCTCACAGGCTTGAGGTCATGTATGATCCTGTTGTTGACCTACAGGTCATCATGTACTTCAAGACTGTGTTTCGTTTTTAAACCCACACCTGGGCCAGCTAGGTCTCCTCCAGCTGTGTGTGCCCATCCAATCAGCACAGGGCAGGAAGGCACTTCTCCATGCCTTCATCTGCATTTCTCTGGTCAGTAGTGGGTCTGAGAATCCCTCCATGCACTGGGACTACAATCCAGAATCCTCTAATCTGGAATCCTCCCACCAGAGTCCTCCCGGTCCTCCCACCTGGAATCCTTTGCGTTGTGCTTTTTCTGAGAAAAGGGCTGTGGTTAGGGAGTCAGCTTGCAATCCAGACACAGTAGCTTGAAAACAGGCTGGAGATTCAACATGGATGAATCCAAGTTGTCTGCCTTGTCTCAAGCATTAGTTATTTAACCTTAATTAGCAACTCTGACCAGGGAAACTTGCCCTTAATTGGTGCCACAAAGAACCCCAATGAAGACACAGATGTCACATGATAGATTCTTCTTGATATCTGGGGGGGGGGGATTAGCTACAGGAACCCTCCCATAATAAATTCCAAGACTACTCCGGTACCTTATATAAATCAGCACAGCATGTGTACACAACCTAAACACATGCTCCTGCCCACAATAAACTGTGTCTAGGTGGCTGGCAGTGCCAGTGAGCTGATGTCATGCTGCACATGCTCAGTTATGGGCACGATGCTTTTTTTTTTTTTGGTTTTTCAAGACAGGGTTTCTCTGTGTAGCTTTGCGCCTTTCCTGGGACTCACTTGGTAGCCCAGGCTGGCCTCGAACTCACAGAGATCCGCCTGGCTCTGCCTCCCGAGTGCTGGGATTAAAGGCGTGCGCCACCACCGCCCGGCAAACATTTCATTTTTTTTTTTTTTTATATTTGGTTTCTTTTTTTTTTTTAGACAAGGTTTCTCTGTGTAACAGTCCTGGCTGTCCTGGAACACACTTCTGTAGACCATGCTGGCCTCGAACTCACAGAGATCCACCTGCCTCTACCTCCCGAGTGCTGGGATTAAAGGCTTGAGCCACCACCATGCGGCTGGGCACGATGCTTTTAAGACCATATTTTCGATATGTGGTTGTTTGGATCTACAGATTTGGGACTCATGGATATAGTCAACCATATTTGCTTCGTTATGAATGGCGTGAGGGAAGGATGACAAAGCCTTCCCCGGTGCCTTCCTCAGACTGCCTAGCTGATCAAGAAAAGAGCAACATGAACATGTGAGTCAGGCCCATGGTGTGCCCAGTATCTGCTCCACATGGAATCCTTGGTCCTTCGATGTCTCCTGGGGGATGACGAGGTGACAGACCCGTCTGGCCCCTCTCTTCATTCAGTTTGTGTGGTTACAGCATGGTACCTGCTTTGAGCTGGCCCACACTGGCCCTGAGGAGACAGCAGTGAGCAGTTGCCCTGCCTTTCCAAGCCTACATTCCAGAATGGGGAGCCAGACAAACGACCGTTGTCAGCTTTTGTGCCATAAGCAAACACTGGGAGAATGGCAGTGGGGAGTGGAGGGTGAGGGATGGCATTCTTCGGGCTCATGGGTTCAAAGGGCTCAGTCCATGACTACTTGGCTGCATATGCTTGGGTAGAATATTGTGGCAGGGGGGAGGCTGCTCTTCACTCCTTTGTAGATAAGAAGGATGGTCTAGGAAGGGGCCAGAATTCAATTTAGTCCCCAAGGACACATCCTCTTGGCCTTCTTCTTCCAACATGGTTCTGCTTCGTGTCTACTAACTTCTTAGTAATGACATCATATCACAAGTCCTGAGATCTAGCTACTTCCTCAAAGCCCACCAGCTAATAAACAAGCCCTAATCCACGAGGCTACAGGGACACATCATACTCAAACCACAACATGAACCATGACAGACTATTACACATCAGGACCATTAGCTTGTGTAAGTGCCGATCGGGAGATGAAGCAGAGAGGGTCCAGAAACACAGGTTTTCAGAAAGTCTCTACCATGTTGGTGTCTTTCGAGTGAGCTTATAAATGGGGTCAGAGGGCAGCCATGTGGTCCAGTATGGCACCACGGAGGAACCAGTTAGAGTAGCACCTGACCTCCAGATCCCTGGAGCCCACCGGCTATCCAAACTAGCCAAATAGGCAAGTCCTAAGTTCAGTGAGGACCCTGTCTCAAAAAGTAAGGTGGAAAGCAGCAGAGAGAGAAAGACACTGGACACACACACACACACACACACACACACACACACACACACACGAGGAAGTCATCACTCTCGGAGGTACATGTCCCAGCACCAGCTGAGAAGCAGCAATGGATCACACTCAGCTCTCTGACTGGTATCCCCAGGAAGTCCTACAGACCTCGGGCACAGCTAATCACAGAGTGTCTTTGGGAGATATTATCGGGGCTACAGCACACGTGAGTGGGAAAAGTTGATGGTGGCAGGGGTGTGCTGGAGGAGAGCAGGGGTATGCTGGAGGAGAGCAGGGGTGTGCTGGAGGAGAGCAGGGGTGTGCTGGAGGAGAGCAGGGGTGTGCTGGAGGAGAGCAGGGGTGTGCTGGAGGAGGCAGGGGTGTGCTGGAGGAGGCAGGGGTGTGCTGGAGGAGGCAGGGGGCCACCTTGCCCAGCCCATTTTCATTCTCTTACTGTGCACTGGGGCCCTGGGACATGTGACAACAATCTGCCCTCAGTCTCCCCTCACCACATGGGACAGATAAACAGCAACCACATCTTCAGTCAAGACTGTGTGCGTGTGCGTGTGCATGTGTGTGTGTGTGTGTGTGTGTGTGTGTGTGCATGTGTGTGTGTGTGTGTGTGTGTGTGTGTGTGTGTGTGTGTGTGTGTGTGTTCCTGTGGAAGTGTGGATGTACATGTCCACAGAACATATAGAGGCCAGAGGTCAACATTGGGCATCTACCTCTATTGCTCTCTTCTTCCTTCCTTCCTTCCTCCTTCCTTCCTTCCTTCCTCCTTCCTTCCTTCCTTCCCTCCTTCCTTTCTTCCTTCCTTTCCTTCTTATGCATCATGACAAGGTCTTACTGCATAATCCTAGATGGCCTAGAGTTCCCTATGTAGACCAGGCTAGCCTTGAGCTCACAGGTATCCACTTGCCTCTTCCTCCTGACTGCTGGGATTGAAGTGTGTGCTACCCCATCAGGTACTCCACTTTATTTTTTGAGGCAGGGTCTCTCACTCAACCCAGAACTCACGGACTTGGTGAGGCTGCCTGGCCTATGAGCTGCAGGGACCTGCCTATCTTCCTTCTCCCAGCACCGGGGTTGCAGATGCACACCGAACTGCCTGACTCTTTATGTGGGGGCTGGGGATACGAACGAACGTGAGTCCTCGCGTTTGTGCAGCGGGCACTCTACCGACTGTGTCACCTCCCTAGCTCCTCGGTCAAGGTGCACACACAGAAACAGCTCTGGTGGTTTGAAAGGGACACAAACAATACATGGGCTCAAGTAAATGAAAGTCACCTCAGCCCTGGCTGCATCCAGGACCCAACGCTCCCTGGGATGTATCTCTTTTCAGTTCCGGTCCTTGTGGGTCTTCTGCTCCGGTTTGCTTCTCAGGGCAGCTGTCTCCAGGAGGTCAGCGCCTCTGGAGAGCACACGCATAGCAACCCCAGGGGAAAGGTACCCACAGAAGTTCCCGTGGCTGAGGCTCATTGCTGGACTTGGGCTGTGCAGCTTTGCTGAACCCATCACCGTCATGGAGGCGTTCAAAACCCTGATTGGCCAGGCCAGGTTCTGTGACCTTCCTCGGGGTTGGGAGGAAGGCCAGTCCCAAACCACAGGGGCTAGGTAGGGGAGGGAGAATTGTCAGTTGTAGCAGCAGAAGGGAAAAGTCCAAGGGCTAGCCTCCTGTCAGACTAGGAGTTTCTCCCTGGCACCCTGTCTATCCACCAGTGCGGTGGCTCTTGAGTCTGCACTGACAGCAGAGACATCAAGAAACACAGGCACCGAGCAGCAGTTGGAGGTCTGGACTGAGACACACCCAGCCTGCATCCTGAGCAAAAGCCCTGGTGGATCTGCGTAGGAAATAGAACACGCTCTCTATTTTGTTGGTTTGAAAGGCTGGGCATGACGAACCTCGCCCATGCCAGGCAAGCCTGCTGCCAGAGCCTCAGCTCAGCTCGTTCTTTGTCCTTTTCTTTTGGAGACGAGGTCTGGCTGGTTATCCTGGAGCTCGCTATACAGCACAGGGTGGTCTAGCACTCTATGTGGCCCTAGATGGCCTAAAACTCATGATCTTCCTGCATCTCGAGTGCTGGAATTACGGCAGGGCACTGTGCCTAGTTGTATGCCACACTCTTTCAGGAGAGCTGCAGCCCTCCACGGGTCCCTCAGAAATCCTGCGTTCACTGTTGTGATGAGCAGAGAGCTGGGGAGGATGAACACCGCAGCTGACGGCCACCCATGGCCAGCTCTGATGCAGCTAGAAGCTGGGACTGGACTAGCAGACCGAGCTTCTGACCCACATCAAAGCCGCTCCGGTTAAATGCTTGGCTCCTGGGCCCTGGGGAGCCAGCCTGTGCAGTGACCCTCTGACCCAGCCACTCACCATGCAGCCGCCATCAGCACGGTGTCCGCAGGAAGCTGACAGCCACTGAATGGAATCTAATTAGAGACCTTTCCTGGTGTGAGGCCATGAGGCCTCAGACAGAGTGGCTGCAGTTTGCTTTGGGTTTCTCAAAACTCATACGGATTTTTCTTGCCTTAGGACAGGTCTGGGAGCCATTAGCGGGGCTTGCAGGCCAGGGATGACCAAATCTGACATCTCAGAGTCTCACGTATCACAAGGCATCTTGGTGGATGCATTTTACAGCACACTAGAGAGCTAGGCAGTTAGGGAGTGTTCTGACAGGCAAGTCCTAGGTTCAGGGGTGGGGCTGGGCTCCACTCCCTAAGACTCGCTTCCTTCTGAATTCCCAAGTTTTAGTTCCTCATCTACCTAAAGGGGACAGCAGGCCTTCCCGCGGGTATCAGCCACATTTGTGCTGCTGTGACAAGACCCGACAGAAGTGATTTTGAAAGGACATAATCTATTTTGGTTCATGGTTTCAGAAGGTTCCATTCATCATGGAGGGTAGGATGGGGTGGGGCAGTTGGGTTTGTAGAGGTGGGAGTATGTGGTAAAGGCAGTTCATATCACAGCTGACCAGGTGACAGCAGGCAAGACCAGAACCAGGGGTCACATAGAACCTTCAAAGGTCTGGAGTGACCTACTTCCTCCAGCCGGGACCCACTTCCTACAGGGCTCACAGCCTCCCTAAACACCTGCTGGAAACAACCATCGAAACAGGAGCCTGTGGCGGGCGCTGGAGATTCAAGCCACAAGCCACGTTATGGGGGTTTTGTGAGTGGTCATGCACATAAGCCCTAATCACAGAGGACATCTTCATTTGGTGCTGGCACTCTTGGTCACTATAGGAGGTGCAGTGGGACAATCCCTAGTCTCCTGGACCTTCTAGCCTACAGCAGGAGTGGCCATCCTGAATAAGACAATCCTAGAAATGACTTCACTGCACAAAAAATACACAGGCTCTGTCATACATGGTGGCTGCATTCTGGAGTAAGACCTGGGTCACAATCAGCTACCTACCCCCTCACCACCCAAGCTTCCAACTGGCGGGAGTTAGCCCCAGGCTGGGTACCAGCATTCTTTAACACTGCATAGGGAATTCCAATGTGTGGCCTGGTTGAACTCACTGGAAGGTGGAGGATGAAGGATGCCTGGGTATTCCAGGTAAAGCCTGCCTAGACTGGGAAGCCAGGAAGCCTATCCCAGGAGGATTGTCTGTGCAGAGGATGGAGAATATAAGCCAACTAGGGTGTGAGCTTAGAGGACATGAAGCTGAAAAGGGTGTCCAGGAAGGGAACAAATTATGCAAAGGATGGCATGGGGTATTTGGGAGAAGGGGACCAGGAAGGTGGGTGTGGAATCCTAGACAGGAAGGCTCAGAGCCCATGATATAGGGTCTTTATCTGAAGAGCACAGGAAACCAGGAAGGACTCAGTGGGTAAGGATAAAGTCATGTTGCCATTTTCAAATGGTTCTAGCTGCTGTGTGGAGAGCAGACAGCTAAGGTGTGAGGAGTTATGGCAGGTTTCCTAGGATACTACCACAATGGTGTAAGTGGGACAAGATGAAGGAGAAGGGGTGGACCACTTCTGTGCAATGTCAAGAGCTTGGGTCCTGGCCTCACACTCTGAGCACTTTCTTCTGAGCCTCAGTTTCCTCTTGTGAGACATGTGGGCATTGCTCATCCCCACTTCACAGTTGCTGTGATAATTATCTGTGGAATTAAATGCCTCCATCCCAGCAGACCTTTGGTATCAATGCTAATGCCTCTAGCTACAAAGGGCTCCTTTCCACTGGTTGCTGGGACCTCATGTCAAAGCACTTTATAAACCTGGAGCGCCCGTCCGTGTTTGACATCAGACCGACCCTGAGCTCTTCAAGAGCAGGGGCCACGGCTGCTCTGACCTTGGCTCCATCTCTCACTCAGTGAATGGCACACAACAGGTGCTTTGTAGATATTTGTGCAGGGGCAAATGGACTCAAGTAGGAATAGACAGGTACCCTCTCTGAGCAGAGCTAGGGCCGGGCCAGCCTGTGGTCAGGTGCCTGTGGTCCTCAGGGGCAGATGTTTCCCCTCTGTGCTGTGTCCAGTGTGTCTCCTTGCAGACTGGGTGCTGGCTGCAGGTGAGGGTTGTCACTCTGCCCTCTATCCCACTCTCCTGCAGAGTTAAAAGAAAATCCGCCTGAAAGGCTGCTACTGTCTAGACATGCTCTTTAGCATGCTGCTGTCTAGACAGTCCCCAGCGCACTCCAAACCGAACCTGCACTTCAGTTTGTGGGGTCCCTTCCCTCTGATGCTGTGGTGAATGCATTTCAAACTGATCCTCCTGGGCTCTGTGCTGTCGCTCTGAGAACTGTGGCGTCTGGCCCACAAGCCTGGTTCTCTCCACATGTCCCAAGCAGGGCCCTGCTCTTAGTAGTTGCCATCTTCTCTCTTTTGCCTCACACTGTCGCTGTCCCCCTCCTCAGTGTCAGTCCTGTCCTGAGGTGAAGACACCCAGCTGCCCAGTGAAGCCTGGCTCCTGCATTGGGAATGGCTTCTTCCTTCTCTTGAACACTGCTAAGGGAGGAACCCACATTGATGACGTGGTGTGGTCCTAACCAGTTCCCTCCCACCTCTCCCCAGCCTTTAGCTCTCTCTCCTCTCTCTCTCTCTCTCTCTCTCTCTCTCTCTCTCTCTCTCTCTCTCTCTCTCTCTCTCTTTCTCTCTCTCTCTCTCTCTGTGTGTGTGATGTGCACGTGCACATTAACCATACTACACTAGTTACACCTGTGTTCCTGTAACATCTCACAGAAACCTCTTGAGGGAGGAAGAGTCTGCTCTGGCTCAGTCCACATGGCTTTCTTTCCCTCATATTGGGGAAGATCTGAGGAACCCACTCCTCTCTAGGTATGGGAGGGAGAGCTGATGACTGTTTACATCATGGTGAACCAGGAAGCATCCAGTAAGTCAGGAGCCAGGGGCAGGTGTAACTTTCAAAGGCCCACTCCTACTGACCTTACACACACCACCCAGAACTCACCTCCTGAGAGCCCTGCAGCCTCCCTGAATAGTGCCACCAGCTAGGGGCCGATCATTCCAGAGCCTATGAGGACACTTCAGACTCAAACCGTAACACACTCTGAGCTCTAGAGCACTACCCTCCCATGTTCACATGGGAAGATCTAGGATTCTCTCAGCAAAGCTCAGGTTTCCTGTGTCCTTTCTTCTCCGAAACCTTCTCCAGTTTTCTGTGGCCCACAGATTCCAGAGTTGGCTCCTTCAGCCAGCATTTGTCTCCTTCCATGAGTTTGGCTCCAATCTGACCTCACTTTCCACCCTTCCTCACTTCTTCCCTGTGATGCTCCCATTTCCAGGGACCCCCATGTTTCCTGGGAAATGCCCCATAATGCACTGCTTACATGGCTCCTGCTGACCTCACTCTGAAATGCCGCTCCCACTGTGTACAGTCACACACCCTGGAGAGCCCAGGTCAGGGTTGTCTCCTTTAACAATCTAAATGCCTATGGTTGGAATTCACTGCTCCTCTGAGGTGAATTTGAGTGAGAATTCTAAACTGGGAATGAGGCGGTGCTGGAGGCTGCTCTTCCATCTGCCTACTCTGCTTTCCTTCCAGAAGGTATTGTTGTTGTTGTTGTTGTTATTGTTTTCTTACCCAGTTGCCCACAGTCAGAGAATGTGAGCCCAGTCCCCAGCTGAAAACCTAGTCCTCACTGGTCAAAATCGGTTTGACTATCCTGTCCCTGGACAGGGATCAGCTTGCACGTAGGTGGTGCCTAGTGCTATGAAAGCCTGTGGAAGATTTTCTCCTAGGAGGAGACACAGAATCAGCTTCACCTCCTACCTCAGCTCAGGGTGCTTCAGACATCTACGAGCACAAAGGCAAAAAAAAAAAAAAAAGCGATCATCACTGGTCACTCTCAGAATGTAGTGAAGGTCCCAATCTGTAATGATGCCATGGAGCAGCTAAATGAATCTAACCCAGGGACTGCCCTCCAGGGGTTTTTGCATGCTAGTAAGAAAATCCCCTGGCATGCACTGCTGAAAGCCCAATGTTTAGGAGGCTAAGACAGGAGGACTGTGAAATCAAGGCTATCCTGGTCAACTTAATAAGACCCTATCTCAATTTTTTAATGAAAAAAAAAAAAACCAGACTGGATCTATAGTTCATGGGTAGGGCATTTGCCTACCATGCATGAGGCTCTAGGTTCAATTTTTAGTATCACATACATGCAAAAAAAGATAATTCTGGGACTATGGGCTAAGGGGTTTAATCCAGCGGCTTCTGTAACTTGCAACCTAAAGCATCCTAGCAGATACAAAGGCAGGAGACTACATGGATCCACTGCAGACTTGAACACAGCCCATAGCTCTACTCAGACCCCTGGGCAAATGGCATGGGGGAGCTGTTCATTATGTAGTGTTGAAATCGCAGTTGCAGAAGAAGGAATGCACCAAGAACAGAGGAGAGAGGGAGGAGCCAGAGGCACTGGGGGATACAGACAGGTTCTGCATCACAAAGTACCACCTTCCCACAAAGGTGACTGGTGGTACTGGCCAGCTGTGGCTCTATTATAATTCAATCAGACACATTAGGTCAAGAAGTAAGGTTAAACCTGGCGGCGGTGGTGCATGCCTTTCATCCCAGCACTTGTGAGGCAGAGGCAGGCATATCTCTGTGAGTTTGAGGCCAGCCTGGTCTACAGAGCAAGTTTTAGGACAGCCAAGGATATACAGAGAAACCCTGTCTCAAAAACAAGCAAACAAAACAAAAGAAGTAGTAAGATTAATGCAATGTATTTGGTCAAAGGTATGTAACACAAAAAATAGTTACATGATCATGCATATTGCGGATGATTGTTGGAGAAAGAGAATACAATGTATCCATTGAAGTAGATACCTTGAGCAGTGAGGTGCTTGGAGACAGAGGCATGATGAAGAGGAGAGAACCACAGTTTTGACATTCTTGTGGCCACTAGAGAGATGGAGGAATGAGGGTAGGATTGAGGAGAGAGAGAGATAAGTCATTTCAGGCAGGAGGGACAGATGATGGATCGGGTGGCACAGATGGGCCTGGCCATAGCAAGGACAAGTAGATGAGCTGTGATGGATGTGTTGATCATGTCCTGTTCACCAGTGCAGCTGATTGGGAAACATGTGGAACCAAGGAGGTGGGAGAATCTCCCTGGTTGGCTTTTGTCGTTGGCTTGAGACATTAGAAATGATGACACTGTGTGCCTCAGTTTCTGTCCTGATCGCCTGCCACTGTCCCAAATGACAAGCAATAGGTATGATCTGCGGAGGGTGTTGCCCAAGATACATCATTACAACAGGGACTTGAAAGAGCAGTAACAAAGGCAAACCCAGGCAGTTCTCTGGTCACAGTGAGGACCAAGCCAAGCCCTTAAGCCGGTTCATTCACTGTTCAGGAAGAGCCAGTTCATTCACTGTGCAGGAAGCCAAGTTTTATGAGCTGGAGCATGACTGAAAAAGCTTTTGAAGGATGAGTAGGAGTTTGGGAGAAAAGATAGAAAGAACCAGGAAGGGGGCGTGTGCATCACACGTCTTGTTTCAGGAATGGTGGGGGGTGGGGAGGGCATGGTAGCTCGTGCCTATAAATCTAACTCTTAGGAGCTAAGGCAAGAGGATCCTGAGTTCTAGGTGAGTCTGGCTTACATCGTGAAACCCTGTCTCAAAACAAACAAACAAATAAACAACAACAAAACATAAAAAAAAGGTAGTTGTTGTTTTGCAAGAAACAGGACCTGGAAAAAGCCAGTAAAATGATGCTCAAAGTTCTAGATGGAAGGCTTGGGTCACTGAGAAGTGCTTGACAGTCTAACAACACAGGCTCTAAGTCACGAAACCAATGCTGGCCATGCCGCTGGGCCTGGCCCTGGAAGGGAAACATCCGTCTTGGAGAGGAGGCGAGGTGGGAGGACAGCTAGGAGGAGGTGTGAAGAAAACAGCTGCTTATTGTATGACCAGGTGGGAAAGCATTTTAACACTTGAGCTGTCAGGATGTCTGCGTGTGTCTGCCAGTGGCTATCAGCCTGAGCTGGGAGCCAAGAATGGCACAGTAGGATCTAGCCTTTGCAAGCCAGCTCTGGTCACAGCATACTCTGCTCACCAGATTGATGGGTCATAGAATTTTAGAATAAGGTAGGGCCAGGATGGATTTCTTTCCACCTGTCCGGAGTCTAGGAGTCTCCAGCCTTTCTCAGACAGATTCCAGTTAAAAATCACCTGCTTCCTCCCCCTCACTTCCTGAGATGAAGCCTCCAGGCTCCTCAGCTCAGCTCCTCACACCGCCTGGTAGACCACTGCAGCCAGGGCAGCCTCTGTCCGCCTTGGCTGTCACTGTCTGGATGTGCCTGCCTGCTGTGCCTGGCTCTTTTCTCCTCTTGCCAGCGGGAGAGCTGGCAATCTTCTGGGATTTAATTACAAGTTCCCCGAGGGCCTTTCAGCCCATCACAGGGCTCCTGTAGGCTTCTGGCTGGGAGGGTGACAGGAGCGTGCTGTGATGAACAGCAACTTCCCTGCTTGGTGGCTGTACCCAGTGGCCAGCCCACGCTCCTTGGGCTGTTTAGCATTTGTTTGAGCAAAGCATGCATGCCCATGCCGTGGTCCCATTTTGCAAGATCAGAGAGCCAATGGGGGAAACACTCTCAACAAGAAGATGATGAGAGAGAGAGTGAGTTCTGCAGACAGGGAGGCAGCCAGCAGGAAGGCTCTCTCCTGGAGGGGTGACTGTCTCCCAAGGATCCTGGAAACTTCCTATGGTTAAATAATGACTTCAAGACTCTGCCCACTTTAATTAAGTCAGCCTGGCCTGCAGACAGCATATACTCAGGTAGGGATCACTTTGACCTCAGGCTGATACATTAGAGCCCCCAAAGTCTGTGGGCTAGGGTTAGGGAACACACAGAAGTGCCCTCCCCTCATCCTGCACTGTTAGCAGACACTTTGCTAACTGATCTAGTGATAAAGGCTGAATGCGTTAGGAATTTGGAGTTGTGACTTGCGGGGGGGGGGGGGGGGGGGGGGGGTAGGGAGAGCTTCCAATAAGACAGCAAGAGTCGTTTCTTGGGGCTTGAGAAAATAGCTCAGGGGTGCTTGCTGCTAACCCTGACAACCTGAGTTAGATCCCAGGTGGAAGAAGGAGACAGTTGACTCACACAGGTTGTCTTCTGACTGCCTTAGGTGTCAGGTGTGTGTGAGCGTGCACATACAAAGCAGTCGATGTAAAAATAAATGCTAATTTTCATTACATTTTTGAAGCACCATGACGGTGTGGGAAGACGTGTGGGGGTCTCAAGGATGCCTCAGAGAGGCCATCCAGAGAGGCCATGCTGTTCCTCCACAGGCGGGATTCCCCAGCCACCTCCCAGTGCTACCCCCTCATTTGTTGTTGAGAGTAGATGAACTCACAATCCTCCTGCCTCCACCTCCTGAGTGCCGGAGTGACAGGTGTGCACCACCATGTGTAGGTTTTCAGTCACCTCCAAATACGCTGTTTAGTGTGTAAGGTGTGAGACAGATCCCCACCAGGAGAGATGGAACGAACCCTTCATCCCTGAACCTTTTTCTTGGCCCATGGAAAGATGTGGGTGTGTCTAAACATCTTTCATACCATGCTTCTCCTGTGTGAGAATAGAATGATCTGATGCCCTGTGCGATGTCTTATCACGACCCTACCTCCCTTTCCTAGTACACTGTCATTTCTCCCAGGGGCACCCCTTCTTTCTATGACTATTGACAGATCGGGTGAGGGGGCTCCACCTCCAGGGACACAGGATCTGAGTGGACCTCCCATCTTCCTGCTGCTGTGATGGGCACCAGATACCGGGTGGTTTATGGTTTTGCATGGCTACAGAGACGTGACACTGTCCTTCTTTGGGGCACATAGGCTGGAGGGATGCCTGCCAGGAGCTGCTGGTGTGTGTCCTTGTCACCTTCTGATGCCCTGAAAAGACTGTGGGGTGGGCTGAGGGACGGAAGCAGATGGTCAGAGTGAAGCATGCCTGAGGAGCTGGTGAGGAACACAGGGGCTGAGTGGTAGACGGCCTCGGAGTCTACAGTAAGGAGTTAGACTTCATTCGAGCAGTAGTGGGAAGCCGTCCCCTCCTGGGCATCCCCACATTCCGGAACTTTCTTTGTTCCCTGACTTATTTCTCCACATTGAGTCATCTAGGTTTACTGGAGGGCTGGAAGGCTCAGGGTATCCCTGGGCCTTGCTGACAGCTTGATGAATGAAACATGAGTTGAAATCCTCATTGGGCCTACTTCGACTCTGGTCATGATGGAATTGGACTAGTTCAAAGGACAACAAAGATGGACTCTTTCATCTATCCCCTGATCAATTGGTAGTGGCTGCCTAGACAGCTGGTAGGGTGGGGGGGAGACTGTGAGGAGACTTTGTGGACTCTGTGGGACAGGATCATGGTCGATTAGCAATGTCTGCCCTGGGTAAAGAAAAGGAACCAGTGACTCGTTCACCTGGAACGCACAGGTCCCACAGCTATAGTGCTTCAGGGTGGTTTAGTGTGATGTATTGGCAGCTTGCAGTACCAGACCAAGAATAAAAATGTCCAACAATCTGAGAACCTACACAAGCCTTCCTACTCTACAGAGCTTTTCAGGTCCGTTTTTCTTCCATTAGATCCCCACAGCGTCCTAATATTTTACAGAAAGGTATGTTTCTATAGCATCCCTTCTTCTGGTCCCCACTCTCCAGTCTTGCCCCGAGTATCCATTCCTGTGTCCAGGCCTCTGCTTCAGGATCAAGAATGAAGCAGGAGACCCATGCCTGTGGCCACAAAGGCCCATACCCCCCCACCCCACTCCCACCCCCACAAGCCAGAGTGATTGGGTTAGATGTAGTCAGACCCAGTCAGAAGTCAGGTGATGTCAGGATGATGGCTGGGCATGGTGGCCTGTACTGTTCTAACACGGGGAAAACTAAGGCAGGAATGTAGAAAGCTTGAGGGCAGCCTGGACTATGCAGTGAGTTCAATAACAATCTTAACAACCACAACAAGACCCCATCTAAAAATCAAAAGGATGGTGCCCATTGGATTTGGAAGTGGGGGTATGGTCCGGGCATGGGAAGCCTGCAACCTGTGTATCTTGGGTGTCGTTTTTCCTGCCGCTGTGACAAAGAAGCTGATGGAAAGCAGTTTCAGGGTTTATTCCAGCTCACAGTTCCTGAGGATACAGTCCCTCATGGCAGAGAAGGCACAGTGGTGGGAGCATTACATCACCAGGTGGGGACCGAATGTCCAACCACATGACCCTGTGGGAGACGGATCACATTCAAACCACAGCACCCTGGCAGCTCGTTTGGTACTCTTCTCCCAACATGGCCTTTGGTGACACTAGTTCTCAGCTCAGTGTCAGCCGCAGTGAGACGTTTGCTGCGGACCAGAGGCTGTTTGCCCCTGAGAACTGCCTTGGCCCTCAGCAATTTTCTTGCCTCTGCATGCAGCCTGGGACCCAAGTTACATGGTAGATGGTAAAGCCACAGCTAGAGGACAGAGTCCTGGGTCCAGCTGTGTCGAAGCTCTAGATCTGTCTTTATACTTTCAACTGGATGTTTATTCTATATTGAAGCCTGTCTGGGTTGTGTTTTCTGTCATCTGTGTTTAAAACAGGCCAGCTATCCATCTTACATTCAGCAGGCAACAGAAGGGATCGGTTATACGTGCTTCCAGAGCTCTGTTGATGTTTCTTTTCTGCCTTAGAGGAGAGTCCAGAGTCTTCCATAGCCCCAAGCACTGCCCAGTCTGGCGTCAGCTCTCTCTGGTTTGGATTAGGACCTTCTAGGCTCTGGGATCATCCGGCTCCCTCTCTGTCTCCGGCAGCTGCCTCTTGTCCCATCTCCTGTCTCTGGACATTTTGTCTCCTCTGTCTGGAATACTTTTCTCTCTCTGGGTCTTCAATCCTGTCATTGTCCCAGCCGCAGCTTGTGCCTCCAGGCTACCCCTGCTTTCTCCCCCCACCCCAGCACATGACACTGTCTTGAGTGCAGGACCTTGGATGCCGGCTCACCACTAGCTCTGGACTGGGGTTCCCATGCGCTCTGGACTACATTAAGTTCGGTTTTGGAGGTTTCCAGAATTTCTCTTGCAAACACCTTGCCTCTGAAATGCTCTTCAAACCAGCAAGCCTGTCCTCAACCCAGCAGTCAGAGCAGTTGACTGCAAATGGAAATTAAGTTGGGATGGACCTTCATTTAAACTGTCTGTCTGTCCAGCCACACTGGCTTCTGTTACAGACTGGAAGCATACAGTAGATGTGTTTCTGTCTTGAGCTGTCTGTCTGTCCAACCATAGCAGCTTCTACCCCAGGACCCTTGCACTTGCTGACAGAGGGTTTTTCTCAGAAACATTTCTCTTGGCTGACTTTTCCTTCTTGTTCAGGCTGCAGCCCAATGTCACCCTTTAGACTTGGTCCCTGGGCGACCCTAAGAGACGAGCCACTTTCTTGTACTGAAAACTTAATTTTGCTTAGTAATGATGGGTGCTTGTGTAGCACTGACAGAGTATTCCGTACCTAAGCACTGCAGGCATCTGCAATCTCACTGGCTGTCAAGGCCTGTGAGGGAGACACTCACCTTTCCAGGTGTCTCCATGGGGCTCCCTGGAAACCAGGGACAGGGACAGGGATGGATGGGAGTCTTTGGTTTTCTGTTAGAGTTCTGCTGTCAGGAAAAGAGGGTGTAAAGAGAGCAGGAAGTACATCCATGCAGGCGGCGAGGAGGGGCCACTGTCTCCCCAGAGCAGATTCCAGCCTCCCTTCTCCACAGCTGCTTGAGGAGTCAGAGCGAGTAAGCATGACCTTGCAGTTCAGTGACGCAACACTGCTCTAACACCAGGCCCATTTCTGCTCAACTGCCTTCAAAATTCCTCTTGGCCTGGGGTGCAGCTCAGGGCACTTGCCTAGCACGCAGGAAGCCCTAGCTCCCATCCCCAGCAACTCCCCACAAATCCTCCCCAAGGAACTTTGGGAGGCCTGGCCCTCACTAGGTGAGGGAATGGAGAATCAGAGAGATGAACATTTCCTTGCTCCTGATCATCAGGCTTAATGGCTACAGAACATTCTGTTTGCTCCTGCATCAAGTTCACACTATTCCCCATGGCCAGGCCATTCATATTGTTTCAGGGCGTTCTGTGGGAATCAATAATGCAGTTGTGACAGCCTTTATATCATGAAGATGCCTTCAAAAATTCATTTTGGACGACTCTATGATATTTCATAGTGTCAACCGAGACGTGTGTACGCGGCCACTAATTGCATCATTATTTATCATAGCAAAAATGGAATGTAATTAAGTGACACATAAAAATGCCCTGAGATGATATTAAGGAAAAGAGACAGGGTACAGGCTGCATCATCAGCATCTCTGGATCTGAGGGTGGGGGTGGGGCATGGCTCCTGGACACCGGGAGGAAGTAGTCCCGTAGCTACCAGCAGTGGCAGTGGGGGCCTGATGAGGAAACCCGTTTTGTGTTTTCCCGTGCTTGTGGATTTTCTTTCCAGGTTTTTCACCGTGAGTGTTATATTAGTTTGCTTTCTATTGCTGTATAAACTTCATGACCGGAAGCAACTTGGAGAAGAAAGGGTTTATTTGACTCACACATCCAGATCACAGGCCATCACGGAGGGAAGTCAGGGCAGGAACTCAAGCAAGAGCAGAGGCCGGAACCATTTGGGACGCTGCTTACAGGCTTGCTCATTCCGTCTACCTTTCTTATATTTCTCAGGCCCACTTGCCCAGGGGTGGCCCCTCCTGCAGGGGGCTGGGCCCTTCCACATCAATCAGCAATCAAGACGATGCCCCACATTAGACCCATTTGAGGGAGGCACACCTCAGCTGAGGTTCCCACCCCCCAGGTGACTCTAGTTAGTGTCAAGTTGACAGACACCAACCAGCGTACATGTGTGCTACTTTTAAACTTAAATAACACATAGAAGCTGGGGGTGCTGCAGGCTTGCTGTCTCCTGTTCCATCTGCTCAGGAGGCTGAGGCAGGTGGGTTGGGGTTCAAGGCCAGCAGAGACTATGGATCAGGACCCCACCTCAAAACAGTAACAGCAGAGGGCTAGGGATGTAGCTCAATGGCAGAGTGTCTGGCTGCTTTCCAAAAGGCCCTGGATTTGATCCCTAGACCTCAAAAAACTGTAGAAAAATAATTTAGTTCAGCCTGTGAGTTTGGCTCTTTGTTCTCGTTCAAGGCTGGGAAACATGTTTGTTTGTTTTTTTCTACCATTGTTCATTTTGCCTGTGTTTTCTCTGGACAGTAGAGATAGGTACCACAGTCTCCGCTGGAATCTTTTAGCCCCGCCCCCCTTGGACTCTGAAGCAGCTGCAGCTAGTATGCAAAGCAATTGCTGTGTTCCGATAAAACTTTATTTGCACAACAGGAGGCAACCGATTTCAGGCTGTGCTTCCCCACGCCCACTGCCAGTTCCTGCCGCAGACCACCTACATTGTTTGCCTTCAAGAAATGAACTTTATTAAATATTGGAATAGGTGCAAAAGAATATTCATAAGACTCAGCCTTAAGTACCAGCAATAAAGATGAGTGAATCACCAATTTAGGCAGCAAGCCATCGATCTTAGCTGGGAGGCCCCGGGTCCCCATCCTCACCCACTTCCTTCCAAGGGGCGCTCACCCTAACTTCTGTATCTCATCTTCATCATCGTTTCAGTAAACACCCTGCGTCGTCTCCCTTCTGTTTGAACTCTGGACAGACTGGAACATGCATGGCTCAGGAGTGATTCCATGATGTATCTACATGATTTTCTTAGGAGAATTCCTCCATATTGATGCCCCTGGCCACGATCTGTTTGTTGTCTTTTGTGTCTCCTAGTATCCCATGCTACCACGATGCTAGTCTAGATAGGCCATCTGCTGTTGATTGGTATTTGCCTGGGGTATTTTTGTTGTTGTTTGTCTTTTAATCTCTTGATCCTGTGTTACAGTACCGGAGTTCATGTTACCTGACTATGGCTAGGCTGTTGAGCCTAGGGAACGGGCACATTTAACAGCATGAGACACAGTTAGATGGGGTCAGAGTGGCTGTGCCAGTCCCCGGCGCTCTCACAGGTTACTCTGCATTCTTGCCCACACCTGCTGCACTCAGATGCAGGCAGCTTCCCCTCTCTGTGCCATCCCTGACTGTGCCACGGACCCCTTGAAACTCAGTGTGCTCTGAGGCATAAGGACCGGACCTGACCATCAGTGCCAGTCTTAGCTGGCATGGCCCTGAGGCATGCTGGGAGCTTGGGTAGGTGCATGGGAAGTGAAACAGTGGTGGGAGTTTGACCTTCGTGGGGTTTGTGGAGATTGACATATCCCCAGCTTGGGTCCTGTCTTAGTTAGGGTTTCTATTGTTGTGATGGGACACTAGGACCATGGCAACTCTTATAAAGAGAAACATTTGATTGGGTCTGGCATACAGTTCAGAGGTTTAGTCCATTATCATCGTGGCAGGACGCATGGCGGAGTACAGGCAGACATGGTGCTGGAGAGGGGCTGAGAGTTCTACGTCTGGATCCACAGGCAGCAGGAAGGAAGAGTAAGCCACTAGGCCTGGCTTGAGCTTCCGAAACCTCAAAGCCCACCCCCAGTGACACACTTCCTCCAACAAGCCACACCTAGTCCAACAAGGCCACACCCCCTAATAGTGCCACTCCCTAGGCGTGTGGAGGGAGTGCCTTTTCTTTTCTTTTTTAAACTCTTCTGTCACACATTACATCCCAACTGCAGTTTCCTCTCCCTCTACTCTCCCCAGCACCCCCAAACCTCCCCCTCTCCCCCAGATCCACTCCTCCCCCGTTTCCATCACAGGCCCACACAGCAAGCGGGCCCCACAGAAAAGGTGACATTGAGCAAAAGAGCAGAGGGAAGTGGAGGATACAGATGCTGTGGGAAGACACTCAGTGCTCCAGGAACAGCCGTACGAAGGCCCTGAGGCAGGGGAATGAGTGTAGTACCTCCCAGCAGCAAGGGGAGCAGCCTGGAGTGAGGAGAGAAAGGGATAAGAGGAGGGAGTGAGCAGAGGAGGAACAGTGGCTGGGTTGAGTCTGCAGGCCAGTGGGGGTGGGGTCAAGCAGCCATTGTGGGGGAAGTAGGTCATGTCCATACATTGTTCTTGCCTGAAGGACTCAGGACATGGACTGGTAGGTCTGAGGAGACTGAGGCCTGGTCCCACTGTGCAGCTGACTGAATGTGTATGAGCCTGCCTGTGCTTAGGAAGCACGTGTATGGGTCAGTCTGCAGCAGCATGTCAGCCCAGTAAATGCCCTTCAGCCTGGGACTTAGAAATTCTGGGACCAAGCGGCTGGATTCAGAACCTGCTTCTGCTGTTCATTAGTCATGTGAGGAAGCCCATGAACTGTCAGGGCCTGGTGCCCCCCACTGTATAACGAGGACAACGGTCACACACAGAAGCTGAGGGTTTGGTGACGTTATGTCAGCTGCAATCCACCAGGAGTGAAAACAGCGTAGTGATGCCGGCGGTGCTCATAAACACAGCCCCCGCACCTTCAGCCAACCGTAGCGCAGAAATTTTCCAGGACTTGAGATGCATACCCATAATCATAGGCTGAGGCAGGAAGGATGTGAGTTCAAGGGCAGTCTGGGCTGCACAGTGAGACCTTGTCTCAATATATATCGCAACAACAAAACTCCTTGTCATTATTCTCTGGTAATGCAGCATGGAAGTACCTTTCTGTCCATACGCCAGACGCCCCAAGTGCTCATGTGGGTGAGAGGATGTACCTGTGTTTGTTGAATTTCGGTGTCCCAGGGAACCTGGAGCCCAGCCTTGTGGACACCCAGGGATGCCTATGCTAACTTTGGCAGCAGTATTTCCTCTGAAGGGAACTATTCATTTCCCTCCATATTACTTTAGTCCTGGTATTAAAAAGCATGGGTGGGGGGAGTGGATAGAAGGACATGAATGTTAGTTCACTCTCAGATGCTAGTCACCAGGCTGGTGACTATACTTAACGCAGGTAATGGAGGTAAGGGGCTAGCTTTGGAGGCCAGATCTCACCAGGAGGCAAGTCCTTGCAGGCTAGATACAATGGTAGAATGCCATGAAGTTCCTCTTATGACACCAGGCAGGGAATATGATTATCGCCTCCAAGTTCAGGTGAGAAAACCAGGAGTTCGAGGACGAACCCCAAATCCTCAGAGCTGAGTTTCGGCTGGGATACTGCCACACTCTGGAGCAGCCCAAATCGACACAGAGACACCATGAGGGCACAGACTAGTGAGCTGGAAGCCGCGGTGGTGGGGTGGAAAGAGGGTATTGAAGTCTTGTTGAGAGAGAGTGTAGGAGCCGTGACTGGAATGCTTTTGTCTCTCCAGAAACTCTGAAGTTTGAAACAGAGCTGGGAGGAGGGACTCTGGGGAGGTGTTTAGTCCAAGGACTTTAGTTCTGTGGTGAGGCCACGCCCTCCTCTCCCTCCATTTCCAAATGGGATAATGTAGGGAGAAGGTCTCACTCCATGCCAGCCCCTTGATCTCGGACTTCAGCCTCCAAAATCATAAGAAATAAGCCTCTGCTCTTTCTAACTGATACACTCTCCAGTGCTACGTTGTAGCCACATGGGCTGTGGCAGTGGTCACAGCTGAGACAGGAAAGGCAGGGGAGGCTGAAGAGTGTCTGGAAAGCTGGAGGGAACCGAGGCACCTAGGAGATGTATCAGCTATCTACAGACACAATCATGCCACGTAACAACCACACCCCTCAGAGGTATGCAAGGCTGAGTCTGTCTGGCTAAAGCTTCTGCCAAAGCTGGCCAGAGACTTTTGCTGGCTTGCTCTTAGGGGTATAGACTGACTCCAAAGAGTCACCCAGCTACCAATGGGCTAGCCTTGGCTTGTCCTGGATGGAGATAAAGTCATCAGTGATCAGCACTACATCCATTTGGCAAGGTGTTCCTATCCCATTAATGTCCTAGCTGAGATAAGTCATAGGGCTGAGACCAAAGGTGGGGTCTTGGGCCTGACCAGAGGGTGCAGAACTTGTGAATACGATTGCAGTCTCCAGCACAGGAAGTTTGGAGGTGCTGGACAGGAGGGTACAGGGAAGGCTGAAGTGCAGAGGTCATTGAGGACAGTGTGTGGAGCAGGGAAGAGGGAGGAGTCAGTGGAAGGGGCAGGCAAACCAGGCAGCAGCATGTGCTGTGGGAGATGATGGTGCTGTGTTCAGCCTGTAAGAACCAAGACAGGCTGAGGCATTTGGTCAGCCTCACAGATGCCCAGACACCCCTGGGACATAATTGGCCTTGGCTTCCCCAGAAAGGTTAATTGCTTGGATCACAGTCTGTGGCTTCTGGGACTGACAGGGCAGCCCCTCCATTAAGACACCCCCCCCCCCCCCCGCCCTGCTACCTGGCATTTTCTGTCTTCCCTGGTGGCTTGGTCAGCGCTGTGCCTAGCAATGTCAGACAGAGGTGTGGAGATGCTCCCCTGAGGCAGACTGACCAGTAAGCAGACATTCCTGGGCTGTGATGGATATCCTCTCGGAGACGGCAAAGGCCAGCAAAGGCTCCTCGGGCTGTAGAGGACTCGGCCATCAACCTGCACAAGGGCTTATGTACAGGCTCCGTCAGGCACAGCTGCATCCAGGTGCTCTGACCTCGTGCTGTGCTCAGCCTTTTCCTGCACTGGCTTCCCAAGGGCAGATTCTGTGAGGACAGAGGTGCCCACCATAGCTTCAGCTCCCCCTTCCCAGTTTAGCAACCCCAGTGGGAAGGGGAGCCAAATGTTCCCGAAAAGTCTCAAATTGGGCCCCGACTGGCTCAGTGCCCGGTCCTGAGCCAAGCAGTGTAAACTCTGCAGAGGACCTGGGAAACTGGAGAAATAAATGCTTCTTTGAGGGAAGGCCGCTTTCTCTTCTCCGCCTCCTAGAGTTCATCTTTAAAAATCTTTGCTTAATAGGCCTGCTTCGCAAGGGCTGCCTCATGGGATTTTAATCTAAATTTTATTACTACTGAGGTCGGATCTATTTTTCCATCTGATCTTGACTGGATTGGCTCCCTCTTTTGTGAACTGTCTGGAAACCTAACCTTTTGGGCCTCCTTAAAAAACTTCCCTTTTTTTTGAAACCTCAAACCTCAGGCTCTGGGAAACTGCTGTTCTCAAAGGCCGCCAGCCTGCTTATTCCCTGGGACTTTGATCTTTATAAACACCAAAGGAAAATGCCGTTTTTATTGGCAAAAGCTTTGTGGGTGCCTCCAGATGAGAGAGCAGACTCTAAGCTAGGGAGTCTGGATATTTTTAAACTCCTCTGCCAGAGTGATAAAGCCAGGATCCCGTGGTCCAGGTGGGGGTTGCAGGGAGAGGGCAGGATGAAAGATGCTGTCTCCTCCCAGGGTTGACACAGAGTGGCTGACAGATCAGACAGGATCCCCCTCCCCCTGACACACGCACACACAGGCGCACACACACACACACACACACACACACACACACACACACATGCACACAGTGGTTATGTTTTCTCTCCAGGGCAATATCCCCTGGGCCAGAATAATCCCAATCTAGCCAGAATAATCTCAATCTAGCAGTGAGGCATGGTGGTCATGCCTGCCATCCAAGCACTGGGGAGGCAGAGAGGGAGGATGGTGGCCAAATTCTAGATGAGCTTGGCCACACAGTGAAACCCAGCTGTCAAACAGCCGCCTTAGCTGGAGTAGCCCGAGTACGTACACTGTGGAGATCTGGGCAGCTTGTCATTCTTCTGCCTATGTCTTAAAGACCAACTTGAAGAGTGTCCTCCTCCTTGTGTGGCCCAGCTGAGTATCTTGTTAAGCACTAGAGTCCCACAGCTCTGCTGGTGGTTGTCCAGGTCTCCCAACCCTCTATCAGGGTAGGTCTTTCCCACCTGATGATGTGATAAAGAGAAATGGGCTCCCTTATGATCAGCTTCTGAGTCCATGAGGGTTGTAAAGTGTCATCCCAGGGCCCGTGCTGCACCCACATGCGATGCTGACCTGCATGACCATCAGCCACTGCCCCACTGTGATGCTGAACGTGGTTAGACAATTGGGGACTTAAAATGCTGCTGTTGGCAATTTTAAGCTGTGAGGTCAGGGGTGGGGAGACATTGTTGACTATGGCATTTAAGTATGATAGGAAGTGGGTATCACATTTGAACACAAGAGCACTTGGGGACACAGACAATATTTAGGTCACTGCAGACCCTGGGAAGAGCATTTAGAGTCGTGGGAGCATCAAGTTGGTGGCCCTAAGGGGAGAACAGGCTTGTTGCCTTGAAGGGACATCAGGGAGGCCACCATGACCAGAGTGAGCAAGAAAGGGTGGAGGAGAGGATAAAGTGGTCAGGGAGAAGACAGTGGTAGCTCTTCAGGAGGTCAAGGTCCTCATCTCAGCTGCTGGAGGCCCTCCATCACGAGGGGTGGGAAAGACTGACGGAACCTATAGAGTTGTGTATCCTCTTAGAGACTTGGCCATGTGGGCCATGCACACTAGGAAGCCCGTATATCCCTCTGCTGCCCACTCTACCTGGTTTCCTGAACCAGAGACTTGAGTTTTCTCCACCCCACCCCCTCTTCCAGCCTCTATGTTCTCCTCTGGAAACGGGGGGCAGTGAGCAGATTCTAGGTCCAACAATAGCCAAGCCTGAGTTTGCCTGTTCATGTGTCTCACTGAGTCTCTACTGCGGTGCTCAGAGAGATGAGGTCACTTTTGTAGACCTCACAGCAAGTAGGCATAGAGCTGGGTTTGCAGGATGTCCTAGTTAGGGTCTCTATTGCTGTGATGAACACCATGACCAAAGGCAACTTGGGGAGGGAAGGGTTTATCTGGCTCACACTTCCACATTGCAGCGCACCGTCATCGAGAGGAGTCAGGGCGGGAATCTGGAGGCAGGAACTGATGCAGAGGCCTTGGAGGGACACTGGTTATGGTTGTTCCCTGTGGCTTGCTCAGCCCAGGACTATCTGCCCACCCACAGCAGACTGGGTCCTCTGGGCCCTCCCACATCAGATATTGATCAAGAAAATGCCAATCTGATGGGGAGATTTTCACAATCGAGGTTCCTCTTCCCAGATGACTCTGGCTTATGTGAAGTTGACAAAAGCAAAAACAGAAACAAACACTGACCAGGAGAAGGGAAGATTTCCATTCCTCCACCCCTGTAACAGCCGCCCAACTCTAGACCTGCAGCAGGTGGCATGGGAGCAACTGGTGTCTAGGAGGTACAGGGAGTTTCCCACCATGCCCTGCTGGCCTCATTCCCCCAGCTCCCTGAGTGCCTCTGACCTCCATCACTGTCTGTGCACACCTGCTTGTCCTCTCTCACGGCCTCTTCCAGCTGCCGCTCAGAATGGCCTGTCTGTCCACACCGTGGGCTGCTTCTCCTCAGCCCTGGCCACTGTCTACCCATGGGAATGTGGTCCTGGCCTGGCAGAGTCTCAAAAAGAATCTTGATTCTTTAACAATATGGCTGTGGCATTGAATTAGCAATTTAAGACTATCATAGGTAGCTGAAAAGAGAAAGGGGGGATAAAAGAATAAAAGGAAAGGGGGAGCAGGAAGAGTGGGGGAGCACAAGGCCATACAAGCCCAAAGGCCTGCCCTCAGGACTCCTTGGAACGTCTCTGCCTGCCTCTGTCCCTCTGCCTACATGGTAGACAGAAGAGGGAGGCTGGGAGGAAGACATCTCAGCCAGGGTGACCTGAGAGGGGGCTGCAGGCCTGCCTGTGGGCTCTCCTTCCTCAGAGCTCAGCCTTGGCCGTGTGATCTCCAGCCTTCTCCCTCCCCCAGCCTCCAATCCCAGCATGTGAGGCAGTGGTGTGCTCCCAAAGTCAGCATCCGGGGCCTGAAGAGAATGAGCAATTGCTGTCATCTGGTGCTGAAGGCCAAGGTCACTATGACATGTCTCAGATGTTCTGCGACTGTCCTCAGCTTCCAGCAGAGCCCTTTCTAAAGGGCACGTCTGCCCGAGATGGTTTAGAATTGACAGGGGCTGTGGCCTCTGAGCTCTGAGGAAGGATAGCTTTGTCAGAGACAACCCAGCTTGTTCAGTGGTCGTTGCTGAGAGGGGGAAGGGGACTCTTGACGACCTCCTATGTACTGAGGCTCAAAGAGATCGGAGAAGGTCAACGTCAGTTGTATGAGCCTTGATCCACGTTCAGGCTCTTCCCCTACAGGATACACCAAGAAGAAGGGTCAAGACACTTTCTCTATGCAGGGGTCTCCATGGGACCATGCTAAGGCCGGGGTGGGCAGGAGGGGTGTCTTGGAGGAGGTGACTTTGAAGGACCCTGGTGGCTTAAAACAGCATGGGATTTATCTACAGATGAAGTCCATAGTGTAAAGTCCAAGTGTCTGCCACAAGGACTGGACGGCTTTCTGGAAACTTCATGGTGCTGGAGATGGAATCCAGGGCCTTGCTCATGCTGGGCAAGTTCTCTCCGCAGCTGAGCCCCACCCCCAGCCCTGTGTGGTACTTTCTTGATGCTCTTGAGACCCTGTTTTTCTACCTCATTTCATTCACCCAGAGCCTTAAAGTCCTGTAGCCATAGTCTGGAGTGGGGTACACTTGCAGTCACAGGGCTTGGGAGGCTGAAGCAGGAAGTTCACAGATTCAAGACAGCCTGGGCTATCTCGGGAGACCCAGTGTTCGAGGATAACCAGCCAAACAGAAAAAAAAAAAATCCATGTCCCTGTAGTGTCATGGACAGAAATGGCCTTAGACCCTGTCGTGTGGGCTGTAAACTCAGGGAGGAACCATGAAGGGCTGAGGGGCCAGGGGGTGTCTGTGCCTCCTGTCAGAGCTCTGTTTGGAGGTGGCCCTGGCTCAACTCGGCACAACCTCTGTGGCCATGTGGAGGTTCGGGCCCATTATGCCACACCCACCCCACTTGCAAATGAACTTCAGAAAACTGGAGTTTGATGAGGCACTTCCTATTTTTAAATGTTGACAATGAGTGTGGATATTTTTAAAAATATTGTGTGGGCCAAACAAGACATTCCTGCTGGTTGGATTCTGTCTGCTGGCATCTTGTGTGAGAATGCCCTGGCTTTCGCAAGGAGGAAACAGAAGGCCCCCAGCATCAGATAAACCATGGAGCCCTGCCTCAGGGCTAGGTCCCTTGGTCTCTCTGCAGTTTCCCCTTCTAGATACCCTTTTCCTCCAAGCTTCTGCCCCTTGGCTGCTGACAGAGTGCCCCCACCCTCGTGTTCCCGTTATGTGACAGAAAACAGCTCAGGGGGTGTAGGGAGCCGCCAGCCTGGCTCTGCCTCTGCCTTGCTCTGAGATAGCACAGTCCAGCTTGGCTGTGGTCAGGAAGCCTCTCATTTGCAGGCAGGCTGGGGGCTCTGTGCCTCCAGACATCTCCCTCTTGCTTCTGTGAGGCTTCCGGCCTTTTCCTGGCAGCCCACACCTTCTGGTCACTGATTCCCCCCACAGTGACATTTCATAAACAGCAGCTGTCACGGAGCTGTTCCCAGCCCAGGCAGACTGGCTTGTGTCATTTACATGATTTAACATGCTTGGCGTCAGGGCATGCTGCCGAACTCAGCCCACAGCCACTGTGCCGTGACTTATTGATCCAATGTATTAAACCGATGGATTCTTTTTTATTTATTTATTTTGAGGAAAAGGATCCCCCCCCCCCCCCGGAACACCATCACATCTTGGTTTCCTGTGTATCCTGTGTCTTTGAAACAATACCCCTTAGATCTCCTTAAGGGCTTTGTCTGTCTAAGGCTGTTGTCCCAGGCCTTGGGGGGTCGCCTGGGTGACATCACACCAGGCACACTGAGAATCACAGTAGGGACAGCTAAGGCTTCATGTAGCGTGTGCAGACAGAGAGTTGCTAGCATTTGACTCACCAGTCCTTACAGAGGGCTGGGAAGTGGGTGCAGAGACCCCACTTTCAGGGGGAACAGTGGGATTCTATAGGGATGTGCCACCTGCCCAGGCTCTCTGGTAGAGCAGACTCCATCATCGGCACTTCACTGCCTCAGTGTTGATTATAATTATGACCTGGTTTTCAGGTGTGACACAGGAGCTGTGGCTCCACATGGTCATGGCTACTGGTCCAATCTCGGGCTTCTCCCCTCCCCTCCAGGGTGACCTTGCTGGGCTCCATCAACCTGTGCAATGATGGTCACATACACAGCACTGGTCCCATGAGAATACAGTTGAACTGAGAATTCCTGTCACGGTCCTGATGTCACAACACTTCCCTCTTCTGCTTGTGGTGATGCTGACCCTAACAAATCCAGCGCACTGACAGTCACATAGAGGCAGAGAATATCCACTTACATGTAGTGTGCCGGACTTGGTAATGATAGCCACTAAATGCGTTTACAGTCTTTACTTTCCATGTGTGTGGTGCATATGAGGGTGCTTACCTATGTACTATTCTGTTCTCTCTCTCTCTCTCTCTCTCTCTCTCTCTCTCTCTCTCTCTCTCTCTGTGTGTGTGTGTGTGTGTGTGTGTGTGGTGCCTGTGAGGGCGATTACATACCTACTATTTACATTTTCCTGTGTGTGGTGTTCTTGGGGATACAGGTGCCAGCACTCACGCATGCAAACGCAGAGTGAAAGGAGTCTGGTGAGCATCTTCCTCTGTTGCTCTTCACCTTTTCTTTACTTTTTTTTGAGACACCTGAAGCTCACCCTTTCGCCTAGGCTGGCCAGCAAGTCCCCAGAATGGACCTGCCTCTGGCCTCCAATGCTGGAGCTACGGACATGTATACCATTGTGCTCAGCTTTTTATGTGGATGCTAGGGGTTCAAACTCAAGTCCTCAAGCAAACACTTTTATCCATTAAGCCTTCTCCCCACCCCCTGCTTTTCATTATTAATTAACTAATTAATTACATTTTAGATAGAGTCTTGTGCATCTCAAGCTAGGCTTGAACCTAGGTATGGAGCCTAGGATGACTTTGAATTCCTGCCTCCCTGAGCCCAAGTACTGGGGTTAGAGGTGTGAGCCACCATACCCTAGCCACTGTGCTTGACTTTCAATGTTATTTAGTGTGAACTCTACTTAAAAACATGTCTACTGTAAAAACAAGTCTTTTGAGGGCATCTCCTCCCATGAAGAGGCCACGCTTCCTTGACAAGCCTGCATGGCTAGGTATGTGATGGGTGTGTGTTATGCCCACACAGCTCTTGGGAGGTATCCTCTCCTTCTCTGAGGCTTGACTATAATTTTTGGTAATTATACTTGTTCACCAGCAATGGTCCTACTTAACTTTCACAGACACACACGGACACACACAGACACACACACACACACACACACACACACACACACACACACAGAGAGAGAGAGAGAGAGAGAGAGAGAGAGAGAGAGAGGAGAGAGAGAGAGAGAGAGAGAGAGGAGAGAGTCAGCATCAAGCCGTGGGACCCACAGGGACTTCTGCACTGTCTGACATTCCTGCTCCATGTCTACCCTGCCCACTTCTCAAATGAGGGCAGTGAGGGATCGAGGTGACCCCCATTCAAGGTCACAGGAGGCAAGGTCGAGGCCAGAGACTTGATTCCCCCAGGTGTCTCCCTGGCTGGCTCTGGGCTGGGGAGGGACTGCAAGGAATGGAAATCATTCCTGCAAACCCATCAATCCCATCAATGGCGGGTCAGAGTTGACCTCGCCAAGCTGTTTTTTAAAAAGGCAAAAAGTGCAGCTAACAGGATTAACTGTCAGCTCGGCCCCACCTGATGAGAAATCTTTCCATTTCTTCTGCCCCGCAAGGTCACCCATTCTCTCCTGCAAATCTCGCCATTAGCGACAAGTTGGGAGACTGGCCCCAGCCTGTCTTTGATTACAGGCCCCTCCCCCACCACCAAGGCACCGGCTCTTCGGGAGGCCACTGCTCCCTTCTCTCTTGATCCCCAGTGGGGCATACTGTCTCCCACCACCTTATTATTCCCACCGTCTGCTCTGTGCCCTCCAGACACCAACACTTGCCATCACAGCACTGGCTTATTTCCCAAAGTCAGCTCTCTTTTCCACGTGTATGTTTGAAAGGATGACAGGAGTGTCTCAACCTGAGCATCTCCATCTCCTGCAGCCCCATTAAAGTCAAAACAGGCCCCTCTGTCAGGGCCTTCCTTTCCTCTCTGTGTTAATTAGTGTATATTATTTGTAAAAAAAAAAAATGATTTCACTATGACGTTCACACATGTAAATAATGTATTTCCATCCATTTCCTCCTTATCTTTTCTTCTCTCCCCTGCTGGCACCCTCCACAGTCTCCCTTCTACTTAATTTAAATATAGATTCTGATAATGAGAAGAAAAATGTGATTTGCCTTTCTGAGTCTGGCTTATTTCACTTATCATGATGACTCCAGTTCTGTGTATTTCCCTAAAAATGACATCATTTCATTCTTTCTTTATGGCTGAATAATACTCCGCTTTTCCTTATCTGCTCATCTGCTGGCTCTATATTTATCTACTGAGACTAGAGGAGCAATACACACTGGTAGGCGGATGTCTCTGTGACATGTAGAGTTAGACTCGTTGGGGTATAACCCAGGAGTGGTCTAACTGGGTCACATGGTCATTCTGGTTTTGTCTTCTTTTTCTTTTCTTTTCTTTCTTTCTTTCTTCTTTTTTTTTAATGCCTCCAATGCTGATTTCCACAGTGGCTGCAGCAGTTCACAGTGCACAGCTCCCAGAGTCCCATGGTGTCAGGTGGGGCCCGAGCTCCCTTCACCAGTTCCCAGTGGCTCTGAATAGCTGGTCAACATGCTCCTGGGGCCATTGACTTGGATCTAGATCCGATGGAAGACCAGGATTGACCCCCACAAAAAGATGAGCCAGGGAGGGTCCTTGAGGGATGGGGATCCTCCAAACAGCATAGGAGTCACTCTGATGGGAGGGCCCTGGGGAGGGCAGTGAATTGTTCAAATGACACAGAGCAGTTGCCTTTGTGGAGAGGGGGCTCTAATGTCCTCAAAGGCTGACAATAGTGCTACCCTAGTCTGGAAGAGGGGGTGCTTAAAGCCAAGAAGGCAGAACCCAGCATAGGCAGTTCTGGGCAGGGGCAGAGCAGGTAGACTCCAGTGTTTCACTACCCCTTAGGGCTGAGCCATGGGTCCAGGCGGCTCAGGTCCTTGGGTACAGGCCTGGGCAGAGATGAAGGAGGATGTCTGGGTGGGCACAGATGGAGGAGGTGAGGGGTGAAGAGAAATCCACAGAGAATCACCAGCACAGGAAGTAACTAAACAGAACATGCTGGGCCTGAGGCTCACCCTCCTTTTAAAAATTGACAAGTAGGGCTTGGGATGTGATGCAGTTGGTAGAGTACTTGCCCAGCATGAATCCCTGGATTCAGTTTCTAGCACCACATAAAATTAGGCATGGTGGTTACATGCCTGTAATCCAAGCATTTGGGTTGTGGAGGCAGGAGGATCAGGAGTTCAAGCCCATCCTGGGATACATAGCAAGTTGGAGGCCAGCCTAGACTGCATGAGACCCTGATTCCCACCCTACACCTCAAATTGAGAAGTGTTAGAAAGATTTTAAGAATACATTATTAGTACCACTAAGGACGCTTTGGACGGAGGTAATGAGGACTTTTAGAATAATGGGAATAAAACCGCTCCTTCATTCTTTGGTTCAACTCAATGTTTCGATCTTTGTGAGGAAATAGAACTGTGCCTTCTATATCTCAGTTACTGCTTCAGGGGACTCTTATTTGCCTCTTGAGAGTGAGGTGGTTCCTTGGGGGCAGAGTGGGTACTGGTAACCAAGACATCACTAGGCAGTCAGACAAAATGCCAGCAGGGAACACACCTGGGTCTGGGGCATGAGGTTGGGTTGTTGAAGATGGAGAACCTGGCACTTGTACCCCAGAACTAGGCTAGGGTGACTGGCTAGATTCAGCTCTTTATCTTCTCACTGGGCTCTGAAGCATTTGCATGAAGGCTCCACCCATGTAACCCAAAGGAGCTAAGAATAATAACAGGCTGGGCACAGTGGCACACCACTGTAATTTCATCACTATGGAAAGGGGATCCGAGTGCTAGGCCAGCCTGGGCTATCTAGGAAGACCTTATCTATGGAACACAAGCAAAAGAATAATAACAGAAATTGTAATTGTCATGCTAAGAATAGCAACAACGTTCATAATAAAAGTGGACAATAGCATTCATTACAGACCCAGCAATAAGGGACGAGGAGGTCCCACTAATCTCCCAGTGCCTCTAGAGGGCTTTGAGGCACCTGGAGCCTTTCTGTCCATCCATTAGAACTTGCATTTCCCTCTGTGCCCTCCAGCCAAGTTGACCAATGAGGACTGCTGTAAGGCCCTGGTTGACACAGCTCTGAGCTATTGCCTCTCAATGGTACTACTAGAGGTCGGACAGCTCAAGACGATCCTTCCACTGAGCACCTCCCCTTCTGTCCTTTCTGCATCCCCACATCTCCTACTCATGTCTCTTGAGGACATTTCCTTCCTCAAGGACTGCAATGACTACTGCACTGGGGAATAGTCGCCTCCTTGGGTCCTCCTCCCAGACACCCATTCCACAGAAGAGATCACTGAGGTTCTGAGTGGGCCCCTGATGTCCAGTGAAACCGCCTGGATTTGATCCCAAGCCCCTTGGGTCACCAAAGGTTCCTGGGCAAAGACAGACAGAACAGCCAGCCCCTTCAGAAGCCTGCTCTGCCATCCTTAGTGGTAGGGACAGGAGGCAGCTGGTCACGTGTAGAGTTAGGCACAAAGAGAGAATGAACACATGCATGCTGACTGCTCAGCTCACTTTTCTCTGCTCATACAATTCAGGACCCAAACCCAAGGAATGGTACCACCCACTTTTAGGCTGCTCTTCTCACATCAATGGACATAACTAAGAAAAATCCCTCATAGGCACATCCACAGTCCAACCCAATTCAAGCAATTCCTCATTGAGAGTCTCTTCCCAGGTGGTTCTAGATTGTGTCAAGTTGACAGTTGACTGTCCTCATCTTCCCAACCTTGAGCCAGGTTTCTCTTTTCCACCGGCTCTTGCAGCCGTCTTGTGGCCAGCTCTCACAGAAAGGAGTGGTCTTGAGTCCATCTCTAACCTGCCAGGCTTGACTCACAATCTCCTAACACATCCGTGTGGCTTGGATGGGAATTCATGTCGAGTGAGTCTCCATTTCTACCATTTATTCTTCGCCCCCTTCCATGGACCCACAAGTTCATTTCTCCCCACTGACTCCATCTTTAGTGTTGACCTCAGTCAGAAGCGCCTGGGCTCCCTTCCCACAAGTCAGCATGTTCCTTCCACATAACAGCATCAGCAGATCAGTGAGTGACCCGGTCCCTCATTTGGGCTAGCTAGAGTCTTACACAGTACTAAGAAACTATTTCTCCCCTAGTGCTGGCACCATGGCTCTTAGTATTACCCCCACTTTACAGAAGAAGAAACCAAGGCACAGAGTTCGTTCCCGAGCTCCTGAGTTGGGTGGCAAGAAGCTTGGACTGGCTAGATATGAACTGCATGCTTAAGACATGGTACTGGGATGGGGGTCTGCAAGGAAGCCACGGGGACCAGAAGAAAGCAGGTGCTGTGTAGGTGACAAGCAGACAGGAAGAGGAGGGAGTGACAGTGTGGGACAGGAAGACAGCAGCCGTCCCTAAACTGGGTAGCAGTGTTAGCAGCCCAAGATGGGCCAATACGGGAAAAGAAGCTGCAGCAACCCAGGAGATACGCCAAACCACTAGAAGGGCAGAAGAGTAGCATCCTTGAGAAAGGGCTGGAACCCTGTGAGCTTCCCTCCTGGTCCTCCTCGGTGACATCATGCTCAGAGTCCTAGAGAAGATCAGTGACAGGTCATTTCTAGGCCAATGATCAAATTAGATCAATCATGTGTCCAGGAGAGCAGGCTCACAGCAGAGCATGGCCGCTCCTGGGTGAACCACAGGCCAAAGCCATGAACCTGGCAGTGGTGGTTTCTAGAAAAAGGCAGGGCATGATACAGGGGAGAGTGCGGGCAGGTAAAGGCATAGGCAAGGCTTGAGGTCAGGCAATGGGATTAGGGATGCTTGTCACTCAGGTAACAGAGAACCTCCCCCAAATGGACTTAGCAATGGAGAATTTGCCCATGTAGAGTCTGGGGTTGGGTGACCCTCGGGGGCTGAGATGAAGGGGCCCCGGAAAGGTACCTCCTATGGCTCGGCTCTGTTCCTGCAGTGTGAGCCTCACCTCACACTGGTCCCTCAGGGTGCCACAGCCCAGAAAAACCTACAGTGACCTGCTGTCCTCAGTGGGTGGTGCTGGCCGGGTGGTGTGGACCGTTGCTCACCTGCCCCTGCCTCGTTCTCCAGGGGTGCTGTGGCTGTCGGTGGTCTCCGAGGTGCTCTACATCCTTCTGCTGGTGGTCGGCTTCAGCCTCATGTGTCTTGAGCTCCTCCACTCCAGCAGCGTCATAGACGGACTCAAGCTCAACGCCTTCGCTGCCGTCTTCACGGTGCTCTCAGGTAAGGAGCGTGGAGAGCAGCACCGGAGGGCAGCTGCTCATCTCCCCTGGCTCAGCAACAGGGGATGCTGTGCCCCAGAGCCTGGGGACATCCTCTGTGAGGAGGGAAGAGCCCAGGCTATTGCCTGTCCTCCGAGCCCAGACCTAGCATTTATAAATGTCCACAGCATGCTGGGCACAACGTCCTGGCTTTACAGTGACAAGCACACATGCCTAGGGCCAGTCGTGTGTGGTGCTTAGCATCAGTGTAAGGTGTCGCTGGAATGTGTGTTGGATTTGGGTGTGAGACAGGGGAGGTGATAGGAAGGGGTGTGTGGAAGGGCTCTCACAGGGCTACGAAGGAAGATCCCTTCTGGCTGATTTGCTGCTTAGTGGCAGAGCACTTGCCTAGCATGCATGAAGGAAGTTCCATCCCTAGCCATGGGGGCCAGGAAAAGAAGAAAGGTGGAAGAGAGGAGAGAGGGGGACTGACCAAAGGGGAGCCCATTTGAAATGAGGACTTCCTCCCCCTTAAGCCTCCCCCTGTGGAGATGGTGAGGAAGAAGCCTCCCCCGCCCCCATAGGACTCAGAGGTGGAGAAGGCACACCAGGAAAAGAAGACCCTTGGCCCCAGATGCGTGGTGTCTCCAGATCCAAGTCCCAGAGTGCTGAGCAGAGTGCTCTAGAAGAGTGTTGTCATTGTCCCCGGGGCTGGCCAGCCAGGCTGGCTGGCCTCTGTGAGACAGCTGTCCTTAAAACGCCATGTGCAAATTGAATTTCTATAAACCCGACAATCCCATTCTTCGTGCACTGGAAAAGCTGCCTTTGACAAGAGACGTAATCGCCTCTAATTGAGGTATGTATGGAAACCAGAGGGATTTCTCAAAGAACAGAGAGCCGAACTCAACAAGTTACAGCCTGCTCCCCAGATCAAATGCACCGTGAGGACCTGGGGAATTCCATGCGAAGGAGAAGGGTTTAGCTATAGACTAGCGCAGCATCTGGCTCCATCCAGTTCCCTGCTGCTCTCGACTGAGACCTCTCCTGCCCTTCACTTTAGTCTTTTATTCATTTATTCAGTCAACATCTGCTGAAGGTCTGTTGGGCTCTAGCCACTAGCCTGGGTCTGGCGGGGGGAGTGAAGGAATAGGACTTGCTCTTGTGAAGTTTGCTGTGTTGAGGAAAGATGTAAAGTTACCATAACGTGGCCTGGGCACTTCTCTGTCCCAGGCAGGAGGGCTATCCACACCTACCCAGGGAGTGTGATGCTGAACTGAGGTGTGGAGGAGCCATGTGTGGCAGGACTTGGGGACCAGACTATGTTCCCTTGACAGACAACTCAGGGGGGGACCAGCACAGGCAAAGGGCTTGTGAGGAGCTGTAATCCGGGGACTTCAGGTATCCAGAATGGCAGGGAGGCAGAGGCAGGAGGAGAAAGGTGCTGAGAGGGAGCTGCAGAGCTGGTGAGGACCTTGCAGAGGCCTCCCAAGTTCATCCTGCAGGCAGCAGGGAGTCAGTGAGCAGTTCAAAGCCAGGGGATGAGGGAGCGACAGGGTCAGGTTTGCACTGGGGGTGATGAGTTCTGAGTTCAGGGTGGAGCCCAGAGGGAACCAAGCAGACTGGCAGCAGGGAGCTGGGTACAGGCCTGTCACACCAACGGTTGTGGAAGCGGAGACAGGAGGATCACAAGTAGCTAGACTAGCCTGGACTACAGACTGAGTTCAAGGCCAGTTTGGGTAACATAGTGACACTCTGTTTTAAAACGAAAGACTAAAAAGGGAGCTGGGGCTGTAGCTCAGTGGCAGGGCTTGCTAGCACGTATGAAGTGCCAGGGGTCGGGTGGGGGTGGTGGAGAGACCCAGAGAGACCGGAAACAGAGACAGGGAGGCTGCTGTGGAGATCAAGGTGAGAAATAGTGGATGCAGGAGATTAGAACAGGCACCCCTCCATGAAGGTGAGACCCCTAGGACTTTGAGACCATGGAGGAGCAGCCGTTAGGGAATGGCAGGAAGGCGAGGTCAGGCTTGGAGTCCACAGATTCAGAGTCTGGGACCCGGTTTGGAAAACGATTTGTACCCTTATTCCCGCAGCTTGTAACTGTCACTCGTCATTTCCCTGCACCGAGATGATGGGGCGGACGCTGGGATGCAGTGGCCTGCAGCACCCATCCTTTCCGCACCCCACAGCAGCTGCCGCAGGTGTTCTGACGTGCAGCCTCCGGAGCAGGGCGCTTATTAGGCATCCACCAAATCTTGTTTAACATGCTCACAAAACAGCGTGCATGTTCCCACACGAAGAGTCCCAGTGCTTTGCTAAATGCATTCCCCTCGATTGGTTCCCTCTGCAATCGTGTGCGTTCATTTTACACAGCTGAAAGGATCGTTGCGAGAAGGGGTCCAGACGGCCAGGGAGCCCCTGACTCAGTCATGCAGAGGCCCGTAGCTGGCCCTTGACTTCAGGCAGGCTGAGCCGTGGGGTGACTAAGAAGACAGCAGGGATCCAAGAGGGAGGTGGGCAGAGTGCTGGCAGGGGCTGGGTGTGCTCCTCATTCTGGCTAGCAACCTCCTCTCTCTTCCTTTTTTCCCCTCTGCCCCTCATCCAGGCACCCTTCCCACTGCCCCAAAGCCTCCTGTCCCCCTCTCTACCTTCTTCAGTCCAAACAAGTACGCGTCAGTTGTCAGCCAAAGCAGCTTTAATGGTTATATTGTCACCTGGACGGGATTTAGAGACAAGTGTGTCTGAGCATGTCTGTGAGGGAGGTCTAGATGGGGCTAATGGAGGAGGAGGACCCATCTTCACCTTGGGTAACACCGTTCCACAGGCTGGGCTTGCAGGCTGCATGAAAAGGAAAAAGCCAGCTGAGCATCACATGTCTCCCCCTGCCTTCTGATGCTGATGCTGCCTTGCACTCCAGCATCCATGATGGAGTGTACCCTCGACCTGTGAGCCAAAAACAGGCCCTTCCTTCCCTAAGTCGCTTTGGTCAGGAATCACAGCAATGAGGGAAAGCAGCTAACATGGCAACCATCTCCATTCTCCTTAGCTTCTTCCAGAGGCTCGTCTCGGCCTCTGCCCATCAAAAAATAAAAAATAAAAAGGCGCTTCCTCCCGGTAGGGAGCCCACTGCTAGAGCTGCTAGAGAAACTGGCTGTCTCTATAACTCCAGACATCTGAACAAGCCAGGGCCCAGGGAGGTTAATTGACCTGCGCTGGGTGGCGTAGCTGGCCAATTGTGGCACTGGAATTAAGCCACTTTCAGTTGGCTTTAAAGGGTCTGTACTGCTTTCACAGAGTCCTACTGTGGGTGTGAGCAGGTAGGAGGACAAAGAATTTTCTTCTTTCAATTAATCTGCAGAAAGCAGAAACTCAGAACTTAATAGCAGCCAGGTGAAGTAGTGAAGACCCAACTACCAGGTGGCAGAGAGGAGACACTTGGGAGACGGGGAGAGCCGAGCCAGGCAGAGGCAAGCTTCAGGGCTATTATAAGAAAGACTGGTGTCCAACCTGCTGATGAAAAGACACAGGAAGCTGGTTTGGGGTGACTCCTTGAGAACCTTGGAGGGATGGAGGAATGTCGGTGGGTTCCCTTGGATGGGTGGGGGAACTACTGCAGTCCAGGAAGAAGGGCAGTCCAGGATGGACAGAGGCCAGTGCTGACTCCTGGGGTGTGTTAGGCCCTGCCATCTGCTGAACCAGATGAGCCCAAGGTGAAAATATTCCTCTGGTAGAGGAGAAAGCAGAGCCAGGCAGCTCTTATGCAAACTAGTTATTAGGGTTAATTAGCAATTATGAAAATTAGCCCACTGATTATAGTTGGCCATGATGGCAGCATTATGGGGGAGACAGACTCCTGTGGCCCAGTGTGACTCAGGCCCCTCTGAGTCTTCGTGTGGACCAGTCGTGACCTTGAGCTCTATCCTTGGCCTGCTTAGTCTGGTTTAATGAGAATCTGGCTGGGTTTGTGGAATGAAATCTTCCACCATTAGCTAGGCATGGTATCACGTTCCTGGGACTCCATCATTCAAGAAGCTGAGGCAGGAGAATTATGAGCTAGAGACCAGCTTGCTGTCTCAAAATAAGAAAGGATCCAACTGCATGGCACCAGGCAGGAAAAAGATAATAATTCAAAATCCAAAGTATGGTTTCTGTAATACACACCAAGGTAATGTCTATAGGGTGTTCTGTGTTCAGGGCTGAGTTGTCCTCTCATAATGTCTTTAGCCAAAGTAGCTGCACATCTGTGTCTCTAACAGTGGCACCATGCAGTGGGGGTTGCAGTGGGGCAAGCCTGCCATGGGCTCACTCTGTCCCTCCTCATAGTATGGTGGCGAGGACCAGACTGTTGTTTCCACTGTACACGATAGGAAACCGGCTTGTCTGCAGTCCTAGCTAGAGAGCTATTGAGCCTGGTGCCTGCCATGCTGAGCTGTCCAGAGTGAGGCTTAGCCTGGGTCCTCAGCTGCCACCATCATCAGTATTCCTAGCTGTCCTTGAGAAGCCTTCTCTGGGTGGGGCTTGGCCCAGGCACTCATCTGGGATCCTCAGTGAAGGGTGCCAGGCCCAGGTGACTCTCTGGTGTCTCTAATAGTAGTGATTGTACAGGTGGTCCTGAGGACTAGAATGACAATGTTGTCCCAATGCTCCACTGTGAACTTGGGGGCCCTGAGGTGTACCACACTTGTAGGGACTCACAAAACGCTCTGAGTCCAACTGCTTAAATTAGAAGAGAAAATTAATATAGTAAATAACTAAATGAATGTACTTATAGGGAGGAGTCATGCCTTATTGTAGAGAGAGGTGGTTATGGGTGGCAATAATTGTCTATGGGTCATATAGCAAGACCCTGCCCGAAGGAAAAGAGGAGGAGGAAGAGAAAAGGGTGGACGAGGAGGAGGAGATTCTGAATGGGTCCAACACAGAGAACAGCTAAATGTTGGAGGTGATGTGTATCAGTCGTTATTTGTCTTGTGGCTGTAACAAACACCTGAGAAAAGCCACTTAAGGAAGGAAGGTTTATTTTGGCTCATAGTGCAAAGGTGCAGCCCACCCTAATGGGGAAGACCGGAGGCAGGAGCATGAGGCAGCTGGTCACTGCATCCACAATCAGAAAGCAGAAGATGAATTCTCTTTCTCTTTACCCTTTTCACTCCAGCCCAGGGAATGGTGCCACCCATATGCAGGGTGGGAGGTGTCACCGTGCTCTGCTAAACCTTTCTGGGAACACCCTCATAGACCCACTCAGAGGTTTGTTTCCATGGTGATTCTAAAGTTTATCAGGCTGACACCATCGCAGATGGATATGTCAACTGTCCTAATCAACACACCACATGCCTGTGATGGAATGTCGCACCACCTCCACATATGTACAATTACTGTATATCACTTAGAATAAAAACACTAAACGGAGGTCATAGCTCATTGGTTGACGGCTCACCTAGCTCATGCATAGCCTGGTTCCATTCACAGTGTCACAAAAGTGTATGAATTATCTTAATTAAAATTTTAACATTTTAAAAAAAAACGAAGTTGTAAGAATGTTCCAGATTGTGTTGTATTTATATTTATACAATTAAAAGTCAATCAAAGACTTTTAGTGTTAAGGGATAGTGTTAAGCATCTGTAATTCCCGGGACAAGAGGGTTGAAAGTTCTAGGCTAACATGGGCTACATAGATAGCCCCTGTCTGAAAAAAAATAAAGCAATAAAAAGACATTTAAATCCAGCATTCATGAAGGAACAGAGCTCAAGGCCAATGGAAACCACGTGGAGACCCCAAAGTGGGTCACAGGGTTTCTGGTGCTTTGGGGACTAAGGGGGACTAGTTCCACACTGGTGGCTCTTTCCCCACCTTGTGGTGTCAGCTGAGGGGTGTTGGAACCTCCTCTTTCCTCCAGGGAATGGAGCCTTAGCCCCAGAAAGACTGTGAGCAGGCAGGACAATTTCTGCTCTCCTCCAGCTCCTGGGGAAAATGCAGCTGATCTAGGAAAACAAACCATTTGGAAAATTCCTTCACATTCCAGCTCACTGTGGGCTTTCAGTAAGATCCACGTGGCATGAAGAGACACCTGTCCGTTTCCCTGGAAATAACCAGCTGTGTGAATTCAGCAACAGCCTATTTTGTTACATAATGAGAAAAGGAACTTTAGGGATAAAATAAAAATTAACAAGGACTTGAAAACTAGGGTTTGGGCAATATTTTAAAGGCGAGCTGTGAGTCCCAGTACAGGGTCCGGGGAAGGGGAGAGGTATGGACACCACCAAGCAAGGGGGTTTGAACTCTGGATGTCAAGGGTTCCCCCCTGAATTGCAGACACCCCTAGCCTGAGGAACTAGGTGGGAAGCAAAGAGCGGCTACCCTCTACCCATCATGGCGCCTGGGGACTAGAATGCTCTCGGGTTCTGTTCTAATTCATCTGCAAATCCTTCATCTCACCCCTGGTCTGTGGGGCTAAATCTGAGCCCATATGAGCCCACCCCCACCTGTGACTGGCAAGTGTGTCTTCCCTTGGCTGTAGGAGGCTGGGTAGGAGTGCTGTGCTCAGTCCCCACCCTCCCTGGGTGAGGCCCTGCCGTTCCTTCTTCCCTCTTTTCTGTGGCTTTGCAGCTTACTCGACTTTGGTGATTGGTGGGTTTGTGGCGGCTTTAGTTCCTGTTGTAGCCTGCCACAGACAGGATGAGTTCCCTGGGAGCCTAATTCCACTCTCTACCTTACCATCAAAACTCATGCTGTGAGAACTGCCACCCATGACCCTCACTGCTGGGCCCTCACCTTCCGTAGTTCATGGGGTCTCTTGCCCACACCCCCTGTGGCCAAGTAGTTTGGTTGATTTTTATGGCTCACAATTGCAGAGGGTGTCACATGAGGTGGCTCATGGCATGTTCCAGCACTCAGGAGGCTGGGGCAGAAGGCTCATGAGGTTGAGGCCCATCTGGACTACATAGTGAGACCCTGCCTCAAAATGAGAGAGAGGGGGAGGAGGAGAAAGGGGGGGCAATGCTGTGTTAGTTACTTTCCTGTCACTGTGACAAGCTCTGACAGAAGCTCTCACGTGGTGAAGGCTCATTTTGGCTCACAGCTTCTGAGGGATTTCAGTCCATTATAGTGGAGAAGGCAGGGTAGAGTTGCTCTGTCCATGGTAACAGGAGTATGTGGCAATAGTTGTTCACATCATGATGGCCCAGGAAGCAGAGGTGGTACAACCCTCCCAGGCCCCTAGTGACCTACTTCTTCCAGCCAGTCCCTACCCCTTAAAGTTTCCACAGCCTTCAAAATCATGCCCCACGCTGGGAGCCAAGCCCTTAAAACATAAGCCTGAGAAGGACATTGAAGATTTAAACCATAACAATGCAGAGGGTCCAAGTCATATAAATGAATATTTGCATATTACTAAGATTCTTTTGGTGACAAGAACCTAATCAAATTGATGAAGGAGGAGAAGGTGGTGACAGGAATTAGTCTGTTCAGTAACTGAAATTATGGGCTGGCCAAGCCTCAGGACAGCCGTGTCCAGGTCCTTAGAATGTTGCCTGCATTGGCCGTCATTCTCCAATTCTGTCAGTGTGGAAAGAAGTCTAGTCATGGGACTCCAGACTCATGGAATTCCCAGAAGTAGAAAGGCCTGCTCCTGGAGTTTCCTCCATGCTGTGGGCTTAGCACATGGACCAAGCAGGGTCTGGGCAATGGTGGGCTCAAGGGAACTAGCTGACAAGTCCAGATGGGTTGTTAAGTCACAGGGCTGGCAGAGGCTCTGAGGTGGAGACAAGGGACTCGGGGTCCTTGGAATAAGCAGTTCTTTCACTAAGAACTGTGAACATTTTATCCCCAAGACAAAATACCAGGAAGAAATAATTTAACAGAGAAAGATGTATTTTGGTTCTTGTTTCCAGAAGGTTCTGGCTATGGTCTGGCTGGTTCCATTGTTTCTGTCCTGTGTAAGCCAGAGCATCATGGAGGAAGGGCATGTTGTAGCAGGGCCAAAATCATCATGGTGGCCAGGAATGAGAAAGAGAGAGAGACAGACACACAGAGGGACAGACAGACAGAGACAGAGACACACAGAGAGACAGAAAGGGTAAGAGAAAAAGTGAGAGAGAGAGAGAGAGAGAGAGAGAGAGAGAGAGAGAGAGAGAGAGAGAGAGAGAGAGGGAGGCCAGGGCAAGATACAGCCTCCAGGAACACACCCACACTGACCTACTTCCCCCAGTCAGGTCCTATTCTGAAGTTTCCAGCAACTCCCCAGGTGAATATAAGCCTGTGGGGACAGTTGATGTGCAAACCATAACATCCCACACTTGGTCCTGAGGATTTGTGGCCATCTCATAATGCAAGATGCATTTGTTCTCCATCCAAGAGTCCCCGAAGTGTTAACAGTCCCAGCATTGTTCAAAAGTTGAAGTCTCAAGTCTCCTCTGAGACTCAAGGAGAACTATTAGCTTGAGGTAAGAGTTTTAAAACACAACAAAATGAGCCGTAAAGAACTAGTCACACACTCGAGAGTCCATACATCAGAGTACACAATCCTGTTCCAAAACAGGAGGGATAGGAAAATGGAGGCAACAATTGGCCCAACGAAGGGCTGAAACCCAGCAGCCCAAATGCTGATTCCTGTAGCTCTGTGTTTGGCACCTGGGACACGCGGTGGCACGATGCAATCTCTGAAGACCTGGGCAGCATCAGCACCCCCACCGCCATGCTGGCTGCAGTCCATTTAGCTTCTCTCCTGGGCTGCTTCTGTGTTTGGTCTCCTCAGCTGACCCTACATGCTTCTGGCATCTCCAGCTTCCTGAGGTCTCCATTTGTAGCTCCCCCTCAACCCTACCCTCACCCCAACCCCTACATGTTCATGAATCGCTCTCTCAGGGCTACCTTCAGGGAATCTGGCTCAGCTGTACAATGCCTGTCCTTCTGGGCCATCCTCTGAAATCTGGGTGTAAGCCTGCATGTTCCTGCAACTCTTACGTTATGTATGCCTGCAAAACTTGCACTGTGTGGATGAAGCCAGGGTCTGCCAGCACTTGAAAAGCAGCCAGGACACCTTGGGTTGGCAGCTGAGTGCCTGGGTCCTGATCTGGGAATAGGGTGCAGCTTTGCAGTACATTCTCCTTAAGGGATAGTCTTTTAGATGTGTTTTCACTTTTATCCTCTGAAAGTGGGTAGAGTCTTGCCAGTTTCCAAGATGTCCACAAGATACCCTTCCTACTGTCCAGGCGCAAAGCACCTGCCTTTTCTATTAGCACTTATCAAACTGTACAAAGTCTGTGTTTCTTTAGGCCATTTACACACACACACACACACACACACACACACACACACACACACACACACACACACCATGCTTGGATCATACTCACTGCTCAATACTTTCATAGATTTATTTTATGACACCATTCTCTTTAACAACCATATCTTTCATGTCAACAGCATTAAGTGTGATCCTTTTCAGACCCAACAAGGAGCCTTACGAATCTGCCTGCTCTGCCCTTTGTTCCTAATGATAGATCACTATCAGCTTGTTTAAAGCCACATTCTGAATGCCAGGTTGCCTTAAACCCCCACTCCCACCCCCACCAGATTACTTAGTCCGTTGCCTTTTGACTTAGCTTTCCACAGAGTCTTGGGCATGGGAAAATGTTGACAAGTTCTTTGCCACAATGCAACATGAATGGCATCTAGTCTAGTTCCCAATAAAATGTTCGTTTCTGAATGAAAGTTCAACAGCATTGCTTGTCTGCATTCCCACCTCTGTCCTGGTCCTCTGAGCTCCCACCAGAATCCCTCACTAAACTAAGCTCACAGCCAGGTTCTAGGGCTTCTCTAGCCTGAATCTTCCAATTCCAAACTTCTGTAATCCAAATGCAAGAACTTCCCAAGCATGTGTCAGGTGGTCACAACATTGACCTTACTTCTCTGGCACCAGTTTTCTGAGTGTTAATCAGACCTTATGTTACTGTGACAAAATACCCCAGAGAAGCAGCTTAAAGCTTGTTTTGGATCATAGTGTCTGAGGGTCCAGCATGGGTCAGCTGGCCCTGCTGCTTCCAGACCTGGGATTAGACAGGGCAACATGGGAGCAGAGCTGCTCACCTCATGGAGGCCAGGAAGCAGAGAGCAAGATATAGAGGAGTTCAGGGCAATGTATAACCCTCAAGGATCATGTAGCCCTTCCTCCTAAAGTTTCTAGAACCTTCCAAAATAGCACCACCAGCTGGGGGATCAAGTGCCCAACCTATGAGCCTATAAGGCTCATTTCATACACTAGCCTTAGAATAAACCCTAAACTGAGGTTTCTTGGAAGGCAATCCCAGGATGCTTGGGGTAAGGAGGCAATCCCATGATGCTCAAGGGAAGGAGGCAATCCCAGGGAGTGTGCCAGAAGTGTGAAGAAGCTGGTCAGGAGGAGCAAAGCAAGGAAAGGTGATCACCACTGGCCACTGGGTTCCTAGGAGGTGTCAGGGCCCAGCCAGAAGTGCTTGCTCAAAGGTTTCTCCAAGGGGTCGTTATTCGCTAGCCCCCATCCAGCAGTGGCCTAGGGTCCGTCCTGCACTCTGAGATTCCCATCATCTCTCATCCAAGAGACCAAGTGCTTGAGGAAGGAGCCCCCAGGTAAGCTGAAGCTGCAGGGGGCCTGTGGCCTGACTTGGGGGCTGCTGGGGGCTGCCACAGAAAGTCACACGAAGACCAAGTGTGTGACACTAACCAGTGCAGTTCTGGTGCAAACCACGTGGATGCTTCAGTCCTTTCTGGACTGTTCTAACCGAAGACCATGGAGTGAGCAGTTCACTACGTTCCATGTCTAGAGTTCTTAGGCATCGTTGGTTGCCAGTCTCTCTCTGGCCAGGCTTGGTTAAAGCCCTCAAACTGTTCTGGGACCAGACCAAGTCACTTCATCTCATAAACTCATGCACAGTGCAAGGGACTCCTGAGTAACAGGCATTCCTAACACAGAGGGAGTTCTTAGGATTTAGAGCAACTCCTCCCCCTCTGGGGTCAAAGCCCAGTCGAATTGTTTATTTCCTAACAAGGGTCTAATGGGCGGCCAGGCTGGTACCTGTTCTCAGCTGTGCCTTGGTTGGGGAAACCAGAGTCACCAATAACACTGGAGGGAGGGGAGGGCCAAGACAGCCCCCCTATTTGACACAAGGTTCTACAGGAAGAGGCGCTGTTAGGCCTGGAATGTGAGATGTTGCAGGCTTTGCCTCTGCAGTGACCACTTCTGGCCCCTCTGTGCCCTGAGACTGTGGTCCCAGCCAAGTTCTCCACACACACAGTCCTCCAGACATGACCACGGCTGCTCTCATCTCTGAACTAAGGTGTACAGGGGCAGCACACATCTGCTTCTGCCTGGGATCTTAATTCTGACTCTAAGCATCCATACCCCAAGAATGGCAGAAGATTCAACTTCAGAAATGTTCAGTCCCTTTCCCCTACTGTCTTTGGTGCCTCGCCATATTTTTCTAGTCTTATGTGATATCAGGCAAAGCGGAACAGAGTTTAGCCTTGATTGTAATCCTCTTCCTCATATAGGCCACAGTTCCCAGTTTTCTGGGGACTAGAATGTTCTAGAATTCAGCACTTTTTGGAATTGGGAGGTAACATAATACATGGACTGCCCATTCCAGAGCACACCGAAGCAGCCTGGCAGTGAACTGGACTCACATGCCCACATTTCCACATGGTAACAGGGCATGGCCCTGTGGCCAGCAGTGGTGTCTGAGTTCGAGCCAAGTCATTTCTATGGCCAAATGAGTTCTAGAAAAATCTCCCAGGTTTTGGAACTTCTGGGAATTGTAAAATGCAGGGCGAGATATTAGAGTCAACCTGGTACGATGGCTTACACCTATAATAACAGCATCCAGGAAGCCAAAGTAGGGAGATTGTGAGTTCAAGGCCAGCCTGGGCTATACAGTGAGCTCCAGGCCAGCTTGCACTACATAGCAAGGCCCTGTCTAAAATTATGTCTGGAGTCGGTAGTTTACATTCGTTTGCTCTTACTGTTTGCTAGTCAGGTGCTAGGACGTTGCTATTTTACAGCTGAGAAAAGTGAGACACAGACTCCGTCAGCAACACTAGCTTCACAGCACGCACACCTCAGTACTGGGTGGAGCCTCCACCGGCATCCACATTGGCCTTTCTCATCCTGGGCACATTGCTGCTGGGGACAGACATGGGAAGGAAGAATGGGGCTGGGAACTTTGCCACCTGTGGTCTTACCACTCCGATTGAGGCTCCTGTCCAGTGCGCAAGCGTCCCCTATGAGTGACACATGTTAACGAAGCCACCCAGGTGTACCTCAGCAGGGAGTGCAGTGGCCAGGGTAAACTTGGGGACGCATGTCCCACAGCTCATGGTTACCATGGAGAAGTGTACATGGCATTCAAGGAAAGCCAAAATCTGGGTTTTTTATGGAAGACTCTCCTTACTTTTAATTATAAAAATGTTTTAAAAACAACTTTATTAAGGTGTAATTTACATATCGTAATCTTTTCCCATGTAAAGTATGGAATTTTTAAGTAATTTTTAGTAGGCATCATGATAGTCTAATTTAAAAACATTTCCATTAACCTTAAATAAATCTCAAACCCAGGAGCAGTTACTCTCCGATTCCAACCCTGGGTGGCCATTACTCACTTTTTCGCCCCATAATCTAGCCTCTTCTTGACATTTCATAGATATGGGTCATGTGGTATATTGCCTTTTATGACTGCCTTCTTTCATTTGGTGCAGTCTGTTTGAGATTTAGCCATATTGCAGCAGGATACTAGAATCGTATTCTTTTCTATTGCTGCATAAGCCTTCACTGTATGGACATACCACCTTTTCTCTAGAGACTCCTCAGTTGAAGGACACTGGGCTCATTCTATCTTTGGACTGCTGGAATAGTGATGCTAAGGACACTGTAAGCAAGAGTTTCTGTGGACACACATTTTGTTCCTCTTGAGCATAAGCCTAGGAGAGGAACTGCTGCGTCACATGCTTTTAACGCATTGTGCTAGCCAAGGAGACATCATCCCAGACCCTCAGCCCAGTCTCCTGCCCTGAAGGTCACACCTACCTCTTTTCCATGCCTCCTCAGGTTAGAACTCACCTCAGCAGAATCTGCTCAATAAATTCAGGCTTTGAAGATGGGAAGTAAGCAGAAAGCATTTTGTCAATGGGTTTTGCTTCCTCCTTACCCTGTGGTGCCCCCAGTGGAGCCCACAGGTGAAGTGACCTATCTCTACCTGACTGACTGAAGGTAGGCATTTATCAAACGTATAGCCAACTCTCTGTGTTACTCAAGTTCTAGTCCCTTAAGAGATGTCACAGTCTACCGAATTGAGTTTGCCCTTGGCCTCATTTAACATTCTGGGATCTATCGTTCTCGTGGATATTTACTCCTTTGGTAGACTAAAACCCGAGCTCATTGGCATGGACGCAGGCCTTTGCGATCCTCTCAACACCACTTCCCACCTCTTGGTGCTCTCTTTGTCCGTGTTGCCTGACTCTGGGAACTTGGCCCTGATTGGTCTCTCCTCAGTCCATCCCTCCCTCCTCTGTTGTAGCTCACCTCACCCCCACCCCCCACCCCCCATCCCTGCGCAGGGAGATTCTGTGGGCTGGAGAAGAGGCATGAGAGAAGTGGAGGGGGGCTGTGATGGGATTGGGTGTATGGTCCAGGTGTAGGAATACCTGCCCAGCTCCTGGACTGTGAGGCTGGAGGCAGAAATAACAGTGGGAAACAGCACTCTTTTTTAGGTCTCTGCAGAGCGTGGATGGAGGGGAGCCAGAAAAAAAGAAAGGGAAGGCCTAAGCAGAAAGGAGACAGAGGAAAATGGTGACCGGGCCCACTATGACAGAGGGACACACCTATACGGAGCGAGACACAAGGACAGAGAGGGACAGAAAGAGCAATGGAGGAAAGGAAGTGTGAGGCAGACAGGCAGGGCACAGCCACGTAGGCCCATCTCTCCCACTGCCAGGCAAAGTGAGTCTCGAGACAAGGCCCATCTTCCCAGCTTCTGAGAAGGCAGGATCAGGGTCTGCCTGAACCTCAAAAGACCCTGTCTCACAATAAAAACTGTAAACATATAAAAGGAGGCCAGAGGATGCAATTCAGTGGTAGAATGCTCATCATTGTGTGTGCAAGGCCCTGGGATCCATCCCTAGTGTTCTGAAAAAGAAGTGAGCCCCAGACCCACCCCCAAGCCCCTTTCCACTGCAACCCTGAGGAGCCTCCTTTGTGTGGTCCTTTATCCAAAATGGCAGTTCCTCACCCAGATACGTGTTCTTAGCGTTCTAGGGTAAGAGCAAGGAGATGGATAGAGATTGGGACTCACCTGAGTCAGAGCTCCTGGAAGCAGGTAGCCCCTTTCACTCCCAACCCCCAGGTAAACAGGGTATTTCACTCACACACGCGCGGTTCCAAGCTCACTTCCTTTTTGAAGCTGTTGGGATGGCCAAGCTACATGGAGCTATGCTTATCCCTTCATGTTGGAGCTTAAATGCTATCAGGATCCTGGAAGGAAACGCGGGCATGTGAATATGCTGGGATATTGCAGGATGACAGCCAAGGACAGTGGCCAAGGAGCTGGTGGCACCACGGTATGCCTTCTATCAAATTCGCCATCCTCCTTCAGCTCCATCTGAGCCTCCGCTACAGGGCAGCTCACACAGCTCAAGAGGAAAGTGTTGCCTGAGTTGGCTAGAATGAAGAGACCATAAACTGGGCTCCTGAGGCTGAGAAAGTGCAGGATCACGACACTGGCAGCTTGGATGCCTGCTGAGGGCTTCCTGGCTTATAAAGTGCACCTTCTAGCTACATCCCCGTGGCTTGGCAGAACCTCATGGCTCCCTGCCATCTAGTCTCAGAAGGGCATTAATCCCAGTGTGAGGCTTCTACCCCCTATGATCTAATCACTTCCCAAAGTCTACCTGCAGATACCTAACTTCCAGCATCGTGGCAAGTGAATTTGATCGGGATATATACTCAGGCCACAGCAGCCGCCAGGAAGATGGAAACCCAGTGAGGCCAACATTTCTGACTCTTAGAAGAGAAGCCAAAACGCCCATATTTTAATGGAAATCCTCCAGTTTTTAAGTGTTGGCCAAAAGCCTCATCCGTTCTCCTGGCTTTCACCAACACCTGCAGGTTGGATTCAGCCCTCCGGCTGCCAGCTTCAATCGCGACCGCACGTGTTTCTATTTCTGTATATGTAATGATTGATTTTACTTCGAGTTACGTCCTTCTCCTCATTAGCCTCAGGGAACAGCCGTGCCAAGGCTCCTGTGGCTGTCCCCATGCCTGGCATTTAGATGATGTTGCATGTTAGTGCAGGGAATGAGGTAGAGGGTTCCAAGCATGCTACAGCCCCCATGGGGTCTGAAGGTTCTAGAGGGGAGCCAGGCACTGCTGGCTGGGGCAGCCTGGAAGCACGAGAAGCCCGGCTGCAGGACAGGTGGCTCCTGGTCTTCTGTGATTTAAATTCTGCCGTATCCTTTACACACTCCTGTAAGTCAGGGACTGTGCAGGCCACCAGGCCGTTCATACAGATGAGCCTGGCCCCAGGCACAGGGCCAGAGAGAAACTGGCCTTTCAGGGGATTGGAGGAGGTAAGAATTTTAACAAGTTTAATAAAAAACGGAAAGTAAAACCTGAGCTGGCGGAACGGCTGGTTTCTATCAGTTTTAATAGACTTCAAGGACCTGTGGTGCAAAGGATGCTGGGAGCTCAGAGGCAATGTGTCAGAAGTCTGGGGCAGGCCTGGGAGAGCCAGGCATCAGTTCTAGGTCTTATCCACCTTCTACTGCATGGTCAGAAATCTGTCTAGGATCAGCCCTAGAGGAAGGGCTTAAGTAGGGAGCCAGTAGAGAAACTGAGGTCAAAACCCCATGGCAGGGGGAAAAGGCAAGCTTCTGGGATCCCTTAGACACAACATGAAGGCCGTACTCCAGTGCGTCCAGGAGAGTTCACACTGCCCGTGCCTGACCCAGGAAGGACCCAATTAACCCCAGGACTCCCATCTCTTGTCTCCCCACCAATGTACCCAGTCTTTTGGGCATGACCCCCGTTTTTAGAGATGAGGAAAAGCGAGTTCAAAGAGATCAGCTAGCATGCCTAAGGTGGCCAGACCCAGAGCCCCTCAGTGTCCACCCTGCTCTTGCACACTGCCTCACCTTTGTGTTTATCCCGCCTCTCCTTCCCACTGCGCTGAGCCTTTGTTCCCGCATCCCTTACACTTTGAAGGGGACGGCATGAGCTCCATTAGGACCCCGAGTCCCTCTTGGGGTCTGCACTGGACACTTCCTACCAACTGAAATAGTCCAGTGATCACTCTGTGGTGATCAGGATGGTGGCTTCATGAAGCCCAGGATGTACACTACCGAGTGCCCGGAGCCTAGTGACATGGCCTCTGAGTCACATGATGGGTAGGGTCAGAGACCATCAGTCACAGAGAAGGATGGAGGTATCCCTATGTGACAGGACAGAGACACAGAGACATACAGAGAGAGTCATAGAGAAAACCTGAAGAGAAACATGGAGGTTCTCAGGCTGAGAGACAGACATGGTTCTAAGCCCTGTTACCAACACCATCCCAGTGTGGCCACCTCCACTCCACACCCTCCCACCCACCCCCCATCTCCCTCACCCCTGTGCAGCAGCTGCTGCATCCCCCAAGGCTTGAAAGGCTCCTGGGTTCCTGGTCAAATGGACAGAGCAGTCAGAAGATGGTCCCAGGTTGTTCTGGTGTAGGAACCCCTAAACAAGGTGGCCAGGAGGCAGTCGAGGCTGGTTCCCAGTGCCTATGAGTCCAGTTCAGAAAGACATACTTAGTGGTCCAGGCCAGAGCCAGCTGACAGTTACACCAGGAGCCTAAGGTCCCACAGTACAGGTCCACTAAAATCAAGGTTGGGAGGAAGCAAGGAGGACTCTGGGACCAAAGCTCACCGTGGTTAGGAGCCCAGGTATTTATGCATATGGCATACCGTTTCAGGCCCCAGCATCAGGCCACAGAGCTGGACCCACAGGTATTTATGTAGGTGGCATACCATTTCAGCCCCCAGCATCAGGCAGCAGAGCTGGACCCAAGTTTGAGGAGGCCCAGGAATGCATACAGGAGCTGCTGAGCCCATGGTGGTGACTGTTAGGTTACCTCTGTGTCTCTGGCATTTCGTGAACCACTGAGAGCCAGCCTCTCTGAGCATGTCAGTTGAGAAGATCACTGGGCTATGTAGTTGTCTGTGCATGTGGGTGGATCCTTCCTGTGGCTAGTGTACAGCCACCCAGGGAGGGAGGGCCTTGCCCTAGAGTGCAGAGCTGGGTCATAGCCTCATAGGCAGAGGTTGAGAGCTTTCTTGGGAGTCATCCACAGGGCCTTGTGGCCTTCATCTTTGCTGCCAGAGCCTTTTGAGACATTTTGTTTTGTTTTGGTCTTTTTTCTAGCTTGGGATTAACTTGAGGTCCATGCAGCTGAGACTTATTTGATCTGAGGCAGAGTGGTAGTTTTCTGAAGGTCACCGTGTAATTTCATCTCATGATGCATTGCTTGGTGGTGGCTGCAGGTGGCAGAGGGGAGTGACAGCAGCTGCTCCTGAGAAGATTCAGTCCAGCTGATGACCTTGGCTTTTGAAGGCATGGCTGAGAACTGCAGGGAACGGCTGTTATAGGTGGGTCTGGGGGAGTACAGTAGGGTCTCTGAGTATGATAAGGTTGTAATGTTTCCAGGGGATTTCTGCCTCACCTTTCTGCTTTCTTTAAATAGTGGAGGCTATCCCTTGGAAACTTGTTCTCCAGTCTTGGGCCATGTTGATCCCATCCCATCCCTGTCCTATAGCCTGGCCAATCCACGCATCCCAGCTCCACCTCCACCATACTTGATTCAGGGGTAAACATGGAGTGTTAAGCTGTGGGATATCTGTGATGCTCTGTTGGGATTAGCAGCTGTGAGCTTGGAGCTGGTGGGGTCACCGTAAGAAGAAAACCTTCCTGAAGCTTCAGGAGACACAGGCTTCCCTCCTCATCATTCCAACACCTAACTCATGATGTACCCGTGTGCGCAGCTCACATGCCTTCACTGTCTTGAGTTATTGTAGCTTCTCTCACCTTAGCTGCACCTGTGTCCTCACCTGTGACCATGACAATTCTAACAGGGCCACATGGCTTACCACAGACTACCAAGTCCTTGGTGAGGGGCTGTAGCATGAATCTTAAAAAGTTCTTATTAATAAGATCAAACCCGGACCAGGTATTGAGGTGAATTCTGGAAGATCAGAGAGACAGGACAAGCCACAGCTAACCTCACCTGGCCAACTTCTTAGCTGGTCTTGTTTCATCAGACTGGATGCTTCTGTGTCCTCATCCCAATGGCTCTCAGCTGAACTGCTGCTCGAAAGCCTGAAGCTTAACCATCTAAAAGCTTAACCAGCCAAAAGCTGCTAGTTTCTGGTCCTCACGCCTTATATACCTTTCTGCTTTCTACCACCACTCCCTGGAATTAAAGGCTCGCTTTCTGGGATTAAAGGCATGTGTCACCATGCCTGGCCATTTCCAATGTGGCCTTGAACTCACAGAGATCCAGAGGGATTTCTACCTCTGGAGTGCTAGGATTAAAGGTGTGAGTGACACCATTTTTTAGCCTTTGTATCTAGTGGTTGTTCTGTCTGTGACCCCAGATAAGTTTATTAGGGTGCACAATATTTTGGGGAATACAATACTACCACAATGGGCAGTTAGGAGGGTCTTCGTGGAGCCACAGAAACTTCCTGGGCTTCTGGCTCTGTTCTATTGCCACACTATAAAGAGTTTGGACTTTCTGACCATCATATCAAAACCACAAGGTTCCTGTGAGCTGCCTAGCGCTTTCTTGGGTCAGCCTGTGCCTCTGAGATATTGGTGGTGGCCCAATCAGCAAGTGCTGAAGCTGTACAAAGAAATCTGAATTACATTAAATGTAACTGGGTTAAATTCAGCAGCTAACAGGAAGAGCTCTTGGGTTATAGAATAAAAACAAGCCAGATTCAACAATACAAGAGGCATGCTCTAAGAGAGGTAGACATGTAGATGAGAGAAGAATGGGTAAGGGCACACCTGGAGAACAGGGACCAAAGTGATCTGGACAAACAGTTTCCTTATCCGACTAAATAGAATTTAAGACCCCCCCGCCAAAATCATAAGGGTCAAGGAAGGAAATGGCAGATACAAAAAGAGTAACAAATCGAGGAAGCATTCATTCATTATAGTTATGCAACTCCCTGGTAACACAGGCTTCAAAGTACCAAGCGATTGCTTATCATGATACCCTATCCATAAAATCATGATGACAGTTAGATCCAACTCGAAACAATAACCAGCCGAACCTCATGAAGAAATAGATAATCCCACAGTTGTAGTCAGAGGTCTTTAACAGGCTCAGAAACAGAGAAACAGACGACTCAAAGAAAGCCATTTGTAAGCTAGAATTACTAAGTATGAAGAGAATTATATTACCCCAGCTCCAGATAAACCCCTGGAGAACAATATATCATTGTCAGAAACTCATAGAATAATAATGAATGTGTTGAGATCTGAACCCAGCTTACTCAGTTTTCCAAAGCTGTGTACCATTCTTCCTTGTATGTGTGAGCACATGGGTATGTGCATGTGTGTATACATGAGTATGTGTTTTTATGTGTGTTCGTTTGCTTGGGCTATCCCTACTCACAGTGGACTAGGCCCTCCACATCAATCACTAGTTAAGCAAATGTCCTACAGGTTTCTCTACAGCCCTATCTTATGGAGGCATTTTCTCAATTGGGGTTCTCTCCTCTCAGATGGCTCTAGCTATGTCAAGTTGACATAAAAGTAGCCAGAACACTATCCCTCTGGTTTGAGTCACCTTGGAGGCAGTCAAGTTCCCTGGGATGTTGGTTTCCCTGGGCTCAAGAATATCATTAGCATGGCCTAGTCTACCCTAGCTTTTCCAAAACTCATGGAACAGAACTTCCAGTGCCCTAGCCATGCCATGCAGAGAAGCCTGAGCCAGAGGCAAGCAGCAAGTTGTGGAGTTCAGGGTAGAACCTCTCTAGGAGTGAGGACAGTAGGTGCAAAGGTCCTGAGGCAGACATATGCCTCGGGCAGTCTAGGGGTAACAAGGAGGATAGAGGGGCGAGAGCTAAGGTCAAGGGTGACTATACACATCTCCATTGTTATAGCTTAGTCAGGCTCTCATGGTGGACTTTTAGGGGTCTCCATCCCCTGCTAGAATAGATGTCCTTGACCACATATCTGTCTGTGGTGAAGTGTATCTCAGGGCATGTGCCAAGAGTTGGGGCTGCTAACTCTAAGGAAGTGATGTCACCTTTATAGCCATTGCCAGCGTCCCCTCTACAGGGGGACTGTGCCCTGTGTTGGCTGTGTAAGGGTCCTTCCTGTCCCTTCGCTCCATCTCCACCTGGTCATTCCCCCTGAGAAGCTGTTTGTCTCCTTGGGCCTGCCTTCCTTCACCCCACCTCATCCCTTCAGATGGATGCCTGATCTGCTGCTGCCGATGGCCAGGGAGTCCACGAGCCCTCAGAAGCCTAGGAGGACACGTCCCTTGATGGAAACTCTCCACTCAGGGACAACTCCCCTCATCCACAGCCTATGCAGCCTGCTTTCCCAGAAGCTGCAAACTCCCCAGGAGCTATCTTGAGACAAGAAGTGAGCACAGGCTAGCCCACTGTTTGTCGCTGGGAAGGTAGCAGTTGGTAGAATCTGACACAGGACAGAAGATGTCTTGCCTAGAAAAAAGGGCTCTGTCTCCTGGGCTCCCAACTCTGGATAGAGCCAAGTCACAAACTGCCTATGTGACACTGCAAAACTTTGATAGGCCTGGGGGGGGGGGCGGTCTGAACTGTCCCCTGGGACATGGTTAGTGCTTGAGATTGGTTGAGTGGATAAGTGAATGACTGGGCTGTGATGGAATGGGAAAACATCTGGACTCCAGGTTGAACAGGCCTCTGCTCAGATACACCGTTCCTTTTATTGTGTTGCCCCGAGTGGGGTGTTTCCCCCTCTAAGCTTTACTCTTACCTGTCCAACAGCCTGTGGCCATCTTGGTTTGCCTGGGCCAAGGCCAGAATAGTGCAGGATGGTTGGAGTATTTTGCAAACGGTAATGTGCTTGAGAATTGAGGCTATCATCTTAGGCTCTCTGGGGGTGTGCAGCAAGACAGTAGCCTGTCCCCTGGTTTTCCTCATGTGCAGGCAGTTTCTTGAGCAGAAGCTCAGAGCAGGACATGATATTCAGCTGATGCCAGGGACAGAGGGATGGGAGGGTTGGGAGGGAGGCTGGGCTGCAGTGGGCAGGGGTGATGATGTATCAGTCCTCAACATGTTGTGGGCTTGTCTGTGTGTGTGTGTGGCATTCTCCCGGGCAAAATGGGAGAATGGGAGAGACTCCAGTGCTGAGCTGCAAATGGGAACAATCTTTGGCTTGTTTATCTTGTGGACAGATGAGCTGGTTGGCTTGTAGGGTGGGGGAGACTGACATGGGGCGGGAGCTAGAGAGAGGAAAGAAACCAGAGAGAGAATCAAAGGGACATTCAGAGAGGAAGAACAGGGACAGGCAAGAGAGGAGCAGCACTGGCCAGGGTGGCAGATAGAGAGACAGAGAGAGAGAGAGAGCCCGGCGGGGAGCGGGAGCGGGGAGCCTGTGCAGGGTCTCACGCAGGTCCCGGAGACCCTGTGCCTGCTAGGAGGCATTTTCCAGCAGGCTGCATTCTCTTATTTTGTTTTTGTTTTGGAGACATGGTCTTGCTGCCCAGCCCAGGCTGATCTCAAACTCAAGAGTCTCCTGCCTCTGCCTCCCAGGTGCTGGGATGGCAGGTGTGAGGTCAAGTGTTCAGGCTCAGCCCTCCATGGTCTACGAAGTCAAGCCAACCCCTTCCTCTGGTGCCCAGTCAAAAGAAGCATTGCCCCTAGGGAGGCTGAAGGAACTTCCCAGCAAGGAGGTTTGCCCTCTGGGGGCTCTGCCTCGGCTTGCCCAGCCTTGTCACCTGCAGGTCATACTTCCAGAGCATGCCTCCAGATTCCTAGAGGGCTGTCGCAGCCCTAGCTTCTGGAGTGCCCCTCATTCCCTCTTCCCCAAGCATCCCCCCAGCGCGACTGCCACCATTGCCACAGGCCAAACTTCGCTTTTATTGACTTAGCATCTTTGTGTAAGTCACTCAGTTTCTATGTAACTGAGATTTACTCAGAAAGGAAGCCCCAGGTCACTATGGGAAATCAACAGCCAGTGCCCCTGGCAGGAGCGGGAAGACAAGGACATCAACCATGGTCACTGGTGACATGGGGAGACTGCCTTGTGGACGATTTCATTCCCTCCCTGCCCTCCTCCAGGACATTCAGCAATGTCTGTGGACACTGACTGTCATACCTGCAGTGTGTGTATGTGTGTCGTATGCGTGTGCTTTTGCATGTGTGTATTCATGTGTTGACACCCCTGCATCTAATGGAGAGAGCCTACGGGTATCACAAAACAGCCTGCAGTACGTAGGCCAGCCCCACAGCCAACGGTTATCCATCATTAAATGTGTGCAGTGCCGAGGTTTCCATAGCTCAATCCATAATCAGCTGGCTCCAAGCAGATGTGCACATGCTTGGGACAGTACTGACCAGTTTAGGGCCTCAGCCTCCAGGCTCTGCTGAAACATCCACCCTGGAGAAGTTTTCCTGGCCTCCAGAACCCAGAACTCCTGGGTCCCTGTTCCTAATACCCAGGCCCTTGATGGTTCTTTCTAAAAACATTTCTTTTAGATTCATTTATTTTATTATATGTGTATGAGTGTTTTGCCTCAATGTATGCATGTGTGCCACCTATATGCCTGAATCCCAAAAAGGGCAGAAGAGGGTGTCTGATCCCCTCGGACTGTAGTTATGATGGTTGTGAGCTTCCACATGGGTGCTGGGACCCTGGTCTTCCATAAGAGCAGCCAGTGCCCTTAACCACTGAGCCATATCTCCAGCCCTCCTCTTGGTGGTTCTTATCTTTCACAGCCTGCTGTTCCTCACTAGAACAGGCTCCCAGTGGGCAGGACTCTGTCTAGTTCATCTTTCTCCAGTCCTCAGTGCTCTGGGCACAGTGCTGAGGTCAGGGCAGGTTCTTATGAGTTAGGTGTGGAATGAGTGAGTGAATGAAGTTGGCCTCAGGGGCATGGCATCTGCTCTGGGACTCAGCATGCCTGCTGGGTGCATGCCTCTCCCAAGCCCCTTTGGCATTTGGCTTTCCAAACTGACATGCGTGCCGGACCACCTGGCCAGGGGACCCTCTCAGCAGAGGAAGATGCAGCCTTGCAGACAAGACCTCACTTCCCAAGCATTGCCACTGCCCTGCTCTCCCCTGGCATGGAGGTGACTGTTAACAGTGCCCTCTTCCCTCTCACAGAAGTCCCACTCATGCAGTAATTCCTTTGATCCTCCAGCCCCCAGATCTTCTAGACCTGTAGGGCAGGCAGAGGTCCCAGGGCACTGAGACCTGGCAGGACCATCCTCTGAGCCCTGGCCTCGCCCTGCGCTCTACACTGGCTCCAGCCTTTGGACTGGGGAGCCTCTTAGAACCATGCATAATATCTGAGAGCCCCTGGGAGGTGCTTCTGAGAAAGCCATCACAGCCCTGAGGTCACAGGTCTCACAACAAGGGCCAGAGGCCATTTCCCCTGAAGGCAGCTAGAGTCCATGGCTGTGGCCAGTGAGTTCCTGGGACAGACATCCAAGAACAGACCAGAGGGAACAGGTGCTGACTGGGGAATGTGTGTCTGGGGGGCTGACTGGGGGAGGGATGTCATGGAGATACCTGAAAGGAGACCAGGCCTTTCAGAGACCCTGGTGGGTCTACCTCACTTCACATTCTCTTGGAACTCATTCTCTTCTCCCCCTGCTCTTCTCTGTCACTCCCTCCCCACACCTCCTCCTTGCCTGCCTCCCTGTCCTCTTCTTCCCATCCTCCGTCTCCTTTGCTTTTCCTCCTCCTCCCCCCATGCCTCCCTCCCTTCTTCTCCTTCCTCCTCCCCTTCTTCGACTTAGCCCCTGTCCTCCTTCCTCTCCCTCCTCCCATCCATCCTTCTCCTTCCTCCCAGTGTTAGTTTCTGCTCTCTTCCCCCTCCCCCTTTGCTTCTGTCTCCTCCCTCCCCACCCCCTCCACCTCCCCTTTACCTGATCCGGGTGGTGGAGGGGAAGCTGCTTGATTATGTATTCCTCCTGTCCTGTTTCCTCGACGCAGGCTTCTGAAATCCCTAAAGCCACAATTTGCCTCTTGCTTGCTGCCTCTCCTGCAGCTGAGCCCTGAGGCCATGAATGTTTCATCGCTAGCTGCCCAGTGAGGAGGGCATGGGCTACCAGGGGATACTGGGGGGGGGCATATTTGTTAATATTAACAATCACCCCCTACACATTTGCCCTTGGTCACCCAAGGCCCACAGGACCCCTGTGGACCTCACCTGTATGGCCTGAGCTCCTCCATAGCCTCAGGCTGAACAGGGTAGATGGAGTGCACAGACGGCTGGGAGCCCAGGAAACCCACTGTGTGACATTGGGAGGTCCCTGTTAAATGCCACCTCTGATTTGGGCCACTTCACTTTAAAAGGCAGGATCCACACAAGAACAGTGCTAATGACTCAAGTGGTCTGAGATTAGACCTTTGTAGAAGGGCAGAGAACGCCTATGGTCTCTGCAGGGCGGGCTGGGTGGAGGGCGCCCCGTTAATTACCACACTCTGGAGAGGATGCCAGCCAGCTCGCGCCCTCGTCCTCAGAGGGCAGAGCGAGAAATTAGCTCAAATTGGAGCTGGAGAGATTTAGGTTATATGTAAGAAGGAACTTTCTCAACTCTGAAATATGCTACCAAGAGAGGCTGCGGGTTCTCCACAGAGAGGCTAAAAATAGCTCATTCTGTAAAAATAGGTCTGGGCGGCTTTAAACATTGTCAGCGCAGGCATGGGGATGGTCTGCAGTGCCGTCTACCCGGCCCTGTTGTCCCCCAACGCCAAGAAGGGCATCAGCCCCAAACATTGATCCCTGCTGGGATGGTGTCTGGGTTTCTCAGATTCGTGTGGAAAAGCAGCCTTTTCCATAGCCCCTCTGAACCCACGCCTGGGTCTCGGTGCTCTAACAGGGAGGACACTTGGTGCTGTCTGTCTGCACTGGTCCCAGCCACCACCCCACCCTCAGTTGCTTTTGGTTGCTCTGGCCCTCCCTGTTGCTGCACCCCAGCTCTGAGAGCTTGAGGGGGTGCATCTACCTTGGAGCCAGGCAGCCCTTTGTATCGCCTGCTTCTCAGCTCCCCAAGGGCCCGACTCCCTGGCTTCCAGCCTGCTGTTTCTCTCTAATCCCTTTTTGGAAACAGGTCTGGACTTGGGGTGTAGCTCAATGGTAGAGTGAGGCCATGCGTGAAGCTCTGGGTCCCACCACTGACCAAACAAACAAACGACCCCCAAGTATGTCTTGCGGTAGGAATGTGATACCCCCTTCTTTCAGGATCAAGTCCAAACTCCCTAGATGACTTCAGACTTTCCTTAAGGGGTTCTTGCTGGTCCTCCAGGACCTCTCAGCTCTGCCATGCCCTACCCGAGCCCCATCTCAGTTCCAGTTTGACAGGAAGCTATGGTCCAGCCCTTCTAGGGCCTGCCACACTTCCTTTCCCTGCCTCTTTCAGACCCTCAGGCTGGATGGTATCTACTCCAGGGCCTTCCCACCCTACACCCCCAGACCTCCTGTCTTCATTGCCTTGACACGCAGAACTTTGCATCCCATTGGGAGGCAAGTCCATATACATCTGTCCCTAGACACATGCCTCCTGCCCAGAGAGAAGGCCTGGCGCTTCAGCACCGAGGACTTTGAGCTGACAGTGTGGAGGAATGTCAAGATGCACACTGCTCAGTGTGGTGGGTCATGCCTGCAACCCTAATACTTGAGGCCATCCTAGGCTACAGAGTGAAACTTGGTCTTAAAAAAACAGGGAGGTGGGCGGAAGAGGCAGCTGCCATGTGGATTTGCCTTATGAGGGATCATTCATTTTTGCCAGGTGTGGCAACTTGAGATTCCTGTGGTGATATTTTGTTTGTGTTCTAGCAAATAAAGTTTGCCTGAAGACCAGAGTGTGGAGCTAAGCCACTAGTTAGCCACTGAGGTCAGGCAGTGGTGGCACATACCTTTAATCACAGCACTCGGGAGGCAGAGGCAGATGGATCTCTGTGAGTTTAAGGCCAGCCTGGGCTACACAAGATTGATCCAGTCTAAAAGAGAAACAGAGCCAGGCAGTGGTGGTACACACCTTTGATTCCAGCCCTTGGGATCTTACACCTTTAATCCCAGCACTAGGGAGGTGGAGACCGGAAGTGATATGGCTGGGTGGAGAGAGGAATACAAGGCAGGAGGAGACTGGAGCTCACTGTCTTTCAGGCTGAGGATTCAGTAGAGGTCAGAGCTCTAGTGGCTGGCTGCTCTGCTGCTCTGATCTTTCAGCTTTCACCCTGATATCTGACTCTGGGTTTTTATTATTAAGACCAGTTAGGGTTCGTGCTACAGATCTCAGCTTTAGACAGAGTGGGGAGGATCAGGAGTTGGGGCCAGCCTTGGCTTCTGGAGAGGCATTGGAGAGAGGAGAGTAGGCAAGTGAGGGGGCAGGAAGTAAAGGGGGGGGGAAGTGAGCAGTTTCCCTACAGTGGCCTGTCCCTTCTACCTGCTCCATTCCAGCTGGCCAGGACAGATTGGGCTGAGCTTAGACCTAACAATAGAGAACCAGACCCTGGAGACAGCCTTCGCTCCAGGCTAACCCTGAACTCTGTCCCAGCTGAAGGAGCCATTTAGAACAGAAAAAAAAAAAAATCAATTTGGTCATGTTACAGAGAAGGAGGAACCCAGGCTGGAAGTGAATCCAGGTGTACGCTGGGGAGTCACTGTCCCCTGAAAGTCACAGCTTCTTGGCAGGGCAGAGGTGAGACCCAGGCTAGTCACAGAGATGGTAAAACCCTACTGGTGTCCCTCCCACAGTGCAGGCTTATGCTGGCCACCAGAACCCTACAGAACCTCTGTATGTGTTTGGAGATGGTCCTCAGGATTCCTTCCATCCGGGGAAACGTGCATTTCCCCTAAGCACCTAAGTCTTCCCATCCCCCTCCTTCAGCCGCATTATTGACTCCATAAGCATGTGATTTGAGCATTTTAATTTCATCTGTGGCCTCTCAGTTCCCTCATCTCAAGATGACCTGTCTGGCAATGCACTCGAGGCAGCCAATGAATAAAGTTAATTTCCCATCACAAAAAAAAAGAAAGAAAGAAAAGCAAAGTCTAGCAGCCAGCAGGCGCGCAGTACAGGTTCAGTGAGACTGCATGTCATTCCAGGCTTCCCAGCAGGGCTTGCCATTACCCCATTCCTGCCCTGTTGTATCTGCTTCCAGCTCGTGGTGTGTCCCCAACTGCTCTTCCTGGTTCTCAAGTCCCTGATGTGACTCCAGGACCGCTAGCAGCTCTAGATCAACTTCCAATGCATGCAAGAATATTTATTTAGACATGAATGCTCCCCAAGTGTTCTCTGTAATAACCGAGACTTTAATAACATCTTTAATAACAAACCTTATTATAAGCTAATTAGTCAGCCACCTCCATGATCGTGCTATTAAATGGAGCATGGCAATCATACAAAGTATTCAGTACTGCAGAAGAGAGCCGGGCCAGGAGTAGCTGCGGCCTGGAAACTGGGTCGCTGCCGCTGCTCCAAGACCTCATCTGATGCAGGTGTTGTCTCCAGATCGAAGAGTGTGTCTTCAGAGTAGGTAACCTGGGTCCTGATCTGCCAGACCTCAGAGAGACTAGGAAGCAGTCCTTTCCCCCAGCAGAGGGGCAAACCATGATTTGGAAAATGCCATGTGGCAAGCCCTGAATGGCCAGGTCAACCGTTCTCTCCACCTGCATCCCCCAGCCTTGCTTCCTGGGCTGGCTTTTACTCATGAGCACAGGACCCAAAGGCTGCAAAACAGCGGACACTTCAGCTTGTCTGCACTTTTCTACTCTCTGGAATGACGTTTTCACATCTCTTTAACCATCAAGTCTCTGGTGCCCCTGTGTGCCTGCCTAGGCTCACTCATGCTTAGTGACCTTAACTCGCCCTTGCTCGGCAGGGAGGAGAGTCACGGATCTGCTTGTCATGGAGCTCAGTCGGAGCTCTGTGATTACCTGCAGGAGAATTTCACAAGGTCTGGCCTGTGTTTCCTCATAGAAGGAAGAGGGTCATGACACCCACACCCAAGATCCCAGCTACCTTTCTGCCACCCATTTATATAAGCCTGGGCTAGCTACACAGGGCCTGGGGAGGTGCAAGATTTGAAGGGGTGTGGGTGTGGGTAGAGGGTTGACCCGGAAACAGATGTCATCATGTGACATCAGAAGGTCATCATCCATGCCATGTGGGCTTCTCGGTGGTCTAGCTGCAAGAGTCACCCACACTCCTGGACTGTTTACTCAAGTAAACAGGACTTGGGTGGAAGCTATTTCTTAGGTCTTTCACTGTGTTCAGTCTGGGCAGCTAGAAATGGTTGTCCCAGGAAAAGCACACAACACTACTCAATTCAAATCTTACTCAAGTTCTCTTTCTCTTGCACCCTTGGTGGAGCATCTGGGTTGCCAGCCAGCCACTGGGTTCTAGAACCTTCTCTCACCTGCTTACCTTTTCTTTTGCTTTTAGGGTTGGGCTAATGCTAGCCTTCATCAGGTGCACACTCCCCACCCTACCCCCTGCTATTACCTGATCTGTCCAGGTAGACAGTAGACCAGAAGTTCCATCTCCTACCTGACCCCTTTCCATCGTCACCCCTAGCCTGCCACTCCAAGACACTAGGCTCAGAGCCTCCTCTATCATTTCTGCTCCAATTTTTCTCAGTCCATGCTAGCTGAGCACCCATCCCTACCACTATACTCCAGAGGGAGCCTGTCAAGGTCACCTATGATCTCCAGTTGGCCAGCCCAAGGGTCACTTTCCTATTCCATCATCTTTCAGCTGATATCTACTGTCTCCCTTGGGTGTCTTCCCCCTGATTCCAGGCTGCCCCAGTTTTCTTCCCATCCCTGTCCCCAGTTTCGCTTCCCTGTGAAGGGAATCTTTTAGCCCCCATGTTGAGAACCATTGTTCTAAGCCAAGACTTGGGGGAATGAATCACTCTACTGGTAGCTGGGACTAGCTTTGGCACATTGCTGGCAGATCCTGTATTAGATGTTATGTGGCCTTGCCTCCTCTGCCCTAACTGAGATCAGGTTTCCCAGCTCCTGAAGCTGCCTTGCAGTCATGGTGAAATATCTGACACCAAAACCTCAGGGGGCAGGGTCTGTTTCAGCTCACAGTCTTGGAGGGTTCAGAATGTAATCAGTTGGCCCATGTTCTTGGGCAGAGCATCATGGGGGTGAGAGCTTCTCTGGTCTAGGAGGCGCAGGAAGGAGTCATAGCCACCAGCTGGGGACCAGGCCCAGAACATGTGCGCCTTCTGCGGGACATTTCACAACCACTCTGTAACTGTTCTTACTAATGTTTTCCTTCCGTCAAAATGCTCATGGAAGCTTCCCACTGTTAACACCGTTAATGCATATTTTACTTATTATTCGTACGTGTGCAGGGGGTGGGGTAGCCCGTGGGGGGGTGGGTCAGAGGAGACAACTCTCAGGAGTCAGTTCTCCCCTTCCGCTGTGGTCGTCAGGCCTGTACAGAAAGGGCTTTTACCCACTGAGCCGCCCTGCTGGACCCATTTTACAAAGGAGGAAACCATACTCCTGACAGTCCCAGTGACCGTCAAGCAAAGGCAAGATACAGCCTTGGGGAAGGGACTAGACCATGTTGTTGTTTGTTTTTGCTTTTTTACTCTTTAGGGGAGCCCACCACCCAGCTCCCAAACAAATCACACATGGAGGCTTATTCTTAATTATAAGCCTGGCCTTAGCTTGGCTTATTTCTTGCCAGCTTTCCTTAACTTAAATTATCCCGTCTACCTTTTGCCTCTGGGCTTTTTCCGTTCTCTTACTTCTGTAAATCTTACTCTTACTCTGTGGCTTGCTGTGTAGCTGGGTGGCTGGCCCCTGGAGTCCTCCTCCTCCTCTTCTCTCTTTTCTAGATCTCCTTTCTTTTCCTCTCCTCCCCGATTTCTCCTTCTATGTATCCCGCCTGCCAGCCCCGCCTATTTCTCTCTCCTGCCTCACTATTGGCCGTTCAGTTCTTTATTAGACCATTAAGTGTTTTAGACAGGCACAGTAACACAGCTTCACAGAGTTAAACAAATACAACCCAAACAAAAGTAACACGTCTTAAAATAATATTCTACTACAGGACCAGGCTGGGGTAGGTAGGAGGTGGGGAGGCTCACCCAGGGGGCGGGGCTTCTGAGAGGACAGCAATATCAGAGCAAATGAGCACTGGGCAGAAACACAGGGGAAAGCCTTGCAGTTCCAGGTCATGGTTTCTATAGTAAAGTGGAATGATTGAAAAAGTGTGGTATGGTTTATGCCGGGCAGTGGTGTTGCATGCCTTTAATCCCAGCACTCAGGAGGCAGAGACAGGCAGATCTCTGTGAGTTCAAGGCCAGCCCGGTCTACAGAGTGAATTCCAGGACATCCAGGGCTGCTACACAGAGAAACTCTGTCTCAAAAGACAAACAAAACAAAAAAGGTGTGGTGTTGACACAGTGTGAGTAGGGGGGTATCTTGATTGGCAGTTCAGAACACAGGTGGGATGGGATGATGAGCAAGGAAAAAGAGCTGTGTATATTAGGAGACTTGGAATACTGTGTGGGTGAGCATCCCTCATATGAAATCCTGGGGACCAGAAAAATTCAGAATATATTTTTTAGATTTGAGTTATTTGCATTTGCAAATGAGGCATCTTGGGAGGGACCCAAGGTTAAACAGGAAGTTCATTCGTGCTTTATCTACACCTCAGACACAGCGGGGAGGTAGTTTGTATATGATGTTCACACCTGTGTTTTGACTGTGGCTTGTCACAAGAAGTCAGGGGTAAGCCTGCTGCTTGTCAGCACTGAAGAAGTTTGTGATTTTAGAGCATTTTGAATTTTTGGATTTTTGGTATTCTCAACCTGCATAAAAGAATCATTTAAAACCAGTGGAGAAAGAAGGAACCATCTGTCAGGGTTCAAAGCAATAAGCCAGTCACTGAGAAAATGAAGTCAGATCCTTACCTCACACCATGTAATAGCTAAACTCTAGAGTCTGGATGGACTGACAAACTTCTGTAAGCGTGCTGGGGAAATGCAGGAGAGTGGGCTAAGTAGTCACAAGAAGCAAAGCCAGGAAAGGTTAGTCAATGACCCAGTGAGCTGCAGAAATGTAAGGCAAAAGCAGCTTTATCCATAATTGCCAAAACCTTGGAGCAACCAAGACGCCTTCCTGTAGACTAAGGAACAAACAAACTGTGGTCTGCCCAGACCTTGGACATTTCTTCAGAGATGCCGGGCCCGTGGGTGTGCTGTACAAACAGCAGTCATGGGACTCACCGAGAGTTTTAGTGAATAGCAGTGCTCAGACTTTGGCTCCTCTACAGGAGGAAAGAAAGTGACTACTGAACTGAGGGTGGGGAGAGGCTGTGAGCACTCTGCCTGCCAATCAAACTTCTCTGGAAAACAAAACCTATTACTGAAAAAGAAAGATGCAGAGGGGACAAGCAGTCAGCTTTGCCGTCCATACAACAGCCAGGATTAGTAGCCTGGGTACATAAAGAACCTCTAGCATGCCATAGAGCAAGCCACACATTGTGTGTGTGTGTGTGTGTGTGTGTGTGTGGTATATGGTGTGAGTGTGTATGTGCATGGTGTATGGTGTGAGTGTGTGTGTGTGTGGTGTGTGAGTATGCACAGTATGTGTGTGTGTGTGTGTGTGTGTGTGTGTGTGTGTGTGTGTGTGTGTGTGTTATGTATGAGTATGTATAGTATATGTGTGAGAGTATGTGTGTGGTGTGTGTGTGATATGTGCATGACGTAGTATGGCAGTGTGGTGTGTGTGTGTTGTATGTGTGTGTGGGTGTAGTGTGTGGTATATGTGTGGGGGTGTAGTGTATGTATGTGGTGTAATGAGTACAGTGTGTGTATGTCAGATGTATGTGTTCACGTGGGGCGTTTACATGTATGAATGTCACATGGAGATCCAAGGTTGATGTCTGTGTCTTCCTGTGTTGGTCTCCACCTTTCTCTTTTGAGGCAGGGTCCCTCACTGAACAGCCAGGCCAGCCGGCCAATGAGTTTCAGGGATCATCTCTCTCCGCCCACGCCCCAGAGCTGGACTTGGCTAGCTTTATGTGGGACCTGGATGCAGGTCCCACACTAGCACAGCACAAATTTGATCCACTGAGCATTCCCCAGCTCCCTAAGGAAACAGGTTTAGAAGATGCCCCTGGGCGAGGCTGGAGAGACGCGTGAGTGAGGACAGCACCTGCTGAGCAGTACGAGGACTTGAGCTCCGAAATCCAGAACCCAGGCCTAAGGCTGTGCCCGGTGCTGCGCACACCTGTATCCAGTTCTGATGGGGACAGACACAGAGGAGCTGCTGGGACTTGCTGGCCACCAGCTCAGCTCCAAGTTCAATAACAGACCATGTCCCAAAAGGAATAAGGTAGAGGTCGGTAAACCAGGACACCCAACGTCCTCCTCAACCTCCAGAAGAACCTGCACACGTGTGTCCACACATCACACATTGCACAGACCGTACACACATACATACCACATAGTACACACACCACACACACATACCACACACACCACATACACATACCCACAATACATACATACACATGCCACACTATACACACACATACCATACACTACATACACATACAGACACCACACACACCACATACACATACCCACAACATATACATACATATACCACACTACATACACACACAGACACCACACACACCACACATAGACTCACACACACCACACATTCTACACCCTACCACACACACACACACACACCCTATCACACACATACCACATATACACACAGAGATACACACATACACACTCACACACACACTCACACACACCACACATTCTACACCCTACCACACATACACACACCCTATCACACACACACACCACATATACACACACACACATACACACATACAGACACCACACACACACACACACACACACACACACACACACACACACACACACACAAGACTGAGGAAGGATGCGGCCACACATACTCAAAGAGGAGGAAGCAGGAACAGTTCATAAACAGCACCGCCCAGCTCTGTGGCACTAAGGGACAATAGCACACAGCGTGGCCGTGGGAGGGTTAGATCTTTAGTACCTTACAGCATCAAGCGTTGGTAAGGCCTGGGAGGAGCATTGCGGGGAGCCCCTAAGGGGACTCGTCACCTGCCCTTGGCCTGAGACTGACAACAGCCTGGAATCCTCTGTCTCAGAGCCCTGGGGTCCCGGGTGGAAGGCTGGGGTGAGGGCTGTGGCTCAGCTCACAAGGCCACGGTGTACTCCTCTCCTCTGCTCCACTCTTGGGACTTCACCTTGGGAGCTCAAGGATGGCTGTGGGATGGGGTAAACGGTACACATAGGACTTTCCGTCCCTTTCCGCCTTCCTTCTTTTTAGAGTTGCTAGGTGTTTACCTCCACACGGTGAAGCACGAGGCATCCGCTCCTCCCATCTCCTTGTCTCCTTTACTTCATCTGCCCTCACCACAGTTTCTCATCACCACTTCTTGCTTGCCTTCTCTTTAGCGGCAGGGCCAGGCGTGACAGAAGCAGTGAGGGGGGCACAGCTGCCGTCTAGGCAGCGTGGGAAGAGGCCTGACTATAAGACTGTCTGGAGCCCTGGGAAGACGGCTGTTAGTAAAGTACCTGCTAGGCAAGGGTGAGCACCTGGGTGCAGATCACCAGCACTCACATAAAAAGCTGGGTGAGGTGGTGCACCCCCAATCCCACTGCTAGGGAGGATCTGGGTGGGGTTCACTGGCCAGCTAGTCTTGGCAATTGGTGAGCTCCAGGCTCCACTAGGTGGAGAGCAATAGAAGATGCCCGGTGTTGGCCTCTGCCCCGCCCCCCACACATCTAGACACATACATGCATACATAGTTGATCATAAATGCTTGTATACAACAAACACCAAGAAAAGTTTTTAAAAGAATATTTGGAAGCTAAGTGTGTGGTGGTGACCTCAGAACTCAGGAACTCAGGAGCATAAGGCTGTTAAATTCAAGGCTACGCTGATCTATATGGTAAGGTTTAGGCCAACAACAACAAAACCCAGAACAACATAAAACAAACCACACAACACCACCAACAAAACCCAAGCGAATCTACATCTGAGCCTGTCCTGGCTAGTGTTTTGGTTTTGTTTTTTATCAACTTGACACAAGTTAGAGTCATCTGGGAAGAGGGAGCCTCGACTGAGAAAATGCCCCCATCTGATTGGCCTATAGGCAAGTCTGCAGGTTCTTTTCTTGATTGATGGTTGATATGGGTGGGTCCAGCTTACCGTAGGAGGTGCCACCCCTGGGCAGGTGGTCCTGGGTGCTATAAGAAAGTAGGCTGAGCAAGCCATGAGGAACAAGCCAGTAAGCAACACTCATTTACGGCCTCTGCATCAGCTCCTGCCTCCAGGTTCCTGCCCTGGACTCCAGCCTCGACTTCCCTCCGGGATGGGTGTTACCTGAGAGCTGTAACATGTTGGTCTCCTTTCTTCTTCTCATCAGGACTGTCTCCCTGTAATGAGCATAGTGAAAATGCCTTTCAGCCGTGTAAACACAGCTTAGTCAGGATCCCCACGACACCCACGGCTGTACCTGATAACCAGAACTTAGTGACTTCACTCATTCAAGATAACCAGACTCAGTTCTAGACCCCATGACACCCACTGGACAGCAGCATATAAGAGACCAAGAGCAAGGCTCTGCTCTGCACATTTGGAGAGATCCCACCCTGATCTGCCCTGCTGCTGGAGAGTCTACCCCCAAGATCCTGATCCTCAAATCAGAGACTTCTGTTAGAGACTGGACCTGACCTTCAGCTAAGGTGTGTCGCACAGGCGAGTGGCCTTGGGGAGACAGGCTTAGGACCATAGTTAGGAACTTAGAGCGTGAACCTAGTGTGATGACCGCCAGCATAATAAAACGTAACTTTTGCTATACGACCTATGTACATCTACCTTCTTGCTCGAGACACTCCCTCCTTAAGACTGAGTCCATATCTTAGGGTTGGCCACACAGGAGGCCTTAGATGACAGTCTATAACCCGGTCCCCAAGAGACGGGCTCTGTTTTGCAATTATCCCAGTGGCTGTAAAGATTAGTGCCTGGTGGGCCTCAGATACCAAGGCTGCCCTATCTTGGGTCCCTTGAGATTCCCCCACACGTGACACGATCCTCGGCTTGAGGATGACGGAAAGACTGGAGATTCAGAGAGGTCACGTGCTTAGCCCCAGACCACACAGAGAAAGTGTGTTAGGAAAGAGCCTATCCCCAAAGTCCTCCAGCTCACACTTCTTCAACTGGTGAGTTACCCCCACGTCACAACGCTGCACACGCTCAGAGCTGAACAGTCCACGGACCATTTCCCCCAGCGGCATTCGGCTGTGTCGTGGGTTCCTTTGTGTGTCACTGTAACCACAACACCTGGCAGGAGCAACCTGAGCGAAAAGGTTTACTCTGGCTTGTGGTTCAAGTCCACCGTGGTGGGGGAGGCAGGCTGTGCGGCTCTTTCTTGGCAGCAGGTGTATGGCAGAGGCTGCTCAGGTCCTGGTGGACCAAGAGGCAGAGAGCAAGACAGGTCAAGAGACGGGGATAATGGGTCCACCCTGTGACCTACCACCTTCGGTTGGGCCCCACTTCCTACGGTGTCCACAGTTTCCATAAAAGTACACCCCACCCCACCCCGCCGCAGCAGGAACAAGTGTCCAAAACGTGAGACCATGGGGAGTGGGGACATTCCATGGGGGGCATTTAAGATTCAAACTTACATAAATACCATCCCATTCTTTTCAAAATACTGGTTGTGTTAAAAAGAAACCTGTGAAGTTGATTTTATAACCCTCTGCAACTGTGGTTCCCAACTTTCCTAATGCTGTGACCCTTTAATACAGTTCTTCATGTTGTGGTGACCCCCAACCATAACATTATTTTCATTGCTACTTCATAACTGTGATTTTGCTATTGCTATGAATCATAATGTAAACATCTGTGTTTGCTGGTGGTCTTAGGAGCCCTGAGTAAGGGGTCAGAGACCCACAGGTTGACACTGGAGGCCACTCCTTCCGTGGGGTCTTTCTAACACAGGTGCCAGCAAGCCTGAGTGCAGGCTGAAACCAGTCCGTTGGCTGCTTTGTGATAAAAAGTTTTATTGGGGAAACCCGTAAGCTAACATGTCACCCATAGCCAGTTGGATGAGTTAAATAGTTTTAACAGAGACCACCTGGCCCCCAGCCTCAAATGTTTACTTGTGGCCCCTTTCAGGAACCGGTTTCTAACATGAACCGGTTTGCTTTGCTTAAACTTCTGCAGGGCTGCCCTCGATCCTCTGGACCACCCCACTGCCTCTCAGCCTCTGCTCCCAATAATTAATGTTCCTTCCATGGAGTCCATGCACTCTCAATACTAACAGGCCAGCTGGCAAGTGGCTGTGGGGGGTGGTCCTTAACATGGGGATGAGGTCCTTCCCTGGATCCTGACACCTGCTCTGCTCCACAGGCCTCCTGGGAATGGTCGCGCACATGATGTACACACAGGTGTTCCAGGTCACCGTGAGCCTCGGCCCTGAAGACTGGAGACCTCATTCCTGGGACTATGGGTGGTCTTTCTGGTAAGTGACCTTTGACCTTCAGGTATCAGAGTCTGAGTCGTGCTGGGTACACAAAGGAGTGTGTCAGGATCCTTTGGCTTGTGAATGGCAAAAACCCATGCTTACAAGAACAAGGGTGCTTATTCATTGATTTAACTCAGAAGCCAGGGTGTGGGTGGTGTATGGGACAGGGGTGAGGGGTGGGGGTGGAGGTGGGCACACACAACCATATGGGACTCTGGGTTGTGACAAAATCCTGCCCCATCAATCTGAACAAAGAGACCCTGTGGCTCAGTGGTGGTAAGCAAATTCCCCATGGCCAGTGTGTCCTTCACATGCAGAGATGAGGCCTCCTTCTCCAGCGTGGGCTGAGGTCCTAAACGTCCCTGTGATGGGCACAGGTCCTTTCTTTTCTCCTGAACGGTCATGCAACTGGGGAGTGGCTTGAGGGTAGTGTTTCAGCTCAAGCAGGCCAACCTCTGGAGCTAGGAATGAGTCCCAAGGTGTCTAGGTGGACCGCATGCTGGGTGAGCCCTGTAATGTCTGCTTCAGGCACAGCTGGATCCAGATCCAGTGAGTTCCTCAGGGGCCCAGTCTTTCTCTCTCCCTTCCTCAGTCTCTCATAGCTTCAGTCTCAGGCAGCTTTCCTCACAGTGGTGGTAAAGATGGTTGCCAAGCACCACTCCAGAACACCTTACAAATGTACTACAAATAAAAGGGGCAGGGTGAGGAATGGGGGCGGGGGTAGGAAGTGGGGGTGGGAGTGGTTTCGTTGGCTTATGTGATCATCCATGAGCCAATGATTTAAATCCTGGGGAAATGAGAAGGATCTGAAGGGTTGTACCTGAGTCACATGGTCCAGAGCATCCCTTCCACAGGGAGTGGAGAGATTCACAAGGACACAGGCCTTGCCCTGGTGGCTGGGGACAGACGTTGGCTGGGTTATTCACCTTATTTCCTGAGCGCTGTGGCTCTGGACACACAGTGGCTAGTCTGTGGCCTTTCTCCACAGTGCTGGAGATGCAGCAGTGGTGGCTCAGGTCCCATGGGTCCTAACAGGGTTCTGGGTCAATACTTCAGGGAGACTTGGGGGGAACTCAAGAAACCTGACTGAGGAGCGCAGCCCCAGCAGCAGAAAGGAACGGACGGAGTCCAGGTCTGGTGCTCACTGGTGATGAGCGACAGGTGTTCTAGGCATGGTGCTCCAAACCTGCAGCACTCCCCGGACTTCTTAAATGGCTACCACGCAGGGTTTAACATGAACAGTGACCTCCTATTGCCTATGTGGGAACCAAGGCTCAGAAAGGGTAGGCTGCTTGCCCTGGGTCACACAGCTTTCATGCAGCACTGGGATTTGTCTGCACCCCAGGCCACTCAGCAGCCCCTGGGTCCCACTGTAGCACTGGGCTCCCTCCTATGCTGAGCCTGCGGGTTTTGACCATGGACTTGTGTGTTTCCCTCTGGCCTGGCTCCTTTCCCCGCACTGCCTCCCACATAGCACCAGATTCCACAGGACTTATTAAAACCGCCCACTGTGAGGCCTGGATTAAGGCTGACACATCCCTCCTTGTCACAGAGACCTGCAGGACAGATAGCCCCATTTCTCATTCCTTGTCCACTGAAGCCAAAGGAGGCCATCTCTTTCGCTTCATATATGCGAGGCCATTTGTTAAAATTCTTGCCCAAGCCTCCCTGGCTCACTCCAGGCAGGGTGTGAGAGACCAGTGTTGAGGGAGGAAGCCCCAGCCTCCAGCCTGAGGCCCATCAGCAAGAATGGGGCTGAGGACCCTGGGATGGTGAGCATTCAAGGCTGGTGAGCATTCTCTGGCGGACACCCGTGCTGCAGTTGAAGGTCCCCGTGGTTATGTGTGTGGTGCACCCCAGTCTCAAATTGCATCTTGAGCAGCCCAGCAGGAGCCTGTGGCAATGCTGAGGGTGATAGATAGGTCTTAGGATGAGGTCAAGTTCAAAGCTGCCAGCTGTAGATGATTGTCAAGTCCCTTAACCCCTGTGTGTCTCAGCATTGTCAACTGTACAATAGAGACTGCCACTTCTACCTCCTGGGTGGCAGCCCATTCATTCTCTGTTGATGGATAGAGTACATCACCCAACAGCTCCTGGGTTCAAGGAAAACTGCATTAACTCATATGGCTTTGCAGGTTGGTCCTAGCTTGCAGACTTCCGTAAAAATCTGGTTCACATCAGTGGGAGACAGCTCAGAACAATGCTGGCTAGCAGTGGCTGGTGGCCAGAGCAGCTTCTTGTGCATGGTGGCCGGTCCCTAGGGACAGTGTCCCATGATCAGCATTTCAAGAGACCCAGGTGGAAACTGAAGGCTTTGTGTGTGCGGTCCTGTGTCACTATGTAGCACTCTGTGGCCCAAGGCCAGGTGCAGGGGCTGTGGCCCTTGATAGCAGCTCTCATAGACAGAAGCAAAGAAGTAAGGCCATGCTTTGGGGTCACCCAGGCTGAGGTAGTCACTCAGGCTTGACAGGCGTGTTGGTGTGTGCGAGGCCAGCTTCTAGTATCCATGCAAGGCAGATGTTTTGTGAACAACAGTGGTCATGAAGGATACCCCAGCCACCAACATTCAGTGTCACATAACCCGATGTCCACCTGCCCACATCTGGGGGAGTACTCCAAGATGCTCTTCCCTATGCCGTCTCTGCTCTCCTTAGCCCACCCAGAACATTCTAGGCAAGACAGTGGTGGGCGTCCAGCTGGGGGTAAGGACTGGGTAGAGTGAGAGCTGAGTGGGCCGACAGCCCCAGACAAGACTTGGTGAGTGGCTGCCTCAGCCTGCCTTTGCCTCCCAAGGAGTAACTGGTCCCACTTCTGGGATCAGAAAGTTAGTGACCGTGTGGCGTGTGTGTCCCTGGGGAGTCCCATTGTTAGCCTCAGAGGCTGCCTGCTGCCTGAAACACCAGTCAGCCTGTGGAAGGCTTGCTGGGCCTGAAACTAAACGGGTAGTTTTCTAATATCTGCAGCGCTTAGACGGTCAGGTGGCAGCACCGGTGTCCGGCTTGTGGCCTGTTGGAAGACCTGTCTGTCTGGCCTGTGTCTAACCATCCATGTTGGGTGGTGACATTGTAGCTCAGGCAGGACAGTGACTGACCTCTGCCCTCCAGTTCTCCCCAGTCTCCACCATGAGCTAACTATTGCTCCTCACTTGCCCGACCCTGCTGGGAGGACCAAGAGAATACAGATGTAGTCCTGAACAAACATTTTCTTTCTGTTCTGCCCTTGATCAAAATGCCGGGGAGAGAGGGCTTCTTGACTTAGCACAACACATGTAGCAAATCCCATCCCAAGCAGTCTCTCTGAAGACTGTAGATTAGAACAGCCAATCCTAGTGTAGACCAGAACAGCCCTAGTGTAGACCAGAACAGCCCCAGTGTAGACCAGAACAGCCCTAGTGTAGACCAGAACAGCCCTAGTGTAGACCAGAACAGCCCTAGTGTAGACCAGAACAGCCCTAGTATAGACTAGAACAGCCCTAGTGTAAATGAGAACAGCCCTAGTATAGACGAGAACAGCCCTAGTGTAGATGAGAACAGACCTAGTATAGACCAGAACAGCCCTAGTATAGACTAGAACAGCCCTAGTGTAAATGAGAACAGCCCTAGTATAGACGAGAACAGCCCTAGTGTAGATGAGAACAGCCCTAGTATAGACGAGAACAGCCCTAGTGTAGATGAGAACAGACCTAGTATAGACCAGAACAGCCCTAGTATAGACCAGAACAGCCCTAGTATAGACTAGAACAGCCCTAGTGTAAATGAGAACAGCCCTAGTATAGATGAGAACAGCCCTAGTGTAGATGAGAACAGCCCTAGTATAGACCAGAACAGCCCTAGTGTAGACCAGAACAGCCCTAGTGTAGACCAGAACAGCCCTAGTATAGACCAGAACAGCCCTAGTGTAGACCAGAACAGCCCTAGTGTAGACCAGAACAGCCCTAGTATAGACTAGAACAGCCCTAGTGTAAATGAGAACAGCCCTAGTGTAGACCAGAACAGCCCTAGTATAGACGAGAACAGCCCTAGTGTAGACTAGAACAGCCCTAGTGTAAATGAGAACAGCCCTAGTGTAGACTAGAACAGCCCTAGTGTAGACCAGAACAGCCCTAGTGTAGACCAGAACAGCCCTAGTGTAGACTAGAACAGCCCTAGTGTAGACTAGAACAGCCCTAGTGTAGACTAGAACAGCCCTAGTGTAGACTAGAACAGCCCTAGTGTAGACTAGAACAGCCCCAGTGTAAATGAGAACAGCCCTAGTGTAGACTAGAACAGCCCTAGTGTAGACTAGAACAGCCCTAGTGTAGACTAGAACAGCCCCAGTGTAGACTAGAACAGCCCTAGTGTAGACCAGAACAGCCCTAGTGTAGACCAGAACAGCCCTAGTGTAGACCAGAACAGCCCTAGTGTAGACTAGAACAGCCCTAGTGTAGACTAGAACAGCTCTAGTGTAGACGAGACCAGCCAGCCCTAGTGGCACATTCTTGGAATCCTAGGTGGTGCCAGGAGGATTATGAATTTGAGTCCAGCCTGGGCTACATAGGAGATCACACACACACACACACACACACACACACACACACACACACACACACACCTAAAAGTCCCTGAGAGGCTAAACAGTTCAGCCCAGGCCACACGAGAAGAGTGAGTTGGGTCCCCGAAAAGTTTGTCTCCTGGCCTAGAGGTGACCCTCTGCACCGAGCCCCCTGTCCCCTGGGATAAGGGAGCCCCACTGGTTCTCTTCCTTCCCATCTCCCTGATGTCATGGGAGCTGGGCCCTCCGGGCTGTTTCCTTGCTGAGGGCTACTGGACCCCCATTCTGCAGGCTGGTCCCAGCAAGTACCTCTGCTGCAGTACTCTAGGATTGCCTGAGGGCCCCAAGGCAATGTGGGAGTTTTGCTGGGTTGGCTGGTGTTCTTTCCAGAGGCTGTGGTCAGCAGAAACTCTGGCCTCCTTTTCTCTAAGATCAGGACAGCTAACAGGCTACAGCTGCCCACAGGTGCCCTGGGAGGCTCCAAGAGCCTACAGTCATTTTGCTCCTAATGCTCCTGGGCTCAGAGGGTGGCCTGGGTTAGGCATTTGTGCCCTGTCCCTACAGTGAGCCTGTGCCCTCAGTCTGCAACTGTCTGTGGGAGTCCCCCTTGATGCTCTGTTATTATCCCCCCTCTATGCAGGGCCTGGGGTCCATTGCCAAGTGGCAGATGGATGCCTTCACATCTACTCTCCAGCATGCCTCTGTGACTCCCAGGGGACAGAGGAGGTGGAAAGCCACACTCTCCTGTCACATCACCCTCTCTCTTGTCCCCAAGTATCCACTGTGCTCTTAGCTGTGACCCCCCAAGCCAACCACCCCTATACTTCCCTGCACCAGCTGAGCAGTGTGATGCAGACACTAGAAGTTTCCAGGCCCAGAGACTTCAAGCTGTTCCATGTGCAGGTATCCCGGGGGTCTGGGGAAGAGGGACTGGAAGATCAGAGTTGGTGGGATGCAGTCTGAGCCCCACGCCGGCACACCAGGGAACAGTGTCTTCTTATCTGCTTTTTACCAGTTTTTATTGTCTCTGTGTTAACTCATTTGTTTATCCATTCCCCAATTTATTTATTGAGTACCTGCTGTGTGCCAGGCACTGTTCTAGGTGACGTGGCGTAGCAGTGAAGCAGACGGAGCATTTGGGTGTGTGAGGGGAGGGGTAACCACACACAAAGCAGGACTTCCACTTCTAGGAAGTCAGGGAGGACACGTCTCCCCCTGCTCTTACTCTACACAGCTCAGTCCTTGGATGGGCCTCAGTAAACAGACCTGGAAGATTCTGGAAGGTGGAGAGAAGCCGGGAGACTAGAGGGAGGAGTAGCACTCAGATGTGCCCTCCTCGTGCGCAGATCCCAGAGTTGGAGCTGATGGAGTGGACAACACAGACATGTCAGAAGGCACAGACAGAATGACAGCCAAGGGTCAGGAAGGGTCACAGTCCTGGTCACTTCTCCTGTCACTATGATAAACTGGCCAAAAGAACTCCAGGGAGAAAGGGTCTATTTCAGCTCACAGCTTGAGGCAGTCCATCCTGGGAGGTGGAGGCGGCAGGAGCTGGAAGCAGCTGGTCACATCACACCCACAGTCGGGAAGCTGAGAGCGACAAATGCTCGCTTGGCTCACCCTCTCCCTTCCATGCTGCCCAGGACTAGCGCCCAGGGAAGGGTGCCGTCACCAACGGCTGGGTCTTCTCACCTCAAGTGACTTATCAACATAGTTCCTCACCGGCATGTCCAGAAACTGAATAATGCCTCACAGGTACGCCTAGAGGCTGTCTCCTAGGGGATTTCAGGTCCTGTCAGACAATTAACACTAATTCTCATCAGCTGCTAATGGAGATGAACACTTTAAGGCCAAATTTCCCTGCTCCAGTCACACCGCTGTCCCCACCCAGGAAATCCCACCTGGGTTCCCCACCCTGGGCAGCACAGATGGAGCTGAGGTGTTCCCTTAGCAGACCTGACTGAGGCCCCCAGCTTCCTCATTTGCTGAGTGGTAGCAGAATAAGGAGCCCCACTCACAGGTCAGCAGCAAGGCCTCCCACTCAGTGATGCGAAGACCATGTGGGATGTGTGGACTAGACTCTCACAGGTATGACAAACACCCCATGCAAACCCCTTGGAGGCATCAGTGGGGAGCCAGGGATTTTGCCAGCTTTCCCTGTGGTGATGAAACCACCCTCCCCATGGAGCCATAGAAGGCCACAAGGAGCCGGATGACACACTCTTGCTTGTCCCTGCCAGGGTGTGTCAGTATCGAGGTGTGATGAGCAGCAGGAAGGTCAATCCTTGCCCAGCAGAAGTCAGGAACCCTTACCACCTTGAGCGGCAGTGGTGGCCTAGTGGGAAACTTTGATTCTTACACCTACTTCCTAGTTTCCAGGTGGGGCTCTCATTTTCCGTGCCACAATGTGATCAAAGGAAGCCAGCTGAAGCAGAAGGATCAAACCAGACCCAGGATCTCAGCAGAAATGCCCCAAATGAGCCAGATGTGATGGCTTACCCCTGTAATCCCAGAGTTTGGCAAGGCTAAGGCAGAAGGATCAATGTGAGTTTTAAGCCAACCGGAGCTACATGGTAAGGTACAGGTCAGCTAGGGTTGCAGGTTAAGACCATCTCAAACAAACATGCAGGAATGTTTATAGACCATCCATCCAACGACAGCTGAATGTGCATTGTTAAAGTAGCATGCCAAGACTACATCCTGGGCCATTAACAAACTCCAAGTGTTAAAAAAATAATAGGGAAGCCAAGTGGTGGTGGTACACACCTTTAATCCCAGCACTCGGGAGGTAGAGGCAGGTGGAGCTCTGTGAGTTCGAGGTCAGCCTGGTCTACAGAGTGAGTTCCAGGACAGGTGCCAAAGCTACACTGAGAAGCCCTGTCTCAAACAACAACAACAACAACAAACCAAACAAACAAAAAAAACAAAATAATAAGGAGAAAAAAAATCAAATAAAATGTGTTTTTGACCACAGAGAAATCAAAGATGGAAGAAAATCAGGAACCACTTGTAAACTAAAGAACACACTTCTCAACAGTCCCTGAACCACAGGAGGGGCCTCAAGGAAAACTTTAAAGTACATTGAAGTGAAAAAATTAAAATACATCTCAAAACTGTGGAGCCAAAGTAGCACCGAGAGGATAAAGAACAGTGCTGAATGGTTCCTTATCAAAGAGGAAGAGTGGGATGGGAGGGGCAGCTCAGTGGTTAAGAGCGCTTGCTGCTCAGTCATGAGGACCAGAGTTCAGATCCTACCTCCTACATACACAACCCCAGCTCTGAGTAGGGCAGAGACAGTAAGATCAATGGAGCTTCCAAACAAGCCATGAAAACACAGGCCACATGTTCAGGGAGAGGCCCCGCCTCACAGGAATAGGCAAAGAGGGGCGGGGCGGGGTGGGGGAACTACTTGATGACTTCTGGCCTCTGTGCACACACATGCGTGAGTACCTGCACACATGTGCGCATGTGGCCATGCACACTAACACAGACACACACACATGAATTAACAAATGAGTCTTTTTTTAAAAAAAGGGAAAGTGTTTTAAACCAGTTGTGAAAGTTTTTACTTGAAAATTGTTAAAAAAAAAAAAAAAGGAGCAAAATAGTTCCAAAACAAGCAAAATAAAGAACAGAAATCAGCAGAATTGAAAATGAACAACAGCAAAAAAAAAAAAAAAAAAAGGTAGGGAAAAAATCAACGGAGCAAAAATTCTGCTTTTTAGAAAATATGACGAATAAAATTGACAGACCCTTAATGTTTTCACAACTAAAATGAGGTACAGCCACGACAGACCCTGAGAACATCAGAACATGGCAAGATCGTAGTACGCAGCCATGACAGACCCTGAGGACTTCAGAACATGGCAAGGCCATGGTACATGTGAACTTGACAACTGGATGGGACAAGGCAGTCCTTGTAAAAGCACAGACTGGTACTTCTCATCCAGCAGGAAATAATGGGTTATTCCAGTTTGGACATTCCAGTAACCACTAAGAACATTGAAATAATAGTTTTTAAATGCTCAAAAGGAAATCTCTAGGGCCACATGATCTTATTGGGATATCTTGCCAAATATTTAAATAAGAATTAATACCTATTTTCTGTCAGATAATAGAAGACGAGAGACTGTTTAGCAATTTGTTTTATGAGGTTAGTGTTATTCTGATATTAAAACCAGACAAAGACAGCGCCAAAGAAGTAAGGCCAGGCAGCATGGTGCACACCTTTAATCCCAGCACTCGGGAGGCAGAGCCAGGGGGATCTCTGTGAGTTTGAGGCCAGCCTGGGCTATAGAGCGAGATCCAGGACAGGCACCGAAACTACACAGAGAAACCCTGTCTCGAAAAACAAAAACAAAAAAAAAAAAGTAAGACTAATAGCAATCTTGAATATAGTTTTAAAAATCCTTCACAAAAGAATAACAAGCAGGGGTCTGGAGTATGAGAGAGGATGCATATACCATATTGAGGAGAGTTACTCAGTGATGAAGGATTTGAAACTCAGTCAGTGCCATCTACCACATTAGCAGCCAAAGGAGGAACATCACATGATCATATCAACTGATATGTAAAAAGCCCCTGAGCTAGTTCATGTTCTTAGAAATTCTCCCAGAAAATAAAGATGAATGGGGAATTTCAACCTGACACCAAAAACTGATAAGCACCTGTAGATAAGCGTTGAAATAATGTTGAAGGACATTTTCTCTGTGATGTTGAAAACACCACTGTTACTCAACTGGAAGTTCTGGTAGCACAATTAGGTATAAAAGGCAATAAAAGCCATACGGATCAGAAAGGAATATACAGATAATGATTGTCTATGCAGAAATAGCCAAGAAACCTGTCAAAAACTTCTCACACTGGATTGGCGAATTAAGCACAGCCTTAGGTTATAAGAAGCAAACACAGAGTCAGTTTTATTTCTGTCAACTTGCAATGAAAAATTTGGACACAAAATAAAATCATAATGATATTTATACTAGAAAGAAAATTAAATGCATAGGCTTTAGACCAATAAAGCATTTCTAGAACTCATATGCTAAAAACTGAAAAACACCAATGAAAGAAATCACTGATCCTAATAAGTAGACCATGTTCATGAATCAAAACACTCAACATGAGGTCCATAGCAATTCTCAAAGTGGAATACAGGCTTAATATGACTTTTGTCAAAATTTTAGTATGACTTATACATATGGATAGGATATTTTAAAATGTAGATGGAAATGTAAAAGAAATAGAATAGCTAAAAAAAATTTAAAAGAAGGATAACGTAGGGTGACTCAGTTTACCCAATTTCAAGACCTCTTACAGTTATAGTAACCCATATTGATGTTAGTGTATGTGTGTGTGTGTGTGTGTGTGTGTGTGTGTGTGTGTGTGTGTGTGTGTGTGTAGGGGGGTGTAGACACATCCATCAATGGGACAAAACCAAGGGACTCGGGAACAGACCCAAGAACACGCCCACCTAATTTTTGACAAAGGCACTAATCAGTTCAGTGGAGTGAGGACAAGCTTTTCCACAAATGGTGCTGGAGTTATTGGACACCCATAACAGAAAAACAACCTTCATCTAAATGCTGCATTAAAACAAATCACAGGCCTAAGCAGAAGATGTAATATTACAAAAGTTTTAGAAAAATATAGGAGGAAAACCGTTGGGGACGAAGGCTCAGCAAACATGTTTAGATTTCACATCAAAAGCATAAAAGGAAAAATCAACCAATCGGATTTCCTCAACGTGAAACCCTTGTTCTGTGAAACTGTCGAGACGTGCTACACTGCAAGAGAGTATCTTTAAACTGCACATCTGATACGGGGCTAACTCTGATGGGTGTTTTGAAAGAGAAATGCCCCCCATAGGCACAGGTATTTGAACACTTGGCTCCCAATTGGTGGTGCTGTTTGGGGGTTAAGGTGGTACAGCCTTGCTGGAGGAAGTACATCCCTAGGGGCAGGCTTTCAGGCTGTATATTCTCACCCTACAGTTCCTCTTTTCTGACTGTGCTGCCGTTGAGGGTGTGAGTTCTCAGCTTCCTGCTCCAGTCTCCAGACCTGCTGCTGTCATGCCTTGATGGACTCTTAACCCTCTGGAACCATGAGCCCAAATAAACTCTCTCTTCCTTGAGTTGCCTTTGGTCATGGTGTTTTATCACAGTAACAGAAAAGCAGCTAACCCACCCAGTACATATAAAGAGCTGAACTCTGAAAACAAAGAAGACAGCAAGAGCAACAAAACCTCCCAATTAAAAAGTGAACCGGTAAGAAGGTGTGCAGATCGCAAACAAGCAAATGAAAAGTTCAACACCTTTAGCCATTAGGAAATGCACATTAAAGCCATGATGAGCTAGAACTATATGGCTCTTAGACCAGGTGGGGTGTGGAGACACGCACATTCTCAGCAATACAAAGAAAACTATTGATGGATACAACTTGAGTCACTCTCCCAGAGAACTGTGCTAAGTGAAAAAAGCCAGCCTAGACACGCATGCTGTATGGTTCCACCTATATCAAATTCTGGAAATGGCAGGATTCTAGAAATGAAGAACAGATTGGTGGTCACCAAGGACCAGAGGAGGTCAAGGAGAAAGTGTATATAACTCTAAAACAGCAAAAGAAGGGATCCACTGTGCACTGTGACTAGGGAGCACCCTGGTCCTGATATTGTACCACAGCTGAACTAATTTTCTAATATTGGGGGAAACTGACTAAAGACAATTTAACTCCTCCCATCTCTCTGTATGTATTATGGTTTAATTAAATCTATAAGTATCATACAATTCTTAATTAATTTAAAATCAAAGGATAATTAAAGCAGGGAAGGATCCAAGAAAATGACAGGATGTGATGAGGACTGAGGCTTATTAGAGACAATGAGTGGGGGCTGAGGAGGTGACACTGGAGGTGAGAAGTAAACAGTTGGGCTGGGAGCCTGGGAAATGCTTAGATAGTAGAGAGTCCCGGGCTCCTGGGTGGTGGCTGGAATGTGCAATGCTGAGCTAGTTCAGGGTAGTACTTCCTGTGATTGAAGGTGCTGCATGAACAGTAGATGGGGTGTGGACATGGTCTACAGATCAGTCTGCCTTTGTGTCTGCCCAGCAGTTTCTGTTTGCCTCTGCACCATCCCTGCAGCCTGTGCTCCAACCCTGCAGCCTCTGTTCCATCCCTGCAGCCTCTGCTCCATCCCTGTAGTCTCTGTTCCATCCCTGCAGCCTCTGCTCCATCCCTGTAGTCTCTGTTCCATCCCTGCTGCCTCTGTTCCATCCCTGTATTCTCTGTTCTATCCCCACACCCTAGGCTCCATCCCTACATCCTAGGCCCCATCCCTATATCCTAGGCTCCATCACTACATCCTAGGCCCCATCCCTATATCTTAGGCTCCATCCCTACATCCTAGGTTCCATTACTACACCCTAGGCTTCATCCCTATATCCTAGGTTCCATCCCTAAAGCCTAGGCTCCATACCTACTTCCTAGGCTCCCATCCCTATATCCTAGGTTCTATCCCTACAGCCTAGGTTCCATCTCTACATCCTAGGCTCCATCCCTGCAGCCTAGGTTTCATCCCTATATCCTAGGCTCCCATCCCCACATCCTAAGATACATCGCTACATCCTAGGCTATAGCCTAGGCTCCAGCCCTATATCCTAGGCTCTCTATGCCTACAGCCTAGGCTCCATCCCTACATCTTAGGCTCCATTCCTACATCCTAGGCTTCATCCCCACACCTTAGGCTCCATCCCTACAGCCTAGACTCCATCTCTATAGCCTAGGCTTCATCCCTACATCCTAGGCTCCATCCCTACATCCTAGGCTCCATCCCTGCAGCCCAGGCTCCATCTCTGTAACCTAGGCACCCTATTCCTACAGCTAGGCTCTATCCCTACATTCTAGTCTCCATCCCTATATCCTAGGATCCCATCCCTACATCCCAGGCTCCCATCCCTACATCCTAGGTTCTATCCCTACAGCCTAGGCTCCATACCTACTTCCTAGGCTCCCATCCCTACAGCCTAGGCTTCATCCCTGTACCCTAAGCTCCATCCCTACATCTTAGTCTCCACCCTACACCCTAGGGTTCATCCCTATAGTCTAGACTGCATCCCTACATCCTAGACTCCATCCCTGAAGCCTAGGCTCCATCCCTATAGCTTTGGATCATTGCTGTGATAAAGCACTATGTATGAACAACAGCAAACTGGGAGGAAAGGGTTTAGTTCATCTTACTCTTCCAGGAAACAGCTCATCACTAGGAGAAGTCAGGACAGGAACTCAAGCAGAGCTGGAACTGGAGGCAGGAACTAAAGACAAAGCCATGGTGGAGTGCTGTTTACTGGCTCACTCCTCATGGATTGCTCAGCCTTCTTTCTTAGACCACCCAGGACTACTTTGCAGGGGTGATACTGCCACATCAATCAATAATTAAGAAAATGTACCCATAGGTTTGCCTACGTGACAGTCTTACAGAGGCACTTCCTCAATTGTGGTCCCCCCTTCTCAGGTAACTCTAACTTGTGTCAAGTTGACAGTAAACTAGCCAGGACAATCCCTGTGACCTAGGCACCATCCCCAGCCTAGGCATCATTCCTACAGACTAGGCTCCCTCCCTTCAACCTTTTTGCTTTGCTCAGATCTCTGCCTGCAGACTTTCTGCTTTATCCTTTGGCTGGAGTAAAGGCTTAGTTAAAGTTAGTATTTCTGGATGTAAGGACTAAAAATTTACCTCAAAACTAACTTAGGCAAAAGAAGGTGTTTACACAGATAAGTAAATTAGGGCTTCTGTTGCCAGTGGCAGAAACCTAATATGAACTGACTGATGGGGAAAAATCCAAAGAAAAGGATCTGGGTTCCCATGAGCGACAGGTTCAAGGACAATAGCATCGGCTCCTTAATGCCTCTGCTTTCTCCTGGGCCAGCTCTTAAGGCTCAGGTTGGGTGGTGGCAAGATGGTCCCCAGCAGTTCCTGGCAGACAGCTCATCAGCTCAGCAGTCCAGGAGAGATATGAGCTCTTCTCCATAGCTCCAGCCAAAGTTCTGAGATGGTATCTCCTGATCCAGACCTAGGCAGTGGGCCATCCCTAAGCCAAGGGCTGAAGCAACAGGAAGCAACACTTTGATTGGCCAGGCCTAGTCAGGTGCTCATCCCTAGAGGTTGAAGGCAGGCCAGATCCACCTAACCAATGTGGCCTGAGAGTATAGAAGTTCTCTTATCAGAAGCAGGAATGGACACTGGGCAGGCCAAACTAACACACTCCAAAATTCTCCAAACAAATATGTGTCTTCATTCTTAAACCTCAGGTTGTACATTTCCATCATGAGACATCCCAGACTAAGCTGGCATTTCAGCTCCATTGCTTAGGAAAGCACTTGATTGGATCAGCTTTGGCCACAGTCATCTATAATCTCTCTCTCTCTTTCTCTACTCTGTTTCTCCCTCCCTCCTCCCCTCCCTCCCTCCCTCCCTTCCTCCCTCTGTCTCTCTCTGTGTCTCTGTCTCTGTCTCCCCCCACCCATGTGTGTGTGTGTGTGTGTGTGTGTGTGTGTGTGTGTGTGTGCGCAACACATTGAATACTTTAATGGGCATGGAAGTCCTTGGAGAGGCTGACACCTTAAAAATGTCTATTATAGACACCCCAGGCTTCTAGAAGATCTAAATTAGCTCCAAAAGGTGTGAGGAATCTATTAATGGGTTAGGCATGAACGGAAAGAGGTGATTATTGAAGATCCATTTGAGAAAGGTCAAATCTACAGACTTTTCCTTTACGTTCCTTCTGGGGTTTGCTGAGGCTGTTGTCAAGAGGGAGGCAGGGCTGCCCTGATAACAGGGAACTAGGGATGACAATATTTAGAGAGCTACAGGTAGGCTGTAGGCAGGGGGAAACCTGCCGCTCTCAGGCACTGTGGAAGGAGCCCATGAAATGAGACCAGAAGAGATCAGTAGCCTGGATGGAAATCAGGCCGGTGAGAACTGGAGCCAGGCGGGTTCCCCCGACTCCTGGTACTCAATGGGAGTGTACAGTCCAGGTCAGAGGAATCAGGCAGGAGGCCACTTCTACAAAGTAAGGCTGCAGTTAGAGTAGGTTCTCTGGCTTTGGGGTGCACTCATCAGGTAGAGCAGCCAAGCAGCCCCTCTAGAGGAGGGAAGGTAACAGAGGAGACAGCTGAGCAGTCATCAGAGCTTCATCTCCCAGAGGGAGAGCTGGTAGACTGAGTCATAAAGAAGCGGGAGTAAGAATGCCTGCCCAGGTGAGACAGTAGTGACAGTGAGCCTTTCCTGGGTGCCTCTGTGTGCCAGCCACAAGTCTGGTGTGTTAATTCCTGCAACGACCATGCTGTCCACAAGACTGGCTGTGTGGAGTGCGTGGCACTGAGGTCAAGTGTATTTTCCAGGGGCATGAGAGCAAAAGCAACTTAACCCTCACGCTAAACATGCCCCACCTCCTTCTCCAGCATCAATGTCAGTATCTTCAATCATCCCCACTCGAGCATCCCTGCCTCCCACAGTGTGTTCCTGTATCCTGCTGCCTCGTGTCTTTATAGCTTTGTATGTACTGGTCCCTCTTCCCAGAATGTTCTTCTCTGGCCAGGACTTCTTCATCTTACCAGGACCAGTATGGTCATCACTGAATTCTGGATAACTGTCCCTGATTCCCTCTCCTTGCTCTCACAATAATGTGTCTTTGTCACAACGTGAAGACCACTGTCATTCTCCTGGATTATAGTGGAGTGGGAACAAGTCTTAGGGCCTGTAGCTGTGCTAGGTAGACAAATGGTGCATGGATGAGGCTCCTTGTCCCTGCCCACCCTCACTGTGGCATCTTTCTCCTGGTCTCTTGGCAGCTTGGCCTGGGGTTCGTTTACCTGCTGCATGGCGGCGTCTGTCACTACGCTCAACTCCTACACCAAGACAGTCATTGAGTTCCGGCACAAGCGCAAGGTCTTTGAGCAGGGTTACCGGGAGGAGCCGACCTTCATAGACCCCGAGGCCATCAAGTACTTCCGGGAGAGGTCAGTGCATACATGCTCACATCTGGCTAGTGCTAGGATTCTGAAGGCCAGGGCCTGACCTCAGTAGCCCAAAGACCCCATTCAAGACTGGAGCAAATGGTCTGACTGAGATGATCTTGGATCTGGGACAGGCTGGGTAAGAGAGAGTATGGACTTCTGGATTTCTGGGACATCAAATGTTTTGTGGGCATAAGATTGCCTAGGACTGGGTTGGAGAGATGGCTCAGAGGTTAAGAGGTTAAGCTGATCCTCCAGAGGTCCTGAGTTCAGTTCCCAGCAACCACATGGTGGCTCATAACCATCTGAAATGAGATCTGGTGTGCAGGGACACATGCAGGCAGAACACTATACATAATAAATAATCTTTTAAAAAGAGATTGCTTAGGACTTATGTGATCAATTATGGGAAAGTCAAAAAGGAACATGTGAGTGGTAGCTGTTTAAGCCCTGGGCAACTTTAGTTATGATCAGAAGAAGGCTGAACCATGGATGGATGGATGGATGGATGGATGGATGGATGGATGGATGGATGGATGATAGCTGAATGCTTGGGTGGGTAGATTGGCAGTTGAATGGTTAAAATCTGGATAAGTAGGTAAATAAGTAGATGGTAGCAGATGGATGGGTAGATGAATGAGTATATGAACAGATAAGTGAATGAGTGGGTAGATAAGGAGATGACAAATGAGTAGATGGATGAATAGATAGGTAAGTGTTGGATAGGTATACAGGTGAATGGGAGGATGGATGGATAGACAGATAGGTAACTTGTTGGATGAATAGATGGATAATTGAGTGATTGGATTATTAGGTGATTGGATGGATGGATGGATAATCAGGTAGGTGATATATAGACAGGCAAATGGGTAGATGAGTTAGATGGATACATCTATGGAAGGAGTAATACATGGCACAATAGGTAGGTATGTGTGTGGAGGATGGATGTCAGGATTTTAAAAGCTGGAGACCCCGTTATGCTGGACTCCTCTCAACTGTTCTTCTGAAGGCCCTCAGAGCATCAGCTGGGGGAACCCTGGTATTTGGGGTGTCCTCTATCCAGCCTCAGTTCAGTGGTTCTGAGTCCACCTTCTTCTTTCTTCCTATGTCCTAGCTCTATCCAAAGTCACTCCTGTGGGCTGGCTACTACCTGCTGCTGTGCCTGGCTTTAGCTGCTGGAATCTCTTCTGGGCCATGAAAGGCCCTGCCCTCACTACCACCTCCTGCATGCCCAGGAAGCAGGCCCCACCCTCATGGCCAGTGCTGCCCCCTCTGTCCACCTCCTAGGCTGGCAGGGGCTGATAACAGCAGAGGCAAAGGCAGAGATACTCTGTCTCCCGTCCTGGCCACGCACAGCCCATCCTGCCTGAGCTCCTCTGCTGTGGGAGTCTAAGAAGAGCAGATCTGGGCCTGGGGTCTCCACTCTCAGTGCTTTCCCTGGGCGCTTCTGTTTTCCCCCCAGTGCTGGGGGTAGAATCCAAGGCCTCATGTATGCTAACACCATTCTCCCACTGAGCTTCACCACAGCCCACACCACCTTCCCCTGAGTGGAGGCCTAGACAGAGCCAGCCAGCAATGGCTGCCTCACATAGCTGGGCCAGGTCCTGTGTCTAGGCATCTAGCAGCATGCTTGTGACCTCCCAGTGAGCATTGTTTGCTTCATTTGATAGACGAGACTCAGAGATGTAAAGACATTTATTTAAAACCACACAGTAATGGAGGAAATGGGCCCAGGTCTGTGCAGCTCAAAGTTTAAACCTTTCCAGGCTGACCACATCCCCGCAGATCAGGCCACTCAGGGGAAGAAGCAGACTTAACATCAAACCCAGGCACCTGCTTGTGTCCACACAAGTGTTCTCAAACCATGGACATGTTTGCCCAGTGCTCACAGACGTGTGTATCTGGGGGTGGGAGTGGGGCTCTTACTGCAGGTATGTGGGACTCTTTGTGACTCAGGAGTCAGCCTTCTCAAGGGCATGGTGCCTGCTAGAGTGTCCAGGAGGCTGTCAGGAGTGGTGGACAAAGGCCTGGGCCTCCCCCCATAGGAGGAACTACTGCACCTAGCGTGCTCTCAGTGGAACCCGAGCCCTGAGTGGGAGCCTGCCCATGAGCACGCCTTTCCTGATCTCTCCCTTCTTGTCCCCTTTCTCTTCTCCTTGTGTTTCTTGCAACCACCTTCTAGGTGAGCCCTGTACCCAGTCCTTGAGTGCAGGGTGAGGAGTGAGGGAAGGATGAGGTAAAAAGCAATACTTTCAGTGGGTGGAGCTGGGTCTCCCCAGGGGAATGCCCTCAGCGTATGCAGAGGACCAGAGGGGAAAGGCTGGGCAATGAGGCCCTTTCAGGCAGAACATGTATACCACATGGAGTGGAGGGCGGGCCCCTCTCTGATTATTCCAGACCTTTCCTCTGCCTCATCCTTTCTCCCATGGGCACTCTAAGACTTCCTTATCCCAGGGCTTTATACTCTGGTGCTCCATTTGGGGTGCACATCAGCTCACCCATCTTTCTGGTCACTTCTCTGCATGTGTGCCCCACATACCTATGCTGGGGCTAGTATCACCTGGTGCCACTCACAGTACCTGAACCCCCAGGATTGTACCAGAAACCTAGTAGGAACTCATGGGGTGCTTTCCTGGTGATCCGGTGATCTTTGAGAAGTCTGGATGCTGCCTCCCTCCCTTTTGCTTGGCATTTAGCTCCAGCCTCGTTGTCTGCAGACAGTGTCCTGGTAGGGAGGAGGCTGTTCATTCCCAGCACAGTCAGGAGCTTGTCCCAGCCCAGGCATCAGTAGCCAGGACTGGAAGGGGGCAACACTCAGTGCTTAGAGCTGTGGTGAAGGGCCTGAAGCCCCCGGTGCCCCATTAACACTGAGACTGCTTGTCACACTTCGATAGGATCCATCTGGGGCTTGCACCCTGCATTGCTGAGGGAGCAGCAGCTCAGACCATGTGCACCTCACCCAGGCAGCAGCTTCTTCTCATCAAGCCACAGTTCCTGCAGCCCCGGATTGCTCAGGCCCACGATGAGTGCTTCGCAGCATATGTGCGGAATATCACTTTGCACATTCATAACTTAACATTATGCAGAGGTTCATCAAATTTGATTTCCCTTCCCTCCGAGGAGAGTGTTTCAGCTCTGCTGCTCTGTTCTATTTTCTTCCTTTTTTTTTTTTTTTTTTTTTTGTTCTGCTCTTTGCCTACAAGCAGCTCAGAGCACATGGCTTTGTTGCTTGGCTTTCGCAGGGCAGGGCAGCTGAGAGCAGGACTGGAAGCCCCCGGCAGTGAGACACACAGAAGGAAGACCGATGGGAAGCAGAGGGTGTCATGGGCTGATTTGTTCCTTTATTTCTGTGTGACCTGGCTCTAGGCACCAAACAACTCTGGGCTTGTGTCTTCTGCACACGAAGGAAGAATCCAGAGCGCTTGGCATCTGGGAATGATGATGGTTTGTTCCCCTGTCGTATCCTGGGTCCAGGGCCTGGCATGCAAAGGCTGGTGTGTGTGTGTGTGTGTGTGTGTGTGTGTGTGTGTGTGTGTGTGTGTGTATGTGTGTATCCCTGTCCCTTCTCCTAATGGCCTTGTTGGGCCTCCGAGTGCAGCAACCCCCTGTGATGGAGGCAGGAAAGTGCTCCAGATGGATCACTGATGATTTTGCCACAGCTCGACCTGACCCATACACCCTAAACACCCCAAATGTGACTCCATTGATTCCCACTGCATCTCTAGGAGGTGTGGGTCAAAATGTCATCCCCATTCTACAGATGCCAAGTTGAGGCACAGAGACATTCAGTGATTTGTCCAAGGCCATGCCGCTGGCTAGTGCCATCCCAGGCCACATAGTCACCATGGCATTTAATCTAGGGCCTGATGATGAGTGTGTGGCAGGTACAGAGCAGAGAGGGGTGGTGAGGGGTCTCCAGGTGGAGGAGCCACAGTGCGGGAGGCAGGCAGGCGCATGTAGGTTGGGAAGTGTGCGCATCTGGTAGGATGGCGGCCATAGCAGGGTGCTGGCTCCTGGTACCCCCATTGCCATCCTTAGGAGAGGAGCCTGTGTCCCACTCTATCCATCCTCCTGAGGTCTGGGGACAAGTGGCTGCCCTGGGCAGATGGGCTTGGGCTGTCCCTTCCTACTTTGCCCCCATTGCCACCTAGGTCCTTTTGGAATGTTCTTTCCTTCAGAAGTGTGAGGGGCTCTTAGGCAGGTTCTGAATGGCTGGGGGCTTTGAAACATTGTGGCGTTTGTGTGTGTGTGTGTGTGTGTGTGTGTGTGTGTGTGTGTGTGTGTGTACATGTTAACACATATCACTCTCACGGGAAGGGACTGGTATGCCAGCAGAGGGGCTGATCCAGCCTGCCGATCACTGGTAGCTGGGAGTGGTGCATCCCAGGCCTGGGAAGCCTCTGGAATTCAGCAGTCCCACTAGCAGGCTGCCTGCGGTCCCCAAGGAGGGAGTCTTAATTGGCCTCCTGGGGAGTGGGTGGGAGCTGCTGGAGGTGGGCAAATATTTGCAGATCAGGGTTCTCTTGAATACTTAAATGCTCCGATTTAGTTTAACAGCGTGTGAGAGAAAATAAGACCCGTTGGGTTTGGACCCTGGAGAGAAGTCAGCCATGTTGAACAAGCACCCTGCCTCCCTGTGGGTGTAGTAGCCTGTGGGGAGCAAGAAACCCAGAGCTCCCACTCGAGGTAGCCTCGTGCCACCTGCTTCCCTCCCTCCTGATGACTCACAGCACGTGCTCACCGCCTGTGCATCAGCCTTTCCCTCTGAAGGAAGCTGGCTCTTGCTTCCCAGCCTGTCCCAGCACCTGGAGCCACAAGGACTCTGCAATTGTTAATTAGAAGCAGGTCAGCTGGGGTTTCCCACAGCAAACGCCCTTCCAGCTCTGTGCCTGCATTGAGTCCTGAGTCCTTGTGGAATCAGACTTTGAATTGAGTCTGCAAGCTGGGCCTGGTGGCACAGATTGTAAACTCAGATACTCCCGACGGTGAATATGGTAAGTTCAAAGCCTTCCTGGGCTACAGAGTAAGTTCAAGTGCAACTTAGTGAGACTCTGTCTAAAAAGAAGAATAAATAAATTTTAAAAAGAGAGAGCTGGGTGTGATGGCAGATGCCTTAGTCTAGTCTCAGCATTTGGGAGGCATAGGCAGGCAGATTTCTTTAAGTTCAAGGCCAGTTTGGTCTACATAGTGAGACCCTGTCTCAAAATATATATTTTTTCATATTTCACATATATATGTATACATGTGTACATATGTAGACATACACGTGTATACATATACACACACAGGCACACACACACATGCACACACACATACATATATATTATATGAAAATAAATAGAATGACCCTGCATTTCCCAGTCACAAGTACCTCCCACCAAGTTGCTTCACCTCTGGTACGTCCAGTTGTCTGGCTGGAAAGTGGATGTGTCCTACCTCCCAGCCTGGTCACTAGGTGACAGGAGCTGCAAATTGAATATGAGTATCTTCTCTGGCTCACTGCTCACTTCTGAGACCCCCCTCTGTGCAGGGGGAATAATACTCCCTCCTGTGGAAGAGGCATGTGATATCCTGCAAGCTGGGTGTTTTCTATTCCTGTAACCAACCATCCCAGCAGAAGAGTGAGGACTCCGAAGAGAGACACTGTGTCTCTCCTTTCATTGAGACAAGGGCCCCCAAGGAATTGGGATTTCCTGGGAATCTCATGCTGAAGCCTGGTGCAGCCAGGGAGCAGCTTGTCTTCTAGGAGAGATTGCACGGGGCACTGAGGACTTACCAAGCACCTTGCGACCAGACCAGACCAGACCAGACTAGAGCCCAGACAATGATGGATCAGTGATGGATGGACAGACCACACCTTGACCAGGACTGCTTAGTTATACATACTTCTCATCCTCTATTTAAGCCAAACCTCATGCCAGGGCCTCAAAGATGGACATTTTTAGGGTATGTGTGGGTCACTGTTTTTCTGTGTCAGCTCCTCTTCCCAATGTGGCCACACTGAGTAAGTGTCCTTTCTCTGTGTGTCACACGGAGTAGAAACAGTTGCAAAGCCCTTTCCCTGAAGCCAGCTCTCACGGAGTTCCCCAGATAGTCACAAAGCAAGTTGCCCTGCCCAGCAGAGATCTGCCTGGACATTGTCACTCCTGGGTGGTGCAAGGTACCTCTGCCTGCCCAGTGACCACATATCTCAGCAGTCCCAGAGGGTGTGCTGAGTCCGCCCCCACCACCACAGTCCCCTCTTCTGCCTGCTCCCAGGACGCATGGAAGGCTTCTCTCCCGTTCTCACTTCCCACTCATGACACTACCCACACCAATCTGTCTCCCAGGCCCTCCTCGACCCACTAAGGTGCTCTTAGCAGCCACTGCGCACACTCTAGCATGGTTGTCCAGTCCTGGCTTCAGAGATCTGCTGCCCTGGTTCTGTAGCCCTTCCTTCAGCCAACCCCACTCAACAGTCCCCTCCTCCTCTTCCTAACATTTTTTGGGGGAGCGATTTCTACCCTTTCCATTTGCAAGGTATTTGTGTCTTTGAAACGCAGCCGTGTGGCAAAGCTGACCACACACAAAGGTCAGACCAGAGCATGGACACTGGGTACTGTCTTCTTCTTGTTTCCTACCCTCCTCCCCTGCTTTGCCAGGCCAGGCTCAGCCCCCCTCTTCTCTCCTCAATGACACATGGCCAAGGACACCCCCACATCTCAGGGGCCTACTCCTTGTTCCGCTGTACTTCCTACTCCGGCTTCTTGAAGCTCCCTCCATCAGCATGGCCAAACTCACTCACCGTACTTCCTCTCCAAACCCAGTCCAGTCTGGTCTCTCTGTCCTGGTTGCACGTTTCTTTCCGTAGGTGTCTCAGCTGGTGAAAGCCTGGAATAGTCAAGTTCTATTTTTTTTTAAGTTATTTTGAAACAGAGTTTTTCTGAGTAGCCCTGGCTGTCCTGGAACTCACCCTGTAGACCAGGCTCACCTCCGACTCACAGAGATCCGCCTGCCTCTGCTTCCCGAGTGCTGGGGTTAAAGGTGTGCACCCCCACCACCTGGCTGGAATGGTCAAGTTCTGGTGAGACCTTGGTCTCATAGCTCTTCTTCACCCCAAGACAGTGAATTCTCCCCACACTAGGCCTCTTAGTCACTGCTCTTTCTACTGCTGTGAAGAGACACCATTGACCAAGACAACGCTTATAAAAGAAAGCATTTCATTGGGGCTTGCTTACAGTCTCAGGCTTAGTCCATCACTGTCATGGCCGGGAGCACGGGAGGAGCATGGCACTAGAGCAGTGACCCAGAGCCACATCCTGAGCCACAGGCAGCAGACAGAGAGACACTGCACCTGGTGTCAGCCTTTTAAAACCTCCGATCCCACCCCCAGTGACAACTTCCTCCAACAAGGCCACATCTTCTAATCCTTCGGCTCCTTCTCAGACAGTTCCATTTGCTGGTGACTAAACCACCAGAGCCTCCCTTAACTACATGTCCCTTCTGCAGCTTCAGGGACCCATAGAAACACATGGGAAGAGACAGAATCCAGCAAACCATAAGTTTTAAATACCCCCTGCCAGCATCTCACCTTGCAGCCTGGAACTCTGTATATAGACCAGACTAGCTTGGACACACAGAGATCCACCTGCCTCTACCTCCTGAGTGCTGGAATTAAAGACCTGGACCAAGTTTTAAATAGCTTTTCTTTATGTCTTACTTCTTGTTGTTCTAAGTGTTTTTATTTTAGCTAGGCACAAACTTATAATCTCAACACTTGGGACAGGAAGATTGTGAGTTCAGGGTTAGCCTGGGCTATGTAGTGAGATTGTATCTTGAAATAATAGAAGTTTTTAATGTTTTATTACCAGATCTTATTGTTAATCTCTCACTGTACCTGATTTATGAATTAACTTTTTTCATGGGTGTGTACAGAGGGAAAACAGTCTATTGTATAGGATTTGGCACAGCCCTGGGCTTCAGGACCCAGTGGGGTCTCAGGGTGCCTTGGTAGATGAGTCGGGAATAGCTGTAGTTCACTCCTCCCACCTCAGACTCACCTGGGTGAATCCAGGAACCCCTTCACCTGTTCCTGGCCAGTTTTTGACTCTGGAATCCATTCTCCCAGCAGCCATTGCTCCGCAGCACTCTGATGTGATCAGGATAACGGACCCACCTTTCCATCCAGAGCACTAGTGAGACTTCCGGGGTCCCCAGGACACCATTGGAATGTCCCATGGGTTCTGCCTGATTCTTTTCCTCCTCCAGTGTCTCTGTTCTGCTTGCACTCTGGACATTCAAGCAGGAGCACGTGATCATACCACAGGCACCCTGGCTTGATGACTGCCCGCTGTGCCCATTCCCCGTGGGGGCACGCCTCAGGATGGTGGAAGAGTCTTCTGCTACAATCAAGAGGTTATCACACTGTCCTTGGGGCCTTGTGAGGGGAGGAAGCCTGTGGAGACTTCAACAGTGGGGTGGAGGATTGGTGTTCCCATGGGACTAATGCTGGAGACTTCGTGTATTTCCAGGGAGTGATTTCTACTTTTGCCATTCACAAGGTGTCTGCGGGCCTCTTTGCAGAAACGGAGTCAAATTTAACCTCCCCTAAAGACCAGGCCAGATCGTGAACACTGTGGGGAACTGCTCTTTCCTGTTATATTCCAAATGATGCTATCATGCAAAAGAAAAGGGGGACGGGGAGTAGAAAATGACATCTTTTTAAAACCCATCTACTTCCCCCTTTCTTGCAACTGCCCTTTTGGTGGAATGTTACGGAATCTTAATTTACTATCTATGGGTCATTTATTTCTTTTATTCCTTTTAATTCTATCCTTCATTCCTTTCTAAATTGATCATTAAAAATCAATGTGTTCTTTGTCCTCTGAGGCTGTCTCCCGGATCTGTGACTTCTGAGTCTCGGCTCTGTCTTCCCATCTATCTTTGAGGAGGCTTTGATGGGACTTCCCAGGGACTCCTTGCAGGGCACTGCTCCAGGCGGGGTCCTCTGAAATTGCTATTCCTGGGAGGAGTGTGACCCCAGGATTTAGGGATGATGCCCAGGAGACCGCCACACCCTCGAACCACTCCAAGGATGACGTCATTGACACTGCTGAGCCACAGCAGCATTGGAAGGGAAGATAGAGCACAGGGTAGTCCTTAGGGTGGGAAACAATGGAGGAAGGGTGCGAAGAACATCCGGAAGCAACATCTGGAAGAAATGGCCACTTCCTGAACCCTTGAGCTTCTTCTAGGACCAACCAGCTGGGGAGAGAAAGTATTGGGGAGAGTCCTGCACCACACCACAACGTCCCTTCTGCAGGTCCTACACTATGGGAAAGCTGGGAGACCCAGGCTTAGCAGATGTTCTGAGACCCAACTGGAATCTGTGACCCACAGTATGGGCTGCCATGGAGCCTGTGAGAAAAGCATAATCTAGCCCTACACCCAAGACCGGCCTCTCAGAATCTGCATAATCATGTCTTCAGTTGACATCTGTGCCCTTTAAATTTGGGAAACATGGGGCTGCGAAACAGAGCAGATAGTCACTCTCAGGGTCCTAGAAGGTGATGTGGCCAGCAAGGGCCAGCAGACAGGCGGGAGCTACTCAAAGTGTAGCCTGTAGACCAGTGCTGTCTGCTGATACCTTCAGAGTGACCGCACAGAAATGGCGGCCAGAGCAGGCTCTTCCAGCTGACGTAGCCGGGAAGTTCAAGCCCATCTGGTGTGCATGCGCAGGGGTGACTCCATAAAAGTTCCTGGCGTACTGAGAATGGGGAGGAAAGAAGCCTTTCTCACAGAAAGTTCAGGACGCATGGAGAGTCAGATGGAGGCAGTGTCTGGAAACAGCTGGTCTAGGGTCAGGGAAGGGAAGCTGGCTTTGAGGGTGGCACTGATGGGACATTGTGCAATAGAGAGCGTGAGGGAGTTCTCATGTTCAAACTGATGATGGGTCCCCGCCCATCTAGCCACATGAGAAGACTCAGCCCACAGAGGTCCTCTGTGCTCCAGGCTCTTCTTCCTTTCAGAGAGCCAAATGTGGGTGTTCAGGGCACCTCTGTGGGGCCACCCTCCCCTGTGGCTCTTTCACTTTTGGAGTACTGCTCTCCGCTTCGGCTATGACTGCCCTCGGGCCCAGGTAGAGCAACTCGGTGGCTTCTGGGTCGGGAGGCTGTGCTGCAACCGCCTGTGGGTCCATCGACCCTGGACCAGCGCCTTGACAAGTCCAAGTCTTCTGCACAAAATCCCAGCACTCAGGAGGACCAAGGCAGGAGGACCTGAAGTTCAACACCAGGCTACATAATGAGATCTTGTCTCACAACAAAGCAAACAAACAAACCCAAGAGTCTTGAGGCAACCAAGAGAGCTCACTGGGATGGAAGGGGAGTGCACGGGCCGATGTAGCAAAGGAGTACCTCTCTGTTCCTGGAGCTTCACAATGACACTGAGCTTGCTGCTGCCGATGGGACTATGGCAATTATGAGGGTGAGCAGTGATGGCAGTTCTGCACCGATTGATGAATTTGTCCAGTGGTGGCCACAGCCTTAAGCAACAGGTAGTATACGCCTGCTCATGGGATGAGGGATCAGAGAGGAACCAGAACAGGCTGGAGCCACAACTCAGGAGAACCTGAGGCCCAGGAGGGTGCATGCGTCACATCCAAGGTGTCCGGTCCCACCTGCCGCCCATCAGAGTGCAGGTTCCACCAAGGCCCTGTCAGTTCTTCAAAGCGCCGTCTGGGTCTCTTGAGGTAGCTCCCGCCATCCTTTAAAAGGTGAACACAAAATAATGTATTTCCCAGGAAATTTCTACTCACATCAAAGATGGGTCACCTCATGACATTTACAGTTGTTTTCAAACAAGAGCTTGATGTCCCTTTGCGGGAGGCAGAAGGGGGGAGTGTGTTGTGGCCAGAGGCAGCCAGGGTTGGAAGCCACTGTGTGGGGACAGCGGAGGCTTGGAGGCTGAGGTGACACTTGACATGACAGCCTGGGAGCCAAGGCCTAGCCTGCTGGCCTCAGCACCATGGTTTTCTACCTTGCTTTTTCCCTCTCTTAACCTTTGTTGAGACAGTGTCTTGCTTTCAAACTCATGATCTCTCTGCCTCAACCTCCCGTGTGGCCATTCTATCAAGAGCTGGTTTCCTCTCACAGAGTCAGTTCTGGAAGATTCTCCAGTGAAGTCCCACACCTGCAGGCTTTGCAGGGCTGCTGCAGAGTTTGCACCTTAAAGGAGAGGGTTAAGCCGGGAAGTGGGTCTGGGTGAGGGCTTGACCACACTTCTGCTGTCTTCTGGGGCTGAGTGTCTACTTCCAGCAGGAAAACACAGGGGCCAAGAGAGGCTTTGGACATCTGGAGACCTGGGACACTGGGGTGTGGGTAACTGTGGAGCTCAGTTCATCGGTGACGAGGCAGTGTGACCCTGTGTGTGTGACCTCGTTTTCCTTATGTGTTTGCTGGGTGCAGTGGTAGTCGTTGCTGTATTAGTGACAGCAGCCACCCACACTGTGGTCCCTGCTATCTTCACAACAGCAACCATGAATGTGCCTCTGTAGTTGTTTCAAGAACTAAAGCCCAGGACCTGGCACTGTAGGAGAAAGGAAGGCGTGAGGGAGGAAACAGGGAGAGAGTGTGAGGCTAGCCCACGTGGGGCTTAAAACTCCTAGTGGGTAACTTCCAGCAATAGCCAAGTTGAGACCCCCTGGGCTCAGCCAGGGGCTGACACAACCATCCTACTGTCAGGACTTTATTTTATTTATGTATGTGTGTGGTGTGCCCCCTTCCTCCCTCACTCCCTCCTTCCCCCTTACCTCTCCCCTGTGTGTGTGTGTGTGTGTGTGTGTGCGCGTGCGTGCGTGCGCGCGCGCCCTGGCCATGTAGGTGTTCACCAATTGCTTTGTGTCTCAGTTGCCCCCAAATGCCTCAGTTTCTTATCCATAAATGGGAAAGTGGTACCCATCATCTCAGGGCCTGGGTAAAGGTTTGTGGACACAGGGGGAAAGCTGTGTTGAAAGTGGGCACTGTGCTCCTCAGGCCCTGGATGCCTGCAGCTCTGCCTGCCCTCTCATTCCAGCTGTGGGATTTTCTTGTTTCTTTCCAGGATTGAGAAGGGGGATGTGAGTGAAGAGGAAGACTTCCGTCTCGCCTGCCGCCATGAGAGATACCCCACCCGTAAGTGCTTACTGGGCTGACAGGGAGCTGGGACCCCTGCACAAGCATCCTCCCCTAGACACACACCACAGACTAAGCTGAGGCTAGCAGCTCCAGGCCTGGCCTGACTTCACCAATAGCCTTTGAGACTAGTCCTAGGCTGGATCTACGGAGGTAAGGAGGGGACGGATTTGCTTGGGGGCTTCGAGTGCACTCACTTCATCTGCCTCACTCTGATGGACATATTAGGAAGAATGCAGGGCAGCCGTAAGAACAAGTGTCAGCTCCAGCCATCAAAGGGAGGCAGGGCTGAGGGCCTTTCTCACATCAGAAAACAAGGAGCTGCTGAAGATGGCAGGTGCGGCGGTTACAACTCAGTGAGCTACTTTTCTCTGCCTGTTCTATCTCCACGTAGGTGTTTTTCAGGCCTCATCTCATGACCCTGCTGACCCCTAACTCCCACTGACAGGAAGCTTAGCAGATGAGCGAATTAAACCTCAGAGAGGTACAGTAACTTGCCCCAGGTCACACAGCCTTGCTAGTCAGCATAGAGCTCCTAGATCTTTTAAGATGCTCTGGAGGCTTCCATCTATACCTGAGTCAGTATGCTTGAAGGCCAGGAATGCTGGGAGCTGAGTCTAAAGCCCGCGTCCTCTACCCTCAATGCTCTCCTCATTCACATCATCTGTCTCTATGTATCTATGTACCTGCCTGTCTGTCTATCTGTCTATCTATCTATCTATCTATCCATCCATCCATCCATCCATCCATCCATCCATCCATCCATCCATCCATCTATAGGGTCACCTCTCATCTATCTCTCCATCCATTATCTATCATCTATCTCTCTATCTATCCATCTATGTATCTGTCACCTCTCATCTATCTCTCCACTCATTATCTATCATCTATCTATCTTCTGTTGGATCCACTGTCTGCCTCGTCTGTTGGAGGTCTCTGTTGACCTTTCTACCTTTGTCTCTGCCTCTCTCTCCATGCACATTCCTCTGCAGTGAGCTCAGGGTCAGAGGTAGAGGATGGTGCTAACTGCAGGCAGGCCACCTTGGAGGCTGGGTAAGTCCCTTTTTCCTAGAGGACATGGTAGTGGTCTGAACGTGGCCACGGAGAAGCAGGATTTGAGAACTTTTTGATGGCGTTGTCAGGGTGGCTCAGACTGGGCCTCTCTGGGATCAGACCCTCACACACCTCTCTCTCTCTTTAACACACACACACTCACACACATACACATTCAAACTCATACACACTCATGCATTCACACACTCTTACACACACATACACATTCACACTCAGACACATACACACACATATTCACACACTTTTACACACTCACACATTTGCACACTCACATGCATACTCATACACATACACATACACACACACACACACACTCATAATGACAGTAATAAAGCTGCATCCACAGAACTGCTTTACTTAGGGGATCCCAACATCACAAGTTGGAATGGGGATGGGACTCAAGGAAGAGGCAACTCATTGGTTCTAGCAGAGGACATCAGGACAGTGATGCAGGCCTGGTAGTGCCTCGGCCGTGACAAGAGCTCTACAGGTCATTGGAGGGGACTTCCAGAGTGTGGAACCATGAACTAGCTAGCTGCACTTGGCAGGTGTGCCCCCATGATCACACACGTTAGAGCAAGGGCAAGGAGGGAGGAGCCTCAGGGTTGCACAGAACTTCTGTAGGAGCCTTCAAAGGTATGTGTGACTGCCAATGGAAGAGTTAGGCCGGAAGACTCGAGGCTTTGCAGGTGTTGAGTCTGAGGGCTGTGGGGTGGGCATCCCTGAGGTGGAGGCTGGATGGAAGATCACAGACCCCTAGCAGGGAGGTGAACTGGACAGCTAGCACTGAGGGACCACGAGATCATTTGTGGAGAAGGGTAGGTGCAGGGAGCTGTGCCCCAGGGCTCCAGGGAGTGAGTAGGGAAGGCTTTCTCCACCCTGGTATCTCAGAGCCTCAGTGCCCAAGCAGCTCTGTCTGGGTGTCCTCCATCAGGGCAGTTAGTGCTGTGCTCCTGGGGCTTCTGGGGACCACCAAGTCCAGAGGATAGGTATCCATGGCAAAGCAAGGAAGGAATCAGTTTACCTGAAGAGGCTGTTTCTACGATGCATGAAAGGCATTCACTTGTTCCTTTACTCATTCATTCATTTACTCTCTTATTTATTCATTCACTCATTTATACACTACTCATGGGCTTCTGTGGGCTCCAGAAACAGAGACAAGCAAGGCCAACTGTGGGACCTTAAGTTTTGTTTTGTTTTGTTTTGGTTTGTTTTTTTTTGAGATAGGGTTTCTCTGTATAGTCTTGGTGCCTGTCCTGGATCTCACTCTGTAGCCCAGGCTGGCCTGAACTCACAGAGATCCGCCTGGCTCTGCCTCCTGAGTGCTGGGATTAAAGGCGTGCGCCACCACTGCTGCCCAGCCTCCTTAACAAGTTTTCACACCTGTAGGACAGCAAGAGCCATACTGTGACTGCATAGTGTGGCAAGAGCCATGGTGGGGTCCCTGCTGATGTCACCCGTGACATCAGAGTATGGCATCTTATCTAGGGTACAGCACAGGGGCTAGAGAGGATGTGATCTCTCTCACTCACTAAATCAATTCAACCTCATGGCACACAGGTAAGGAATCCTAGGGAGGTTAAAAATAGCTCTAGCCAGGCATGGTGGAACATTCCTGTCATCCCAGTATTCATAGGCCGAGGCAGAAAGGTCTTAAGTTCAAGGCCAGCCTAGATGGCAGAGTGAGACCCTGTCTCAGCAAACAAAAGACTGGGCTTATCCAACATCATATCATCAGGTAGCATCAGAGGGCATGCAGGCTCAGTAGTGTGGAGGAACTGTCAGGCTGGGTCCTGAGGATGGGGGCCCAGCAAGAGTAGAGTGCTAACAGACTAGGGAAGCAGCCAGTCCCCAGAACCCGGCCTCTTAGCGACTGTGGGGTTGCTGCCCAGAAAATATTTTGGAACCGCCTGGGCGAGTTTTGCAATATTTCCTTATGAAGCAGCTGCTCAGATCCTGCCGGGGACAGCTTGCCGGCAGGAGGCGTGGGGGAGGAGGGTGTCAGGGAGCCACATTATTAACCACTTGCTGTGTGCGCTCTGCAAAGCTCCTGCCTGCTCGCTCTTCGAGGGTTGATCCAGAGGACGTAAGAAGGGAGAATTACCAGGCAACTTTGCTGAGCAGAGACCTCACTTCATCCGGTTTGTGATGAAACCCAGCCTGGCACGGTTACTGTGGCTCCAGCTCCTACCCCAGGGCCCCCACCTCGTCACCTTCCCCTCTGCCTTCCCTCTTGCCGCTTGAGGCAGCAGTTCCACATGCTAAACCCGTTCCCTTCTTGAGGCCTTGGTAATTGATACCTGTGCTCTCCCTCTAAAGCTCTGTGTGGCTCACTTTGTCTCTTGGTCTATGGACTCGTTTCCCAGGTGCTCTCCCATCCCACGCTCTTTTCTTCCCAGCATTTGTCCTTCTCTGACTTAACGTTGTATTATGCACGTGGTTCCCATTTCTTGCATCTCTCCGAGAAACACCTTGTCTGTGTCTAGAGCCCAAGTGCCCAGATCGGTGAGTAGCATACAGTAACTGCTCACTCGCTGCCTGTGCACCTCTGCCTGTCTCCCACCTCTTCCTCCCAGAGCAGCTAATCTAACATGAAGAGTTATAGAAACTTTCTTTCCATTCTCCTAACTACTGCCAAAGTTGCTGCTTTTTCCTCGGTCCATCCATGATACAGATTCTGCCACCGCCCCGCCCCCCCCCGCCCCCTCCGGGGAGAGGCTGCCTTTGAAACCTGCCTTTTGGGCTTGGCAGTGCCACCAGCTAGCTCAGGAGCATATCAGGTGTGACATTGGATGGAAGTAATGCTGCCATCCGATCTGGGCATCTGCATCGTCCTCTGGGGCGATTGGGGTTTGCAGCTCATGGCTCCTGTCAAGTCCGATGCCTGGGACAAGCTTTTGACTTGCCAGGTGTGTCTGTAAGGCAGGGCTCTGCAAGAGCTCATTGCTCTCTGAACACAGAGGCAGCTTGTGGGAACTCTGTCTAGATGGGCTTCCATTACAGCTGCCCTCAGAACAGCAGAGCGAATTTTAAGGAAGACTTTTTGTGGGCCCAGAGCAACTTGGCATTTTGATTAGATCAAAATCAAATTCAATAGAACACTTCCAGAGTCGCTTCCGTTATTAAAATGGAAGCAGACCAGATCATATTTTCAAAATAAATATCAAGGCCAATTTGCTGGGCACAGACGGGCATGCAGCCTGAGGACATCTGAGACCCTGCCATCTGGAGGTCAGTAGTCCCAGCTGGTATCACGCTGGAGTGGAGAGTTGAATAAAGAGTGATCTGGGGGCTGGAGAGATGGCTCAGCGGTTAAGAGCACTGGTTGTACTTCCAAAGGTCCTGAGTTCAATTCCCAGCAACCACATGGTGGCTCACAACCATCTATAATGAGATCTGATGCCCTCTTCTGGCCTGCAGGGATGTGTGCAGGCAGAACACTGTATACATAATAAATAAATAAATCTTAAAAAAAATAAAAATAAAAAAGAGAATGATCTGGGTTCAAGCTGGGATTCTGCATTTGTTTTGAGGCAGAATCTCACAATGTAGCCCAGGCTGGCCTCAAACTAGAGATCTTCCTGCCTCCACCACCTGGACTGGCATGACAGGTGTGTGGGTGTGTTCCTGCCGTAAGTCTTACCTGTGCCTCTGTGGTCCACCGTCACAGATCCAGTTCAGGGCGGTTCTTGTTTGCAGCAGCCTGCCTTGGTCACAAGCTGGGCTACTCAGCAACCTGAAGGTGGAAGTTGTTGCCTCTAGGACCAGTCTCCTTCACCCATCTTCATGAGACATGAGCCTGAACTCATCTCCCCAGCTCTGGACCCCCGCCCTTCCCTGGGTCCTTCCATGGCGCGGCACTCCCCGGGAGCCTCTTTCCCCTTGCCTGTTGCTCACTCCCTCTCCCTCTCTCTCTCTGGTCCCCTTGATAACTTGCTCATTTCCACTCTCTCCCCACCAGAGTGTGGATATTGCCAGCACAGGATCCTGTTGCTGTACCCACAGTGGTAGTGCATGGTATCCACACAGTAGGTCTTCCTGCAGTTCTGGTAGTGACTTACCCTACTTGGTCCCTGCGAAGTCAGAAGCATTCTGTCTTGCAGCAAAGGAACTTGGCTCTAGGGACTGTCACTTGGCCCAGGTCACAGGCCTGACAAACTCTAAACTCTATCCAATGCTGATGCTTTTTTATTTGTCTGGTTTTTGGTCTGAGACAACAGTATTCTAGTCATGCCTGCTGCTAAGAAGCTCTTTGGGATTTTTATTAAAACACAGGTTGCTGCAGGGCAAGGTAGCTCATGCCTGTAAGCCAAGTATAGCTAAGGCAGAAGGTTTACAAGTTTGAGGCCAGTCTGGGTGACATAGTGTTTCACTATGTCTCAGAAGTCGAGCAAACAGAACAATCTGTACGTTTCCCTGGAGAGTCCGTTCCTTGGTTTGAGATGTGTGGGATCCATGCTTGTAAAGCATGATATGTCTTATGACAGACTCCTGAAGCCTTAGAGACGGGATGAGTGGGCCTAGCACCTGGTCCAGTCACCCCTTCTCTCTGTTGCCATGTGTTGCTTGACTTCCCCCAATGATGAGATGGCGGGGGCACTCACACCTTCTAAAAGCTTCCCAGCCTGCCGAGAATCTATTTGCCACCTTGTTACTTCTGCCTGAAGTGATCTGTCCCTGCCCTCCAACAGGGCGGGTGGTAAACAAATTGCAGTGGAATCTGGAGCTCTTGTAAAATCCAGTCGCAGTGCCTGGGAATGTCCATGACTACCCAGTGTCCCCTCATCGAGAGCTGTGCATATCTCCACGTGCTACCATCTGGTGCTGTGAGAGCAGAAGGGAGGACATGTTAGGTTTCCATTTCTGCGACAAAACACCTTACGGAAGCAGCCTGATGGAGGAAGGCTGATCTGGCTCACAGTTTCCGAGGTGTCAATCCATGTTCGCTTGGCTCTGTTGCTGTGGGCCTGGGTGAGGCAGGACATCATGGTGGACCAGCACAGGGGAGAAAAGTTGTTCCTTTCCGTGGCCAGAAAGTAGAAATAGCACAGGGCTAGGGCCAACAATGGCTCGCCCCAGGGATCCACTTTCTTCCAGCAGACTCCACCTTCCCCAGGTTTACCCTTCCTAATAGTCTATGCAGATTTGAATTCATCAGTGAACTAACTGGATGCATTAGTTCAGAGCCCAGAACACACCCGCAGGCACCCTGATCTCCTAGGCGTCTCTCAGTCCAGTGCAGGACAACCAAGATTTCATGGTGCTTGTGAGTCCAGGGTTTAGGTGAGACTGCTCAAGTTCAAACCCCAGTGCTGACACCCTGGACAAATTACTTCCCCCAGGGGAGCCTCGGTCCCTCAGCTATGGATGGGTACACCAACAGCCAGTACCTGCCTTATAGGGTGTCGATCATAAGAGCTGGTTCCAGATGACAGGGACAGCTGTGGTAGGGCTGCTGTCATCTCTCATACCCATGCCTGTCTCTGTCCCCTCCCTGTGAGCATCTAGAAGGCAGGGAGTGGTTCTCATAGGTGTGACTCGGCAGCCTGTCTGACTGGGGACATGCTTAATAAAAGATCCAAGGAATTGGTGGTTCTGGGGAAGATGCACCAAATAGACTCAGCCTGATCTCAGGTGTGAGGATGAGACCAGGGTCAGTGATGTTTGGAGGCACAGGGCCCCAGGCAAAGCAGGATGAACACCCTTCACAGACCATGGCCCCTCCCTCTCACATGGGTCCATGTAAGCCTGTTCTTTGTCCTGAACCTTAGTCATTCAACAGACCTGTACTATCAGCATGGGGCCAGTGGCTGGGAGCCCACTCTGCATGCCAGCAGAGCTGGCCTTTGTCCTACTGAGACATGCAGCCTAAAAGATGAGGCAAGGAGGAAATGGAGACTGATATTGTCAGTGCCATAGTGCATCTGAAGCCTCCTCATGGTAGAGGTATATGGAGAGTCAGGGGACACACTGATGCTAGGTCATTTAGAGCATGACAGTACCTCTAGCTGCTGGGTCACCAAAGCCAGGTGCCTCAACATTAGCCTTAATTCCTTTCTCCATCACCCCTATATATTCTGCCTTTCTCTCTCCATCTTTCCATCTTTCTCTTTCCTTTACAAGGATCTCATGTAGCCTGGGATGGCCTCAAACTCTCTATGCAGCCAGGGATGACCTTGAACTTCTGATCCTCCTGCTTCTACCTCCAGAGAGATGGAATTATAGATGTGTGCTGCCATATCCGGTGGACAAGGTGTTGGGGATTGAACTCAGCAAGCACTCTGCCAACTGAGCCCCATCCTCAGCCCTGCTGGGGGCTGATGTTGTTTGAGGTACCAGAGACTAGAGTGGGGCCTTGAGGCCTAGAAGGTGGGTTTCAGAACCATGGACAGTGAGGGTTGCACACTCTAGCCACCCCCCACTAACACACACACACACACACACACACACACACACACACACACACACACACACACACACACGACAGCGGCCCGCCTCCCAAAGGCCCCAGGTCCTCCACTAATTCAGGCAACTGAGATCCACTACATCAACCACTCGCCCACCTTTGCAGTCTCCTACTCTTCTTTTACCAGTTACAAAGTGATTCTGGGCAAGTCAGTTCCCTTCTGAGCACCCCAATTTTTCCTTGAACACATTTACAGCAGCATTGACATTCTTGGTCTTGAAGGGTCTCCCACCCTGATGAACCCACTCCATAATCGCAGGTGTAGGCTAATCCCTTGAACAGGTGCTGGGGCAGGCCAATAGAACTTGGTGCCCTCAGGGTCTGGGTGTGATGGAGCAGGCTTGTAACCCAATACACAGGAGGTCATGGCAGGAGGGTCATAAGGTTGAGGCTAGCCTCTCAACACAGTGAGACCCTGTCTCAGAAACAAATAAACAATAACAAAGAAAATAAAAAGTAATGAATATCATGTTTCCAGAGCCTTGTACACATCAAAGACTCTATAGGCTTAGGTGGGGTTATGGTCTAAGGGGAAATTAAAACTCCGTGCTACCAACCCTCCCAGTGGGGCCTAAGCCAATTTCTTTCCAACTGTGAACCTATGTTTCCCCATCTGTGAAGAGAAACCAGTCCTATCGAATACTTGAACTTTGTTATTTGCACACCGTCCAGAGACCAGGAACTGAAGGGCTTCAGCGCAGGGGCCCGCTGGGCCTTCTCACTCCTCTGTCTCATCCCACATCTATCTGCTCAGGCTCAGAGAGGTGAAGCTGCCTGTCAAAAGCCACACAGCTTTTAAAATGTGCTTGGGGAGCCGGGTGGTGGTGGCACACACCTTTGATCCCAGCACTCGGGAGGCAGAGGCAGGCAGATCTCTGTGAGTTCGAGGCCGGCCTGGTCTACAGAGTGAGTTCAGGACAGCCAGGGCTACACAGAGAAACCCTGTCTTGAAAAACCAAAGGGGGGGGGATGGGGCCGAGAGGTGACTCAGCTGGCAAAGCACTTGCCATATCATAAGACCCAAGACAGATGCCCAGCACTCTTGAAAAAAGGCAGGCAGGTGTGGGGATGTGCTTGTGAACCCAGCACTGGGGGTAGGGGAGAGAGGAAAAGCTCTGGACTCACTGGATGTCAGTCTGGAACTGACACATGAATACATATGCACGTGTACCCTCACACAGCACACATAATTGAGCATGTGCACACACACACATGCACATTTGAACATGTGTACTACAACTAAACACGCACACACATACACACATGTCATGTAGCTTGAGTCTGATAGAGTGTGGATTTGAACCTTTGACCATCAGACCTAAGTATAGCTTTATACCCTTAGCCTGCATCAGAGGAGGGGCTGGACAGAGAACTGCTGTATCTTACACACACGTGTCAGATAGCATGGTGGAGGAGAGCACCTCCAAGCTCAGAAGCCCCCACCCCCTCTTCTTGGCTTCATTTCTTAAGAAAATGTCAGCTTAGGACTTGTTTGGACCAGGCCAAAGGCCAGCGGGTTATGGGCTCCCATCTGGGCGTATAGATGGCCCCACCCCAGGTAAGATGCACTGAAGGGCAGGGGTGGGGTGGGAGCAGGAGCAGGGAGGGGCCTTCACCCAGGGGCCCTTCAGTGTTTCCCAGGAGAGAGAGTACAGGAAAGACCAGATCGGGGTGGGGATAGAGTGTCTAGTGACGCACCAGAGGACATGTCCAGCTGGAGGACAGGGTGTGGGGAACCACAGGACAAAGACAGGCTGGACAACAGCCAGGCAGCACAGACAGCCCCCCTCGGGTCAAGTCAGGCTTTGTGGTCCATAGTATCACTGAAAATATTTTAAACATGTTAATTGTCATCATTTAAAGACAGTTTTATTTTTGAAATCAGAAATTTCAGTGTCTCTGAACCTTCTGGAAGATCTGAACCCAGATCTCCTGTGGGGATATTGGCTGGAGTACAGCAGGCTGCTTCTATCCCCATCACCCCCTTGTGACAGGCTCTTGGGTCTAGAAGCAGAGCTGAGCTGGGATTCCCAAATCCCAGCACAAGGCCTTCTGGCTGATGATGCCCTCAAAGTGAAGGGACCAGGAGAGACGGAGAGAAGGGAGGTGGGGGGAGGGCTTGCAGGGCTGATGAGACATAAGACCAATGGCTCTGGGCCCTGAGCACCTCCTGGAAGGCGAGAGAATGAGGGGAGCCCCAGTCCATGGTGGGGTGACCACACAGAGCGAGGGGTCAGAAAGCCTCATTTTATCTCTAGGAATGAGGTGGGTTCAGCCTGCTCTTCCTTAAAAACCACACAACCACCTCCTCTGTTCCCATTTGCCGTTCTGCCTGCTGGCTCCCGTGAGAGCAGCTACAGTCATTTCTAAATACTCATTGAGAAAAACAGTCCAACCTTTCGATGCACCAAATATTTGCTTCTCATTAAGAGAGACAGAGGAACAAACAAACAAACAAACAAACAAAAAACCCAAACACCTTTATGTTGGCAACAAGCTCATCCAAAGACTGCAACTGTTTCGGTAGCTGGGGCCAAAACAAATGTTCCTTCCCCAAGGCCAAATGATTCCAGAATGTTTGCAAAATGTTTTTCACTCCTTTAAAAATACAGCAAAATGTACAAAACACTCACATTAAGGAATATTGAAAACAGAAGGGGAGGAAAGCCAAAAGAACAAAATGACAACCTCCTTGTGCCCCTTCCAACTGCTGCATCCAGAGAGCAGCTCTTAATGGCCAGTGCCAGGGGATGGAGGAGCAGTGAGCTCTCTGTCCTGAGAGGTATGCAAGTATCAGAGGTATGCAAGTATCTGCTCAGCATCTCATCCTGATGGGTTCTCTCCAAGAGCCGTCTGACTCTGAAGGATGCCTGCCGTGCTGGAGCTCAGGGTGGAAAGCACAGTGATTCTTGATGGAGATGGTTGGAATCAGGGAGCACTGACCTGCCTAGCTCCATATGGCTGTCTCACTGACCCAGCTGCTGGTCTGTGGTGGGTCTCTGCCCTCTCTTAGATAATATGGGGACAGCATGTTGGTCTGATAGGCAGGGGAGGATGTCAGGGCAGGCCCCCTGTAAGGGGCCAGTTTGAGCTTGGTCTGGAGGACTCCACTGGACAGCAGGTGCTGGGTCACTTGACAGTAGTCCTCAACGAGTGACAAGGATGGCTTGGGCGTATCAGAGAAACTTTGAAGAGGCCCCTGAGGGAAGATGTGGGTAGGTCCAAGAACTAATCTAGCACAGGGGGAGAGCATAGGATGAGGAGTAGCCTTATGTCCTTCAGCTTGCCAGGTCTCTAAAAGCAGAGCAGTGGCGGGTGTTGGGTGGGGACAGTGTACTGGCATCAACTTGGGCTTACCGATGCATACTCACTGTTGGGGTGGGGCATAAAATCTAGGGGGTGTGGAATATCCCACTCCTAATGCCTTCTGGCCCAGGTTCCTTCTGAGGTTCCTCCAGGCCCATGAGGAGCGTGGCAATGAGGTTGGGTGGAAAGGTGTGAGATGGTAGGGCAAGGAGGGGCTGGGATGGATGGATGGATGGATGGATGGGTGGGTGGGTGGGTGGGTGGATAGGTGGGTGGATGGATGGGTGGATAGATGGATGGGTGGAGGGATGGATGGATGGGTGGGTGGGTGGATGGATGGATGGATGGGTGGGTGGATGGGTGCGTGGATAGGTGGGTGGATAGATGGATGGGTGGAGGGATGGATGGGTGAGGGATGGGTGGATGGATGGGTGGATAGACAGATGGGTGGAGGGATGGATGGATGGATGGATGGGTGGGTGGATGGATGGGTGGATAGACGGATGGGTGGATGGATGGATGGTTGGGTGGATAGATGGATGGGTGGAGGGATGGATGGGTGGGTGGATGCATGGGTGGATAGACAGATGGGTGGATGGATGGATGGTTGGGTGGATAGATGGATGGGTGGAGGGATGGATGGGTGGGTGGATGGATGGGTGGATAGACAGATGGGTGGAGGGATGGATGGTTGGGTGGATAGATGGATGGGTGGAGGGATGGATGGGTGGATAGATGGATGGGTGGATAGATGGATGGGTGGATAGATGGATGGGTGGGTGGATAGATGGATGGGTGGAGGGATGGATGGTTGGGTGGATAGATGGATGGGTGGAGGGATGGATGGGTGGATAGATGGATGGGTGGATAGATGGATGGATGGATAGATGGATGGGTGGATAGATGGATGGGTGGGTGGATAGATGGATGGGTGGAGGGATGGATGGATGGGTGGGTGGAGGGGTGGATGGGTGGGTGGAGGGGTGGATGGGTGGGTGGATGGATGGGTGGATAGACGGATGGGTGGATGGATGGATGGGTGGGTGGATGGATGTGTGGATAGACGGATGGGTGGAGGGATGAGTGGGTGGAGGGATGGATGGGTGGATAGATGGATGGGTGGATAGATGGATGGGTGGGTGGATAGATGGGTGGGTGGAGGGATGGATGGGTGGGTGGGTGGATGGGTGGGTGGATAGATGAATGGATGGATGGATGGATGGGTGGAGGGGTGGATGGGTGGGTGGATGGATGGGTGGGTGGGTGGATGGATGGGTGGATAGACGGATGGGTGGAGGGATGAGTGGGTGGAGGGATGGATGGGTGGGTGGGTGGTAAATGAGGAGGGAGGACTCAGTGAATCTGCTGGGTTGAAGGGAAGGTTGAAGGAAGTGACTAGGTGATAGAGGTGGGAGGTCACTCTAATATGCACTGTTGAGCCTCTGGACAGACACGCATGGGAAAGGCAGACAAGATGGTAGACTGTTGGTGGGTGTGCCGGTGAGTGCAAGGGTTAGAGCCTCAATGTCTAGATTACAGGCAGATGAAGGGTGTGGAAAGAGGGCTGGAGGAAAAAGGTGGTAGGTATGCAGTGGAGGAAGAGGATGATGGGCTGCAGGGGCCTGGTGGGCGGGAGGGGCATGTGTGGGTCTGGGTGGGTGGGCTCTGTGTGAGTGGGCTGGTGGGACACTGCTGGGTTGATTGGTGACTGGCAGCTAGCACTGGCTGGGGTTCCACGTGCTGGTGCGTCAGTGGATGGTGGTGGACAGTGCAGTGTGGTGGGTTGATAGGAGCAGGTGGACGCTGGGGCTGGGCCAGAGGTCAACGTGGTAGGGATGGAAGTAGGCCACTGTCAGCAACTTCCGCCTTGTCTCTTTCAGGGCACCAGCCACACATGGGAGACTCCTGGCCACGGAGCTCAGCTCATGAGGCGGCAGAGCTAAACCGTCAGTGCTGGGTCCTGGGGCACTGGGTGTGATGTGACCCCAGCCAGCCCCTGCCTTCCTGCCATCACTGGCACCACCCCTCCCACAGGACATGGAAGCCTGGTCTGTGTGCTGTGGACTCAGCTCTCCTGTCCCGGAGACACCAGGCCTAGACTGCCACCGCTGCCTGGGTCTTGGGGCCCCAGAGACAGGTCAGGCAGGCCTGAGGGACTGTCCAGGCTGCACAGAGACTTGGAGACAGCAGCCACCACCACACTTAAGAGCCCCACCCAGCTGGGAAGTCAGGAAGGACACGGGCATTGACCACTGAATGCTGGATACCCACAGTCAGACACAAAGCCAAGCAGGTGCCCAAAGGGGCAGGGTCCTGTGGGGACACGGAGCAGGGCTTATTGAAGGGGAGGCAGTGGCTGCCTCTGTGGGGGGGTCATACAGCAGGCACACACCTGGGGCTCAATAAATGCTTGTTGAACCTGTTCTCTTGCTATGTGTGGGCTGGCTTCCCCATCATTATCCTGCCCTGGAGGTGTGAGGCCTGGCCACCAAGGTCAGGGTCAACCATCCATCAATGAGCAAGAGTCCAGCCTGGCCTGGGGGAGGTCAGGATGGAGACAGGTGGGCAGAGCTGCCAGGGTCCTGAGCATGGCAGGAGGAACAGACTAGGAGCTGGAGGAAGCACTGTGTTCGGGAACCTCAGCAATGTGACACCACCCTGACCCTGGGGACCCTTTACCCTGTGTCTAGGGCCACTTGACATAAAACTTCTGACTCAGCTGCCAGAGGAAAAATAATTTCTGTCTTGACCATGAGAGCTTGGGGTCCAGAGAGGGAAGTTTCTTGCTTGAGATTAGAGCTGTCATGTGGGAGAGTGAATGTAAACCACACTCAGTCCTGGTTAAATCTCCCAAGAGGCCTCATCCTGCCCTGAAGGATTTCTAGAGATTGACAGAGCAAGGCAGAATGTGGTCTTCTTCATTCATCCACCTGTTACCCATCCACCCACTACCCATCCGTTTAGCCAACATTCACTCACCATCATCTACCCACCCACCCTCTCATCTATCCACCCACTCATCTATCCACCCACTCATCTGTCCATCCACTCATCCATACATGATTCTTCAGTTCATCATCCAGTCACCCGTCATCCATCTATCATTTACCCACCACCCATCCATGGATCATAACCCATTTAGCCAACATCCATCCTATCCACCATATATTCAGGATTCATCCATCCACTCATTCATCCATTTAGCAGCATGTATCTACTCATCACCTATCCAACCATCCATCCTACTCACCCATCTAGCATCCATCCATCTGCCCATCCATCCACTAACCATGAATACATCATCCATATATCTGTCTTCAATTATCCATTCACCCATGATTCAACCATCCATTATCCATCATTGCCATTTCTCTTGTCAATTATCCACTAATTCGTTGGCCATCTTCATCATCTAGCTATGCATCCATCCATCTGTCTGCAAACAGGTGTCTTCTATTGTACTCCTACTGTGTGCCGCACACTGTGGTAGGCCCTTGAGATGGGACGCTGAAGCTTCCAGAGAAGTAGACAAGTAAAGAAATGGGAGATGACAGTTCAGTGCATGCATGCTGGGTGTGGTACCTGCCCTGGAGTCAGACTGCCTAGCATCGGGTCCTGTCTCCTCAGCCCCCGTGGCCTTATCCTGCAGATGAGAGTCTTCACTGTATCTACCTCTTACAGCTGCTGGAGGGCGACACAGACTGGTGCCTGTGAGCACAGGGGGGCAGAGTCTGGATCACAGGAAGCACCCTGACATCATGTCAACAAGGGGAGTTGGGGCTATGGGGCTGAGGCAGCGCCTGTTGGAGACCACCTGAAGGGTAGGTGATCAAGGAAATGACACCCAAGGCATCTTGCTGGTGTCGGGTTGTAGAGGGAAGCACAGGACATGAGAGGGCTTTCAAATGGTCCAAACGACAAGCGTGAAGGAAAAGGAGGGCTGTGAGGGTAGAACCTGGCAGGAGAGAGGACTCAAAGCTTCACAAGGGACCCATAGCTTATCCCGGGACAGCTGGGTGCTCTGTGCAGAGTGGGACTGGCCAAGATGTGTAGTCTAGGAAGTCACCCCAGCTCTGGGCTAGAGCAGATGACTAAGGCAGGACTCCCGTGTCCTTGCAGGGCCCTGAGTGAGAGGAGAGTGCTGTGGCTGAGGAAAGAGGCTTGTGGAGAGTCAGGTAGCCAACTCAGGGGCCAAGAGGAGGGACTGGCATGGGATGAGGATGCAGGAAAAAGGGATTTGAGCTTCAGGTCTCTGTCCTATGTCAGGCTGGGCACCTGGGGGTGAAGAGTGGACCCCACACTTCTGTGTACATGCATGTCTGTGCTGTTACTCTGAGAGCACCTCTCTTCGACTTTGCATTCATACAGTTGGTATGGGGGGCTGTGGCAGAGACGAAGTTGGCCTGGGCAGACTCCTACACAGCTATGAAGGCCCCAGAAGGCTAGCACAGGGAGCTGCGGCATTGGCCTTGTGCAAGTGGGAGCCACTGTGATGGGTCCCGAGCAAGGTCATTGGTCTGGAATCTGGGCCCACCACCAGGAACTTTGTTGGTCTTGATGGTCATCCAGGGCTTTGTGAAGTTGGTCATGGGCCCAAGGAGGCCCAGGAAATGATTTTAGTTGCAAATCTGTCATCTATTTTAATAGCTGTGTTTATGTAAATGTGTATTAGAAAACTGTACGGGCGTGTCCACACACGTGTCAAGCATTGCAGCTTAGAATGAACCACAATAGGCATTTCAGTAAAAAAAAGTTGGCTTAAAGAAAAATACTAAATAAATAATCATGCAAGTGGTCTGTGATTATGGTATGTGGGTGACTGGAATGGGGGCCATCGTCAGGAGGGAAGGAAGGGAGGATGGACACGGGGCCATGAGGCTTCAGGTCCTTCTGGGAAGCGCCTGGAACTCAGCTGTCTTCTAGTACAGCAGGAAGTCTGCTGGTTAGGTAAAAGGAAGCAGTTCCAGGTTAGTGATGTCATGGGTCTCACAGTCACCTTCTTAAGGGCTGTCTTCCTGCTGGGAGTAAACACCACTGTGTGTCCCTCCTGGAGCAACAACCAGGAGGTGCCATCTGGTCTGAAACCTGGGAGAGGCTACAAACCACCCAGAGTCCGGGAAGGGAAGCAGAGGGCTAGTCTGAATGGGCTTAACATCCTTGTTTCACAGCCTGAGCTGGTGGATGCCTATTACCTTCCCAAGTCTGGACCACATCTGGCCACTGAGCTTCAGTAGCTGACCTTGGCCAGGCTGACAGCTCACAGACACCATGCTAGGAAGTGCACAGCATCCATGCCTAGGTCTGGGCACATGACACAACCCCCGCCCCCCAACACACACACTAAGCACTCATACTGGGCCTCCTTGGAGCCTGCAGGCTCCCTGATGCCCTTGCACATGTCTGTCAACTCCGCGGTCCATGAGGGACCCATGGCAGTCTTTCCCTGGCCAAAGCTGATGGGCAGGCTGCAGTCTCCATTTCTTCCCTGGTTTGTGATGAGTGGTCACCCTGCCACCCCACCCCCGCCACAGCACCTGGACCCAGTCACATACTCATCTCCCAGGTAATGGAAATGTCAGCTTGATTCATGGGCCTTTGCTGCCAGGCCTGAGGACAAGGCTGGCAGGAGCTACCGCTGCAAGGAAGTAAAGGCTGCACAAAGCATCCTGATGTGCACTTGGACAGGCCTGGGTGTGACCCCTGCCCTGTCTCAGACTTGTGGCTGGCCCCATCTGAATCACCAGAGGACCAGAGGAGGTGCACACATAGAACGCAGCTGCACACGGTGCTGTCACAGGGAAATAAGATGGAGAAACAGAACATCACAGGAGGTTACCCATGTAACCCCAAACAAGAAAGCCACAGAGTAAGGAGGGTCAAGTGGAAACTTGCAAGGAGCACAGCTCCTGTCCCCTGGCCAGTCTTTATTGGACTACTCTTCACTGTGCTCCCACACTATCACCTTTGCTTTCCTGGAGGACTGTGGCCTGCTGATGGCTGCGGGCCTAGCCGGGCTGGGGGACCAGGAAGAGGTAGGAAGTAAAGGGTCTGAGGCAGGGAGAGGCCAAACTGGTTATAGGGCCACCTGGGGTGAGCCTCTGTTGGGAAGGGACCAAACTAGGTGAGGAGTCTCAGAACTGGTAGAAAGGGGACCATCCTGCCACAAGGTACAGGGGTAGGAGTGGAGTGGAGGGTGGGCATGGCACTCTGTCCTGTCAATGGCTGAGTCACTTTTGGAGCAGTCAACTGAGGCTGAGCACATTCTGGAACTCAGGGGCAGGCAGAAGGGTGGCTTGTTGCCCTGGGAAAGAGTTCCTGCCAGTGTCATCCAGCACCAGGTCTAGGCATCCTGCTCTCAAGCCTGTGCATCATGAAATGATGGTCACTAGGAGACTTAGCTGAGTGTCTCCTGGGAGGAATGCACTGTGAGACCCAAGCTCTGGATGCTGTGACAACTCCTGGAAGGAGGTACCACTGCTGTGCAGTCTGGGTATGGGAGCCTGGGGCTGGGTCTAGACTCCATTGAGGTAACATGGCCAGGGGGTGCTCAGGAGAAGGTGCTTTGGGTTGGGGAATAGAGGATGGTGAAACCTGCACTTGAACCCAGGTCTTCAGGCCCGAGAACCATTACATGGCATGCAATGTGCTGGGAGAAGGGCACCTACAGGAAATGAGGACCAGTGTCCAGCACCCACAGACCCATTTGCCTGGCAGAGGGCCTCAAATATGTTGGCGACCATTAGTTTTGTTGCTGTTATTATGAAATAAGGCTGCCAAGAGCTGCCTTTATGCCAGGGCTGTGAGCCGAGCAGTTTCCAGAGAGGCCTAGAGACCACACATGCAACAGCTGCAATCCAGGAGACAGCCCTGGGCGCTAGTGGACATGAAGGCCTATACAAACTCCTCAGCCTGTAGCAGGTCCTCAGGGCTGGGGCCTCCTTGTGAACATTGCTGCCACAGACCTGCTCCTTCACATGTGCACCCTGCCTTGATCGCCTGGCTGTGTCACATGATCTCCTGGCTGTGAAGAACATGAAAGCCAGCAGAACAAAGGGGCCATGAGGACATCTGACGAGCACTATCCTAGGCCATTTCTCTACCCAGCCTCAATCACCTGGTCTGGGTCTGGGCTGCCACAGTGTGGACACCCTCACTGGCTCCATCACCAGATGAGGCTGCTCTGTACATTCCCACCTGAGGCAGGATCTGGGCCAAGCAGGGTCTAAGGACGGGAGGCTTTCTAGAGAACTGTAGCTGCCTGGGTTTAGATGTTTGCCTCCCTCTTCCTGTCCAAGGGCAACTGACTCCTGATGCCAAGAACCAGCAACACCTCTTCTGAAGTTGGTGGGTAAGGACAGCAGGTGCAAGGATGACCCAGGATCTGAAGCGGCCCCCGATGAAGCCCTGTAGTCAGAGCCCTCTAGGGCGGTCACCCCTGTTCTCCAGTAGTCACCTGAGGATTTATGCATCCATTAATAGCTTCCCAAGCTGCATGTCCTGGGAAGGCTACACAGCCTCTGTGCCCCAGCCCCTCTCTACGTAACATGGATTAAATGGTTAGTGGCCGGTATGTAATGTATGCACCATTTCCTGGGGTCTGTTTATATGCACCATTTCCTGGTGTGGCAGGTGGACTCCACAGAGAAAGTGGGTTCAGGGCCATGTCCCCACCTGAAGGCAGCTCAGACAGGCACATGCATGAGTTTTCAGTAAGCCTCAGATCGACCCTGGCTTAGGGCTGGAGGCAACAAAGGCTCCCTCTAGCTGACCCCATCCGGTGTACCACACTCTATTCTTAATAACATCTTTTATTGATTTTGTAATGAAAAATAGACATTTATTTGAGAGTTAATGCTTGTACCAGTGCCTTCCCTCTGAGATTGCATGGAATATACACTTATAAACACCCACCAAAGGTCTGCAGGGAGCACACCAAGGTCAGTCTTGGGTGTTCCAGAAAAATTCTGTGCCTACCCTGAGGACTAGAAGAAGCTGGGTTCCTGTTAAAGCAGTGGTCCTGGCTTCCTCCTAAGAGCTGGTTTGATGGCCCTCCTGGGAGGTGTGCGGCTCATCTGGGAGTGAGTGGAGGAGCCAGAGGCCGCTGGAGGCTACAGAGATGATGGATTCTCATCAGAGAGGCAATCCTTTCTGCACATCAGCTGGCTTCGAATGAAAACAGCTGCACAGCTGCTGGGTGTTGCCGCTCAGAGGCCTTTGTGATTCTTGGTAGCATCAGAATGTACTGAGTTCGATACCATGGCAGCGGCCCGCTGGGCCCTGAGCCAGGAAAACAACAGATTAATATTTGGAACCAGAAATTACCCACTACTGGGAGACTGATTAGGTCCCTGATCTAAGCTTGTTCTATAGATGTACACACAGGCATGGGGCTCTGGGCTGCAGGGAGAATGGGCAAGCCTGAGCCCAGGCCCTCCAACTCTTGACTTGCATGTGTGTGTGTGTGTGTGTGTGTGTGTGTGTGTGTGTGTGTGTGTGTGTGTGTGTGTGTGTCTGTGTGTGTGTCTGTGATGGGAGGAGAGGCAGGGGCTGAGGGAAGTTTCAGCACTCACTGTAGCTCACTTCCTCTCCTTAGCAGGACAGAGGACAGAGGCCACCTAGGACTAGCCCCATCGGCCTCCAGAGGCACTGAACAGATGAGGAGCTGTGATACTGTGGGCCTTTCAGCATCTGTTGCCCTTAGTGAGCAGGGCTGTGCAGTGAAGGGCATGGGCCCCATGGTCACGTACTGAGTTCTGGGCCTGAGTCAGGGGCTGCCTAGGACTGGGGTGCCACAGGCCCTGCTCTTATGGACCTCACAGGAGAGGACAGAGAGGAACCAAGTATCCCTGGTTCCCAGAAGCAGCCTAGTGTGGCAGGGGGCAGCTACCCTGTTCTTGACTCTTTCCTCTGACCCCTATAGCTCCCAAGACTGTGATTAAAGTCCCTTGTTCCTCCATGCTCTTCCAACCCTTGGGGTCCCAGCTGGCCAACCCTGAAGTATGAGGAACACGGGTCTGTTCAGGGCTGGTGATAGAGCCTAGCCAGCCTGGAGAGGCTCTCCCTCCTGTTCCAGTCAGCATCGCCAACGCCTTGAGGTCTCCTTTTCACGTATGCAGGTTTTGGGGCGTAAGGCTGTGGAAGCAGGACACAGGAGGAATGAGTTACACTGTCCTTGAGAGCAGTCATATACCTGGCTTACCATTCAGGTAGGGGGAGACCTGGCTAGACTGAGTTCTGGGCATCCTTCATGCCCTAGCCCAGGCATGCATGGAGTAGGCTTTACAATGGAACCCATAAGGCCTTTGTCTATGTTACCAGACGTCCTTTAGGACCTAGCTCAAATGCCACCTGTCCCAGGGAGTCCTCCTGGTGTCCTTTCCTGGTTTCCCAGTGTGCCTTGCCCTCCCCTCCTGGCCACAGGGGAGGCCTGCAGCCGGAAGCTGCTTCTCACTCTGAGACAGGCTCTTAGACGGAAAGAGGTGCTGTGCAGGCAGGGCAAGGCCAGTAGACTCTGATGCCTGCTTCCTCTCTACCCAGACCAAGCCTCTGACAGGGATGTGCAGGACACAGACGTGCCACCTACCTGGGTCAGCAGTGCCTGGCTTCCTCCTTGAGGTAGTGATGACCTGGTTTTCATTCATCATCTGTATGTCCTGGTCTTCCTCTGGCTTACTGCAGGAGGAGCAGACAGAAGGCCCATCAGCCTCCAGGTCAGGTCCCTGCCATCCATCCTCATTAGGGCTGACTAGGGGTATACCTGATGGTGTGTTTCTCCTGGTGACAGAAGTCAGTGTCCTCGGCAAAGAGGATGGTGTGGTGGGGCACGGTAGGCTCACATGTGGGCAGGATGCCCCCAACTAGGTGGCTCACCATGGCAAGAATGCCATTGTACACCAGCAAGTCATCCACCAGCAACTGAGGGAGAGAACAGGAATGGGCCCCGCTCCCTCCCACATGTGCCCCACCCCCAGCAGTGTGCCCCTCTGTTGTCCCAAGCCCAAGCTCACTGAAGACTATGTTGACAGTAGGCCCTCCCCCACACTGGCATGAAGGGTAGGTGCTGTCCCCTTGGGCTGCAGCTTTGGAAGCTGAGGCTTCAGTTTCACAGCACTGGGTGACCAAGTGTAGAGATGGAGGCAGACTCAATCTCTGGCCCCCGTGGCTTCTGTCTCTCCATCTGGCCACCCAGTTGCCCCGCAAAGCTGTGTGATTCTAGAGGGAGCCCTGAAAGCAACATCAAGTCCAGGGCCAAGTTCAGGGCTTGCTTTGGATTATTTCAAAACTGTTCTGAATTCACAGCTGGGTGGCAGGTTTCCCTGCTCTGAGGACCAGGCATTTCCAAAGTTGCAACTGAAGACAGACACCGAACTGCAGCAAATGGCAACTGCCCACAGTCTAATCCCCAGAGAGCACAATGACCTCCCACACCAGCTAGTGAGGACTCACACCAAACTCCTTCACCCCTCGTTGAGGTGTTTTCGTGTAATTCCACAGTTTGATCATTGACACAGTGGTGGGCAGATCGAAAATGACATACACCCGGTTCACCTGTCAGAGAGCAAAGCTAATTAAAGCAGCTGTGTTTGGAAACAGAGCTGTGGGCTAGGCCCAGAGCACCAGGGCAGGAAGCTGGCCCAGGTGCCAGTGTCGACACTCCCCATGTGGGAAGTCTCAAGTTCCATGCCTCTTCTCCTCAGAGCCCATTTTGAGTCAAGTCACGTGTGGTTGCGTTTGGAACAAACTGCTGAGCTGGCTCTGGGAGGGCCTGCTGCCTCCTGCTGCTGTGGCCCTCATTTAAATACTGGTCCAGAACTGAGAGCAGCCTGGCCTTCTATTCCTCAGGTCAAGCCCAGGATGGTCCCCACTTGCAGAGCATCTCCCCACCAAACAGCGTGCATGGTCCTGACCCATTTATCCTTTCCCAGAGTTACAGAGGAAAAGCCAGAGTCCTGTGCACTCCAACACCATGGTTTCTTCCAGCCCATGTCTGCTGGGGATACCAAATGGCTAGCGCTCAGCCCCAGATCAGCATGAAATGAACCAATGCAGCAGGCTCAGCAGCACAAAGTCCCCCTCCTCACCTGGAAGGCCAACCAAAGAACTGAGCGTGAGGTGAGACGGCTTGAAGCTCACAATGACCTGGAGACAGTGATGGCTGAGGGGGGCGGGGGGGGAGTCCTGCTCAGACCCTGAGATTCCCACTAGGAGAATGACAGTGGCCAGAGGTGGGCAGTGAACTCCTTCCTGCTTTTGGCTGGGGTCTAAGGGCTACAGGGGCTGTGTGGACCCCTTTGCACAGGTTGGCCCTGTGGTCTTTGGGAGTTGTTTCCTCCTCTGTGTGGAAAATGTCTATCTTATACTCAGTTACAGGAGTGGGAAAGGGACCCCAGATCCCACCACATTCTGCTGACAGGCTCTGACCCTGAGGTGGAGGGTGCTGATGGCCTATACCCTCTCCTGGACCTTCCTCCCTCTCTGCGATGATGGATCAGGCTCACTGCAGGGTTTGAGAGCTGGGAAAGGCAGTCGGTGGTAAGAATGACTGACTTGCTGACTGGGGCCAGAGTGAGGGCAAGGTGGCCACACTGTGGCCATAGGCAGTGATCTAAGGAACAGAAACAGGCAAAGGAGGGGGCAAATGGGGAAGATGCCAGGCTGCAGTGGGTTGCAGAAGCCTTGACCAAAAGAGGCAGAGAGATGCACACGAGGCCAGTTGGTCCTGCCCTCCAGCAACTGTGCAGGGAGCCCTGACTTCAGGCTCCCTGGGGCTCCTCACACCTCTGGCACCTTTTTGACTAAAGTCCACGGAGTCAGAGAAGGAACCGTGAGCCTGGAAGGGCTACACCAGAGCTGGCAGCCACAGCTGGCACCTTTCTGATGGCCCCCAACTGTTTCAGCTGTCACTGGGCACAGGGGCAAGTGCCCCTCCAACCCCAGGGCCAGGTACCCACCAGGCCAGGCAGGATGGGGGCCAGCCACATGTGCCTGCCATCACTGGTGTTGTTGACTTGGTCGATAAGCTTGTCGGGGGTTCGCACGTCCCCGCATACACCCTCAAGTGCATTCACACTGTCCGGGAAGGCGGCGATATCTGAGGGGTAGGTTAAGCTGTCGTAACCCAAACTCATATGCTGTGCACAATGAGTCACCCTCAGGGCCGCTGTCAGGCTGTCAGCCCTGTGTCTCAGGAGATGCTGGGCTGGCGTCCTACACTTTTGCAGGCTGGGAAATGACAGTGAAAATAGATGCATTCTATTTTCTAAGAAAGCGGGGTTGTGGCCAAGGGGAAGGGACTCTGTGTGGGGCTAAGGGGTCAAGTTTAAAGTCAGGGACCACAGGTGGGATGGCTGGAAGTGAGGGGTTTGCTGAAGCACAGATAGGGATTATAGTGCTGCCACTGCTCTGAAGCACAGGTCACACGCACTTGGGCAGGCAGGTGACTCTGGCAGGTCACAGCCTTGTCAGGTCTGTCACCCTGGCCCAACAAGAGCTGATTAGAGCAGGGACCTCAATGTGCGTGTGCAGAATCGGGGTCCAGTTCTGTCACTGTGACAGAGGAAATCTCTGTCAGGAAATCTCAGGTGAGCCACTGGGCACCACTTATCCGGCCACCTCATCTGGGACAGGGGCCAAAAACTTCTATGCTCTGAGATGGGCAGAAGTCAGAGGACACTGGCTGTGAGCACTCTTGGTGACATTAGTGGAGCATACAGACCCAGGAGCCATTCACGAAGTTATGAGGAGGACAATAACTCCAGAGACACCCAGGACCCCAGGCAGACACAGGACAAGCTTTGGGGCTGTGCTGGCATTTCCCGACCTGGAGGGCCAGAGATCACACACTCAAGGATGCTACTGCTAAGCACGTGACAAAGAAGACAGGCAACAGAATTCAAAGCTTTACAACTGGGCTGTGTGACCTCAGGTAAACAGGTCTCCAGCTCTTCCTCTGGACAATGAGGACTCCAGAATATTCTGTTCACAAGATTTCTGTGGGTGCATGGGGCATATTCCTGCAGGGCATATTCCTGGCACACAAGAAGCCCTCGGGAAGCACTGAGTTTGGGGGGCTGATAGACAACAAGAACTTCAGGAGTCAGCACTGGGGAAAACTGAAAAGGCGTCCATGAGGTTTAGTCACTGTAACTCCACATGACCAAGGGCCTCGCATTGGCACTTCTCAAGTTAAGTTCCAGAGGCTGGTATTGCATTAAAATTATCTATGACCTCTGGATAATTGAGACAGTTGATTAGCTTGATCTGTTTGGGAGGCATCCAGGCAGTGGGACCGGGTCCTGTACTCAGTGCATGAGTTGGCTGTTTGAAACCTGGGGCTTATACAGGGACACTTGGCTCAGCCTGGGAGGAGGGGACTGGACCTGCCTGAACTGAATCTACCAGGTTGAACTCAATCCCCAGGGGAGTCTTTGCCCTGGAGGAGATGGGAATGGGGGGGGGGGGCTGGGGGGAAGGCGGGGGGGGCAGGAGGGGGGGAGAACAAGGGAATCCATGGCTGATATGTAGAATTAAATTAAATTATAAAATAAAAAAAAGAATCAAAAAATATCTATGACCAAACTGAAATCTTTCAGAACTCCCTGGACCAATCAACAGGTCCAGCATGGGCACACCATGAACAAAGGGTCCCCCAGTAATACACTCCTCTCCCACTGAGTTCTCCTGCAGACTCTGTCAGAGGCTTTTTAGAATACCAGGTGCCTGTGCCCTCTGAGAAGGGCCTGTGCTGAGCAGGGATCTCCTCACACTCTCAACCATGGGACTCTGGTCTGCAGAGAACCAGTTATAGTGGCCTTGGCAAGCATGGCTAAGAGCAGCTCTAAGGGTCCAGTGGCATCATACCATACCGTCATAACCATCACCCACCACCACCACCACATTATTATAACTACCATAATTAACATCACCACAACCATCATTATCATCACCACCACCACCATCATCAGTCACCATCACTATCATCATCAATCACCATCACCATCATCACCATCATCACCACCAGCATCAGATCTTCCATTTTGTTTTGTGACATGGCAGTTCAGACCGGCTCAAACTCACAGCTATCTGCCTGTCTCTGCCTCATGAGTGCTAGGATTAAAGGCGTGCACCACCATGTCTGACTATCATCTGCTCTTTTGAAATAGGGCCTTGCTATGTAGTTCAGGCTGCCCTCAAAACCATGCTGGCCGCACACAGGCAAAAATCCTTCTGCCTCCACCTCCTGAGTGCTAGAATTACAGACTTGGGATCCTGCACCCGTCTCCCAGCAGCTTTTTCCATGCCGGCTCCTGCTCCCAGCAGAAAGGATACTGTTCTGGGACAATGGGATCCTCTCCCCATGCTCATCGTACAGCTCCAGCCCTGTGAGGCCGATGTAGTAGGGGTCACCCCAGCTGGACAGCAGCTGGAACTGGAAAATGACTGTGGCGGTGGTTAAGGAAGAGAAAAGAAAGCCACAGAGTGGCAGAGGTGACAGGGGCTCTTCTTGTTTGTTGACGGAAGAGTCTCTCTCCCAGAGATGGTTTTCTGTCAAAAGGAACACAGCATCACATTCGCCACACCACCTGCCCTGGGAGTGGACAAGAAGGAATAGTCCTAGGACGGACAAGGCGAGCAGATGGTGCTGGGTGGGACACTCCTGTCTCATGCCTCAGTTTCCCTGGTTATAAAATGATTAGAACGAGAAATCTCTTCCCTCCTCTGTGTCTTTCAAGTTCATGGGAACAAGCATGTTAGGGGTGGGTGGGGAAACAGCCTCAGATCTGGCTGCAGCAGAATGATTCCTACTGACAAGGTCCATATGCATAAGGCGATACCTGCCCACCCTTGATTTGATCTTCCCAGTGCCAGTTTCTAGGAGCAGGAGTGGAAGAGGTTCTGAGAGCCCAGGCACATGCCAGGCAGCCACAGGCAAAGGCACTGCTTCCTTCCGGATCTAGACCCCTCCGAGAGATCAGGGCAGGTTAGTTGACCTCTCTGATTGCTTCTTTTGTTTTTTTGTTTTTAGCTTTTGGCTTTCCTTTTTCTCTTTTTTAAAGAGACAGCGTCTCACTGCATAGTTCAAGATGGTCTAGTACTCATGATCCTCCTGCCTCCAGCATGCCCGGCTCCTGTGATTAGTTTTCATGGCTGGGAAGAGGGGCTGCCATTGCAGCCTGCTCCCAGGGCTGATGCAATGAGGTGACACTAGGAAGGAGGGCTCTTGCTGCCTCTGCCCTTGCCTTCTCCCTGCCAGGTCCCTGGGTCACCTGTCTCTTTTCCAGTCCCTCTCAGCTGGGTCCTTTGTGCCACCTCCACAACCCGTCTTTCAGGAGGTGATGGGACCCGTGCTGCTGCCTTCCTTAGCTTTGCTAGCTACACTGGAACATGCAGCACTCCAGCTGCCTAGGGGAAGGATACAGCCACAGGGCATGAGTGGGGCCTCGTAGTCCATGCTGGCTCGCTCCAGGCTCTTTGAATCCAGCCTGGAAAGAGATTGAAACAGCACCATGAGCCCTTCTGTTCCAGGGTCATCAAGAGACACTCTTCAGCCATGGACTGAAGATACAGCAGTGCAGGGGCTCCTGTGTGAGCTCCCCTTTGCCCAGGGGATGCATGTGTGGGCGGCAGTGGGGGACCCAGCTCCTTTCTGTTACAGACCCTTGCAATCCTCAGAGTAGCCCAGAGGTGGGGACACATGGATGCAGACACCTGGACAGAGTGGGGAAGCCACTTGGAAAAGCCACATAGCTGGCGGGTGCTTGAGTGGGATGTGCCTCTGGGGTCACTCTCTCAACCACACCCTTGCTCTCCTACAGGAGCAGTCTGCTAGGCTGAGGGCTAGGTGCTGCTGATGGGGCAGGGTGCGGGAGTGTGACAGGCCATTTGGATGAATACAGGTCAGAGGAGGCCTCTCACAGCAGTCAAGCTGGGCATAGCAAAGGCCCTGGAATGTAGGCAGGATGAGGACAAGAAGAGAAAAGAAACAGAGGGGAAGCCCTGAGCACTGTCGGCTTCACGATCCCCAGTCCAGGCCTCAGTTTCCACTCTGTGAAATAGGTATAAAATTCCAGCTTCCAAATGCAGATTCTAAGAGACAGGAAGATCTCTGTGAGTTCAAGGCCAGCCTAATCTACATAGTGAGTTCTAGGCTGGCCAGGGCTAGAGACAACTATGACACTGCCCTCCCTCCACTTCTCTATTCCCTTCTTGTGCTATGCTGCACAAGGATACGATTACAGTTTTGCCACTGGGGAAGGGAGCTCTTTTACTTCTCTATTGTGGCCTTTGGTGCTCAGACATTGGGAGCTGTAAATGGGTAAAACTTACTCGGTTTACACTTTGATGCTGGAGACCAGGCCAGGACATCCTGGCAAACCCAAATGAGAGTTTCCCACCTGCTCTTTTTCTGGACTGGGGCTGGGGAAGAGGAGTCGTTTCTGGAGAACACATGTGGCTGCAGCTCCAGCCCTGAGGGTGCACACACAAAGGACACTGGTGGCCCAGTCCATACTCCCTCACCTCCTGGTGGGTGCTGGTGACAGCCGGGTCTGCAAGTAGTCCCCAAAGAGGATTTCTTGTGCAAAATCAAAGTGGCAATTGCCAGGTCCCTTTCGGATAAGAAAGCCTTCTGCAGGAGACACGCACAAGCCATCCAGGGACACATGGGCGATTTTGACCTAGCAAAGGAGACACAGCTTGCCTGAGGCCTAAGACAGTGGATGGCTTTTCTACCACGCCAGCCTGGCCTGAGTTCCAGGGACAGTCATGTTCCATTTCGGACACAATGCTAGGGCGGGCACAAGATACCTGGAGTAAGGCCCCTGCCCAAAGGATACTTACCTGTGCTTCCTATCCATGTGTCTCAGTCCCAGGGGAGGCATGGGACTTGGTGGGGGACCCCAGGCAGCAGTGGCAGTAGCCTGTGGCAGTATGGTGAGATGGTCAAGGGCACTAGCTCAGGAGCACAACCTCTGCCTCCAGTGCTGTGTAGACCTCCAGCCTCCCTTCATCTCCCTTCCCACCTGGGAGAGGGGCACAACCTCCATCTTTCTGGGTACATAACAGAGACCCAGCTGGTCCCTCTGACAGGTAGTGGCACTGTGCTCACTGAGAGCTTGCACACACACATATACACACACATACACACACACACACACACACACACACACACACACACACACACACACACACACACGTGCACACACTGTCCAGGCAGGAATTTTCTAGCCGTGCTGCTGGGGTCCACCAGCAAACTGTAAAGGCTACAAGCATTCTGAGGCTACCTGCCACCTCTGCCTTTCCACCAGCATGAAAGAGAGTGTGGCTTCTGTGCTTGACAGACTGAGACCAGACTCTAGCTGTGTAGTTCCCAAGACAGTGGCAACCCTCTCCCAGCCTTCCTTAGAATCCTGAGAGGCGGGGCACTTAGGGAGGCAGGGTGGGAACCTGATGAGATGAGGAAGGCACACATTGCCTCATAGCACCCTCCCCGGCGCTCAATGGACAGCAGGCCCAGAGGCGACACTAAACCCTGGACTGTGTGGGAAGGGGACCCACAGTCACAGAAGAAGCAAGCCCTCCCTGCAGTTCCCCAGGCTGCCCTGGGCTGTGGGCTAGGTCTGCTGTGTGCAAAAGGAAACACAGCTTGTTCTCTCCCTGGATGTCACCCCTTCCCGCCCTCCCCCCACCCCCCATTTGAAAGGTTCTGGAGGATTTATGCTCCTCTCCAGCACCCACACCAGCCATTCATCATGCTGCCTCCCTGACAGTGGACTCCGCTCTGCCCAGCTTACCCCTCGGTAGGTGTCCTCGGGAGATTTATTGTAGTTCCAGAGGCGCAGGCCAGCAATGCTTTGGGCTCTGTCAAAGTGGATCCTAACCACATGGTCCAACCCAGGGGAAAAGGGGATCAGCCACATGTGCTCATCCTCGGTGGTGATGTTCATGCCGTCAATTAACCTGCAGGCAACGAGGACAGATCAGCAAGATGGTGGGAGGTCTCCAGAAGGCCCGCTTTCCTCACCCACCCGTGTCTTGGGAGGTGGGTGAACAGTGAAGTCAAGCAATGATATTTCAGAAGCAGTAAAAACAGTTTATGCTCATCAAGGTGCTGAGAGGCACTCATCCTCACCAGGCTAACAGACAGGTGTGTCCCCCTTGGGAATCCCTCAGCCCAGGGACCCCAGGGTGGGAAACTTGTGCTAATGACTACTGTTCCTCACACTAGGAAGGCTGGCTGTGGAAATAAGCTCTTCACAGCTGTGATGCAGGTACTCTAGGATGTGCCGTGGCTAACAGGAAAAACGACACTCATGAGGTGAGTTTTGGCCAGGCAGGCAGACCACGGGCAGCAGGGACCAACTCACGCTGGCAGTGAGGTCATGACCTTGGCGTCAGTGCTCAGAAGGGGTGCCCTGGGGTGGGAGGTGGACTTTCTCTCTATTGTCCCAGTGTTCTGAAAGATGTAGGGGTACAGTTGAGGGAAGTGCATCCCAGCTCTTTTGGTGAGGTCTCCAAAACACGAGGAACCCAGGCAGACCTAGGCCAGGGACTAGTGCCAGAAGAGGCAGGTGGCTCCGTACTTGTGTTGAGCCCAACCTGCTTGGTTAGCCCCAGGTCTAAGTGCCCCAGGAAACCCCAGCCAGCAGCAAGGCTTTCCTAATCGGTTACCTCAGCCCCACTGCATCTGTCCCTGCCTCAGTCTCTTCAGTCTGGACCCAACCTTTGTCCTTTGAGTGGCATGGCCACTTGAAGACCTGGCCCCAGAGACAATTGGCCCCGCCCCACACCACCTTTAGACCCTTGGGGGGCCACTGTCCTGTGAGTAACTCAGGCTGTGGACACAATTCCTTTATCTAAACTCAACTTTTCCCCTTACTGTTTGATAGTTTGAGGTTTAGAATAAATCTAAGTGTTCATCCACGGAGGTAAAGCGTTCTCTCTCCTGTGCTCTAAAAGGCTGTTATTAAATTGATGGATGGTGTGTCTTACAATTGCTGGCATGTTAAAAACTGAGGAAATTCGGCAGGCCAACCCTGCTGTTTGTGAAGGAAGCTGGCTGCTGCGGGACTGCTGTTTCCTTCCAAAGCAATTACCTCCGTCTTGGAGACTGGCCGCCAGAAAGACTGCTGCAGGCTTTGGGGAGAGGGGGACACCGAAGATGGATTGGCAGAGAGGCTGGTAGCAAAAGAAGCCTCCTCCCTGGGCAGTCACCTGGTTCTGTCCTGAGACACCCAGTAGTAACAAGCCTCCTTCACGCTAGATCGGGGTCTCTAAACAGTATGGCTACCACTAGGACCCTGTCATTGCAGGGATATGGTGGAGGCCAGGTTGGGGCAAGAGGGACAAGAAGGGCCTGGGCCATCCTGTCATATCAGAAGGCTGAGGAGGGTGGGCACTGGGTAGTAAATGCTTGCCCTCCATGCCAAAGGCTCTGGGTTCCATCCCCAGAACTTCAAACAAATGAAAATAAATATTGCAAACAAATACATAAATGGACACAGGCACTCCCAGAATCTGAGACCATCAGCAAGGATAAAATCAGAAGAGATGGCTTAAGGACAGCCCCCATGCCCCAGCAGTGGATGGCCAACACCCATGCCCAGCAGTAGATGGCCAGCACCCATGCCCAGCAGTAGATGGCCAGCACCCATGCCCAGCAGGGGGATGGCCAGCACCCATGCCCAGCAGTGGATGGCCAACACCCCATGCCCAGCAGTGGATGGCCAGCACCCATGCCCAGCAGTGGATGGCCAGCACCCCATGCCCAGCAGTGGATGGGCCAGCACCCATGCCCAGCAGTGGATGGCCAGCACCCATGCCCAGCAGTGGATGGCCAACACCCATGCCCAGCAGTGGATGGCCAGCACCCATGCCCAGAAGTGGATGGCCAGCACCCATGCCCAGCAGTGGATGGCCAGCCACCCATGCCCAGCAGTGGATGGCCAGCACCCATGCCCAGCAGTGGATGGCCAGCACCCATGCCCAGCAGTGGATGGCCAACAGAAAACAAACTCAATGTAGTCTTTGGAGGTTCTCTGGCTCATGTTTTGTCAGGGTTGGGCTTTTGTTTGTTTTGTTTTTTTAAACTTGCAGGTCCTTTGTGTATATGTTATGGCTTCCAGTTGTCTTTTATAGGATTCCTGTGTGTGAATGTGTATGGCTCTGTATCTACACGACATTCTTATGCTTTTCTTTGGCTCTTCTGTTTGTTTATTTTGTCCTGTTCCTATTTGTTTGTTTTTGTTTTATTATTTTATTATTATTCTTTAGATCCCGATTTGTTTCCTAAGGAGAGACAAAAAGGGTGTAGATCCGGATGGGAAGGGAGGTGGGGAGGAACTCAGAGGAGTTGGGGGAGGGGAACCATAAACAGAATGTATTGAATGAAAAAAATCTTGTCTTGTTTTTGTTTGTCAAGAAAGGTTTCTCTCCGTAGCCCTGGCTGTCCTGGAACTCACTCTGTAGACCAGACTGGCCTCGAACTCAGAGATCTGCCTCTGGAGTGCTGAGATTAAAGACATGTACTACCACACCTAGCTGAAAAAAATCTGTTTTCAATAAAAGAAAAACATACAAACAAGCAAACAAACAAACACCAGAGGAGATGAGTGGGTAGCATGCTTCTGTAATCCCAGCACTTGGACCTGAAGCAGGAGATCTTGAAGTCTGGTTGGTACACACTGAGACACTCTGTCTTAGAAAATAGTACCATGAGTGGCGGAGGGGCACTCCTCCAGAATGAAGAGAGCTTATAGAATGGGAAAAATGTTTATCAGTTACATATAAGACAGGATTAATATCAACATACATAAATAACAAAAATCAAACACCCTAAACCCAAGACATCCAATCAATAAATGGACTAATGAAGTGAGTAGACAATTCTCAAGAGAAGAGATACAAATGGCCAACAAATATTTGAAAAAACATTCAGCATCCCTAATGACCAGGGAAAACTGCTTTGAGAATCTATCTCGCCCCACAAAGAAAACAAATGACAACCAAAGCTGGGGAGAATGTGGGGAAAGAAGGTCCCTCATTCCTGCTGTTAGGAGTCATAGAAATCATTATAGAGGTCTCTCAAAACCCTGAAAATAGACCTACCATATGACCAAGCTGTAAGTCTCCCAGGTATATACCCAAAGTCAGCATACCAAGAAATACTTGCATATTCATGTTTACTGCTGCAGCATATATGGGCAGGAAATGGACTGAGTCTAGATGTCCACCATAGATGAATGGGTAAAGTAACCTGGTGCATCCATAAAGAAAAATGTAACCATCATGGCATATGCAGGAAAAAAGACACAACTAGGAATGTTAAGAGAAACAAGCCAGACTAAGACAAATGCTGTGTGTTTTCTCAAATATGGAGCCTAAACCTTACATTATGTATCGGGGTACCTGTGCATTTATATCAAAAAACTAGAAAGGGAATTGCTGGAGGAAGGGAGAGGTCTTAAGATGGGGATAGAAGCATAATGGGACACTGAAAATAGGGCGGCAGAAGTGACTTAGCTGGGAGAAGAAAGGAAGCTAACTGGAGAGGGGACAGGGAAGGATAGTCAGGGAGGGGACGAGTAAGAACAAGTGCAATGGTGTGTGTGTGTGAAGTTGCCCTAATGAAACATGTTGCTTTGTAGTCTAACCTAAAAAATAAAAATAAGTGAAGGGAAATGAGACAATGAGAAAAGGAAGTCCCCTGAAGCTCGAGGACTTCTCAGCCAGTGGCACACATTTCTACCTGGACCACTACTCACAGATGAAGGTGTGACAAGGACATTGAAGGGTGTTTGCATTGTCAAGTACTTCCTGATTAGAGATATGCACTGAAGTGTTTCAAGACGACATTATGATTGGGCAGGAGGCTGTCAGGATTTCTGTGGGGTAGCAACTGGGTGACAGGGATGCACACTCTGGGCAGGTATGAGTTTCTCCTGCTGCTGGCCAGGAGTAGCTTGTAGGCTCAGGTCTAGGTCCTCCAGTTGACCTATCAGGATCTACAGGCCAGGGTGGCCCCAAGCAGTCAGTGCCAGGAAGGGATGAAGTCCACAGTGAAGGGCCACCATAAAGGACACAGCCAGGGCAGGGGGCTGCAATGTTATCACCCTACTCCCAACCTGTAATCATGAGGATTATTTCTACAGTTCTATGGATGGAGAAACTGAGCCATAGGAGACGCCTAACTCAGCAGGTAAGTGTATCCCGGGCTAGAATATCCTGTGGTTTGTGTTCAAATCATGACTCCACTTAACCAGTCTGGGTACCTGGGGCCACTTCCTGACATCAGCTTCCTCCTCTATACATAGGGACAACATCAATGATTCTTAGTCTGTTAGTCGCTTTCATGGATGGACACCTGCAATCTCCTAACAGCCCAGTGCCTGGCACTTAATACTCCAAAATGGCACCTGCACTTCTGGCTATGTTGACCTCACTGTCACAGCTGTGAGGTCAGGAAGCTTAAAGAGCTTTGAACTCCCATCCCTCAAACGCTCCTTGACTCTTAGTTAATTCACATAGCTGTTGTACTGGCTGGGTTTGTGTGTCATCAGAGAGGAAGGAGCCTTAGTTGAGGAAATGCCTCATGAGATCCAGCTGTAAGGCATTTTCTTAATTAGTGACCAATGTGTAACAGCCCAGCCAATTGTGCGTGGTACCATCCCCTGGGCTGGTGGTTCTGGGTTCTATAAGAAAGCAGGCTGAGCGGGCCAGGGGAAGCAAGCCAGTACGCAGCACCCTTCCATGGCTTCTGCATCAGCTCCTGCCTCCAGGTTCCTGCCCTGATTGAGTTCCTCCTGACTTCCTTTGATGATAAACAGAAATTTTAACCCTTTCCTCCCCAACTTCCTTTTTGGTCATGGTGTTTCTTTGCAGCAATAGAAACCCTAACTAAGACAGCTGTCCAGAGCAGGAGGGGAAGTGCCAGTCTACGAGTGACAGGTACTGTGGATGGATGCTATAAAAAGCTTGTCCATTCAGCCTGGTCTTGGTATCCAGAATGTGTAGGAAGCAGAGCAGCCATAGTCACCTGCAGAGACTGTCTTTTCACTTTCCAGTTTACAGAGGGGAGAGGCCTAGGCAGGCATGTGCAAAGCAGAGTGGGTCACACCGAGGCTGACAACTATGGCTGAGCGAGGCCCTAGCTGATGCCAGTGTGATATCCCAGCATGCAGCATCTGAGCTACACCAGCCCGACTTTGCAAGCTGCCTGCCCCTCAACAGGGGTCCCGTGTACAAAGGGCCACCTCTATTTCTTTTGGCTACATACCTTCCCAGGCAGTGTCTGATGTGTGCCTGATGCCTGGAACACAGAGCATGTCCCTTGACCCCGACTGCCACAGTCAAGCTTCTCCTACTTACTTGTCTAGGGTTCGGGAGTCATCAGTGTACTCCGGCAGGTCATTTAGGTCCCTGGGAGAGGCAGAGAGCTGGTGCGGGTGGATGGGCAGGGCCTGGCCATCCTTGCCCACGACTTCCAGGCCAGTGAGCCCTATGTAGTGCAGGTCCCCCCAGGAGGCTGTGAAGTTAAGGCGGAGGCCTGTGAGGGAAGGAAAGCAGCCAGTCACCACCAGAGGCTCTGGAGCCAGAAAAGAGCTGCCCTTCAGCCTCTCCACTCTCCCCTCATGAACCTTCTCTCTCAGGAGTCTTCAGGCCCAGACCACTGCCTACTCAGGACATAGCAGGCAGGAAACCCACACATGGCTGGGCCACCTCACACCATGCTTTGTGCCCTGTGAACTCCCTCGTGCTGTTTCACACTACAGTGTTCCTCTCCTGACTTCTAACTCCCCCTTGGTTCTACCCAGATGATTTTCCAAGTGTTCGTTTTTCTAGGCCTTTCTTCTACCGCAAGGCCCTTGCACATGCTGTTTCTGGTCTCTGGACTGTGCTCACAGCCTATCATGTCTCTGTATACTTCCTCTACCAAACTCTGGAGGCCACTACTTAGTAAATGCCCACGTGACCTGCCAGGTGCTAACTCCTTAAGGGAATGACCCCACTTGTTTTTCTAGACTATTATGTACCCACATACTGGCACAGTGCCTGGCATATAGTGGAGGCTCAGTGCCAGTGAATGCCTGACAGTAACTAAATGAGACAGTCACACCAGAACTGGACATTTTATGCAAATGGACTCCTCCTAGGAGCCCTCACTGCATTCAGGGTAAGGGAAGTGGCTGCTGACCCCATCTTTCCACCTCAGCTTTCACCCTACTTCACCAGAGACCATATCAGGAGACCTCCTGTGGCCCTGGGACACTGATGCCAGGTGACTCATTCCATTGCCCAGAAAGGTCCCCTTCTCTGGGTCTCTGGGTCACACCCTGTCACCCTGTCATATACTTGGCTGGAGTTCCTCCTTTCCCAGTAGAGCAGGGCCAAGCTCAGGGGCAATCCAACCATGGAGGTATCTGACCCGTTTTAATACCTGCCTGAGCTCTGAAGTTCAGCTCTTTGGGCTTCTGAATGACAGCATGGTGGGTGGATCTGGCAGAAAGCCTGGGTCATGAGGTGCTCCATATTTCTTACAGGAGAATCTGTGAGCCCAGCAAACTTCCAGAACACCCTGGGGGCCAGGCTGCAACCTCTCACCTCCCTGAACTCGACATCTTGTCCTGAGCCCTGTCATTTTCCAGCATCCTTTTGGTGACTCAGCCTTCAAACTTCCTCTCTGTGGTGCCGAAGTCAGCCTGAGCATCCAGGGGGCAGATGAGGACTTGGGTTCTAAGGAGCACTGAGCAGACTGCTCGTTATGTTCACATACCCTCCAGGGTGTGGAGCAAGTCAAGCTGGCTGCCCCTCTGGCCTGTGGCCCTGCCACTTTCCCACAGAGGTGGGCCAGCTTCTCCACTCTGAGTCTGGGCTGCAGAGTAGAATGTGGGCACAGCAGGCTGCCTCCTCTTCCTGTCCTGCACTGATGCCAAGGAAGCTCAGTCACCTGTTGCTCTGGCCAGTAGCAGCACATGCACGCAGTTGCTGGTCCACGTGCTGGCTGTTCAGAGGCATGAGCAGGCCAAGGGAGAACACCTGAGTGGCTCAGAATCATTGCCAGCACTGATGCCTGGATTAATTTAAGCTGTAAGAACAGTTAGCAAGAAGCCTGCCATGGCCATACAGTTTGTAACCAGTATAAGTCTCTGTGTTTACTTGGTCGGGTCTGAGTGGCTGTGGGACTGGCGGGTGACAGAGATTTGTCCTGACTGTGGGCCAGGCAGGAAAACTCCAACTATAGATGCCTGCAGAGCACTGCCTCCAGGCGCTCCACTGTGGATTTGTTCTGCAGCAAAAGCTGACTGATATAGTCCTTCTACTGGTCATGTTCAAATGGCATCTCTCGGCGATCTCCTGACAGTGCCCCCCACTCTCCTGCCCTTGTTCCACTTGTTTCCATCCTAACCTCAAGAGGTAGTCTGCATTAGTGCGCTTGTTGATTTCCTTGAGGCCAGCACTGACTGTTCTATCCTCAGAGCTAGAACAGCAGTGTCCAACAAATAGATGCTTAATCGAATTTTGTTTTGAAACCTCTGATTGATAGAAAAGTAGGTGGGTGGTCAGTGGATATGTCTTCCCTAATTTATAGTGAATGATAAACGAATACTCACTGATCGTCTGTATGTGCCAACTGTGGTTTTAGAAGTAGAGATGTGAGGGAAATAAGAGTGAGTCTCAGCGTGAGCAGTGCTCATTTAGCAGTCAATAGACACCTGGCAAATGCTGCGTACCACAGCTGTACACCGCTGCATGCCCAATCAGAAGGATGGGATGGGGTGGAGTGTGGCAGAGTAGGAACAGGGTATTTAGGGAGGGGAGGTGGCATCTGGGCTGGGACCTGCATGCAGGAAGAGGCATGCTATGTTGCACTTCTAAAGAACATTCTAGATTGAGAGAACAAGTTGGGCCTACATGTGAAAGCAGCTGGCCAAGGGAGGAGAGGAGTAAGACTAGAAAAGGAGGCAGGGCTCAATCCCACGTGGAAGCTGAGATGTTGATGACATAGCAACGGGAAGTTACAACAGGTTACTTTTTCTGTTTGCTTTGCTGAGATAAGATCTCTCTTTGTGATCTAGAATGGCCTCGGAACCAGTGATCCTCCAGGCTTAGCCTCCCGAGTACTGGGACTGCAGGTGTGCACCACCATGGTGGCCTATACATGGCACCAGGACAGTGGTGTGGGCCGAACTGTGTCTTGGAAGGACTTCAGCACGACTGTAAAGGGAGCCAGGCAGGGAAGACACTGGTGCTGAGAGTGACCTCATCGAGGGTGGTCACAGTGGGAGAGGGCAAGGTCTGCTTAGGAGGCAATGGAGCCCAATGGTTTGAACATAGAAGGACAAGAAGGGATTGATCCAGGTGACAGGGTGGGGTGGGGAGTATCTGGGATGGAGAAGGCCCGGATGGGGAGGGAGTAAATTGTGAAGGGAGGGACAGGGAGAGGTGGAAATGCCACCTCTCCCTGGTAACGAGCCTTTCCCATGCCTGCAGTCCCTTTGTGTCTGGCAAGAGGCACCTGATCGCATTGATCCAGGACTCTGAATGCAACGGCTCTCCTTGTGAGCTGATATCCATGTTCCATATTCATTTTCCTTGCGTGCATCAATTAGTATTTATACAAATGGAAATTAATTTTGTTATTTCTCTCATGCTCTGGCCCTCTCGACTTCTTCCCTATTCATCGTGGCTGATATTTGCAAAACTTCCCAAATGAGTGTCATCTGCAAATTAGCAAGTCATAGATTCCCTTTCAAAGCAAGAGGATTGGCCACGTTTACCCACTGCTGCCCCCCTTCCCCGCCCCAGGACTGCTTTATTAAAGTGCACACATTGCTGAGCAGGTGGAGGATGGAATGGGATGGGGGTTAGAGAGAAGAGATGTAGGAACCCTGGAGCTCTAGGCTCAAGTGGGAGGGAATGACCCAGCGGAGAGGTCTAATGCTTTCCTAGCAGGTACAAAGTTCAAAAGTCACAGTGTTCTACTCCAGGGCCAACCTCCCCAGCCACTGCAGTGGCATTTCTGAGAAAGACTGGGTTGGTTCAGTGCAAAGGACATTGGTAAACAGCCTTTGGGATAAACTAGCGGGTAGACAGGACAGTGGTGCCTTCTGCCTGGCAGCACCTGCACCTGCCTTCCTCTTCCAGGGAGACGTCCTGGCTCAGCAAGGTTGTCTGTGCAGCTGACCACTCTTAACCAGGCTACAGGGACAGCCAACAACCCAAGTCTGGCCAGATATGGTTTTCATATCTCCTACCTGTCCATCTCCACCATGGTGAGGCACATAATTGATTTATGGACAGGCCTGAGACACAAGCTAGACCCAGAGAATTAATTCTGGAGCTATATCTGGGCAATAGAAGTGGCGTCAGCTCTGGGGTTGCTAGTAATGGGTAGATATGAGCACAAGGCCCTGGTGCATGGCCCACCCATGAGCCCCTGGTGCATGGCCCTCCCATCATAAGACCCTGGTGCACGGCCCTCCCATGAGACCCTGGTGCATGGCCCTCCCATCATGAGACCCTGGTGCACGGCCCTCCCATGAGACCCTGGTGCATGGCCCCCATGAGGAAGAACAGGAAGCAAACAGGGTAGAAAAACAGACAGCAAGTCTCCATGGTACCATTTCCCTGCCTACATCCAGTTGCCTAAGAAACTAGTGACCCTAACTTCTAGGTGCATAAACCAATAAATTTTCTTTTACTGACTTCAGCTTGAATTCAATTTCCATTGTTCTCGTGTGTGTGTGTGTGTGTGTGTGTGTGTGTGTGTGTGTGTGTGTGTATGTATGTGTGTGTGTGTGTGTGTGTGTGTGTGTGTGTGTGTGTGTGTGTGCCTGTATATTAGGGTATGTGTGCATGTGGGAACCAGAGGAAAACCTTGGGTGTCGTTCTTCCTCACTGGGTCCTGGAGCACACCAAGCAGGATAGACTTGTAGTCAGAGAGGTCCAGAGTTTCATTTGGTTCCATCTCACTAACACTGGGATTACAGTGTACACTGCCATGCCTGGCTTTATGTGGGTGCTGGGAACTGAATTTACTGGGGTCCTCCAGCTTGTATGTCAAATGAGCCATCTCCCTGCCCCTTTATTCATTTGTTTGTTTATTCATTTATTCAGGCACGATCTCCCCTTAGAACACAGGCTGGCCTTGAATTCAGGTGCTCCTGTCCCTGCCTCTCAAGCTCTTTAGTCCGTTAGTCTAGAGTAATTTAGTGACCTGGAATGGAAAGAACTATAACAATTCAAAATAAGTCACCTTCTTTCCGTCTAAGAGACCATTTTTTTTCCTTTTGGGTGGGCAAGTGACAGGGGAGGGTTCTCATGGAGGACAATGGGAAGGTATTTGGGGGAAAGGGCTGCAGAAGAGCCGGCAGGTAGAGGTGCAGTGTGCACTAGGCACCACCCAGACCCTTGCCCCAGGACAGGAGACTACCCGTGCCACAGGCCACAGCCCCACTCACTCCCTGAGTTACTATCTTCAGAAAGCCATGGCCTTCCTGGATGCAGCCTCTGACATGAGGACATGGGGACATGAAGACTAAGCATTCCCTCAACTCAGGACATCAGCGGTCGCCACCGCAGCTTCTGTGCTTCCCATCTAGCTGCTGAGGCCACCTCTGCCACCTCCGCGTGGGGACGGAAGGCTCCAGGCATCCTCCCTCAGAGCTACCTTAGAGACCCCACACTCAGATCACATGGACTGGGCAGATGGGGAGCCAGAAGAGGCACTCAGACCCAGGAGACCATGAGAGCCTGTGGCCCACTAAGGTGGTGAGGGAGGGGCCCGGCTAGGCTGGGGCAAACTGGGAACTGGAGATGTGAGGCTGCTTCTGAAGAAGCAGGGTAGGGTCACAGCTCTTGTCTTTAGGAGATGAACTGAAAGCAAGTGACCCAGCAGCAGGGAGGGCAAGAAAGAGCAGGAAGCCGGGCAGCCGGAGCATGCAGAGAGCCTGTTAACAGGGCCCTGGGGGATGAAGGCGGATCGCAGACAGCCATGACCCAGGATTCAGCTTCCTTAGATAATGAAGGACTGACATGGATGTGAGTGAACTCAGAGGAACTGTCTGAAAGGAAGAGGAGAGGCCCGGGAGTCGGAACGAGATCTACTCAGGGAGGCATGCTGGCTGCTGCAGCGTCGTGTGTTTCAATGTGTGAAATTAGCAACACTTCATAATCTGCCTAAAATCATGGTTCCAGAGAACCTGGACTTTGGGTCTTGTGAATCCCTCACCACACACACACACACACACACACACACACACACACACACACACACACCCTGCTTTGCTTTGTGTAAAGCTGAGCTATTGCTAAGGTCCGGAACAGCTCTACCCACTGAGGCTGTAGCAGCCTGAGGCCACCAGGCTCCCATATCCAGATCCCCAATCAGCATATAGATGGCCTGGGTACAAAATGCCACAGTGCCCCTCTGCTAGTGCAAAGTGCAAAGAGGCCCCTGCCAGGCACCTGGGACAGGTACTCACACAGCCCATAGAAGATGCCTGGCTCCGGTGTGGTGACTTCAGAGACAGGGGGACTGGCTTGTAGCTCTAGCTCTGGTACCTGCAGGATGGTTAGGGAGAAGTAGGGAGAAGAAGAGAGGTTTTAGTGGTACTCATTTGTTCCTTTCCCAGATTCATTGCCCACTCCGTGCCCAGGAAATCCCTGGGTCTGTTTTGTATGCCTTGTCTTCCTATGACTATGATGGGGTACGTGCGTGTCTAGAGCCTGGGACTACATCCCTACCACAGCTCTTCCTGGCAGCTGAGGGGTGATGCTACACCAGGGTATTCAGACTTTCTCAAAGTCTCTCGTGGACCATATGCTTGTTGAGTGAAAGGGAAGGAAGAAGGGAGAAAAGGATGGAGGGTGGGGGAGGAGGAAGGTGGAGAGAGGGAGGGACTCGGGGAAGGAGTGAGACAAGGAATCAGGGATGGAGGGGAAGAAGGGAGGAGGAAAGATGGAGGAAGAGAGCGGGAAGGATGGACAGTGAAGGAGAAAAGGAGAGGGGAATAGGGAAGAGGCAGAGATGGGGGAGAAGAGAGGGGCAAGGAAAGGAAGAGGAAGAAGAATGGTGGAGGAGGGAAGGGAGACAGGGAGAGAGGAGCAAGAAAGCGGAGGGGAAGGGAGATAGAAAAGAGGTTGAAAGAAGGGAGGGAGGAAAAGGGGAGAAAGGGAGCCTTAAACCATAGCAAGTGGGCCCTCACCGTGGCTGTTTAGAACTGTCATCTAAGGGGTGAGCTCAAAGCCTGTAGTGTGAGAGTTTCCAGTTGACGCCCATGGGCAACCAGAACGAACAGTACTGTCTACTGACAGGTCACGGTGGGCTGCTGCACTCTGCTTGAAGTCTCCATATAAGATTAATTACTTTTTATTTAATATTAATTCTCCTGGGCAAAGAAGCCTTCAGTTCTTTAGATAGGAATGGTGGAGGGCAAAAGGAAGCAAGATGTTTGACCCCTCTGGCCTTGCAGGTCAGGTCCATTAGCAGGTCCCCCTGGGCCTTGACATTTGGGAACCACTGGAAGATAAAGGACTTTAGGATCAACTCCATGGAGACCCATGGTCGAAGACAGACTATGCCATGCTTTGTGGCCCAGGGAAGGTTTGGGACATTTCAATTAATTGCCTCTTTAGAATTGAGATAGTTTAAAACCCAGATTTCTGGCTTCTCTTGCAAAGAGGACAGGAAGCAGTGGGTGATGAGCTGTCCGGGCAGAGTTGCAGGCCCTTCTCAGGCTCCCACTCATTGCCCTCGTACCCATGCCTGCCTGGCCCTGCTGCTGTGGCCCCACGGCACTGGGAGGTAGTCTGCATGCCAGCTACTGCTTTCCTTACACACTTCTGTGGGCCAGCCTGTCTCCTGGGGCTTCTGCTTGTCCCATCTTCTTCTCACACCTCTTTCTCTACATTACAAGACCCTCCCCTGAGACCCTGGGACCTCTCCATTTTCATCAGTGGACCCTGACATGGGCTCACTCTTGCCCGTTTTTTTTTTTTTTTTTTTTTTTTCCAGCATTACGCATTCAGATTCTGGCTTTGATACCTTCACGATATACCCTCAGTTAAGGCACTTAATTCATGCCCTCAGCAGGAATACAACAGTCCCTACTTAAGGGTCATCATGGGGCCGGGCTTGCAAAGCCTATATCACTAGTGAGCTTGGGTTAGGTCATGTGCTCAGGCATCCATAGTTATGCTCACTGTTTTATGTTTATAAGGTTCTGGGGTAGAACCTGGGCCTAAAGCATGCCAGGCAAGTACTTTTCTGACCAATGACATCTACAACCTTCTTTGCACTTTTTCAGACAGAGTTTCTCTAACTTGGACAGGCCAGTCTTGAATTCATTCTATACCTGACTTGCCTTGGACCTGTGAATGGCTGGCTTCCAGGCCTGTACGAACAGGCTCAGCTTTGGCCATTGTTTCAATTGCAAGGCTGCCTCCTGCAGGCATGTCTATTCTACTCACAATGGTGAGTGATCAGAAGCTGCCTCAAGCACACCCATCTCCTCACAGGGCTGCCAACCTCTATATTACACACACACACACACACACACACACACACACACACACACACACACACACACAGCTCTGATCCCAACATCCAGACTGTATTTCCTGGCTTCGATGAAAATTTGAATCCTTACTTCACTTTGGTTTAAAAAAATACTAGATAATTAGAGAATGAAACATGAAATACTGAATAGAAAATGAAATAGAAAAATGAGGACTGTCAAGGCAGCAGCCTCAGCAGGGGAAAGGATATCTGTTTACTCTCCCTTCCTGCTCTGAGTTAGGAGCATCAGTCCACTTAGGAGCTGTCCTATAACTTCCTGCTGAGGCAGGAAGACAATGGATTCAAGGCCAGACTGTGCTGCATGCTGAGACCTTGCCCTGAACAACAAAGGGAATCCATTTAGGGGTACTCCAGCCCCACTCCAACCCTACCTGGTCCTGGGCACTCAAGCCGGCCTGTGTGAAAGGCCGCTCGTCCTGACCTTCACTGTCCGCAGTGCTAGGCCTCCTTAGTGCCTCTTCAGGCTGAAAGCCACACAGGCTCTCAGCATCCATGTCAAATGTCTCATCCAAGCAGAATATGGCCTCCAGGATGTCCTCATCCGTGGTGAAAAGGATAGTGTCTCCAAAGTGCTCAGGGGCTGGGCATATCACCAAGAAGAGAGAAGGTTCAGCTGGCCCCAGGCCCCAGTGGTCTGCCATCCAGAACATGTTCTGGTGTCCCAACACTCTGTGACTACAAGCAGCTGACTGTTCCTGGTATGCGCCAACACCTCAGTCCCCATATTTCACCAAGCCGAGAGCCACAATGATCTACTGCTGGGACCTCATGGAATGAGAATCCTTGTCATCTGTCACCAAACAAGTCCCTGTTGAGAGGCACTAGGTGTCCAACCTAGACCATTTAGCCTACTTCTGCCTTGCTGGGGATGTGACCCCAGGGACTTGCACATGCTACATAAGAGATCTATGACCGACCTATAGCCACAGAATCTGCTTGCTTTAAATCTTGAGACAGCCTTGCTAAGAGACCCAGACTGCCCATGAACTCAGTCTACAGCCCACACGGGCAGGAGCCTTTGGAAAAGTGGGATTTCAAACAGTGTGTATGGGGTAGTGGGTAGTCTCAGGGTGATTTTATCATCCATGCATAACCCTAGTGCTGGGACTACAGCTATACACTGCCTGGCTTCTTGCAGGCCCTTTTATAAAGCACCCCCCCCAGAAGGTATGGGTATTCTGCTCCCAACCATGGGATTTGGGCTCCAGTGACTGGCTGGCCCACGGGCTCCCTAAACACCCTACCCCTCTGACTTAAGGCAAGAAAGATGCTACAATTCATGACTTGGACTTGCAGAAAAGCCCCTTCTCCAGTTTAGGATCCTGGTCTCTAGACAGACACTTAGTGTTAGGAGCCCAGCTCTGGCCTACCCATGCTGGAGGAGGTGAGGGGTGCACCATGTCTGTGAAGAGGACTTTATCTATCCTGGGCTAGCTCATGGGTTTCCCCTCCATATCTCAGTGAGCAGCAAACAAGGACTTCTAGAATATCCCCACAGATATACTGTACCTCCCATCAGGGTTCCTGAGGCTTTGGCAATTTCTCCTTCAAAGATGCACTGCGTATCCAACAGCATGGTGATGTCCTTCACACCACGGAAGGAGTGTATTCGAGACTTATTGTAATTCCAAATCCTAATCAGGGCAACTTGGCAAGGGTGTGTGAACTCGATGGAGATGGAGTGGGTCATGCCTGGTGTGAAGGGGGCCAGCCAGACATGCATGTCATCCTGGGTCCTGTTCACCCCATCGATGAGGTTGGAAACTACACGTGGGTCTTTCCCGTAAGCTGGTAAAATATTGATGTCAGGGGGATCTGCTGTAATGCTGGAGATCTGTACTGGCTCCCCTGTAGAGCTGAATATCTCTATGCCATTAAGGCCAACGTAGTGTCTGTCTCCCCATGTAGACTTGATGTCAATGACCAAGTGCTGTCCATAAGGGAGGACTGGGATTTTAAAGTCACTGTCACCATCTGTCTCTATGGAGGGCTCCGGCTCCTCCTTTCTGCAAGGGGCTGGGGGTTCCTCATACCGGCTGCTCCTCTGCTGCTTCAGGAACTCATCTAGGATGTCCCCCTGTGGCTCCAGGGCAGAGATGCGGCCCCGGTGGGCACGGTCAAAGGCAGTGAGAGAGTCCCATGATGCATGCAGTGCGTGTTCCTTCTCACCATACCACTGCAACCAAGGCAGTGTCCCGGTGGCCTGAGTGTCTTCTGAAAGAGAGAACAAGGAGGGGCTAGTACCTTGTTAGTGCCACACCCTGGAAACTGCCTCATGCAGTGGCTCTTAGCTGCCTTGGCTGGCATGGCCTGAGAGGCCCGCCCTTGTGACATCTGTGGGTCAAGGCTTCCAGAGTGGTCTGGGTGGAGCATGGCTTCCTGTCCCACATGGTCTTCAGTGTTGGCCTTGGAGGCTAGCCTCTCATTTCAGAAAAAGACAAGAAGTATTTTTAAAAGGCTTTGAACTTTCTAGGAGTACAACTATTACAAATCAGGAGAAGGGCTACAATTAGAACCTTGAGTGTTCTAATCTTGAAGGCGGGTATGCCATAGGCTTGTCCTCTGGACCATGGCACTACTGGGAGGGGGTGGGGCCATGTACCTGAAGGGGACTCTGGGACGTTAGTCCCTGTTCTTCCTTTCTTTGCTTTCCAGCTACCACGAGGTGAGCAGCTCCGTCACCACATGCTGCCACCACCATGGGCTGCCTCACTGCAGGCGCAAAGCAACATGGCCAAATAGTTCAGGCCTGGAGTCTCTGCAACTGTGAGCCACAATAAACCCATTCTCCTTGAAAGTTGTCTGTCTCAGGTACCATGATGACAGGAAGCTGACCCAGGAAGGCTATTTTAGTGTTAGAAACTACCAGAAGCTATCCCGCTTTGAAACTCACCTAGCCAGGGACACATCATGGCTCACAGGGTCTGAGCTGGTCACAGTGTGGGCTGCAATGGAGGCTGGCCCAGTCATGTGACTCTGACAGCACTACAAAGCATTATTTAACAGCAGAAAGAATGTTCAAGAACAAATGTTACATCTGCATAGCCCAGCACTTGTCTGGAGGTAGAAGGATCATAAGTTCAAGGCAGTCACCTTTGCCAAGTGTATTAAAGGGTAAGGCAGTTGTTTTCTCCCACGAATGGGACAAAGCCTGAGTCCTGAGCATGAGGACACAAAGCAGTCCTCCGAGGGATGCTCTGAAGCCACCTCTCAGAATCTACAAGCCCAGTGTGAACACTGTAGTGGCCCATCCTGGCAGCCAAGCACAGCCAATTACCGCCCAAAGGTGTCATTCTGAATACAGTGGCACACAGCACTGCCATTCTATGTTGCTTTCATACTGGGCAGCGCCTGCACTCCACTTCCTGCCTGCTTTCTGGGGGCTTGGTACCATCAATTATCTCCTCTCTCTAGAATCTTCCAACACCGCTTCCTCCAGTGCTTCCTGCTGCTCGCCCTGCCTGCAGACATGCATAAATCTCTGCTGCCTAGAAAAGGGAGGGTACCAGATCCTGTGGCTTACCCCCATCATGCCCTGTCCTCCCCTTTCCTGTGCAGACACCCTGCTTCCTGGTAATAGCAGCCTCTCAACCCCACCCCAAACACAGCCTTCCTTCTTTGGGGAACAAGCCTCAGCTTTCTGGAGACCATCCCACTTGTAGGCCTTGCACACTGAAGCTAAGGGAGCTCTCATTCCCCTGCCTGAGCCAGACTGATGGGATACAGGGTAGAATTGTGAGGGCCCATTTGACTACACAGTGGGGAACCTGCCTAAAAATGTTACCAACTTGGGAGCAGGAGCCAAAAGATACAGAGAAACCCTGATGGCCTTATCTGAGTTCCTGCATCCACCCGTTCCCAAGAGCAGACCCCTGGTGGCTTTTGCACTTTGGATGCCTAAGACACCTATGGTTCTCAGAATTCCCCACTGACGTGACTTTCCACAAGAGACAGCGACTTCTCAGTCTTCTGTCAGTCTTTACTTCACGCATGACATCCCAGACAAAGCTCTTGCATTTGACAGTCCCTGTCCCAGTGGTTTAGGAGACATACCACTTCAGCTTTCTATCTCCCTGGCCCAGAGAGGTAGCTAGCTTTTCTTCCTTCCTTCCTTCCTTCCTTCCTTCCTTCCTTCCTTCCTTCCTTCCTTCCTTCCTTCCTTCCTTCCTTCCTCCTCCTTTCTCTCCTCCTTTCCTTCTATCTATCTTTCTTTCTCCCTTTCTTCCTTTTTTTTTGAGATGGGGGTCTCACTACATAGCTCAGGCTGGCCTCAAACTTGTGATCTTCCTGCCCCAGCCTCCAGAATTTCAGGAGCACAGGTATGCCCACAACACCCAGCCTACCCACAGCTTCTTATCACAGTAGTGCCATCCTCTTGTTCAAATCCAGGAGTACCTGAGACTTGATCTTTGGTTCCATCTGGCCCTGTCCTAACCCAGTCATCACTCTCGGCCTCCGTGGGTCTCCCAGATCCCACACAGGCACTGCCCAACCTTACAGCGACTTCTGCAAGGGTCCCTCAGTTCCAGTCACCAGACCACTGGGTTCCTTGCTGGTGGCAGATAGGAAGAAGAGGACAGGACAGGCACAGGAGAACCCACAGGTGACAGCCTCCAGACTGACACGGGGGACTGAAAGCAAGAAGCTGGTGTCAACAGGCTTCCTGTTGTAGCAAACACTTCCTATGTATTCCTCTCACCTCATGCTGTCTCTACATGGTCTGGTCACTTCAACACCCTAAGCCATGAGCCTACAGCGGTTTGTCACATACCACTCTCATTGCCATGATCATTTCTTACACCAAGAGTAAAAACGACCCTGCTCACTGTCCACGGGGCTATGACGTGGCTTTTCTTAGTTCTACAACCTCCACCTCCCTCGGCGACACTGCCATTCTGCTCTGACCCACCAGATGTCTGTCCAAGGATGCATCAGGAGTCTTCTTCAGCGGGGCTTTGCCCTTCTGTGCCCTCTGCTGGGAGAGCTCTTCCTCCAGATGGTCACTTCCTTCCAGTGGCCCCTGCCACCTCATCCTTGCTCCCTGCTGTGCCCTAGTACCACACACACAGATAGCATGAGCTGCTAGAAATACCTAAGAAGTGTTTGCTGGGACAGGAAGCCTGTTGACATCAGCTTCTTGCTTCCATCCCCCACCCCCCCATCAGCCTGGAGGCTGTCACCTGTGGGTTCTCCCGTGCATGCCCTGTCCCCTTCTTCCTATCTGCCTCCAATAAAGAGCCCAGAAGTCCCACATTCTCTCCTCCAGGGGCTGGTGTGACAAGTGGCAGAAGGAGCTCTAGCATGGGCTGTCATCACTTGGGGCTCTGTGATCTGAATTCCTCTGACTGAAGCAATGGCGGGGTTGGCCCGCGAGCACGCCAGGAGACACTAAGCTCCACACATCAGGAACTTGGCTGGTGTGCCTCTGCCAGGGAGCAGGGACTTGGCATTCCTTCTGAGTCCTCCTTCCAGACTCCACTCTGAGTTGCATACTTGGTTCTAAAAGGAGAGGTGTAGACTTTCTCCTGGCCCTCTCGGGTGTGATGGCAGCTGGACATCCATGTGTCTCCCTGGTCTGTCTGTCTGTCTGCTGGGAACATGCTCTGTCTACTGCTTGGGACTAAGCTGAGGCTTGGCCTGTCACTGCTGACAATCCTATTCTAAATCTGCTAGACAAGAAGTTTCTTTTTTTTTTTTTTGTGGTTCTAAGGATGAAACCCACAGCCTTTGCACACATTAAACACTGTCTCATTAAGTCATGTCCCCAGCCCCAATCCTAAACCCAAGTGGGCAGCTGAAAGCAAGGGCGTCCATCTGCAGTCTATGCAGTCCAGAAGAACCCCTGATGATGACATGACAGGATCCAAGATGCCAAAGACGACTCCTGTGTGGAGTCAGTTATGAAGCTAGGCATTTATAAACTGCCCTCACATCTGCATCAGTGTTTACTAACACAAGAAACAAGAATGGGCAGGGCAAATACAAGACCTGCCTTTCTTCCAGTGAACCTGCTTCAGCTACTGCTGATTGGGCAAGGGCTGAACACCTGACCCAAGTCCACCAATCAGGCCCCCTAGGACTCTGGAACTGGCTGTAGGGTCCGGAGCCAGCACTCAGTCACTCAGGTCTGAGAGGCCTTTGGCTGCTTGGGAACAAACTAGTGAGGAAATAGAGGCCTGGTGGACTTGTGAGGAGAGTCAAGGGGACAGGGATAGGATGCTATTAGCCTTTGGTGTCAGAGTACCTGAGTTCTCCCTACTCCTCTTCACTGCTCACAGTAAAGGCTGATGAGACCCCATCTACCGGTGGCCAAGGAACCCCACTTCCAGAATGCAGATGGCGGTATAGTAAAATCTGGCTCCCTGCTGAGCCACACTGAAGACACAGTGGTGGAGTCACCATGGTAAGGGTAGAGCTCTGAAGCCACTGTGAGCTTACTCACCCTACTAGCATTCTGGTGGACTCAGCCAGCATGCTTCTTGGAGGCCCAGACATGGGCTTTGGCATTGGGTGATGAGTAATAACACGATTTCTAGACAACTTTCCTCGTTAGCAAAACCAGCTAACAAGCATTAAATCTCAAGGGCTCGATTCTTAATGTGTCACTGAGCCAAGCAGGGAAATGTCTGGCAAGAAACTAAAGTGAGATCGAGGCCTCTGAAGTTGGACAGTTGGACTGTTGCCTGTCACCAAGAACTTCCTGCAGCTCCTCATCTGCTTAGAGCCTGGCTGACCATTCAGTGAGCCCTGGCAGCTATGCTAATCAGCCCCAGGAGTACTGGCTCCAAGCACAGACGGTAGGGCTGACCCACTATAGTTCAAGTTCTATACTAGCCCCACTGGCTGTGGGAAAGGAAAACCCGGGAAAGCTACTTAAACTTCACTTCTTTATCTGTAAGATGGGGCTGTCAAGAGGGTTCATAATCATTAAGGTTGGACCAGACCTTGGCAAAGAGCAAGCACACAGGGACCCAGGACCTGCAGCTGCTTGTCACCACTGTCCTGCCCCACAGCATGTCACTTGAGCCAGGCTTTCATACTCAGAAGGCTTCTCTTTCTGTCTGTGTTGTTTCCTTCAGTGTATGTGTATAATTGTGGGTGCATGTGTGTGCATGTATACATAGATCCACATGTCTGTGGAGGCCGGAGGGCAACCCTTGGTCATCATCTTCAGGAGATGTCCACCTGCATTGAGACAAGTCTCTCACTAGCCTGGATATCATTATTTGGCTAGACTGGCTGGCTAGCAAGAGATCCTACTGTCTCTGCCTCCTCAGAGCTGGAATTAGGTGGGTTTTGGGGATCCAACTCAGATCCTCAAGTACTTTGTTTACCGCCCCCCCCCCCCCCCACACCTCTGACCATTTTAATGTGTTTCTTGAGGCAGGGTCTTTCTGTGTAGCAGGGGCCAGTCAGAGCTGGTGATACTCCTGCCTCAGTGCCCTGAGTGGAGAGGATCCAGGCTTAGTCCCACCATGCCCCTCTGAGGATTCCTGGTCTCTTTACTCATTCTCAGAGTCTAAATGAGAGGTGGGCATCAGCAAAGATGCAGAGGGCAGTCAGTGGTTAGGTAAGTCAGCCCTCAGAGTCTGACGTGACACATGAGGGTACAAGGAGACACTGTCACAGTGAACAGAGATGATTCACCAAGGACAAGCAGGGATTGCTGCGGCCACACCAACAAGAGGCAGAATCAGAGAACAGGTGACAGGCTGGGGAAGGGGACAGGAGCAGAGACCATCTGCTGGGCATGCTTCTCTGCCAGGTACTTGCCAAACACAGCCCACAAATCTCAAGTGACCATCTAGAATCTCTGTAGTGCAGCTCAAATCTGTCACAGATGAGGAAAGGGACGATCTGGAGAGGCTTTGTGGGAACAGGGTGGAAGGAGTTAACACTGAGGCTCAGTAGGTCTGTGAGGTGGTATGTGACACAAGCTGATGTCTCACTCATTGCTCACTGAACACTCCCCAGGTGCCAGGCTCTGTTGCTTCACTGAAGCCACTGTCCTGTCAGTTCCTCACATCTCCAACAGAGGCATGCCAACCCTATCTCATAGATGAATACATGAAGCTCAGCGAGCAGAGAGAGGCAAACAGCCAGATTTATGCAGACGACTTCACGATAAGGTACTCCACAACACAGGGACGGTCACTCTGGTGCCCTCTTAGACAGATGGATACAGAATGCCCCCACAGTCCCCTCCTTACTCAGGATGGTCATGCAGAGCACACCCTGAACCCCATTACGCATTCAGAATGTCCTTATAGATAACCCACAGCAAAGACTATGATGGTCTCAACCTGAACTCTGGCTTCTGTTTTATTTTCAATCCTGGGGGATGAGCCAAGGGCCCTGCATCACTGAGCTACAGTCCAGCCCTTCTACCTCTTTGTTTTGAGACAAAGTATCACTGAGTTGACCAGGCTGGCCTTGAACTCACGCTTTTGCCTAGGTAGGCCTTGGACTTGTAACTCTCCTGCCTTAGCCTCTGGAGTACTGGGATTATAGGCTTGAGCCATGAAACCTCGTGATTTCTTCTTGACACACACACAGTGGTTTCAAAATAATCACCATCAGTTGTTAACCCTACAAAGCAAGGCTTTATCTACTCTAGTTTGTACTGACAAAAGGAGACTGGCATACTAACCATGCATTCCTGAAGGCCAGCAACAAGACTGTGGAGGGGTGGCTGCCTCCTTCCAAAGGCCTTGGACCCTCTGGCCACCACCCCTACAATGTCCAGAAGTTCTTTCTATACCCAGGCTAGTGTCCGCTGTGTTCAGCAGTATCCTGGGGTTGTCTTCTAACAGAGTCAGGTAAGTTACTAGGGACTAATGTCTTTATCAAAGGTGAAGAATGAAGTCCAGGTTGGAAAAACCATGCATGGCAACAAAAATGGGCCAAGGGACAGATAGATCCTGGTGCCAGTGACAATCACATCTAGGAGTTTAACATGCAGAGTGCCCAGTTATCCCTCATTTGTACCACCCTCTGGCTGAGACAGTGGATTTGTGACTCCTCCTTGAGAAAAGCCCCCTTGGTTTATAGATAAGGAAACCAGGCTCCAGGGAAACAAATGGCTTCATGCCAACTGAAGCTTCTCGAAGCTTACCTTTGCTGGCTGGCTGGTCATCACCATGGCTACTGCTGGCATCCTTCTTCAGGGCCCTCCTCCCACTAGCAGGGCGGTCCCTGTTGGGAGGCTGGCTAAAGATGTCTAAGTCATTACCACAGGCTTTGGAGGATGCCCTCTGGGGTCTCTCTTCAGTGATGACACTCCAGTTGTTAGTCCTCCCTTGTTCACGTCGAGGGCCTTTTTCCCTGGCCTCCACCTCTCCAAGAGCATCACCAATGACATCATCAAATGGAAGCCTACTCTTCTGTTCCAGATCCTTTTCCGGACTGAGCCACGGGGGTTTGGGCTTCCTGCCTGCCTGTTTCTTGCCCACCTCTGCTAGAGAAGGCTGTAACCAGTGTGGGGTTTTCCCAGCAGGTTCAGGGATTCTCTTGCCTTTGAGATTTTCCAGCTGTTGGAGCAAAGAGGGCTCCTCTTCCAGAGGAGGATATTTTCCAAGAGAGGAAGAAGAAGGAACACTAGGCCCATCACCCATTGAGGCAGGGGCTGCCAACAGTCTGACATCTTCCTGTAACTTGGACAAACTATCCTTCGGGCAATGAGTAGAATTCACCTTTTCATCAAGGAAATCTCCTTGTGAGGAAACTGTCATATCCACCGAGGCTTCAGCTGGCTGTGAGCAGCTGTGCCCAAGCTCCTCGACCCCATTTATGCCAGCCATCCTGAGGGCACCTTTGCTTTCTTCCCAGCCAGCACTCAGGGCCTTCTCTGGGCTCTCATTCTTCTCACTCTGAAGGTCAACAGGGATGGTACAATCAAAAGGGGCTTTGCCTCCTCCTTTGTCTAACACGCCATCAAAGATGAGGCTTTTGTTGACATAGAGTTTCACGTTCTTGGCACCAATATCAAGATCCTGAATGCACAAAACGGAACAAAGGGAAACATGTGTCATCAGACTGATGTGTCAAACTGTGGAAGTGAAGATGCCCCCAAACAGAAATGCAATGCTAGAAATGTGAGCACTCGAGAGCTGAGCCAGCAGCTGTGAAACGGACTCCCCCTTCTTCTCTCCGTAAAGTGTCCATACTCTGGGAATCAAAGCACTTTCTCAAAGAGGCAGCCTCACTGCTGTCTTGGCTTTCATCGCTCCTGTCAGGACACTGGTAATGGCCCACTAATTGGTCTCGCAGCTTCCTGGTCTCTTGCTGCTTCAAGCTGGTTCACTTGCCACAAGAGTTCACCTCCTACAGGAGCAAAGATGCCCCACCACTCCCCTGCGACACCCTTCCCGGCTTTTCACAGCCGGTAGCAGCATTCTTTCAAGATTGGCTCCAGCTGGGTGTAGGGGTGTATGCCTGTCATCCTAGCACTTACAGGGACCCAGGACATAGTGAGTTTGAGGCCAGCATGTGCTACAAAGGGAGATTCTGTCTCAAAAACAAACAAACAAACAAACAAACAAACAAACAAACAAACAAAAACAAAACAAAAAAACCCCAAAATGAAAAACACACACACACAAAATAAATGTGTATTTTCAGGAAACTAAAAAATGAAGTGTGGTTTCTGAGACTTCTGCATCAAGGAGACCTGTTGTGCATGTTAAATGCATGCTCCTGGGACTCCCGGAGTGTCTCATATTGAGTATCTTGAAAGCAGAGCCCACGACAAGGACTGGCTGTAGACAGGAAGTGGGGAAAGTAACACAGGGTAGGAAGAAGCCACCAGAGTGCCTGAGCTCTTCACTGCTGAGGGCAGTTGGGGTTCCATCCTGCTGGGACTCTTCAATGAGTCCATGGCATGTACCTTGGAAATGCCCCCTCCCCCAAAGACAGAAGTAGTCCATTTGTGCACTGCTCGCTGAAGGTGGCCCCTGGGGCAACAATGCTCTCACACATCACAAGTCATGCATGTTTGCTCAGCAGACAGCCCAGCAAGCAGCTCAGGTGCAGCAATGCCAGCATGCCAGGGATCTACTCACTGCAGCTGCAGCTGCAGTCACGGAAAGACCCAGGGGATGTGGAACAGGTACCAAGGCCACAGCCTTGATAATGGCAGTTTCGAGGGAATCTTTCCCCTACTACCAAATTTTCTAGATGTTTCCATAGCACAAGGAAGTGGAGAGTGCAGGCCAGCATGACATATAGTGACCTTCAAAGAAAGGTCCCTGCCTCCTCATAACCCAAACACATGGCCTTGTTTCATGCATGTATCTGACGCTTATCTGTTCATGCTTAAAATAAGATCACCCCTCCCCAGCTACTGGTTACAGCCCCCCTCTCTGTGGTAGAACTCTTCCCAGACTTTATCAAGGAATATAATGCATACATCAAACAGTAAATACTTCTTTACACTACTCAGTAAGTCTTAACATGTACATCTCCCTGAAACAATCTCCACACTTAGGATGTGATCATCACCCCAAGTTCCTCTTCACACTTTAAAATCCCTCTCTTTCCCCAGACAACCACCCACCTTCTCTCATCACTACAGACTTTTACATTTGTGTGTGTGCGCGCGCGCGCGCGCGCGCACGCGTGTGTGTTGTCAGAGGACAACTTGGGGGAGACAGTTCTCTCCTTCCACTATGTGTATCTAGGAATAGAACTCAAGTCAGCAGGCTTGATAGCAAGTGTTTTCATCCTGTGAGCCACCTTAACAGCCCCCTTTTTATAAACTGACACTCACATTTTCTAGAATTTTGACATAGAGCTTACAGCGTGCAACCCTTTGCATCTGGCTTCTCTCACTTGGCCTGACTGAGATGCAGCTGGAGTATGAGCCTGTGGCTTTCTTCCTTTTGATTGCTGAGTAGTCTATCTGCAGAGGTGCCCCACACATTGCTATTACCTCTACAGTGAAATCAGCCACTGTCATTTCCATCAGGTTCCTCTCCCAACTCAGTGCAGAATCCACTGTGCACCCACAGCCAGAACAATGGCTTACCTCTGCTGTCTGGGTGATCACAGCAGAGCCCTTCCCTCAGCTATGACAGTGGTTTACAGGGCTGGCCCACATCCAAAGTTGCGGGATCTCTCACTCCCCTGTCATGGTTGGCTCAGCAGGACGAATAGGCAGCTCCTCCTCCTCCTTCATGATCTCTGTGGCTGGGCTTCCAGTGATGATGTGCCTGTGTTATTTGGCTTCTGCCTAGCTGGCTACTCCTCTGCCCAGCCTCCTTGGCTTATCTCCACTCCTGCAATCCCCACCAGCTCAGCTGGGCCTCAGTGACTAGGATGCCCTAGGTCCAAGGCTAGCTTTCTGAGTGTCTTGTACTCACTATGGCCCAAGGCTCTCAATGTCTCTCTGGTTCGAGGATGCCCATTTCCTGACTCTCTAGTCCTGACCTCTCCATTGGCCCCTAAGGGATGGATGCCTCTCCCACCCCTCTCCTCTTGGGAATCTTAACCTTTATGTGCCTCAGATCCATCAAATACTTAAAAAAGAAAACCAATAACAGACAAACAAAACACATAGGCATGTAGCCTAGGCTAGCCTTGAACATGGGTTCTGTCTGCCCTGGCTTCTAGGTGCTGGAGTCACAGTTCCCAACAGAGTTCTCCATCATGTCCCCCAAGCTGAACCTCTCCCCTGCTCAGTCAGCTTCCCAAATCCTAGGCAGTCCCTCTGATGACCCTGTCCCCGGCCCCACCACATCCAACCTGTCAGGAGTGCCTTCCTTCTTTCCTCTCCAATCTGACTTCATCTTCCACAGACACTGCTGCCCCAGTGTAGACCACTGCCATCTCTCCAGAGACACCAGATCAACTAATTGGTCTCTCTGCTCCTACTCTGCACTGTCACCCTGCACACACACTTCATTTCCCACACAGCAGCCAGACTCACTTAAAAACAACTTCAGTCAGAGCTCAGCAGCCTCCTGCCTAAACTACCCAGTGACTCCATGCTGTCAATCCCAACTAAACGTTAATAGTCCCAGGTCCCGGTTTGCCGGCCTCCGTATACTGCTCCTTGATGCCATAGATCATTTCTTTCTACCCATATAGTCCCAGGTCCCGGTTTGCTGGCCTCCATATCCTGCTCCTTGATGCCACAGCACACTTCCTTCTTGCCTTCAGAGACTCCCTAACACCAGGCTCTAAAGAACACTCCACCCATTCCCCTCTATACCCTGATGCTCTTGAGTTCCTCAGTCTCTGAAACGGTCTCTCTCATCAGCATTTCTGGAGGGTTAGGGGAAGGTTTTTGTTTTGTTTTATTTGTTTGAAGAAAGAGTCTCCCTATGTAGCCTAGGCCACTATTGATCTATTCACGATGTAGACCAGGCCAGTCTCAAGCTTATAGAGATCTGTCTGCCTCTGCGTCTCCAGTGAGGGATTAAAGGTGTGCTCCACCAGAGCTGACTAAGGGGGCTATTTCATTGCAGATAGGGTCCCAGACTTGAGATCTAGCATTCAAGTGCTGGGATTGCAAGCCTACACCTCCATGCCTGCTTGGCTGCTAATTTATCTCTCCTAACCAAAGTGAATTGCCAAGTCAGCAGAAGTCCTCCACAATTGCCCGAGGGTACAGCACATGGTAGGATCACAGCCATCACGAGGGAACTGACACATGACTAATCTGGACATTCTCCTAAGACCAAAGAGCAAGAAAGATGGCAGTTTGTGGCTTTTCCTCCCAGGCCACTCGTGCCCATCTTTGGCTTCTGATCTGTGTTTGACCAAGTGTGGATTCTGAGGCCCCAGAGCCCCCATTCTCCATGCCTTAGCCTCCCTGTAAGCCAAATCTGCGTGCTCTAACTAAATTCCTAGATCACCATGGACAGGTTTGCAGAGCAATGCAGAAGGAGAGCCATCAAACCCGTATCCCACCACAGGAGCTCAGCTTCAGTCATCCAATTGCAGGATGGCAGGCTACTCTTTGCTGGCTGTCAAAAAAGTCAATGTTCCAAGTGTGCTTTTACATGTTTATATGGATGTGCGCTCTGTTTAGAGGAGGCACAGAGCAAGCGTGTGCTGTGAATTAATCAGAACACAGCTCGTGGAGGAGGATGGCACTGGCAGCTTTCAATGGGCAGTTCTGAAAATTACCACCATGGAAACATCTGGGAGACAGAAACACTCATTTAAAGAGGTGGTAGAGTGTAGATGGGCTTCCCATCCAGACAGTGGTGGATAGGCAACCTAGCTTTTCTAATGGGATGTCTGGCCCCCAAAACATGTCTTACACAAGCAGTTGAGAGCCCCACTGGCCATAGATGTCCACTGCCCTGCATTCCCTCAAGAATTATGACTGTGGCAGAGGAAGGCATGTAAGGGACATAAGGGAAGTAAGGAAACAGTGAGCTCTGGGGGAGGCGGGGGTGTTCAAGAGCTGGTCGTGGCCATTGGGGAGGGAGGGCCCTGCCTGGCCTGCAGTTTGCATCTCTGATGTTTCCAGCAAAAACTACTGTGCCTGTGGGCAGATTTGGTGTGGGATATCTGGGTAGGAAACAGAAACAAAAGTCTACACTGTCCCACAGTCCCAGACACCCCATATGAAGGCATCAGAACTTTCCCTCCTCTCTGTATGTCTAGCTAGAGCTCAGTTCTGGCTATCACCAGCACAGACTGAACTACCCATGTGGATGGAACTCTGGGCCCCCAGTTTCTTAATTAAGTCCCCACATACCATCTCCTGTTCCCTAGAGGTAATGATCCTGGAACCTTGCAGTGGGTGTGCGTGTGCACACACATCCTTCCAGACTTTGTTCTACCTACAACCACCACTCAGCATCTGTGGGGGATTTACTGCAGGGTCCCCGTGGATACCAGCATTGTCTCATGCTGCAGTCCTGTGTATAAAACATCACAAATTTGCATATAACCTATGTACACTCTCCTGCTTCCTTCAAACCATCTCTAAATGACTTATAAAGCCTAATGCAATGTAAATGTTATGGAAATTGTTATGCTACATTGTTTAGGGAAGAATAAGAAAAAAGATATATTCGATAGAGATTTTTTTTCCTGAATATTTTTTATGCTACTGGTTGAATTCTGGGATGGGAACCTGCAGGTAGGCAAGGCTGTTGCTATGTAGGTGGCCATATAAACATCATCAGACCTCAAGGATTGTACTAGGAAGCTGGATGGAGGTCCACACCTGCACCACAGAGGCTTGGGGCTGGGGGCTTGCAGGTAGGTACCCCTCCGCATCCCCTCAGCAAAGCTCTAGAAAAAGGATGCCTTTATAGATCTGGGGAAAATCTTTTCCTGCTGGAAGACTTGGCTCTGCCCCATGTCCAGTTACCAGGTCTTCAGCTGAGGCTCTTCCTTCTTTACCCCAGAATCTAGTACGTTCAGAAATCCCATCCTTCCAAATGACTCACCTACAACCATTTGTGAGTGTGCACTTGTGTGTAAGTACACTTTCCTGCTTCCCTTCTTTGTTTAATGAGAGATGTGGTGGTACTTGTATTGATGCTTTCTCAAGTGACACTCTGAAGTCCCATGGCTGCTACATGGTCCCATTCCCAGCACTCATTTTCCCTTATGGTCTTTCTCTCTAGTTCTTAAGAACCAGACACGGTGAGATGAGAATTCACATTTAACACATTGTAAGTATCATTGCAGCCTAGATAACTGAATTAGCTTGCGGAGGCCACTCTCCTCCCTAGCCTGGCTGGCTAACTGCCCCGCCCCTTCTAATGAATACACTTACTACTCAGCAAAGGAGAGTGGTCATGTGGCTTCCCTGAGGCAGAGCTGAGGGGTGCAGGGCTCTAAAGTCACTGTCCCCAGGGATGACTACCAACTTCAGCATGGCCAGCCTATCCAGCAAAGCATTTGGGTACAGAATTGGCTGAGTCCAAACATCAGGGCAGGTCTGGGAAAGCAAACTGTGCCTTGGGTGGCCACTTAGCCACAGTGGACTTCATTTGTGCCAGCCTCAAGGTATCCATACACCAGACCCACTGCACAGAGGATGTGAGCCTGTCTCCTCCCTATCTGCACCCAAAGAATGTTCTAGAGGAGGAAGCAACTAGAGACTCTGGGACACTTGGAGGGGGTGTGGGGTCTGCTTCCTGTATTGCTGCATCCACTTTGTTCTCTACCAGACTTTGAAGACTCTGGAGAGCAAGCTGCTGTACCCAGAGTGGCCTCAGTCCACCGGTCTCAGGACAGGCTCTGCACAGCCTCCTCCAGGAAGTCTCGAGCCCTTCCAACTTCGTCTCTCCTCTTGATGCCAGTTGTTGAGGGCTTTGCTCTGGGCTCTCAGACTTGCTACTTGGCTTCCTGCCCCTCTGCTAATCATCTGTGTACCCTGTGTCCACCAGGATGTGGGCCTCTGTCCTGAGGCCTACATTTGCTCCTTCCTTCAAGCTCCTGCGCATAAGCCGCCACAGCTCTGGCTCTACTGGGGAGGGGACTCAACGCTCTTTCACATGTCCCTCAGGGAGGATGACCAAAGCAACACATCTTTGTCATGAGGACACTCACTTTTCTCAAGAGAGAGGGAGGCAGTGGGGTAGCAGATAGAAGAGGAAGGAAGGAAGGGAAAAGGAGGCAAGCTTGGGAAATAAATGGTAGGACTGCAGCTGAGGTGGCCACAGCTCAGGTGATCACAGAGGGACAAAAGGACTGGGGCAGGAGAGGATGGGAGAGCCAGACACTGGAAGAGAGGTCAAGATGCTGTGGTTGGTGGGCAGGCAGGCCTGGCTCAGGGCAGGCTGAGCCGGGGCACAGAACACTCAGAAAGAGGGGTGGGAAAGAAAGCAACCAGGCAGGCAGGCAGGCTCAGTAACAGCTCCAGGAACTAAAGAGTAATGCCATAGCATGGGACTGCCCTGAACTCAGAGAAGGACCTTTCATGGGTACCTTTCCATCTTCCTGGTGTCTCCCTGATGGAGTGGCCCTTGGCTTCCCCTCCCCTATCCTCTCTTTATATGGACAGTGGATCTAGCCCCATGAGCAGCCAGCTGGGCAAGTGGTCATCTCTAAGCTTTCCTGAGAAAATAGTCAGCTGACATTATAGTCCTGCTCCTATCCACTCACTATCCACAGACTCAGACTGATTTGCCCTACCACTGAGCTGCCCTGCCACACTGCTGTCCTGCCACTGAGCTGCCCTGCCACATTGCTGTCCTGCCACACTGCTGCCCTGCCACTGAGCTGTCCTGCCACATTGCTGCCCTGCCACACTGCTGTCCTGCCACTGAGCTGTCCTGCCACACTGCTGTCCTGCCACATTGCTGCCTTGCCACACTGCTGTCCTGCCACTGAGCTGTCCTGCCACACTGCTGCCCTGCCACTGAGCTGCCCTGCCACACTGCTGCCCTGCCACACTGCTGTCCTGCCATACTGCTGCCCTGCCACTGAGCTGCCCTGCCACACTGCTGCCCTGCCACACTGCTGCCCTGCCACACTGCTGTCCTGCCACTGAGCTGCCCTGCCACACTGCTGTCCTGCCACACTGCTGTCCTGCCACACTGCTGTCCTGCCACGCAGCTGCCCTGCCACACTGCTGCCCTGCCACACAGCTGTCCTGCCACGCAGCTGTCCTGTCACACTGCTGTCCTGCCACGCAGCTGTCCTGTCACACAGCTGTCCTGCCTAGCCCACTCTGATCCTGGCTAAGAGCATGGGACCTCAGCTGCCATCCTGAGTTTGTACCTGCCCTACTCGGAAAGCTTGGCCTAGACCTAGCCTCTGAGGGTCACCACCGCAGCCTTATGCTGATGGTCAGCCCCGCCCACCAAGTATTTTGCTTAATGCCACCAGGCCACCTGCCTCAGTTGACTCAATGTTTGCTGTGATCAGAATCCACACCGAATGTTAAAAAACAAAAACAAAAACATTTTGGGACAGTTTGGGCTGTTTAAATACAGAATGGTGATTAGAGCAAAACAATAATTACTGTCAGGACCCATGATTGGGGTTATAAGAAAGAAACACAAACTTGAGTGTCCAGAGGCACTGAAGTGTTCATGAATGAAAGGGGCCATAGCTAGGGCTCACATTCAAAGGCTCTGGGATAGAACGGGAGTGGCAGGGTGGGGATGCTCTTGGGTTGACACCCAACAGTCTCCACACTGGCACTATTTGAATCCCTTCCAGAAAAACAGCTGCCAACGAATCTGTTATCATGGGAGGAACCAGGTATACCCAAGCATAGGCACCCATGCCTAAGCCATGCTGTTCCTAGCTAGGCTGGGCCTAGAGGCTCTTACCTGGGTCCCCTACCCTCAGCATCCCTCAGACAGCAGCCAGGGTGGCCTTTTGGATCCTTTGGTCAGACTGTCTCCTGTTCAGAACAGTCCAGTGATTCTAAGGCTAGTATCTGCTCGGAGTTTAAGCCCAGGACTCATCTGAGCATTCTACATGCATTCAGTGAACAACATTTATGACATTAAGCCCATGGATCTGAAGATGGCACCATCAGACTAAGGCTTTGTAGACTGCCCCCTGGTGGGCAGGTTCTAACAGGGCTCTTACTCTGACTTCTCTCTTCTGTTCTCTTTTTTTTTTTCTGTTTTATATGGATTTATTGAATCTTTTTTTTTGTTTTTTTTTTTTGTTTTTGTTTTTTTTTGTTTTTTTTTTATTAATTTATTTTGCAATACAATTCAGTTCTACATATCAGCCACGGATTCCCTTGTTCTCCCCCCTCCCGTCCCCCTCACCTTCCCCCCAACCCCCCCCCCCCATTCCCATCTCCTCCAGGGCAAAGCCTTCCCCACAGACTGAGGTCAACCTGGTAGACTCAGTCCAGGTAGGTCTAGTCCCCTCCTCCCAGGCCGAGCCAAACAATCCTGCATAGGCCCCAGGTTTCAAACAGCCAACTCATGCAATGAGCACAAGATCTGGTCCCACTGCCTGGGTGCCTCCCAAACAGATCAAGCCAATCAACGGTCTCATCCATTCAGAGGGCCTGATCCAGTGGGGACCCCTCAGCCATTGGTTCATAGTTCATGTGTTTCCATTCATTTGGCTATTTGTCCCTGTGCTTTATCCAACCTTGGTCTCAACAATTCTCGCTCATATAAACCCTCCTCATTCTCGCTAATTGGACTCCCAGAGATCCACCCGGGGCCTAGTCATGGATCTCTGCATCCAGATCCCTCAGTAGTTGGATGAGGTTTCTAGCACAACAATTAGGGTGTTTGGCCATCCCATCACCAGAGTAGGTCAGTTCAGGCTGTCTCTCGACCTCTGCCAGCAGTCTGTTGTGTGGGTATCTTTGTGGATTTCTAACAATTATCCACCATGATCAAGTAGGATTCATTCCAGGGATGCAAGGGTGGTTCAACATACGAAAGTCCGTCAATGTAATACACCATATAAACAAACTCAAAGAAAAAAACCATATGATCATCTCACTGGATGCAGAAAAGGCATTTGACAAAATCCAACACCCCTTCATGATAAAGGTATTGGAGCGATCAGGAATACAGGGAACATACCTAAACATAATAAAGGCAATTTACAGCAAGCCAACAGCCAACATCAAATTAAATGGAGAGAAACTCAAAGCAATTCCACTAAAATCAGGAACGAGGCAAGGCTGTCCACTCTCCCCATACTTATTCTTCTGTTCTCTTAATAAGGCCCAACCATTCCGGGTCACACCACCTGGCTCTGCCTCCTCTTAGGGCTTCCTCTTGAACTTCTGCGTCCATCAGGCTCATCCATGTGACTTCTGTCCTAAGAGCTGCTAAGTATGTTCCTGCCCTTAGGGACTTTGTTCTTGCTATGTCCCTACCAGGAACATTCTTCCCATGACTCCTCCTCCTCTCCCTCACTCCCTGTGGTAGTTTGAATGGGAATGGCCCTCATAGGCTCATATGTTTGAATACTTGGTTCTCAGTTGATGGAACTGTTTGGAAAGGATTAGGAGTTATGTCTTTGTTGGAGGAGGTGTGTCACTGGGGCAGGCTTTGAGGTTTCAAAAGACTGGAGCCATTTCCAGTATGTCTTTCTGCCTCCTGGCTGTGGCTCAAGATGTAAGCTCTCAAACACACCTGCCACCATGCCTTTGCTCTGCCATCTTGGACTCTGTCTGAAACCATAAGCCCTATGAAACACTTCCTTTTATAAGTTGCCTTGGCCATGGTGTTTTGTCACAGCAATCAATCAGTAGCCAGGAAATTTCCCTAGTTCATTGTCTTCAAAACACTGGGCGCTGCCTGAAATCCCGTACTCCCTTGTATCCTTGCTTGACCTTCCTTTACCCTCCAGAAGGTGCAGGGCTATGCACACGGGGCTATGTCTATTTGCTCCCTGCAGTGTGAGCACCGGGGCAGTGCAGCCTAATGCACACACACCAGCCTTGCATAGGGCTATGCACAATGCAATTTAAACTAACTTTGAAATGCAGTTCCTCATGTCACTCCCTGTGATGTCTGGGCTGGAGATGACTCTTGCACTTGGTATAATGGTGAGGGTGGTGACAGTGTACCTGCTCACAAGGAAAGCACAGACAACTCAAGATGGTTATAAAAGAAAACAGACGGCACACAGGGAGCCAGTGGAGAGCTGGATGGTGCATTTGCCTGTTTTCTGTCAGGATACCAAAATACCCGAGGCTGTAACTTTATCAAGAAAAGAGGTTTATTAACTCACAGTCCTGGAGGTTCAAGGGCAAGGTACTGGCATCAGCTCAGCTTTGGTGGAGGCCTCAACACTGACAGCATCACAGCAGGAGTGTGTAGGAGATCACATCAAGGACAGAAAGCCAAAGAGCTCAGAGAGCTTGTTCTCTTTATAGCAGCCCTCTCCTGAGAGCCAGCACAGGCCCTGTGAGAACTAACACGGCCCCTCCAAGAGCAGTGCGTGACTTTTCTCATCACTACAACAATACCTGACAGAAACCACCTACGGAAGGAGAAGTTTATTTTGCTTACAGGTTCAGAGGGCTCAGTTCATTACAGTGAGGAAAGTATGGCAGAGTTCACCACAGCATGCGAAGCAGGGTCTGGGCTATGGCTGGGCTAATCTTCAAGGTTCTGCCCCTAAGTGACCTACTTCTATCAGCCAAGTCTCTCTTCCTAAGGGGTCCCCAAAACCCTAAAACCTATCCCTCGCACTGGGAAACAGGCATTCAAAACACGAGCCTATAGGTGAGTTTCCAGAGTCAAACCATCCCAGGAAGTGTCCGAATGGCTTCCCATCAGATGGAGCCTGTCTGTTTCCAAACCAGCAGACAGGCAATCATCTACTATAGAGACTGATGGTTCCCTCCCTGCCACAACTGTCACTTTATAAAGGAAACCCATGGGACCCTCATGCTCCCCAACCAGCCCAGTCCCTTGTACTTTCCATGTGTATGAAACATAAAAAGATGTAGCAGACATGTTATCCTAGTCTCCTCCTGCCCTAAGCAGACAGCCAATCAATTCCCGATGAACCAGAGGGAAGGTTCTCAGGGCAGCACTCCAGGCACCCACTTCCAATCAGCTGACCAAAGAGACCCCCATCCATCTGCTGTGTGGGGTCTTACTATTCCAGACTCAGCTTCTTCAACATCAAGCCAGGGAATACTGCTCCCAGCCACAAGATGGTTCAGTAACTCATTCTCACACATGCGTGCCTCTCACAGGCCTCACCCCTGGAGTATTGGACCGATGACATCTGTCACAGCATACATGGCTGTGCCATCCTCTGTATGCTGGGAAGTGTGGCCTCCTGTTCTTACTGCCCTTACCAAGTCCCTCTTCTCAGGGCGGCTAACACTCACAATGCAACCTAGTTAGAGAAAGGAGCCTGGAAATGTTAACCCGAGGAGGTAACAGGCGGCACATTCCAATCAAAATGAACCCTTCTCTAGGACTCTCCTCCATTCCAAGTGAGCCTCGCTCCCCACTTAACTTTCCTTCCTCAACTCCCATACACAAAACATTGCACTAACAAGCCATGTCTGCGGGCCAAGTTATATTCCCTATAAACTCTCATTTTATCTCCTCCAAAACACACAGCAATAGAGTTCTCTGGAGAATATTAAATCGACCAAGCCACAGCTGCATTTGTTTGTGTTTTCTGCCCCCGGTAAGTTCTGGCAACAGATGGTTGTGCATCGTGTAAGTGCTGTTCTACAGTGCCACTCCACACTCCACCCTGGGTGTCAGAACCCACACTTCCGCGCCCACAGTAAGCCTCCGACGCTCCCCTGACTCAGAGGGCCCTGAGCCCTTTCTGTATTCTGCATGTCCCAGGAAGGCTGAGTACAGGTAAAATAAGTGCCTGTCTTGGCCGAGGCACACAGTTTCTTAGCATTTGTGGTCCAGTGTATAAAATGTGCTCCCAAATTCATGCTTAGTGACCATGCTGAGCCATGGGCATGGGCTTGGCCAGGCTGCAGCATCTCACTTTCCCATTCTAGAACAAGGTGTGAGGAGCACTTGCAGGGAAGCTCCAGCTCCTGAGATCCTGAAGTGATCTCTGAGCACTTAAAAGATGGCCAGGGAGGAAGGGAACTCACAGGTCACAGGTCACAGGTCATTAGGACTTTCCTCACATATTCCAGATAACTGTTTTTCTCAAATTTAACTCGAGGAATTTATTAACAAAGAAAGAAAGGACTTCAAAAGGCAGAAAGCAAAGGGAGCTTTCTGTTGGTCTGAGCAGTAGGGCCCATGAATAGAGCCAGAAGGACTGTGCCCACCTCGTGGCTCTCAGGCCTATGGTGCCTAGCAGGTGCTGGTTGTGGGAAAAACTAGAGGAGAGAAGAACAAGGGTAGGGTGGGAAGGAAGGAGGAGGGCAGAGGAGAGGGAGAGGTGTTAAAAGGGCTCCTCTGGAGGACTGCCAGCTTTGTTTCAACCCTCTCATCCTCAGGCCCTCTCACCTGGGTGTAAGAAAGGGCAGCATAGCTGCACATGAACTACAGGAATGTGAACTCACCCACTGGTTCTTTTATTCACCCATCTATCACCTGCTCATCTCCTTGGCACAGATGAGTGGTGGAGACCTCTGGCCCTACTGTCTTGGAGTCCACAACCTTCAGAGGAGGATAGGGGAAGGCTCATGAGGCCCAGAAGTGGCTCAAGGGCAGAGGCCGATCCCTGGAGAAAGCATTGCCTGAGGAATCTGCAGGGCAAGTGTCTGGAGCTGAGTGAGATGGGGAGGTGGGCAGGCACCAGGGTGTGGCCACAGCAGCCAGCACTCGGGAGGCTGGCATGAGCAAGAGGAGGCATTGCTGGGGGAGGCAAAGACTGGCACAAAAGCATTAAAAAGCTCAGATGTAACACCAGAGGTTTAACCTTGAGCCTCTGGGTCAAAGGGTTTGAAGCAGCAGAAGAGTATGACAGAGGCTAGAGGCTGCTGGAGACAGACTGGAGGGTTAAGGCAGGAGGATTAAAAGTTCAAAGACAGATTTGGCTACAGGGTAAATTCTAGGCCATCCTGGACTATATAATAAGGCCCTGTCTCAATAAGTAACCAAGCAAAGGAAGGAACAAATAAAACCATCCCCATGCCAGTTCCCAAGCTCACGGGAATGGTTCAAAGTGCCCACAGAGCCCAGGTCTCCTCCATGGAGGCCATTCACAGAAGCTGTGCCTCTGGCTAAAGGTTTACAGATGGCCACAGAGCCCACAGTTCCCTAATGTCTTTTAGCAAGATGGAGGTTGGATAGACAGCTCCCCACTCACCATCTCTCCCGTGCTAGTCCCTCAGGTCTTGCATGAGGCCTGGCCACTCCTGACCTCATGTCTCCTGAAGAGGGCAAGAAGGCAGAATGGCAGTGCCCTGCCCTTCCTCACTCACACAGTGCCATCCTCTGTATGCTGTGAGGTGTGGCCTCCTGTTCTTACTTCCCTTACCCCCTGTGGGCCCCCTGGCATTGCTTGTTTCACCTTGCTCAGGGCTCCAGCACACTGCATGATTTGTCTACATCTTGTCTGTCAGCATCTCAGCAAGGTGGCCTCCAGGGCAGTTTGTGTCTTTTGCATCAGTCTCCTCAGGACATATCAAGAGATTGACAGCGCCTGGTGTGCCCATATGGGTGAAGAACTAAAGCAGATCAACACATGAAGAACACACTGGAGAGGGAAGGCTGGGGACAAGAGGACAGTGCAGGGCACAGAGCAAGGACTCTGGAATGGGCCCACAGCCACAGTGAAAGCTAGCCATGTAGAGCTAGCTCCATACCCCCAAGAGTCAGGTCTGACACAGAATCCCTGTCCCACCTACCAAACTACTAAATAAGAATCTACTTTCTAGCCGGGCGGTGGTGGTGCATGCCTTTAATTCCAGCACTTGGGAGGCAGAGGCGGGTGGATCTCCATGAGTTCAAGGCCAGCCTGGGCTACAGAGTGAGTTTCCGGAAAGGCTCCAAAGCTACACAGAGAAACCCTGTCTCAACACCCCCTCCCCCCAAAAAAAGAATCTACTTTCTGCCATGCATGGTGGCACATGCCTTTAGTCCAGCACTCAGGAGGCAGAGGCAGGGGAATCTCTATGGGTTTGATGCCAGCCTGGTCTATAGAGTTCTAGGATAGCCCTGTCTAGAAAGGCCCTGTCTCAAAAACAAAAAAACAAAAAAAGAAAGGAAAGAAGGAAGGAAGGAAGGAAGGAAGGAAGGAAGGAAGGAAGGAAGGAAGGAAGGAAGGAAAAGTCTGCTTCCCAGCAAACTCTCCAAGCTTGGTCCTTGTAGAGTAACACCTAGCTGCAGTGGCTAAATGAATGGGCCTGGAGTCCACAGGCTCTTCTTCCGAGACTCACATGATAGAGTATTACCACCGCCATTTCCTAAACCTTAGGAGCTGTAAGTTCCGTTCCTGGTGGCTCTCACGGAGGCTCTCGTTGGACTCATTCCGAACTCAGGAATCAGGCCACTGGCACACTGCTAAGTGTGGGCACCACCAAGTGAGCTGTGAGGAGGCAGGGCCTGCCACTTACCCCATCTGCTGTCCAGTAATTCCGAACCTTGATCTTGGCCAGACCGAAGTCCCGAAGCTGTCGCATGTTGTGGATAATAAAATAGAGCTGAAGTGGGGGGTGGAAGGGGCAGGTCCACACTGGGGGGTCCTTCTTGCTCTGAAAGGCCAAAAGATGGGAACTGTAAGGGATATTTCTGCCTGTCTCCAGGGCAAAAGGCCAGTGACTCTGGCTAATTAAAGCCAGCAGACATGCAAGGGCTGGGCGGGGCCTCCGCATCTCCACAGTGAGTGCTGCCCTCTGCTCTCATCCCTCTCCAGTTGCGCTTCATAGCGCCAATAGCCCTGTCCCTGCAAAAAGCTGCCGGCCAGATGGAACTCAAAACGCAGTGGGCTTTATTTTAATCAGCTTAATGGGCTTTGAGGAGGGCACTGGGGGTGGGGAGGGATGCCAGGAGGCCTAGAGAGAGCCTTTGCTGGCACTGTTTGATTAACCTGGCAAGCAGAGCCTCTGATTTTCTTTCGTCAAACCCTGTGGAATTTTTCAAATTTGAGAAGAGAGGAGAAAAAGAAATTTCGGAGCCATGTGCTGCAACAGGGCCATAGCATGGAGCTGCTGCTCCTTTCAGGGTTTCTAAGTGCAGGGGGTTCTGCTTGCATTTCCGTCACGAGGCAGGAGGCAGCCAGGGTGTTGCCAAGACTGCCCTTGAAGACACAGGGCACTAGAGCCAGGTGCTTGCCAAAATCTACATCCTTACCAGCACCACTTCCTGAGGGAGAGCTTTGGTGGCCAATGGGTAAAGCCCAATCAGGGGACTTTCTGCTGCAGTCACACCCTATGATATTTCTACACTCTCTGGGAACCAAAGCTGCAGCTGGGCCAGCAAGGTGGCTCAGTGGGTAAAGACACCTGCTGCCAAGGCTAACAACCCGAGTCTGATTCCTGGGACCACAAGTTGGAAGGAGAGAACCAACTCTTAAGAATTATTCCTCTGAAACCACACACAAAGAATGCAATTAAAACCGAAGGAAAAAAATTCAGCCAGCACTGTTCCCAAATACACAGCACTGGCAGCTGGCTGGGCACTGCCTGGACCATGCTTGCTGCCCTTATCACCCTGGGAAGTCCAACAATACGTCACGTGGTTCCTCATTCCCATCCTCCTGTGACCCTGCCTCTCCTCCAGGCAGCTTTGACTGCCTGTAGTACCAGAGGTGAGTGTAGACTGTCTCTGTGTCCTGTCACAGCATTTCAGCAGTGCTCTGTAAGAGGAACCCCTAGTCTCCCTCTTTCCTGAATCCCAGCATTAGGTACAGCTCTTTGGCCCAGCGCTGACCTAGTGGCTAAGTGACATGGGTCTCCTATCATATATTCTAGGGTTGCAGCTTTACAGAAGAGACTACCTTGCATATAATTAAAAAAATCATCTGTGTGCTTCAGATGTCAGAAAGGAAAAGTAAGCACCAATTCGTTGCCAGAAAAATGGAGCAGCTTACCCCTCAGAGCCTGGTTTCTGAATTCTCCAACCACGTTGAATGCTTGGCACTTAAGGCCCCACAAGTCAGGCTTGGAGCCCAGTATTTGCCTAAAGCCAGGCTGCCACTCTCAGTACCTCAGTCCCCACTAATCACTACACACCCCTCACATCACATGTCCCACCCTCACTTCCTCTTAGGTCCTGCCTGGCCCCACAGCCATCTTGGCTTTGGAATATATCCTGGCATCTAAGAGCATCTCAAGGACTCTTGTCACCAAGAATGTGTCTATTGCTGGAAGCAGGGGATGAAGGCTAGTAACTCTGGGGTTCAGAAGCCTGGCTCCAGCTACAAGAACAGCTGGGGCTTGTCTTCTGACAATAGTGGGTGCTTTCAGCAGGGAAGAGGCAGTCTTTGCTAGGAAATGTGGGTTCAAGGGATGCTGACTTACTCTGGAAGCACCTTGGTTGTGCTAGAACTCTGTGTCGAGTCAAGAGCGCTCACCTCCAAATCCAGCGGGTAAGCTCACCCCTCCCTCTGTGGTGGCCTGACACCGGCAGAGAGGGGACAGGAATTGATTTCCCTTCTCATTTCTGTCAGCAGGAGGAATGGCAGGAGAACCAAGGGGGCGCTGTGTCATTTGAAACCCGAGTGCATTGACCTGAGGATAACTCACGGGCTCATTAGTGGCCAGCCCCTCTGCTGTTTCCCATTCAGACAGAATCTGTGTGAGGACCTGGTGGGAAGCCAGAGACTGACCAGCACATCCTGGATACACCCCAGTGCCAGGCCAGCAGGCAGAGCATCTATAGCACCTCCCCCACATCACAGGCAGAAAGGAAGGGGCAGGACAAGGATCATGGCAGCCTCCTGCTGCTGCTACAGTGCAGTGTGAGGCCCTCTGGAACCCTAGGGCGAGCAGACTGCTGGGCCTCCTTGTGGATGGAAGGTGAAGGTACAACTTGGCCTCTGGTCTGTCTGCCTTAGGATGCCCATAGCCCATATGGTGGAGTGGGGGGGTCTTCTGTCTCAGTGATTATCATAAGCATTTATTATCATAAGCATTTATGGGACCAGACGGAGCATGGATAAGTTCTACTCTGACTCATAGTCTTCTAGTAGCAGACCCTGAGGCAAAAAGCCCTGGGCAAGTGTGTAGACCGTGTTAGAAACCTAGGCAGAGAGGGGAGGCAGACTGCTCGTGAAGGGTATGTGAGTAAGCTAGCCATTCCTGCCAGCACTCGGAGTAAAAGACCATCAGGGAGACAGGGAGTCAGTGTGGACATATCTCAAAAAGATTCTAACCACGGGACATAATGATCCCCATACCAGCATGGGCTGAAGGCTGCTTCTAGGGGCTTTAATATCCCTCTTCAGCTTGGGCTAGACACATGAAGGCCCAGAAAACCTATGTGGGGACTAACTACAAAAACCAAAGGTGATTTCTGTCCCAGCATTGATTAAACACAGATCCACGCACAGGCAGAGAAATGCCAGCTGCCTCAGAACTAACATTGTGTTAAGAAACTAGTAGTTTCCAAAGGAATAAGCTACTAATAACAAAATAGCCAACATTTTGGAAGGATGTCAAGGGCACTCTGCTTGGGAATCAGCCAACCTCCAAATGTCTTCAGATTGCATTGTGTTTACGCGCCATTTGGACAGCTTTTCTGTTTTCGTTTTTTGGTGTTGGGGATCAAATTCAGGGCCACACACGCTAGACAAGCTATCTGCCACTGAGTTGGACCACTACTTCCGTTACAGCATTCTTGGAATGACAGTCTAAAGATGAGAATAGACAAGTGCTATTCTCCAGGTGCTAGGATGAGCCTGGAGGATGGAGTTGTGCTGTATCTTCATGTGCTGGCAATCCCATAAAGCCACGCATGACAAAATGGTATAGAAACGCGCGCGCGCGCACACACACACACACACACACACCACTATATGAGGACTGTCTATGAGTACAGTGGTCACTTCTGTTATCTTTGGGAGAAACTGAGCAATAACACATGGCAACTCTGTGTGTCCTTCTTGCTTTGAGATATAACTCATATACTACAAAGTTCACCATTTTCAAGTGTGCAATCCATATTTTCCCAGCATATTTACAGGCTACAACAAGCATCGCCATCTTTGCCCAGCACATTTCACTTCTCACTGAAGGAGCCCTACACCCATTGGTCACCCATTCCCATGCCTGGCCTGTTCCTATGTCTGTATATCTGCTTAGGCTGTGTTTCCCATAAACGGAATCATTCACTATGTGGCCTTCTCATACTTGGCTTTCAAGGTCCATGCATGCATGTTGTAGCCTGTACCAACACTTCATTCCTTTTCATGGCTGGGTATTAGTATATTGTATGTCTAACATCACCTTTTCATTATTTGTCTATCAGTCTGTGTTTTGGATTGTTTCCATCTTCTGTTGAGTTTCCATTTTTTTGGTTGTTGTTGTTTTTGTTTGTTTGTTGTTATTGCTGCTGTTTTTGTTTTTCTGATGAGCACATCTCTTGGTTATACACCCAGGAGTGGAACTTTCCGAAGAATCGCCATGCTGTTTCCCACGGTGGCTGGTCTATTGGCTTTCAGCAGTACTTGTCATTTGTTCTGGTCATCCCAGGGGGTATGACTGGGTCCCACTGTGGCCTTCATTTGAGGTTTCAAAAAGTACACGTTGAGTACTGGTGTGTACTTTTCTGTGCCAATGTTTTGCTTTGTTTCAGCAATATGGCCTTAGAAATCCACCAGGACCACTCCCTTCTCTTCTACGTTTTATAAGATTGAAGGGACTGTCAAAGGCTCATTCTTTAAATATCTGCCAGGATTCACCAGTGGCACCATCTCATCCCAGGCTTCCCTTGTGGAGTTTTTGATAATCAGTTCAATTTCTTTCTTTTCTTGGGATTGGTCTGTTTAGATTTTTCATTTTGTCTTGAGTCAGTTTTGATAATTTGCTCTCCTTGGCATTTATACAGTTCAAGTAGGTTATCTTATTTGTTGGCATACAGTCTTATAATCCTTATTTCTGTAAGGTCAGTAGTTATATTCCATTCATGTGGTGATATTTTGAACAAATAAAATTTGCCTGAAGATCAGAGAAGCAAAGCAAGTCACAGCCACCACCTCTTACCTCACCAACTCCTCAGCCCGCAAGAGCGTGAGTTCCTGTCTCCTCTGGCCTTACACTCCTTTCTCTGCCCAGCCATATCACTTCCTGTCTCACCCTTCCTAGTGCTGGGATTAAAGGTGTGGTCCCAAGTGCTGGAATTAAAAATGTGTGCCACCACTGCCTGGCTCTGTTCCTTTTTTAGACTGGATTAATTTCATGTAGCCCAGTGTGGCCTTGAACTCACAAAAATCCAGACAGATCTCTGCCTCTGCCTCCTGAGTGCTAAGATTAAAGGTGTGTACCACCACTGCCTGGCCTCTATGTTTAATCTAGTGGCTTGTTTTGTCCCCTGATCTTCAGGCAAGCTTTATTTCCTAGATTACAAACAATATATCACCACATTTCCCCTTTTTTTGTCAAAATACTACCACACCTTCATTCCCTTTACATTCATTGAAATCTTTGCTTCCTCCTTTATTAGTCTAGCTAAAGGTTCTTGATTTTATCTTTTCAAAGAACCAACTTTGGTTCCATTGACTTTTTTCTCTATTGATGGTCTTTTTTTTTTTTTTTCTGTATCATTTTTTACAGCTTTCTGTGGGTCTATAATAGTCTCCAAATAAAAAGTTTAAAACTATGTAGCATGTGATTTTATGTATCAGGGATATGATGTGACCAAGGACAGACAAGCGCTTATCAGTTAAATGGGTGAGGCTGATAAGCCCAGGCACAGGAGCATTTATTCTAGTAAGACATGCTCTGAGGAAGATAACAAAGACAACAGTGATCGGGCAGGAGGGGACAGGGCTCTCCACACTGTGGGCAGGGAAGCCTTGATGAGAAAGGGATACTTGTGTGAAATTGAAATGCAGGTGATCTGGATCAGCATGCCCAGAGATGTGGGGATGACGGAGGGAGACTACTAGAGAAAGGAGTCGGGGGCAGACAGGGTACTGTGGGTCCTATCCACCCAGTTGCCCAGGTGACAAGAGGCAACTGTTATTTGTTGTTGTTTTTTTCCTGTAAAGGCACTTCCAGGAAGGATTAGGTAAAGGGAACGCCCCTCCTGAAGTGGAGACCAGATATAATGAAATCTGAGGAGAAGGCCACCCTGCCTGCTTCCCCCATTAGCTGACTACTGCTCTTGTTGATGAGTGTCTATTCTGAAGGTGCCTCCATCCTTCCCTGAAGACAGCTCCTGCAGCCTTCCCACATGACTGAAGGGAGACCTGTGGCTCTCTAGGAATCCTTCAGGCTCTCGATACCCAACTGGGACTACTGGGGCATCCAGTTGCATAGACCAAGCAGCTACTGGGGTCTTTGCCTCTCTAATGCCATTAGCCTCTGCTGGGCTCCCTCCACCTGGACCCATTGTGTAAGTTAATCTAATAAATAAACAAATCCCTTTGTAATATACATTCCATGAGTTCTGTTCCCCTAGAGAGCCCTGACTCACAGAGAATGGAGAGCAGGAAGAGAAGATATGAAATGAAGCCCACTTTCGCAGGCTTTGGGACCTGAGAAGGACTGGGGAGATGAAAAAGGCCCGCTGTCAGATCCACTGGGAAGCAGAGACACAAGATTCGTGGGCAAGTGTGAAAGCAACTAGCTGAGAGAGTAGCCCTCAGGACAAAAAGTATGCACTACCTAGTTCTTAACAGTTTTTATGGAATACAATAGAAAATAAATTTACTGGAAATAACTATTGACTTGGGAAATCCCTAATTTCAAAGGCTGTAAGCACTGGGTGTGGGTAGCCTAGCAGGTAGAGACTGTTGCTAAGCAAAGGAGTCCTTGAGGGAACAAGATACAAGGTGAGAGAAGTTGGTAGGAAAGATCAAGAATCCACAGGCTGGGTATATAAATGTGGAGACATCACAACACCATGGGCCAGGGATGGAAAGGGTAGACACAGAAGGGACAGGGATGAAAAGAGTGGACATAGAAGGGACAAGATGGAGGGTGGGCACAGAACGAAGGGGCCAGCGATAGAGAGGATGGACACAGAAGGAAGGATAGCTCTTTCCTTTTCTTGTTTCTGCTTTTCTTGTTTTCTCTGTGTGTGTGTGTGTGTGTGTGTGTGTGTGTGTGTGTGTAGGCCAGAGGTCAACATTAGATGCCTTCCTTACTTGTTGTCCCTTATATTTTGTGACAGGGTCTTGCTGACCCTAGAGCTCACTAATTTGGCCAGACTGGCAAGTCAGTGAGCTCCAAGGACCAACCTATCTGCCTCCCTAGAGCTGGCATTGGACACATGCTGCTGTGCTCAGGCCCCACCCTACCCGCTGCCCTTGCCATAGGTACTGGGAATCTAAATCCAGGTTCCTCATGCTTGTATAGCAAGCATTTACCACCTAAGCCATCTCCTCAGCCCATTTGGGTGTTTAAGACAGGGTCTCACTATGTAGCCCAGGCTGGCCTCCCACTCATAGCTCTCCTGCTTCTGAATGTTGAGATGACAGGTATCCTCACCACTCCTGACCTAGGAAGGGGTTTTTTCCTAGAGTCTACCAACACACCCTCAATTCCCTATAATGAAGCAACTTCTCCTTCAAATCTCCTCTTTTTAAAGGTACTTCTCTGCTCAGATGTCAGTGGTACCCTGCCAGCCACTACTGTGTGGTCAGGTCAGGTCCCTCAAACCCTTGAGGTCTCATTTGCTCATTGATGAAATGAGGACAGTTCGGGCAAGGTTCACATGAAGGTCAAGTGAGACAAAATATCAGGCTGTGGCTGGTAAAGCCAGTGCCATCGGATGTGTTTGGGACAGGGCTTTCTGGTCACCCAGTCCTGGAAGACTATGGAGGAAATGAGGGGGTCTAGCCCGCCCACAGGAGGATCTCGAGATCCAGCAGCCCAGCTGACACAGCTGCACTGTATCCCAACTTCAGTCCCTGCTCCCCAAAAAAAACCAAACCTATGAAGTCACCCACTAGGCAAGCTCAGCAGCCCCAGGAAGTAGAGAGAGGCACAGCCACTATCAGAACTGTCCCTGGGGATCCCAGGGATGCTTTCTATTGCTCATGGGGTGCTCCGATATTTTCATTTTCAGTACTTTAAAGAACAACACTGATTTTGGGGGATGGCCTAGTTAGGTTTCTGTTGCTGTGATACAACAATGACCGAACCTAACTTGGGGAGAAGGGTGTATTTGGCTTACAAGTCCTGATCACAGTCCGTCTTTGTGGAAAGTCAGGGCAGGAACTCAAGCAGAATTCGAGCAGAGACCATGGAAGAATGCTGCTTACCAGTGTGTTTCACGGCCTCCTCAGCCTGCTTTCTTTCTTATACAGCCTAGGACTACTTGCCCAAGGTGATGACAGTAACCATTAATCAAGAAGATGCTGCACAGACTTGCCTACAGGCCAATCTGACGGAGGCCTTTTTCTCAACTGAGGCTCCTCTTCCCAGATAACCCAAGCTTATGTCAAATTGACAACCAACCAACCAGCACAGTGGAGTCCATCATCCAGGTGTGTGACAGGGCTTTAAGAGACATAGAAGAGCACCTGACACCTGCCTCATCCCCTGCTCTGCTCTCGGATCTGCAGGCTCTTCCAAGGCAATCAGAAATGGTGCCAGACACAGCACAGGAAAGCCATGTGGCTGGCTGTTCTGCTCAGTACAGCTAACGTGATGGGAGGAAGCAAGGCATGGTGGCATGTACCTCGAACACCAGAACCAGGAAAGCAGAAGGCAGACTGTTGGTTCAGTTACTCTAGGCTTTGTAGTGAGTTCAAGGACATCCCAGACAACGCAGCAAGAGCCTGACTCAAAACCCATAAAAACCAGCAAAAAGATGGTAACAGGGGAAAATACAATTGCTTATAAAGCTAACCTCTATTAACTATCTAAAAGAAAAAATATTCAAGTCTGTTGGGTGTGGACCCATGGCCTCAAGAAGCAGCACCCTGAGGAGGTGTGGGCACAGTGTGTGGGCCAGGCTGCAGCTCATGAACTTGGTCTCACCACTTTCCTGTGTGTGACCTTGGCCATGTGCATGCCCATCTCCAAGCCTCAGTTTTAGTGTTTTCATCTACAAAATAAATGAAGGCACTGGCCCCTGTGACCCCTGGTGGTCTATGTTTAGTGGTCACAGCAGGCAAGACCTCAGGGAGAGACACACTGGGAGCCTCAGAGGGTGCTATTCCCATGGGCTTCTCTTCACTCGGCTACAGAGAATGACTAGGGTTGATGACAGCATGCTTCCCCAACCTGAGACTGCATCCTCATTGTGGACAGAGAACACACAGCAAACCCAGGCCCCCTTCACTTACCACTAAGTCCCTGCTGACAAGGCAGCCCAGCTCTCCTGGTAACACTGCGTTCCGGATGTCCACATCGTGAGGTGAGACATACAGCTTTATATCGTTCAGGTCAAAGAACTGGACTTCCGTGAGACCCACCCATGATGCATTGCCCCAGTTAGACAGGATTTCCATGGTCACATAGATGGCATCTTCAATCTCATCTGCTCTCGCTCTCCACTTTTCCTAAGAAAAAAACACCACAGGGCAGCAAGCTTGAACTTAGTACTGCCATTGTTCTGTGCCCCCCAGGGCCTTCATACAGCATTCAGCCCCATGGTGCCTCACAGCACCTGTCCATTGTGGCTATTACAAGGCTAGCAAGGGCTCCTATTTGTAACGTATGTAAAACATCAGGAATGGACTGGAAAGATGGCTCAGTGGGTAAAGGTATTTGCTACCAAATTTGACAACCTGCGTTTGACCCTCAGAACCCATGGTGGACAGGGAAAGCTGACTCTCTAAGTTGTTCTCTAACCTACACACAGACACACAGACACAGACACACAGACACACAGACACACACACACACACACACACACACACACACACACACTAACTAACTAATAATGTTAGTAATAAATAAAACATCAAAACTTTAAAGTCATAACTAAAACATAGGGATTGGGTTGGGTGTGGCTCAGTGGTAAAGCACTCCCCTAGCCAGCATAAGGCCCCGAGTTCTAGCTCTAGCACAGGAAAAAAAAAATATATATATATATATACACACACACACACACACACACACACACACACACACACACAGAGCAACTGCACACCCAGCACTTACTAAATATCACACTTGAAGACCTTCAAATGAAAGACAGCTATTGTAAAAGACCGGATTCTGACTGAACACACTTCTCGCCCCACCGCCCAGGAGCATGTACACGTGTACACGGCCCAGGAGCATGCTGTAACATCTGAAGTCGGCAGTGGCCTGGGCTGTGCTGGAGTCCCCCAAACCCATTGTCCCAGGATGCGACCATTTGCAGCCAGAGCCTTTAAGAGGTGATTAAATCAAATGAGGCCGCTGGGGAGGGCACTTTCTCATCTGCCTGGAGGCCTTAAAAAAGGAGGAAGTCTGGAGCCACAGGAACTAACACCAGGACACACAGAGAAAATGACCAGTGAGGAAGCCAGCGCTTGCAAGGCAAGGAGAAATCCGCTAGCTGCACCTTGACCTTGGACCGCCGTCTTTGCAGCTATGAAAAAGACCAGTCTGCTGTTTAAGCTGCCAGCGTATGCACTGAGTGTAGTCTGACGGCATGGACCAAAGTGCCCCTGTCTTGGTCAGTCATTTGACATTCCCAGCCTGGCGGGGTGAGCAGGATGCCACCATCCTAGTCTGGAGGTTAAGCAAGACACCCCCCCCCCCCCACTGACATCCCTCCCCCGACACCCACGTGTGATCAGGGTGAAACAGGCTCGGTTCCCTGGCTCTCCTTCACTGATTTCAAGCCTCCCTCCTTCCTGGGGAGGCTGTCTGGTCTGGGAGCGTGTGTGAATGCCATCAATAAACAGCAACCCTGTGCCATGGCTTCCTAGAGGCCCTCAGGGCCCAACTGCAGCGCTGGTCACCATGGATCAGCCACTCACGAAATGGTGCATTTCCCTGTGTGCACGTGCCCTCTGTTAATTAGCATCAGTATCTGCAACGGTTCTGTGAGCAGGAAGCCGTGTAAATGAACAGCAACTGTTCCCCACTTATTTTTTTAATTAATAGCCAGTGAGACATGCGAGCGCTCCCAGCATGGGTTTGGACAAGCTGATTGCCACACGATGAGAATGGGAATGGAGATGGGGTGGGGGTGGTGTGAGGACAGGTCAGCTTGGAGCTCCTGGCAGGAACACAGTACCAGCTTGGATTAGTTGAACTGTAAGAATGCAGAGTTCCCTCATCCTTCTCTAGCATGTAGGCCCTGGCCAGGTCCTTGACTGCCCTGGGCCTGAGTCCCAGGCTTGCAGGACTGGCCTGCCTGATTCTGGGGTTGGCAGGCTCCTGAGCCTGATGCATGCTGGGACCAAGTGACTTTGTTGCTAGGAGGGAGGGAGGGAGCTAGATGGGAGGAAAACTGTCTGCAAAGGACTGGGGACCTCCTGCCCAATGCAATCTGAAACACACAATTCCTGAATGGGGATTCCAAATGCAGAGGCTAGAGTATGAAGTGAGAAGTGTCATCATGTGTCAGTATCCCAGCTGGACATAGGCTGGTCCCCGGCGCTCACTACCCCTCTCACAGACCACTTGGTTTCTTTGAGCTTAGTCACCTACCACTTATTCTTCCTCTGTCATAAGGTTGTGGTACAGTGGACTGGCCCTTTCCTAAGCAATCAGTGTGTGCTGTCCCCTGGGCCACCAGGAAGAAGGGATTTGTTGACCAAACTCAGGCTAGTGCAGACAAGCTTTTCTCACAGGCAGTGCTGGAGGCTTCTGCAGCTGTTAGGGACTCCAAGAAGGAGCAGGGGTGGGGCCAGTGCTGGGATGAAGCTCGGGGTGCAAATGACTCCATGGAGACCAAGTGGAGAGATTTAGCGAGCTGCAGGATGTAGTGGCCACCAGGCCACCCTCAGTGTTTTCAGTGCCAAGTGCCTATAATTTGTTTCTCTTTGTTGTGCAAGTCACACTGCCCTGGATTTTCTGTCTCCTCTACAGCAATTTAATCCATATGGGTTCTTACTAATGTGGCCCAAGTTACAACACATTGTGAATCTTCTCAGCTCAAGAGGCAGCTGTTCCAGGTTGGGGACGGGGGTGGGCCAGGAGCTTTGATGTTTCTCAAAGATGGACTTTGAAACAGGTATTTATGGGTTCCTCCTATCCTGTGCCAGGCACTGAGTGGCACATCTTCACCATCCTGTGGTGCTCATGGAATTCGGATGACCGGCTCCATGTGACAACCTGCTATCTTGCTCCCAGCCACTACAACCACACTGCACTGGGAGATGACTACCAGTGTCTGCAGCTAACTTTATATGACTACATTTCTACATATACTTATTTACTGGATGTGCGTGTGTGTGTGTGTGTGTGTGTGTGTGTGTGTGTGTGTGTGTGTGTGTGTTACACATGGGAGCTCAGGTGGAGGTCAAGACAGCTCAACTTTCAGGAGTCAGGTCTCTCCTCCTATGGTGTGGTTCTGGCATCAGACTTGTTCACCAGGCTTGACAACAAGCACCTTCACCTTGAAAGCTTATCTACAGTCCTAACATTTTATGTTTTGTATTTTCTCTCCTTCTGGTTGTTTGTTATATAGTCCAGGTTGGCCTCTAACTCAAAATCCTCCTGCCTCAGCCTACCAATTACAGACATTGTCACCACACCCACCAAACTTAATTTTCAGTTCTTAATCGTGGGCCACCCTGGATATTTTCCTGCGGGCTTATGGGCTATTTCTGTTTCTTTTCCAGGAACTTCTGGCCTACACCTTTCTTCTTTGGCCTCTATTGCTCCATCATGTGTATGACTTGGTAGAGAGATGTTAAGATGATCGTCATCAGAGTCTTCCCACCAACCAGAACTGACAGCTCCGAGGGGTCTTCTCCTCAGCTTTCAGGGTGACATTGATAGAGACTGTCTCCATGAGTATAGGCTCTCACCTCTGGGTCCAGTACTGGCTTCTCTGTTGGCACAACCACCCGGCTGAGATGGGCAGTGTCACTTTCCATGGTCTGCAGGACTCCCAGAAACTTATGCTGTTGTCTGAAATGGGATTTTGTTTTAGCAAAGAGGCAATAACAAAGAATACACACAAGAGAACAAGCCCATGAAAGGGACCGCAGAGCCTTTAGCGTCCACTTGAGAAGCTTGACTGCACCTTGCACAGAGCTCAAGGGCATATACAGGTCTCCTCTCCTTTTGTAAACAGCTGGACAATTAGTAATGAAATCAGAGCCCAGGCAGAGAAGCCAGCTGACCTCTCCAGCTGACTAAGAACTTGTTCACAGACAGGGCAAGGAGTCAGCCTTACTAAGAGCTGCCAAGCCATGGCCTGTTTTATATAACCCAGCAGCTAAGAGTGGCTTTTATGTGTTTTAAGCATTGTTAAAACCAACAACAAATAACAAAACCTCCAACTGCCAAGCCCGCAGGATTTCCCAGCAGGCCCTTTACAGAAATTGCCAACCCCAGGCTTAGAGACCCACCCTTTGCTAGAGCTGGTGTGCACCCCACATGTGCAGAGCCCCAAAGCAGAGGATTCCAGTGATGAAGAAGGTGGCCTCTGGCTAGTGCTGCCTGCTGCAGAGCTGTCAGATGCAAACCCGCCCTGCGGCTGGAAACCGAGGGAGCTCTGATTTATGGCTGCGGTGAAGTGGAGCCGCTTCCATCTGGGGTCTGCAAATATGCAGGAATGGAGAGCCCTGCCTTGAGCCATCCAGTCTTTCAACACACTACGAACAGAAGCTCCCTGGGGGGATGGACTCAGACTTGGAGGGCACATGGCTTGGCTGGCACCCCCCACTCTATGCAATAGTTTCAATAGCCTTGCCCACTTCCTGGCCTGATGACACCTCAGGTCACGGCACTTAGTGACCAACATTCAGGCTTCACTGCAGTCCCTTCCTGCTCCTCAGTCAGGTACTTTGTACAGTCTGCAACATGCATAGTCCTACATCATGGCCCCGGAGTATGCCTATGTGCCAAGACATGTGTGACACTGCAGGTTACAGCGGTGTGTTTCTTTGGGGATCAGTTTTCCCTGAAGACCAGAAGTGAGTCTACTTTGCTAGTAACACTTGCCAATTCCAGGGCCTATGCTACATGCTAAGGGACAGAATGCTGCACTGAACATACTTTGACAAAGAAAAGGAGTCTCAGGGGCTGATGCTTTGAGGCACCTTTGTGACAAGTCAGTTTGGGGACAGGCTCTCTCCTAAGCTATGTGGGGTGCTCCGGTGAAAACCGGAGGTAAATTAAGCCAGTTTAGGTGCAGAACAAAATGAACAAGCCAGGAGCCACTTGCATGAAAGAAAGCATCTCAGTGCTGTGCTGGGGGGGAGGGGAGGGTGCTCAGTGCTGTGCTCTGGGGCTGGGGGGGGGTGAGGGGAGGGTGCTCAGTGCTGTGCTGGGGGGGAGGGGAGGGTGCTCAGTGCTGTGCTCCGGGGCTGGGGGGGTGAGGGGAGGGTGCTCAGTGCTGTGCTGGGGGGGGTGAGGGGAGGGTGCTCAGTGCTGTGCTGGGGGGTGAGGGGAGGGTGCTCAGTGCTATGCTCCAGGGCTGGGGGGGAGGGGAGGGTGCTCAGTGCTGTGCTCTAGGGTTGGGGGGGGAGGGGAGGGTGCTCAGTGCTGTGCTGGGGGGTGAGGGGAGGGTGCTCAGTGCTGTGCTGGGAGGTGAGGGGAGGGTGCTCAGTGCTGTGCCCCAGGGCTGGGGGGTGAGGGGAGGGTGCTCAGTGCTGTGCTCTGGGGCTGGGGGTGAGGAGAGGGTGCTCAGTGCTGTGCTCTAGGGCTGGGGGTGAGGGGAGGGTGCTCAGTGCTGTGCTCTGGGGCTGGAGGTGAGGGGAGGGTGCTCAGTGCTGTGCTCTAGGGCTGGGGGTGAGGGGAGGGTGCAACTCTAAAGTGCTGTTCAAGACACTCTGGAATAACATGGCGGGACAGCAGGTCTCTGTCGTCATCACTAGACAGGATTGCAAACATCTGAGAAACTGAGAGAGGCACACCTCAAGGCTTCCGTCTGAGGCGTTTCTAGACAGGATTTGATCACAAGGACTCTGACCCAATAGATAGTTTTACGCACTGAGGAATTTCTGATATCATGGCATTCTGGAAGGTGGTGAAAAGTGAGAGGTGGGGTCACTGGGGGAATGTCCTTGGAGTTGTTATCTTGCCTGGCTCCTTCCTGTAACTGTCTCTGTCTTGGCTGTTATGACAGGAACTTCTCTCCCCTGCCACAACCTCCCAACCATGACGAACTGACACTTCTGGAACTGTGCGCCCGTTAAACATTGGTTGTTTCTGCTAGGTACTGTAGTCAAAGCTAAGCAAAAAGGACTACTGCAACAAGAAAACTCAAGGTTGGTGAGACCCTCGAGGCTGCACTGCTGTGGGCCTTCTGGATTGGGTTCTGCATCTGCTTGGAGAGTACCTGCTTCCCAAAGGGCCCATTCTGTCCATGGCTTGGCTGCTGCCGTTGGCTCCCCCTGCTGCCCCGAACAGCTCAGGATTGGTGGTCACTGGAGTGATGGCAAGCCGCTGAGGGCAGAAAGGCTGATTAGACAGCTATCCAATGGAAGCCTGCAGCCCGACACCTCACAGGACAGTGGTCAAAGGCATGGGCTTTCAGGTACCTGGTCCCACCACGTAGATATGAGGGCACAAAGATGACAGTGCCAGCCTGGGGAGGGTCAGCTTAGAATCCTATATGTATTCTCAGATCATTCTGACCAGGGAGGTTCTGGGAAATAATCCTTCTATGAGCTACTGAACAACTGTCACCTAACTACCCATCACTCAACTCACCTGGGCTCAGTTTCCTCCTAAGAGACTGGACCCCCCCCCCCACACACACTCACGCACTCACGTGAGATGATCTGTTTCCTTCTTTCTCCTCTATCATCTAAAATGGAATGGGATGGGATGTCTGTCTACAGGTGACTGTCGTAGTTAGAACCTTGTGGGGGTCAGGGGTCAGGGCTCAGGCTGGCTACTCAGGAACCCTGGATCCCAAGGCAGTCAGAAATGCTGACTGGCTAGTGCCCAAGATGTCCTGTCTAGTAGGGCAAAGGCAATTAGGAAAGAAAGAAACTCAACTGGGGACTCTGGGGTGCTGGCACCCTTTTGCATGTTGCCCACCCCACACACAACACTGGCCTTCTTTCTGGTCCTTAATGTAGCTAGCTCATGGCCACCTCCAGCTGTTGCCAGCTCACCTTCCACTTGTCAGAGCAAGCATGGCTCACTCCCGGACACTCTGTCCCCATATGTCTATTGGCTCCACTGATAGGTATACAAGCTCCTTGCAGCCATAGGTAGACTGTCTGGGCCACCTCTGTATCCAGAACACTGGGAGCACCTGAATGTGATGAAGACATTTCCTGGGTGCTTTATTAATTCACATCCTTTACGAGATGCCTGACTGGCCTAGACAGATAGACAGAACTTATTTTTTCTCAACACTAAGATCTACTTTGGTGTTATCTCATTGAGAAACAGAAATGGAAGAAGGAAGTGGGTCACCAGGCCTGGCTGGGCTCCAGATTCAATTTGCAAATTTGGCCAAGCCACTCAAGTTCCGACTTGTACAGTTGTGGAATGGGTAGAAGGCCAGTGCTCAGGCTACAGAGAGGAACTCCTGGGACTGTGGAAGGGAAATGGCTGGGGACCATCAGGGCAGTGTGTTTGTGAGGTGGGGGTGTTATATGCATGTCCGGCTTGGTTGAGCTCAGCCTCACACTGACCTCTGGACTGTCCTCCTTGGCCTTCAGCAGACTGGGCCATGATTTTGCTAGTGGTTCCTTGGTATCCTGCAAAGACCACATCAGATGATGTAAGTAGGGATGAAGCTATTACTGTGCATTCCTCCCATACAGGGAAGGCAGAGAAGCAGGGCCCTTTCCACATTTCCCTGACAGACTGGGCAAAAGGCAACCTCTGGGAAGATATGCCAAAGGTTCTGCTCACCAACCAGAAGAACCACCTCCAGACGGAGAGCACAGAGCAGCATGGACAAGAATGTGAGCTGGCAGCCAGGCTGACCTTACAAAGATATAACCCCAGTTGACCACATCTATAATCCAGGCAGAGGACCCTGCCTATTGTGGGGTCACCATGAGCCTCAAGTGGGACAGGCTAAGGGTCTCAGCAGGAGAGCCAGAGACTGCAAATACTGAGGAGTATGTAAAGCCTCAGCTTCCAAGGCCTCTGCTCCACCCCACCATTGACCTTCTAAGTTGTTCCTGGAGGTCTGAGCGGTTATAGGAGTGAGGGAAGTAGGCCAAGGGAACAACAGGGGCCCTGTGGCTCATGTTCTGGGACCAGCTTCAGGAGAGCCACAGCTTACTGCCTATTCAGCCACACATCGGCCTGGCATCCTGTAGCACAGGCCTAAGCCATCCCAAATTTGCAGGGAAATGACCAATGATTCACAGGTCAGTGCTTGGCTGTCAGAAATAACCCAGAAGCTGCAAAATGGTAGCTGAAGTGGGACCCTGGACAGATGGAGAACAGCTGTCCATAAATAGGTGAAATGCAGAGTCTCTGGTCAGAGAGGGCTGCTGCTCCAACCCTGCCTGGCCTTGTGTGCCCCCAGTCCCTCCTTAGCCCTCCACCCCATGGGTGCTCGGACCTGCTGTGGAGGGGTGGCTAGCTCAGGCTCTTGGCTGAGGAACACCTGCTGCAGAGCTGCATTTTCCACTTGGATGGCTTTCAGCACGGCCGAGGCATCTTCCTCTCGATCCTCGGCTGCATGTGCTTTTCGAGTTGCTGACAAGGGTCTGTCTCTCCGGCTGCCAGGTCCTGTAGAAAGAAAGCAGAGATGTTCTTCAGCTTGTCTTCTCAGAAAACAGCTCGAAATTCAATAGCTCTTACTGAGGGACACTCTGTAAAAAGAACTGGTCAGCCCCCTTAAAAATGTCAAGGTCTTGAGGGATGATGAAAGCCTGGAGAACTGTTCCAGATTAAAAGTACCCAGGCAGGCACAATAAGCAGCTGCAATGGTCACCTCAGGGTGACCAGTAAAACACTCATGTGCACACACACACACACACACACACACACACACACACACACACACACACACACACACCTGAACACCTGAGTTCATATCCCAGCCATGTAAAAAGCTGGGCAAAGTCATGTAAGATATACCCCAATTCTAGGGATGAAAACAAAAGGATTCTAATAGGCTTGCTGGCTTGCCAGTCTAGCTGAAATGGTGAGTTCCAGGTTTAGTGAGAGACCCTACTTCAAAAACTAAGGTAGCGATGCTGTGGAGGAAGACACCCAATGTTAACCTTTGGCCACCACATGCACCTGCATGGGCATGCACACATGTACATATACACAAAGAAATAGGGGAAAAACTGTTATTATGGCGAGGAAAGAAATCTGAATATAGCCTGTGGCTTAGATAACAGTTTTATACTAATGCTAAATACTCCAAAATTCATGAGTGGACCGTGGTATTATAAAACTAACATGCTTGTGCTTAGGAAATCCAAGCTGCAGTGTTGAGTGCAAAGGGGAATGCTATCTATAACTTATTACCAATAGTTTAAGGAATAAACAAAGAGAGTCATTCCTCAGTCTCCCTGATCCATAGGGGACTGATTCCAGAAGACCACAGGTACCAAGATCCCAAGATGCTCAAGTTTCTCACATAAAAGGCACCGTGTTTGTATATAACCCCCACACCCTATACACACTATAAGACCCTCTAGATAACAAAGGCTGTGCCAGTCACTGTTTTGATGACTGGAAAAGGAGACAGAAAGCAGCCCCTCTTGGACACCAGGGCATCTGTGACCTGGTACAAACTTGCCGAGGAAAAGTGCCCTTCCACACTTCTGCCCTTTGCAAACACTGGGAGATGCTGATTAGCTTCTTGCCTGGGCACTTACTTCTCCTGCCATGCTCTCATCAGAACACTGTATCTGAATGAGCGTGAGGGTGGCACTAGATGCTCATGGCTGGAAGAACTCTTATTGGTAAAACATCCACACTGACCAAAGCAACCTTCAGAGTCAATATCATTCCCATCACCAAACAAACAACCAACCAAACCAAACCATACAACAATAACAAAAACAAGCAAACAAAAAAAATCCTAGCCGGGCGGTGGTGGCGCACGCCTTTAATCCCAGCACTCGGGAGGCAGAGCCAGGCGGATCTCTGTGAGTTCGAGGCCAGCCTGGGCTACCAAGTGAGTCCCAGGAAAGGCGCAAAGCTACACAGAGAAACCCTGTCTCGAAAAACCAAAAAAAAAAAAAAAATCCTTTAAATTCATGGCTCAATCAGCTAAATGCTTGTCATGTAAAAGCACAAGAACCAAAGTTCCATTCCTGGAGTCCATGTAAAAAAATGATCAGGTGGTACCAGACTGCAAACCCAGCGCTGGAAGGTAGAGACTTGTGGATGCCTGGGGCTTGCTGGCTAGCCGGCCTACCCTACGTGAAGGCCAATGAGAGACCCTGACTCAAAATAGGACATGAGGAATAATATGACAACCAAGGTTGCACCCTGGCTTCCACAAGCATGCATACACATGTGCAATGTGCGCACACACAAAATCATGCATCCACATGCATATACACACACATACAAAAAAATAAGTAAAACGCTGATTAAAAGCTGAAAAATGGCCGGGCGGTGGTGGCGCACGCCTTTAATCCCAGCACTCGGGAGGCAGAGCCAGGTGGATCTCTGTGAGTTCGAGGCCAGCCTGGGCTACCAAGTGAATTCCAGGAGAGGCACAAAGCTACACAGAGAAACCCTGTCTCAAAAAACCAAAAAAAAAAAAAAAGCTGAAAAATGGGACTTGGGACTGGAGAGATGGTTCAGTGGTTAAGAGTGACTGCTGGTCTTCCAGAGAATCTGAGTTCAGTTCCCAGTAACCTTGAAACCATCTGTAACTTAAGCTCCAAGAGAACTGACACCTTCTTCTGGCCTCTATGGACACAGGAACACATGCAGACAGACAGACAGGTAGACACTGACAGACACACATAAATAAAAATAAATATTTTTTTTAAAAAAAATGGGACATAAACTAGGTGTGGAGGTACACAGTTTAGAAGGCTGAGGTGGAGGATTGTTTAAGCCTAGGAGCAAAAGTGTTAGGGTGCCTGGTCTCACACAACTAAACAAAAACCACCCCCACAACAAAACAAGTAGCTGAAGACCTGAATAAATGCTTCTAAAAGAATCAACAGGGCTGGAGAAATGGCTCAGTGATTAAAAGCACGTACTGCTCATCTAGAAGACCTCACTCAATTCCCAGCAACCGTATCAGGTGGCTCACAACCACCTGTAACTTTAGCTCCAGGCCAGAGCCTCTATGGGCACCTGAACTCATGTACACATACTCACACAGAATTAAAAGTAATAAAAGACAACCTCAGAAAAAAAAAAAGAACATTGAAAATCTACTTTAAAAAAGAATCGTCAAAGGGCTAACAAGTATATAACAAACGCTCAACCACACCTAAACACTAAGCAAATGCAGATCAAAAGCGATGACCTCAGTTAGAATGGCTGCGTGTGTGTGTGTGTGTGTGTGTGTGTGTGTGTGTGTGTGTGTGTGTGTGTGTGTGACAGAGAGAGAGAGAGAGAGAGAGAGAGAGAGAATACTAATTACCTGAATATCCATGTTTATTGCAGTACAATTGGAGAAAGTTAAGTCAACCAAGGTGTTTGTGACAGACTAATCGTTTTTATATGCCATACACATACAGTGGAGGAGTACTCTGTGGTAAAGAGGTTGGGCTCCTATCATTTGAAGTACCATGGATGGGACTGGAGGGTGCTATGTTAAGTGACATAAGCCAGGCACAGCAAGAAATACCCATTCTCATTCGTTAGCAGAGACTAAACCACACAGCAACACAGAATTGAGTAGAAAGGGCCCTAGAGGTTGCCAGGGGACAAGAGAATACAGAGAAGATACAAAGAGGCTGGGTAATGAGGATGAGGTACAGTAAGATCTGGGGATTGGCTCTAATGTTTCATGGCACAGTGGGGTGATTCAGTCCACAGCAGTTAACCAGACATTTCCAGAGCTTGAGGAGAACTTGAAGGTTCCTGCCACAGAAATGGTGATGTCTGAGATGGCAATCCTCACTACCTCAAGGTGACTATCATGCATTACACCCTAGATCAGCTATATACTGTTCAATTACTGCATGGTGAATACAACGACACCTGCCCTCCTCAGTGGCCCTGTGTTCCCAGGTCCCCAGACATGCAGCTCCCCTGGGCTGGTTTCCAGGATAGCCAGTGTGCTACTGACCTTGACTGTGGCTGGGACTGCACTGAGAAGCACCCAGAGAGTGAGGCACACCTCTGATGTTCATGAGGGCATTCCCAGGAGTCAGATCATTAACATATTCTAACAGATTTTATTTTACATTTTTATTTTGATTATTTACATAGTGATTGAATGACTTATGTATGTGTGGGCATACGTGTGTGTGGGGGGGTGGGTGCATTGCAGACATCAGAGGACAATTTGGTTCTCTCCTTCCCCCATATGGGGCCTGGGGATTAAATTTATGTTGTCAGTGTTGGCAGCAGGCTCCCTCACCTGCTGAGCCATCTTGCCAGCCCTCTATGAAAAATGTGAATGGACTCTTGGGAAGTGCCACTGAGGAAGGTGGAGAAGTAGGTTGCTAGGGAGAGCCTTTGAAAGGTATATCTCATCTTTGAGCCCTACCTTGAGTTGTTTGTTGAGACAAGGTCTCACCATACAACCCAAGCTGGCTCAGAACTTGTCACATTCCTTAGCCTCCCAGAGGATTACATGTATCTGCTACTGTGCCTGGTTCCTGGTTATTATGAGGTCAGCAGCTCTGCTCCACTCCACCCTTTCTGCCACGCTGTCCCACCTTAAAAAGGGGCCATGCAATGAAGCCAAGAGACCAGGAACTGAAACCTTTGAAGATGTGGACAAAAAGCCTCTCTGCTTCTCAAATGTTCCTTTCAGGCATTTGTCATAGAATGAAGAATCTGGATAACACAACTAGGTGCTAGCTGAAGAGAGCTGATGGCTCTTCTGGAATCTAAGCCAAGGTGGAGAATGCCCCTCTCAACCAGCCAGAGTCAGAGTCACTGCAAATGCCTGGGAACTGAGGCAGGCACTGGGCAGTGATGATGCCTGCCAAGTCATGTGCCTGGGATAGGTGTGCTTCTTAATGCCAGTCAGCATTCTCCACAAGGGACTGTGCTCCTCACGGAGATAAATTATATATACATATACATACATACATGTACCTGTACATACATATATATATGGCTGGAATGTGGAATCCTTAATGTCATGGGAATCCAGGTGGGTAAGAGGGTGGTGAGGACCACACTTGGTACAAAAGGGCTTGTGTTCCTAAAACGGCCATGAGGCAGGAAACAAGGAAGGAGGAAGCTGGAGGCAGTGGTTGGACTTCCCTGCTGGAGATCCTAACCACAAACTCACTCTGATTCCAGGGTGGCTGAGGCAGGAATGGGCTCCCAGCTTGGTGAAGGGTGCAGAGTGGCAGGCTCCTGACCTGCACCATACTGTGGCCTTTCCTAGTTGAGGGAGACACCGCTCTGGGTGCAAGGGAATGGCAGCAGATGGGACAGCCTTCACTGACCTTACAGTCACAGGGCTGGGACGGATATGGAGTAGGCACAGAGGAAAGGGCTAGACATGATGGAAGCGGACATATCTATCACTCAAGATGAAGTTGGGGAAGAGGACATCTGAGAGGCTGGAGGCAACAAGTCCATGACTACCAAAACCAGGAGACTGCTGCAGACCAAGGAGTGGTAGGTGCTAAGGCCCTAAGGAAGGCAGAGCTTGGCATGCTGAAGAATGATCAGGGGGCTGGAATGGGGTAGCAAGGTTAAAAATGGTCGGTAGAAGGCTAGGGAGCTTGCAGCTGGGTTCCTGAGGGACCCCATGGGCCTCAGTTACTCTTTGAGGCCATCCCTATCTTGTTTACTGCTACATGTCTGTATCTGGCATTCTAACTTCTGTCAAATGAATGGGTGGGGAAAACCCAGTCTCAAACCCTGTAAATCTCAGTGTTTGTGAATGGCATACAATCTCTAACTAGTAAAGTGCAGCTGAAAAGCCCACACCTGCTGCAGACCCTCCAGATGGTCTTGTGCACAAGCAGCGAGGACCATGTACAGAGCTCAAAGAGCATCAGAAAATGTCCAGTTGACAGGGGCTGGCCAGGACAGCAGACTCCAAAATACTGACAGTCCCTAACTACACCCACTTCTCCCCTGCCCACAACCCTCAAAAATCAGTGCCCAAAGAGCTGCATGTGACCCTTGGCTTTTGACTGCTAGTTTGTAGACATTGGACTCCGAGTTCTGGGGCTGCACTGGAACAGTGGCCCAGAGACAGCTGGAAGTCCACAGCATGGCCTCCAGGACAAGGGGCACAGTAGCCTCAACCACCCAGCACAACACTTGACTTTTCTGGGAAAGGGGCCAGTTCTGTCTGCGTGACGGCTTTGGCACACTCTTCCACAGCTCGATCATGGGTGCTGTTGGTGCCCTTCTAGCAGTCTTATGCTAAGAAGGTGGGTATGAAGTTGACACCATTAGGAATAGTTGGCTCTGCAGTTCTACCACCCGTGCTGCTCTGCTGCTGCCTTCCCAGAATACGGAGTCCCCCGAGTCACACTGCTGACGGCCACCACCTTTCTGTGTGCTCCCTCCCACCGCAACCACCTTTTAACTCTTTTTGACGCCCTCATCTCTCACTTGCACCAACACTGGCCTGAATGTCACACGATGGTGAATTTATTCTCATACTGGGTCCAGGGAACAGTGGATTTATTTACTCTGTAAATCTGAGCCACTAGCAAAAGCCAAATTGCACATTTTAATTTATCCCAAACTGCTCTTTTTGGATGGAGAACCATCCCTCTTCCAGTAACTCCACTCCCTTTGCTTCCCTGGTGCTTGGCTTTCTTCTCTTAGCTAAAAACTAAAGGTGTGTCGTCCAGAAGATTAGCCATGAATCCAACACATCACAAAGAACCTACCACAAGGTGACCCGCCTCTCTCCCAGCTGCGCCTCGACAAGCTCTAATTCAGAACCACAGCAAAACTGCCTCTGACTCCATTCCAGGGTCTTAGAGGGTCACCCAGGAACCCACTGCAGTGGTAAAGATGAAATGTAAGATCAGTAAGCACCCATTGTACCGATCACAAATCAGCAACCCACAGTGAAACCCGCAACAGTGAAATGTGCGTGGGCTACATGCTATGGGAGTTCCACTGTTTCTCTTAAAGAACTTCAGAGAGATGCTGGACTAGTCTGCTCCCTCATTGTCATGACCAAATGGATACTTGATGGAAACAAGAGGAGGGAAGACCTCGGCGCTTCCACCCACTGCCCTCGGCCCTGCCGATTCCAGGCCCACAGAAGGCAGAGAGAGCACCATGGCGGCAGGATAGGGAGAAGGAAGCTGTCTACCTCATGGCAGGTGAGGAGCAGGGAGGGAGGAAAGGGCCATGGCAAGGTTCCTGTCTAGGCATGTCCCCAGAGACCTACTTCCTTCAGCTGGGTCCTGCCTTCCAGTTTCCAGAACCTCCCAAAACAGCACCACCAGCTGCAGCACCACCAATCATTCTACAAATGTGACCAACAGGACATTCCCTAGTCAGACCATTACATTTTGCTACTGTTATGAATTGTAATGTAAATATCCAATTTATCTGATATATAAGCCCTGTGAAAGGGTCATGTGACCCCAAAGGCATCATGATCCACAGGTTGAGAACCAATGCTCTAGAGAACCCTTATTAATACACTGCTCTAAGAACCAAAATACCAGGAGCAGCTGGTGATCTGAGTTTTATCAGATAGACCAGTGACATGCATTTTCTTGTGTAAGCATATGATGATTAATCTTAATTGTCACCTTGATTGGCTTTTTTTTCTTTTTTTTTTTTTTCTTTTTTTTTTTTTTTTTTTTGGTTTTTCGAGACAGGGTCTCTCTGTGTAGCTTTGCGCCTTTCCTGGAACTCACTTGGTAGCCCAGGCTGGCCTCGAACTCACAGAGATCCGCCTGGCTCTGCCTCCCGAGTGCTGGGATTTTGATTGGCTTAAAAACTGTCTGGGAGATTAGTGAAACACGCCTCTATGTGTCTGTGAAGTGTTTCCCAGCAAGTCTAGACCTTTAGAGTTCTAACCAATGAACAGATTATTTCTTGATGGAAATATGATGGCATTAGGGGTAGGGCCTAGTTGAATCGGGTAGATTCTTAGAGACACATCCCTGGGGCCTAGACTTTGCACTGGCCTCTTCCTGTATTCCATTTTCCTCTGCTTCCTGTCTACCATGAAGAAGTTGTTACCTGGCACACTCCAGCCACCATGATGTTCTGCCTTAGGACAGATCGGGAAACACAATCCAAGTGACCAGGGAATAAACCTTCTGAGACCGTAAGCCAAATTAAATCCTGCTTCCCTTAAGTCGTCTCTGTCAGCACAGGGCTGCAGCCACAACTGCTTCAGCACAATGGCCTGTGTGCTGGCTCCCCTGTGGCAGGAGCATGCAGCTGCTTCTGCTGTCCTCACACAGGGACCTTCACAGCACCCGTGGTGTCATTCAGAGAAGCACCCCTTCTGCATGCTTCTCAGACTGGGTAGGTCTGATCATTTCTCCCTGTCCACAGAGGCTGCAGCCTGGGCCAGGAAACACAGGGCTCTTGAACTCACACTGTGGTTATTAGGAAAGGAGCATTCTTCCCCCCACCCCTCAGGCTTGCAGAGCAGAGAAAAAGGGAGCCTGTGGTCCCTGGGCTATCTCTGGCCAACAATAAAATGCCTGCCTGCTTGTGAGTGAGAAGTGGTTCCCACTGTGAGTGAGAAGTGGTTCCCACCGTGAGTTTCCTCACCAGCAACCTCAGAGGCACCCAAAAACTCTTGGGAACAAATGCTTAGGTGTTTAGATCCACTGAGTCAGATAGTAGGGGACTGGGCTCAACCATTCTGAGGCAAGCCCAAGTTTGACAACCACTTGATCTGAGGAAAATTCACCTAAGTTCAGAAGAAATAGCTTTCTGATAACAGTGTGAGCACCTGGTCCTCACAGGCCTAAGACCCCACCCACAGATGTGGGCTTTTTGTGTCTATGGTGAACCTTCAATTAATTTCCTTTGTTACCTAAGGCTGTTTGATTTTTTTCTTCTTTTTGAGACAGAATATCATGTAGCCCAGGCTAGTCTCAAACTCACTATGTAGCTGGGTCTGACCTTGAACACCTGATCCTCTTGCCTCCATTTCTCAGGTACTAAGGTTGCAGGTATGTACTAGCAAACCCAGACAGTAGGAATTTGTATCACTCGCTGTTAATGAGGACTGACTGGAATTGTATGAGACTCTGGACTTTGACATATGGTGCTTGGGCTGCAGGTGTTTGGACAGGAACTCTAACTACAGGGCTGTCAGCATCCTCCAACTCGACTCACGCTGATGGTGTTACTGTGTTTCTGCAGCTGGTGGCTTATCTGGGAAAAGTGTCTCCTATATATCACTTCCCTAGATCCTGAAAAAAGGGACAGTAAACTTCCTGCATCAGAGACAAATTTTCACCCACCTTTCAGAAGACAAGAGGTCTCTGTGAGGAGATTCCATGAGTTTTAGAAAGCTTATGGATAGACACTGGAGCAATACAGGCCAGGAGTGAGAAGCAGGTACCATGACACTGAGTGAGGTGCTCCATGTTAAATGCGTGTTTAATGGACACAAGCTCAGTGGGATGGGCTTGGCCAAAGACAAGGGGGTAAGAGGAGAAACAAAGCTGTAGAGAGTACAGGCAATGGGTTACCATCCTAGAATGGCAGACTAATTAATGTAACCATCGTTCACTGAAGCAAAACTAGAAAACCTGGTCTGAGCATACTGAAGTTGGTTTGTCAAAAGGAATCGATTTGAAGGCATGTCCCTGTGGGAGGGAAGGAACTGTGAAGTAAACAGTACAGGGCCAGGAGCAGGCAGGCGGAGGCGAACACACCTGAGAGGCCTCCTGCTCAAGGTGTTCATGCTGCTGAGAAGAGCTACTACAGGCTGGAAGCTGAGCATGGCTTGTGATGGACTCAAGGGAATGGCAGTCCTAGAGTGAGAGTGACCTGGAAACAGCCAGGGGGAGGGGTGTGGAAAGGTCAACAGTGCAGATGCCTCAAACTTACTACTGACTGCATAAAACAACAAAAACAATGCCTAATGGGATTTAAAACCTGCAAGGAGTTAAAATTAATACTGATAGCATTTAAAATGGGAGGGGAACAAACACTTAGAGCTGGAGGTCTTTCTGCCAAATTAGAAGCGGTAAATGTGCTAATTTAAAGTAGATGCTGATAAGTCAAGAATGCACATTGCAATCTCTAGTAATGAGTAAAAGAATAAAAGAATGTATAACTAACAATCTAATAGAGAGGGGAAAGAGGAATAATACAAGGCAATTGACTCAAAAGAAGGCAAGAGAGGGAAGAAAGAGGGATATGAAACAGGCAAAGCAAATAAAAAAACAGATAATAAGATTGCAGGTTTAAATGCAAATATATCAGCAATTACATTAAATGTAAATGGACTAAGTGCTCCCATTAAAACACACAGATTGTTGGAGGATAAAAATAAAAACCAATTGCGTCCTGCTTACAAAAAGCAAACCTTAATACAGAGATGTAGGAAGCTTGAAAGGAAAAGAATGAAATAAAGATACAGGCCATAAACACTGGCCAAAAGAAACTGAGTAGCTCTAAGACTGACAGCACAAAGTGTGACACAAGAGAAGAAAGGCAACGGTAACAGTGAGAGGCTCATTTGCAAGGGAGACTGAGAAGTCTTTTTACACACCCAAACCACAACCACCCACCCAAATGAAGGTAACATGCATGAGCATCCCATCCTCAGATTCTGTGGGAGAATGGAGTGCTGGCTTCAGTGTCCTCTCAGGATGTCTTTGGCTCCTGTATCCTTAGTGGTGTGAACGTTCCAGCTCTCTCTGCCTAGTTCTGTGGTTTGAAATACACTTCCCCTGTAACCTATACCCCCACAACAAAGCCAAGTGCTTCATCTGGGCTCAGCCAAGAGACCACGATTCCCCAGCCTGGAGTGAGACTCTGGGTCTACTGAGAGATGCTGTATACACTGTGGCACTGTCTGCAAAGCCATCTATGGCTGGCCTGGTCATCAGTCTGCTGGCTTCTGAAGACAGCTTTGGCCACTGTGATCCAACTGTACCTAGGACACTGTGGTGACAAGGCCAGCTTTCCACTTTCACCTCAACTATCAAACTTGAGATATGTGGTTGCTAGAGGAGCCAGGTACTGAACAGCCTGTCACAAAACAATAACCTTTCATGGTAATCACCTTTAATACTGATAAGCTGTTCAAAGTGAGGGCTCCATCTCAAACAGCATCTATGGAACAATTCCCAGAAACCGTGGATAATCAGATTTCCTATAGACGACTTGGTGGTATGTGGATTCCTGTGTGTTTGTGTGTTTCTTTGCCATGGAACCAGGACTGTGTTCACCTCAGGCACCCACCATCCATCCCTGGGCTCCTTCTCACTTTCTGCTATTGTCTCCCCTTTCCCTCATCTCCATCTCCTCAATCTATTAAACCATGGCTGAACTTGAGAGAGAAAGATACTATGAATTAGTTAATTTGTTAATTAGGCTCTGTCAAAGTGACAGCTGAGTTGAATCTTGAATCATATCTCCTAAGAAGATAATGATGGGTTGGCAGTGTGGCTCAGTGGCACTTGCCTATTATGTGCAAGACCCTGGGTTTAGTCAACAGCAACATACACACAGACACGCAGACACAGACACACACCCACTGAGTCCTAGTCCCAGTGTATATGGATGCGTCTTCCTTAGGAAAAAGGGTCTCTGCAAATGAAGCAGCTAAAATGTGACCAGAAGGTGGAAGCAGCATGACTGGTGTCTACAGAACTGCTAAGTGTGGACACAGAGACACATACGCGAGAGTGCCATGAGCATGGGTCATTCTGTCACAGCCACAGAGCTACAGAAGATGGCAGGGAACCTGAAGCAACCTTCCCTGCACCTGTGGAGGATGTCCCTGTCAACACCTTGCCTTGTGTAAGCAACTGTGGGTGGCACTTTGTTCAGGGAGCCCTGCAGACAAATTCAGTGTGCACGATGACTTTAGTTCAAATATGGTTTATCTTTTAAAGGTGTTCGTATTAACTATGAGCAGCATTAACATTTGTCAGGGCTGGGGTATGGACTGTGGTTGGTGAAGTATGAGGTCTTGATGCTTCCTTTTAATTGTCAATCTGACAGTCGTCCTCAATGAGGGACTGTCTAGGTCAGGCTGGGCATGTCTGTGATTATCTTGATTATGTTAATTGATATGGGAAGACCCAGCCTAGAAGCGGGTGGCACCCTTCCCTGGGTTTGGGGTCTAGACTGTATAAAAAAGGAGAAAGCAAGCTGAGTGCAAGCATGCATCATTTGTTCTCTGCTTTTGACTATGATGTGACTAGCTGCTTCAAATTCCAGCCTTGACTTCCCTGCCACAATGGGACCATAACCTAGAGCTGTGAGCTAAAATAAGCCCCCTCCCCCTAAGTTGTTTTGTCTGGATACTTTATCACAGGAACAGGAAATGAAATATAGGTTCCACACCCAGCACTGGAAAAAGCAATTTAAATAATATCAATAATAGTAACACTTTAATGAGCACTAGAAAAAAACTGTAGCAAGTGACTTAAGGTCAGCTCAGCCCTCCACGGAGGGTAAGGAAGAAACAAGACCTTCATCGTGGTGCCCACTGGGAGTATCCACCTCACCACCCCCAACTCATTCAGGGCCCCCAACTCTTACTGGAGCAGGCCCTCTCCTGGTCTGGGAACACAGTGGGGGGCTGTGGATTCAGGACTGACTCTGGTTTGCTGGGGATGAAGACTTCAGCATTGTCCTTCCGCTTAGCAGATAAAACCCTCTCCATTTTGTTACCTGTGGGGAAGCAACGGATTCTGTCAGCCACTGAGCATAGGGAGAGCAGGGCATTCCTCTCAGACATTTGTTTATCATTTGCTCACTTAGTCACTCAACAAATATTTATCGAACTCTTCTGTACCAGGAACCTTGCTGGTAGGGGATTATGGGACTCTGTAGACAGCAATGATAAATAAATGAGATGCTTTGGAACAGACACAGGTTTCAGTGTCTAACATTTCCAGACAGTAGAGGCCTTTACTAACAGTGTGCACACACAGAGATGGCAACCACGGTGAGGCAATTGCTCAGAAAGTTAGGGTGGTTGGCAAGCCAATGAGGCGCTGGCTTTAATTGGTGCAAGTAATGGTGCCAGCAAGGGCATCTTGGAGATGAAGGGGCATGGTAAAATGCATTCACAGTCCTCAGGGGCTCATAGCTGGAGAAAAGGACAGCTGAAAAGATGAGGAAACAGGATGCAGACAGAAGTCACGAAGCATGGAGCCAGAGGACAGGCTGGCAAAGGTACACATGGTGATGATGGAGAGAGATCTTGTGGGTAACTAGCGTATTACCAGGGCCACCAGATGTGGGAACAGCACATGCAAAGGCTTGATGAAGGTTTGGGAGCTGATGCCCATCCTGGCTGGAGGTTCAGACTGCTGCCAAACCTACCCTCTTCAGAGTAATGTTTCTAAAAGAGCCCTTCACACTAGGGGCACACGGGTGACTGCTGATGCCAGGTGGCAGATGGTCTTTATGAATTTGTGTGTATGTGGTGCTGGGGACAGAATCCAGAACCAGGGTGTCAGGCATGGTAGGTAAGTGTTCCACTCTGAGCTCCAGGCCCAGCCCTGAACACATTTCTGTATCTTAATGTATATGGGAAAAGGTATAATTAGTGTGTCCAAACTTGACATGAAAGTCACACACAGGGCAATTGTAGGGAGGGGGATCAAGGGCAGATGAAAAAACACCTCAAGACGCCAAAGGCAGGGACAGTGTTCGGTCCCTGTACTTGGGGACATCCTGGCCTGAGAAACAAGTAAGCCCAGGAGGAGACCATCCAAGCATAAGGTGTTCACTAACACTACCTGCTCACACTCAGTGGGTTTCGGCCACACTGACCTTTTTCCTGTGCTTCTGCACACCAATCCTCACCCCCTTGGAGCCCCTGTGCCTGCTGGTCCCAGCCCCAGGAAGGCAGGACCCAGCGCCAGACCAGCACTACCTCTGTTGGGAAGGTTGCCCGACAACTCCAGCTAAGCAGCCCCACCCCACCCCACCAGCATCTTGCTGTAACTGTCAGAGGTCACCTTCAAGCAGGTGTCCCCCCACTCAAGCCCTGCCCCAGCAGTGTTCCCTCAGCTTTCCAAGGCTGTTTTCTGGAAAACCTCCTCAGGTGGACAGCAGCTGTTTCCGCCTGCCTGGCTTCCTTCTTATTCCCTCAGGTTCTCCTTAGCCATACCTTTCCTGTACGTGAATGAGTGGAGGCAATCACATCCCTCAGTCCTATGGTCAGCCTAAAGAAAGAGATTAGCTCTGAGATGGCAGTGACCTGTGGTAGACTTGCTACTGTGATTTTTGAGAGCCACACCTAGGACTTTTGGGAAAGAGAAGCTGACTTCCTAGTGACCTACAAGGCCCATGTCTCCTGTGAAGGCAACTGTGCCTCTGATTGCCTGAAAGCTGCCTCAGAATGGAACTAACTCAAGGGAAATCTGACAGAAGAGGGGAAGCAATAGGAGGGAGGAGAGGAGGAAAGAGGGCAGAAGAAAAGAGAAGTAGAGGGCAGTCGGGAGGGGAGGGGAGGGCAATGGCCCTACCCCAGCTCTGGCCTTCACAGTTATCCTAGGCAATAACTAGTCCCTTCTGCATTAGCCAGTTGAAATGCAAATGCCACTAAAGTTTCCACAGCACACTGGAGAAGGTTCCCATGGGAAAGCCCATGGTCTTTGGAAGCCATTGGGTGCCTTTCCCTCTCAGCACACAGGGCCCAGCTGTTTTGCCCTGGTGTGGAATTCACTTGAGCTGAGTTTCCAAACACTGTGGAACACTGAGTCCTAGGACTAGATACAGAGACACTTGAGGCCAAAAAAAGCTCATGATTAGAGCTCACTTTTAGAAGCTGGGTTAAACTCCATCACCACAAGGGTGTCTATGCCCTGGGGAGGCCGGCCTTCCAGCTCCTTGTCCTTGGGGACATCCTTCTGTACTGTGTCCTGGCTGGGAAGAGGAAACTCATTGCTGGTATGGCCTGGCAGTATGAGGTCCTCAGTCTCGGTCTCAGAGAGGACGTCTTCCTCAATAGAGTCGTACTCGTCACTGGAGCCATCCTCCTGCGTTTGGAGGTCTGTGCTGAGTCCCAGACCTTTTCTCAGCTCCTGCAGAGAGCCCAGGAGACATGAAAGGTAAGGACTTGTGTGAAAACAGACATTCTGAACCAAAGAATGACTCCACCCAATGCCCAGCAGCATCTCAGCCAAGTTGCTGGTGCTGCTTTGAAGATGGTAAAACAAAGGTCAGAGGGGAATGACCATGAAGGAGCAGCACCTCTGGTGCTGTCTTATCACTGGCCTATTGCTGTGAAGAGACACGATGACCAAGGCAACTCTTGTAAGAGGAAACATTCAGTTGGGATTTGCTTTCAGAGGTTAGTCCATTATTATCATTAAAATTTATTGCATGTGTATTTAAAAGAAGTGGGAAAACTCAAACTGACTGATGATGGAAACCTGGATGTGAGAGCTGCCCTTGGCATGGGCTCTGGAAATGAGGGACATGCAGCTGGAAGAAAGGGATCCTGTCCTGTAGAAAATTCTGAGGCAACTACGTCTTGGGGTTCCATAACACACAGAGCTTGTCAGTGTTGAACCTGGGTAATTAAAAGCTGGACAGATTGCTAAGTGATAAGTTGAAGGTCTGCTTTCCTCTAGCTGCTGAGCAAAAGGCAAGAGGCAGGAGACAGAGCTAAGGGAAGAACTGCCAGGGGAGGGGAACCAAGGGCTCATTTTCCTCTCAGCTAGCAGAAGCTAACACTAGGAGCCCCAGCTGTCAGGAAAGCATGTCCTGGAGAGAAAACCAAGGGAATGGCGAGATCTCCCCTGTGGTTTGTGGATTCCTTGGGCCACCTTAGCAGAGAGAGGATTATCCAGGAAAGACTAGGCAGGAAAAGGGGCGTCTAATGGAGGGAATCCTACAGAAACCCATAGTAACCCATGTGGTTTCTGAGAATATCTAGCTGCCAGAAACACTCAAGCTGGAATGGAACAGGAGCATGAAAGACCAAATGAAAAAAGGCTCTCAGAGTGCTCTGTCTACAGGCAGGAGAGGGACGGGAGAGACTCATCCGCAAACACATGTTGTCTTCCCTGAGAAAGCAAGGCCCTGAGGACTGTGCCGGGGGCTGAGAGGGTGGAGGGCGGACACAGAGAATTACTCCCAGGCCTGGACTCTTGAAATTGCTTGAGTCAGAGGGTTCATCTTCCTCTTGTCTCAATGCCTATGCCTGATGTTCCACAGGTAAAACAGATGTGAATCTTGTTGGTGGGGGGTGGGGGGGGGTGGGGGGGTGGGGGGTAGGAGGGTGGGGGGGAGCAGAGAACAGATAATAGTAGACTTAATAAAAGTTCCCAAAAGATGTTCCCTGGGACCTGTCAACATGTGCCCTTCTATGGCAAAGGACCTTCCCAGATGAAAGTAAGGATTTGCTGAGATCACCAAGGCAGGCCTGAAGGAATTATGGGGCAATCATAGAAAGGCAGGAAGAGCAACATCAGCAAGATCTAAGAATGGAAGCAGACATCAGGAAGAAGAGGAGATGCTAGGATGGTGGCTCTGGATGGGGAGGATGGGGCCAGGCAAAGCAGGGGCCTCTAGGACCCAGATTCTTTCCTGGAGCCTGCAGAAGAAACACAGGCCTGCTAACACCTTGAGTTCAGGCTGATGATGGTGAGTCTGAATCCCTGACTCCCAGTACTGTCAGGAAAGCTGCTAAGGCAAAGGGAAGCTGCAGCAGCAGCAGGAGCACAAAATGAATTTGTGTCTTTTCCAGTTCCTTCTCCTACTGTCCCACCCTGTATCAGCACCGGGCTGGTTACTTAGCAACTGCACTACTGTCTGGAGCACAGTGGAGCTTGATAAATACTTGCTGAATGAGTAAATTACATGGAAGCCTGGATGGTGACTTAGCAGAGACAGGACACACCGACATACCTTAGAGGAGGTGACATCAATGACAGGACCCTTACCAAATTAATTTACTCCTCTGAGCCACACTTTGACCTCCATCATTTGACTTACCATGTCCTTGATACACTGCATTGTGATAATAAAGCCATGGTCTGAACTGGGCATAGTTTTCCCTAACAAGAGGACACTTGGCAATGACTAGAGCCATTTTAATCACAACATGTATTGAGAGAGTGCTCCTGACAGCTAGTAGGTGAGCGCCAGCAACGATGCTGCTGGACTTGCTGGAAGGCAGCGGACAACGTTCACTTCAAAGAATGATCTGGTCGCAGTGTTGACAGTGTTGAGGTAAAAAAGTCCTGTGTTGGAGCAAGCACACCTTCACCACTGGTGTCCAAAAGATAATGCCAAGATTGTCTGTGCAGACCTCGTGGGAGCTACACGCTGAGGTCCTAGCTCATGTCATCAAAGTCTGGCTGTGGTGGGCAGTTGGAGGTCAACAGATTTACTCTTTCTCTCCAGGGAAACATGAGCTCCTGGGTGGCCTGCTGTTGGATGGCAGCATTAGCTTCAACTCAGTCTTCTACAGCAGACTAATGCTCTGAGCTCTGTACAACACTCAGGTCCTTCTCGTTTGATTTTCACAATAACCTGGTCAGACAAAAAACCTGAAGCCCCGTGATCACTTGAACTTGGTAATAACTCTCAAGGGGGTAAGCTTAAGTTCCCAGGAAAAGCATTCTTTGTTTATGAACCCCTATATTTTGGCCCAGATATTTTATTTTATTTTATTTTTTTGAGACAGTGTTTCTCTGTGTAACAGCCCTGGCTGTCCTGGAACTAGCTCTGCAAACCAGGCTGGTCTCAAACTCAGAGATTGGCCTGCCTCTGCCTCCTGAGTGCTGAGATTGAAGTCATGAGCCACCACGGCCCAGCTCCAGTTACTTTTACAATGAAGAAATGGGAACCAACAGGAGAGTGAGTCCTACCACTGTCCTCGAAATCCCACTCTGTCCCCACTGATATCCAAAGTAGAGTGAAGCTCCATCCACTGCCAGTTCCAGGCAGGTGACTGTAGCCCTGTATTTATGGGAATCTCTAAAGAACAGAGTCCTTCAGCTTGTATAACTTCTCACAGTGATTAAGTGGCAGGAGTAGAAATTTTGCTCAGCCCCCAGTTCTTATTCCTTCTAGAAAACCCAGAGAAAAGACTGATTCTAGTACATTCAACATGGCCCACCAACAGGAACATAATGGGGTAGTTCTCCATCAATAAGGAAGACAGCCATTCCATACGAGATCCCCGGCCGCCCAATAGCTCCTGGGTCACAAACTGTTCATAGCACATTGCTTGTGCCTTAACTTTAGGGCCCACTCTGTAGTGTGAGTGTGAGAGTGTGTGTGTGTGTGTGTGTGTGTGTGTGTGTGTGTGTGTGTGTGTGTATGTGTATGTGTATGTGTATGTGTATGTGTATGTGTATGTGTGTATGTGTGTATTTAAACATTGGGGATGAAACCCAGGACTGTGCACCTGGCAGGTTAGTACTCTACCACTGAGCTACAGTCCCAGCTCTTGATTTTATGAATCAGAGTCTTATCAAGCATATGCCCATGCTTGCTGGGTTGCTGTGCTGATGGCCAGTCACAGTAGAAACAAGGAGACAAGACCTCTGCTCTCACTGGAACACACAGTATGCTGAGGGAGCTAGCAGAAAGTAAAGCAAATGGTAAATCCCAAGGCTCAATGTCCGTTCATCATTTACTAAGCTTATGGATCATTTATGAACTAGTATTTCTCATGACAAAGAAAGTGAACTTCAATAATCCCTGATTCAACCTGCTTTCTTTTTCTTCCATAAGTCAACGTAAATGTAGAGAACAAACAGTATTTACAAGTATATAAACACACACACAGAGGAGAGAAAGAGAGTGCGCCTAGATTCTACTTGGCTGCACTTTTTTCACTAAGAAAAAGACTCCATTTGCCTGCAGGTGGTGAGTGACCCGAGAAACCTGAGATGCTCATGTGATCTGAAACCATATGTTCCAGAAGCAAGGGGAGCTGAGCTAAGAAGCAGCATTCTCTCTAGAAAGAACTGTTCAGAACCTTTCCATCTGCGCAGAGCGGGACCTTGGCTGGGATGGTAACTTTGAAAGCCAATCTGCCGGCACTTCAAAGTGGTGCCCTGCTGTGGGATCTATAAGGGGCTTTGAAGTTGTCACCCAGAATCTTCTCTGGGAAAACATACTTTATACTTCACTTTAAAACTTGATTATATTCAATTTCAGTGTTCAGTGTTTCAAATGCTAAGTTCAGGAACCAAAGTCTTCCACGTGGAGGCCAAGGTGCAGACATCACAGGAACTGAGCTGATAACCGAGCACAAAACGCCCTCCCCATGGGAGTTAGGAAGGGTAAGGATGGATGCTGAAGATGGGAGGCATGGCTATAGAAACCACTACTAAAATGTAGCCAGAGTTTAATGGCCAGGAGTCCAGTATCTGTCCACAAGCTTCCTCTCTCCTCTGGGCTAAGAGTAAAACTGGGTGACTATCAAATGCCAAGGTCTCACAATGACAATGACAATATCCATGGCATCAGTAACAGCCACACCAGGCACTAGCTAAACTCTCTATGTGCCTCATTTCAGCTCTCTGACACCCTGGTGCAGTGAATGGCATCATTTTGGCTCAGTGGGATGAAGGACAATCCCAGGGCCACACAGCTGGTAACGACAGAGCCAGTGTTCAGATAATGACTGGCTGAGTCCAAGGCTAGGGTACCAACTCAGCAGCTGTCTCCAGAAGAACTGGGTGTGCTGGGTGACCACTGTCATTGATCAGCAGGGAACTGGTGACCTTTGACACAAAGCTGCAAGGAGCTAATACCTGTCTTCAAGTATGTTATGGTTTGGATGTGAAATGTCTCACACAAGATTGTGACTTGAGCCCTTGGTCCCTAGTTGATGCTACTTGGAGAATCGGTAGAAGCTTTGGGAGGGCTTTGTAGCCTGGCCCTGGCTACAGCACTCTCCGCCTCCTAGTCTGTTTCCATGTGCACAGCCTTTCCTGCTGCCACCAACTAAGCCAGTCCATTCTCCTTTGGTGGAAAGACACTTCTGAATCCTCCCTTAAGTCTTTTCTGAGGCTAAGACAGCACATGTTGAGCATTAGTGGATGGAGCTTTACTCCCTGGACCATCCTTAGAAAGCAGAATGAAATAGGTCTAAGTTCATTCACACAAACCTCCTGGGCCCAAAAGACTTTTTATCCTGCACTGGGTGATTGATATGTCATTTTTATTCATTCATTTATTTAAGAAGTATTTTTTGGGTCAGTGAGGTGACTCAGTGGGCAAAAGCAATTGCCACCAAGCCTGATGATGACTTTGATCCCCAGACCCCACATGGTAGAAGGAGAGAAACAATTTGCATACATTATCCTCTGACCTCCACTGTAGCCCACAGCACAAGAACGCACAAGTGTGCATGCATGAGTACACATACACATACCTACATACAGAAATGTAACTTTTAAAATTAAGAATTGGGGCCAGACAGATGGCTCAAAGGGCAAAGATGCTTGTACTAGCCTGATGACCTAATGAGGTCAATTCCCAGAACCACATGGTAAGAAGAGCCCATTCCTATAAAGTTTTCCTTTGCCCTCCACACATGTGCACATCCACATACAAATAAATAAACAAATGTAAAAAAAAATAGTATTTTTGATGAAAATATCTGTCTCTCATAAGTAGACACAGATGATAAAGGCAAGGAAGAGATGGGCAGGATAGATGAAGCTCCTGTTCTAATGGGACTCGTGATTGGGCAACAAGACAGCCATTTGATTAGAGACCTTCCCCCACAGCCAAGGGGCTCTCAAGTCACAAACTGGCCATAGCACATGACTTGTATCCCAACTTTAGGACCCACTCTGTAGTGCGTGTGTGTGTGTGTGTGTGTGTGTGTGTGTGTGTGTGTGTGTGTGCCTGTGTGTGTGTGCCTGTGTGTGTAGAGTGCATGTGAAGCCAACTTGTGGGCTTAAGGGCAGGACAGCAGAGCACACTCTGAAAAGGAAGCTCCCCAAGGTGGACAGGGAGTTCGCCATTGGAGGAGAAGACAAGATCCCCAGCTTACAGAGCATGTTTGCAGCCAATCTCATGCCCTGTTCCCCTCCCCTGATGTCAGGAGGCACAAAACAGCACAGTAACAGGACAACCAAGAAGGGACAGACACTCTGGTGACTCAGCCCTTTGCAAGACAGGCACCAAACTGGATTAATTTAATTTAAGAAAGAACTAATACCCAAGAAAAGAGAGATCGACAGGTGAGTTGGAAGCTGACTTCAGAAGCTGGGAGACTGTCATCCCCATAGAGACGCATAGGGAACTCAACCATGAAAAAGAAGCAGCTAGCAATCTTACAACTTTTAATTTTACCATTAACATTTCTAGAAAGATAAATTAAGTCAGGAAGAGCACCAAAGGGTGACTAATTAAGTATGCTAGAAATCATGCCAAGTGACTTTATAAGAATACGGTGCCCCAAAGACAAAAAAGAAAAGCACCACACAAAATCTACTGGGTGGAGAGGTCTAGATAATATTGTCCAAATCAAGATCCAGAGGATAAACATTCAGATGGAGCAGCCTCAACTACTCTGGTTTTCTTCATTTTTAAATGTTTAAATGTATGGGTGTTTGCCTGCATATATGTCTGTGCACCACATGTGTGCAGTGCCAGTGGAAGCCAGAAGGTGGCATTAGATCCCCTGGGACTGGAGTTACAGACAGTTGTGAGCTGCCATGTGAGTGTTGGTAATTGAGCCCAGGTCTTCCACAAGAGCAGTCAATGCTCTTAACTAATGAGCCATCTCTCAAGTCCTCTTACTGACCTTTAATGGGCAAAGACACTGACACTGATGTATTCATATAGAAGGTCCATTCCATGAAGAATCATCTTGACACCACCATAGACAAAAGGATAAGAATTTAACAGACAATGCAAAGCTAAAGAGATGTAAGAAAATGGACACATCCGTGAAAATCAGCCTGATGAAACAAACCAAAAGCAGAGATTTATGGCAGGAGCTGGTTAATGAGCATTCTTAGGAAGGTTTATTCAAGATGCAAATGTTGGGCTGGGGCTGCAGCTGAGCAGTGGAGTGCTTGCCTTGTGTGCTTGAGGCCCTGAGTCCAACCTCAGCACCACGAACAAACTTCATCCTCCTCCAGATTGTACTCTGGATCTCTAGGTATGTGAGATGAGAATGGGGAAGTGGAGAGAGGATATGTGGACTTGTGTGCACATGTGCAGGTGGGTAGGTCTGGGGTCAGTTCTGAGCATCTTCCTTAATCACTCTCCACCTTCCCTTCTGAGCAGGCTCTCTCACTGAACCTGGAGCTCACTGATTAGCCTGGCTGGCCAGGAAGCCTCACAGGTCTTCTTGCCTCTGCCTCCCTAGTGGTGACACCGAGCTTTTTACTTGGTTTTGAGGAGCAGGCTCAGAGCTTGCATTTTTAATAACACTCTGGATGTTCTGATGTGGGCAGTTGAAGACTAGACTTTTAAGACTTAGCAAGTTAAATGACACTATTGACAATCTGCAGTAATCATTTTCTATTGCTGTGAGAAAGCACCATGACCAAGACAACTTCAAAGGAAAGGTTTATTTGGGTTAAGGTTCCAGAGGAATAAGAGTTCATGACCATTGTGGCAGAGAGGTATGGCGGCCGGCAGCATAACAGCTGGAACAGCTAGCTGAGAGCTCACATCTTGACCACTAACATGAAGCAGAGAAAGACAGAGAGAGACAGAGACAGAGAGACAGAGACAGAGAGAGAACGCGCTAGGAATCACACAAGTCTTTAAACTCTCAAAATCCACCTCTAGTGACATACTTTCTTCAACAGTCTTCCCAGACAGTGCCACCAACTGGGACTAAATGTTCAAATACGTGAGCCTATGGGGAACATTCTCATTCAAATTACCACATAACATAATTGAATTTAATAGATATATTGAGAACTTTACACCAAAAAGAGAATAGTTATTCTTTTGAAATATCAAAGAGGATATTTGATATTTGATATATATGAATTGGTGGCTATAAATCAGACCTCAGTAACTTCCAAACCAGGACACTAATGCAGCCAATTAGAGATTAACATGAAAGGCAAAATTAGAAAAATAAAATCTACTTACTCAGAATGTCTAGAAAACCTTTAAAATTGAGAAGAGGAACACCCCTGTAAAACCCTAAGTTTTCAGAAACAAATGACAGCAGCAGCAACAGCAGCACTACGGTGAGGTGTGTGGGATGAAGACAGAGCTATGCCTAGAGGGTAACTCAGCCTGTTTCCTAGAAACCAGGGCTGTGGTGGTTTGAATGAGAATGGCCCCCACAGGCTCATAGATTTGAGTGCTTAGTCACCAGGGAGTAGCACTGTTTGAGAAGGATTGCAAAGTGTGGCCTTGTTGCAGTAGCTGAAGTGTGTCACTGACACACTTGGGTTTTCAAAAGCACAAGCCTGGCCCAGTGTCACACTCTCTCTTAGCCTGTGGACCAGAATGTTGCTCTTAGCTACTACTCCAGGGCTGTGCATGCCGCCATGCTCCCTGCCGTGATGATAATGGAGCAACCCTCTGAAACTGTGGGTTAGCCCCCAGTTAAATGCTTGGCCCAGTCACGGTGATGCTTCACAGCAGCAGAGCAGTGGCTGAGATAAGGCTGAGGGTGGGTGAACAACGAACTTGTGGGTAACAGGAGTAGGGGCAGGGAGCTTGAACCACTAAATAAACCAAAATGTTTAGGGAAGGAAGAAGTAAAGGCTAAAATGACATGAAATAGAAATAAATGAGCAAACAGCTAGATGACTGAGTGGGGTACACAGGGCTCAATCCAGCTCAATCCAGCTCAATCCAGCTAAAAGCAGAGAGCCTTTTTCAGGCTTACTTCTAGATTGTTTGAATCTTCTTAGTGAGAAAGCACTTATGCATTAACAGTTACATAAAATGACAGAAAAGAATGCAAAATACTTAAGAAATTCTAAATAGGCTATACATGTGAGGCATAAGCCAGACCATTTATACTGTTATTGACTGGGAGGTCACTCTTTATTGTTGGTAAATTGGAAAAGCTGCTTTAGTGAGCCACATTCCATCTGGCAGCTTCATTTGCATAAGCCTGTATGGGGTGCTGGGTGGCCACGTGGCCCCTTCTGGATGCTCCATTAGTGCCAGCTCAGCATTGTGTGCACGTGCATGTATCATTCATGCTCAGCACTGCACCAGCCCTGCTCTGCTGGCCTCCTGCGGCTGGCCCACTGGCTCATGGCCTGCTAAGACCATGGGCCAGTCTGTGCTTCATTCTGAGCTGGCTGGCTGGGCATCTCTGGCTGCCTTAATGGTCCTGGGTAGCACAGAGGCTAATTCTAGTACTAGTCGGAAGGAGAAAGTCCTCCTCTTTCACCAGACTATCAAGTTTTCAGTCTAAAATGGAAGTTAGAAGTTGGCGTTACAGGGGCCAAATTTGGCCACTAGCTATGTTTTGTTTGGAGTATGGGAAACTATGAATTAATCATCAACATTAAAAAAGGAAGGTATCTGGGGTTGGAGCAGTGGCTCAGTGATTAAGAGCACTGGCTGCTCTTTCGGAGGACCCTAGGTTCAATTCCCAGCACCCACATGGCTGCTCACAATTGTTTAGAACTCCAGTTCCAGGGGATCCAATACCCTCTTCTAGTCTCTGAGGGTGTTGCACAGATATAACATGCAGGCAAAACACCCATACACACAAAAATAAAAATTTTACAAAATTAAACATACCTCTCATCAGCTACCTGGCTTCAATTAAAACCAGAGAAAGCTTAACTCCATAGGGCCTCACATTTTATGGTGATGGCTAACTATGGCTGTCCTTGGCAGTCCCTCTACTTCTTCCATGCCTTGATTTAGAGTCACATGATTTAAAACAGACTTTAAATTAGAACACCTATCCCAATTCCCCACTGTCTATGCTAAGTAGGACAAAAATTTCTTTCAAGTTTTTAAAACAAAGTTCATTACATTTATTCATCCATTTGTGTACATGTGGGGAGTGAGGGATACACACATAGCATGGCATGTATGTGGAGGTCACAATGCATGAGTCAGTTCTTGCCCTCTACCATTTAGGTCCCAGGACTTACACTCAGGCAGTTGCCTCTACTGCTGGGCCATTTGCTGGCCCCTCCTTACCATTTTAGGTGTCCTTATTCAGGGCTTAGAAAATATCGTCCCCGTAATTACACCAAGGTGATGCGGCAATGTGGCAGGCAATGTGGCAGTGTGCCTTGTGAACACTTGTGCCGTACCCTTCTTCCTCTCACTGACCCAATTACTCAATTATTCGGTTCCCTTGCTTAACAAAGACTTGTTTGCATACTAACTAGGCCAGGCAGTTTTCTAAAGTCCAAAAACACAGCTGGGCATGCACACACCTTTAATCTCAGCACTCAGGAGAATAGGCAGGAGGACCAACCTCTGTGAGTTTGAGGCCAGCCTGGTCTACACAATGAGTTCCAGGACAGTTAGAATTACATGGTGAGGCTCTGTTTGAAAAAATCAAAAAGCAAAACCCAATAAAGTCCAAAAGTATACTGGGCAAGAAGACAGAGCTGAGGTCTGGGAGTGGGAGGTGTGTCTACCTGCCAGTGACCTATAGGACGACTGCCAGGGTGAGCCATGCCCCTCGAATAGCATGCCTTCTCTGCTGATAGAAAGTTTGGAATATGAGGTGTTCTTCTACAACCTAGGAGCCTCAAGTTCAGAGACAGCAGGAAGAGGAAATACTTAATCCATTCCTTCCTGCTGGAAAAGGAAATGGAGCTCCAGAGAAGGTGACTCAGCCAAGGCCCTTCAAAAGGTTTACAGCAGGACTACTCTCCTAGGCTTGGTGGGTCTCCATCATGTGCTGTTGGGCCTCAGGGAAACAGGAGACATGGCTGAATTGTCATGACACCCAACATGGAGTAGAGACAGACCAGGGAAAGCTTCATGTGCATTTTCAGAAAACACAAGTCTTCCAATTAAGAGCCAAACAACAACAGTGATGATCACAGCGGAAGGCCTGGGGCGCTGAGGCTGCTCTGCTCACCCATGGCTGTGGCTCCTCCTCCTCAGCTGGATTTCAGCACTTTTTTTTTCAGGTCTTAACTAAACAGGTCTTTTCTACCCAACTCCATCTTGTTGGCTTTGTCCACCCACCACCCACCGCCCACCCCACCTTCTGGTCTGATTTATGGTTTTTGTTTGTTTTATTTTGTGGTTTTTCGAGATAGGGTTTCTCTGTGTAACAGTCCTGGCATCTGTTTTGAAGACCAGGCTGACCTCTAACTCAGAGCTCCGCCTGCCTCTGCCTTCCCAGTGATGGGATTAAAGGTGTGCACCACACTGCCCGCTGAATTATGTTTTGAATGTGACAAAAGTGCAGAAAACAAAATGTATCTATTATCCTAGCACTTGGAGGCTGACACAGAATGATCTTAAGTTCAATGCCAGCCTGTCTCAGAAGGCCAAACAACAAAAGTGAATCATTTTATGTGAAGATAATTATTTTGGGCTGTCATTGAACCCAGGCCTCATGTGTACTAAGCATGTGCCTTACCATCAGCACCACAACCCATAATGTTTAATTCAGCTTTGACCTTGTACCAGCCAAGCTTCCTTCTCGGACCACACTGAAGTCTGCCAAGCCAAGAACTGCTACATCTTGTATTTATGTTCAACATGGAGTTTTCATCAAGTACAACATTACTGTCTCACAGAGAGTCACCACAGTCACACCTCCACTCCCTCCCTCTCCCAAGAACTACCTTGTTTTCCCTTTCCCCAGCCCTCTCTGAAAACTCACTTGTGTATATTCTTTAAGTTATCAGATCCCAGGAGCTGGAGAGATGGTTCAGCAGTTAAGAGCCCTTATGCTCTTGCAGAGGACTGAGGTTCGGTTCCCAGCATCCACATAGCAGCTCATAACTACCTATATAACTCCAGTTCCAGGGGATCTAAAACCTTCTGTTCTTTTGGGCTCTTCATGCAAAACACCCTCTCCCCTACACACACACACACACACACACACACACACTCACACTCACACAAATCTTTTGGGGACAAGGTTTCCACATCCCTCTTATAAAAACAGCTTGCCAACCTGCCTGGACCAATCAGAACCGAGACATAATCTCCCTCCCAGCTAGAGGTTCCATCTTTAAGACTTACTGAAGCTAGGTGATGGTAGGACACTGTTTTAGTTAAGGTTTCTGTTGCTGTGATGAAACACCATGATGAAGGCAACTTGGGGAGGAAAGGGTTTATTTCAGCTTCACTTCCAGATGACAGTCCGTCACCAAGAGAAGTCAAGTCAGGAACTCAAACTGGGCAGAAACCTGGAGGCACGAGCTGATGCAGAAGCCATGGAGGAATGCTGCTTACTGGCTTGCGCAGCCTCCTTTCTTATAGAACCCAGGATAACCACCAGCCTAGGGATGGTACCATTCACCTTGGGTTGGCCCTCCCCTATCAATGACTAATTAAGAAAATGCCCTACAGGCTTGCCTACAGCCAAATCTTATGGAAGTATTTTCTTAATTGAGGTTCCCTCCTCTCAGATGACTTTAGCTTGTGTCATATTGACACAAAACTATCCAGCACAGACATACAGGTCATCCCAGTGCTCTGAAGGCTGAAGTAGGAGAATTGAAGTTTGAAGCCAGTTGGGCTATACAGTCATATCCTATCCTAACAAACAAGTACATGAAACTGCTTTGAAATCTCTAAGACCTTGGCATTATTGCTCAACCCATGTGCTGGCTAGGTTTATGTCAAGGACATAAGCCAAGGTCATCTGAGAGGAGGGACCTCAGTTGAGAAAGTTCCTCCATAAAATCTGGCTATAGGGCAGACCTATAGGGCATTTTCTTATTAGTAATTGAAGTGTGTTGGACCCAGCCCAGTGTGGGTGGGGCCACCCCTGGGCTGGTGGTTGTCAGTGGGTTCTGTAAGAAAGCAGGCTGAGCAAGCAGGGGATGGGGGTGGGGGAGCAAGCCAGTAAGCAGCATTCCTCCATGGTCTCTGCATCAACTCCTGCCTCTGGGTTCCCACCTGGTTTGAGTTCCTGCCTTGGCATCCCCTCAATGAACTGTGACTCCATACGTAAGACAAATAAACGCTTTTCTCCCCAAGTTGCTTTTGGTCATGGTATTTCACCACAGCAATAATAACCCTGACTAACATAACCTATTTGCACTTCTCTCTTTCCTTGTGTCTTGGTTTCTCTTAAGAGTTGATCATTTTAGAGACTGGAGAGACAGCTCAGTGGTTAAGAGCATGTATTACTGTTCTTCCAGAAGATCTGAATTTGGCTCCCTGAGCTCAAAGGCAACTGTACCTCCAGCTTTGGGGTGAGCAAATGCCTTTAGGCTCCATGGGTACCTGTACTCACATGCACATACCTACAAACAGGCTCACGTACATATACCTAATTTAAAATAAATTTTTAGAGGGGAAAATAGTTGACAATTTGAGATCAACGAGATGGTCCAGTGGGTAAAGGCACTTGTGGCACAAGCCTGACCTGAGTTTAATTCCCAGAACACACCAGGCAGAAGGACAGAACCAATTCCCCAAAGTTGTCCTCATTACACACACACACACACACACACACACACACACACACACACACACACACACACCCCAAATAAGTAAATAACAAATGTAAATAAGTTTTAAATGTTGACAATTTTCAGCCTTTTAACTATGGTTTTAAATATTTTTGTCTTTTATAATTGCCATATCTGTGCCACAGAGTATCTCAAAGCACACTCCTTCCTTTTGAGGTGGATTCTGATCTGTAGGCTAAGTTCCCAAGCACCACGAGATCCTGGGCTATGCCCTGCATGCAAATTATGTTATCTTACAAATTAAGTTCCAACAGAATTTTCAATCACTATCATCATGACCTGTACACATCACACTGTCTCCTTAGAAGTGTGCTCTCCAGGAGTGCTGCAATTACAGCCTTGTTGGGGGCTGTAGAAAGGGGATCTGAGCCCAAGCCAGGATCAGAACCCATCTCAGTGGGCAGGCCCAGGGAACCAGTGGCTTTGCTCATTGTTTACTCTTGATTTGGAACTAACTGTAGACTTTGCGTCTCACTGGGGAGGAACTCAGGCGCTCCTTTCAGTGCCCCCCCCCCTTTCAGGACAGTAGTGGACATCACAATGGGGACAGAAAGGACTTGGATGGGATGCCACTGTGCTCCTGTCTGTCTTCTTACTTCCATCATCCTTCATTGGGACTTGGTTCTGACAAAGCAGAGCAAGCCGGTGTGTGTGTGTGTGTGTGTGTGTGTGTGTGTGTGTGTGTGTGTGTGTGTGTTGGGGGTGGGGTGGGTGGTGGTTTTTGCCACAGTATGGATAGGGAGGGCTAGGTAGAGGGCAACCTTGGGTCATTGCCTCACACCTGTTTGAGACTGCAGCTAGGCTAACTGAGGAGCTTCTGGGAGTCTCCTGTGTCTGCCTCCATCCCAGTAGGAGCACTGGCTTCCTCAACTGGCTTTATATTTGTTCTGGGAATTCTAACTCAGGTCCTCAATGCTTGAGTGGCAAGTGCGCTACCCACTGAGCAATCTTCCCAGCCCTAGCTGTTTAATTTTTTAAAACTTATTCTGAAAAATGTAAAATCCACAATTTATCAAACTAGTACAATGGGCACCCAGATCTCTTCCGCCTACATTCACCAACTGTTATTCTGCCACCCACATTAAGTACAGGCTTTACTTTGTTGCCTTTGTAACATTGTGACCCTCTCTTCTGTCTTCTACATTCTACACGTGTCTTCAAGGAATAAGAATGTTTTCTGAGGGGCTGGAGAAAAGGCTCAGTGGTTAAGAGCACTGGTTGCTCTTCCAGAGGACCTGGGTTCCATTCCAAGCACCCACATAGTGGCTCACACGCTCACGACTATTTAACTCCAGTTCCAGGGAATCCAACACCCTCTTCTAGCCTCACAGGCACAAAGCATGCATGGTGCAGTCACACATGCAGGCAAAATACCCATACACATAAAATGAAAATAAATAAATATTTATTTAAAAAAGTAAAAAAAGAAAAAAAAAGGATGCTTTTTGAGAAGACCACAGTTTAAAAAAAAAATCAAACTCAGGAAATTTAACATCAATCCAATATTGTGACATATATATCATCATTTATTATTCTTCAAATTTGGCAATTACTGAATTTCTCCCCAAACTCAGGGGTCCCTCCCTGGCCCAGGACCTCCCTGCACACAGTGTGGTGCAGGTCTTTTCGTCAACCTGGGGCATTTCTCGCCTTCCCTTGTCTCTCGTGCCTCTGACGGTTTTCAGGACTCTGTACAGCTCCTCACAGAGCAGCAGCCCTCCATTCGGGCTGTTGGTCCTCATTTGGTTTTGGCATTTCTCACTGCCATTCCCAGCTGCGCTGGGTTACAAACGAGCATGCCATGCCTCACTTTTCACCTGGGCACCGGGGACCTGAACTCAGAGCCTCACGCTTGTGCAGCAAGCACTTCACCCACTGAAGGCCCTCCACAGCCTATGGGGGCTTTTATGCTAATGCAGTCCTGCCACTCATCTGGGTCATTTCCAGAGTCACTCAGGAGCTCTGCTGTGAATGCTCAAAGTCCATCTTACCCCTGCATCATGAATCGTTAAGAGAATCCTGTCTTTGTCCGTGCTGCAGGGAGCATAGGGATGTCCCTGTGTGCAGAAGGGAGAAATCAAAGGACAGGGCTCGGAGCTGGCGGGAGAACTGGCAGCCTAGGCCTAAGCACGGAGATCCTGCACAGCACCAGCACCTGTCTGAATGTGTGGGGGTCTCGCTCTTCTGCTGCCCCCCCACTCCTGCCTCTCCTAACCACTACCTTCTGCTCTCACTCCCACAGCTGATCTGAGCACACGCTTTCCATCTGTCAAAACCACTGAAGATACAGCCAATACGTGGTGGCCAAGCCATTACTCCCCAAGCAGTGCTCTAAGCTACTGTGTGAGTAAGTTACCAGTGTGGAAAGAGAGCCATGCTGTACTATGGAGTTAAAAAATGTGGGGTTATCAAATAGGATGGATGACAAACCCACTTCTGCTAAATTAGCAATAAAAAGTATGGGAGACAAGCCTAGCTACTTGGAAGACTGAGGCAGGAGAATTGCAAGGCAAAGGCCTGTTCAGCTACAGAGTGAGTTCAAAGCCAACCTGTCAAGGCCCTGTCTTAAAATTTAAATGTGAAAAAAAGGGCTGGGAATATAGCTCAGGAAGGTGTTTTTCTAACATATGCAGGGCCTTTGTTCACCCCTGCATACCACCAAAAACTAATAAATAAAAACAAACAAAATAAGGTACTTGCTCAAAGGTTGTATTATCTAGAGTTCCCAACAGAAATACCCATGCAACATATCTTCCCGGTAAGCCAGCCCTCACTTTTTAAGTCTCACTGTTGAAGGGACCTGCTATAGCTTCTGATGTGGTGGGGCAGGCTCCTCTGGGGATGCCTGGCCAACAGCAGCCTTTAGATGTCAGCATGTGGAAGTAATAAGACACTAGGCTATAACTGTGAGTGTAAATTTCTACCTTACTGTGATGTGGACACAACCTAGAATCACCTGGGGAGTGTCTCAACGATCTAGTGTCTAGATCAAGCTGGCCTGTGGACATGTCTTGATTGCATTAATTGAAATGGGAAGAACTACTCACTGTGGGTAGCACCATTCCCTAGGCAAGAGATCGTCAACTGTGTAAGGTGGAAAAAGACAGCTGAGTACTAACATGCAGGAATTCATTCATTGCTCTCTGCTCTCGATTGTGAATATAATGAGACTTGCTGCTTCAAGTTCCTGCCACCTTGACACCCCTGCTATGACAGTCTGTGACCCAAAAGTCTAAGCTAAAACAACCCTCTCTCCCTTAAACTGCTCTTTGTCAGGGTACTTTATCATAGCAACAGAAATGACACTAATACACGCGCAACGGAAAGAAAAGCCGTGAAGGCCTTCTGGAAGCTGTCCCAGTGATTATTCCTTCATGTGGCTATTATAACAAGGTCTGGTGATCACTAAATTGGGAAGTGTCTCTCCCGAGAGTGAGAGGCACTCCCACCCCATACAATGGGCAGGGCATCTATATGCAATCTGGACAGGCATGCACAGGACAGCAGGGTTCTAGAGAGACTTTTGGGGTGGAGAGATGGCGCATGGCCTGGTGCAAGCCAGACAACCTGTGTTCTGTCCTTAGGTCCCACAGTTGAAGGAGAGAACTGACTCCTTAAAGCTGTCCTCTGACCTCTACATGTATGTACAGTAGCACTCATGTGCTCCCCCAACACAAATAATAATAAATAAAAAATTTTAAATTTAAACTTTAATTTTTCTGTCTATTATTAGACATTTTGGGTTCATTCTTGATTCCTAAAGAAGCCACCTCCTCAAATGGAGACTGAGTCACCCATGGCAGCACACATACCATGGGTCTAGACACTGGGCTTGAACTCTCTAGAAAGTTATCCTCTGTTTATCAGAATTGGAAAACTGCTCAGAACCCTGTGAAGGCTACTTGTCCAACCTAAGGAAAATCCTGTCTCTATCACAGTCCCCTAGACCTACCATCCTGACTCACAGCTGCTCTTTCAAACCCCCCCACTTCCTTCCTCCCTCCTCACTGCAGGGCCGTGGCATTCTCTGCTGCTCCCTTCGCCTGGGACACTGCTCCACAGGCTCACTCCCTCACACTCCTGAGGGTCCCACTTCATTACTGCCTCATCAGAGGCCATGCCTTAGTATTTAACAGAATCTCTGCTCTGCTGTTTCTACAAGCCCCATCGCCTCCTGACACACTATATGCTTTTATATTTGGGTTTTACATTTTTTATTATGGGGTGGGCTGTGGTGGCACACACCTTTAATCCCAACACTGGGGAGGCAAAGGCAGGCAGATCTCTGTGAATTTGAGGCTAGCCTGGTCTACAAAGTGACTTCCAGGACAGCCAGGGCTACACAGAGAAACCTTGTTTCAGAAAATCAAACCAAACCAAACCAAACCAACATCTGATTGTTCTTACAGTAATGAAATCCCTAATAACCACACGGAATCTCCTGATTACATCAGTGTCAACTGCTAATTCAGTCTTCCCACAGTACCATGTAAGGCAGCACTGGGGGCTGACGAAGCACGCCTCCAGCATTCCAGGCTGTGAACTCAAAGCTACCAAGAAACTGGAGTTCACAGGATGTGATGGAAGGCAAAAGGCTGGCATGTTCCAACAGCAAAGGTGAGGTGCAAAGCCTCTATGAAGAGGAGGGTTCTTTCTGCTCCAGCTCAGGCCTCCCTTGCTTCGTGCCAAGCTGGGTATATTTAGCCAGGCCCTGAGTTTCTCTGTCCCTGTGCAGATGGCATCTCTCAATGCTTCTTTCTGTGGTGGCAGGCAAGTACGCCACTGTTTCTCTCTCTCTCTCCTTTCGCAGGGAAATAACTCCAAGGGGAAATTGACTGTGAAGCCTTAAGGAGAGCCCTCTCAAGATGTCGGGGGAAAGGCAAGAAAGAAATATAATCAGGTGCTCACAGTGGGGAACATGAAGTGCTGGCAGAGAAGCAGGGGCTACAACTGAGCATGTGCACTGAGGAATGCTGCTAATGCTGAGGGCAGGAGAAGCCTGGGAGGGACTCTGCTGTCCAGTGTGCAGGGTGCTGGAGCTTGCCAAAGAGGAACAAGGTATCTATTTAACAGAAGGTGCCAGGTGCTTCCCCATGGGCAAACAACTATGGTCTCCAGCTCACAGGGCACACAGCACTCTGGAACATGGTGTGGGGGTAGATTATAACAGACTGAATGTGGCGAGGATCCAGCTGAAAGAAAATGAAGGTTTCTTTTGTACAGACTGTTCCGAAGCAGGGGACTGTTGGTGGATTCAGAAGCAAATGGTGAGCCAGGTGTGGTGGTTCTAGTAGAAGGATCTTGGCGTTGAGGCTGGCTGGGACTACATTAAAAACGAGGAGAAGGGCAGACGAGGAGAAACGTTGGAGAAGGCTCCATGGGTAAAAGTGCTGGTTGGGCAAGTCTGATGACCTGAGTTCATCACCCAGAACCCATGTAAAGGGGAGAAGAGAACCGAGTCCATAATGTTGACTTCTGACCTCCCATATGAGCCTCAGCACGCACACATGTACACATGCACACACGTACACACACACACACACACACACACACACACACACACGCACACACACACACACTCACAAATATTAGAAGAAAGAAAAAGAAAACAACTCCACGTGTGCAATGTGTGCAAGTGTCCAGGCAGCACAGGAGGAAGCAGGGTCCCAGCTCCTTCCCTGTGTCGCCCTTTGAGCAAACAAGGAACTGCAAACACAGAACAGAGGTCAGAGTGGGCTCCTGGACAGTCCTCCCAGACCAGATCCTTTCTCTTTCTGTCACTCGAATTTCAACCACAGAAGTCACAGAAGGTGAAGGCCCTGGCTGAAGCTATGAATCTTCAGGCAGGGCCCACAGCTGAGCAACTTGACTTTCACCTGAAATCGCCTCAGAATTTTGTTTCTATGTAACATGGAGAGAATATGTATTCATGCTTTTTTTTTCCTGTTTAAATATTTATTTATTATGTATACAGTGTTCTGCCTGCATGTATGCCTGCAAGCCAGTAGAGGGCACCAGATCTCATTACAGATGGTTGTGAGCCACCATGTGGTTGCTGGGACTTGAACTCAGGCCCTCTGGAAGAGCAGCCAGTGCTCTTAACCGCTGAGCCATCTCCCCAGCCTCCGCATTCATTCACTTTAATTACAAAGCTTGTCCCCTTAGAACAGTAGTTCCAAACCTTCCTAATGCTGCAACCCTTTAATAAACACAGCTCCTCAAGTTGTGGTGACCCCCAACCATAAAATTATTTTCATTGCTATATCATAACTGTAGTTTTGCTACTGTTGTGAACTGTAATGTAAATATCTGATATGTGACCCCAGTGAAAAGGTCCTTCAACCCCCCAAAGGGGTCATGACCCATAGGTTGAGAACCACTGCCTTAGAGCAACTTCCACTTTCCAATTCCATTTCCACTCTCTAGCCAAGGCCCACTATGCACCTTCTAGCCCACCCTGCTGTCTCCTTATTCAATGTCTCCACTCACTCCATGCTCTCCTATTCACATAGTGTTGGCATCATGCTCCTTGAAGCCCAGCCTCCTGCCAACTGCACAGGCAGTTCCCTGCCTGGGATACTCTTCACATTGCTGCCTGCCTATGTGCTCTTGTCCAGCCAACATCATGTTGTCCATCTCCCTCTTCTGATTTCATTTACTTTTGTTATGATTATTTTAGAAAAGGTTTCCCTATGTAGCCCAGGCTGGCCTTGCTCAGGGCCTTCCTGCTCTGTCTCTGAGCAGTGCAATTATAAATGTGCACCACCATGCCCAGTTCCCTCTTCTGTTTCTTCCAGTGAACTTGGTGATACTGAAATTATCTTATTTCATTCTGCCTATTTCTATCTCGCCTGGAACATTAATTGGTTAAAAACAGACACTTCATGTGCTTTGTTGATCTCTGTGTCTACGGTGCTAAGAACATAAGCCAAGGCTCAAGAATGCATTGTCAGGAAACACTTGTGGCAGGAAAGCCTGGGACATACTATTACTGGAAATAGGATGGTGGTCTGAAGAAGGGACAGCAAGTATGCATTGACCCCCATCAGCTGTGGTACAAACATGGCTGTAAGCTGCAGATACCCAAGCCTCTGAGTGCTCCACAGGTGGTCTGCTGCCCGGGGTCACTGAGATACAGAATGCCTGACAGGCCTAGGTACACACATACAGGCAGATGGGGTGTCACTCTCTGCCTGACCTCAGCCCCTTCAGATCAGAATATTACTTTAACTATGTAAAAGTGTATTACATTTGTTTATGTTTCAGATTATTACTTTAACTATGTAAAGATGTGTTACATTTGTTTATGTTGCAGAATATTACTTTAACTATGTAAAGGTGTATTACATTTGTTTATGTTTCAGATTATTACTTTAACTATGTAAAGATGTGTTACATTTGTTATGTTGCAGAATATTACCTTAACTATGCTAAGATGTATTACATTTGTTTATGTTGCATTTGTTTAATTATGGAAAGGTGTGTTGCTTTTGTTTATGCTGCATTTGTTTAATTATGTAAAGATGTTTTACTGTTTCACCTTGCCTGCCTAAGGCACCTGATTGGTCTACAAAAAAGCTGAACAGCCAATAGCTAAGCTAAGAAGGATAGGTAGGGCTGGTTGGCACAGAGAATAAGTAGGGGGAGAGACGGAGAGAAGGAGGGAGAAAGAGAGGGAGACACCCGGGGTCAGGCAGCCAGGCAAGGGCCAGCCAGCAAGGCATGGAGTAGGACATACAGAATGAAAGGAAGGTAAAAGCCTTGAGGCAAAATGTAGGTGAAGAGAAACAGATTAAATTAAGTTATAAGAGCTAACAAGAAATGAACCTAAGCTAAGGCCAAGCATTCATAATTAACATTAAGTCTCAGAGTCTTGATTTGAGAGCAGATTGGTGGCCCCAAAGGAAGCCTGCTACACTGGCCTCCCCTCTCAGCCCCTTCTCCATTTAGAGTGACTGGATGCTAGCTGACCTACCCAGGAACACAGATGTGTGGCCCATGCTCTATGTACCAAAATATGTAACAAAATGTGTGAGATAAGGGCAGCAAGATGGCTCAGCAGGCGAAAGTGCTTGCTGCACAGGCCTGATGACCTGAGTTCAATCCCAGGATCCCACAGTAGGAGAGAACTTGCTGTGGGATGTTCTGTATGGCAAATGTGTTGCTCTGATTGGTCAATAAATAGAACACTGATTGGCCATTGGCTAGGCAGGAAGTATAGGCGGGACAAGGAGGAGAATAAAGCTGGGAAGTGGAAGGCTGAGTCAGAGAGACACTGCCAGCCGCCATGATGACAAACAGCATGTGAAGATGCCGGTAAGCCACGAGCCACGTGGCATGGTATAGATTAATGAAAATGGTTTAATTTAAGCTGTAAGAACAGTTAGCAAGAAGCCTGCCACGGCCATACAGTTTGTAACCAGTATAAGTCTCTGTGTTTACTTGGTCAGGTCTGAGCGGCTGTGGGACTGGCAGGTGATAGAGATTTGTCCTGACTGTGGGCCAAGCAGGAAAACTCAAGCTACAAGAACTGACTCCTCAAAGTTGTCCTTTGACCTCTACATGTGCTTCACTGCATCTCTGTCTCTGTCTCTCTCTGTCTCTGTCTCTGTCTCTCTCTCTCTCTCTGTCTGTCTCTCTCTCTCTCTCTCTCTCTCTCTCTCTCTCACACACACACACACACACACACACACACACACACACACACACACACACACACCATGCCTTTTTTTAATGTGTGAGATGTGGGAAGAATAATGGTCAAAGTAGGTGTTGGAAAGAGCACAGCACGAGACCTCGTTTTTATGGGAGTGCAGGCTGAGGGCAGTCCCTACCTGTGTGTGATCCACAGTGGTATCCTTGGCCTTGCCAGTCACATCCTTAGACGACTCAAAATCCTCTGAACAATCCAGAGGAGGTTCAATGTGGAGCCGAGGGCCAGCTTCAGTTCTGATCTGTACGGATTTCTGGACACAGAAATTCAGAGTGTTGAAATGAGAACAGATACCATTCTGCTCAAGGACAGCTGCCCACAAGAATGGGACTCAAGAGGTACTGTCCCTGAGCAGGACAGGAATTTGATTAGTTTTTTAAAGATCAGGTCTCTTTAGTCTAGGTTATCCTCAAACTCCTGCCTCAGCCTCCCGAGTACCGGAGCTACCACTGTGGCCACTGTGCCTAGCTCAGTAGCTACGGCTTCACAGGGTCATACTACCTCTGCTTGTTTCTCCCTTATATTTGCAAAGTGTGCAGTAGAAAATATCAGAATTTTAATGATTATTTTTCAGTAGAATTTTTATGGGTGTTCGACTTTTCCCAAAGAGCCTTGTGAACTACCTGACCCTGTGTTTGGGAAAGCCTGGCTGACACACCACAGGTATGCCAAAGTGAAGTGTACAGAAAGCTTGAAAAGCTTTTTGGACCACACAAGCTGCCCCTGCTACAGCCTCCCTTCCTTCAAGCATTCTTTGCATCTTTCTTTGAAGAACACATACCTGTAGCAGGTGTTGGGGGCTATAGACCACTCCAGAATTCTATTGCCCATTCTTCCCCTGTGCTCATGTGGCAGGTGTGCATACCACCCCCCCCCACACACACACAGCCCACCCTTGAGCAGCTAAGAAGGACCAAAGGGCCCATATGAACAACAAAAGGTAGGAGTTGAAGGGAGTGACGGGAGTGCTCCATGCCCAGCTCAGCTAGCATTCGGAGTTACAAGGAGATGCTCCTCTGCTGCCCCCAGATGTTGCACCATCAGACCACACAGAAAGCTTTTACCACTTGTGGTTTTTATCCTGAGTAGAGTGGGCTGAATTGGTGACACAAAGAGGGCCAGCAGAGGCGGTGGCAGCTGCAGCCAGTGGCAAAAAAAAGCAGCTAGAGAGTTCCAGAGAGTGGGTGGGGCAGAGTGGGGGTGGGGGAGATGACTGAGGACAGTGTGGTATGGAGAAGAAAGAGCAGGCTGTGAGCCAAGGCTGTGGAAGGCACAAAAGATGCTAGGCAAGATACTGCAGGCCTTGGTTTCTGGAAGAGTTTCTGGAAGCTGCTAACCCCAAATGCTCATGGTCTTGAGAGTTATACCACTAGCCATGGTAGCCACTGAGAATCCCACAGTGACTGGCCGCAGAGCTTTAGCACATGCTGCTGCCTGACTGCATAGAGCTCAGGATCTCACTAGCTTCTGAGTGCCTAACTACTGGCAATTGGTACTCAGAACAGGGAACCTCTAACCTGAGCACCTAGGGTTGTCTCTGACTTCTAAGACCTGGAATCTCTGACTGTCAGGGCTCTGTGTCTGTCTGTCCTGCCTTTGCCTTCTGGAGAAGCACCTTAGTTCTCCCTTGGGCCCAAGACTGCCAGTACTAGGAGCTACTCCCCACTTCCTCATGATTTCCACCTGCGTAGAACAAAAGGACTCAGTCAGCTGACGGGTGACATCTGTTGTCACATCATTCAAGCCACTCTTAGCAAACTCAGACCTTACTTGATACACCCAGCATGCAAGGCTCCCACACTAATCCCTGCACATTCTATCACATGTGACTGTTGAGCCAGTCGGAGCCACTGCCAGGGCCCTGCCAGTCCAGCTGAGCCCACAGAAGCCCCTTCCTGTGTCTCTGCGGGCTTGTTTGCTTCCCTGCCTTCAGTCCATGTGTGGCTCAAGAGTGAGAATGGAACAGGCAACTGTCTATGGGAGCAAGGAAGATGTCCCCCAGCAGAGAAACAAGAAGGACCATCAGGCCACTTTTAATGCCTTGGGATGGTTCTCCACACATCCTCATTGTATCCCCTTCCCGCTTCAAAGCCCAGGGCTAGCTCTAGCTGAGGATGGCTTCCTTCTAGACTTCACTACTTCGTTCTTCTCTCCAGGCCAAGGGAGGCATGCCAAGCTCTTCCTCTGGGCCACTCAGCAGCACCCTAACACTGGGACCTATTGGCCAGGAGAAGATGGGAGAAAAGAAAGCGGCTGACCAGACTTAGGTCAGAAGGGGTAGCCAGAGTCACCAGTCACCAAGACCCTTTGGAGCCTTCTGGTCCTTTCTCTAGAAAGGGGAGGGCTTGGACCAGGGCTTTGCTACTGCTGAATGCTGCCTGTGGACCTGTAGTATTAACCTTTGCCTCCCCTCTTTTCTAAAAATCCATACAAGCCTGGACACACCCTGCCTGTCTGTCCTGTCCTTTGCCTCTGGAGAAAGCACCTTAGTTCTTTCTTGGGAACTCCTGTCAACCACTGATCCCGGTGGTTCTGGTAGAACTGAGTTCCTCCACCAGGGGAAGATGGAACATGTGACCTAAGCCAGAGCTGCAGATACCACCTCCCTCTCCTGCCCACCATACTAAGTGATAGTTCCTGGGACCAGGAGAGATACGAGACTCAGGGACAGTATGTAAGGAAGGAGCTGCTAGGGGCTATCTTGACACCCTGAGGCACAGGAAAATCTCCTGAAAGGCAGGAGATTGAGGTCTGCCTGAAAGGAAGCTGGCAAGTGACAGTGGGAGGTGCAGCTTGGCCGGCCTCTGGGTTGGCACATCCATAGAAGGAGCTCTACATCCAGCAAGGAGCCAGGATGTAGATGAAGCCAGTCCTTCAGCAACTTCCTGGCCTCCTCCCCAGCAGCTCAGCACAGCAGAGCTTCCCAGTGATATCCAATATTCAAACACAGCTTTGTGGTCAGCCCCAAGGCCTTTAGTCAGCAGGCCCTCACGAAGCTCTCACTGCACTAAGTTCCAGACACCAGTGCCCCACCCCTGAGTCCACTCAGCACCATGGTGAACACTGCAGGTTATGAAGCAACAGTGCTGAAATTAACTCTGTGGTCCAGAAAGTGCTCACAACACTGAGTGGGTGCCCAGAGGGTAATAAATAGCCGCCATCTGGCCTGCTCTCCCGCCCTAGCCTGGGGAGCCTCCTCTGCCCACAACCTGGGGGACGGCCCCACCCACACCAAGGCTGGCAGATTCCAGCCCCAGCCACATGCATGCTCCTGGCCTCCCACCTTCCACCTTGCATGGAGGGATGATGACGCTCCAGGTTGGCTCCCCGATTGGCATGCTGCTTTACCAGGAGTGGGTGTTTATAAGTGGCTGCTCTTTCCTGCCTACTTGCAAGCCCAGACCCTGGCAGACCTTTGCAGTACCTATGTTGGAGGAGGATTTAAAAGCCTCTCCACACAAACCTCCCAAAGCTGCTCACTTCAAGCTCAGCCCACACTCCACCCAGTTCATGCCCGGAGTTATTTGTGTGTCTTCTGCACCTCCTCATACAGTGTTCTAAGAGGGTGCATTGAAGTGTACTGTCAAACACAAAAAGAGCAAGCACAGGGGATGCCCTGCATGCTTGTACGGGTTGTGCGATATGTTAACGGCACCCTCTAGAGGAGGAAGGGTTCTACCGATCCCCCCAAAGCAGACTGGGGTGCGGAGCTGGTCTTTGATCAGCTCTTCCCAGGTTTATCAGCTCTTGACATGGTCAGGAGTCAGAAGGTAGCAAAGGGACCCAGCTTCCCAACCTAGAGGTGAGCTATACTCGAGATGCTCATACGGCTGAAGCGACCCAGGAAGCAGATGTTGCAGTGAGGGACAGCCAAGGCCACTTTCATCCCACAGCAAACCTGCTATGGAGACCTTTCCTGAGAGTCTAGCCCACAGTAAATCACTGGAAGGCCAATCCCTTCACTACCGATTTAATGCCGAGAGCCAGTGACGTTTATCAAAGCTGACAGCATTTTGGTAAACGGCGGCTCTGTTGATTAGGCCACTGTCTACCCAAGTATTACAAGGCTGAGGAAGCCATAAATCTTAATCCACTGATGGCGGCAGAGAGATCTAAGGCCCAGAAGCAGCAAGGGAACGGCCAGCAGGGATGATGCCAGGGTATCACCAGCAGGCTGCTCCATAGGAAAGGTGGTGGCTTGGGAGCCTGCTGCCTTCATCCAGTCAACCTCCAGAGCCCCCAAACCCCACTACTGACCAGGCCATGATCAGCAACAGTGATGGTGTGACCCCCACTGGCCCTTTATGGTGGGCTCTGTAGTACAAGAGAAACCCTGAAACTGGGACGGGGCCATGGTCCCATTTCTGATGGGGTGGCTTTTAAGAACTGGCCACTGGGGACATTGTTACCTTAACTACCTGCCTCCCTCTGGTTATCCCCAAGGACAGGAGCATCATGGGTGGTTCTATAGCCTCCTGGCAAAATGAGCTTCAGGCCTGTAGTCCTGGGAAAGCCCTTCTGTTTCAGTAGCTAGGACCAAAGTGCTCCCACTTGCTGGTCTGGGCCTACAAGAATGGAATTCGACCCTGCAGGAAGAGGTGAGACTGTCAGACTGGGACAGGGATATGAGAAGTGAGGAAGCCCAGGAGCAGGGAGCAGCAGCTTGGGAGGTGCCTGTCAACAAGGCTAAGACTACACTGTGATAACCAAGTCCTTGTTCACCAGGCCACGGCCAGCAGAAGTGACAGTGTGACCCCACTGGCCCTTTGTGGTGGGCCCTGCAGTATAAAAGAAACCCTGAGACTGGGACAGGGTCATGGTCCCATTCCTGGTAGGGTAGCTTTTAAGAACTGGCCACTGGCTACTTGGGACTCTGCCACTTTAACCACCAGCTTCCATCTGGCTACCCCCAAAGACAGAGGAGCCCAGCCAAAAGATGGAAACAGCTAGGGCATGGAATCTCAAACCTGTAATCCCGGCATGAAGGAGGTGCATAAAGAGGATCAAGACTTCAAGGGTAGCCTCAACTACATAGTGAGTTCAAGGCCAGCATAGGCTATATGAGACCCCATTTCAAAACTTTTTAAAAGTAAATAAAGAATTAAAAATTTGAAACTCAGCTGGGCAGTGTGGTGCATGCCTTTAATCCCAGCACTCAGGAGGCAGAGCCAGGTGGATCTCTGTGAGTTTGAGGCCAGCCTGGTATACAGAGCAAGATCCAGGATAGGCACCAAAACTACACAGAGAAACCCTGTCTCAAAAAAAAAAAAAAAATTAAAACTCCAGAAGTATGAGGGCAGAGACTGTCCCCTCTATCTTCTGTGGACCCAAAGACCTGTCTCTGGCACTTTCTACCTTGGAGATACTTTCCACTTAACTCCATTTCTTAGGGCCAGAAGATGTCAATCCAGAGGCGGTCAATGAGCTTCTCATCCTGGTGACAATAATAACATTGTAGTGACACACCAAGGCTATACTGCCCAACTCCAGAATTTTAGACCATAAATTGTAATCATACCCCACCACCAGGCTGTTCAAGGCCAGGCAGGATTAGCAACAGGTGACCTTGAGTCATATAGCCCACTCAGGCAGCAGTCAGCACCACACCAAGGCCAACTACCACAGTCCAACTACCACAACTACCACAGGCCACAGCCTGAGTAACACAGATGAGCTGAGACACTCAAATAATTTCTCTTAGAAGTTTCAACCAATCCAGGAGTGAGAAACTGACCTGGAGGGGTGCAATGGGTCAGTGAAGCCAGAGGATAGGGTACAGAGTGGGGCTGTGGGGAGGGGCAGAGATGAGCTGTGTGGATTCAGGAACACAGCCTCGGAGATCCTGCAAGCCCTGAGTTGTGGGGGTGGATAGGATGGTCCTATCTGCACACAGCAGCCAAGAGATTTCCAAAGACAGCTTCTCCCATCTTGGTGCTTCCCAGAGCCCTTGCACTCAGTCTGCTATGAAGACTCCTCAGCCTGTGTGATCGGCCATATAACTGTGACCCAGGTCCCCAGCTCCTCCTCTCCATCACCATGCATTGACCATGGCTCACACCTTTCCATCACACTCTGCTGTGTCTTTCCAAGGAGACCACTGATCCTCACACTCAGGTCTGCTCCAGGGCCCCTGGGTACCTCTGCTGCCTGCCACTGTCTCTCCTGCATGCATGGCTCTTCTTCATAGTACTTGCCTTACTCTTGGTCACTGCTGTCTTGGCCTGTCCCCTACTCCTATCTCCTGAGTTCCAGGCCAGCAGGGCTGGCCTGCTTCACTTGCAGCTAACAACCCAGCACTAAGGGTCCAAAGCTTCAAGGTGCTCCATAAATGACCAGGACTGAGCAGAGGAAGTGAGGTCAGACATGAGAATGAGGCAGCAGAAGAGACAACTCAGCAGTCAAGAGAGATTGCTGAGCAGTCATGAGGACTGGAGTTCAGATTCCAGCACCATGGAACACGAAGGGCCTCCTGAGCAAAGGCACAGCAGACTATGGTGGAAAGGTGTTAGCATCCTCCAGCTCTAAGAGGGCAGAGACAGGAGGATGTCTAGTACTTGCTGTGTTCCAGCCTAGCTAAGAAAATACAAATCCTGGGTTCATTTAAAGAGAGATTCTGCCTCAAAGGGATAGGAAAAAGTGACAGAGGAGTACAGCTGATGCCTTCTGGCCTCTGCTCATATACACTCTTCCCCCTCCCCCCACAAATAAAATAAAGACATAAATAGAAAAGTGAGAATGAAGAGCCTGGAAACCTCCAGACTGAGAAATCCTCAACCCCTCCATCAATCCCAACAATGACCAACACTATCAATTCACCACCTCTGTGCCAGGCGTGGCAGGAACCTCCACAGACACTAGCTGGGGGACCCTCATCAGCTACCTTCTGAGGCAGGTATCCTTCACTGACCATCTTCTAGATGAAAAGGCACACGCCAAGAGGATGAGCACCAGGGGGCTGCAGGCACTAACCTCATCAGAGCCTCCTCTCCTGCCACCAGGGCACCTGGCTGAAGAAGTGCACTGCTCAGAGCCCACCTGTGACACCACACACAAGCCTTCCTAACAGTCCCAAGAGGTTGTGACAATAATAAAGGTAAAGCTCAGGGAGGTCCATTACCAGCTCCAAAACACACACCAAAGAAGCACCCCAGATCCCATTCTCTTCCACTCCCAGGAGCTACAAGCTCAAACACCCTGAAGAGCCAGGCGGGGAGAGGAAGTATGGTAGAAGAAACAGTACATAATGTACGTGATGACATGACTTCTGCTCTGCCAAGGTGCTGGGACCCTGAGGGTGGTATCAGCGGCCATCACTGAAGCTCCTCATGGCTCAGGGTCTGTGTGCAAAGGAGGTACAGCCAATCACATTGCCTCAGACAGGGAGAACAGATGCAAGGAGGGGAAGAGAGGGGTAGGTCGCTGTTATTTCTGAGCACTGTCCTGGAGGCAACAGGCTTTTCAACTCCATCCCACACTGGTCATGCCACAGAACATGATCTGTCTTGGCATCCTTGAGGCTGTCCCCACTCTCCCAGCTGTCCTGGGCATCAGCTCTCCTGGCAGGCCAGGACAGACAGCTGTGCACTGTGGGCCGGAGGCCCCCCTCCAATCTGGCCCAGCTTGCCAGCCCCAGGACTACGTGCACACCACTCCCAGCCTGGCCAGCTTTCTATTCAAACAGCCGTCCCTTTGGTTAGGCACTGAGTGACCCCTGACTACTGCAGTGCAGAAGGGCAATTAGAGCAGAGCGGCTTTGGGAGGCAAGGGGAAATTAGCCCTGATTAAGTCTTGTGAAGTGGAGAGCCACAGGAGAGATGGGAGGGATGCTAATTAATCTTAGGCCAAGTCTTTTAAATTGGACGGACTCTGGGGCCAGCCATTAAGTCACAGTCTAAGACACAAATATGGCTTGTGATAATAGGAAGCACTCCAAACAAGCAGAAGAGCTGTGTGGAGTGAGGCAGGCAAGAAAGGCCTCATTAACAAGAAATTAACATTCATGGCTGGGGACAGACACAAGCGCCCAGGCTGGTGTCCTGGGGGCCTGCTCTTCAGACCCCAGCTAAAGTAGGCACAACTGTTTCCAATAAGAACAGGTATGAAGACCAAGGCGTCTGCAGCAACAGGTCCATTCCATATCCCAACCCAGCTTCTTCACTTAGGGGTCAAGTGACCCAGGACTAGTGCTTTTGGCTTTCTGGGCCTCAATTTCTAGGGCAGCACCATGAGGACACACATTAACCAACTGGATTGCTGTGAAGACATGCTAGGTGGCAAGCACATGAAAACCTTTACTGCAGTCTACTGAGAAGCACAATGCCCAATTTCCCCCATAATAATGACAATGAGCCCCTGCCTACACCTCCCAATCTGTGTTGTATATGGTCCTTGAGGCCATCTGAATGCAAAAGATACAACAGGAGCTAAAACCTCATGATTCAACCTCAGTACACACACAGCATAGAGTGACACTTGGGTACAATAGCACCTCCATATTCGAGCCGGAACCATCCCCAAGGGAAGCTAGTAAGGGGCCATAGGAAAGTCTAGTTGGGCGAGAATATAGAACTCAGAGCCGAAGATTTGATTCTAAGTCATGATTCTGGCACTTCTTAGCCATAACCTTGGGCAGATCCCTGAGTTTTTCTAAGCACCTGCCTCCTCTGCTCCCTAATAAGAGTAGACAATGTGAAAAGCCAGGCTCTGGGTGTGCTGTGAGTGCAAAGCAGAGGGGTCGTGTGTAGCTGGGGCAGTGCTGGGACTCGGGCAGGACTCAGAAACGAAGGCTGTGTTTCAGCAACATCAGCAGCCACCTAAAAGGACATCTCAGTTCACCAGGTAGGGTTCTGTCCCGATCACCTGCATTATCTCTGGCCAAGACTGGCACATAGTATGTATTCAATAAAAAGCAAGTGGATAAATGAGCCCTCGAGAATGAGCCTGGGTCTGCTCTTACTGCACTCCCTGTGGGCCCTGGAGGTCCCAGGCAGAGGGAAGACTCCACAGCAGGGCAGGAACCCCAGAAACCAGTCCATGCAGACAGGGTGGTGCCCTATAGCCACCCAACCCATAGGAGCTTAAATCCTCCACAGGCCTGCTGCTCCTCATCCTAATCAAGTGCCAGAGCCATGGTCCTGGCTCTGCTCCCATTTCCAGACCTGGTGCCATCCTCGGCGCTGGACCTTTCCTGGTGCTGTCCTCGAGCTGCGTCTTAAGACTTCTTCGGCTTCTCTGAACAGGGTTCTTCGTCCATAATCTGCAACAGAGACAGAGAAGGGGCTGGTGAGACATGGAAAACAAGTTCACACTGATGGCCTACATCTGCAATCCAGTCCAGCTGCCCAAGGCCATGCATAAGATGGATGCATCGTCCTACTGAAGCAAGCTGCAAGCAAGCCAATGCCCAGCAGAAAGCAAAGTGTAAGAGTCGCAGAATATCCATTCTGTAAAATGACATGTCTAATATCCTATCAGGTAGCTCTGCAGACACAAAGAGCCATCACCAAAACATAGACGTAAAGTGTAGTTCCTACAGCAGGCCGCCATGTATAAAAGAGGGTGGATGGAGACATTATCTGAGGAATGAATGAATATACTGCTGCAGTCCCAAGTTCAGATAACCCTGATTTCTGTAATTCCACCAACTAGCAGCATGCCTACAATAAAAGCTAGAAGAGCCATGCCATTCCTTCTTAGCCCCAGGGCCTACAAAGCTCCTGGGAAACTGTGTTTAAAATACTACAGTGGCTCTCGTAGGGGAATATTTGGGGATATCACTGTCTCCTCTTGTCCCTTTGTTGTTGTTTTTACCTTCCCAGTATATAATGGCTTGGAAGCTTCCCATACCTGTAAAGCAATGACTTACACTAATACAGAGAGACCAAGTAGATTCCTCAGAGTAACACAGCCAATCTGAAGCCTGGTCCCACCTGTTTAACTATTCTATCCATTCACTACCAAATCATTTTCCAGTTCACCTACAGGGTAGACTAGGTGGGGAACTTTTCCATCATACTCTCAGGCTCTCAGTGGACACATGAAATCCCTTTAAAGCATGAAGGCTGGATTAACTAAAAGTAAAAATGAATGGTGGAATAAAATATTTCATAGATGTTAAGTATTAAAGTTAATATGTGCATATCAGGTATTATTTAAAATAGCCCTTAAAATCATGGACATTAGAGCCTCAGGTAATATAAAAACTAGAAATTTCTTGCTCTAGCTGCCTTTGGTTTTGGGCGTGGAAGCCACATCTAGTTTGAAAAGGAGTAAAAATGGATTTAAGCTTGGAGTGATTGCTGAACACATGTGAGGCCCTGGACTCCATCCCTAGCACCTTCAAGAGTGTTCATCTCCCTTGCTCTTAGGCTATCTTTCTTGACAGGTGGGTACAGTTAACGCATTTGTTGGTGAGCTCACACATACAGGGTATTTCCAAAGTCTCTAACTTATCTCCTTAATTCATTTTCTTTTGCAATGTTTTGTTTATGCCAGGCAAGTGTTCTAACACTGAGCTACATCCCATCCCTTAATTTTCAACTAAAAACACTGCTTCCTGGCCTGGAAGGGTCTGCACTCACCTTGTGATCCCTCAGCCTGTGAGGCACTTCTGGAGAAGTCTGTGTGCACAGCTTTCCGTGGGGATGTCTTCAGCTCTGAATTGGCCCCATTGACATAGACAGAGAAACCTTGTTCCAAGTGCTCCAGCCTTAGCTGTACAGGATCCTTGGCCTTCAAATGCTTTAATAGCCTGGAAGAAAAAAGATTGCCTGCCTAGATCTCAGCAGTGTCTGTCCTCTATGTCCCCAAAGCCAGCAGTGAACTACTTTGGCAAAGTGATGATAATGTCTCTGTGATGGTTTGAATGAGAATGGCCCCCATAGGCTCATATGTTTGGATACTTGGGCCTCAGTTGGTAGAACTATTTGGGAAGGATTAGGAAGAAGTGTGTAACTGCAGGCAGGCTTTGAGGTTTCAAAAGACTCCCACCACACCCACTTCTCTGCTTCATGTATGTGGGTAAGCTCTCAGCTGCTGCTCCAGTGCCGTGCCTGCCTGCCTGCTGCCATGCTCCTACCATGATGGTAAAAGGATTCTTAGGGCACTGTAATCCCAATTAAACAGTTTCTTTTATAAGTTGCCTTGTTCATGGTGTTTTACTACAGCATTAAAAAGTAACTAAAATCAAAGCTAGAATCTGGGAATGGGCTATTGCTGTGAAAGGCTCGATCATGCTGTTTTTGGAGGAATGTGGAAGATTTGGGGACTTGGGAATAGGAAAGCAGTTGAACGCTGTAAGCAGAGCTTAATGGGCCATTCTAGTAGGAGCTTGGAAGACAGTATTGCTGAGTGAAATGTGGACTGTGGGGCCCAGCTGAGTGAAATGTGGACTGTTTCAGAGGAGAGCATTATTAGCAATTGAACCAGAGACCATTCTTCTGATATTTTGGCAAAGAATGAGGCTGCTTTCTGCTCTTGTCCTAAGAATCTGCCTGAGGCTACACTGAAAAGTTTTGGACTAATTTTGTTGGCAGAGGAGACTTCAAGACAGCCTGATATTGATTCTGCTACATGGTTACTAGTGATCACTCTTATGCAGCAATGAAAAAGAGCAAGCAGGGCAAAAGGAAATATAAAATGTACAGTTTGAGGAGAACAAGAACCCCAGGAAATTTAATGTGGGAGCCAAGGCATTTGCTGAAGGAGAGGAGGAGAGGACTGATGGAAAATGGAATAAAGGAAGTGCTGCCCTCAGGGCAAGACTCCACCTAGCTAATCCTGCAATTTTTAAAAGGAAAAGGTCCAAGGGATTTCCTCTACCTAAAGCACCTACAAAGGAAAGCTTATGCAAATATGATTAAAGGAGGTGTCAGGATCCATCCGAAGCAGGCAGCAGAATTTGGCAGTGTCTACCACATGGTTCTGGCTTTAGAGTCATGAAAGATACCAGAGAAAAGAGGTTGTGGTCTCTTCCTCTGTGGTTAAAGAAAGTTGCCAAGGCAAGGCATGTGGCAGGGGAGTCCCTACATAGAAACCCAGAAAGGTCATTGTAAGAAGCTATGAAAGTGAAGCCGGGATTCGTTGGAGATCCCAGGATGTTGAAGATGCCAGAGCTGTGGGATGTCTGCCAGGAGAAGCTGCACACAGTGGAACCAACCCAAGGAAAAGCAGTGTGCTGCAGTCAGCAAAGCTGGAAGGGTGATGCCATCTAAGCTCTTTGACATTATACATGGAGTTACAGGATTTGGAGTTTTCCTTCCTGGATTTCAGTCTTGCTTTGGTCCAGTATTTCCTCATTATGCCCCTATTCCTCCGTTTTGGAATCATAATGTATTTTCTGTGTCACTGTGGGTAGGAAGCATGCAATCTGCTTTTTGATTTTGTAAGGGGCTACAATTAAGAAACTGCCTTGAGTCTTAGAAGAGACTTTTTAGACTTGTTCTGCATTATGTCTTTCAGAACAGGGTTTCTCTGCAGCCCTGGCTGTCCTGGAACTCAGTATGTAAACTAGGCTGGCTTCAGAGATCTGCCTGCCTCTGCCTCCTGAGTGCTAGGAATTAAAGTGTGTACCACCACACCAAGCTGACTTTTGTTATTGTTGTTCTTGTTGTTTTTCAAGACAAGGTTTCACTGTGTAACAGCTCTGGCTGTACTGCCTTCCTGGCAGGCATGGTGGTTATACCTGTAATCTCCTCACTGGGAGCAAGAGGGTTGTAAGGAGTTTGAGGCTAGCCTGGGCTAGAACGTGAAGTCCTGTCTCAACAGAAACAAACAATAAAAGTAAAGACACCTGGCCGGGGACGGCTCAGCTGGTACAGTGTTTGCCCTGCAAAGTATGAAGACCTGAATTTAGCCCCAGACTCTGGCACAGGCCTTTAATCCCAGCACTCAGGAGGCAGAGGCATCTCTGAATTCCAGGCCAGCCAAGCTACATAGTGAGACTTTGTCTCAAAAGACAGAGCAACAAACAAAGCCAGGCATGGTAATCCAGTGCTGAGGAGGAGGGTACAAGCCTCATCTAGCCAATCAGTATAGCAAGGGGCTTGGTCTCAAAACCAGAGTGGCCGGTACTCAAGGAACAAAAGCAGAGGTTATCCTCTGGATTCCACACGTGAGCACACACACACCACACACACACACACACACACACACACACACACACACACACACACACACACACACACACACGAAATCCAGAGCCACCTGAAATAGCAAAACCACTAAGAAAAGCACAGAACTGCAAACCAAGGTGCTTAATGTCCCTCAACAGTCATATAGGAAAGACAATGAGAAGACCAAAAGCTTCCTGGGTTTGCCTCTTCAAAGTGTGTCAAGCAACTAAGATTTTGCTGCCCTTGTATATCTGAGAATGGCTGTAATTGCATGGGAATGTTGAGAAACATGTTCCAGTGAGTTGCCAATCACAGACACAGAACATAAGAATAAGTACCAACTGAGGAAGACATTACTTTTCATGATTACTTTATTATCCCTCTCCATAGATAAGGAAAGTGAGACACAGAGAGGGTAAGTAACCTGCCCAAGGTCACCCAGCTGCTATGTGGGAGACTCGAGATGCAAACTTTGGGTACTATCACTCCAGAGTCATTAAAACAGACGTGTCACCCCTTGTGAGACAGTATGGCAAACTCAGACACTGCTGACAACTCACAGCCCCTTCTCAGGAGGAATAGGAAAACACAGATGATGCTGCATATTTGATCCTTTCCCAGAAAGTACATTCCAGCAATTCCCAAGCAATAACTCTGGGCATGAAAAAGGTTAGTATTGAGACCAACAAATCCTGAACACAAGCCAGTACCCGATGCTAGGGAGTGGAGGTTGGGACATTATGCTGCACAGAACATACCTGTGGTCTCCTCACAGGGTCGGGGTGGGCGGCACTCAGTGAAGTGCTCTCCCACCAAGCATAAAGGCTGAGCTCAAGCACCCAGATCTAAAAAAAAGCCAGGTGTGGTGGCACACACTTGACATCCCAGCACTGTAGCCCGATTAGCAAGGCAAGCCCCAGACCAAGGAGGACAGCCCCTGGGGAATGACACCTGAGGCTGACCTCTGGCTTCCATATGTACACACACATGTGCACAAACATACACTTGCACACACAAAACAGTAAATGAGAGGGAGGGGTATCTCTGTATAAAGATGCCATGATGAAATCAATTCCGTTGTACACTAACTTTAAAAATTGATCAAAACACAACAGTATGTATGTAGTAAGTGCAAAATTGGAAGGAAAAAACTGGGTTTGTGGGCCTTGAGCAGAAGATGATAAATATAAAAACGACGTCAGTTGTGGAGGAAGATGGTGGCATTATGGGTGCTGTCTTTGTTTACTTTCCAACCATTTTTTCGGCAGCTGACATATCAATCTTTTCAACAAAGATGGCAGGAACACAGATTACAGACTGCTTATCTCTTGCCAGCCTTGGAAGCCTGCAATGTGCCTGATTGTTGGGCAACAACACAGAACAGAAGGAAAACACAAGTCGCTAAGTGATGATCTACACACAGGGTGATCTACACACTCCTGGGAGCACAGAACTCAAGAGTGCTCTGAGGAGTCAGCAGGCTCAGGGCCCACCAGGAAACTGACCTGCCAGGTGGAGAACATGTCCTGACTTCCCTCCAGAAACCGCCCTGGGTCCCAGCAACACAGTTAAAACATTGCCCCACGGCCCTGGATCTGGGGCTGGCACTGCATGTGGGCCCTTACTTAAGCAGGATGATTTATGAGAATGTGGATATATGAAACTGATAAATTAGGAGATAATTGCTCACACTGTGAAAAGAATGGGTAAAGAAACTCCCCTGCTGCAGATGAACACAGTGACATTCAGGTGGCACCACCAAAAGATGCTTCCTTAAAATGGATAGCTATTTTGCATAAGGCTGTCTAGAGTGTAGGGTCCCCAACTGTCCACAGCTGAGCCTGCCCACTGTTGCCCTGTCATGGCAGGGCCCCACCCACATGCTACTTTGGGGAAGAGAGCATTTCTTTCCTAATGCTTCCAGCACAGCCTTCCTGAGGAGGGCTCCTTAGGGCCTGGCTTAAGCTCCATTTCTACACCTCCCACCCCACCCACCTCCGCTAATCAGTTTGTTCTGGTGAGGTGCTCTAGTCCTTGGCCACCCAAGAAATTGGACTATGGAGTCACTCCCACCCAAGCCACATGAAGTGAGTGGGGAAAGGGATTGTTCCTGAAGGAACTCCCAGAAGCTGTATTTGGAAGGTGAGGAGAGCTGGTGGGCAGAGGAAGGGAACAGGTGGCGTCTCTATTGCCCAACCCTCTCCCTAGATGAACTCCCTGGCAGTGGTAAGGTGAGCATGAAGCCACCATGACTGTCCAGAAGCAGAGAGTGGTTACGTGCTGCAGGCAGGGTTAGGGAGGGCCGGGGAAGAGGCTCAAGTGATATGGTAGCTTTGCTTTGCCCTAGCACCTTCTTGATGATTCTAGCCACTCAGTCACACTGGAGATGTAATCACACCTGAGCAGATCTGAGCAACATCAAGCAGCATGATCAGAGGGCTGAGTGACAAGGACTGACTGGGAAGATCAGGCTCACGTCTAGAGAGCTGGCAGCAAAGGGGGCTGCGGTGTGGGGAGTGGAAGGAGGACACAGATTTTTACCAGATCCAAGAGTCTGGCAACTGTGTTATTCGGTCCCTGAGAAAGGTGGTTGAGGGAAACATCCAGAACATGGCCTCAAGGGAGATGGACCTGCTGCCCCAGGAGGAGATCCAAGTGGAAAGAGTTTTGATGATGTAAGTTATGCACCTGGAACTGGCTCTGCCTGAAGTCAGAGTGCCATGGTGGTGGTGGAACCCAGGGCCTGTGCATGCTAGGTGAGTGAACTGCCACTCAGCAGTACCCCACCCCATGACTGAGTTCTTCACTCCGTAAGTCAACAGTTTCCTAGTTAATAAGTACATTTAACCCTGTTTTTTTTTGTTTTTTATCTTTACAACCAAACTAATCAGCTGCTAACTAATAACTGTGGGGTGCTGAGATGGCTCAGCTGGTAAAGGTGCTTGCTGCCATACTGAAGACATAAGTTCAATTCCCCAAAGCTACATGGTGAAAGGAGAGATTTCCACAAGTTCTGATTTCCACATTCACCCTATGATGTACATGCTTCCCATAAATAAATTTTAAATTAAAAATACCAAAACAAAATGAAAATATTAACACAGTCTGTCTTCTTCATACAATAATAGTTCCTTTCCTAGGTGAGGCTAGGCACATGGAAAGCACTCCCAAAATACAAGGCTCATGGCAACAAGTATGCTGGGGGCAGATACATCCTAAGCAGATCTCTGCTGACACTGCACCTTCTAAGGGGCTCAGCACCCAGCTAAGCAGCCTGGGGTTCACTCCTGAGGGCCAGGTCAGTCCTTAGCCTCTACCATCATGCCAGGCACACAAGTAGACCACCAAGTAACCCACAGCTTTGCCCCACCAACTCCTTTCTTAGTAGACTTGGGGCCACTAGCAGGCCTGGCAGGTTTCTGTACTTTTGATCACTATGAGGATGTCAAAAAAATCGTAAATAAAGTATAATCAGGTCCCACCACTTCCTGTTCACTACACTGGGACTACTCCCTGTCTGTCAAATGGGTTCAATCACTCCACCTGCCTGTCTGGTTGGCCTATGATAAGATAGTGGACTATGACACCTAGTATGTGGCTGGCACTTTAGAAAAGGTGCCTTGAAGCCAACCTGACCACTATTAAGGGCATCCCCTTCTTCACAAGTCTCTGGTAAGGGTTCCTTTACAGCTTCTTCTCATTGCCTGCATCCAGTGATACCCACCCCCACCATTCACAGCAACTCAATTGCGATATATTTTTAATTGTCACCATGCTGCAACCTCATCTGTGAAATTCCCATCTATGCTGTCAGCCAGCACCTCTGCGATAACACTTATTGATCCCCGATTAATGAGAAACAATCTGCTCATAAGGAGCTAAGACACTCTCTCCCCAGATGAGCACCTGAGATGATTAAACCATTACCCAGGTGTTCAGTGGCAACATCCAGCCTGCCAGAGACTGAATAAAAACATCCAACCCCCTGGCATAAATGTCAGGATAAACACCCATGGGGGTCTAATCAGCAGGAGCTATCTGCTGTTCTCACTCGAGCTGCTTGCCCCTGGGAGGCTGGGAAAGTTCTGCTAAGTGGTTGGGCACAGAGGGCACCACTTAGCACTTCTGGAACTGCCAACTCACTGGGCATATTTGAAAATGAAAGTGAGCCTTGTTGTCATAGATACAGGGATGTAGATATAACCAAGCTCTTTGTAGCCCAGGCTGGCCTTGAACTCACTATGCACCCAAGGATGACTTTGAGCTTCAGATCATTCTGCCTCTACCTCCCAAGTGCTAAGATTACAGGCATGTTCCACTATACCCAGCTTTATACAGTGCTGAAGATAGAACCCAAGGTTTCATACAGGCTAGGCAAAGATCTTTTTTTTTTTTTTTTTTTTTTATTTTTTGGTTTTTCGAGACAGGGTTTCTCTGTGCAGCTTTGCGCCTTTCCTGGAACTCACTTGGTAGCCCAGGCTGGCCTCGAACTCACAGAGATCCGCCTGGCTCTGCCTCCCGAGTGCTGGGATTAAAGGCGTGCGCCACCACCGCCCGGCTAGGCAAAGATCTTACCAACTGAGCCACATCCTCAGCCCAGAGACAGGGATCTTAATGAAATTCTATAATGGGTGGAGAGGCTACACGATAATGCGTGAGGTTATCCCATACACCCCCAACACCATCACCAGGGCACCCCCAAACCAACAGGTATCCAGACAGCCAGACAAGGGTTGAACGGGATTTGAGCTGACACCTTTCGGACTACTTACCTGCAATACAAGTCTACTCCCATAACACAGACCCTCCAATAACACCAATTCCTACCTTTGCTGGGTCTTTCCATCCCAGGCAGATCTGGTTAGTGGTTCTGCAGAATTCTATTTGGCTTGTGGTTTGACTTGAATTCATTACCAATACTATAAAACACAAATCTAGATCCTCATTTCTCTGCCAGCTCGGAGGCTCTCTGCCCCTCCTCCACCTGTGTTTCTACAAATACCCATGGCAGCACTGCGCAGTGTGGACAGGAAAGTTACAGGTATCCACCTGTTCCAGCTCCTTAACACTGGGCAACTCCTAGGCTCTAAGTAGGGATATACAGCTCATATGAAAGTTCAGGTCTGAATGCAAACCACAATGAACTAAAATTAAACTTGCTTGATCTTGCAAAGGAACAGAGAGAGGCCTTCAGATCACACCAGGTTGCTATGACCTTGACCACTACACACTGTAGTAGTATGAGCTTCTGCAAGAACCAGCACAAGAACCTAATAGCCCCTCCCCAACTTTAAATGACACAGAGCAACTTCAGACACAAAGTAAATTGACTTTTACCTTTCCACAAACTCAGTTTTCCAGGGCAAGTTGATGCCCAAGAGGTACAGCCTACCATTTCCAGGTGACTTGCAAGGGGTCTGTTACACCTCTGCCCCCACCTCTCCATCATGAGACAAGAAGTGGTACCTGCACAGCCCACAGTTTGCTATGGGTCAATCAAAGATGCAACTAAAGCACTGGATGGGGTGGAGGCTTGGGGGAAGGGGTGGAGCTGCAAGTGCAGGTGATAACCCCAGCCTCTGCATGGAGGGGGACTCTGTGCCTGTTCCTGTGTCCTGTGCTATTAATAAGTCGAAATCAATTTTTATTTGGTTAATAACAAGGGTTGCCGTCAGGTGGCTTGCTCTTACCGGTTTCTCTGCTGAAGCAATATTAAATACTCATCATGTTTCTCATCAAAGTCTGTCACCATGTCCTTAGTATAACCCTGAAAGGAAGAAACAGAGCAGCGTGAGAGGGAAATGCAGGGACGCTTTTATTGAAGCTGGGCGCTGCACATATCCTGCAGGAGGCCGGCTGAGCTGGGAGGCCGACCTTGACGAGGGCCCAGCTCCCCTTGGTGCATCACTCTGGCGACCCAGAGCTCCAGGGATTGTATGGTAGCCCAATGGGCCCCAAGTACACACAGCTTTACCAATCTGTGAAAGAAGGCTGGCTCTCCAGCCTCCTTACTGCCCCCCTCCCATACCCTATGAAGTCCAGGACTCTGACAAGACTTGGCATCTTCCAGAACAGCCAGAGCTACATAATGAGATGCTGTCTCAAAAATAAAACAAACAAAAACAAAAATCAAACTTGGCATCTAAGATGTTTCCTCAATGCACACTACTCAGCCATTTCAGTCCATCATTACCAGATCACCCCCAAACTGCTGAAAAGGGACCTCAGGTTTTCCTCTCCCTGCAAGAGGAATCCCCAATGATCAGAAACAACCTGGTCATTACAGAACGGGTTCTGTAGCTCTTTTTCTGGCAACAAAGCCCTGCGTTGCCTTCTGGTAGCCTCTCAGCTATGTCTTTCAATTCAGCGGCTCCCTTAGGTGCTTGTGGCAGTTCTTCTGGGCCCCCAGGGTCACACTGCCTTGGCTTGGAAGCACAATCACCACCTGCTTTGCTCAGCCACAGGGAGTCACGGTTTGCAGGGAGCAAGACAAGTCAACCTTGGGACTTTGCTGATACTCCCAGGAAGGAGCTGTTCCTTCCTTTGGGGGTCCAGGTCTGTCTGGGAAAGCCTGAGAATAACAGTAGCAAATGCAGCAGAGTCAAGTGATGGGGAGAAACAGATTCCTAACACTCACTCTGAGTCCCTGGACCCACCCATGCCCAAAGGAGTATCTGGACAACTCATTTGTCAGTTCATGTGTTGCCTTGAAGCTTCACACAACATTCTGTGTCCAATGGCTGTTAAGCACTGTGCCATATAATCAGATATACTATCAGAACTCAGCCTACAACAATCGTATGGTTTGTTTGTTTTTTTGAGATGACACCTCAAAACACAGCCCCAGCAGACTCTGCACTTGTTACCCTCTTGCCTCGGCCTCCTAAGTAGTGAGATTACAGGTGTGTGCCACCTTGCTTGGCTTAGATATTTTATTACAGTATTATTAATATATACTAAACATACAAATAGCAACCCATAAATATACGGAGGGAGAGGCAGATAGATGCTTAGTATCTATAACTGAGAGCAAAAGAGGAAGGTTGGCTAGAGAAAGCCCAAGCAGATGTATGTATGTATGTATGTATGTATGTATGTATGTATGTATGCATGCATGTATGTATTGACATGCATATGTGCATTTGGGGGATTTGAGACTCACTTCATAGTCCAGGCTAGCCTGGATCTCATGACATAGTCCAGTCTGGCCTTGAACTTGCAGCAGTCATCCCGTCTCAGCCTATGTGCTGGGATTAGAGGCATGCACCATCAGACCTGGCTCTTTGTGCATTTTTCAGCTTAAGGTATTTCCAGTTTGTACCATGCCTGTTGGGATGTAACACTGGGTGAGTAGAGGAGCATGTGCACTCGCCCCTATCTCCACGCTTGCTGGATGCCCAGCCAGGGGCGCCCACTGCTTCCTCTCTGTCCTCCTCCCTTGGCTCTCCCTTGGCATCCACAGGCCTAGGACCCCTTCCTGTGCAGCTCTCTGCCTGGGCCTTCTCTAACCAACCTTCCTCCTCCACCTTCAGTAAACAACTGTTTACTTCCCTCTCCATCTTCGCCTCTCCTGTCACCAGGCACTGGGGCCCCTGGGATGGAAACACTGCAGCCACTCTCAGACTACTGCTAACGGCCTAATTCCCCTTTCTCTCCCCCTGGCCTGCAAACCCCAGGTCGCTGCCATCTTCTTGCCTCTTCCCCTGTCACCCATAGTTTTTCTTTTATCCAGCAAGCCTTATTTTTCCCAGCCTCCTGCCTCTCAAGTGATGGTGTGAACACACGTCACCCTGAGACCCTGAGATTCTCTCAGGAGGAAGGGGAGGCCCTGTGGGCATCCCTAACCAGCTTCCAGCTGATGCCCGTGGACTACATTTCAACAAGCAAGACCCTACACTAGGCAATAACTCCAAGCCACATCTCCAGCCCCTCAGACCTGAGTTTCACCTGAGCTTCATTCTAGCTAACCTGGCTGCCCAGCCAGTGAGCAACAGTACAAAGGGGACATTATGAAATTAGAAGAAAATTTAAAAACTGGTAGATCTCTCTGGCTTTCTGAGCTGCCTCAAGAGGTTCCTCATGTCCCTGGGACTGAGCCTGGCTCCTCCCTGCATGCAGGAAAGCACAGAAGACCTTAGCACTGAGAGAGAGCCTTGTAGCATCCTGACTCTGGGGAAGAGTTACTACAGCCAGCCTTCTCTTTTGGTCTCTGTAGCCCTTCTTGAGGTAGTTATTATCACCCTATTTAAGAGACAAGGAAATTCATCCCGTACATATTCCAAAACACCACTGACTCCATAGCAATTTACATAACCATTTTGAAATATTAAAGAGACCATTGATATATTATGCTACTGAATGAAACATTCTGTGGCATTTTTAGAAGAAATCCAGACTTCAAAGAGATATAAGTGTATGCCAGGATGCATGGGCTTTTACCTCAGACCCTCTCCAGAATGTATCTGTTCTCTTCCACCACGAGGCAGGTACCACCCAAGAGGCATAGACAAGGTCATCCAGCCAGCTTCCCTTCTTCCAGCCCCCGCTTCTCAAATGCTGGCCACCTGGAGATTGTGGCGACAGGGTAGCTCTGATGTGGGATGGCTGGGAGGCCCTGTGGGTCTCTAACCAGGCTGCGGGTCATACTTGAATAAGCGAGACCCTCCACCTCAGCTTTCCCCCAAACCATTCAGTAGACCCTGGCCTGAAAGTCTGTCTCTGAGCCTGGGCCTTGGAGTCTAGGCCTGGTTCCAAATCAATGCTGCTTCCAGAACAGAGGTTGCTATGGCTCCGATGTGGTCTGTCCCTTCTGAACTTTGATTGGAATTTGCTTTCCACAGCAATGGTGGTAAGGGGATGGGCTTATGAAGTGTACAGTCCACAAGAGCTCCACCTTGTGGAAGGACTGGTATCACTCAAGCAATGCGTTAGTAATGGCAGGAGTGAATGAGCTCCTGTGAGACTGAATCACTATTGTGAGACTGGACGGTTACAGAAGCAGGCAGCCCAGTCTATTTGTTTCTGTTTCCACATGCTCACTTGCTCAACCTTCCGCCTTCCATCATGTTATGGTGCTCCTTGCCTGAAGTTGCTGCCACGCCCTGGACTTCCCAGCCTCCAGAACCCAGAGCCACATAAGCTCCTTTTCTTTCTAAGTTACCTGGTTTCAGGTACTCTGTTAGAGAAACAGAAGGCAGACAACTTAGATGCATACTTCACACAGCAGGAGTTTTATTTCCTTATTTCTAAAGTGAAGGGGTGAATATGTAAGCCGGCAACAATGGAATGCAACTAGAAAGGGTCAAGTTCATCCTCTCTATTTTCAACCAACATTTGTGGGGTACTTGCTATGGGGCTGGCACCCTTACACTTTAGGGGTTTAAATTTATTATTGTGTCTGTGTGCATGATGTGTGTGTGGAGGGCACACATGCCACAGCACATGCATTGAGGTCAGAGAACAACTATATAGAGTTGATTCTCTCCATCCACCTTTAAGCAGGCTTTGAGGGTTGAACTCAGGTCTCCGGGCTTGTGAGGCAAGAGCTTTTTACCCACTGAGCCACTTTGCCAGTCCCGTAACCATGGTTTAATGGAAGCCCAGCCTGTGGATATACTGATAATAACTTGCCACACAGGGGCTACACTGCACAGGCTCCATTCACAACGTGTATCATGTGGACCATGTGAATGGTACCCCTTGCCACTGTGCCACAGGGGCATTGCACTGCAACCATTCAACAGCCATACACCAGTCAGATCCCTGCAGGGGGGGAACACCCACACAAAGGACTCTTCTGGGAAGAGTCCACAGCCTGCACTGGCTCTCAAGGCATCCGGAGCCCAAAAGAGAGGCACATAATCATTACAAAATGTACAAATGCAACAGTAAAGGAGACCAGAAGGCCCTCAGAGGGTGTGGCCAGGCCCCAGTTCTTAGAGAATCGTCAAAGCCCCACTCCTCTCTCATCACCTCTAGTCTGTCAGGCTCAAACAACGGCATACAGTAGGTGCCCTCTACCCATGGGGATAAGTTCCCCCACACCAGAGCCTGAGACCAGAGCAGAACCGGACCTAATGTACAGAACTCTTCATATCATGTCTCCTAGCCTCCTAGCCTCCTAAAACTGCTGCTGTACCACTTTGGGTAGCTTTCGTTTTTTTGTTAATAAAAGACAGAACGTGGCACCCTCCTCTTCTTCCTTCTCTTTCTCTCTCTTCCTCCTTCCTTCCCTCCCTTTCTCTCTTCCCTCCCTTTCTCCTCTCCCTCCCTTCCTTTTTGTGAGACGGGCTCATGCTCTATAACCCATGATGGCCTAGAACTTTCTCTGTGACCCAGACGGGCCTTGACTTGCAATCCTCTTCCTTCTGCCTCTGATGGCTGACATTCCAGGCATGTGCCATCATGCCCAGCTACACTCTTCTCTTTACTCAAGCCAGTTTGGACTGTGTAAATATAACTTAGATCTGTGTTCTAGACAGTATGGCAGAAAAGCTAATGGTTTTCCAAAGCCTGTGCCATGTTGGAGGGTTCAGATAAGCATTCAGTAGATGATTAAGCAATACTTTAATGAATGCTTTTTGGTTTGCTTTGCTTTGCTTTGGGTTTTTGGTGATGCTGGTAGCCAAGCCTAGGACCTCCTACATGTTAGGCAAGCACACTAGTACTAAGACATACCTTGAGATTTATGATAAATGTTCTTTTGTTTTGTTTCTCAAGATGGTTTTTCTGTCCTCAAACTTGTGACCAGGCAGGCCTTGAACTTGGAGATCTACCTGCCTCTGCCTCCCGAGTGTTGTGATTAAAGGTGTGCACCACCACCGCCCAGATATGATAAATGTTTTTAATGTCCATATGCCCATAATAAGGATGACTACATGCATCTTATAGTACACAACTCCTGTTCTTCCTTCAAAACCCACCCAGGTCCAACTTCTCTGTCTCCCTGGAGATTCTGTCATGGGCTAATGTTGGGTGCTGAGCTCTCCACGCATATTAGTTGAATGTCAAAACTCTAAGCCTGTGTTTCAACCACATTTACTAACCCACTGGACAGGTTCTTGTTCTCAAAAATCCTCTACATCCAATATGCCTGTAGCACAAACAGAAGCATAGCAATGAAACTTAAAGCAGCAGCTGAGACTGCCCCCTAAAGGTGGTATGAAACAGAACAACAAAAAGAAAACAAGGTTTCTCCTGCAGTCTCCTACAGACTCCTCAAGGCAAGTAAACAAAGGTGTTTGACTAACTCAGGCTGCCATTGCCTCCCAGCTATGCATCACAACTACCTGTTAATCAGACTTGGAGATTTCATACTTGGGTCAGGAGTTACAGAATCCATGCAGATCTGGAATCCAGGGTTTCCTCCAGGACTCCATGCCTCAGGATACTGTATTTTTATGGGGGGGCGGGGGGGGGGGAATCTTCCCCATAGCCATCTGAGGAATCATTTTCAACCCACATCTGATAGAAAAAAAAAATCACGTTTATTTATTTATTTATTTATTTATTTATTTTTAGTCTCAGAGAAGTTCTCTTGTAAAATTGTCACATGGATTATAAATTACCTTCTAGTCTGGTGAAGGCAGAGGATTTAAAAACCTTCAGTGAGTTTATTTTAAAGGGAATCTTCTATCAGAGCTGTAAGTGGAAAATATAAGTACCCCATAAACAGAAGGCAACCGTGGGTATAAATACAGACCTGCTTAAACCGGACCCTCTAGGCAAGACACCCCACTTACACACCAACGACCCCCCCCACCCCCCGCACGCATGCGCGCAGGGTGGAGCTAACTCCCATGCACAAATCCACACATTCTTCAATATTCTACAAGAACCTACTTTGGTCTGGTGTGCATCTAAGGTGTTGGGATGGAGCAGCAGCAGCCGGGGCTCACAGTTCAGTGGGAGGAGGCAGTGAGCAGGAGTGCTGGCAGGCAGGAGGGTTGTTTCTACAAGGGGCTCAAGGAGGCCTCCCTGGAGGCTGGAGAGGTGGCTCAGTGGTTAGGAGGGCACACTCTCTTCCAGAACACCCAAGTTCCGTTCTTTGCATCCATATCAGGCAGTTCACAACTACTTGTAACTCCAGCCCCAGGGGAATCCAATGCCCTCTACTGGTCCTGAAGGGCACTGCACTTTGGTGCACAAGTCCCTCACACAGACAGACACACACTATAAAATAAAAATTTAAAAAAATTTAAATGTTTTTTAAGAAAGAAAGCCTCTTTGGTGAGATGACCTATAAGCCATGAAGTTTACCTTGAAGGTATATGGAAAGGTAGGCATCCAGGTGGTGGGATGCAAATGCTGTCAGACAGGAACATGACAAGGGCCAGTGAGACAGGTGGGGTAGGTAACAGCAGGTGGCCAGACCAGAGGAAGCCAGACTCAGGCCTCCATGCAGCTCACCAGGAAGCCCAGGACCTTATGCTGAGGTGGCAAGGAAGCTGTCGGAGGGTTTGACAGACTTGACATTCTGGCACCCAGTCCTGAGTTGTTAAGGACCTGCAGTAGAGGCCAAAGTTCCCAGCAGTGCTCTGGAGGGAGGGAGGGAACTCAGGCTTGCACTGAACATAGCCTTTGATTGCCAAGGAAGGAGTGCTACTCTTGCATCCCTGCACTGACATTCTAGTGAGACTGACTGAGTGATGCTTTTATAGTTCACTTCCTAGAGCTTTGGAGTCCTGCTGGAATGCTCCCTTGGCCTGATGGGGAAGAAAGATGACCAGGGTGGCAATGTCCCTCTCTAGTCTCCCATCTTAGTCTCCACCTGCCTGGCCAGCACCCCAATACTTTCCTAAGTCAGGGAGGGACTCTATCAGAAGACAATCTTGAGCACTTCTAGCCCACCCTGGGGGCCACCACCAGACCTTAAAGTAAGGAGAAATGGGGGAGGGCATTCCTATTAACCCTACCACTATTCCCTGTGCTTCTCTTGCAGCCAGGCATCAGGCTGGAGACAGAGATTAATGCCAGTCATATGCTGCCAGCACTCTCCATGGGCCTCATTCCATCTTCTCACTACATCCATGAGCCATATATCCTTCTGGCCATTTTTCAGGGAAGTCTGCTCTCTATTCTCCAGACTGCTGCCCTTGCTGCCTCTCCTACCTAGAATGCCCTCCACAGGAAGTGTGGCCTGCTTGGCGAGCAGCTCTTCTAGGCTGTTTCCTATAACCCCAGTCTTATGACCCACCCCATCCTTCCAGCCTGGTGGTTCTCATTCTAAGTATCTGTTCATTCTCCTATAGCCTCACCTTATGGATGCCCAACTCCAAGGACAGAGGTGGTACTCACAGGCTCAGCACTCTATCCTTCAGTGTGGGCTCTTGGTTCCTGGCATATACAAGGAGCTGACAGAGTATTTGTGGAAAGGAAGGAAGGAGGAGGAAGAAGAGGAAAGAGAGGAAGATAAAAGCCTGTTTTCAGAGAACTGAGAGGTGGAAACAGGAACAATTGCTCCCATGCAATGTGATGGGTAACACAAGGTGCTTGTGCCATGCAGCAGTAAGCAGAGTGCAGAGCCTGGCATTGCCTGTGGTGGTTTGGTGGGAGCCCATGGCACTGAGTCCAAAAGGAACTCACTAGGTGAGGAAAGTGGGGTGGAAGGGCATGCAGGACAGAACAGTGCATGTGAAATCACAATGTGAAGAGACCCTGGGGTTCATCTTGGAGCAGGGATGGAACATGGTCAGAACATGCTATTTGATCACAGAGACAGTGAGAGCCCTGGACCTCTGACATGGAAGCATGCTTGAAGTCTATGGTTTACCAATGGCAGGTGCCAAGATCTCACACACATCTAGGGGAAAGCACCAGGATCTGGGGACCCACACTAGATTTAGGCTCAAAACCAATCATTGGCACCTAAATCCCAGCTACTCTGGAGGCTGAGGCAGAGGTATCATGAGTTTGAGTCCAGCCTGGGCAATGTAGCAAGACCTTGCCTCAAAAATAAACTAAGAGGGGCTAGACAAGTAATTCAGTGGTAGAGCAATAGCTTACCATGTGGGAAGACTGGGGTTTGAGCCCTAGAAGCACAAAACACTCCAAAAAAAGATAGCACCAGTTTTCATACAAGGTAATACCTATCCAAGAATACAAATGTGGCAGGTCAGTCTTTCCCTTCTTTGCCCGCTGACCTTCCTGCAAATTAGGAACTTCCTTTATGGAACTGGTTGTCTGTCAGGGAAGACAGACAATCTACTTCCCACAGCCACACACCAATGCATGCATCAATGTGAGATGACATTACCAGTGACTTGGAAAGGAGATGTGACTATATGGGGGTCCAAGGAGCTTCCTCCTGGTGACAGCTGTGTCTGAGCGGGCTAGTTGGTATGTGTGAAGAAGAGGGTCTTAACAATCCAGACCAAGACCACAGGTGAGCAAGAACGCTTAGAAGGAACAGGGGTACCCAAGGGCCTGCCACCATGAGGACAAAGTTGCAAAGTATGTCACAGGACTGAGAGTAGCAGACTACAAGAACCATGTGACCATAGCAAGGACAACTGCCCTTAATACCAACCTAACAGGAAGCCATAGAGTGCTTGCCTGAGTAGAGGGTAGGAGTGTTAGGAAGCCCTGGGGGTATTGGGTGCAGGTAGAGGTTATGCTATACTCAGACAGGTGTTAGAGGCCTGGAGGAGGTGGAAGGAACTTTTCTGACCAAGGCCTAGGAACAGGAGTGGGAGGGGATGTTATCAAACTTGGGGTCCTAAGATAGTTTGTGATTCCTCCTTGACCTTGAGGCTCCTAGGACAGGCCCGAGACTTATTACATCAAAGGCTACCCTCTAGTGCATTTCATGGTTAATCCTGATTTAGCCAGGATTTCCCACAATGACCCAGATTCAAATGTCCACTCATAAGTCCCTAAAATGCAATTAATTCCTCAGGCCATGGTCTCCAATTTTTAATCTGAAATATAGTTGCCATGGAGGTATGTATCACAAAGCCCCCAGTTCCTGGATCTACATTTGATATTTGAGGGGCCAGGCTTACGGGAAGCAGGACTGTGGGCTGTGAGGCCTGGTTAAAAATGGCAGCAGGCTGACAGGAAGAAGCAGGCTGTGCACACTGAAGAGGGATGGCTATGGTTCTGCTGTTGGTTTTAATTGTGTGTGTGTGTCCCTGGGTGGGCATGTACATGTGAGACCCCCTGGAGCTGGTGTTACAGGAGGAAAGGAAGGAACTGGAGAGTCTCCAAAACTGACAGTCCTCTCCAGAGGTAGAATCTTAAAAGTGGAAGAATCATTCTCCACCGTAGGTTTTTGTTTTCTTTTGAGATAGGGTATCACTATAACCTTAGCTGGCCTAGAGCTCTCTATAGAGATCAGGCTGGACTTGAACTCAACAGAGATCCGCCTGCCTTTGCCTCATGAATAGTGGCGTTAAAAGTATGTGTCTACCTTTGTTTTTGAAACACGAAGCTCACCATTTCAGCTAGACTGACTGGCAAGCAAGTCCCAGGGATCCTCCTGGCTCTGCACCCTGGGCACCGGGGTCACAGAAGCACACCACCATGCCTGACTTTTACATGTGTGGTGGAGATTCAAACTCTGGTCCTCAGATCTGCACTTTTCCCACTAGGCCATCTCCTCAGCCGACATAATTTTTTTAAGATGCCAACTTTCCTTTTCACACAGGAAGTGGCTGGGCAGACTATCTCATGGAAAGCAGCTGGGGTAGGATTGAGTCTGCCTCTCAGAAAGGGACTGCCATCGCACCTTCAAATCAGGCAGCCTGGAGAGTGACAATCACAGCCTGAGGCTGTGCACCAACCCTTGAAAGTGTTGTTGTCACAGTGGTAGCATAGAATGGTATCAGGTTGGTACCAGAAGGCAGGATGTGGAACATCAGCAGGGGATAAGGGAACCAGTGACAGGGTAGTTGGCCTGCTCTAATCAAAATAGTGCTTCCTAACGCGCTACTGGTGTGTTATCAAAGGGGTGGCTTCAAGCTGGAGAGGCAGTCTAGGAATGGCAGAAGCTGGCAGGAAAGAAGTCAGGCTTGCAGACTGCTCTGCTTTCAGAAGGAAAGGAAGGACTCAGGGTCTGTCTGGCCCCAAGGTAGAATTTATCCTGCAAGGAACATAAGCTGAAGGGTGGGAGCAGCCCAGCACCTTCACGACCTCTGGACCTCCTGTTCACTCCATCTAACAGGAAGGAACAAGGTCTTTATTATAAGAGCCTGCTCTCAACCAGATGAGTGAGTCCTTTGCTGTACCCCGGCAGCTCACATAGGCACTCAAGGAACAAAGGAGTAGAATCCATTGAAATAGGAAAAACAAAACCCTATATTGCTTGATCTACTGGGACTGGGCCTTTCCATTCCCCAGAACCCAACTGAAAAAGACTCATAGGTACCCTAGGAAAAAGTACCTAAGGCTAGGTGAAAACACCCTGATGTCCTCCAGAGGGGACAGCTCAACTTTCTCTGCAGTATGTCTGTCCCTGTTAGTCCTCTTTGTTGGTTTGATTTTTGAGACAGGGTTTCCCTCTGTGGCCGCGAGTTGGCCTAGAACTCACGATGTAGCCCAGGCTAGCTTCTGCTTCAGCTTCTCAAGTGTGGGGATTACGGTTATGAGGCACCATGCCATGTTTTTAGATGAAAGTTATCTTTTAAAAAATTCAGCAAATATTTTACCCTTTTATAACCGGTTCAAAAACATGAGCCCAAAGCCACCTAGGATAGGTTTGAAGCAGAGTTCATTCAGGCAGTGAGGACAAATCACAGCTTGCAGCATACACTATAAAACAGTGCTTTCAGAGGGACACCGTCCATGCTAAACACAAAGTCCAAACCACCAAAATGCTACACCTACTTTGTGGGCCACTCAGCCCTGCACACACATGGAGAAAAGTCTAGAAGAACACATGCCAAGTTTCAGTGACAACAGTTACTCCAGGAGGGGTTAGGGAAGGATGGGAAAAGTGATCAGCGTTTCAGCCTGGTGAACAGTGAGTTTTTATCTGTAAGGAGGCTAGCTAGTTTCATGCATTATTTGAATAACAAGTCAAATCACCCTCTCTCCTCCAAAATAAGTAAATAAGTAAACAGGATCAGTGGCTCTTCTGTTCCAGATAGCCTTCAGAGTACCATTGCTGTGCCCTCTGCAATGGTAAGATGGAGATGCCCATATCCTGCTTCGGGCCACCTCCTGGCATTCCCTCGGGAAACCTCTCCCACCTTCAGCTGACTGCTCAAAACTTCCAGTCCTTCCATTTCCTCTCATCTCATCCTTTCCCACCTACATCTACCCAACAACACAGCCACCAGCCCCTTCCCAGCACCCTCCACTGCTGCCCCCAAATAGCCACCACAGTGGCTGGGACCCCACAGTGGCTCGCCTGGGTCCACTGCTCTAGCCCATTCTGTTCCCTCTGCAGATCTCTTGTTTCCCAGAGACCCTTTTGGTTTATCACTTCCTTCCTCTAAGCTCATTCTTCAACTGGGACTTCCTCAAGACCTGACCTAACAACTTCCACACTCCATGTTGCTTCCACCCCACTTTGTTTTTTCTGATGCCCTTCATATTTTATTTATTGCTCAGAGTCTGCCTCCAACCATGAGGGCATATATTCCAAGAATACATCTGTTTCCTAGATGAGTGCCTAACACATAGCAGGCACTCAGTGCATACATTTGGTGAATGAATGAATGAATGGACGATCTTCACTATGAAGCCCAGACCACATAAGCGGCCACATCAACCCCATGTGCTGTCTTCTCTTCAACAGGGGACTGCTTGTGGCCCCTGAGCTCCTGCTTACAGTTGGGCTGAATCTGTTCTCCTGATCCCCCTTTCCACCCACTAATGCTGCTTCAGTGACATCTCTTCCTGAAGTCCCCGTGCTGCAGGCCAAAGCTTTCTTTCCTGGACCCGGGACCTTTCCCCACCACTGCATGGTTAAGAGGGTCCGTTGCTCTGTGCTGGGCGGAGGATTTGCCAAGGGCTTTGCATGTGTTAGGTCACCGGATCACCCCAACTGTAAAGCAGCCATTGCTATTCTCCCTGTTTTAAAGCTGGAGAAGTGGGGAGGCAGAATGTGAGCTGGAGCCTAGCCTCACTGACTCCAAGGTCGAGGATGGGAATTTTACATCAGTGCCTCCATGACACTGGAAGTCCTGAGACTTCAGCAAAGACAAGGTGCCAAGCAAGCTCCAGAAAGAAATGACCATGGCTCCCACTGAGCACAAATGACAGGGGCTGATGTCACAGGCCTCAGGCATTGGTCAGCCCTCCCTGACACCACAGCTAGCCTGAGGACCTTTCATTTGTCAAACTAAAACAAACAGCTGGACTGTGGACTCACCCTGTCCTGTCAGTCACAAGGTCACAGCCTAAGATTCCTGGAAGCCAGGTCAGGACCTGTGACCATGTTGCTGGCTGTGGGTGGCCCAGGAGCAACAGATACCAGAGTGAGCCAATAATCCTGGGAAGTTTGGATTAAAAGGTCTAGGAAGAAGCAGATATTCTCTCTCTCTCTCTCTCTCTCTCCCTTTCCCTCCCTCCCTTCCTTCCTTCCCCCTTGCTTTATTCCCTCCCTCCATCAATATGTAGCCCTCATCTTCCTGCCCGTGCTCCTGGGTGCTGGGATTAGAGGCCTGGCTACTCTCATGAAAGGGGGTAAACGAATTTAGAAGTCACTGAATTTTCTGCCAGATGAACTAAGAAATCAGGAAAGCTAAGTTAGTCATGGTGGTGCCTTCCTGTAATCCCAGCACTTGGAAGGATGAGGCAGGAGGATTAGATGAGTTTAAGGCCCATCTGGGCTACAGAGTAAGTACCAGTGAGGTCTAGATGGCAAGACCTTGTCTCAAGAGAAAAAGAGAAAATGAGAGATAAGGAAGTAAGCCAGAAAGCTGGCTGGCACCAAGCATGAAGAAGGCTGCAGTAAGAATGAGCTATCAAAATAAGAGCTGCAGAGAGATGACGTCCTGGGAGCCTGCAGTCCATCTGCTCATGAGCCCCCCCCCCCCACACACACCCTGCTCTGGGCTTCGGAGAGCCACCCCTCTTCAGAGCCTTGCACTGTCATGCACAGTCCCCTTCTGCACCTCCAGACAGTGTTATTATTATTTTTTAATCCAAGTCCTGAGTAACACAATACTTAGCAGAAGTACCGTAAGAAATAACAGCATTACATGGAAAACACTTACCTCAGTGCCTAGCCATGGTAAATAACACCCACCATGCGGCTGCTAATATTATCATAATCAAGCCACAAGGACATACTATTACAGGAACTGGACAAATTAATCATCTTATCTAGCCATCTAAATTACTCTTCCTAGGAAGGGTGGCATACCATGGGACTTTGTCCTTGGTCCCATCCCAGGCCATAATTTTATCAATGGCTGTTAGAGGCTGTTTATAAAGTCTGAGGATGACATCTAGATGGGAGACAAACAAAAAAAATGGGTGACGGAATCTCAGTTCAGGACAATTTTGACAGGTTAGAGATGAACTGAGGAAGGTTAGAGATAGATTGCACTGGGAAGGGAAAGACTCCAGACAAGGAGAGGCACTGGGAGGGGAAGCAGGACTGAAGGAAAGCACACAGGGAAGAAAGAAGACAGGCTTGAAGTCAACAGTACGGGGGCTGGGGGATGGCTCAGACACCAAGTACCTGCTGCACAGCATAGGGACCTGAATTCCGATTCCTAGCACAAATGTAAAAGCCAGCCATGGCTGTGCAGGGCTGCAAGCCCAGTACTGGGATAGGGAGTGCAGAAACATATGGATCCTTGGAGCTCATTAGCTAAATAGCTAATGACGAGCTCCAGGTTCAGTGAGAGACCCTGTCTCAAAAAATAAGATGGTGAGCAATTGAGGAAGATACTCACCATTGACCTCCCACCTCTGCACACACCCGCACACACATGTATACACACAAAGCCAACTGCATGCTATAGTTCCAAAAACTACTGGCACAACACAAGCAATACGTGTACTAGGAACACTGGCTCCGAGCTAGGCGTGGTGGTGCATCCCTGCAATCCATAATCCTAGCACTTGGGAGGCAAGGTAAAACACTGTCAACACAGGAAGGGAGAAGAAAGGGAAAGAGGAATGTTTGCTCGGACGAGAGAGGGAAGGTGTTTAAGCACCTCCTGTGCACTTGGCATGCACTATTTTAATGGCTACTTTCATTAGCTTATGAAGCAGCTGCTATTATCTTTGCCCTCATTTGACAGGTGAGGAGCTGAGGCATAAAGAAGAAAAAAGACTTTGCCAAGTAGATTGGAGCAAGATAGCAGCTAAACCAGTCATCACTAGAGAACACACTTTGTCCCTACCGTCTACACTGAGTGGTCCACAGCTGGACTTCTTCATGGTTTCCAAGACAGAGAAGGTGGCCAAGAAGGTGGAAATCCTACAGAAAGTTACCTTGAGAACTGGTCAGGTTGGCTCTGCTCGGGCAGAGGAGCTATCTACACAGCAGCCTCTTCCTACCCACATCCAAACAAGTGACACCATCCAAAACCAGTGACAGCCTGGGCAAATGAGAGGGTGCCAAATGGCAGATTCTAAATGTTAAGAAATCCTGAGAACTGGATGGCAGACAGAAGGCAGGAAGGAGCTGGGTACAGGGAAGGGTGTCGTGTACTGCTCCAAACCCAGAGGCAGCACAATCTTCAGGAAGATAGAGGCCCCAAACTGATGTCAGAGACTGGATGGCAACTCACAAGAAGTGAAAAAGGGGTCCTTCCACCTGCCCAGTGTGCAGGAACTATGACAGCGGACGTCTAGCACAGAAAGGCAAGACACACACTGGAGGAAAGGGGGATCCTGGGCTCAGAGACCAACTAATAGATCAGCGTCACATTACTGCAGCAAATCCCACCCCTTCCCCACAATCACTAGTGGTAAATTACATTAAAAAACAAAACGACAAAATCAGGATCTAGAGAAAAGACAGGCAATCAAGGTACATATTTACAATCATCCAACGTCCAGGAAAACCAACAACAGGAAGATGAGGGGCCAATTTAATAATCATGAAAAATAACCAGAGAAAAACATAGTGATATAAACAGAACCCTTATGACATACTTAAGCCATATCCAATGGCACATAACTGTCCTGTTTGTTTTTCTGGTAATTTAAGGCCACGGCAGAAGGATCCTGAGTTGTGAGACCCTTTCTGGAAAGAAGCCAATAAATAAATTAATTAATAAAAAACAAAACAACCCAATAACAATATTTATTATGACCAGAAGGATAAAGGGGGATATTACATCCATCAAACAATAAGAGCTTATAAAAGAAAGAGTTAATTTGAAATCACACAAAGAAGATTTAGTTATTGAAACCATGTAGATCTGACGATAAAGTTAGAGTGAAAATTAGTGCTCTGGAAGATCACATGGAGGCTTTACCTACAACACAGAAACAAGGGCCAGCAAGATGGATAATGTTTGCTATTGGAGAGGTCTGAACCAGATGAGCTTTTACAGTTTCTTGTTAGAAGTGAAAATTAAGTTTTTCTCATAAGGCTGTTGGCAGTTTTACCATGAAAGCCAAGTGAATCCTATTATTTAGGCTAAAGGCCTGCAAATATCAATCAGATTAAAATTGGCTAGCCACATATTTTTATAAATGAAGTTGTATTGGAACACAGTCACACTCATTAAGGCTGCTTTGTATTTAGTGACAGAATTGAGTAACTGAGGGGTGTGGTGGCACATGCCTTTAATTCTAGCACTTGAGAGGCAGAGGTAGGCAGATCTCTTTGAGTTTGAGGCCAGTCTGGTCTACGGAGTGAGTTCCAGGACAGCCAGGTCTACGTAAAGAAACCCTGTCTCAAAAAAAAAAAAAAAAAAAAAAAAAGAGTAACACAGACTATATATGCACATAAACATTAAAATGTTTATTTTTATGGCCCTTTTAAAAAAAATAAAGGTTGGTTGGTAATGCCTGGTTTAGGGCATTCTTAATTAGATTTTCTGTTATTTGCGACCAAATGTACTTTTGACTGAACAATAAAGGCTTAAACAAAAAAAGTTCTAGAAAGATGAACATCTGAGCCAGGTGTGTTGGTATAAATGTACAATCCAGCACTTCGAAGGCTGAAGTAGGTTTGGGGCACATAGTGAGTTCAAGGTTATCTTGAGCAACAGAGTGAAATTCTATCTCAAAAAAGAAAAAAGAAAAACACTAGTTGACCAAACTGCTAATAGTTAGAGAGAGACTGAGATGAGGAGTAAACTGGATGTGGTAGAGAGTATATGCACGGGGAGGGGGCGCAGAGGATGCCAGGTGTCTTAAACCACTTTCCCTTCAGACAGAGTCTCTCACTGAGCCTCAAGTCAACACTTCAGCAAGGCTAGATGTCCAAACAGTCCTCCTCCGGGTCTGCTCGTCATTCCCACAATGCTTAGGGTATAACATATGTGAACATTTACGTGGGTGTTGGGGGCTCAAACTCAAGTCCTCATACTTGTACAGTAAGCTCTCTTCCCCACTGGGTAAGACACCTCCTCAGCACCAGGGGGTGTATTTATGTAATATATGAAGGACACATTTTTAGTAATGACAGTCTATTCTAATTACTTTGCAACTTAAATTTTCTAAGAAAAACTGAAGGTCTACTTCACAATGGTAAAGAATGAACTTCTAGTACATAAAATACAGAGAGAGAGAGAGAGAGAGAGAGAGAGAGAGAGAGAGAGAGAGAGAGAGAGAGAGAGAGAGAGATGAACTTTATAGATACATTTAAAAGAACCAGACATAAAAATTACATACACTGTGATCTGTCTTATACGATGTTCAAACAGGCAAAATTGTCCAGGTCATGGTTACTTTGAAGAAATGTTAGCTGAGAAGGTTCATGAAGAAGTCTTCTGGGCACTAGGTGTGTTCTCTATTTTGATGTAGGTAGTACTTAAGTATTTGTAATTTTGTAGGGAAAATGCTTTAAGAAAATACAAAAAACAAGATCAAGACTGACAAGATGGCTCGGTGGACAAAGATGCCTACTACCAAGCTTAAGGAACTGGGTTTGGATCTACTGGATTCACATATGGTAGATGGAGAAAACCACCTCCTGCATGATGTCCTCAGACCTCAGGCACGAACATGAATGAAAAGACATACAAATAAATGAATATAATTAAAAATATTTTAAAACAAGATTGATTAGGTAGTAAAATAGAGTAATTTTTATAGTTTTATATATGTTCTAGTTTCTCTACAATCAGCATTTATTAGTTTAAGAATCTTGAGCCAGCAGTGGTGGCACATGCCTTTAATCTCAGCACTCAGGAGGCAGAGGCAGGATCTCTTTGAGTTCAAGGCCAGCCTGGTCTATAAAGCTAGTTCTAGGACAACCAGGGCTACACAGAGACTAGTCCCATACAGAGACCCTTAATACAGCATGACAGTTACTTCCAGAACATTCACACAGCACTGAAGATCGTAAGCCATCTAGAGATGACGTAAGTCTACAATGTGTAGGTTGCACACAAATGCCAAACACAGCCTGAGCTTTCTCATATCCATGGGGTCCCTGGAAGCAACTTCTGTAGAGACTGTGTGATGGGGAGATGCACAATCACTTCAATGGCTTTTGATCAGAACCCACTGCGGTTAACTACTCCTTTGGTTGGGGGAGGTATGAAATTAAAAACATCTGAGTGTTACGCCATCTGGCCATTGCCACCTCTGCCCTCTGACCTGTCCAGACAGTGGATACAGGCCAGGGTCCTTATTGCAGCTATGAGCCTACAATACGGTTGGGGGAAAGGAGAAAGGTAGCATGGAAGACAGCCAGCTTGTGGCCGAAGTTGGGCTGGACCTGGTGTTTCCGTGCAACACTGGCAGAGGAAGGCCTGCTGGGCACCATTCTACACACAGAGACAGGTGCTAAGAATGTGCCCTAAAAGGCCTCCTGCTGGCACCTCTTTCTCAGGTGGCACAATGTAGCACACTGGCTTGGCTCTACACCTGCTAGGCTACCTGACTTCTCACATGGAAGAGCAGGATAACACTGCTGAGTACAGTGAGTGGAGAGTGGCACTTGGTATCTGTCAGCTCTATTACTCCTGCCACAAAGTGGCCATGTGCTTGATGGCTTTTTCCTGCCCACTATATTTTTTCCGGTCTTCTGTGATACTAAACTGATTTTCTTTTGGGAAGTTATCCCTTTCTAACTATGTAAACGTGGGACTCCTCACCCATCGCTTATGACCCAGCTGATGGGTCTCAGTCTGGGCACTCTACTTGGCCGACCCCCATTCCTTCTGCCAGAACTGCTGACAGTGAAGGCACCGGCAGGAAGGAGGGGGGAAGGTGAGGGAAAGCAGCACCCTCCACTTACTCAGGGCTACAGTCAGTCAGGTACTGTTCCTGGTTCCCAGTTTGGCTGGTACCGCTTCCATCACCATCCTACATACGAAACAACTAAGGCTCCATGGTGTCCAAGCTTCCTGAGCAATGGAGGAGCCAGGACTCACTGCCAGGCTCTCTGACTCCAGCCCTTGGCACATATTTACTGGCCTTTATGCAGCGAGCCTAGGGTAGCTGGCAGTCACCTTGCTACAGACAGGGAATTGTATGCATGAAAAGGGATTGCCATAGGATAAGGAGGAGTCCAGAGGAACTGAGTCTGAACACTTGGATGCAGCTATACCTGATTATGCTGGCTAGTTTGACAGCAACTTGACAAAAGCTAGAGTCCTTTAGAAAGAGGAAACCACATTTGAGAAAATGCTCCAACTAGATTGGCCTGTGGGAAAGCCTGTGGTGAACTTTTTTATTGATGTTTGATGTGGAAGGGCCCAGCCCACTGTAGGTGGTGCCACCCTTGGGCTGGTGGCCCTGGGTGCTATGAGAAAGCAGGCTGGGCAAGGCATGAGGAGCAAACCAGTAAGCAGCACTCCTCCATAACTTCTGCATCAGCTCCTGCCTCCAGGTTCCTGCCCCACTTGAGTTCCTGCCCTGACTGCCTTCAATGATGAACTGTGATGTGGAAGAGTAAGGAAAATAAACCCTTTTCACTCCAAGTTGCTTTTTGTCATGATGTCTCATCACAGCAACAGAAACCTTAACCCTGACACTGATGTTGCCTACTTCTGAAGTTTTCAGCAATGTGAGGCTGCAATTTCCCCTTTTTCAATGAAGCTAGTGTAAGGACTTCTATTACTCATGCAGGGCCCAGGGCCCACAGACTATGCATCCTAGTAAAGTTGAAGTCACTGGTTTTTGCCAGACCTAGATGACCAGAGTGCTAACAGCACAGACGGGGAAGCAAGTGTCCTCACATCAGGGGTGGCAGCAGGACCAGGGCCATGCGGCTGTTGCCCACTCAGGGGCAAAGGCTGCTTTCACCCTGGAGACATCTTTCCTGAGGCACTTGCAGGTGCCACCTTTCCTTAGATGGTACCATTCTCATTTCTAATAACATTCTCTATTCCACACACTGCTTTTTCCAAGGGGAGGGAGGAGGCAAGCGTTACAGGCAATTTCATGCCCCAGATCTGAGGATAGAGGAGACTTTGATGATGCTCTGTACAAGGGCACATTGCTTATCCAAAACAGACTCTTTCTGCTCAGAAATTGCAGCTCTCTGAGGGGTTTTTTCCTAGAGTTTAATCTTCTTCTAGGAGCTTAGCTGATACCAGAAAGGTTTTAGACATGTCAATCTCCTTCCTGGCATTTTATCAGAAATTGATTCTCTCTGCTGTTTGGCACGTGAGTCTTGGCCTTGCCCTTGTTAAACTAGGGTTTGGGGGGCTGGGCTTATAGATATATCTCTGCAGCTCCCAGGGGTCTCAGGGCATCTGGGGGTTCAGAGGTAAGGCAAATCCTACAGGAAGGATTATGGCTGCTCTCTGATGGTACTACATGGTAACAAACACTGGGCTCGTCTCTCTCCCAGAAAGACTTCTACTCTATCTTTTGGCTTTGAACAATTTTTCACAATTATTTGTGTAGGGGGAGGGTGGGAGTGTGTAAAGGTCATGGGACAAATTGTGGTAGTCCATCCTTTCTTTCTACCATATGGGTCTCAGAGATTGAACTCAGGTCATCATGATTAGCAATAAGTGCCTTTATCTATCCAGCCAGCCCAGCATCTTGCTTTGAGGGCATTTGCCTTCCAAACATGCTCCTTCCCCCTGCAAGCCCTAAACTATAATCTTCAACATCTATGGAGCTCTGGGGATGTATAGACACGGCTTAAAGCACTTCATCCCCTGGACCCTACAGAATACATATCAACCCTATGGTACGAATTCTGTATCATCCCTACTGTAGAGAGGGAGCTGTGGAGTCAAAGAGGCTGAGTCACTTGAGTGACAGAGTGAACCTAGAAACCTGAGCCCCTCCTGCAGTGGTCACAGGCTTTCTACCTTGCTGCATGACTTGCTTGCCCTGTTTAAAGTCCCAAGGTGCCACTGCTGGCCAATTTCTCAAAATCTACAGAGACCAGGACCTCACAGTGCAGAAAGATGGACAATGCTAATTTCACACTGGGAATGCATTTGGCAGTTGAATCCAAAATGGGATTTCATTCTTCTCTGCCCAGAAATCAGAACTAAAAGGTTCCCTTCCCGTCAAAGTGCGCATTTGGAGAGTCCACTGCCACAGCAGGCTCTAGTGACACAGCATGCACTCCCCTTGCTCACTCCTTCTTTTCCCTTTCAAGTGCTTTCTTCCTCCTCCTCTTCTTCCTTTTGTGCTACTGATCAAACCTGGAGCCATGCACATGCAAGGCAAGCACTCTATCCCTGGGCTTCAACCCTAGTATAAACACTCCCCCGACCCCCAAAGACAAGATCTTATATGTATGAGAGAGGACGGACAGCTCGTAGTCACCCAGAAGACCAAGTTGCAAGGATGCTAAGAATTAAGTCAGAGAAGGAAGGAGGTGTGTGTTGCTGGATGGTTGGTGGCACTGGGACCCTACGAGAAGACTTGCTACTCTCACTGAGCTAAGGGCTAAGAGATGGCTCTCAAAAGTGAGCTTCTAGACACACCTGCAAGTCCTTCTCAAGCAAACTGCCCTGCTGCCATCCACAAGGAGACAAGTAGCCTGGGGAAGCTTGGGGTGGCCCATCAAGGGCCGGATGAGGCACTGCTGCCAAAGCCAGCCACACTTGACTCTGGTCAGCAATCAAGAACGCTGTCCTTATCGAAACCATGACTAGAAAAAGTACAGAGACAACTAGCCAAACTAGTGGAGACACATCAACTGTGGACCAATAGCTGAGGAACCATCATGGAACTGGACTAAGACCTCTGGATAAGTAAGAAAGTTGTTTAGCTTGAACTGTTTAGGGGGCCCCCAGGCAGTGAGACTGGGACCTAACCTTAGTTGCATGAGCCGGCTTTTTGGAACCTGGGACCTATGCTGAGACACTTTTGCTCAGCCTTGGTGCAGGGAGGAGGGGATTGGACCTGCCTCAACTGAATCTACCAGGCTCTGCTGACTCCCCAGAGGAGACCTTGCCTTGGAGGAAGTGGGAATGGGGGTGGGTTGTGGGGGAAGGCTGGGGGTGGGAGGAGGGAGGACAGGGGAATCTGTGGTTGATATGTAAAATGAATAGAAAATCTCTTAATAAAAAGAAGAAAAAAAAACCCAATGATGCCCTTTTCATGCGCTGTTAGCAGATGGACTGGAAACGCTGTTTTCAATAAAGCACATACCCTTTGATACAATTGTTCTAGTCTAAGGAGTTCACCTTTGGCTGCTTTTGCACGTGTATTAAGTCTCTGCTCTAGATTATCCCTTAAAATACTTTTATTATAGTAAGAGACCATTAATAGCCTAGGCAGTCATTAACAGGAATTAGTAGCACACTCACGTTATGAATTAGCACCCAAATTCAATCTGAGCTGACATGCAATTGCAGACTATATTTACCCCACTTGGTATGCTATTCATGATTTGCTGTGCATAGGTGAACGTGCTGCATCACAGGTATTTCTGCAGGACCTACTGGGATGGTATTACTTTGCAGACACAAGAAGATGAAACACATTTATCTCAAAGTTTCCAAATAAAAGATCATGTTCTAGTACATCCGTGGTGAAAGAGAAGGACATCATAAAAAGAACAAAGGCAGTCTACATGTCCTGCTACAGGATGTCTTCCAAGACAGATTAGGTGTGAGGAGGATGGAGGGAGGAGGGAGAGAGAAGGGATATAGAAGAGAGGGAGGGAAGGACAGAGAGACCTGTTGGGGTTGGGACCTAGTGCAGATGCTGGATGCCTTGGGAGTGATCCACAGCACCACAGTTTAAAAGAAGAAAGTCATTCTTCAGTGATGGACTGCTACCTGGAAGTGTAACCTGAAATAAACCCTCTCCTCCCCTAAAAATGAACAAACAAGCAAACAAAAACACAACAGGAGAAGCCAGACTAAATCACACACTACTGTGTTAAATAAGGCTGGGTATCTGATCCCCCCCAAGAAAAGTCATCATTTAGACAAAGGCCCCTATTCCCTCAGGGACTTGAAGAAAGTTCCTGATTGCTAAAAGGGGAATAATTCTCCTTTTCTCTGGCAAGAGGAACATGTGGCTCTTCCATTAACTTCTAACTGTGGTGTCTATTAACTTGTCAAGGTCAATACTAGTCTCCAGGCTCCCCCAGTCCTGCACACGAGCTCCACCCAGCTCACAAGCCCCCTTGCTCCTCTTCACATTTAAACCTGGAAATCTTTCTCTTGTTGCTTCTCTTTGCTTTCCTGGGAGACAGCCTTGGCAATTTGAAATAAACCTTTTCCCTTTTCACCCATGGAGAGGCTATTCTGGTTTCTTTACGCGTCCATTTTCACTGGGGAGATAGCTCAATTAGTATAGAGCTTGCCTTGCAAGCCCAGAGACCTGAGTTCAATCCCTAATTAGAAAATCAGCTGTGGTAGCACAGATTTGCAGTCTCAGTGCTGGGCAGGTGACAGGTAGATCTCTGGTGCTCTCTGGCCTACTTGGTGGATTCCAGGACAATGAGAGACCGTCTCAAAACAAACAAACAAACAAACAAACAAAAAAGATGAACAGCACAGCACCTGAGGAGCATCACTCATGATATCATCTGACACGCAGGCACATGAACACAAATGCATACATAGCCCCATCTTCACACAAAACCACCGAGGAGAAAGTAGGTGGATGGGAACAGGGCACCTATGACTACTAAGTTGGAAGAACACATTCGTGGTTGTCTCTTGAAAAGGGAACTGAGGACCACTATCAGGAGCATAGTAAACCTTCAACTATTCCTTTTGTTATTGCTGTGCTAAGGATTGACCTGTCTAAGGCCTCAGACATACTAGGCAAGTGCTTTGTTATGGAGCCACATCCCCAGCCCCTTATCCCAAATATTGATTGGACAGCTGATTTTATCCCACCCACCTCCTGCCCCGCCTCTGAATGGGGCTCCCAGACAGGGAAAGGTGATTCTAAAAGCATCAAGAGAGCAAGGAGAGGGAGTGTGAATCTGCTCTTGGTGGCACACTGAATTGACAGATGGGGCTAGTTCCTGAGATCCAGTTCTCTCCGTCTCTGCCTGGGAAATGAGAGAGGCCCCTTTAATCTTGCACCTAGAGGAATGGTGTGTGAGAGTGCGCACGCATGCACAAGCAGGCAAGCTTAAGGTTTCTAAATGGGAGAGTTAAATGGCTTTTACAGTCCTTTACAAAGTGAGCTTACAGATGAGTGGTTTTTAGAATCTCCAATCAACTGCAAAAGATGGCAGTCCATTATCACAAGAGGCTCATGGAGTGGTTACGAGCAGAGGCTCAGGAGGTAACCTAAATAGGGCTCACTTACCTGGGGATACCTATCCAGGAAGTAGGAAGGCTAGAGTCTACCCAAAGCCCAGCCTGTGCCACAGAGACCCCTAGAGGAAGTGTAACTGTGGGCTTTCTCCCTGTTGACATAAACATAATAGATAGTCAAACATCCATGGGACACTATGGAGCCAAGGCCGCTGGAATTGAACTAGTAGGTAGCTGCACTGCATACTAGCTCTTCCTGGTGGGCATTGCCAAATAAAGTGAGAGGGCTCAAGGGACTAGAGGCCACCTGCTCAGCTGTGACATCTATGTGACTCTGGAACCTACACTATGGCCCTCAGTGTACATTGAGGCCCTAATTCTTAGAGCTGCAGGGGTTCCTGAGCAGCAGGAGGACATGTCCCCATCACCATGTGCCCTAGTCAGCAGTGTGCATACTGTGAGATGGGAGGGTTAGGTTAGATGGTGAATGAAAACGTCTCTTTCTCCTGGGATTTTTCTCTAGCTTTTTAAAAAATCACCGTATGACAAATTTGCTTCCTAATGATTTTTGAGTAAACTACAATGGCCACAATTTCAAAATCATTAATAATTCATGACCAGAGGCCATAAACACTACATAATCTCTACAGGCAGGAATCATGAATACTCGTTAGAGGTGAGGCCAAGAATATTTTTACCAACTGAACTGAAAGTATTTGCTGCTGCAAAGCAGCCATCAAGGGACATTTCAGAACCAAATGTGGCCTTCCCAGCACCTCAGCTCAGCCTGCCTCTTCCAGGAAGCCTGTCCTACCTCTGGGGCCTAGAGGCCTTATGTGGGTATTCTGTGCTGTTCATCATTCTCCCTCTTGATCTCTGTCTGTGGTATCTGGAGTCAGTGATGGCTGAGGGGCTGGGTACCAGGCAGGCTGTGCACAGTACATGGGGGATTAGCAGGCAGGGCTGCCTCATGCTCTAGAAACCCATTCTCGTCCTCATCTGCACGTGGGCACTGCTATCAGTTAACAAATTCGGATACCTGGATCCTCACCTAGAGCTTGACTAACCAGTCTGAAGAGACCTAACAGAAGAGCTCAAAACTCCCAGACAGGCCAGGTGTGATGACATAACCTTGTAAACCCAGCACTCTGCAGGCAGAGGTAGGACGATCACAGATTTGGGAGCTGGAGAGATGGCTCAGTGAGTGAATAAAGCATTTGCCTTACAAGTGCAAGGACAAGAATTCAGATTCCCCAGAACCAACACAAAAACCTGACAGGGGGCCGGGCGGTGGTGGCGCACGCCTTTAATCCCAGCACTCGGGAGGCAGAGGCAGGTGGATCTCTGTGAGTTTGAGGCCAACCTGGTCTACAGACTGAGGTCCAGGACAGGCTCCAAAGGTACACAGAGAAACCCTGTCTCCCAAAACAAAACAAAACAAAACAACAACAAAAACCAACAGGGGTGGCAACCACCTGTATAATACCAATACCTGGGCGGCAGAGACAGAGGATCCCTATGGCAAGCTGGCTAGCTAGACTAGATGAAACAGGCAAAGTCAGAGTTCAGGGAGAGAGCCTGTCTTTACGTAAAGTGAAGAACAATAGTAATCGAGTAATACACTCAACTTCAACTCCTGCACAGACTCAAACACATGCACACCACACACATACATAGGGAAAGAAGACAAAGGGAAAGAGAGAGGTGGGAGAGACAGGACTTCAATAGGGCATGAGCCAAACACAGCACTGCTTTAGGTTGAATGTGGCCTGGCAAGTTCACTGGGACCCCACACACCCCTCACTGTGTCAGCCCATGACCCCACACAAGGAAGGCACAGTCCTCATTTGACCCGGGTGGAAACTGCATTTTCACCCTCTGGGGAAGGAGTGGCCCACAGAACTTCACTGGAGAAAGAACATGACACTCGTCCCCAGCTGCTTGTTCCAAGCAGCTCTGACAAAGAGACAGCTTATCTTTGCCTTACCTTTCATGGTGACACGGATTGATCTACGGTTGGTAGTCTGCATAATGCACACAGTGCCACCGACTAGTGAGGGGAGGGGTACAGAGAGGCAGGGTTGGGGAGGCCAAGTTCTGGGGACCAGGGAAAAAGTCCAGCAACGCGCTATTAGCTTTGTTCTTTGTTTTTCAAACCAAACTGGAAGCCTGTTGAGACAGTCAGCCGGCACTCTCTCTTTTAGAGGGCCTGAAGCCATCTTAAACATCTTTCAGAATTCAACCTGGCGTTGAGATAAACAGCCTTGTGTTTTGTTTTTCACTTCAAGCACTTTTTAGAAGAGAAATGATCTGAAATGCTCTCAGGCAATTGGCACAATGGAGATGCTGGGAAAGTAGCAATTAAGAGGTTCTGTTGCTAAGAGAGGGCAGAGGGAGAAAGAATAGGAAGCTCGATTTATTCCATCAACCCCCGACCCCCCGGAACACAGGACTTGATCAAAGAGCCCTATGGTACCATATGCTTATGCCACTTCCTGCCTACCTGAACTTTAAAGGTCTTGTGTTTTCTTTATGCATGTCTCTCTGACTTTGACCATGTTGTTTCCTTGGACTAAAAAACTCCTGCTTATCCTTTAAGAGGAGCCTGTCTATCATCTTTTCCACAAAGATTTCTTTCCTTTCATGTTTCCTTAGACAAGCAAGGGCTTGCCATACATGCTAGACTGACCTTGAACTTCAAATCATCCTTCCTCGACCGTCAAAGAGGGGAGATTATAGGCCTATCCACCTTTCTTTTTTTCTTAAGATTAATTTTATTTCTAATTATGTGTATGTGTGTATGTATGTATATGCCTGTGTGGGTATGCACATATGAGTGCAGGCGTCTGTGGAGGCCAGGAGAGAGTGTCAGATCTGGGACTGGAGTTACAGTGGTTGTGAGCCAGCCTATGTGGATGCTGGGAACCCAACTCTGGTTCTCTGGAAGATCAGGGCATATGCTTACCTGCTGACTAATTCTCAAGTCCAACAGAGCCTTTCTTGATACTACAGACAGGTTAGGAGACTTGGTTTCTGCCCTTCTATCCACTTTCTCTACCTTATGATGTTTCTCACGCTGTAGAGCAAAGGTCCTGGGGCACTTCTCTTCTAAGTACACAGCACATATAGCAATTGTTGTCACACTATCCCCAGTCCCAGTGCCGAGGTCCTGAGCAAACAGGCTCAGTGGGGCAGCTTTCAAGAATGGTCAAGTACTGTGTCAAAGTGAGTCCTTGGCTGGAGAGATGGCTCAACCATTAAAGGCTAGGCTCACAAGAAGTGAGGCCTGGTCCTGGGTGTGGTGGAACACACCTATAAATCCAGAACTTAAGAGGAGTAGGAGAGGGCTGGAGAGATGGCTCAGAGGTTAAGAGCACTGGCTGCTCTCCCAGATGTCCTGAGTTCAATTTCCAGCAACCATGTGGTGGCTCACAACCATCTGTAATGAGATCTGATGCCCTCTTCTGGCCTGCAGGCATACATGCAGACAGAATACTATACATAATAAATAAATACATACATACATACATACATACATACATACATACATACATACATACATACATAAATAGAGGAGTAGGAGGGTCTCTAGTACAAGGCCAGCCTGGACTCTATTGCAAGTTCTGGACTATTTGACAATCTGGGCTGAGACTTCATGTCTCAGGAAAGAAAAGGAAAAGCCAACTTCCCCACCCTTTCCCCCCTTTCTTTCCTGTTTATTTTCCCCACCCTTTAACCTATCCTGCGTTATGGCTTGTTTTGAAGCTCCTAGACCCAGATGAGGTTGAAAAACAACCTTTTAAATTCTTAGAAAAGATGAAAGTGACTCTGTACTCTTTGGAAACCCAAGACTCAGGAGGTCTTGCAGCTGGTACCCCCCCCCCTCCTCTTAGACTCTGGGAACTCCATGGTTGGAGATGGAGACAGCATGTAGAGAAGAAGGCACCTTGACTAGCACCCAGCAAGCCCTGCGGACACAACTGAGCCCTAGCTGAGAGCAGGGGAGCCTGGCCTGTCAGCAAGACTCTCAAGGAAGGCCAGACTGCTGACTCACAGACTCAGGGACTAAATGCATGGCTCTTGTTCCAAGCCGCTGAAATCCGGAGTTAGCATTACGCCATACTGGTCAATGTGCTCGGTGAAAGATCATTACAAATGACAATGGGTCGACGTGTCTAGCTGCCAGCTCTCACTTGGCCTAGGATTTGGGCTGGAAACCTTCTTCAAGAGAAAGGAGAAGGAGGTCACAGAACGTCTGTTCACACCCTCCCATCTCCAGGCTCTTGCAAACAGCAGTGGGTGCAGTTACCTCCTTTCTCTCTCGAGAGCAGGACCGGCTTCTCTCCACCTTCCGCAGGGCCTGACCTGTAGCAGTTCAAAAGCAGAAGCAGAGATTAAGGCTGCTTGGGAACAACCAGTTTATCACCACAAAAGCTTTTTATTTGCAAACTAGAAAGATAGGACCAATCATAATGAGATGATTCTAAGAAAATGTAGCCTGTTATTATAATGGGAAAATGGCACACTTTTGAAATGGACCAACGGCAAGGAAAATGGTAATTCACACACTCACAGTATTTGACTATAATGAACAAACCTCCAGCCCTTTAATCTGGGCCATTATCTGCACTCTGAAAGGGCCAAGGGACTGTAGTTTTCCCTGTCGAATTACATTTCTATTAAATTGTTTGGAATTACATAAAACGTCTTCCATAAAAATGCCTTCTGCTGTCTGCATAGCCATAAACTTAGGTGGGTGCATTCTGAGGCGCTGCACCAAACCCTAGACTCACAGCTCAGGTGACGTGCAGAAGTGAATTAGCAGTAATCACATGCGCTTCACATAATGGGCAATTTCAGAGAGAATCCTTGCTTTTCTCTGAACGCCTTAGACCAGCATTTGAAGGTATGCGTAACGTCAGGAGGCATCATCTCCTGCAAATGCACTTTCCAAAAGCATGTTTTCACACCTGTGATGGGAGTGTCCACTAGAAAAGCTCCTAACAGACTGCCTTGGTATTGAAATAGAAAATAGAAGTCATCGTTTCTTGTCAGTGTGTCTACTAAACTGCCCTACTTGACTCCCATGGGGCTATTTGTGACAGCCACAACCACATGTCCTGTTAGGTAAGAGCTCTCAGAAGGCAGAGGCAACAGGCTCAGCGACAGTGGAGTGAGAAAGAGGAGATGGGGCCAAGTCTCAGACAAAAGGGGTTTGTTTTCGATAGTTTTCATGTTACCTGCTGCTAAAGTTGAGTCTTGAATGTCCATATGTCATGCTTTGAGTTTTTAGGATGTAGGACCTGGCTGGAAGAAGCAGGGGGTTGGCCTCTGAAAGTTATAGCCACCCCTGGGTCCGCCCGTGTTCTCTGTTTCCTGGTACATGCCATGTGAACAGCCAAGGCCTCGAAGAAGAACGCTGCTACACAAAGCCACCACTGTTTCCATGCCTCTCCTGACACACTGAACCACAAAACCACGAGCCAAAATTAAATCTTGCCTTCCTTAAGTTGTTGTTTTCAGGTATTCTGTCCCAGCACCAAGAAAAGTGACCAAGATGCCACATGTCTTGGTCCCAGCTTATGGGGTTATTGGAAGGTGGCAAAAACCTTTTGAAGGTAAGGACCAGTGGAGGCAAGTTAGGTCTTATTGGGAACCCGGCCCTCCCTCCTCCTCTCTTTGCTTCCTGGCCACCATGAGGTGAGTAGCATCCTCCAAATGCTCCCACCATGCTGCTGCTGCACAGGTCCAAAACCAATGGGCCAAGGGACCATGACTAAAACCTCCCAAACTGTGCAGGTGCAAACAAACATTTCCTGTATAAACTGATATTTTCAGGAATTTGTTACAGTAACAGAAACCAGGCAACACCTCTGCTCTGCTTACAATGACCCTTTAATCCAATCTTTTCTCTTTTCTTCTCTCCTCAGTTCACAGGGCTAGACCCCTGGAGCAACCATAGCCATATGTAACACCATGCTCCAAATCTCAGCATGTCACCCCTCCCAGAAACAGCCCAGCAGAATCTCAGCCCCAGGAACTTGAAGTTATTTTTGATACTCAAAGAGAGGGGCAAAGTGGGGCTGATCCTGTTTGTGAGCTTTGATGCTGTGCATTGCCCTGGATCACCTGCCCTGGGACAGACAGACACAATGTCAGGACAGGAGGGACCAATATGAAACTTCAGCATGCTTTGTGATCCACAGACAACCCCCTTCAGCTTTTCTGACAGTGTATGTTTTCCTTCCACCTCAAGACAATGAACTACTTAAGATTCAGTGATTTTAAAGAGCCTATAATAAGGTACTGGGACACAGAGTGTCCATGGTGGGGAAGGCTAGTGCAGAGCAAGGCCCTGGATTTCATCCCCAGTGTCACAAAAATGATTATGAGGGTGGTTTTATATGGAGATGGAGTTATATAGGAATTTTGTACTTTCTGCTTAATTTTGCTGTGAATATAAACTTGCTTTAAAAAATAAAGTTTATGGGCTGGAGAGATGCCTCAGTGGCTAAGAGCACATACTGCTCTTGCAGGACCCAAGTTCAATTCCCAGCACCGATATCAGGCAGTCCACAACCACCTGTAACTCCAGCTCCAGGGATTCAGAGCCCTCTTCTGGTCTTCATAGGCACCTGTTCTTCCCTCCTACCAACACACACCAAGTTTACTAATTTATATTTGGAGCATTGGTGTCAACCAAATCAAGTCAACCAAAAAGAGACTAAGGTCTAAGAACCAGGAGATATAGTTATTGGACTAATTTAATCATGGCCTCATGAAACTCAATGTTCTGGGACAGGACCTAGAGAGAACACTCCAGAAGCCATTGGCCACACCTGCTCTGGCTGTCAGCCTGTGGACTCCAAGCAGTTCCTTGGGCTGGCCAGAGAAGATGATATGACAGGTAGTCTGGTCTGCCCACACAAAGCAGACCCAGATGGGTCTGAGCTCAAAGAGACTACATGGTATGGTGATATATTTTGTACCTTAATAAAATTTGCCTGAAGACCAGGGAACAGAACAAGCCACTAGATTAAACATATATGCTAAGCAGTGGTGGCACACACTTCTAATCCTAGCACTGGGGGGGGGGGGGGGGCAGAGATCTGTCTGGATCTCTGTGAGTTCAAAGCCACCCTAGACTATATGAGATTGACTCAGTCTAGGAGAGGAAACAGAGCCAGCAGTAGTGGCACACGCCTTTAATCCCAGTACTTGAGATCTCATGCCTTTGCTACCAGTATTTGGGAAGCACACACGCCTTTAATCCCAGCACTAGGAAGGAAGTGAAATAGCTGGGCAGAGAAAGGCATATAAGGTGTGAGGAGACGGGAGCTAGAAGCCCTTTTTGGCTGGACTCCTTTCGGTGGAGGACTCAGAGGCTTTCAGTCAGAGGTGAGAAGTAGCTGTGGCTTGTTCCTTTGTCTCTCGATCTTTCAGCATTTACCTCAATATCTGGCTCGCTCCGGGTTTCCGAGCAACAACATGGGCTCGAGGCCAGGGATGTCAAGACGAGGATACAGACACAGTGGTGACAGTGCTGGCCCAGGACAAGGCAGGGAGCAGGAGGGCAGTTAGGAGCCAACTAGGCAGCCTAAGTCTAGCAAGGTCCTTCCTTCACCAGTCACACCAACTGAGGCTCTGCTCTGGGAGAGCACAGAGCAATCTGGAACTTTTGCTAAGTCCAAGGCTCTCTGGGGCATAGCTGCCTCCTGGATTGTGTATAAGCTGGATGTGGTGGTGCATGCCTTTAATCTCAGCACGTGGAAGGTAGAGGTAGGCAGATTGCTGTGGGTTTGAGGCCAGCTAGAGCCATGTACTAAGAAATAAATAAAATGAAATAAAGGTGAGTTAGTCCAAACGATCACTGTTCATCTCCTAAAATTCCATTACGGGTTGGGGAACGGCCTAATGGGAGCAGAGTCTGTCTAGCATGTATAAGGTCTTGTGTTCCATCACCACACCACAAGCACATACAAATAAAACAAAACAAAATTTCAACACAGTTAAAACAAAACTTGAAGGCAGGTCACACAGACTTTAACTACTTTAAAACTTGAAGGTACATCTCTCTAGTGGAGTTAATTAGAAGTGTCTTTATTCATTAAATTGGAAAATAATTTGCTTATCTTCCAATGAAGATAATGCACTCTAATTACGAGCATCTGTATCTAACCTCCCTAGAAGCTGGCTGGGTCCTCACACCCAGGAGCCTCTCTCTCCTGCAGGGAGCGCCATGATGACCACTTCTTGGCAAAAACAGAGAGAATGTACTCAGATTCCACTGCACCTGCCTGCTGCATCTGGCACCTCGGTGTGTCTCCCTACTTGTAGCTCATTTATCCTTACAACAATCAAGAGAGAGAAGTGGAAGAAGGTGACATTAATATCAATATACACCGCCTGCAAAATGAAAGGGGTGTTTCTCTGCACTTTGCAAGGTGACCTGCCTGCATCAGCTCCAGAGCAATAAATAAGGCCAGATGTAAATGCTATGTGTGTGCTTCACTCTCGAGGACAGATGTGTGCCTGGGGAAATGAAAAGAGACGTGAACCCACTGAGCTTTTGTAAATAGAACACGTTCCCTCCATTTATGGCTGGAGAAGGGCTTTATCTGCACTTAGGATTTATTGTCAGTGGTTAGGATCTGACACTTCAGTTTTACTTTGCTCTAGATGTAGATAATATTCACCACTACCATTTAGAGGGAGTCATGTCTTCATCGGAAGTCATCGGGTAAGAGGAAAATCATGTCAAAATTACCCTTGAAAATGAGCTTAAGCCACTCATAATGTACAGGACAGGACACAGCGTTTTAGACCCACCACTGCAGACTAATGCATGTGTGTAAAATCTGGTGCATATGGAAATATAGTACAAGATAAAAATACACATGCAAAACTATCTTTACGGTGTCCCTCATTAAACTAACCCTATGCAGCTGCTCCCTCTATTTTCCTCTATTGAGGAAGGGGAAAGAGGTGGGGATACAGGCAAGAGCAGAGTTCTGCATTCACAGGTCAGCACCTGGCTGCTACAGCTCTACCATGCTAGTCAGTCCCTGTTTGCTTCTATATGGAGGTACCTTCCTGAACCCCCACTACCACTTTTGTTAACCAGGGATAAGTAAAGGCCACACAGTAAGTATTATTGGCTGTATAATGCCTAAGGTCATAAGACTACAAGGTCTCTGGCACTGATACTTTGCCACTATAGAGCAAAAATAGCCATGGGTAATAGGCAATTAAACAGCATTACTGTTTCAATAAATCTTTATTTACAAAAGCAGGCAGCAGGCCAGATTTGACCAAAGGCTTGCTTTTTTTATATTATTACTTTATTGGTGCTGAGGATTGAGTAGTTCTTGCTTTAGAGGAATGCTATTATTCTCATTGGTATAAACCAATAAAGTATGGAGAGGTAAACTGCAGGGGAGTGGCTGAAAGGTTTACTCATTGTCATAAAAGTGTGCACTTAACTGTTGTCACCATTGCTATCACTGGCACCATGATCACCATCACCATGGGTTGCACCTGTGACCAGGGCTTAGCATGTGCCAGGCACTGGGCTCCAAGCTGGGAACATGTATCAATGCACAGCCACCTAGGAAATAGACACTGCTATTACCCAGTGTCAGATGAGATCATGAGACCCAAAGAGGCTGGGACACTGGCTCGACATCAGGAAGCTGGTAAGTAGAGCAGCCCAGAGGTAGACTGTCTTAACCACTATGTGTCACTGTCCCTCAGCCAGGTCATTAAGCCTAGTCTTAGAACAAAGACAGTACAGCAAAGTGCTGGGGTGGTGCTCGAGAGAAGCAGTCATTCTGTGATGCAGCATTTAATCTGTCTCAGGCTCCCAGAGCAATTAATAAGGAGATTAGAAGCAAATGGCTCCCTGGTGAAGCTGGCACTCCCTTCCCGCCAGATGGCTTCCTGAGAAGATTTGGAGCAAATGCCAAGCATGGAAGGGCAGGCTTGGCATTCCATTCTCCCTTCTGGGCTTTGGAGAATAAAGGTGACTCGTGCAAATCCCACAGGCACAGAAAGCCTGGGCCACAGATTCCATTACAAGGAACTAGAACAAAGGACTTGCTTGTCCCAGGAGAATGATGGTGCATCTACCTCGTGACCATTGAGAACAACTTATTTGTTCTGTTGTCTAAGTATAAGAGTTCGTGTTGCACTTTGTGTGTGTTTATGCAATTTAATTTACATTAAAGTTATTCCTTCCACCCAACAGCCTGAGAAAAATTTAAAGGATCTAAGAAAGGCCTTGCTGGGTAGAACACAAAATGGCTTAGCTCCTTTAGAAAGCATGTTAGCAACACGCTCAGAAGCACAAAGGCCATTTTCCCTTGGAGCTGGCAACATCTTTCCCAGAAATTTGCTGTTAAGTCCACAACTTCCACAAGCAGGAATGAGGTATCCATGGTATCATAATTTGTCAGATAAGGTGCTGGAGAGATGGCTCAATGTTTGAGAGCTCATGGCGTTCTTGCAGAGGACCTACATTTGCTTCCCAGCACCCATGTTGGGCGCTTACAACTGACTGGAAGGCAAGCTCCAGGGGCTTTGATGCCCTCTTCTAGCCTCTGAGGCACCTGCATCGGTGGATTAGCATGTCAGGTCACAGGATGAAAAGCAGCGGTCAAATACTGAAAGTGGGTTGGAGCTCAGGGGTAGAGCCCTTGCCTAGTATGCGTAAGGCTTCAAGTTCAATGCCCAGTTCAATGCCCGAGTTCAATTGCCTGAAAATAAGTGACTAGCATTCTAAATAATTTCCTCTTTCCTCTTCTAAGGTCTACTCTTACATCTAATAGGCTACAGGGGCTGGAGAGATGGCTCAGCAAGTAGAAGCACTGGCTGTTCTCAGAAAGGACCGAGCTTCAGTTTGCTGCACCCAACTGTCTGTAATGTAACTCCAGGTCTAGGAACCTGATGCCCTCTTCTGGCTTCCAGGGGCACTGCATGTATGTGGTGCACAGACATCCATGCAGGCAAAACACTGATAAAATAAAGGTAAGTAAATCTTTTAAAAGGAGAGAGGGCCTGTGCTTTAAGGAAGGAAGGAAAGAAAGAAAAGAAAGGAAGGGTGGTCTGGGAAGATGGGTCAGTGGTTAAATGGTTTTTGGTTCCTAGAGCCTGCGTAAGTGCCAGGTGAGAATGGAAGGCTTCTTGTAATTCCAGCCTCAGAAGGTAGAGATGTGGGGGGGGGATCCCCAGAACAAGCTGGCTAGTGAGACCAGCTATATCAGTAAGCTCTGGGCTTAACCGAGAGACCTGGCCTCATTGAATAAGGTAGAAGAGCCAGGATGATCCTCAACATCAACCTTGGGCCTCCACATACACAAGCAACTAATACCCCCGCTCCACACACACACTTTGTACCCACACAAATGCAAACATGCACACACACAGGCACATCACACACACACAAGAAAAACTGAAACAAAAATAAAGATTTAGGGAAATAGAAGGTGTGAGAAGTGCTAAAGGCTTTCCCATGGGAAGCCTGAGAGGGTTTGAAGGGAGTCTGCTGAGTATATGGAGCAGTTTCATGCCTGGAAACTTGCTGGAAGAACAGCACAGCTTCTGCAGAAGGACAGATCTCTCAAGAGATCACTCTGGAATGCAGGGAGATAAGAATGAAGTGATGACAAAATACATTCACCACAGTTTCTTAGCTAAGCCTATGGTGACCTCGCACTAATTTGAGGGCAAAGGTTTTATGGCCTGGCTAGAGAAGATAAGGAAGCGAAAAGGGGAAAGACTAAAGGAGGCCAGTCAAGACCTGTCCCATGGTGGCTGGAGATGTTTCACTAGCACTGACTCTCCCATCTCGAAGGTTCTTGGGATTCTTTACTTTCAATCACAAGCTCTGGGCCAAAGAAGTAAAACTTGCCCAAGGTCTTGGAGAAAGGAAGGAAATGGGGCAAGTGTGGTGCCAGCATAGCCCTCAAGACCCAGTGCCATGTCTGCCCACGCGCCACGCACCGTCTGCCCACTTCAACTTCCTGTGGGCCTCTGAACCCTGATTCTGGCTTCCACCTACTGCACTGTAAACACACGTCAGAGTCGAGCAGATAAAGCAGCAGTTAGGCAGGGTTGGGACAGTGTGGAGAGCAGCTGTCCAGCTTCACAGGGTGCTCAACTCCAACACTGGTTTCTATGGAGGAATATGGGCCTTCTCTTGCTAGCTTTTTTGGATTTTTGTTGTTGAAGACTCTGTAACCCAGGCTGACCTTGAACTCTGGGCAATCCTCTTGCCCCAGCCTTCCCAGCACTGAGATTACTGGTATGTACCACCATACCTGGCTTGTTTTGTCAGTTTGGATCTTTCCAGAGAAACCGTTAAATCAGTGTTCCAAGAGGGCTTTTGATTTTTCAATGGTGACGTATTATTTTTGTTACATTTATTCTGCAGGTTTGTGGGGGGAGGGGGTGGCTAATGAAGAGGTCAGAGGACAACCGTGGGAGCTGGTTCTCCTTTCACCTTGTGGGCTCCAGGGGTCAAACTTGGGAAATCATCTCTACCCACTGAGTTATCCCACTGGCCTGAGAAATGATTTCTAAAAATTCAAAACAGATCTCCATTTTCCAACCTAATAGGTAACTGTGGTGGTTTGAACTAGAATGGCCCCTGAAGGCTCATATATTTGAATGCTTATTCACTAGGGAATGGCACTTTGAAAAGGATTAACAGGTGTGGCCTTGCAAGAGGAAGTGCGTCACTGGTGGTGGATTTGGAGGATTCGAGAGCCCACACCAGGCTGTCTCTCTCTGTCTCTGTCTCTCTCCCTCCTCTCTGCTTCTTGTGGATCAAGCTGTAAACTGTGAATCCGATGCCTGCCTGTTGCCATGCTTTCTGCCATGATGACCATGGACTGACCCTCTGAAACTGTAAGCAAGCCTCCAATTAAATGCTTTCTTTTATGAGTTGCCGTGGTCATGGTATCTCTCCCAGCAATACAACAGTAACTAGGCAGGAAACTGGAAAACCACTTCTTTCCCAGTAGCAGTCAGCCCCTCCTATCCATAGGCCCGTGTGTGCAGATCCAACTAAGAGGCAACAGAAAATATTTGGGGGGAGCACCTTTACAAAATGCAGTACTTTTCTTCTCATTGTTTTCTAAACACAGCACAAACTGCTTCCCAGTGTTCCCATCACACCAGGTGCTGTAGTCTAGGGTGGGTTCAGAAGAAAAGAGAGGGAGCACAGAGGTTATAGTTAAACACTACCCAGAGGCCTTGATCACCCATAGACAGGAGGAGCCTCTAGACAACAAGGGACATTTCATTACCTTTAAGTCCATGAGCCCCTTCTGAAAAAAACTTAAAAGGATCTGCCAGAAATCCACTAGGCAAGAGCAGGAGCCAGGTAAAGGTTCCCTTTGTTCCCCATGTGCCCCCAGGTGGGGCTGGGCCTGTAAGCGACACTCCACTCTCAAAGCCTGAAACCATATTTCTGTCACTCTTCCTTTGCATTTTCCCTGTAACTGGAATTCCCAGAGCCCAGTTTATTGCCAAATTACCTGAGATAAACAAGTCATGCTAAGACCCTCCTCTCTTTTCCAAACCCAAATCGCGCTGGCAGCTGGAAGTGGTTGTTTATAACCCGCACAGCATTCTTTGCACGGGCTTACAGCCTCACACCTAGATGTCTGAGAGCAGGACAAGGCAGCACAGTGGCTAAGACTGCCAGTCCTGGGGGGCAGGGTCCACCTGTCCAGGGGTCTCATCAGTCACAACTCCACTGAAGGCCACTGTCAGGGACAAGAAAGAGTATGCATAAACAACGTATAAACTGAGGGGTTTATATCCCTCTGCCCATATCTACTGAGATTCAGGGATCTGGGCTTGTTCTGTGGAACTCTGGCTCCCAAACACACCCCAAACTTACTCAGTCTTCTTCACTGTCCTTCTTCTAGCCCCTGGCTCTTCTTCTAGATCCTGAACTCCCCGTAACCCCTTCTCCATGTAGGATTTCACACTGTAGCCCAAGCTGACCTCAAACTCACAATCCAAGTGTTCGCCATCACACCCAGCTAGAGCCTCCAGTCTTGCTCAGATTTTCCAGTAGCAGCTAAGTAGAAGCTCAGGGCCAGCAAGGTGGCTCAGCAGGAAAGGAGCTTTCTGCCAAACTTGAAGACATGAGTTCTAACCCTGGGACCCACATGGTAGAACGAAAATGACTCTCACACCTTACTCTCTAACCGCCATGTACACACACACACACACACACACAAGCACACCCACGGTAGAAAGAGAATGACTCCTACAACTTAACCTCTGACCTTCATACACACACACACACATGTATACACGCAAATGGGCACACACATAGTAGAAAGAAAATGACTCTCACAGCTTATCCTCTGACCCCCATGTACACATACACACACATACAAATGTACAAAATCTACAAACAACAACAGAAGCTCAGAGGTAGAGCCCTTGTTTAACAGGCACAAGGCCCTGGGTTCCAGGCTCAGCATCACAGACAGAAAACAACAGTAGACACTTTTTTTTTCTTTTTCTTTTTGGTTTTTTCGAGACGGGTTTTCTCTGTGTAACAGTCCTAGCTGTCCTGATCTCACTTTGTAGACCAGGCTGGCCTCGAACTCACTGAGATCCACCTGCCTCTGCTCCTAAATGCTGAGATTAAAGACGTGCACCACCACAGCCGGCTTACACAGTAGACGATTTTAAAGAGACCATTATTTCACCAGCTTACTTTCTGTTCCTTGTGTAGCAGACAACTCAAACCATGCTCTGGCTGAACAGACTCCACATGGCCCTGGCCAGAGGCATCTCGATTCCCTTAAGCTCTCACCCCTGCCATCTTATCCATCTTTACTCTGCTCCTTGCATCCCAGACTCCTCTTTGGCCCTCTCCATTACCTAGATCTGGATCATTCATCCTCTGAGCCTTATTCAGCTCCTCCTTACCTATTAGCTTACAACTCAAAGGGATACAACTCCTCTAGTGAACTCACTCTCGGGCCTCCTACCATAATCTCCCACAAACACTCTCTGTTTGATTTTTGAGGCAGGGTCTCAACCATGTAGCCCTAGCTGGCCTGAACTTGCTAAGTAGACTAGACTGCCTTGAACTCACAGAGCTCTGCCTGTCTCTGCCTCCTGAGTGGTAGGACAAGAGGCAGCTCCCCTTTCCTTATGTGCTCATGGCCTGTCTCTTCCACCAAGGCTCCTGTAGGGCTTTATGAAAACTCAACTCTCCACACCTGGAATGGTGCCTAGACTGTAGTCAGCATCAGTAGATGTTTCTAGAATGAAGGGACAATGCCGGGAGGGCCATGATCATCTATGAGAAGTGCTTTCTGGACCTGACACTTCCCCAGTCTCCCTGCCCACCCCCACCACTTTCTGATGTGGTGAAACAGAATGCAATTGAATGTGCTTGATACTCCATTGAGGACCACTGGGAAATGTGTAAGGTGAGGAAAGGCTACACTTCTATAACATAACTAGTGGCTTCTGTGAAAACAGGATTCCCAGGCTGAAATGCATTCTGGTCTACCTCTACATGGGTCACATAAGTTACTACATCCATTCTTGTTCCACAACCTATCTGACCCCTTCCACCTCTGGGCTCGCCACACAAGACAAGATGACCTACAACTGCCTTGAAAAGTACAGGAACACCTAAAGAATCGTGATGAAAAGGTGCACGCCTTCCCCAGACAGACCCTTTTGGGGGACTTTGTTTTGGTTTGGTTTAGTCTTTGGATACAGGATTTCTTTATAAAGATCAGCTGGTTTTAGAATGGCAACTCTCCTGCTCCGGCCACTCAAACAGCCAAGGTTGCAGTTGTGTGGTTTTACTGAACATCTGCCAAATGCCCAGCATCCCTCTCAATCTCTACAAATGGAGGAGCTGGCTTTTTTCTTTTCTTTTCTTTTCTTTTTTTTCTTTTTTCTTTTTTTCCGAGACAGGGTTTCTCTGTGTAGCTTTGCACCTTTCCTGGAACTCACTCTGTAGACCAGGCGAGCGCCACCACGCCCAGCTACTAGCTTTTTTTTTTTTTTTAAGTTAGAATTTGCACACATACCCCAGTCCAATCCACAAGCTTGACCCTACTTCCTCCTCTACAGACGCATGATGGGTAATGAAGCACCCATAAAGGGAGGGGAGGCCTGACCCTCTTTTATGGGTTTTCATAGCTTGTTTCTACAGGCTTAAAACAAAAGAAGCAGAGGCAGAGTTCACAAATAGAGGTACTGGGGAGAGAGTGGTGGAAGATGGGCTGAAAGGGATCTAGGTACTGCCCCCACCCCTGGAAGTCACCATTATCAGGCTCTCACCTCCCCTGGGCCTTAAGTAAGCTTTCACATCTGATAAATAACAGTGACAAGGCTAGATCCAAGAATCACTCAGTAGCTCAATCTGGGCACAGATGTTCGTCTAGTTTTAGCCAACAGCTAAAACTTGGGAGAATTCACATCTAAAAGTCTCAAGTTCTGTACTCTTGTGAAAAACTAAAAGATCTGGCGGTGCAAGGCCTGTCATCCTGCCTGCCTGGCAGAGCTGAAGCTGCCAAATGGTACAGTGCCCTCCCATTCCCACTCCTGCCTTTCCTGGTTGTCTCCCTGCAGCTGAGGTCAAGTCCAAAGTCTAGGGGGTTGGTCCCTCCAGCAAAGTTTCAGAAAAGCAAAGGCTTGTGTGTCAGAACCAATGATCTCGAGAGCAAAATCATCGCCAATGAAGCTAACACAAATACACTTCACATGCCAGATTCTCTGCCTTGGGGCTTTGCACATATATGCTTCTTAAAAAGGCGCAAATGGGGAGATATTGTCAGTATGGGTTTTATGTGCATGTGTGTGTGTGTGTGTGTGTGTGTGTGTGTGTGTGTGTGTGTGTGCGCGTGTGTGTGTGTGTGTGTGTGACTAATTCTTGTGGTTTGTTTTGTTTTGTTAATTTTCTAGACAAGGTCTCATGCAACCCAGGCTAGCCTTGAACTCCTGATTGCTTCTACCTTCCATGCACCGGCATCAGAGATGTCTACCACCACGCCAAGCTGGACAACACCTTGCTCAGCTTTCTGTTTTATAGACTGAGGGAATCACATGCTCTGAGAAACTAACAGGCAGATCTTCATGACAATGAGTATTTCTGAGTATGCCAAGTGGGCTTGGGAGTCACAAGGCACTGATGGAGCAGCTGCAATAGAAACCTTGGCCACAGCAGTCATTTATATCACGTCTATTACCTGGCCTTGCAGACCTCACAATTTTTGACCCCTGGAATCTTCTGAGCACTAAGACAATTTAAGGCCCCTAAAGCAGAACTCTGGAATAGAGTAGTTAAGTCTCTTCTAGCTAAAACCTGTGATTTTTAACTTACGATGTACCTAAAGGACTTTGTTTTCTTTGATGAGGAAACACATACATACATATATACTACATTGTTTGAGAATCTATTACTTAAGGGTTTCAAGGTAGCAGTGGGCTCCATGGCAAGGCAGTTGTTAGGAGTGAACACAACTTCACTGGGGTGAGAACTGGAGACAGGATGCTAGTTGAAAAGCCAGGGAGAGGCTCCAGGTCACAGCAAAGGGAGCTTGGCCAAGGTATGGTATCAAGCCTGGGCTGGGGAAGCCAAATTTGATCATTAGAGAAAAAGGAATAAAAAATGTTTGGAGACTTAGCTGTGAGTCTGCTTAATGGAGATGAGTCAGAAATTCTCCAAGGGACAAATAGGCTGATCTCTCCCTGGTTACAATGTCAATCCAGTAAACACTTGTTTACCAGGCCTCGGCATACAACAGAAGAGTGGATCTCCACTTCCACAGGGAAAAGGGCATGAGGCCAGTCAGTCCTGCTACAGTGTGGTGGAAGCCTCCTAGACAGGAAGAGGTACTTCTGCATGCCAGAGCCTATCACCACAGTCTGGTGGGAGTGACCTGAAAAGTTGCAGCTGGTCAGGAATGTATCACAGGGAAAGCAGAAAGCTGGGAAAGAATGTGACATGCTCAGGAGTGGAGAGCTGCCCATGGTGGCTCGGGTGAAATCTCAGGTACCTACAGGGAAGGCCAGTATGTATGATACCACATGTGAGCTCCTGTAGACTGGTGCCACCAGCCAGAAGGGAGCCAAACCATTAGCCCACATCCAAGGTCAACGGGGAGCCACTGTTCATTACTGAAGGACTGGGCCTAAGGAACGAAGCAGGTTCAATACAGCCAAAGCCCCTTATGAGAATGGAACATGCAGGGATTTAGGTGAAATCACAATTTTGAATTGAGAAAATACAGCTATGAGCCCAGTATAAAACTTCTGGGCGCCGGGCGGTGGTGGCGCACGCCTTTAATCCCAGCACTCGGGAGGCAGAGCCAGGCGGATCTCTGTGAGTTCGAGGCCAGCCTGGTCTCCAAAGCGAGCTCCAGGAAAGGCGCAAAGCTACACAGAGAAACCCTGTCTCGAAAAACCAAAAAAAAAAAACAAAAAAAAAAAAAAACAAAAAACTTCTGGGCAGGAGTAGGTGTCTCAAGATAGGAGTTAGCACTGAGCAGGACTGCTTTTCTAGAGAAATTCTCCAAATAAAGGTAGCACATCCGTAGGTCACTTGTAGCTGCAAGGGCCAGGCTTTCCAGAAGCCCACAAGACACCGGGAGTTCACAGTTTCTTGTTTTGCTTTTTGAGATGGATTTGGCTATGTATCCCAGGCTGGCTGGGAACTCAAGACCCTCCTGCCTCAGTTTCCCATGTGCTGGGATTGTGTGTGACACCACGCTCCCTGGCAGTCTTATTTCCTCATTCTTAAAGTGCTTAGAAGTGGCTCATTGATCCTCCTCTCCAGCTCTCTCCTACTTGGGAACAAAGGCACAGTCACAGGGCCATCCCCTGTGAGCCCAAAGGCAGTTGAGCTGAGCAGCTCCACAGCGGAGGCTAGCTCCACAGTGGAGGCTATCCCATTAGCTCATCTTTCCCAGCCTCGTGAGGAGGCTGAGCTGTGTGTGCCAGTGATGACACTCGACGGTGCAGACTATTTAGATAAGTTGTAGCTCGGCAGACTTCTATCTGTGGTTAAGATAAGCACAATCACAATGGCATATTGAACTATGTAGAAATTAAATCAGATTGGATTCTCTATGGCAGCAGTTGGCAAACTGACTCTGGACAGGGCCAGACAGTTAAGTATTTTGGCTTCATAGGCAATATGCTCTATGCCAAAACTACTCAGCTCTGCCACTGCAGCCTGAGAGCCACCATACATGATATGGATAGGACTGGGCATAGCTATGTTCCAATAAAACTTTATTTACAAAAGCAGGCAGTGGGCAAAATGCTTTGGGGAGGAAGTGATCTTCTAGACTCCCATGCTGGTCTGCTGTCACCCATTTTTATAGCTTTCTCACTAGGCTGTGAGTTCAGCCGGGCATAAACTGTCTTACCTTTTCTCAGGTACTATGTATAGCATGATATAAACTCAACAGTTCACAGGGACCTTTGAAGGTGTTCACAGCCACCTGTGAACTCTGAGACTTTAGAGGCCAAGGGCTCAGGCAGGTGAGAGGCACAAGGGCACTGGAAAGGACACTTCCCTCTCAGGATACCTCTACTTGAGAGAGTAATCCCATGCAAAATCCCAGTCCAGTATTATCAGTCTCTTGATATTTCAAAACATCCAATTAGCTGTTCATGAGAAATCTCCCTATTTTTTCAATGCTGACAATCAGTGCTAACATATAAAAACATTATGAGCCAAATAAATGTGTCTGCAGAATGACTCCACCAGATTACTCTGCAGCTTTTGATGTGCAGAGTTCATCTTTTGCTGCTGCTTCTTGTGTGTGCCTGTTTGTGTATGTGGGTACATGTATGTGCATGAGTGTGTGCAGGCCAGAGGACAATCTCAAGTGTCTTTCCTCAAGTGCTATTCATCTATTATTCTTACTAAATTTGTATTTATTTTGTGCATGCATTTGTATATTTATATGTGGAGGTTAAAGGACGACTTGCTAGAGTCTGGGTCCGAGGGATCAAACTCAGGTTGCCAGGCTTGGCAGCAGCCCCATCCACCTCCTTTTCAGACAGGATCTCTCCCTGGTGGAGCTCACCATTTCCCCAGTACTGGGACTATGGACACCCAAATGTCCAGCATTTTATGTGGGTTTGGAGGAATTAAACCTAGACTTTCACACCTACAAGGAAAGCCATTTACCAGCTGAGTAATGTCCCCAGGCTTGCTGCATTATTAGTTATTTTTCTTAATCTTTTAAAGATTATATAAAAAATATATATATGCATGCTATGTGTCTGCAGGTACCGGCAGAGGCCAGAAGAGGGTGTCAGATGCCCTGGAGCGGGAGTCATGGGAGGTGACTTACCCAACATAGGTGCTGGGAACCAAACTCCCTCAGTGTCTTAGTCAGGGTTTCTATTGCTGTGAAGAGACACCATGACCACAGCAACTCTTATAAAGGAAAACATTTAATTGGTGGCTTACAGTTTCAGAAGTTTAGTCCATTATCAGCATGGCAGGCAGATATGGTGCTGGAGAAGGAGCTCAGAGTTCTACATTTTGTAGGCAACAGGAAGTGGTCTGAGACACCGAGCATGGTTTGAGTATACATATGAGACCTCAGAGCCTGCCTCCATGGACAGTGACCTGCTTCCTCAAAAAAGACCACACCTGCTCCATCAAGGCCACACCTCCTAATAGTGCCACTCCCTTTGGGGACCATTTTCCTTGAAACCACCTATGTTCCTTCCCTATGTCCTTGGGACAGTAATGTATATCCTGTGCAATTATGTTAGAAGTATGTGATCTTTTTTATTTTTATTTTACAGGGAATACAGTTAAGAGACTGCAACAATTTCAGAAGAGACTTTGAACTTTGAAACATTATTGAGACTGTGATAGACTACGGAGACTTTCGAAGATGAACTAAATGCATTTTGCATCATGATATGGTTATAAACTTATGGGGGCCAGGGAGTAGAATGTGGTGGTTTTCATGTAATTGGTCCTCATAAGTTCATAGAGAGTGGCACTATTAGGAGGTGTGGCCTTGTTGAAGTATGTGTGGCTTTGTTGGAGGAAGTATATCAGGCTCTGAGGTCTCAAATATGTACTCAAGCCATACCGAGTGTCTCATACCATTTCCTGTTGCCTGCAGGTCAAGATGTAGGAATTCTCAGCTCCTTCTCCAGCACTATGTCTGCCTGCATGCTGCCTTGCTTCCTGCCATGATGATAATGGACTAAACCTCTGAACTGTAAGTGAGCCACCCCAATTAAATGTTTTCCTTTATAAGAGTTATCATGGTCATGGTGTCTCTTCACAGCAATAGAAACCCTAACTAAGACAATCTGGAAGAGCAACAAGTGTTTTGTTAGCCAGGGGGCCATCTCTTCATCCCAACATCTCCTTTTAAGACTGAACATGGGTCCAGTGAGATGACTCAGTGGGTAAAGGCACTTACTATCAAACCTGATGGCCTAACTTTCATTTTCCAGACCCACATGGTAGGAGAGAACTGACCCCCTAAGTTGTCCTGACTCTACACATGTGCTATGGCATCTCTCTCTCTCTCTCTCTCTCTCTCTCTCTCTCTCTCTCACACACACACACACACACACACACACACACACACACACACTTAGGAAAAGATCGACATCTTTTTTTAAATCACCTTTACAGAAAATTTATCTGTTTTTTTTGGGGGGGGTTATTTCCTTTTTTGTGGTACCAGAGAAGGAATACAGTATCCAGCACATGCTAGGCAATCATTTTCCACTGAGCAGCATCCTGAGTCCCAGGAAAAAGAAAAAAAAAATCTGAAAATGGGAGCAAAGCTAAGAAAAGTGATATGTATCTTTTTTTTTTTTTTTTTTTTTTTTTTTTGGTTTTTTTCGAGACAGGGTTTCTCTGTGTAGCTTTGCGCCTCTCCTGGAACTCACTTGGTAGCCCAGGCTGGCCTCGAACTCACAGAGATCCGCCTGGCTCTGCCTCCCAAGTGCTGGGATTAAAGGCGTGCGCCACCACCGCCCGGCGTGATATGTATCTTTAATCTCAGCACTTGGGGGGTTGAGTTCAAAGTCATCCTCACTACACAGCAAATTCAAGGCCAGTCTATGCTATATGGGGGGGGGGAGGGAGAGAGAGAAAGAGAGAGAGAGAGAGAGAGAGAGAGAGAGAGAGAGAGAGAGAGAGAGATATTGAGAGAATTGTATAATGAATCCCACACCCCTCACCAGAATGCAATTTTATTTATTTTGCCATCTCTAGATCCTGCTGCACAAACACACTGATATGTTGAATCACTACCTAAATGTCATAAAAACAAGCTGACCCGTGAGCCAAGTTCCTGGAAGCTAAAGTGATAGGGTATAGTAGTTGCTGGATACAAGAGAAAAGCACCTGGAGGAAGCAAGAAGCAAAGAAGAAAAGAGCAGACACGTGGCACATAAGGCACATATTTATTTTGCCAGCTGAAGACCAATCTTCTGGTTAGCTCAAGCTCGGTTTAAGTAGTAAGAGAAACAGAAACAGCCCTAGGAGGCCGGTATACACCAGACAAGGTCTGAACTCCTATCTAGGTGACTGGCAGTGTGCTCCCAGCAAAGCCTCAGGGATCATTGCTACCTGTTCTGCAGTTTGGGATCATCTAGACAAGCCAGGCAAAATTTCAGCTTGACATTATTAATCTTTGAGAAAGTTTGCTAAGCAAACGGTTGGTATCAACAGGGGAAATGTTGAATATTTGCTTCCAGGGCGGCAAAGACAAATGAACCAACTTTAAAATCCTTTCCAATGGCACTGATGTGGTGAGCTTTTCTCTAATTATCATGTCCCCCAAAGACTGAGTACAATTGTTTTTTCTTTAACCATCTCACTGGAGAAAATTAGACTTTAATACAAAGGCGAACATTTTCATAGGCAGAGGATGCTTGCATGGCCAATTACCTTTATGAGCATAAAAAATGGCAAACACAAAATTCTTCTAAGCAAAGAGTACACTCCCATGTTAGACTGCTGGTAGATCAGGAGTTCAAGGTCATCCTCCCTTACAAATCTAGTTCTAGGTCAGACTGGGCTACAAGAGATCTAGTCTTGGGTAGAGAAGGAGAAAGGGAAACGGGAAGAGAATGCCTGTTCTTTTCAGTAGTAGTTTGTAAGAAGTCTGTCCATCTGCAGGTACCAATACCATCAGCTACCACTACAAATACTTTCTTCTCTTTGTTTTCCTTGTTTGAGACTGGAGGTGTGTGTGTGTGTGTGTGTGTGTGTGTGTGTGTGTGTGTGTGTGTGTGTGCTATAGGCCAAGGTTGGCCTTGAACTCACAATCCTATTGTCTCAGCCTCCCAAGTGCTGGGATTATAGTGTGCACCACCACACCTGGCCTAGAAATATTTCCCCATCATATTCATCTCATGGACAGGAAAAGAGGCTCAGAGACGGCACAGCTGAGATGGCAATCCAGGGCTACTTAGACCAAGTCTAGGAGCATCACACACACTGCAATGCAGAGATGGAATAGCGTCAATCAAACCAACGTGTCAGAGAAAAGCAGGCACAGCAAACTGCAAAATGAAGTCCAGCCCAGCTCGGGGAGACTTGCTAGACATTTAAACTATACGTTTAGAAAGCAACTGTTTTCTAGTAAGGCCACTGGCTTACCTAGTTGGCTAAAATCACAATTAACTTACAGCATGCTGTTCTTCAACCACAGATCAGACACACATCTATAAAGATTAGATGTAAATGTGCCAGGGACAGTAGCGCACACCTTAATTCCAGCACCTGGGAGGCAGAGCTTGAAACCAACCTGGTCTATACAGTGAGTTCCATGCTAGCCACAGCCACATAGTGAATGTCTCAAAAATCAAAAGAAAAATAGTATATAAATCAAAGTTTTAAAAAATTAGAATGGAGGGAACAGTGAGATGGCTCAGCTGGTAAAGGCACCTGTCACCAAGTCTAATGACTTGAGTTGGACCCTGATGCACATGGTGGCCTCCACAAGCATGCTATGGCACACAGGCCCTCACACATTTAAACTAATTAAAATTTAGAATGGAAAACAGGATTTTCTGAAGGTTAAAACTAACCTTAAGGTAAATACCTTCCTAGAGTAAAGCATTCCTCATGCAACCTAGCTGACAAAGCATAGATTCCTCTGTGGCTATAATCATGCTCTAGGAGTGCAGAGGTGCTGAGGGAGCAGAAGTGACCAAGTCACTTCTCAAAACATCCTGCAACAATACATCTTAAAGTGTGTCCACAGATCCTGGGCAACAGAGGGGCCTATGAATGCAAAGTGACTTCCATCGTAGTTCTACAACTTCTCCTGTGTTGAGTTCTGACTGATGAGGCAAAACAAAGATGGGCAAAAATGCTTTTAGCCTGAATCTAGGCCGTGGTTTCCAATGGTACAAACAGCTGTTGTATTCTTTACTGTTGTGTACTTTGTGACACAAGCAAACCAAGGTAGAATAATCTTCACTTAAGAATAGCCCAGTTAGCTGGGCAGAGTTGTGTACGCTTTTAATCCCAGCACTTAGGAGGCAGAAGCAGGTGGATCTCTGTGAATCTGAGGCCAGCCTGGTCCACATACTGAGTTCCAGGACAGCCAGAGCTACATAATGAGACCTTGTCTCAAAACAACAACAAAAAACAAAACAAAAAATAAAAAAAACACACGACGAGAAAACCAGCCTGGTAAGACAGTAAATATTAATTTTCTAACCCTCAGCCCATATGTATCATTTTAATATTTCAGGTGAAGAAATGGGAAGCATGCATCAAGTAACTCTGCTACAAGTCAAGAACAATAGTTCTTCCCAGACACACCAGGAAATGGTGGAAGTTGCCAGATGAACTAACAGTATCTTGTGTGGAAAATCGTTTTTACTTGTATGAACAAGACACTAATTATGGCTCTTCAGATTTGAGGATCTGGCAGATATTTTCTCAGACACAAATGAAGCGAGCCTGTCACCAGGGAAACAACTGACAATATTTGTTGCCAGTGATAAAATCAAGTTTTCAAGGGAAAACAAGTGGCGAGGTGCCTCCACCGCTTCTGTAGTTCCCAGGACTTAATCTCTTTCTTACAAAACAGAGGAGATGACGACAGTCATAATATGACTCATTTTCCTTAGGTTTTTGGGACACTCTTACTCTGTAAAACAGAGTGGCCTCAAACTTGGGCTTTTCCTGTCTCTGGCTCCCAAGTGCTAGGATTACAGGTGTGAAACACCACTTTCATCTCCTAATGTGATTTTTTTTTGATAATGGGTCATTTCTAAAGTCACCATTTGGAGGATTTGCATGTTACTTAGCCAGCAGTTTCCAAGTAACCAATAGCTAAAACTATAACACTGGATATGGAGAAAACAGCCCATAGATCAAAGGGCAAGACAGACCAATGGAATTTATTATATGAGTCCCAAGTTCACTAACCACATTGTAATTGACCTTTTAGAAACTGTCACTCGCTAGCTTTGATGTAGTGCCAAAGTGTCTACAGTTATCTCAAAAGGTAAAGATATTCATTTCCCATCCACTTATATATATATGTGTGAGGCTATCTGTTCATATTCATTAGCCAAAATAGCATAATTATTGGTAGAAGTTAGGATCCTTTAGCAGAAGTAAGAGTTCACCAGTCTCCTTTTGACTCTTTGAGACAAAGTATCACTATGTAAGTCAAACTTGCCTTGAGGTCATGGTCCTGCTTCAGTCTCCCAAGTGCTGGGATAACAGACATGCAGCCCCTATGTGCATCTGGCTTAGCTGTTTTTTCTATTAAGCTGGACATGGAGATTTGAGAAAATGTAAAATAAGCCATGTTTAGTTTCTCATGCCTTTAATTTTCAAGAGACTGACGAAGGAGGTTCAAAAGTTCAAGGTCTGCTTCGACTACAGAGTTCAAGGCTAGCCCGTAAAACTTACTGAGATTTTTTTAAAGGGATGGGAGACCCACTTGGTACATAGCTCAGCTGTGGGGAACTTGCTTAGCAGAAGTGAGGTCAGAGTTTAATCCCTAGTCCTAAAAAAAGTGAACGAAAAGAGAGAGAGAAAGAGAGTTAAATAGCATGGTGGCATTTGCATGTAATCCCAGTACTCGGAAGCTGAGGCAAGAGGATCAGGAGCTCAAGTTCATCCTGTCTACATAGCAAGGTGGAAACTAGCCTGAGATACATAAGACCCTGTCTCAAAACAAAACAATATGGGAGAGAGGAAATGTAAAGCAATAAAATTCTTTTACTATTTTGGAGAAGGGAACATGTAACTATTTTCATTAAAAATATTTAAGTTCAGGAGTAAAAGTCTATTTTTTTGTTGTTGTTGTTTTGAGTCAGGGTCTCCCTATGTAGCTTTGGCTGACCTGGAGCTCACTGTGTCGACCAGGGCACTCTTGAATTCACAGAGACCTCCTGAGTACTGGGGGGAATAGCACACACCACCACTCCTGGCTTGATGTAAATTCTAAGTGAATTGATATTTTGAAATTTTGTATTTATATGGCAACATCACATTATAATACATGCTAGCAAAGGTCTTTTTGTTTTTGTTTGTTTGTTTGGAGACAGGATTTCTCTATGTGTAGCCCTGGCTGTCCTCGAACTCAGAGATTCTTGAACTCAGAGTGCTGGGATTAAAGGATTAAAGGCATGAACCACCACTGCCCAAGGTGTTCAAGGCCTAAAAGGTTTTAGAACCATTCTACAGCAGCACTACCTGGATCTCCCCTCAGGGCAAACCGGTGTGAAACACATTTGTTTGTTTTTTTAAGACAAGGTTTCTCTGTGTAACAGTCCTGGCTGAACTGGAACTCACTTTGTAGACCAGGTTGGCCTTAAATTCACAGAGATCCACCTGCCTCTGCCACCCAAGTGCTGGAATTAAAGGTGTGCCATACCACCACAACCCAGCCAAAAAACATTTATTTATTTATTTATTTATTTTTTGGTTTTTCGAGACAGGGTTTCTCTATATAGCTTTGCACCTTTCCTGGAACTCACTTGGTAGCCCAGGCTGGCCTCGAACTCACAGAGATTCGCCTGGCTCTGCCTCCCAAGTGCTGGGATTAAAGGCGTGAGCCACCACCGCCCGGCGAAGACATTTTTTAAAAAGTTATTTATTTTCATTTCATGTGCACTCATGTTTTGCTTGCATGTATATCTGTGTGAAGGTGTCAGATCATCTGAAACTGGAGCTACAGACAGTTAAAAACTGCCACGTGGGTGCTGGGAATTGAACCCGGGTCCTCTGGAAGAACAGCCAGTGCTTTTAACCTCTGAGCCACCTCTCCAGCCCCCTAAAACACATTTAAAAAAAAAAAATAATGCCTCATGTACAAAGGGCAAAGACATCTTTTAGGCACATACAATACATTCAATAGTAGCATGTCTTTCCATACTGCATCCACTGGCTATCAAAGGAATGCAAATTCCCCAGAAGAGGCAGTAATGAACTGTGAAACAGCACATTAGCATAGACCATTCCAGGTTCTCCAGACATTAGTGTTCCCATCTGAAAAAGCTGGATATCAGAATAGCTAATTCCCAGTTGGCTTGTGAGCACCCATAGTCATTCTAACCAGCCTGTCTCTGGTCTTAAAGCTGACTGGCTGTCATAGTCTGAGACTTGCTCCCGAAGACATTTGACTAGATCTGAGCAACAGCTTCTTTACAGATTGGAAACTGGTTTTCTATCACAGCCCACCAAACTAGCCCCTGTAGACGTGTGCACTGGCAAGCTCTGGAATGAAAGGCTTCTAAAAACCTCTTCAAATGTCCAACTCCCATAATTCTACTTCAGATACCGTGCCCAGGAGTCGTTACGCTGCCTCTTATTAGCTATTTGACTTGGAGCAGGCAAGTTGCTTGCCCTCCTGGCCTCAGTTCCCTTGTCTGTAAAACGAATAACGATCCCAAAAGAATGCTGTGAAACGTGTCCTTGTAAGAAGTTGTAGAAGCCCTGGCTCCGAATAGTTAAGTACTGAGTTAACACGAGTTACCAACAACAAACAGCAAAGCACATAAAGTATTCCCAGCCGTTTCCTTCCACTCCTGATGCCAGTAGCTGACATACTCCCAGAGGGCACGCTTACCTCCAACCAATTTCCACATGCCCAGTGCCCATCCCAGGACCCCCGCGATCCGCCTTGGTTCTCCCCAGCGCCAATCTCTTCCCTGTCCCCACTCCCGTGGTCTGAGAGGACTTCCTACAGGATCACTCCCCAGCCGCGGTCCCCATCCCACACCACCAGGCACCATCTTGGGCCGGAGGCCCTGCGGCCTGATATTCTGCCCCGAGACGCCTCCGAGGGATGAGGGGACAGCCGCCCGACCTCCCGGCGGGGCCCACGGACACTAACCGTCCATCCCTAGAGGCGGCGGTTCCGGGAGCCCGAACCGGAAGCGGCCCTGACACTGTTTGCAGTTCCCCTGGTTACTACGAGGTTCCGGACCAATGGCGAAGAAGCTGCGTTCATTGAGCCCGCCTCCGGATCTCGTGACGTCACGACGGAGCGCTGGGACTTCCCCTCAGCTCTGGGCTACTGGCCCCCCTTCCCCAGGCCGCCGATCGCTGCGCGCAGGCGCGCTAGGCCCGGACCTCGGCGGCGAGGTGCGCAGGCGCCCCGGGCGCTGCTAACTGAAGCGGCCATGGACGCCCTCGAGTCGTTGTTGGACGAGGTGGCCCTGGAGGGGCTCGACGGCCTGTGTCTGCCCGCGCTGTGGAGTCGCCTGGAGTCCCGCTCGCCTCCCTTTCCCCTGATACTGGAGCCCTACACGCAGGAGTTTCTGTGGCGGGCCCTAGCCACGCACCCGGGCATCAGTTTTTACGAGGAGCCGCGAGAGCGACCCGATCTGCAGCTCCAAGACCGGTCAGCCACCAGGGTGGGGTGGGGGCTGAGAGCCATGAGGAGACGGGGTGCAGCGGTGCAGAGCGCCTGCCCGGGACCGAGGGACGGGGGGGGGAGGGGCGCGGGGGGGCGGGCTAACCTGGGCTCCCTGCGCCCTGGCAGGCCCAAGAGTGATGAGCTGGGGGAGGGGGGCAACCACTGAGACCAAACTGTTTCCCAGTGTGTTGAGAGAGTCAAAGAGTTCCTTTAAGTTGGGTGGTAGAACCGGAGCACGAAAGTGGTTGAAAAGTGGAACCAGGTGAGGTCCTTCAGGGACCTTTAGGGAGCGTTCGTTCTGAAAGCTAAGGCAACTAGAGGTCTGCACAGCACCAAACATAGCCGTGAACGAATAGCTGAGGCGTGTTGGGCTCTTGCCTTAAGTGGGTTCTGGTCCCAGACCCAGTTCTGGAAGCCACAGAACTCAGATCGGGTACGGTGATCTGTGAGCAAGACACTGTTGTCTTTTCGCTTTTCAGAGGAGGAAACTGACCACAGAGAGGTTAAGGGATGTGCACAGGATTCAGGAGTTGCTAAGTGCACTTTTACCTTCTGTTTATCCGTCCTTCTCCAGGAGTAGATAATGTTCTAAACAAGAGTTCTACCACTGAGAACACCTTTAGCCTCAGCCCACCCCTCTTCAATGTTAACATTAAGAAATGGCTGACTATATAGTCCAGTGTGGCATCATACCCTCCTGCCTCTGCACCCGAGCACTTGGATTGCAGGCATGCCCCACCATGCCTGGTAAGTCGGAACTCTTTATGCAGGTCAGAGGAGGTTCCCAGAGGTAATAAGGAGCCAGACAAGACTTAAAGGTTATGATTTAGGCAGCCACTTGGCAAAGAGTGCTCTGAACAGACAACACCAAGTAGGACAGCCTAACAGAAGGGAGGCTCCATGTGCCTGGAGTGTGAGCTGGGAAGAATGGGGGGTAATAGTGCCACTGACACGTGCTTGTCGTGGGGTGTGACTGAAGGTATTCACAAGGTGCAGAAAGTTCTATAACACCCTCAAGAGGTGTGTATTGTGAAGAGGGAATGAGGCTCCACGGGGTTAAGTGGTCAGGGTCATCAACTAGTAAAAAAGATTCCAGAACTTGAATCCAGGAAATCTGGGGCCAGGATCCTCTCTGCCCTTAACCAGATTTGACTGAGAGGGAGCCTATGATTATTTAATCCACTTGAAGAAGCCGTCCTTTACCATAAAGATAATAGGAAGTCACTGAGTAAGACTAGTGGCTGAGTGCAACCGAGAGACCCAGCCATAGCCTCTCAGAGACTGGTTTGTCATGGTGGGGATGGGAATAAAGAGAACATGGGATCAAGACATACCAGGTAGCCAGGTATACTGTGCCACATGCCTGTAATCCCAGCAGACTCAGGCAGGAGGATCTGAATTCAAGACCAGCTTTAGCTACATGGTGAGAACCCATGTAAAAAAACAAATAAAAAGACATGTTTAGGAAGACAGTCTAGATATTTGGTGACTGGTGATGTGGAGTGTGGAAAGATGGAAATGGAGGTCCACGTACTCCGTGTCTGTTGCTGAGACACCTGAATGAACACTAATCCCCTTCACTGAATGGTGGACACAGAAGAACAGTGTTGAGTCTGAGGGAGTTACTAACTGTATTGTGAGTCTCCTTTGAGTCTAAGAGAAGCCTGTTTAGTAAATAGAATCGGGTGGGTTAAACAGCCAGAGGGAGGGACTAGGCTAGACCTTTGTGAGTCATTCCTTGCACTTGGTAATTAAGAGATCATCCCTAGGACTGTGTTGTGATTGGACACCTCCCTAAGCTACACCTACATTTCAAGGCTGGATGGAGGACGCAGTGCCTTCAACCAAGATTAAAGTGTGGGTGGAGGAGAAAACAGGCCACAGTATGCCCTGGAAGACCTGAAAATTGAGAGTTAAATAGGACAAAGTTTACAGAAAGGACAAGGGTTTTAAAAAAAAGTTTTAAAGTATATATGTGGCGCCTCAGCTGCGATAGAGAAGGGTGCCAGCCGGGCTCCAAAGGCAAACAATACCTTACCTTAGTTTACCAGCTTCAAGAATGCAGCTTAAGATGCTTGCTGATAAGAGGCAGCTGAGAGGGTGTACTAGGCTCCAGGGACTTGAGGGGAGGCAGGGAAGCAGGCTTGGGTGGAATTGGAGCAACTATTGAAACCATAAAAATGGATAAGGGAACTGGAGAGATGGCTAAAGGGAGAAAGCTGTCCGAGGAAGACAAACGGGGGTCAGGGGGGGTGGCGCGGGGGCGGGGGGGCATCTAAAGACCAGGAACTAGATCTGGAGGGAAAACAAAGGCTCTGGCCAGGAGACTGGATCAGGTCTCCGGGGCTGGGTGGATTGGGATCCTAGGAAGGTCTTGTTCTCTGTGATAGAGAGATAAGAACCTGGGCTAGAGGTGTAGCTCAGTTGCTTTGAGCCTTACAACTGTATAAAGCAGGTATGGTGGAATTACACCTGTAATTCCAGCATGTGGAGGGTGAAGCAGGAGGATCAGGACTTCGAGGTCATTCTTGGCTGTATATCCTTGCTTAGGATACATGAGTCCCTGTCTCAAAATGAAAGAAAGAAAAAACCTGCTTGTCAAGATTAGCGGCAGGCCAGGCTTGGTGGTGCCTGTGTGTAATCCTAGCACTCAGGAAGCTGAGGCAGAAGGATCAAAAATTCAAGGCCAGTTCAGGCTGCACGGTTGTATTGTCTCAAAAAGAAAAAGACTGTACCTGTGAGTGACTCGACTGAGTGTCTCTCATCTCTTCTCCCCTCTGGTCTCTGCAGGGAGTTGGTGGGAGATGCCAGGTGCATGTTATCGATGAAGCTGAGTTAGAGCTTCATGTATGTGTTTTCCTCCCTAGATATGAAGAAATTGACTTGGAAACTGGAATTCTGGAGTCCAGAAGGGACCCGGTCACTTTGGAGGACGTCTACCCCATTCACATGATCTTAGAGAATAAGGATGGCATCCAGGGCTCCTGCCGATACTTTAAGGAGAGGAAGGACATTACCAGTAACATCAGGACCAAGTGTTTGCAGCCTCGTTGTACGATGGTAGAGGCCTTCAGCAGGTAATTGACTCACATTCTCAGCCGTCCCTTGGTGCTGGGTGCTCTGCAATCAGATGCAGCATCTGGTACATCTTCTCAATGTCTGCCAGAGCTTCCTAGGCCTCCACCTTCATACCACCCCTGAGGTCTGGCTTCTGAGTTCAGTGGTCCTGACTTCCTGTCCTTTGTGTCCACAGCCCTAGAACAGTTGGAGCTGGGGTAGCCAGCCTCTGCCCAGCACTTTTTGCTCTTGTCCTAACTCTGTCCTGCACGCCCTGCCTTCCCTTTACGAGTTCTCAGTCACTACGTTCTTCCACAACTGACCGGTCCAGACTGCCATTTTTCTAAAGTGCTCAACCATGGTCCACCTCCTTCCTGTCTCCAGGTCAGGGAGAAGCTGCCTTTATGAACTCTGGGATCTTGCACACTGCCCTCTCCTCTTTACCTGAGGCCATCAGGTTGATCTCTCCCTGGTTGCAGTATCCAAGACTGTGGTCGAGATATGTCTTTCTCCTTCCGCTCCTGTAACCCCAGCTTCCGTGCCTCTTCCTCTCTCCCACTGTCTGTTTGCTCTTTCTCTGGATTTTTCACTTCTGCTCACATTCTGGGGCTTTTTCCTGAGCACACTGACAGGCTCACCCACCTGGAGACTACCACTTTTCTTCACCCCATGGTGTCTGTCTTAGAGTGAGCTTTTTGGAAGAGACACGGGGTTCTCTGGGTATCCATCTTCCCCTCCCTCTCACTCCTCTGCTCCATGCAGATCTGACTCTGGCCTAACACTATCACTCCCAAGGTCCTAACCAGCAAGTCTGTAACTCCTGAGGGGGAACATTGGAGGTCCTAGAAGCTTTGGCCCCAGGGCTCCCTGCAGTCTTCTGTTTTCCTCACTGATGCTCACCAGCTTTTGGTGGACTCCCCTGGCCCTCGTGCCCTGTCAAGGATTGGCTGCTCCCACATGTCTCGTGAGGTATTTCAGTAATGAGTCCCTCAGACTCTGGGGTTGTTTCCTTCACCACAATTGTATTTCTCACTCTCATTTCTTTGTCCTGTTCAGAGGTGTGCTCATGAGCCAGGCTGTCTCTTCTAGGCCCCTTCTCTCTGTGACATGCTCACTCGGTTGTCTGTCACGTCCTACTGCCTTATCTTTCTACATTTGTCTCCAGTAATCCAGAAGTCTCTCACCGCATTGGCTCAGTCTCTCCTCCACCTTCTATACTGATGGGAGGTCTTTCCTAAGATGAAATGTGATGGATGGATGGTCTTCCCATTGCTTGGGGCCAGGGTTTTGAACTAGCCACATCATCCACAGATTTGTTTGCTCAGATTGAGGTTGTATTTATTTTAGAGATTACTTCATCTCTAACATCTAAAAACATGAATTTGCAGTATCTCTTCGGGGGTGAGGGGAGGACCCCACAAGATTTAGCTATATGAAAGACCAGTTTTTAAAGGCAGCATAGGCCACAGTCCCCTTCAGATGAGCTGGGTACCAGCCACTCATTTTCACACCAGCGGGCTTGTTCTTATTTGCCACCTGATGTGTTTACTGTGGCCCAGAGGCCCCTTGTGACCTTGTCCCTGCTCTCTCACCTAGTCACCCTCATGTTCCTGTTTTCCCTGTGCTTCAAGTGGAAGTTGCCGGCCCCCCTTGTTTCTGAAAGGAAAGGTGTGTGTTGTTCCTGTGCTTCGAATGTTCTGCCCTCACACCAGCGCCCCACCCCAGCTTCAGCTGCATCCCTCACCAAGTGTTTTGGTTGCCCAGGCACCATCAGATAACTCTGGTGGTCTGTTGAGGAAAGAGTGGCACAATGAACATTTAGGGCATTTGGGTCTCCAGAATTTGACTATGTGTGGGAAGGTCACAGGTAGAGCTAGCAGAAGCCATTGAATTGGGCCAAAGTCACTTTAAGTGTTCATTGGCAGCATTCTTCCTTACCAGGAGACCATTGGCTCAGCAATGGCAGAGTCTCTTCACTGTGCTCAACAGTGAGCCTCTCAGGTCTCACGTGTGCTCGGCACAGTTAGTACTTGTCAGTGCAGTGCTGGCTGTTGGGTTTGAAGCTGTGTTATCAAATTGGGGTTTCCAGCCATGTTGACCTTGTTAGCTTCCCTTAGCTGTCTAGTTGATGGCATGTACCATACTCCAGCCATGCCACCCTTGGCCTTCTAGAGCAAGCCTGCCCTGTCCCTGGGCATGGTCTGCTTCCTTGCCCTTCTCCCTCCCACCTCCCTGCTGGCCTCAGAGGGTTCTGAGACTGTGGTGTGCACTCATTTGCTGACCACATAGATGCCTTTCGGAAGCTCTGGAGTTAGAGCCCCTGATGTGACTGTTCATTTTCTGGCTTTTCCCTGTGAGCTCTTTGAAGGTAGATTCTTTTATTATTTATTGTGGTGTCCTGACTCCTTACACTCTGCCCAGCATCAGACACCAGAATGGTGGTCACAGTCCACAGATGTGCAGTAGCAGGAATCTTGGGACCAGCAGCTGGGCAGTTCTTAATGCAGACAAGATCAGGCATATCCAAGTGGTATGGCAGTCAGTCCTTAACACGGGCTGTTGTCCTGATGGTAATGAAGGATGAAAATTGAACAAGATTGAATAAGCAGCAAGCTTGTTTCTCTGTTTGCAGTCTTTTATCCAGCTGGCCTCCTGTAGTTTTTCTTACTGAGCCTGTTTTGGGGGAAAAATGGCTTAGGTCTAAGTCTTTAAGGACAGACTGTATAGACGTCAAACATGTTAGACCTTACATGGTAAGAATACAACCTCTTTTTTTTGTTGTTACTTGGAGAAGTGAAATCATCTGGCGGTGCAGGAGCATGGAAAACTGTGACTGAGCAGAGCACTTGGGCTGCTAAGACCTCGAGGACAGATGTTAGTAAACAGTAGAACAGAAAAGAGCTGCAGTGGCTCTAGAGGAAAGGGACGGGTAGCTGTGCTTTCTGTAAATCTGGGAGAGGGCAGTCCTCCAGCTCAGCTCAGTCACACGGAGCCAAGCTGTGAGTGCGGGCTGGGTCTCCCTGCAGCTGGACCAGAGCGTGAACAGAGCACCTCAGTCTGCAGTGGTGGGCAAGGTGGCAGTGATACTTAGCTGGAGTGTGATGATGCACAGTGTGTTGGCTGCTTTTCTCCCCGGCCGAAAACATCTTAGGAAGGATTTGTTGGTCATGGATTGAGAGGGTACACTTAGTTCCTCATGTTCAGAAAGGCATGGCAGGATCATGAAACAACTGTGCATATCTTGACGAATCATGAAACAGATGGATGCTGGTCCTCAGCTGCCTTTCTTCTCATTTCCTTTTTGTTCAGGACACTAGCCTGGGGATGATGCAGCCCACATTGTTCAAGGCAAGTCTTCCCCACTCAGGTAATCCTCTAGAAAAGAGCTCACAGACACACTCAGGTGTGCTTCAGTAATGTGCTGGGTACTAATTACCCCTGTCAAATTGACACTTGAAATTAAAAGTTAAACTGAATCACACTCTGGACCCAGAGGCCCCAGCATGAAGTGTGATGGAGGACAGAAGGGAGCATCAGACCCTCTGGAGTTACAGGTGGGGTCTGGGAACTCAAAACATAGGTCTTCTATGAGAGCAGCAAGAGCTTTTTAACCACTGAGCTGTTTTTCTTCAGCCCTTTCAGTATTCTGCTTGAGATGTCTTGAAGGGCCTTGCTAGAAAGTCTTTGGGTCTCCTTAGGACATTATTGTTCATAGCACATCCAGTGGTGGGAAGATCTAATGTTTCAGTAGTGGAGTCAAAAATCAGACCCCTGCTTCTTTGCCCACGTGGCATTCTCAGCCCTGAGGCTTACTAGTGTGGCTCACAAGGTAGTCCTTCATTTACAGGTACCCATGGAGCCTTACTCTGCAGACATTGTTTTGAGAATTAAGTGTTGGGGCTGGAGAGAGAGATGGATCAGCAGTTAAGAGCACTGTCTGCACTTCCAGAGGTCCTGAGTTCAATTCCCAGCACTTAAATGGCTCACACTGGCTAAAACTAGTCTCCTGTTATCCGATGCCCTCTTTTGATGTGCAGATGTACATGCAGACAAAAGATCCATATACATAAAATAAGTAAATCTTAAAGGAAAATTGAGAGTGCCACATCTTTCCCAGGTGTTCTACTTAGCTTCTCTATTAGTAGAAGCACCGTGACCTTTTGAGGAGAAAGGATTTATTTGGCTTACACTTCCCAATCACAGTCTATTATTGATGGAAACCAAGGCAGGAACCTGGAGGCAGGAACTTAAGCAGAGACCTTGGAGGAACACTGTGTGCTGGCTTGCTCCTAGGGGGTTGCTCAGTTTGCTTTATTTTAATTTTATGTATATGAGTGTTTTGCCTTAAGTATATGTACTGCATATGTAGTTGGTGCCCACAGAGGTCAGAAGAAGGCATCAGATCTCCTGGAACTGGAGTTTCAGATGGTTGTGAGTCTGCATGGTTGCTGGGAACCAATCCTAGGTCTTTTGCAATTCAGTTTGCTTTTTTTCTTTTATTCATTTTACATATCAACCACAGATCTCCCTTTCATCCCTCATTCCACTCCCTCTCCTCCCCACCTTTCCACACCCAGCCCTCATCCCCTCCTACAACAGGGTAAGTTCTTCCATGGGGGGACAGCTAAGCCTGGTACAATCAGTTGAGGCAGGACCAAGCCCCTCACCGCTTTATCAGGGGTGAGCAAGTTGTCTGATCATAGGTAATGGGGTCCAGAAAGCCATCTCATTCATCCGGTTTGCTTTCTTACATAACCAGGACCACCTGGCCAGGGCTGCTCACAGCAGGCTTGGGCCCTTCTACATCATCATTAATCGAGATGTACCACAGACATACCCACAGGCTAGTCTGATGAAGACACTTCTTCATTTGAGGTCTCTCTTTCCAGATGGCTAATCCTGCAACTACCCAGGCCCCAAACCAGGATAATATGTTGACCCACCCCAACATCACCCCATCTGTCATCTGCTGGAGCATGGGGAGTAGGAATGGGGTCAGCCCTGTAGACCCAGGGCTGCAGAATCTCAACAGCACAGGGGGGCAACAGGATGTCCTGGGAAAGTCCCAGGGGAGGGCTCAGCTTTTATGATGTAGCAGAAACCAAGGTCCTCGAATCAGACCAATGATACTTTGCGATGAACACCTACATGTAAAAACGTATGGATGAAGGGGTTTGCTGTGTGACTTACTGTCCCACTGCAGCTTCTATGATGAGATTTTTCCCTTTCTCTTTTTTTATTTCCTTTTTTTCTCTTAAATTTTACTTTGTTTTATTCTGGTGGGGGGGATGGGTAGGATCAAGAGACATGATGTGAAAGACACAAAGAATAAATAAATAGAAAGTTAAAAAAAAATCCAGCCAGGCGTGCACTCGGGAGGCAGAGCCAGGCAGATCTCTGTGAGTTCGAGGCCAGCCTGGTCTACAGAGCGAGATCCAGGACAGGCACCAAAACTACACGGAGAAACCCTGTCTTGAAAAACCAAAAAAAAAAAAAATCCCGATGATTAGCAGTCCAAGTTCTCTTTTAAAAATTCAGAGTCTCTTAACTGTGATTCTGTTAAATCCAAAGTAAATTACATCCTTTCTTATTTCAAAAGAGAAGAACTAAGGCACAGTTACAAACATATCAAATCAAAATCAAAATGGAACAGTGTACAAAGCTCAGTGTCTGTTGCTCATGATCTTCTGGGCTCCAAAGGCCTAGGGCAGTCCAGCTCTCCCTGCAGCACATGTGACTTCTAGATTCAGACCAGGCACACTCCACACCTGCCACTGTCATTGGTGGTTGTCTCATAGTCCTTGCATCTCCAGTGGGGTATCCATTGCATTAAGACTGCACCATCACCAATGATATTCCTTTCAGAGATTCCAACCGTGTCATGTAGTGCCAATTTAGGACTGTGACCTCTGAGTCCTGGGCTTTCCAATGCAGCTGAGGCTACAACTTCACCAGTGGCCTGTCTGGGCCTCTATTTAAGGAGACTGACCCTGCCACACAGTGCAAAACCTCAATGTTCTCCATGACCCCTTCATGCCTTCAAAACCAATACGATGTGGGATACTTACACACTGAAGTTCAGCTTCCAGCTTGGGATGCAGCCTTGGACCCCTCTGGACCACTTCTGTGTAATTGCTCTGAAGCAAACTCCCCAAAAGATTTTGCCTAAGTGATTTTTTTCTTTTACTTATAAATCACAGCTGATTTCTCAGCCCCATTTAGCCAGCATCTCTTCTCCCAGTAAATCCAAGGTTTTACTTCCATGAATTCCTAATCCAAAATATTACATGAATGGTCCCGATAGTCTTTGCTTCCCTCTGAAATTTCACAAGCCAGACCTCTATTGTCTGAATTGCTGTTAGCATTGTCTTCCAGGTTCCCACAACAGCCCATTTAACTCAGAGTGCTCAATGGCTTTTCTGCCCAATGGTCCAAATCCTCCACCTTTCTCTCTCAAAAATAGTCCAGGACACAGAAGCCACATGGTCAGTTCCGTCACAGCAACACCCTGTTCCTGGTACCAACTTGTGTTCTAGTTTGCTCCTGTCACTGGGTTCACACCAGGTGAACAGCTCACAACCTGCCTGCAATGACAGTACTAAATAAAGGAGACAGTGTTACAGAGGCTGTTACAGGAGTACTGAGTACTCTGAAGAAACTGGGCATGGTTGGGGTGGGGTTAGCATCTTCTGGAAGCCTAAGGAGTTGATTGCTGAACTGTGATGTTAAGGATGAGATCAGGAATTATCTAAAGGTCCATGAGAACCACAGCCAGGCAGTAACTTTGGGGCTGTGTCAAGAAGGAGGCCCTTGTGGATCTTCAGTCAGGGTGCTGTGGTGGTAAGCAATGTGGATGTATCTTGGCAGCCGATCTGTCCAGCTTACAGAAGTTCTGACTCTGAATTTGTGAAGCAGACCTGGGGTGCTGTGAATGTCTCAGAATAAGCAGAAACAACAAAAGGCCCTGCTTTCTTGTGCTCTGGTTTCCTTACAGTTGTACTGATTCTGCATGTGGTTGTGACTTGCAGGTGGGGTAAGAAGCTCATTATTGTGGCCTCCCAGGACATGCGCTACCGGGCCTTAATAGGCCTGGAGGGGGATCCTGACCTGAAGCTTCCTGATTTCTCCTACTGCATTTTGGAGCGCTTAGGCCGGTCCAGGTGGCAAGGGGAGCTGCAGCGAGACCTTCACACCACCGCTTTCAAGTAAGAGCCAGCCTAGTGTCTCCACTTGAAATTACAAGGCCATTATATGCACCCCAAATGCAAGGGCCTGTTGCCATGTCTTCCACCAAGGCATGGCTTTTTATTCTAGGCCATTCCCTCTTGTGACTTTTCTCTTAAGCTAACAGGCTAGATAGTGTAAGTGTGTGTGTGTGTGTGTGTGTGTGTGTGTGTGTGTGTGTGTGTGTGTGTGTCTGGTATTTATGTGCGAGTGAGAAACTGCATTATGAGGGTAAAGCTACCAGTAAAACAAACTGGATGACACTCTCTCTTCTGCAGGGTCGACGCTGGGAAGCTTCATTATCACAGGAAAATTCTCAACAAGAATGGGCTCATTACAATGCAGTCACATGTGATCCGACTACCTACTGGAGCCCAGCAACACTCCATCCTCCTGCTTCTGAACCGCTTTCATGTGGACAGGTGCGGTTTGTAGAAAACAAAGTATTCGACTGCTTACGTGTTGTAACTAATTGCATTGTACTTTTAAGATTCTTAAAGGCCAAAAGCTAAACTTTTCAGAAAGATATTTTATGTTTGTTTCTGATGACAGTATGTCCTGCTTATTTAGAAAGCTTGGCTGAGGCTTTCTGAATACAGAAAAGAAAGGGAAAATACAACCCAACAAGGAGTCAAGCCAAGCTGCCTCTGGCTAGCTGAACTGGCAGAATGGCTCCTCCCACCCTTCTCAGACATAGGCTGCATGAGCATCAGCTTCCTTGGAAGCTGTTATCTTGGAAGCATGTATCATGACACATCAACTTCATGTTACAGGGGAGGTGGGCAGTGGGTCAGTAGCACTGGGGGGGAAAGGGAGCCAGAAGTGGAAACAGGAGAGGCTTGATGGAGTGAAAGGAGCACAGCAGATATACAAAGATGCTTCTAGTCTTGGGCCTGGATTTTGGAAAAGCCTTCCTCATGAAATAACCCCCACTCCTCTTCAAGACAGAACTTGAGAAGCCCCCTTACCTTTAAAGTGTTATTCAAAGCTAAGGAGGTTTAGAGAATCCTTGCATGATATTTCTGCCCTGGGGTCTGGTTTGTACACTGTCACTATAACTTTGGACATGAATTGTCATCTCTGAAGATCAGCTGGTCTGCAATGCTAGGCTCCAGCAGGTGACTTGCTGGTATCTCTTACAGGAGGAGCAAGTATGACATCCTCATGGAGAAGCTGTCTATGATGCTGAGCACACGGAGCAACCAGATTGAGACTCTGGGAAAGCTGAGGGAGGAACTGGTAAGCCCATGAGGTTGGGCTGGGTAGGCAGCTGCAAGCTATGCACCATCTGGGGAGCTTTGAAAGGTGCACTGAAGACTTGCCACCCCTCCCAGAGCTCAGCAAATGGCCTTTTCCTTTCTTTTTTATTTTTGCAGTGCTGGGAATCGAACATTAAAACTTGCTAAGCATTTTACCACTGAGCTATATCCCCAGCCCTGGCCTTTTCCTTTCTTTTGCACAGTGAGAAAATGCTGTTTTTATTTGAAATTCTTACTTCATTTCCTCTGGGGTTTGCTCTCAGACCCACCGTCATAGTTCATGTGGGATGGTAAATTTTGACATTTAGATTTTCTTTCATCTTGAAACTTGTAATTTTACTCCCAGTGGTTTTATGCTGAAGTAACAGGAAGAAAAAAGCAATTGCTGACCTGTTGTGTCTTAGGCTCAGAGTAGCAGCTGTGAAGGGGTGAGTGTGAGAGGAGCAGGCTCGTGGTGGCGCTGCTGCCTGGCTGGCAGCGGTGCTTCTGAGTGGAACGGTAGCCAAGAGCCAGTATTAGGCATGGAGAAGAGACTGCCTGGAGGTTAAACCACAGAGCTGGAAGCTGCCCGTCAGAATCTGGGTTTTTTGGTGCAGTAATTAGTCCCCGAAGGGATGGCTCAGTGGTGCTTATGATTATATACGTCAGGACAATAGACAAGAGTCACCCTGTGCTGTTTCTAGTCTTTGATTTCACCGTTTCCAGGGAGTGGGCCTCTTTCCATCATGACATCCATTGCATCCCCATCTCCTCAGAGGGGCCTCAAAGTGGCCTGGCTTCTTTGTTCTTTCACCTTGAGATTTCAGATAGAAATTTGAGTTTGAAAGCTTAGGCAAACCTTGCCCCATAGGTGCTCATGATGGTAGCCAGCTAGAGATGACCAGCCCTGCCAAGTTCCTCTACTTCCTGTTACCTTCCAGATACTGGGAGAATCAATGCCTTTGCCATCCCAGATGCCCTGCCGTTTGGGATCAGAATGTATTTCTCTGTATCAGTTGATCAAAAAATAGGAAATCAAAGGAAGGTTGAAAAAAAAAAAAAGCCTTTCAGGAGACTTAAATAGAAGTGAGGAAAATTGCTACGGGCTAAAGAAAGCCAGTGGTTGTTCCTTTGTTCCTTTCCGTTCTCCATCCCTGTGTGTTCACTAGGGACTGGGACACTGCTGTACCCCTCCCTTGGGACAGGAAGCAGGCTAATCTTGCTCGGGTCAGCACTGTGGCCTCACTGTACCAGAACATGGTTATCTCTGAGCACGTGGTTCAGTGAATGTTTTTAGTCAGAGCTGGGTCAAACTCCAAAGTCACAGAATTGGGTGAAGATGGCAGGTGGTACTCTCATAGGGCTGTGTAATTGGGAGGGCTAGTGGATGAAAGCAGAGTGGGAGATGTGGCCCTAGACAGCTTGCACAGCTTCACAGCAATTTACAGTGGGCAGACTTCTCCCCAACAGAGATGGCTTTCAGAGGCCAGCAAGGATTGGACAGTGGTGGCTGAAGATGAAGGAGGTCTTGAGAGCCAGCCTGGCTTAGACTAGAGTCTAAGCTTCAACCTCAGGAAGTGCCTGTGTCAGTGGCCACATGGAGAAACCCAGGAAGAAGGAAACAGTGAGAGCATGAGCCCCTGAGAGAAGGAGGGCACTGGCTGGATCCTGGCCAGAAGGCTGTCACTGGGCCTTGAATTTGAAAAGTATTTTGAAGGTGACACAGTGGTAAGTGGCCTAGCTAGGATCTAAGAGGACTGACATAAGGTCTGAGGATGCAACACGGGTTTTGATTTGAGTGGCCAATACGCAGGTGGACTGGACTGTGACAGCAGGCTGGTGGTGAGAAGGTAGGGTCAGGGACTTGTGCTGGGCTGCTGTGTGTTCTGTGAGCCAAGGGCAGAGGAGGAAAGAGGAACCATGTGGGTGACGGGGGTACTCTGTGAACCTGAGCCTGAGATTTATGGAACACGAAGGCTTTCTGTGTTCTCTGGAGTTGTCTAGTCTGCAGCTGGCAGTAGAGTCCAAGGAGAGCCAACTAAATTAGCCTGTAGCTAAAGTGGGTACTGTCCTTGGCAGGGCTCCTGCTGATCTTTCTGCTGGGCGGAATGTGAAGGTCCCCTGAATGCAGGACCACATCATCTTCCTTCATTCTGGATGGTCCAGAGCTCAGCACCATTATTCCTGGGCTGGGGTTTGATGGATGAATTTCCAAAGGCTCTTTCTCACTGGCAGGCTCAGCTAGATTAGTGACAAGCACCACGTACAAGCCAGCATGTTTGAAGGAGCCAGATGGGATTCATCTGGATTTCTTGGATAACCATATGTTCTGTAGCCCAGCGGTGAGAGTGCTGGTTCCTTTGAGTGGGCTGCAGATGTGTGAGACCCGTAGGCATTTGCTCTCTCTGCCTGTGTGTGAAGCAGTCCTTAGATTCAGAGCAGCACTGAGTCATGAGCACCTTATCTTAGCCAGTTCATACCTTGCTTGCCCAGGGATTATACATCCAAGTAGCGACAAGGGTCAGGAGTTGATTGGCTGGGCGCACGACATTTTATACAGTATGGATTTTTTAAAACTTTGTTGTCAGCAGCCATCAGAGAAAAGTGGCACCCATGTGACAGACAGCAGCTGACCTCCAGCTGTGCTGTGCAGGGGTCTGCCAAGGAGTGTAGACCTACAGCTCCTTGGGGACCACATGCCCTGCTGTCTACAGAGGTGTTTGGTCACCTCTCTCTGGCTGATGCCTGAGAGGCTGTGTCAAATGGTACCTTGCTGGAGTTGGTTCTCTCATTTACTATGTGGGGCCTGGGGATGGAACTCAGGTTCTTGGGCTTCGTAGCAAGTACCTTTAACCACTGAACCATCTCTTTTTTTGGCTCCTTAGATAAGTTTGAAATTGTTTTCTTTTTTGCTCCACTGCCTTGGGGAGGGCTATCTGTGTTTGTTAATAATTCATGCACACACTTGGATTAAAAAAATACAGTATAGAAAGTGTCTGGTGGAAATCCTCCTCTTATCTCTGTTTCCACCTGTCTCACCCCACCCTGTCTACCCTTCCAGGGTCTCCGTGTACGTCTCTTTCCCCTCTTGTATCCACAGCAGTTACTCTGTGCTCCAAACCTTGTTCAGTTCCCTGAATGCAGCGTGGCAGTCTCATTAGCTCCTGCAGCATTTCTTCACTTACTGTCAGTGGTAATTCCCATCCTGAACACTGCTGTGTGTTTCCTCCACGCTGGGATTCCCAGGGCCTCGCTTAGCAGTACCCGTGGGCTTGTGTTTTGCAGGGGCTGTGTGAAAGGACATTCAAACGTCTGTACCAGTACATGTTGAATGCTGGGCTGGCCAAGGTGGTGTCCCTTCCCTTGCAGGAGATTCACCCTGAGTGTGGTCCCTGTAAGACCAAGAAAGGTAAGAACAGCGCCTGTGTCCGGCTGTATTTCCCTGCTGCCATCTTTGGGGACACTCTGCCTTGGAGTGTGAAAGTTACGCTCTTTATTCAGTTCCTTATTGCTGAGTGCCTTTCATCTAAAAAGGACCTGACAAGTGCTCACTGAACTCCAGCAGCCCTGCGCAGACTCCTCTGGGAGGCTGCCTCCCCGCCTTCCCTCCTACACCAAGCCCTTCTTGGTTCTTTCGTTCGTTCCTTTTTTGGTCCTGGGGACTGAACCTCTGAACCTAGAGTGTTGTGCATGCTGGGGCAAAGGCTCTACCACTGAGCTGTTTCCCCAGCCCTGTTTTGAAGTACAGTCGTGTCACACAACCATGAGGATGTGTTCCAGGTGTGAACTCACACATCGATGACGAGGGTCAGCCACTTGGTGTGGCCTCTTGGTGTCATCGAGACAGTCAGGACAAGGTGTTCAAGGTTGGCTGGATATTCAGGCATACTGCCTACTTGAAATAAACATTTTCTTCAAGTAGAAAGAATGTGTTCTAAAATTACAGTAGTACTATGTAAACCAGTAACATGGTCATTGATTATCAAGCAGTATGTACTGTGTCACTGTGCTGTGTTTTTGCCGCAAATGGCGGAGAAACCATACTGTCACAGCAAAAGGTTACTAAGTGACAGATTTAACTATGATACCACTGCTGTGTGTGCAGTACACATGACTGCCTGCTTTGCACTGCACATCCCCTTGTGGCCCTACAAGGTGGGTCTTAGCATCAGCATCTTACATGTAAGAAAGCTCAAAGGTGCTAAGTGGGGTTGGGAGATGACTCAGTAGGTAAAATGTTTGCTGAACAAGCATAAGAATCTGAGTTCATGGGGGCTGGAGAGATGGCTCAGCGGTTAAGAGCACTGGCTCCTCTTCCAGAGGACTTGGGTTCAATTCCCAGCACAGCTGTCTGTAACTCCAGTTCCAGGGAATCTGACACGCTCACACAGACATACATGTAAGCAAAACACCAATGCACATTAAAAAAAAAAAAAAAAAAAAGAATCTGAGTTCAGGTCCTCCAGAACCCAGGTAAAAGCTAAGTTTGCTATAATCCAAGTGTGAGGGGTGTGAGGTGAAGATAAGTGGATCCATGAGGCTTGCTGACTAGCTAACCTAACTGGAGAGCTCTAGGTTCAGTGAGAGATGCAGTTTCGAAGAATTAAAGTAGAGAACAACTGACTTAGACCTGATACAGACTTCTGACCTCTATGCATGCATACCCACACATACATTGACACCTCCCCCACGTACACAAAAGTTAAGCAGTCAATATTTGACAATGGTAGACTGTAAAGAAGCTTAAGCTAGAGGCTGGAGAGATGGCTCAGTGGTTAGGAGCTCTGGCTGCTCTTTCAGAGGACCTGGGTTCAGTTCCCAGCACCCTAACTGGAGCTTTCACCATACGTAACTTCAGATGAGGGAATCTGGTGGCTTCTGGCCTCTGAGAGCACGCATACTGTGCACAGACACACGTGTAGGCAAAACAGTCATGCACATAAAAGTTCATAAAAAGAAACTTTTCACAAGCACAAGTAGGCTATAAAATCTTAGCAATCTAAAGGCCTTTATTTTTCTTTATTTTTTAATCGTGCCCCATGCTGTTTATCTCTCACTTAACCAAATCTTTGCAAAATCTGAAAGTTGGAGCTTTCAGCAAGATAGGACAGTTGGAAGTTAAATGTTTTTCTCTGCATTCTGCCCAAGTGCTTCCAAAGTGATGGTAGAGACATAGCCGGAGTAAACTGGGACATTCAAAGAGCAGGGCAGCAGACATGTAGGGGTTCTCAGCAACACTTGGTGCTCAAAACTGCTGGAGATGTAGTAATAAGCAGAGCAGATTGGGAAAGCCAAATACCTATGATAGGTGGCAGCTAAAAACTGACACCTCTGAACTGGAAATACCAGAGATTCCAGGTGACTTTAAAATGACAAGCATGGATGGGTCTGAGACTGGGCGGGCTGACAGTCTACATGAGAAGCATCACACCTCACTTCCCTCTTGTGTCCCATATGTCAGGAGCCTGGAGGATTTCTAGATGCGTGGGCATGAGAACAGGCCTGGGACAAGGTGGAGTGCTGGCAATGGAGAATGTAGTCAACAAGAGATGTGATTCCTAACAGTTGCTAGTTCATCTCATTTGATAACATTCTTCCATAGTTTTCTAGACTTTCACCACTTCCACAGTGACATGCTGCAGGTGAGAACTAGGGAAGGGATGTGGGTCGGGAATGCTTATCTGTGCTGGTTTAGGCAGGCTTCAGGGTCTCCAGCCATAGCCTCTGAAAACAGCAGAGGGACTGGAGATCGGACTTGGGGCTTGTATGTGCTAGGTTAGCCCTGTACCACTGAGCTGCGCTCCAGCCCTCTAGTATCTAGTTCTAAAAGGGAACATGAGCTATTAGAACGATCCAGCCTCTAGAACACTGATAGACAGACTTAGAACCTAGGCCCAGGATTAGAGGCTTCTGTTCTGAAGAAAGTGACCAGTTCAAGAGCAAAGTCCTCTACGTACTGAATGCTGGAGTTTTCTAGCTAAGGAAAACAACTCGTCACGTTTCCAACATGTCTGACAGCTCACCCTTCACTGGAGTCCAGATGATGTAGCTTTTCCCTTCCCTCCTCCGGAAACACTGGTCTCCAGGCAGCATCCTAAAGCAAGCACATTGTTGAGGAAAATGAAGCCTAATAGAATTCAGGGAAACAGAAACCTTGAAAAGTACAATAAAATTTAATCCTCAGAAAGAAACAGGTGCTGTGTTCATGGAAGCAGAACAAGGAGCTGTGGAGATGGGGGAATGGAAGGGAAGGGTTGTTGACAGCTAAGTGCAATGAGAGAGAGTAAGAGAAAGGTGCCGAGAAAGATCTCAAAGAAAACAGAATGCCAAGTTGAAACTAAAAGCGGGAGAGAAGGGGCTGAGAGTCCCATGTCCCTGAAAGTGGGTCCTGCTGTGCTGCTGGTACTCAGTCTCCTCCTAGTAGACCCCACCTCTTAACGGTTCCATCACTCTGTAGCTGCACAGATTGCCAGCCAGGCCCTTAACAATGGGCCTTTGAGGACATTTTTCCAAACCATAGCACAGAGAACAGAAGGACACAGAGAAACATGCAAAGGATTGGGGTGTGGGAAAGTAAAAAATGGAACCTTTTGAGATCTGAAGGATGTGGGCTTCTAGATCAAAAGGAACTGTCATGTTTCTAGCATAGTGAAGACTTCTCTAGGAAACCCCACGTTTCCCAGTGGACTAAAGCAGGACGGCATTGGATCAGAGCTGTCAGAATTCTGTAGGAAGGGGCTAGCAGTATGGATCTGTGAGTAGAAACACTTACCTTGCATCCCTGATGTATTACTTACTTTTCTGCCACTGTGATAAAACACCATGATCAAGGCAACTTATAGAAGGAAGGAAGAGTTTATTTTGGCTTATGGTTCCAGAGGGTTAGAGTCTGTGATGGCCAGGAGGATGGCAGCAATAGTAGATACAGTGGCAGGAATAGGGAGCTGAGTGCTCACATCTCAACCACGAGCATGAAGCAGAGGGCAAATTAGGAGTAGGTGAGGCCTTTTACTCTCAAAGCCTACCCCCAAGGACATACTTCTCCAGCAAGGCTGCATGGCTGAAACCTTCCTCCAAACAGCACTCCCAGCTGGGAACCAGTACTCAAATGGCTGAGACTATGGGGGACATTTCTCATTAAAACCACCACACTTGATAATCTGAGGTTGATCCCAAAACTCTGATTAAAAAAAACAGATGTGGTGGCTGGCATCTGTAATCCTAGGCCCAACGCTCCCACAGTAAAATGGAAGGCAGACAGAATTGGCTTGAAGCTCACATAGGGCAGCCCAGCACAAAGTGCAGCCTCAGAAATAACCACAGACTTTGCCTCAAAAACAAGGAAGAACTGACCTCCAAAACCTTGTCCTCTGACCTCCACATGTACTCCTTTCCACACCTATGCCTGCACCCCTCCCCCACGCACACACAAAATGGCTCTTTAATATTCTGAAGGAATTGGTCATTTAGCCAAGAGTCCTTTTTTTAGTTTTGCCATGAATGAGGACTGAGGAGGGGACTAGTTCCACACGTCCACATTCTACATGTCCTGGGAACTAGAAACTAACAGAGTAAACCAAGACACAGGGAAACATGGGGTCTAGGAAGCCAGGACTCGTGAAGGGAAACCCTGATGAGATCTGGCAAGTGTAGGCCAGGTAGACAGAGGTACATTTTAGTATTCTGGGATGTTGGAAGAAGAATGTTAAATAATTTGATGTTTTCTTCAGTGAAGAACCATGAAAGAAGACTCTGTGTTGCCATGTAGGCCACTGTGGCGAGAGCTTTCTTCCAGGCAGAGGTTCCTGCAAATTCAAAGTAACCACTTGACACTAACAGCTATCCAAATGGGCTTTTGTTGTTTTTCAAGACAGGGCTGTCCTGGAACTGGCTCTGTAGACCAGGCTGGCCTTGAATTCACAGAGATCCACCTGCCTCTGCCTCCCAGTGCTAGGATTAAAGGCTTGTGTAAACATACCTAGCCAAATGTGCTTTTGAAGTCAGGCAGTCATGCTTATAATTTTCCCTTGACTTCTCTGTCCCAGCTTCCCTCAGCTGGATTACAAGAGTAATAGCACCTACCTCTAAGGTGCTGCAGTGCTCACAGGGATTGCTGGGCTCTGAGTAGGGCCACGGCTTCGTGGCAGGTAGGATAGATCTAGAGGAGTTTTTTTGTTTGAGACCGTTTTACTCTTGCCCCAGTGGTCTCGAACTCATCTCGATCTCCTTCTGCCTCCTGTTTGTGGCGTGTATCATCATGCCTGGCTAGAGGTGTGTTTTGTGTAGCCTGCAGCATTTGTTTTCACTGAGTTGGTTTCTGGAATTTAAAACATGAATTTTTTTTTTTTTTTAAACCTGGGAAGTCTGACTTCCAGCTTATGTGCAAAGGGAAAGCAAATAGTAGTACATTTCTTTCATGGTGATTGACAGGCAGATGGGCCCGCCTCCCTACTCACCAGTGACACCTGCCTGCTGCTACATAGCACACACAATCTGTGTGTATGGTCTCTCATCACCTTCAGATGTGTCTGTTCATAGGGTATCACCTTAAGCCTGTCCTGGGAGGACAGGACTTCCCAGAGTGGTCAATGTGACTCAGAATACAATTAGTGATAAGAGTTGGCACCCAGGCTGATCAGTCGGACATTTAGACTATGTCATGTGCACACCAAGCCCATCTTGATTGCTAGAGGTTGTTCTTAGCCATGGTAGCCTCTGTACCTACGTGATCTCCCATCTCTGCTGCTTGGGCTCATAGCCAGCCCTTCCCTCTGTCTCATGGCCCTGGTTCATTGCTTGTCTGAGTGACCTTGTGCTGGGTCCTGAGTTCTGTGAGGAGCTGGCCACACCCTTTGCATGCTTTGTGTTCCTAGTGCCTGGGCGAATCAGCTTGGAGCCAGTGACTGCTTAGTACGTGTTTGTACATTTAATTTAATCAAGCACCACTTCCGCTGGTTTTTAAACCCCTTAAACAGTTTGGATTTAGGCATATTTTATACTCACACTTTGCCATATCTATTTGGCAAAAGCAAAATAAACTTTGTAATGAAAGCAGCTGCCCAGAACTGCTCTGATTTACAAAATTATTTTCCTCAAGTATTTACTAGCCACCATGTGTTTATTAAATTGTGCTGAGAAAATGAAGGAAAGAGAGAGAAGTGAATTTGGCAGTCCCTTCCAACAGGATCGCAGTTGGAAGCACTTGGCAGAACACCTCTGCATGATCTGGGCTGATGACTAAGGTAGTCAGCTCACTTCCACTTCTGACAGGGATTGGGATTGAGTCCTCCTCCTGATCTGATGTCCTTGTGACTCTTAAGAAATAAACAGTTCCACAGACACTAACCTCAATATGCATCTCCTGGGTTTCTATACTTAAAGTGGAGAATCTAAAAGTTGAGCTGAGAAAGCAATTCTGTTTGCAGTAACTTGGAACAAATTTAACAAAATATGTGCAGATCAGTTACTGTGAAAACTATAAAACACTGCTGAAATTTAAGGGCTATGTAAACAGAAATGGATCAAGCCAGCTAACATTATAAGACTCCCCTGACTGATCTGATTCAACACAGTCCATGTCTGATTCCAGACTTGTGGGAGTTGAGGGTCTGTTTCTAAAATCTGTATCTAAGTGCAAGGAACCCAGAAAGCTGAACAGTCCTGGGGAAAGGGATAAAGTAGAACTCATTTCTACTTTCAAACTCTGCTGCACAGCAACAGAACTCAGACAGTGGCAGACATGGCACAGAGGTCATGCAGGTCGTGAGTTGGTCAACAGCACTCAGAAGCCCCTGTGTGGTGGCTCAGTTGGTTCTCAATAAGACAGGTGAAGAAAGAGTGGCCGCCACAGTGGCATTTCATATGACTCCACCTGTAGGGAAGTCCAGTGGGACAATCTGGAAGTGAACTGTGAATGCTTAGGGGGCAGCTCAGGTAGAGGAGTGGAGATGATTAAAAATCTTCTATGGGGTTGGGGATTTAGCTCAGTGGTAGAGTGCTTGCCTGGCAAGCACAAGGCCCTGGGTTCGGTCCTCAGCTCTGGAAAAAGAAAAAAAAAAAACTTCTAAAGTTGGCTAGTATTTAATACATAGGCTGTGACTTGTACCCACTGAAGGGGTAGATTATACAATATATGAATTAAATCTCATTCAAGCTGTTAAATTTGAAATAAGTAAAACCTAAATCAAGAAATATAACACGGTACAGCAAAGTAAATCATGACCATTAAGAAAGGGGATATTAACAAAATTATAGTGGGATTAAAGTATACAACCTAGGAGAGAAATGAGCCATATAAAGAAATACAAAAATGCAATAAAATAAATATACAGACCTAAAGAGTCAAAGCCAAGAAGAATGGAAAAGAATAAAGACCAGAAAAACAGGATAAAAGGTAAGCATAAACATGAAAACAAAGAGTCAGAGCTATCACATATTTTAAAAGCTAGAACTCTAGTGCTGTGTTTTGAAGATGATGAAAACAGTTTAAAAGTAAGCAGTTTTATTTAAATAAAAGTGATTAAAAGACACCAGCTATAAGAATTAAAAGTAACACTGTCAATAATTAATGTACATAAAAGAAGCAGGGACATTTTAATATGGCAGAAACTATTAAAGGGAAAACTTGGGTGAGGGCTGACCTTTACCAGGGTGTAAACACCTAGACTTGAGTCACTTGTATAGGGGCAAGGGCAGTGCCTCTTGGAGCGGCCCCTTGTCCCTTCTCGAGGGTGGCAGCTATGTAGGGCTCAGCAGGAATGTGGGGGCTGGTGTCAACACTGATGGTGGCAGACAGCACTTTCTGGACCAATGGCTGGCCCTGTGTGGAAGGAGGGGTTTGCCTGTGTCCCTTCCTAGGGTATAGCTAGCTGATTGCTTGGGGTGGAGATTGAGCCTGGACACTTCATGGTCGCATAGCTGCCTTTATCAGATGGCCAGCCTGGTAACAGGGCAGGTAGGGGCTGTGAACATGGCTGGAACATGCCTCAAGTGAATCATGTTAGCTTCCTGAGCAGTGCCAGGCTCCAGGCTGTAGATGTAACCAACCGTCTTATTAAATAAGAAACACAGAACCAATGCAAAGAAGAAAGCCAAGAGATCAGAGCTAAGAGCCTTACCCATCTGCTGCAGCTAGCCTCTTCAGCCAAGAGACCTACGTCCTGTGTTTTTGTCTTTATATAGATTTTCTGTTCTGCCTTCTCATTGGTTGTAAACCCAACCACATGACTGCCTTGTCACTGCCTGTCTGTACAGACCTCCAGATCTTCTATGGTTGGTATTGAGATTAAAGGCATGTGTCTCCATTGCTGGCTGTATCCTTGAACACACAGAGATCTACCTAGCTCTGCCTACCAAGTGCTGGAGTTAAAGGCATGCACCACCACCGCCCAGCTTTTGCTATGGCTCTAATAGCTCTGATCCCCGGGCAAATTTATTTATTAACATACAAATCACATTTTAGTACAAATAAAATGTCACTATGCCAGGCCCTCAGGGGCTTCCTGGTGATGTTTTCAGCACCGCAACTCCAGCAGCCTTTCCCAACACTCCTCTATACTTTAGGACTGAGGGGACCTAATTGTGCCCGGTGCAAACTCAGACCAAGTATTTGGGGCAGTGGTATTTGCACTGGGTATTTGATGATGACTCTGAAATTCTAACCTAACAACAGTGATAATTTATAAACCTTTTTTAAGCTGCATGTGTGTTGTTACTATTACTCTTGTTTCCTAGGGCAGTAAGAAGAGCCTGTCCTTGGGCTTGTCCTGGCCTTTTAAAAGAGGAAACCAGACAAGACAGTACTACTATTGTCTCATATGGGGGTCAGCCTTGCAGGGGAAGGAGCATCCAGATAATATGCTAGGCACTGTTCTGAGTTACTTTTTCTCTAATATTCCTAACCTCTTTATTCTTTTTCTTCGTTGCATTGCCAAGAAAATGGGGAGCGTGGCTTATGCTCAGGTCATCAGGAGGGGTGGTGCTGGTGCAGGGATTTGAGCCAAGAACGTGTGACAGAGTCTGCAGTCATTGGTCCCTCAATCCCTTATGCCATCACTGTTGAGAGGCAGAGCAGGGTTTGTGAGGAAAGGGAAGTGTGTGGACCTGGGCCTGTGCTGAGGAGAGGTGCCAGGGCCCCAGTGTCTGTAGATCCTACTCCCTGCAGGCCTCCCATCAAGCCACTGGCCACATTCGCCACAGCCCCAAACATCTTGCTTACAAAATAAACACAACGTCACTTGCCTGGCATACAGACATCCCTTCTACAGCCTGCCTTGCTGTTGAGTGCAGTCTTCATTTCTTCCTCTTCTTTACCTCACTGCCTCAATGCCTGTCCTCCATGGCCAGATCAGACCACCCCATTCATCCTTCATTGTCCCATGCAGTGGATAGACATCTGCTCCACCCTACCTCCTAACTCATCTCCAAGCCTCCCGCACAAAGTGCTCAGTCCATTCAAGATGCACTTAGGATTAGCTCTGCTTGAGGGCTGAGAAACTTGAGGCTCAGAGAGAAAAAGGGCTTCCCTGTGGTAGGCAGAACCAGATTGTCAGCCTGGGCTGTGTCACGGCAAGCCCAGTGTCCTCCAGCTGCCTTGTCCAGACTCATTGTGTCTCTTTTTACAGTGGAGGAAACCTGTCTGGTTTGTGTCTGTTCTGGACACAGTACAGAATAAATGTTTGTGGAATCTGATTGAAATTAAGGTCCCAGCAATCCAGCTGGGTGTGATGTTTTGCCCTCAGCAGCTGTGTCCTTCAAGGGTGTTAGTAAGGAGAGAAGCAGTAGTGAGTGTCTCCTGAGCAGGCATCTGTTAGAAAGACTGTTTTTTTTCTTTGAGAAAAAGCCTTACTACTGAAGCCCAGAATGGCCCTGGACTTCCATCTTCCCACAGCCTCCCATGTTCTGTCACCGTAGGCATGTTTTACCACTTGGACAGGAAATCTGAGGCTTGAGATCAAATCATCAGGCCTGCATACAAGCACCTCTGTCCACTGAGCCATCTGGCTCCCCCAATGCTATTCTTGTGTTACAGCTGAGGAAACTGAGGCACAGAGAGAACATATCACTTGGTCAAAGAGTAGAGCTGGCAGAGGAGGCTTCCTACCTATCAGGGTGTTATCCCCCACCACCCTCTGGCTTCCGGATTCGGGTCAGACCTCTTTGCAGTCACCTAAGGCTCTCACCTCCTCCAGTTGTGCTAGGGCTTATTGATAAATTTCCCAGAGTTCATTCACTAGGGTGGGTGTCACTCTGAACTCACATGACATTTGCCCTGCTCACCCTTGACTCTCTTTCCTTTTACTTGAAGAAATCTGACAGAGTAGCTTGCTCCTGTCATTGACAAGGCAGTGGGAGCTTGGGCTGGTGACCCAACCCTTCCATGCTTCAGTTCCCGTATGCATAAAATGACTCCTGGAGTCATTGGGATCAGTGAGTTGGCACATGTCTGTACCAGGCATCTTCATTGTTTGCCTTCTTTGTTGTCCTCTTCGTTGGGCATAAGTGTGGGGTTTTCCCTGATATGCTAGGTTGCAGTAGGCTATCTGAATGTAGATGCAAATTTCCCTCAGAGCCCAGAGCATGGCTTGTGTTGCAGCTGGGCCCCACCTTGTCTGTACTTATCACTGGGGCTAATATCATACAGGGTGCTAGCTCAGACCCATTAGTCCTTTTTGCCTTGGCCTCTTTTTGAATTATTTTTGTAAACTAAGTTCCCACCCTCAGAGTCCCAGAAGGGCCTCTTGTTGAATTTAAAGAAAAATTGTTCTTCATTTCTTCAGCAAATCCCAAATGTGGGTCCTGGAATGCTGTTGAAAGGGATAGGCCATGTCCTCCAGGGAGGCTGTCAGGGCGCCTCTCTGCTCCTTTTACACATATTTCTTCCTGCTCTAAAGTTAACAAGACATAATAGTCTTGTCCCTAAGGGTAGCAGGTATTTTTGTTTGTTTGTTTTCTAAATTTATATTCATTTTGTTTGTATTAATTTTCACTTTAATCATGTGTATGTGTGGGCATGTGCCACAAGTGTGTAGATTCCCTGGAGACTAGAAGATCATTGGATGCCCTGCAGCTGGAGCTAGATCCAGGCAGTTAAGAGCTTTTGATATCAGAAACCGAGCCCAGGTCCTCTGTAAGAGCAAGTGTTCTTAACCACCAAGCCATCTCTGCAGCCCCAGGATTAGTAGTTTTAGACTTTGCACACACACACATAGGGAAGAAACGTGCTGTGATACCAGGTCATCTGTGACCTTTCAGGATGTCATCTACTACTCTCCCATGAGGCCCTGTGCCTGCTGTCTGCTCATGTGTGCCCTCTTTCTAGGGACTGATGTCATGGTTCGGTGCCTTAAACTACTGAAGGAGTTCAAGCGGAAGATGGAGGACGACCATGACGATGATGACGATGAGGAGGTCATCTCTAAGGGTGTGCCTCCTGTGGACATCGTTTTTGAGCGGGACATGCTCACACAGACCTACGAGCTCAGTGAGTCCTGTTCACCCAACACTTGCCTTTGTGTGAGCACTGGAGTAGGAAATGTGCTCCCCAGGTGGGAAATGGGGCTCCAGTACATAAAGCCTAGGAGGCTGCAGGCTTCTCTCCAAGCTTCGGCTTTGGATCAGGTTCAGGGTGGAGCCTTGCTGCTTCCTTGATCCATGGCTTTAACTCGGCCTTTGAGCCTTGTTTCCCCTGTCTGTGAAGTGGAGTGTGTTAGGACAACAAAGTTCTCTAGAGCTGCACCAGTAGACTGAGGGTAACAGTGTCTCTGAGGGGTTTATTAGGGGATTGTTTCATGTGACGTGGACATTGAGGCCTGCTATCGCTGGCACATATGGAAGACCCAGGGGAACCACTAGAGAACCTATAGATTTTCATGATCCAGAGCAAGAGGAGAGGCTGCTCCTGACCCAGGGAGGAAGGAAGTGGAGAGAGAAATGAGTCGTCATTGCCTCTACCTTATGTTTTGTTTTGTTCTCACTGGGCGCCTAGTTGATGATATGATGTCACCCATATTTGGGCATATCTTCCCCCATGTCACCCTTTAACTATTCATAGGCTGCTTTCCTCCAGAAATAAATACCCTCATGGACCCATTCCAAGAATAGTGTTTGACCATTAAATCAACTTAAAGTTAATCATCACGTTGGGATAAAACCCATGTGAGCACATTCTCAGGTAAAAGGTGGAGGAGTAAATTACCTACAACAGTGCCCCCCACAGAAACACTCAGGAAGCTTAACTACCTGTTGTCTTAGTCTGTTTTCTTATACTTTAACAAAGCACCCAAGAGCAGGCAATTTTTAAAGACAGGAGTCTTTATTGCTTGTAGCTCTAGGGGCTGATGAGTTCAGGTTAGGCACTGGTATTTGCTGTTCTGGTGGGGCCTGTGCTCCTGCAGAAGTTAGGAAAGCAGAGGGTTAGCAGACATGTGGAGGGCACCACATGCTGCTTCTAGAACAGCCCAATGGAGAACAAGAACTGTCTGCAAAGTGGAGGACTCTACCCTGGTGCTGCTCCAGGGAGGAAGTGACAGAACTGAACCTCTGTGCTGTTACTCAGATTCTGGAGCCACGATTGCCTTCTGAAGAGGTTCCATCTTAGCCTCCACCAGCAGGTCATGCTGGCTGATCTCTCAGGCTTTATGAAGGCTAGTTGATTGACAGTTCTCATGGTGGCTCAGATTGCTTCCTCATAACACAGTTTGGAAACGCTGCCTATAGACCTCTTGTCCCCACTCTTGAGTAGAGGGGACCGTCTTAGCCATCTCCTCTCATTCTGGTCATCTTTGTGTGCGGCTGATGTAGAAAGCCTACATCCTGATTGATTTTTGTCTGGCAGCCTCAAGTGTGTGGACACGTTAAAAAAGAAAGGGCAGTGTTTTCTGAACAAAGAGCGTTGCCGTCATCTGCCTCCAGGTCATGGAGCAGCCTCCAACCAAGTTCCTCCCTTCAGCGTTCAGTCCACAGGGAGGGCCTGTGAAAGGCGGGCACATGCCCATGTTGAGCAGTAGACATGAGCTGCAAGGCAGAAACTGCAGACTGTATGGTGCCAGAAGCGGGCAGCAACTGCCCCTGGTTCTCTGGAGCTGCTGCCATCAATTGCTCCCCCACTTCCTGCTGGCCTGGCTGTGAGAAAAGGAACAGTTGTTGGTCTCCACAGGAACATAGAAAATGCATATTCAGAGAAAGTTTTCGGGACCTAGACATACACATGTACCTGGGAGCCAAGACAAGATGATCACGTGTTCAAGGGTAGCAAAAAAAAGTTATTTTGATGCTTTTTTTTTTTTTTTTTGGTTTTTCGAGACAGGGTTTTCCTGTGTAATTTTGGTGCCTGTCCTGGATTACTTTTAAGCCGCAGCAGGAAATTAGCTTTCCCTTACAAATGAACTTACTCAGATAAATGAAACTGACCCTTTCAGAAAGCATCAAAAAAAAAAAGAAAAAAAAATTGGCTGGGTGGCAGCGGCACACGCCTTTAATCCCAGCACTCAGGAGGCAGGTGGATCTCTGTGAGTTCGAGGTCAGCCTGGTCCACAGAGTGAGATCCAGGACAGGAACCAAAACTACACAGGAAACCCTGTTGGGGGGTGGGTGGCCACGATGGAGGTAAGTTAGAGACCTTAATAGGTCCTCCTCCTCCATTTGAACATGGCCACTGTTCCCGTCAGTGTTTTAGCATGGAGAACCAGAGAGCAGACACACAAAATGAGCTGCTGGTGTTCTCGGGTCGAGGAGTGCTGTTCAGCCTGGCAGCGGTGGAGCACTGCTTGGAGGAGAGGAGGGAGTGCTTTCTGTGTCTTCTGTGCTTAGCCCGGGAGCAGGGAAGTGGTTGTGAACAGCCCGCCCTGTGCAGTGCTGGGGTTCAATATGGTCTTGTTCACAGTTGAGCGCAGAGGCACGAAAGGAATTTCCCAAGCTGAGATCCGAGTTGCTATGAACGTGGGAAAGCTGGAAGCGAGAATGCTGTGTCGGCTCCTTCAGAGGTTCAAGGTTGTCAAGGTAACATCCTGTCATCCCTACAGTGCCTCATCTCAGTGCCGGTGGGATTATACATCAGAGAAGCAGGTGCCTAACTGTCTGTCCATGAGGCAGTACCTCTATGAGGCTAACATGCTAGGCCTCCCCCTCATGGAGCACTTGTCTGGTTCCACTTCTTAAAATGGAAGCGCTGGAGTGACATTCCAGCAGCTGCCCTTGCAGCTCACTCCTGGGTGAGGACAGTCGGCTGGAGCTGGCTAGTGTCTAATGAGCCGCCGGTCCTCCATCACAGCAGCTGACTCTAGGCCTAGTGTCCCCTTTTGTAATTCAAAGCTGTGTCTCGGCTCCTGAGGCTGGTATTAGTTAGCTTCCTGTAACTGTAGTGAAGTAGCTGAGGCAGTTAATTATAAAGAGGAGGGTTGTTAGGCCTGTTCTAGAGATCTAATCCAAAATCAAGTGGTTCTCACTGCTTTGGACCTCTAATGAGACAGCAGGTGCCTCATGACAGGAACATGTTGGTAGGTAGAGTAAAGACACCTCCTGAGTCAGAAGGAAGACAAAATGATCAGGTGGGAGGTGGGGAGGCACACTCCTTTGGGAGCACTCTCCTGTGACCAGGGACTTCCTGTTAGACTCCCACCTCCTAAAGGTTCTGCCTCTTCCCAATAGTACCACCCTAGGAACTAAACTTTGGCTCACAGGTTTTAGAGGATACTTATCCAGACCCTCTCGTGGGCTACTGTGGACATTTTGCCATAGACAGGGTTTTATTAGTTAAGCTAAGTATAACTGGGGCCTTGGCATCATCCCTTGCATGTGAAGGGATACATAGAAGATCTTTACTTTTCTCCCACTACAGGCCGTGGGACAACCCCCTTTCCCATTTTAGAAGGCAAAATGATCATGGATTAGCCATAAACCAAACCACAGGTCTCCAAGGCTGTGGCTGTTTGCAGTGTATGGGACCCTGGGTTCTATGTAAACAGCACAAGCTGATTCCTGATCGTTTATGAGCCAGGTCCAGTGTCAGGCACAGAGAGTGCATGGTAAGACCAAGTCAAGGCCCTGTCTCCAAGGGACTTCTAGCTTCAGAGAACAGACACAGTCCAGATCATGTGTAGGCCTAACATGGCAGGCCCTGACAGGAAGGCACTATGAGACAGGAACCACCTGCACACCTATAGGCATTAACACCCCCTGGAAGGCACTAACTCATGTGATTACCCTAGGGATTCATGGAAGATGAAGGCCGGCAGCGGACCACCAAGTACATTTCCTGCGTGTTTGCGGAGGAGAGTGACCTGAGCCGCCAATATGCACGTGAAAAGGCCCGAGGAGAGCTACTGACCACTGTGAGCCTAGCCTCGGTGCAGGATGAGTCCCTCATGCCCGAGGGTGAAGAGGCCTTCCTCTCTGACTCAGAAAGTGAGGAAGAGAGCAGCTGCAGTGGCAAGCGTAAGGGCCGAGGGTCCCGGGGCCAGTCAAGAGCCTCAGGGAATGCTGGTTCTCAGCCTCATCACTCCACTCCAGCCAAGGGTAAGGACTGCTTGATGAGTATGGGGCCAGCAGGGCCAAGCAACCTGGCACTGCTGGGCATCATCAGTTGTTCAGCTTAGCCATCCTGGAGATCCCCTAAGTGCTGTCCTGATTTGGGGCCCAGAAGCGTCCTTTTCACACCACTATTGTAGGTGTGGAGAGGACAGTCATGTTGTGTGCCCCGCCCTGGTTACTTGTAGTCTCCTTGAGTAACACCTTTTTTATAGCATGTTTTACTATTAAAGAGGTAGAGTTCCGTGAGCTTCATTCCTTCCCTCAGTCCATTCAAGAACCACTCAGGGCTTAGTTTCTAGAACACTACTACGGAGGCAGGGATGTTCAGTCTAATGTTCTCCCAGTTGGGTTATTACAGCCTAGTGAATTGTGTTGTCGTTTGAGACTGGACTTGACTGTAACCCACTTTGAACTCCTCCTTCCTGCTTCAGCCTCCGGAGTGCTGGGATTGCAAGTGTACATTACCTTGGATGGCTTAATCCTGTTTTAAAACATGTATGGAAGGTGGACAGGTGATAGACTTGTGAATTTCATGTTCAGCTTTGCACCCCAAGACTGCAGAGTGAGCCTGAGGAGGTCCCCCAGGCTAGCCTGCCCTGGCTGCCAAGCAGAGAAGCCTTTTCTTGTTTTCCCCTGACCATCTGTGCCCACTCTCATCACAGGTGGGTGGAAAGTCCTAAACCTGCACCCATTGAAGAAGCCGAAGGCTGCCTCCCTGGGCAGCGCTGAGGGAAGAGCCCGTCGAAGCTCGGCTGGTAGGGAAGGCCTGAACACCAGCAGCTCCTCTGAGCTCAACGCATCCTTTGACCCTCACAACATGGAGAGTCACAGTGGAGACATTGCTGTGATTGAGGAGGTCCGCCTTGATAACCCCAAGGTCAGTAGTGACCGTAGGGACTTAGGGCAGGTGGACTCCAGTCTTCTGGTGCTGAGCTTGAATCCCAGGGACAGGAGCAGGCGATAGCAATAAGAATGTCACCTGCTAGGCACAGGCTGTGGGCCAAGTGGTGACTAGCTCCACAGGGAGTGACACAGTGTCATTTGCTGCCTCTGCCCCATGCTGGGCCCAGAACTCCAGAACTCCCATCACCTCTGACAAGGTGGTCTTTTCACTTGAGTTCAGAGGGGAGAGTTGGTGTGATTGATTTATATAGCCAGTGTTGCCTCTTAGAAGACAGTTAGTAGTCCTTGGACCTTTTAGATTATCACACTTCAGAAGAGATACGTTGATGGCCTTGAGTAGGTGGAGGGCAGCATGCTTTGTTGTTATTTTGAGGTAGGACCTCACTGTTGCCCAGCTGTCCTCCGGCTCCTAAGCTTAAGCATTACTCCTGCCTCAGCCTCCTGAGTACTTGAGAATACAGACAGGTGCCACTGTGTTTAGTTAAACTGCATTTAATTTTTCTTTATATTTTGGGGCTGGAGGTAGAGCCCAGGGCTTTTTGCATGCTAGGCAAGTGTTGTGCCACTGAGCCATGCCCTTAGCTTCAAGACATCCTTGAAGCAATAAGTCGTGTGACTTAGAATGGCCACAACCAAAGTTGAGAGCCTGCTTTCAACGCAAGGCCAGTATCACTTGGTATAAAATGGAAAGAAAAAAAAAATTGTACCAGTAACATCTGGCTAGATGTCACCTCTCCAAGTACCATTGACACCACAGAGTCAAACCCATACTTTTCCATAAGTATATTACAGGCTGGGCGGTGGTGGCAAATGCCATTAATCCCAGCACTTGGAAGGCAGAGGCAGGTGGATCTCTGAGTTCCAGGACAGCCAAGGCTGTTACACAGAGAAACCCTGTCTCGAAAAACCAAAAATAAAAAATAAAAAAACAAAGGACAGTTATTACAGGAAACCCCTGCTTATTACATGATTCAGTTACCTTTCACCATGCTGTGTCCCTTGTTGCCTGAAGATGCCTCAGATTCTGCCATTGCTTTGGAAACAGAGTAGAGGATCTGGTTCCTGGTGTGGACCGGATCTGTGACCAGTTGGCTCTTGCTGCTGTTATTCAGGCTTCACAGCCCGAGAGGAGAAACGTGGAGTCTGGCCTGTGAGGATGAAAGGCAATGCCATGGGTGGAAAACTGGCCTGCCAAGAGGAGGAGGACAGGATGGGGACCTTATCAGCTCCCGTTCTCCTGTGCTGCAGTAGCAGCCTGTGCCTTGAGCACAGCCCTAGTGCAAAACTGACAGGCACTGGGTGATGGTAGTCTAGACTCAGTTCACACTTTACTGTTTGCAAGATGCCTGCCGAGACCTCCTTTTTAGGTCCTCTAATCCTGATACAGCAGGCCTTCCTCCCTGGCCAGAGTTCTGTGCTCTCTCCTACCACTGCTTTTTCTGATAAAAGCCCACTTCATTCTATATCCATGGCTCTCTGAAGGTTTTTGGCAGAGCACAACTCTGCTTCTCCAGCCTCCAGTTATTCGGGATGGTTTCTTCCAGAATGTTGCTCTGAAACATGACAGACAATAGGCTGCCACTCTTAGGACCTTTCAGAAATTCTCAAGACTTCCCTCCCTAGTATGAGAGAACCCTGCCTGACCTGGAGTGCCTATGGTAGGCAAGGGATCAAGCTAGGCTCAGCTGTTCTCATACTGTCACCCCAGCACCAACTTGTAGCTTCCTGGGATGTATTCCCATTCCCCAGAAGCACTACTCCAAGCCATAGCCCTCCAGCCAAACATGCCTGTGGTTACCACATGATGTCAACAGGTATTCTTTTTCCATTCGGGATTCATAGTCAGGCCTTAACCGCATATGCTGTAAAGACCCTGCTGCATGTTAAGCTCCTAGAAGATAGGAAGACCTTAAGAATGAAAGCTCCAGTTGCAGGGGATCTAATGCTCTCTTCTGACCTCCTTTGGTACTGCATACATGTGGTGCACAGACATACAGGAATGCGAACACTCAGACATAAAGTAAAAATTGATAAGATCTTTTAAAAAATTGAAAGTTGTGGGTGAAAAGATGAGTCAGCAGTTAAAAGTCCTTGCTGCTCTTCCAAAAGTCCTGGGTTCATTTCACAGCATCTATAGTGGGCAGCTTACAACTGCCTGCAATTCTAGCTCCAGAGGATTCTACACCTTCTTCTAGCCTCTGTGGGCATTGTACATATGCAGCCGACACACGCATACACATAGTAAATAAACCGTAAGGAGAAAAGAAGAAAGAATGAAGCGGGCCCTTGGTCAGGGTGAGGGGAAAAGCACAGACTCCTGTCCCCCCTCCATTTCACTTCCATCCTGGTCGTAGAGTCAGAAGCCTTGTCCCAGCGCGCATGCAATTGCACATTCCTTCTGTGTGCCTCTCGAGCCCTGCTTTCCCCTTGTGGGACACTAGAGCAGTAATGAGCATGCAGGCCTGGTGGACTCTCCTTGAATAACAGCACTTGACTTCCTTGAAAGGGGAGTGTGCCCCTCAGGTATGTGTCTGTCTGGTCCTACTCTTTCTGACCCCTGGTCTTGGGTTTCGGACAGGAAAGTGGTGGTTCCCAGAAAGCCGGACGGCATGGCCCAGGCCAGGACAAGCCTCACAAAACATACCGGCTGCTGAAGCGCAGGAATCTGATCATAGAAGCTGTCACCAACCTCCGACTGATTGAGAGCCTGTTCACGTGAGTGTGCTGGTGTCTGTCTGTGACTGCCCCTCTTTACCAGCCACAGAAGGGACTGAAAGGCCTCGGAACTGCTGCCTCACCATGTGCATTTTATGGTGTCCCATGGTGGTCAGTGGGATGTAGATTTGGTTCCTGTCATTGGGAAAGGTAGAACTTGAGAATTAAAATGCTAGATGTCACAGAGCCCGTGCTGACTTTTCTCCTTACCTATGGTAGCTCTGACAGGTTTATGAGGGAGTAACTTGAGTGAGGATTCATTTGGGTTCCTGGGTTCTCCGTGGTCTCCTGGCTCCATGTGTATAGTGACAAGACTATGTAGCCAGAGAGCTTCTTCACCTCGTGACAGCCAAGAGGCAGAGAGAGGGCAAGGTCTGTCTCCAGTGGCCTACTTCCTCCAGCCAGGCCTCACCTTCCAGAACCTTCCAGTATCACCATCTTCTGGGTCCGAGCCTTTGAACCTCTGAGTTATAGGCAACATGGCTGATTCAAACCCTGACCCTGGGGAGTTGTTAGAAGGGAAGGGAAACGGAGACACCTGCCGGCAGTGGTGCGGAAGAGGCACAGGAAGGACTGTGTGTTAAGGGAAGAGGAGCTAAGCTTAAGGTCTGCTCTTTGCAGCTCTTGAGGCGACCACTCTGTGGGGCAACACCTTCAGGGCTCTGAGACCAGTGTGAGAACCATTGGGCAGAAGAGGCCTCACCCTGCAGTCACAGATGTGGGTTCTTCACTCTGTCTCAGGCTGACTGTGAGGGCAGGGACCCCCTTAGATACATCTTCACCTTGGTCCCTTCTGTGCCCTGAGGAGTTGTCTGGGTGTCCTGATGTCCATATTGGCCTTCCTCTTCTGTGGTTAATGATCTAGAAATATCACAGTGAATCAGAAGATTGAAGAGTGAAAAAGAGTTCAGACCAAGGAACAGTAAGCATGCAGACCTGGTGAAGACAGGTTTCCTTCCTAGCACCGTTTCCCTTCCCTTGTTCATGATTATTGTCAGATCACGTGATTTCTAGTGCTGTGGAGCTGCTGTGGGTAGTGGCCTCTCTTCCGCTAATTTGTTTACTCAAGAATGATGGTGTTTCATGTTCCAAGAGGCCCCCATGTGTGAAGAGCTCCTGCAGAGTCCCCTGGTTCCAGACAGACTTGTTGTGGTTCCTCTATGCCTCTCTATGTTGAAATGGGAATGTGTTCTTCTCTGATATCCAGGATTCAGAAGATGATCATGGACCAGGAAAAGCAAGAGGGTGTCTCCACCAAGTGCTGTAAGAAGTCCATTATCCGCTTGGTTCGGAACCTGTCTGAGGAGGGTCTCTTGAGATTGTATCGGACTACGGTCATTCAGGATGGTATCAAGAAGAAGGTAATCTCTTGGGCCTCTCCTGATGCCCACAGAGCCAGCCTCGTGCTATGGGAAACTTTCTGGCCCAGTGTCCCTTGTCATTGTTGCATCTGGATTGATTCTTTGCTGTTAGTGATTGGGACATCACATTAGACCTCTTAATCTGGAGGGCAAGGGTCCTACCAACTTCCTGTGGCTGCTGGGAGCAGCCACCTGAGCACTAGAGCAGTGTGCTGGCCCAGCCTGGAGAGCCTGTTACAGTTAAGCAGGACAGTGTTAGGAATGCAAGAACTTTCTCCACAAAGACATTGGAAGGGTGGTGGCCAGTCTGTGGGGACAGTCTATTCTATAGTACTGTGATGGGAGCCGTTGCCATAGTAACTGTAGCTCAGCAGCTTTGCACACATTTTACAGCATCAATTTTTCAGGGTCAGAGTAATTGGGATGGCGCAGCTGGACATGAGGCTGAAAGCAATGGGGCTGTCTTCACAGCCCCTTAATTCCTGACTTGATTTTTCATCTTGACTGTAAAGGAGCCCTGCTTTGATACTTTGTTTCCGTCATAAGTGGGCAAGGTCATTTCTGCTTTCACATATCTTATTTTTTTGAGCTATAGAAAGCAATACCAAAAATGACTTACTTTGCTGTTGCATATAGACAGGACTAGTGGGCTTTTATATCTGCTGAAGTCACTTCAAAATAAAGCCATCAAGTCCCCTTGACCTAGCTCCTTCCTCCACAACTGCCTGTTGTGAATCCACTTGAGAAGTGGCAGACAGTCATGTGGCAGCCTGTCTCACTGAAGGACATTGAGACCCCATCAGCAGGGACATCCATGACTTCAGCAGGTTTTCCAGAAGCTGCTCTGTTGGATTTCCTGGGTGTTGCTGTCGAGGGCAACAAATCCTCCCCTATTTGGGGCCTGAGGAGACTATCTGGCCTCAGGATTGACTTCTGTAGTGCTATTCTAGAAGGCTAGTGACAGTCAAAGCCTGGGGGAGGGGATGAGGATGTCAGGTCAGTATTTAGGGTCACACAGTCACAGAAATGGAAATGGAGTCTTCAGCTGAGGCTGTTGAAGAATTAGCTGCTAGCCTGGGACAACAGGGCCAATAGGAGCTGCCATCTCTTAGTACTTTTCATTTCTCTGAGAAGTTGCCTAACTGGCTCTCATTTGGGTCTCACAAAGAAGTCAGTAGTATAGGTGGATGCAGTGTAGAGGTGGGCATGGGATTTTCTTTTTACCAGCAAGTATGTTGAGCTGGGCACGTGGGGGTGGGGCTGCTGCCTGTCCCAGCCTCCACACAGCTGCTGCCCTTCACTCTACAGTGACAGCACAGGCTTCTCCTGGGTACCCAGTCCATCATGTCTCATCACTCATGGCCTGTCTTGCTCCCCGACCTGTGCCACTTCTGCCAGTGCTGAAGTTAATGTCCTGACTCCTACACACCTGCTACTCACTCCCGGGATTTTAGCCCCGTAGCTCAAGAAACAGTAACCACTGTAACCATTCTGCCTGGATTCCCAGGGAGAGGTAATAACAAAGCAGCCCTACTTCCTCTGCCAGTCGTTCAGAGGTGCACTGCCAGGGTCCTAGCAACACACAGCCAAGAGACTGCTCTATGCCATACTCGCCTCTCCCGATTAATGTGCAGTCCAGAATCTCAGTGGAGCAGGTGTGGGGAGCTGCTCCAGCTATCAGAAGAACTAGTGAGCTGTGACAGCCTGGACAGGGAACTGCAGGACCAATGGCTTAGGGTCCAAGACTTGGTGGCATGGTCCCCAAAGGAGTTCTGATTCCTGCAGGTGAAACAGCAAACTGTCTTTTGCCTCTCTGAATTGTGGGTGTGTTGGAAATCCTGCTATGGAACCTCAGTTCAAACCTGCCCTGCCCTCTGGAACACCTCAACCTCTCCCCACAGGTGGATCTGGTCGTGCACCCATCCATGGACCAGAATGACCCTCTTGTGAGAAGTGCCATTGAGCAGGTTCGCTTTCGGATCTCCAACTCAAGCACAGCAAACAGGCAAGTGGAAGACTCACAGTTAAACTGCCCAGGTCTGTGTTGTAGCCTGCAGCCAGCAGAGCAGCATCCCAAAGGCTCTGTGTGCACCTGCATGAGATCCTGGGTGTGCTGGCCAGAGGCATCCAATTCTGAACTCCGAGTATTCTTCATTCTAATGTATCATTTTCCTTTTCTTTGGATGGTGCTGGAGATGAGACTAGGGCCTTGCATACGCTAGGCCAACACTTTCCCACGGAACCACACCACCTGCCCTAATGCTTGTCCCTCCGGGAAATGTAACCAACTGGAGCACTTCCCATTGGTGCTTCTGTAGGAAGCTCAGTCTCATCCTGGCCTAAGTCATTGCACTTGCTTTCCCGAGGTCTCACTCATCCTAAGTGGCTGAATGCACCATTGAGGGAGCAAGTTTTAAGGTGGCTAGGTTCTTGGTGGGCAGAGGGCCACCCTGGAGGTAGAATCTCAATGCTTGGTCACAGTTTCTGACCATTTGCCATGAGGTTTTTTAATGTTCCTGGTTGCTGGCATCTGTGTAGTGTCAGGAGACCTAGCACACTGGGCTCCTTTCCCTTCTTGCTGGTGAGTACCTCTGAAGGTCCCCATTATTACCTCCATGTTTTAGACACCGTTCACTTGTGTCATCTGCCTGGGCCCATGATCAGTTGAGTCTGAAACCCCAGGCCTGGCAGATAGGTCTTGTCTTTGCTTCCAACATATTTCTGCACCCTGCGTTTGGCCTGCAGGGTTAAAGTTCCACAGACTCCAGCACCCCAAGAGGAGGCAGAAGAGGAAAGCAAAGAGCCAGAGGTCCCAAGTGGATCAGCAGACTCTGACCCGAACACATCTTTAAAGTCAGAAAGCGGACGGGTGAAAAAGACGGATGAAAAAATGGGCATAACCCCGCTCAAAAATTACAAACCTGTCATAGGTAAAGAGCAGCTTCACAGACACCTTTGCCAGCTTTGGTCTGCACAGTGGTAGATAAGTCACCTCCCTGGCACCTAGACCCTGCGTAGCCCATGGTAGCTGTAGGATGAACTGGACCAGACACAGTCTGGGGTTGCTCAAGTACTGCCCACACCTTTCTCCCTATAGTGCCTGGACTGGGGCGCTCCATAGGGTTCCTTCCCAAGATGCCCCGCCTTCGGGTGATGCACCTGTTCCTGTGGTACCTGGTCTACGGGCATCCTGCTGGCCACACCGGGGAGCAGCCCACTTACCACAGTGAGAAGAGAGCAGGGAAGCAGGAGGCCGGCAGGCCAGGGGCCCAGCCCGCCTCCGGAGATGACTGGGGCACCTCGGAAGCCAGAGACAGCACAGAAAGCGGCTCCTGGGAGGCAGAAATGGAGCTCTCCACAGAGATAGGTGAGAGCCACCGGCGTGCACCTGAGGGTAGAGGTCGGGGTGTAAGGGGAAACAGAAATAAGTGAGAGCCACAGGCTTGCACCTGGGGGTGTAAGGGGAGACAGAAATAAGTGAGAGCCACAGGCCTGCACCTGGGGGTGTAAGGGGAGACAGAAATAAGTGAGAACCACAGGCCTGCACCTGGGGGTGTAAGGGGAGACAGAAATAAGTGAGAGCCACAGGCCTGCACTAGGAGAAGGCAGAGAGAGACAGCTTTCTCCTGAACATGCCGTCTGCTCGGAATGACTCTTGACTTTTTCCTAGTATATGTGGATGAAATCTCGTGGATGCGCTACGTCCCTCCCATCCCAATCCACAGGGACTTTGGCTTTGGCTGGGCTCTCGTCAGTGACATTCTTCTCTGCCTGCCCCTCTCCATCTTTGTCCAAGTTGTTCAAGTGAGCTACAAGGTACCTGTGACTGGGCCATGTCATATGTGGGGCTAGCAGGGCTGGAAGCCTATACTCACATGATCCAGTTTGCCCAAGTGATGGATGAGGAGAAGGATGAGTGGATAGTGGGTGGGCAGCAAGATGGTCAGTCAAAGGAAAACATTTCAAATATTTGTTATTCTGCATAGATTAGATTAGAAGTGATGAGGGAATCAGCTGGGTAGGTGGGTAGTTACATGTACTTCGGAATGCTTATCATTGGCTAGGTCAGCAGATAAATGGGTGTGCTGCAACAGCAAACACTTTAGAAGCTTGGTCCAGAAGGAGCAAGTAGAAACTCAAACTTATCCTTCAGAGTCATTCATGTTTTTGGTATATTTTCTTCTAGGTGTGTGTGTGTGTGTGTGTGTGTGTGTTTTAACTGAATTGCGATTATACTCATATGTCCTCTCCACTGACACAATTTAGTAATATTTTCTACTTGGGGCATTGAGGTTCCAGTTCTTGCTTTGGCAGATGAAATGTTGATGCAGTTGTGGTGGGTGTGTGAGTGGACACCTCCAGAAACTTCCTCTTAGGCAAAATCACTGGGCTCAGGGGATCAGCAGTCATCCTTCCCTGCTGAGAGCACTCCTCTTGGCCTCCTGGAAGGCCTTTAGCAGCTGTGTGCCTCCTTGCAGGCCCAGCGTGATTTATTGTCCTCTGCTGTGTGCTGGGTCAGCTGGGAGGGGAGATACAGAGACCCAAGCCGGAGATGGGGAGGTCATAGTGTTAAGTGCTTTCTCGGGAGCCTTGTGGCTGAGCTGAACCTGCAGATGCCTCTGTAGGTGGACAACCTGGAGGATTTTCTAAATGACCCTCTGAAGAAGCACACGCTGATCCGCTTCCTCCCCAGGCACATCCGGCAGCAGCTTCTGTATAAGAGGTGAGAGTAAATCCCAGAAGGTGGGGTCTCATGTTCACTCAGTCCTGGGAAGAGAAAAGGCTTGGCCTGCCAGGCTGTACAGCCTCAAGATTCTCAGTAGTTTATTCACCAAAGACATGAGCTAGTACATTTATTACTTGATTTTAATAAGTAAAAGTTACTGCTAAAGAGTTGCAGCTACTGGAGTGTTTGGGTTTGTTCCCTTGTTGTATTTACTTTCCAAATTAAGCCCCAAGGTGACTGTGGGCCTCAGTGCCCTGGGGGACTAGGTAGGAGAAAGAGGAGCAGCTCATCCCTTCTCCTGGCCTCAGAGCTCTGTGCAGTGTGTGGTGGCAACCAGGTGCCCTCTCTTCTAGGCGGTACGTTTTCTCGGTGGTGGAGAACCTGCAGCGGCTGTGCTACATGGGGCTGCTGCAGTTTGGACCCACAGAGAAGTTCCAGGATAAAGACCAGGTAGTGCCTTCCAGCCCAGTGAGGCAGGCCTGATCGTCAACCCACCCCCAAGCGTGATGGTGCTGATGCTTGTGTGCCTCATCTCCTGATGGGTCTCTCCTGCAGGTCTTCGTTTTCCTGAAGAAGAACGCAGTCATTGTTGACACCACCATCTGTGATCCACATTACAACCTGGCCCACAGCAGCCGGCCTTTCGAGAGACGTCTCTATGTCTTGGACTCTATGCAGGATGTGGAAAGCTACTGGTTTGACCTGCAGTGTATCTGCCTCAACACCCCACTAGGTATCCTGGCTTGCTGGGCCCCTTGCTTCTTTTCCCTTTGGTGTGCTCATAGGTGCGGAGCTAGAAGAGAGCCTGGGGTCATGGAGTCCATTGTCATTCAGACCACTCCTCAAGCCAGAGTGTCCCTGAGGCTCCTTGTAAAGCACTGTGTTGGGCCTTGAAATGGGAAGCTCCTGCCCCATCCAAGCCCAAGCATTTGATCTGCCCAAGAGCTGGGCGAGTCGGTATTTATCCAGCATCATCCAGGCCATCAGTTCCCTGTCCTCATGCCACTTGTGTTCTAGGGAGGAGGAGCTCAAGAGAGACCCAGAGTGTGATAAGAGCTGTCGGGACACACAGGGCTCAGAGTCACCTAAGGAGACCACTGCTGAGCTGAGCGCTGTAGTCTGAGGCCACTGAGGCTGGAGAAGACGTGAGGCAGGGGAAGTGGCTTGTGCCTTGAGTGTGTTAGGAGGCAGTGGAGGGAGCATGGCAGCTGAGAGTGGAAGAGGATTGGAAGCAGACTGGTGGGCTCTGTAGGAAGTGCAGGGTTAGTTGAGAGCGGAATGCTTACGCACATTGTGTTTGGAAACACACCCTACTGCCCTTTGGAGGATGGACTGAGAGTTAGGAGATCAGAAAGGGGGTCCTGTGTGCTGATGACCAAGTGGGAAACGTGTGTGGGTCGACTGTGCTGGGCTCAGCAGTCTCATCCCTGAATGTCTGTCTTCTATGCTGGTCCTGGCTGTCTAAGTGCCATCTCCCAGAAAGCCTGGTCAGCGTTTTGTCCCCATCCTGTTTCCTCCCATGATCTCTTTAGCACATCTCCAAAGTATTGTAAAGTGCCATTCTGAAGTGAACATCCTGTCTGTACATGGGCAAGAACAGCCCCGGGCTTGGCTGGGGCGGCGGGTAGAACTCTCCCCGGGTGCTCCTGCTGCAAAGCCCCACAGTCACCATCAGAGCTTTCTGTCCACATGAGAGAGACACTGCTTTCTTTACACCTGGGGACAAGCTGGTGGAGTTACTGAATACCCACACTGTAGTGTGCCCTCGCTGTCAGGAGCTTTAAGGCGTCCAGGCAGCTCTTTCTGCATTGTGCTTCAGTGATGCTTTGGGATTCAGAAGGGAGGGGAGCTCTTACTAGGTTTCTAAAGCACTCTCATTCCCTGTAGTTTATACCTATATAAAATTTTTGAACCAGTATGTCATTTGCATCAGTTTCTCAGGCCTGACAGTTGCATTTTTTGTCCCTCTTAGCCGAGCAGAGATGTCACAGGCTTATTGCAGTCATTAATGAGACATCCATTGTCCCTTTCCTCAGCAAACATTTGAGGAGCTTCTGCCCCAAGTAATGTGGAGAAGCACTGTGTCATAGGACGCAGTTGTGCTGTGAAGTAGGGGTGTCTGAAATCCAGCGTGCACATAGGTCACCTGGATGGCAGATTAAAGTGCTATTTCCTAGGCCCCATCCAGGGAGGGCATTTGGTTTGTTGTTTGTTTTTAAAGTTGATTTATTAATTTTTAGTATACTTTTATTTTTTGAGATTATAATTACATCTTTTCCCCCTTTCCTCCATCCTCTCTCTTGTACTGCACCTCTTACTCTTTCTCAAATTCATGACTACTTTTTCTTTAATTGTTGTTTAATACATACTTGTGTGTGTGTGTATGTGTGTGTGCACGTGTGTATTCATTCCTGAGTATATAAATATAACGGGCTCAGTTATATGTTACTTTCGTGTGTGTGTTTTCAGGGCTGATCATTTCATATTGGATAGCCACTTGGTGTGCTCTTCCTTGGGGAAGATGCTTTCTCTTCCTCTCAGCACTCCTTAGTTGCCTGTTGTTCTTTGCTTAGGGTGGAGGCCTCCTGAGCTTTCCTCCCCCTCACATTCGTGTGGGTATTGGTGCTATCCTTGTTCAGGTCTTTTATAGGCAGTCATGTTGGTGAGGCTTCATCTCACAATCAGCTCCCTGTTCTCCTGACTCTTAGTCTTTCTATTCCCTCTTCGACAGTGATCCCTGAGCCTCAGTGTGGGAGTTGTGCTGTCAGTGGGTCTGATTGGGGTTGGTTATAGTTTGCTATAATGTTCTCTGTTTGTTTAAAAGAGATTCTCCTTGATGAGAAATGAGAACTGTACTCATATGTGATTATATATGGAGAGGTAGAGTGTAGTTAGGGATTATGTCAGTAAGGAGTGCTTGTAGGTTCTCCTCCAAGATCTATGACTTCTAGCCCTGGGTAGTTAGCTAGGTTTCCAGTACCAGGCATGGTTTCCCTCTTGCTGAGCAGGCCGTAAGTCCAGTTAGAGAGCTGTTGGTTCCTGCCAAGGCATGTGTGCCACTGCTGCACCCTTAGGGTTATCGTGCCAGCTGGTCATTGATGGGCTTCCTAGGCATCAGAGCTGGACGTTTGTATGATGCCTCCTGGTACCAGGGAAGCTAGTTCTCAGGGGGCAGGCTTTCAGATCAAATCTAGCTCAGGATCTCTAGGTCCTGTGTCCAAAGTACATGGTGTCTTCAGCCATAGGGGCTTACCTTCCACCTCTGAGAGGTAACCAAGGGCAACATCAGTAGCTCAAATGTTTTAGTAGTTTCTTAGACAGCACTGGCCAACACCTCAAAAGAGGGCTTCTCATACCTGGTGTTGGGGTTTTTGTTAGATAGTCTATAGCTCTTAGAAGGAGCATTGTCAGCCCAGAAAGGATTCTTTCATTTCAACTGTATGTATATGTATACAGACTTAACATGTATGGTAGGTGTTCTTAGGTAATTCCTTATAACTTTTTCAGACAACTTTTATTATACCCTCCTTCCATATTTATCCCCCTCCCCTGCCCTGATTAAAGCCCCTGTTTTCACCATTTCCCCACTTGTGCCCTGCTTGTTCTCTCTATTGCTCACCCCCATGATGGTCCTTTTTTACTTTTAGAGAGGGCATTTTTAACAAATACATTGGTGGGCACCTTTAATATGTACATGACCAGAATGACTTAAGTGTCACATGTCCACTCAAACGGACAATAGCCCTGTACAAAGTCTTTGCAGTCTCCCTGAGCCTCTGTTCCTTGTCTTCTAAACCAAAGCTGTCAGTATACATGTGTAGGGTAGCGTGAAGCTGAGCACAGTCTCTTAGATACCATTCTAGCCAAGAAAAGTTACCTGAGCTTCCCAGTTTGCTGTACTCACTGGCCATCAAGCCAGTGCCTGAATGACAGCCAACCAGGAAGGAGGCTTTCCCTGGTTGCTACTTCCCTCCAGTCCTTAACAGACTGCACCAATAGAGACCCCTCAGAAGTCCCTGCTGTGGCTGTCACCTTCTCTCTCTGCTCTCTCCCTACCTCTCTCTGCATAACATTGTGAGAAGGGCTTCACCTGGGACCATGGCTCACTGTCCCTCTGGCTGCCAGCAGCTGGCCGGAAACATGTCACTGAGCCCTGCTTTGGTTGTCCAGGTGTGGTGCGTTGCCCCTGTGCACAGAAGATCTGCCCTGATCAGGGCAGTGACCCAGAAGGCAGCTTGCGGAAGGAGCAGGAGAGCGCCATGGATAAGCACAACCTGGAGCGCAAGTGTGCCATGCTGGAGTACACCACGTGCGTACCACCCCCTGAAGGCCGGGACACCCACCTTTGTGGCCCTAGCCTTGGCTAACAACTTAGGCTGGAAGCCAGAGGCAGCAATTTGGTTTCCATGGACAATGTCTGGCCCAAGACATGTTTCTGAACATAACTTTTTCTGAAATTTATGTCAGAATTTAGAAGCTGGCAACTTCACATGAAAATCAGACTTTTTGATTTCTGAAAAATTAACAGCTTCCCAACCTATAGCACTCCAAGCTCTTTCTTTCTGCCTGCTCATTACTGTCTTGGGAAAGTGAACACTATCACACATGCACACAGGGTTCTCCCACTCGATATGCAGGCTCTTAACTTACAAGGAAGGGCTCTTTTTCTATTTGCCTTGTCTCAGGGGGAGCCGAGAAGTTGTAGATGAAGGCTTAGTCCCTGGAGATGGGCTAGGAGCTGCTGGGCTGGATTCTAGCTTCTATGCACACCTGAAGCGCAACTGGGTCTGGACCAGCTACATTATCAACAAAGCCAGAAAGGTAGGCTCCTGGGGACACTCCACCCCTGCGCCTGGAGCCATCATCACTATTGCTAAGAGGGGACACTGGCCTAGAGTTTGCTTTCCCATTGGTTTTTCTGGCTTACACTGTCACGTGTTTGGGTGCTCCTTTTTAGAGACACACAAAGTCTGGTGGCATAATGCCTCCAGGAGGGAGGGCCCGTGCAGGGACTGAGTGACTGTAGAGACCCATGGAAGTTCACAGCTCACCCCAGTGCTGTGCTTACCTTTCAGAACAACACCCCCGAGAATGGGCTCACAGGAAGACTCCAGACGTTCCTGTCTAAGCGCCCAATGCCTCTTGGATCCGGAGGTGTGTATGCTGAGCGTCCACACTAAACAGTGCCAACTATGAGGCTAGTTCAGGCCACCACCACCGTGGATTCTGCTGGCCTGTATGGCCTCTACAGGGGCTATGCCAAGCAGTTGTATCCTCTGATTATTTCTAGGCAGTGGCCGTTTGCCACTCTGGTCAGAGGGGAGAGCTGATACCGAGCTCTGTGCTGACAAGGAGGAACAGTTTGAACTGGACCGAGAACCTACCCCTGGCAGGAACCGTAAAGTGCGTGGTGGGAAGAGCCAGAAGCGGAAGCGGCTGAAGAAGGAGCCTATCAGAAAGATCAAGCGAAGGAGAAGAGGTACCTGGGGGTGTTCGTGACCTTATCGTTGTATGTCCATGGCACATGGCAGTATTGCTCCACAGGGCCTGGGTTCATCCTGCAAAGTGTCCATTTCCCCAGTCTGTAGCCCTGACTTGCTGTGTCCATAGCCCATCTAAGAATGAACCCTTTCTCCAGTTTTCTCTGGCTGTGTGCTTTGTTTTGCCAGCCTTTCTCTTTATCAGCCTTCTGATTTCATCTTACCTGGAAAATCTTCCTAGCAAGATCCTTTCTCTCTTGGTTTGCCTTTGAGTGTCTGTCTCTGCTCATCTGGCCAAGCTCAGTCCTGTTGAAGAGTAATTAGGAGGAAGCTGGGAATCATTTAAACCTGCACTGTTCCTTCAGAACTAGCACAGCCCTCCTTGGCGCTTTCTAGTCTTGTTTTTCATCTGAACTGTACTTCTAATGGAAGTGAGCGCCGAGGGGACTGTTCCCTAAGTAGGCCGTATGTTTTAACGTGAACCATGGCTGCAGATTCTTCAGAGAAAAGTGCTTAAGCAGGAACCTACTTTATTGGTTTGTGTTGCTGGCATTCATAATAAACATCCCATCACTTGACATAGCCCTCAACTTAGCCTGTTCCAGATACATGAAAGACCAGGATATAGAGCAGTATTCCTCAAAGGGAAAATGCAGTGGCTTGATGTGTGTGTGGATTCTAACCCAGCGCTCCCACAGTGTGACTGTATGATGGTACTGTCCGCTGCTCCTTGTTACATAGCAGGCATCTTGTGCTGTTGTGATTGTCGTCACTGACAATAGCTGTGCCAGCCACTTCGGGAGGAAGGATATATTGACTCACCGTATGAGAGGTTTGGTCCATGGTCTGTTTCTGGGCTGATGAGGCAGAGCTTCATGGCAGGGGGCATGTGGTAGAGAGTGGCTCACTTTCAGGCAGACGGAGGCAGGGAGGGATGCTGGGCACACCCAGAGGCACGCTTTACTGTCGCTCTCGGGGGCTTCTCCACCAAGTGGCAGTCAAGGTCAGCCTCAAGGTGGGCTTTGCAGGAGGTCTCTTTGTGCTGTTCTTCTAATAGTTTTGCACTTACCTATGTATATGTACATAGGGTTCTGAAATACACGTTGTTACAAACCACTTTACGTGCTGAGACATTTTTACCTTGCTGACCCCAGGACAAGTTTTTATACTGTTGTTTTTGGTCTTCAAGACAGCCCTAGAGCATAGGCCTTGCCATCCCTGTAGTGTGTAAGAATCTACATGCACCCTGAGGTCACAGGCACACAGATACTTGGGGGCTCAGAGGCTGCTACTGGTTACCCCACTTATTCTTTGAACATGTTCTAGAAACATCTCTATAAGGCACCTTCAGAGGACTTAGCAACCCGGTGGAGCAATCGTAGATTGGTAGGTGATGAGAGGAACGGAATGAGCGTGTAAAGGGGATTTATTAGAATGGCTTACAAGCTGTGGTCCAGCTAGTCCAACAATGGCCGTCTACCAATGAATCCAGTTGTTGCTTAGTCCATGAGGCTGGATGTCTCAGCTCATCTTCAGTAAGTATACGCTGGAATCCCGAAGAAGTAGGCTCTGATGCCGGAGAAGAAATGGCCTTGATAAATGAAAGCAAGCAGGCAGAGGGGCCAAGCTTCCTTGTACTACTGGTTCTGTATTTCCTCCACCCTCAGCGAGCACCTCAGCAAGTCTTGGTTCTCTTCCTGGAGGAGTGACCTGTACCTTCATTCCTGAAGGGTCTGTGCCCTTTGTCATCCTGCCTGGATGTTTTGTTCCCCATTGGCTTTAATTACAGAACATGGTAGCACCAAGAGATGCCCTAAAGCTGTGGTTCTCAACCTTCCTAGTGTGACCCTTAATACAGCTCCTCACGTTGGGGTGACCCCAACCATAAAATTATTTTCATTGTTACTTCATTTAGCTGTAATTTTGCTACTGTTATGAATTGTAATGTAAATATTTTTGGAGATAAGATGTTTACTGAAGGGGTCATGGCCCACAGATTGAGAACCACAGCACTCCAGACATAATCTGTTTTACCTCTATTGTGGAGAGGCAGTCCACTTTCCCCTTGGTAATCTAGATCAACACTGTTACTCCTTTCTTAGCTTGTTGGCATCAGAAGTCCAGAGTGGCCGGGGGGAGGATGAGCCTCCCATTCAGTGGAAAGTTTGTTCTGGCTCCTGGCAGGAGCACTCCCCACTCTAGAACCAAAACTTGAGGTCCCAGGAAGAAGAATCAAACTTTCCTAGTGGGTCACTAGAGTGACAGTGAGTGGAACTATCCGCTTCTACTCCTTGATTTCTGAACCCATAGATCCTGACTATGGAAGAAACCATACCATATATTGGACACTGGTTCAAAACTTCTGGAAAACCCTGCCCCAACCCTCTAGGCTGCTGCTCTAGCTGTGTCTTCAAAAGACCCCTCCCTCCATCTTTCTATCAGGCTAGCTGCTTCAGGATGGTAAAAACCAGTGGATTCCATGATTGAAGGCCTACTGTCACATTTCTCTGGCTGTGAGGGCCATGTTCATACTGCCTAACCTGAACCCATGACATTCAGCCAGAGAAATGGGTAAAAGAACTGCCCTTCCTGGTTTGCTTGTTTGGAATTGGGCATTGTCTAGTAGCTGGTAGGCTTGGTCACTTCTTGCCATTGCAGTTGGGGCCCTTCCCCTCTGGAAGAAAAGCTGCCTCAAGCCAGTTGCTGAAGGTTCCTCTCTTCTCCCCTTGTGTTTCTAGGAGAGCACCCGGAAGCCAAAAGCAAAAAGCTGCGCTACCAAGATGAGGCTGACCAGAATGCCCTCCGGATGATGACCCGGCTGCGTGTCTCCTGGTCCATGCAGGAGGATGGGTTGCTGATGCTCTGCCGAATTGCCAGCAATGTCCTCAATACCAAGGTACTTGCCATTGCCCCAGGCCCTGGGAGCAGCCCTTTGCTGTGTTGTGAGAGCTGTGGCTCTGGACTTATTACCACTCCCAGCAGCTGCCCAGAAGAGCATTTCCCAGAATCCTGTGACTTGCACTGCCAGCCTGCACATTCTCCAGCCTTCAGTTAGATGCGTGTGCACGTCTGCCTGGCTGCAGTGGAGCAGGCCTGGCTGCAGTGGAGCAGGTCAAGCCATTTCACTCTTGTCTGCTGCCCACCCCTTCCTTCCTTCTGTGTTGTCTGCCTGTAGTGGCTTGGTGTGTTCAGTACCATGAACCATGATTTCCACCTTGGCTCTGTAGTTTTGGTACACCTGGGCCCTAGAGTAATTGTACCCCTATGGCAAAGACACTTGGCATTTCCTGGCCGTAGCCCTACACATTTGTCTTCCACACTCACTGTAACTTCCCTGCCTTGTTTTCAGTCAGCAAACCCTTCCATGCTTCTATTGGTGACAGGTTCTACAGCCCCACCAGAGTTCCTGTGTTTCACGTTCCCACAGCACCTCATGACCCCTGGCTCTGTGCTTCCTGCTAGCATGGCGAGCAACAAGGCATGAGCAAACCCATGCTCTTTATAGAGGCCAACAGGATATGAGCTCCACGCCGACTGGGTCAGGGCCACTGCAGGCAGTGATGTCAGCAAATAGAGCGGTTCTGACGGGCTGATCTGTGTCCTGGTCACCAGCATACCAACCAGGAGAAGCCAGTTAGGGCCCGTGTTGCTTTTTCCATCCCTGTTCTGATCCATTGTCTCCAATGCTTGCACCCCACCCTTTCCTAAATTCCATCTCTATTTGTCCCTAAGGAAGATGGAGAGGTGCCCAGTACCATCCTGAACTCTGTCTGCTGCCTCTCACATGGCTCTTTATTACAGCACTGGTGGTCAAGAATGCCTCCCCTCCCCCATCACCTGCCCCCCACTCCTCTCTTGAACTTGGTGGCATCTTGTTAGCATTGTTAGGAAAATCACCTGTCTTTAACCCTTTCCTGTGTGTTGTTTATTTTCTGACATGTTCTGAGTTTGCTGTCTTAGTTCATTCTGTTTCTTCCAGTATATATATTAGAAGATGATGTGATATAAGGCACACAGTACAGAATGCCTCTGAGAACACAGAATATATCAGTCTGTAACACTCTCTACCTACCCACGGTGATGCACACCTTTGATCCTAGGAGTCAGGAGTTCCAGGCCAGCCCTGACTGCCCAGAGAGGACCCTACCTCAGTACCAAAAGAAAGAAGCAAAACTCCCGAAGCACATTTACCGTTCTCTTAACCTTACCTGATACTGGGGCCTTCCTCAGTGCGTGCCAGGAAGTACAATCCCATACGATGTTGAGGACTTGTCCTGTTTTTCTGTACCCAGGTCTCACTTGGTACAGTGTAGGTAGGCGAACATGAGGTGAACGCTCTGAGCCTCCCTGGGGAAACAGGCTCCTAGGACACACTCATTCCCAATCCTTTCTGTTAGCTGTCCTGAATATGGGCTCTGCAGGTACTAACTGTCACTCTGTGTTTGGACTAGGTGAAAGGACCATTTGTCACCTGGCAGGTTGTGCGGGACATTTTACATGCTACCTTTGAAGAGTCTTTGGATAAGACATCTCACTCAGTTGGACGAAGAGCTCGCTACATAGTCAAGAATCCCCAAGCCTTTATGAACTACAAGTAAGCCACATTTGCAGCTGGATCGTGCCAGCCCTTATTCCAGCACTTGTAGCTCCTTTTCTCCCCTTTACCCGTTGTGTTCAGACTCGGGTATGGATGGAATCCAGGTAAAGTGTGATAAGTACAGTGGCTGTCCAGGTGTTGGAGTCTGCAGGTGAAACAGACATGACCTTCTAGAGCAGGTGTGGTTCTGGGCACTTGCACATGAGCTTATAGATCACCTTTGGGAGCGGGCGCTGAGTGAGGCTCACTGTGCATCTGTCCTGGTATCCCCATGCGTGGAGGGCAGGGACTGACTGGCACTGCTGTGATCAGAGCAGTCCTAAGAACTTCCCAGAGCTCATTCTTGGGAAAAGAACACAGAGAACACTAACACTGTATCCCCTTGGCAGAACTGGTTGTCCCCACGTCCTTCTGGGTGAGGCTCAGGCCTTGTGGGGACAGCAGGTACTTAGGAATCACAAAGCATCTTCTTGGCTGCAGGGCCGATCCACTGTCTCCTTACTGTGGAAGAGCCTTCCCACAGCTTCCTCCACAGGGGACCAAGGAGGGAAGGCCAGAGAGATTCTGTGGAGCTGGGAGGTATCCACCTCATGCCACCAGTGCAAGAGTTGGATAGGGTGGGAGGCAGGGACAGAAGAGTGTCCTGTACTGTTCCAGTTTCAGGTTAGCCAGGGCACAGCGATTCTGCACTGCTGGTCACCTGCAGTCAGCCAGGCCGTGTCCACATTGCATGCCTAGGGCCTTTCTTGTATGAAGCCACTTTTGCTTATTTATAGAATGTTCTTGTTTCCTACCTGAAAGAATTCTCTGAAGGAAAAATGCCCACCTGTCAAGAGGTGTGTCAAAATGGTAGAGAGTTGTCAGGGAAGAGGGTCTGAGGCTTGGGCTCCCTGCTCCCAGCATGCCCTGGGACAAAGAAAGAAAGGGGGTTCCAGAGTCAGCAGCCCTGGGATCCTGTCCTCCTGTGGACTGGAGATGAGGTCATTTGCTCACCTGGAAGTCAGGTGATGAAAACCAAGGACAGCATTCACAGCCCAGGCCTCTCCATTCCCTGACAGCAGAGATGGCAGACTGGCTGGCTGGGCCTTTGATAGGCTTGTTTCTCCTTTACTTCCCTTTGGGCAAGCCAGGTTCCACTGTCCTCACAGGAATGGACAGGCTGGCAGGGGGACAGCAGTGCTGGGGCCAGGACCTCTGATAGCAGATGGTGGTGTACAGTAGTTTAAAATTCACACACACACTTCTGTTGGTCCTATCCAAATCCCTGTGATGGGGTAGGGCTGAGGGAGAATGGCGTTGTCCTCAGTCTCTCCATGGAAGATAGAAGCCAAGATGGAAATGTGAGCCTTGACCAGCCTGACTTGCATTGGGTGCAGCTCACTGCAGGGTGCTCATTCCCCAAAGCTAGTTGTCCCACCAGTGCTTAGGTAGATTATAGCTCTCAGGGAGCTGGCCATCGGCTCCCAGTGTTCCAACAGAGGAGGGTGCAACTTCAACAGCACTGGACTTTCCTTCCCACAGGGTCTGCCTGGCAGAGGTGTACCAGGATAAGGCACTCGTTGGAGATTTCATGAGTCGAAAGGGTAACTACGAAGACCCAAAGGTAAGTCCCATGCAGTGGCAGGGCCCAGTGCACTCTGAAGATAGGCATTGAGGAACTGGCTAGCCCTCAGGACCCTACAAACATAGTCAGCTTGCCCGTGCTTAGGACCATTGACCCTGACTCCAGGCATCCATTTTAAAGTTGACCGTGTATGACTTGGTACTTTCAAATGCTGTTGAGCTTGGGGCCTGTTAAGAAAACAAAGCAACTCTTTAGAAATCGCAGGCAGAGACTTTTGAAAGCTGCTCTGTGGGTTTACCGTCAGGTGGGCCAGATGGTGTCTGATAGGAAGGAGGTAGCTGTGCGGGCCCAGGTACTTCTGCCATGGCTCAGAGTGTGTTGACCTGCTGTCAGCCATTTTAGACCCTGCTATACCCGTGTCAGACCTGTTACTAGGAAAGCCCAGGGAGGGGTGTGTGTCTGCCCCTAGAACAGGTAGAGAATGCCCTGGCCTTCGTCACATGGGAAAGTCTTCTCCCAGGTGAGGAAGGCATGGGCCTACAGCGGTCTAAGACAGCCAGGAATACTGAAGTGCATGCACCAAGCAAATCCAGCCTCGGGAGGCTGAAGACCTCACCTGTCATATAAACAAAGCAGTCAGAGTAGTGGGCTGTGTTCACGCTACCATGAAAGAATAGAGAGTAATAGAGTAATCACCAGAGCTCAGCTCTCCATCTTGAACATGGAACCTCTGGGCAGAGTTCCAGAAGCTCCCAGTGGACCCTCATACAGAGGCTGAGGTGACATGAATGGATTGGCACACTGGCTCATCCTAAGAGGCCAGTCACACCAAACTCGAACACCTCTACTAATAAGAAAGACTGGGTACTAAACAGTCAGTAGGCATGTCTGCTCCTGTGAACTTTTTAGAGGTATCTACTCTGGCCTGAACCTGGGAAGCTGGGGGCAGCCGAGTGGACACAGTAAAAGGGAGGGGTATAACCCCCTTGGAGCATAGCGACAGCCCAGGTTTGCAGCCAGGTTTGACAGGAATTGAGGCCTGCCCAGGTCCAGAGAGGAAGCCAGTCTTCTGTGACTACATGCATCCCAGGCTTTTAGCCCTGCTTCTCTGAGCCTGAGCTCTCGGAAAGGTATGAGGCTAAGAAGAGACTTCTCGGATAAGTCTGCATGAGGCAGCAGGCCACAGGTGAGCATGAGGGTCTGGAGAAGTTGGAGAAGTCAGCTTACACAGGGCAGCCAGGGAAAACCAAGCTGAGAGAAAAGAGGTAATAGAGCAACGTGTGCCTGGCAGCTAGCCTGTCCATGTGCACGGTGGGGACAGTGCAGGCCATGTTTGCATCTCCCCTCAGCCTGGGGGAGGTGGGGAACAGGTATGAGAGCTGTCAGTGTCACTGGACCCCATGGACTCCAGAGTCCTGGCATAGCAGTGAGAGTTCACCACTCCGGTGACAGGGGACTCAGGATATGGTGTTTGTGGGGCATGGCTGCCAGAGGAGTTTGCTCACGGTGTCCTTGGTGCTTGCACAGCCTCCATCCCATGGGAAGGCGTAACAGCTAAGCTCTTGTCTTACAGGTTTGTGCCAAGGAGTTTAAAGAATTTGTGGAGAAGCTGAAAGAAAAGTTCAGCTCTGGCCTGAGGAACCCCAATCTTGAGATCCCCAACACACTTCAGGAGCTCTTTGCCAAGTAGGTGTCTTGTCCTGAATGGGCAGAGCCTTGCACTCTGCAGGTGGGTAGCAGAGATTAGCAAGCTGGACAGTGCCTGCCTGGCTGTACTTGGCCTTGCATTGACCCTCCAAGGACCACCTGATGCCAGGTAACCTGAGGCCCTGCACATCCTGGTACCTTTGTTTCTTCTCCCACTGAGTCCCTGCTGCCCACCTAACTAATCCAGGCTCTGTGTTGTGTGTGCTTCTTGCTGAGTTTGTTGATTTACTTATTAGGAGACTATAAGATGGAAGGAAGGGAGAGGGAAGGGGGTGGCTCTAGGTCCCAGTGATCTACCTTAGGGCTACAGCCAGGTGTCAGAACAGCTGCATCCATACTGCACAGCTTCAGTCCCAGGGAGGCACAGGCCACTGTCCCCAGGCCAGGGTCACAAAGCAGGGCCAGGGCCTATGCCGAGTGGCTCTCATAAGAGAGATTAGGTTTTTGGCTCACCACTTGTGTAGAGGAACATACTAGTATGAGAATAGTTGGAGAAGCTGGAAAATCTGAAGGAGCATGAACCAGGCCTGTTTCCACAGCAGCATCCAGATACGGATCCCTCCTCCTCCATCCTCATGGAGACACACTCCTCCCCATCCTCAGAGAGATACCCCTCGCTCTCAGTGTTTCATTTGGGAATCATACTCTGAGGTTCATTTAGTAGTGAATATAGTGTCCACTCTTTGAGACCTCCATGGTAATTGCCCTTTTTTTGTATGTGGTGGGACAGATCTATGTAGTCCAGGCTAGTCCCTAAGTCTGAGCATTCCTCCTGCCTCAGCCTCTTGATCCTTAGGATTATGGGCCTGTGTCACCACCCTAGCTGTAGCTGTTTCCTGGGTTTTGTTTTTATTTGGCAGTAAAGCACCATCTATAATTTCCATGCATGGATGTGCGGTTTATGCTCACTCTTGATGGTATCTCAATGTCTGTGCCCACGTTTGTGGTTCATGTTCCTACACATGTGCATTCAAACAAGAGGCTGCTTGTAATCCTAAATGAAGACAGTTTTAAGGATGTAAAAGCAGAGCTCTATACACTTCAAGGAAAAGTGAGTTGCAGGTGTGGCCAATAACATTGACTTTGGCCGTAAGTGCTCTGTGGACCAGGCAGGATGGAAGAAACTTCCATGCCCTCCCCTTAAGATGAAAGTGGAATTTTCTGAAAAGGCACTTTTTCTGTCAATAAATTTTAGGTAAAATTTACCATTGCAGAGTTGAGGTTTTACTTTACTTTTCTGAAAACCAAAGGAATGACTTGGTGAAACCTGAGGTTTTAACAATTAGTTCCATGAATTTATATTGACTTTAATTTCATGTAAAGTGATATTGCATAAAATTCACAGAAAAGACAGGAAGTATTCTCTTCTTCTGCCATCAAGACTGTTGCTTATTTGTAAGATTTATTTATTTTTATTTCCATATGCTGGAGATTAAACCTAGGACCTTATACATACAAGGCAAATGCTGTACCTCAGAGCAAACCCCCAACTCCTCAATTTGTTATTGGTGGCTTGTGTTTGTTTGTTTGTTTTGAGGCAGGGTCTTACATGTAGCCAGGCTGGCCTTGAATTCATATCCTCTCGCCTCATCCTCCCAGATACTGTAGTACAGGTATGCAGCATCAGGTCCAATTTACTCATTTCCTGTTGACAGATAATAATGGTATATACTTATAAGATACATAATGTTATATGTAGTATGTTATTATTTAAGATCAGTAAGCACAATAAAACACTAAAAATCATTCCTCACCCTCACCATAGCCTTCCATCAGTTTCATCCCTCTGCCTATCCGTCTTCCTGCCTTAAGCCTCATAGCACCTTCCTGTTTGGTTTCCATGAGTTCAGACAGACCTCCAGCACCTACATAAGTGCCAGGTGATCATAGCAGCCTTTCTATACTCACAGCACAGGAGGCAGAGACGGGATCCCTGAGCATGCTGGCTAGCTAGACTAGCTAATCGGCAAGCTGCAGGCTCCTGTGAAAGACCCTGCCTCAACAAATAATGCAGAGTGATTAAGGAAGATACTCAAGGTCAACCTCTGACCTCCACACACATACACTTGCACGTATGTGCACTTGCAACCTACAAATAAGCAGATCCACCACACACCCATAAACATACACAGACCGTTTCTTTGTGTTCTTTTCCACGTTCCTCACTTTGCTTGACTTCTATTCAGTGAGCCCACAATTTTACACCCTCTGTCCCTGCCTATCCATGTGTACCCACCATGCTTTGTAAGAGGACACTGACTCTCCTGATCCTCAAGTCATAAGAATGGACTTGTTTAGTGGGTGAAATCTGGTGTGGTTTCTGTGTGTGCTGAGTTCGGCTTGTTCAGCCCTTCAGCAATGAATGGCCACCATGAGCAAGTGCCAGCTTGGTGGAAGGCCACCCTGCCCCACCGGCATACTCTTCTGCCTCCTATGCAGATACCGAGTGTTGGCAATCGGAGATGAGAAGGACCGTGTCAGGAAGGAGGATGAACTTAATAGGTAAGCTCCATTTCTCAGCTACAGCGTCAATGGGGAACCTAGGGCCAAATCCAGCCTGCCACCTGCTTTTGTGAATAACTTTTTAGAACACAAGCCATGTTCATTTGATGTGCTGTCTGTACTGTTTCCTTTTCTGTGCTGAGTGGTTTTACTAGAGCCCATGGGGTCTGGCCCTTTACAGAGGAAGTTGGCCACGGCCTAACCTCAGATGTCACCTGCCTGCTCTTAAGTGAGCTCAACCCAACAGAAAACACTGCGTTTTTGGTTTTTTTCCCATCCTGTAAAGAAATATTCATCTGGATTTTAGCACAGAATGATCTTTTTTTTCTCATTTAGAGTCAGGGAAAGAAAAAGCTTACTTTTACTAGCTGTTTTAGAAGCTGGTTACACACCATATTGTTCCATACCCTCTAAGGGAAGATACTTTTGTTTGTTGAGACAGTACCTTACTCTGTTTCTGCACTGGCCTGAAACCTGCTCTGTGGGCCAGCTTTCCCATCTCAGCCTCCTAGTTCTGGGATTATAGGCAGACATCTAGCTGGGAACAGATTGTTGTCGTTGTTGTTATGAGACTTGAACAATTAGTAAGTCTAGGAACTGCCTTTTACTTGGGTTTTGTGACTGCGTCAGCATTCACAGCACTTCTGTGGGATTGCAGTGTCTTAACTAAGTGTTTCTCGTGTGTGCACTTACCCTCTCAGGAGGTTGCTGTGGGCCAGCAGCCTCCTGCAGTCTCGGTACTTACTGTGTTTCAGTGTGGAGGACATCCACTTCCTGGTGCTACAGAACCTGATCCAGAGCACACTGTCCCTCTCTAACAGCCAGTCCAACTCTTGCCAGTCCTTCCAGGTGGGTGCTGGCCTCCTCAGCACAACAGGGCCCTTGGGGCCTTAGGGAGCCAGAGCTATGTGGATGCTTGCTCTGCCCTTCTCAGCTGTGGGTCTCGGGGACCTTGAGTGCCTTTCATTCTTGTGTATTTATTGCTGCTATAATCAAACCTCAGGCTTCTACATGCTGTACAAGCACTCTAGCATGCCAACTCCAAGCTGCTGAGGGTGGGGCCCCAGTAAGCCTGGGCATCCCTGCCTCTGGTTCTGACTCAGGCGCTGAGCCACTGTCTAGTCTTTTCCTGTTGCTGTGATGAAGTACTCTAATTCTAAGTATTCTAATAAGCAACTCAAGAGGGGTCAAGGAAGCAAGAGCTTGAGGCACGTTGCATCTACAGTCAGAAAACGGGAATGAGTGCTTGCTGAGTTTGCTGCTCAGGTACTTTTCTGCATGGATCACAGCCAGGGAATGGTGCCTCCCATAGTGGGCAGTCTCCCTACCTCAATTATTGTAATCAATATAATCCCTCATGGGCATACCTGGAGGTCTACCAGGTGATTCTAGATTCCATAAAGTTGATGACACTAGCCATCACAGTCCCCCTTTGTGCTAGTGAGTGTCTTGCTGGGCTGCAGACACCTCCTCCTAAGGCCTGTGCCATAGGGCTCCAGTGGAACTGCTGAAGAAAGATGTTTAGTTTTTGTTTTTGTTGTTTCTTACTATTTTTTAAGATTTACTCATTTTTGTTTTTGTGTATGGGTGTTTTACCAGCATGTCTATCTGTGAACCACATGGAGTGTGTTGCCCACAGAGGCCAAAAGAGTGAGTCTTGTCCCCTGGAATTGGATTTGCAGACAGTTATTAGCTGTCATGTGGGTGCTGGGAATTGAACCTGGGTCCTCTGGAAAAGCAGCCAATGCTCTTAACCTATGTCATCTCTCTGGCCTGTTTTTTTGAGATAGTCTCACTAGGTAGCCCTGGCTAGTCCAGAACTTGCTGTGTAGATAGGCCAGCCTTGAATTCACAAAGATCTGTCTCTCAAGTGCTAGGATTAAAAGAATGCACCACCATGCCTGGCAGGAAGATGCTTGTGATATCTTGCCTCAGAACACTACCTTGGCCCTGGACATTGAGCGGCAATGGACATGCCTCCGCAAATCCCTAAGTGTCATTAGATCTCTCCAGCTCTAAGTCACCTGGTACAGTTTCTTCCCACAAGGACACCTAGGACCCCATATCTGAGAGTGCCAGCAAACACTCACTTGTTTCCTGGCAGCACTTAACTCTCTTGGGCCTTCTGCATGGTTCCAAGTGAGAACCTGGTTATTGGTAACGCTGCTCCCTTGACCTCATGGGCATTCTGCAGCTGGAGAACATGAAGCCCTGTGTAAGCCTGAACTACAGTAGAGTATACAGTGAGGTAGAAGTCCCAAGATCTCAGCCATGGCCATACCAATTGTTCGTTGGGCTCATGCTTGTTTAAAAAGAAAGCCAAAGATATGTCTCATGCTCAGCAGGGAGCCCAGGCCTGTGAGCCCTCAGCATCCTGCTTGCTTCCTCAGCCCCAGAGAAGAAAGTAAACAGCCACTAGCTGCTCTTCCACTTCCGCTTCCATCTCTAGGGACATCTAGGCTCAGATGGAAAGTGTCTAAGAAAGACCACCTAACCACCCATCCCCCAGAGCAGGCAGGGTGCTTCTGTGGCTCTCAGGAGCTAGCACTGAGGACTTAAGGGCCATCAGTGACGAGCGAGGCTCATACAGTACCCCTTAGGTTCCCCTGCAGTCTAGGTTCTCAGAAGACAGAGGAATGGGCAGATACTGCAGGCATGCCAGACAGCTACAAGGATACTTTCCTATGGCAGCCTAGGCTCTCAGGATCCAAGTGGATGAACCCCGCTGTCTTGATCCAGCACACAACAGCAGGTGTCTGGAGGATGTACCCAGCAAGTTCTCAAGAGCAGAAATCGTAGACGGCCAAGCCCTCGTGCTGGCTGCAGCTTCTACTCCACTTCTGTAGGGAGGAAAGGTGAAAAACATTGCAGCCTCGTTCTCTCTGCCCCATACAGTCTCCCCCTGGGGTCGGACTGTGCACACCCAGACCTGTCAGACAGACTGCCTGGAAAAATCAGGGTTGTGTGACACTCAGGTGGTCTCTTCCAAGAGACTGCTCCTTGTGCCCCACACCCCAGTGACCACCTGGCCCCTCAGCAGTGAAGTTACTTTCCTCTCTTGGTTTCTCTCCTGCCTCACAGCAAGGCTTCGGAGTGTCACTGAACTGTCATGCTCTGTGCACTGTCACTAGGAAATCCCAGGGTCAGTACTATCCAAGAGCCTGAGAGCCTCTTGGAGACATTCAAGCTGGTCAGCTGAACCAGGGTTCCTGTGAGTGGCTCCTTGCAGTTTCTATGCTGCCATGGCTGGCTCCCCTTTGGCCGGGCACCTCACCCTGCCATGTGCTATTACAGATCTTTCGTCTCTACCGGGAGTTCCGGGAGCCTGTCCTAGTGCGGGCCTTCATGGAATGCCAAAAGAGGAGCCTGGTCAACCGGCGCCGAGTCAGCCATTCCCAGGGTCCCAAGAAGAATCGTGCTGTGCCCTTCGTGCCCATGTCCTACCAGCTCTCCCAGTCATACTACAAGTGAGTGTCCTCAGGGTCAGAGGGCTTGGTCCGGGAGGGCTCTCTTTCTGCCTGTCTCCTGTGAAGGAGTGCTGCCATGAAGCAAGGGGAGGAAAGTTAGTTTCCAGTTGTGTAAGCAATCCAGGTAGCAATGCACCTGCCTAATGGGCTAGCCTTATCTCTCCCTCATTCAGCTCAGGGCCTTTTTGCACTACCTGTGCCCTGCAGGGCTGGGCAGGGTGCCCTCAGAACCTCTCTGCACCACCAGCCTCTGATTGCAGGTTGGGGAAGCCCCTCATCCAGGCATGTCATGCCAGCCTCCAGTCAGCGGGGGCCACATTTGGACATTAGATGATTCCACCACTAGTCCTTTTGGCTTCTCCCCATTCCAGGCCCTTCCTTCTTCTGGGTCCTCACCCTGAGGAGCTTGGGCTCCTTTGCATCTGGGGAGGGTGAAGCAGCAGAAGGTATGGGTGTGGTCGGCAAGTAGGGTACACTTCTTGGGTCCCTGCTCTCTGGGCTTTTGTCAGAGAACTGGCCTCCACGTCTGCAGACAGTGAGATTGGACACGCATGTCCTATCAACTGTCACAAAAGGAGGTTCCTCCTCCTTGGGTTGCCAGCTGTTGGCATGAGGCATTGCCAGGCCTTTGGCATACAAGGTGAGTGGGGAAGAAATGCCCCCACAATACTGGTCTGCAGCACTTCCCATCACAGTGGGCATGAGTGCTTGGGGGGGCACAAGGGTGCAGGCCAGCTCAGGCTGTAACAGCAGCTCTTCAATAGCATCTCCTTCCTGCTTTGCCTACAGGCTTTTCACATGGCGATTTCCCACCACCATCTGCACCGAATCCTTCCAGTTCTACGACAGACTCCGGACCGCCAGCATACTAGACCAGCCTGATCATTTTTCCTTCAAGGACCTGGATAGCAGTGACCCTCCAAGTGACCTGGTGGCCTTTTCTTTGGATAGCCCTGGAGGATACTGTGTGACAGCTCTGGCCCTCTTCTCCCTGGGCCTCCTCTCTGTGGATGTCAGAATTCCAGAGCAGATTGTGGTGGTGGACAGCTCCATGGTGGAGAGTGAGGTCATGAAGAGGTCAGAGCCCAGAGCAGCATGTGCATGTGACTCTGGTCACAGTTTGGGGACACACAGATTCTTGACCCATTAGGAGTAGTCATTTCCTCTCGTTGTTGTAGTACTGACAGGGTTATCTGCTCAGTCATCTGGTCTGAGCGTATGGTCTATGTACATGTTCTCGTGGGAGTATGCACATGGTATATATACATGTTCTTGTGGGAGTGTGCGTATGTGAATGCAGGTGCAGAAGCCAGAAGTGGGTGCCTTTACCACTCTCCTCATTTTTTGAGACAGTCTCAAATTTCTCCTCAACTCAGCTAGACTGACTGTCCTGTGAGCTCTAGCGATCCACCTCCCCAGCACTCGGATTACAGACATGCTCCCACCCCAGCCTTTTGTGTGGGTGGTAGGGATCCAAGCTAGGGTCCCCATGCACTGACTGAGCCATCTTTCCAGCCCCCAGCAGATTTTTGTCATTAGCAAACATGACTTTTGCTGCTTTGTATCTGGTGGGTGTGCGGGACCTTTGCAGAGGGGACTGGTGTTCCGGGATCTTGCTGGGCCAGCATCTGTCAGATTTGTGACTAGGATCGGCAGGGCAGTGTCCAGTGAGTTGCCTGCTGGTACTTTCCCAAGGGGTTAGGGGAGTGCTGCAGAGAAGGAAATGTGAGCCCAGGTACTTTACTGTCGTGGAGCTGAGCTGGACCTTCATGGGGAGGTTTGGATGGTGACGTAGAAAAATTTATCTCAAGTAGAGACACATGGTGGTGGGGAGAGGGCACCTGGAGTGAGTGGTGTCTGTGACAGTAACTATTGCCACTCATTGAAGGCAAAGATGGCTGTTTAGCAGGTGGACTTGGTCTAAGTCAGCCACCTAGTTGTCTTCTCTTCTGCAGCTTGGGGAAAGATGGAGGCTTGGATGATGATGAGGAGGAGGAAGACTTGGATGAAGGTTCAGGGGCCAAGCGCCAGGGTGTGGAAGTAAAGGCCCATCAGGCCTCACACACCAAGTACCTGCTGATGAGGGGTTACTACACAATGCCAGGAGTGGTCAGTACGCGCAACCTGAACCCCAATGACAGCATCGTGGTCAATTCCTGCCAGGTGAAGTTCCGGCTGCGCAGCACCCCTACGCCCACCCAGCTTGGGCCCACTGGTGAGTGTCCTGCCACAGTTCAGCTACGGGGGAACCCTGAGGCCGCTGGCCAGGCACACAGTGCTGGAGACATGAAGAGCGGCATTGCTGTTGATAGAGGTCACCTCATCGGGCCTGTTCATGCTTTCTAGCTGATCTCCTTTGTGACACGTCCAGAACCTTGAGTCCCGTAGTTTATGATGACACTGTTGAATCTTGTCCTTTATCCCTTTGCTCTCCCTTTGCTGTGAAAGATGGGACATCAGCTCCATTGCCACCACCCACCTTCTTCATGGTGGAGGAGCTCTAGGGAGTGCTAGATAGCTTAAACTTTTGTCCAGGCTGCCATAGAATGGGAGTGGAAAGGCCCTGCCCTTGCAGCCAGCTGACCTCTGTATGGTCAAGGCAGATGGTGTTTGCTATCGCTGTCACTTCTTCTTCTTCTTTTTTTTTTTTTTAATTTATTTATTTATTTATTTATTTTGGTTTTTCAAGGCAGGGTTTCTCTGTGTAGCTTTGGAGCTTATCCTGGAACTCGCTCTGTAGACTAGGCTGGCCTCGAACTCACGAAGATCCGCCTGCCTCTGCCTCCCGAGTGCTGGAATTAAAGACCCAGCTGTCACTGTCACTTTTTATCCACTGTCAGAACTCTGTTTTTCTGAAGTTTGAAGCAGGCAAAAATACAGTGCCAACCTATAGGTTGTTGTCTTGGCGAAAGAAGCTCTCCTGGATAGAGTGAAAACCTGACTACATGGACATGGCCCAGGCGTCACTCAGGGTTATGGGGTGGGGAAAGCATGAACTTTAGGAAGGGGTAGCTCAGTACAGCTGCAGTGGGGCTGCAGTCCGGCCCGTAGTCACGCACCAAGAGTCTGACTTCTAGGGCCCAGTATGTCCCCAGAAAATGAGCCGTGACTCCTTGGGGAGCAGTGAACTGGTGCTGGAGCAGATCTTGCCTCAGTGTCCCACATGTGTTGGTCCCACGAAGGGGTTGCTGGGGTTTTTGCTGATTTTGCTTTCCTCGTGGTCTCAGGGTTCACAGGCACACCTCTGGAAGAGCTCCAGGCGGGGCCATCCTGCCTCCCTGATTCCTTCACCAGCCTAGTGGATCCCCAGCTGCATACCCGCTGCCCAGAAGAGTTCGCCCACCAGATGGCACAGTCCGGCTACAGCCCTGAGGATGTGGCTGCTTCCCTGGAGATCCTGCAAACTGTGGCAGCTGCTGACTGCTTCGGGGTTGACAGGGAGAAGCTAAGCAGACAGTTCCCTGCCTTGGAGAAGATAGTGGGCCAGCGTACCAGGACGTTCTCAGACTATGTCCAGGTGGGCTGAGCTCAGGGCCGACAGTTGTAGAGCAGAAGCGCATGCCTGTGGTGGTGGGGTTTCCCTTTCACTGAAAAGTCAGGACATAGTCCTAACTCCATCACAGGGCCTGGCTGAGCCCTGTAGCAGCTAGCCCTACTGGGGATAGGCCACATCCCCCTTGACTCTTCTGTTTCCCCAACTCACAGGCATCCCATATCCCCTGGACTGCCCATCACTTGTTTGGTCCTTTGGACCTAAAGAATGTCATTCTAGTCTCTGTAAGCAGCTTCTGGGAATAGAATGCAGACAGTGGTCTGATGTGGAGTCTGCCATCTGGGATCTTTGTGTAGGACATGGAGCTGACTGGGACTATAGCCTCCAAGGACTACTCCAGGAAACCCAGCCATAGTGGAAGCTGGCATGTGTCTCTGAGGAGCTCTTGGCACAGGGGATACTGTTTGCATGGTTTAAAGTGTTCTTACCCTTATTTATTGTAACTTTGGGAACTGAGACACCTCAGAAATTCTCAGGCTGTGGAGAAAGAGCCTGCTGACCACGAGAGGGTTGCAAGCCAGGCACTTTCTGCTGACCTCACCTCCCTGGCAGAGCTACATACAAGGTGCAAGGCCTGGGCTTGAGGGTTTATAGGAAAAAGGAGTGATGGTGATTCCTGGGACACTTCCTGCACAGAAGCGGACAGTGGGGGCAGATGTGACCTAAGCATAAGCAGAGTCTTGTCATTGTATTGAAACAGTGGCCACCTTTGTAGAGCTGGACTGTCAAGACCCACAGGAGGACACATGAGGCAGGAGAGTCAGAGTCCTATCCATTGGCAGTAGTTCTGTGATTTCGGGCAGCAGGCTATGTCATGAGAAATGCAGTAGGTACAGAGAGAGCCCACAAAGGCCCATGCAGCTTGTAGCTCTAGGGCAGGATCAGGCTTGTCCCTTTGGACCTGGGCTTGCTGCTTGCTGAGAATACTTGACACTCACTGCCATCCACACATCACCTACCTAGTGAAAACCATGCCTTCTTCCCAGGCAGACCCTGTGTCTCTTTTTCTAGGACCTCTTGGAGCAGCAACAAGTGATGGAAGTTGGAGGCAACACTGTGCGTCTGGTGGCCATGGCCTCTGCCCATCCCTGGCTCCTGCATTCAATGCGTCTGAGAGACACAGAAGTAGACACCAAGGCCTCAGGGGATGACTCCCAAGCCAGACTCCCTGAGGGATCTACAGGCGAAGACCACACCTCTGAGGGGACAGCAGTGCCTCCAGACAGCTCCCATAGCACCAAAAAGCGTGCCCACTGCTCTGTGCAGAGCCATGAGACTGATGCTGAGGAGGCCATAAGGCTCCCTGCCAAAAGACCCACACTCCAGGATGTCCGAGTGGCGGCCAGCCCCAGGCCTGGGGCAGAAGAGCAGATAGAGGCCCAGGCCTTGGCTCTGCTTGCACCTCCTGATGATGCAGGTGCAGAGATCCCCAGGCAGGAGAACCAAGAGAGTGTTGGTGGTTCCGGCCTGGAGCAGATGGGCTGTGAGTTCCAGCTTCCAGAAGGCTCTGAAGATCCCCGAGGTACTGACTTCAACACCTCTCCCTATTTTCTGTCCCTCACTTGACTGCTCTGGCCCTGTCTCTAACTGGGAACCTGCCCTGCCCTCAGTGGGTGTGCCTACAGGACCGTGCCTGGAGAGCCTGGGTGTGGGAGCACCAGGTTTGCTGTGGTGACTGTGGGGAGGTTCTCTAGACGGTACATTTATTCTTAGAAGCATCTGAGCCTTGGCCAGTGGCAGGGGATTTCCCTTTGAGATCTGCTGCTTTTCCCATGAGCTCTTGTTGTTGCCTGAGAGCATTACACACTCTACCCTGTGGTCAAGGCTCTTGGCTGGGAAATGAGGTACTTACTGACTTCACTGTACCAGGGTCCCCTTGGGCCAGGATCAGCTCTGCACTTGCCATGTACTGGTGTGGTGTACTGGCCTCAGCCACTAGAGTACCATACTCTGGGTAGAAGGCTATCTTTCTGGTCGCTGCTTATCCACTTTGGTACCTATTGAATGGGGGACAACGGACATGACCTCCCACTTTGCCTTCTAAGAGTCTGCCACATTTTCCTCTCTTCCAGGACTTGCAGAGAGCAGCATGGCCCAAGCAGCATGGGAGAGGTAATGGGAGGCTTTGGCAGGGAGGGGCAGAGCGTGGAGAAAGTGTGACCTCAGCTTCCAGGCTAGTGACCTAGTGTCAGTCACTGGATGAGGCTCCTTCATAGGGTGCAAGCCTGGGTAGTTTGCCTTGAACAGAGGTTCCCAGCCAAGGACTTTCATCGGTCCTCTCTTGGGCCTCCTCCCACGACCCCCTGAACCCTCACACCCATCTTAGATGAGGAAAGGGCCTTCACAGCCAGCCTGTGACCACATTAACCAGAACTCAGAGCTGCCTGCCCAGGGCAGCCGCTCAATCCTGTAGCTGAGAGATGGCATATCAGAAGGGCTGCACTTTTCTGCCTTGAAGAGGCACCTTCAGTGGCCCTCCCTGGTCAGGGCCCACAGAGACCCTCCAGAAGTTTCTCCCTCCATGTGTATGTGGCCTCAGCCCACCAAGGCTTTGTACCCTGGATCTGCCCCCAGGGCACAGATGGACCCTCCAGGGTTCAGCCATGGCTACCAGAGCTACCAAGACCTGCCCCATACAGCCCATCAACCCTGGGTTAGTGTCAGCTTTGCGCCAGAGGCAGAGCTGCTGTGTGGGGAGATCTGTGAGTGAGCCAGCAGGGAGGAGCCCCTGGTCTAGGCTACAGTTGCACTCAGCCAGAGATTGCCCTGCCAGGGAGCAAATAGAGGCTGGAGAGCCGTGGGCAGATAGTGGCCAAGTCCTGGGCCTCCCTGAGCCAGAGTAGCCTGTCTGTGACGGTCATGTCCCCTCAGTCTCTGACATCAACTGTCTGTCTCACAGTGGTTGTGAAAGAGTGTGCTTCATTGGTCGCCCCTGGCGTGGTGTGGACGGGCGCCTGAATATGCCCGTGTGCAAAGGAATGATGGAAGCCGTGCTGTACCACATCATGTCCAGGCCTGGTGTTCCTGAGAGCTGCCTGCTGCAGTACTACCAGGGGGTCCTCCAGCCTGTCGCCGTGCTTGAGCTGCTCCGGGTAGGGCCCAGGGCATCTGAGCCCAGCTATGGTGTGGGGCACATAGGGTGGGTCAGGTCCATGGAAGGCTACACCCCAGGTACCACCACCTCAGCTTACCTTCAGTGCCTTCTTCCATCGGCAGAGGGGTCTGCTACTGTCGCTGAGGCCCTGCCTGGCTCTGGACCCCTTCTCCCTTGGCTTGCTGCGGCCCACCCCTGCAGCAGGCTCCCGTCCCTTGGGAACACTTGCCCTTGCTCTGTCTTATCCCCTGCTGTTGTCCTCCAGACTCACTTGGGGTCACATGCGCACAGATCCTCAGGAACCCGAGGTAAATAAATGGGATGGTATAGAAGACTGAGGACCATGTGACCACTACTTTCCACAACCAGCTGCTTCCCAGCCTGGGCTGGTGGCTGCCCTGAGCTCCCATTCCCATGGTGCCCTGGGCCCCAGCTTCCTAGCACACAAGGAACTGGACACCTAGTGTGACATTCCCTGAACTTCCTAGCAGTCATTCCAGGCAGAGTTTCGTGTGGGGCCAACCAGGTGGTGGGAAGCCCTTGGTGGCTGAAGAGTACCTGTCTGTCCTCCAGAGGTCCTTGTCACTGAGACCCATACCTGCCATCCTTCCTCCTGCCCATCTTGACCTAAACCTTCCTGCTAAGTCCTGCCTCCCCTCAAAGCCATGTTTGGCCATCTTCTGCCTGGGGACAGCTATGTGGATTTGATAAACGTAACAAGGCCAGGTCCCCAGGCAAGCGGGACAGCACCTGTGTAACCCCACATGTTGTGTCCACAGGGCCTAGAGTCTCTCGGCTGTATCCAGAAGCGCCTGCTGAGGAAGCCAGCGGTCGTCTCACTCTTCTCCAAGCCTGTGGTGGAGGGCCAGGGCCAGGCCAGTGAGGCTGAGGCACTCTCCTGCCCCGAGAGCACTGTCACCTTCTATGAGCCTACGCTGGACTGTACCATCCGCCTGGGCCGTGTCTTCCCCCACGATGTCAACTGGAATAAGTGGATCCACTTATAGATGCTGCCCGGGCCAGTGGAGGAGCCTCTGCCCATGCTTTGTAGCTCATCCTGGACTACCCCGGGAGCCCTATCCCTCACAATGATGTTACTACATCTCTGGTGGGTCTAGCCCACTTGTAGCAGCTGCCAGGTGACTTCAGTCCCCTCCACTCTGTGGCTCTTGCTTCCAAGGTGCCCAGCCTTCCTGCAGGCCCAAGTCCTGCTCTGAACTCAGGCTCCAACATCAGCAGTATCTGCAAGGATGGATATTGTTTGGGCAGCAGAGCTGATGGCCAAGCCCTCGGTCACCTGGCACCCATGACACCATTCAGACTCAGAGAGGAAGGGCCTTGTGGAGACACGCCACAGGGATACCTAGCAGAGTCTGCTCCTCTCTAGGTAGGACATCCCAACTTGGGCCGAACCAAGCCTAGGCCTCTGACTCTCATGGGGACCCCTCCTGCCAGAAGCAAGGCCTATAGGTTTTGCTTTTGTTTGTTTTGTTCTTGTTTTATTTTGCTCTTTTCTCATTAGATACAAGCCCCTGGCATGTATTTATTTATTTTTTAATTAAAGTGAGATCAAATGCATTAGTTTTATGTGTTTGCCTAATGATGGTTGGTCCCCAAGGGATTCCCCTACTTTCCAGCTGTGACCCAGCCAAGTATGGGTGCCCAAGTTGGTGGCTCCTGGAGAGGGTGGTAATCATTGGCCCTGGGAAGGGGCAGCATTGCATCCTTTAGCAGCTCCTAGCCCTGCCTGGGAGGATCTGGTCCCTTCAGGTTCTCTAGCAAGACATTTAACTTGTTCTTGGCAGTGGTTAAAAACCTTGAGTTTTCACCTTATGGGAGAAAGGAAATTTAGATTTTCATATTTTTTTTTTTTTTAAAAAATGCAAGCAAGTCTTTGCAGCAAGACTTGCCCTCATGACCATCAGGAGAGCCACAGACCACTCGCCACAGCTGGCCTGAACCTCCTCAGTCCTGGGCCCCTCCCTGTCCACCTTTGCTGCCTACTTAAAGGGCAGGGCACTTGGTGGCCTCACCCAGCTTGGAGCCTGTCTCATCCTCCATGTCACTGCCCTGATCACTGTAAGCCACACCCCTGTGAAAAGAGGTGAGGATGGGCCCAAGACAGGGAGCCCAGCACAGATACACAACAGTGTAAAACTGACCTGGGTAACATTCTGGAAAACTGGGGGCAGTGAAGGCGCTGGGCTCAGGAGCAGACCCTGCCTGTTACACTGCACATGAGCTGGAAGCCAGCAGCCAGGTTCTGCCGTACATCCAGGTCTCGGCTGAGATGGGAGGCCTGGGAGCTGAAGGGCACCAAGCATGGACTCAGCTGGGCAGTACCCGTCTTCCCCAAGACCTCCTACATGGACCATTTGGAAAGCATGTCTAGGGAGGGGACGTGGGGTTTGAGGGTACACTCAAGCAGATTCAAGGCTTATCTGAACACTTGTTCCCAGAGCCCCTCACTTCTTGGTTGTAGCCACCAGTTCATGTCCTTTCATCTGTCATCCATTTATGCATCTGTCTGCCCACCCAATCTTATCCATCCATCTGCCTGTCCGTCCACCCTCAGACTGTCCACCCAAACAGCTAGGTAGCAGCAGCCTTTCCAAATGCTGCACAAAGATCTCCAGAAACCACAGTAGGCTGCTGAGTCCCAGGGGAAGACAGGAGGAAGGAGGCCTTCAGCTAGAAACCAGAGAACTGCTGGGCTGCTGAGAAGTTCCGATTTCGAATAGAAGGAAGGGTAAGCCACCAGTAACAAAGACTCCAGGAAGAGGCCATACAGGGCCGCTGTGCATCCCATCCCTAGAGCAATGCTGGCCGGCCTCACCTGGCCTTGTCACTTCTCACCAAGGACTGGGCCACCTGGCCTGCCACACTGCGCAGAACAGCACGTCCTCAGCTGTGGGCAGCTCCCTGCCCACCTACAGTCTGGCCCTCTTTAGTCTGTCTTTTATTTCTTCAGGTGAATGACACGCGAGCGGTTCCTTAGGACATAGAACCCGCACACACGGCTCAGGCCTCTACCTGCCTCTCCAGGACACTCGGAGGCCTTTTGCATTTATACCCATGTGGGCACACCCTGGGAGACACAGGCCTTCTTCGCGCCATTTGATGTCAAAGATGCCATTATGCAGCTCGCGTTCCTTCCGTAACATCCCCGGGACCCCCAGAGCCGCTCAGACACCAGGGCAGCCTCCAGCACTGAAGCCTGAGTTTACACTTGCCTTCCCTGAGCAAGCTCACAGGGCTTCCCAGCCCCCACCCTCGCCCCTACCCCCAAAGCACGTTTCATGCAGGGTCTTCATCCTCCAGCCTGTTTAGGGGGCTCAGCCCCTTCCCTCTCCAAGTCCCACTCAGGTTATAGTCACTCTATTGCTGTCAGAATCCTCTGCAGTTCAGCTGGCTCTCCCTAGGACTAGAGCAGCCTGTATGGGACCTTTGGTGAGGTACCTCTTACCTTCTCATCTCCCTGGCTCTCCTTCCTTCCCCTGACCTCTGACTGCACTAGTTTTCCAGCTGTGTGAATGTGTGTGTGCGCGCGCCCATATCTCTCACCATCCCTCAGTGCCCAAAGTAGTCCCATTCACTCGAGGGCTGGAGTTCAGGCCTTGCTGAATTAAACTGCAGCTTTGTTTTCGGGCCTCAACACCCACAACTCTGACCAGCGTCCCTTGTTCTCTCTGGATGGCTGAGAGCTGGAAAGCTGTCAATGACTCCTGCTCAGCAGCAGGGGGCAGCAGCAACCTGTGAAACCTCCCTGGGCCTGCATGACTTCCTGTAAAAATGGTGTTACTGAGAGCAGCACACACCTGCATACACATCAGACACCATTCTGGACACTCCAGAGAATTCGTGTCACATGACTGTGTGCCTGTTTCATGTATGAGGAAACTGAGGGCCCACAAGGTTAAAACAACTTCTACAAAGTTGGAAGCTAGTGGTAGGGCAGGTGTGATGGTTTTCCCGTCAGGCTGCCTGCCTCAGAGCTCCCTCCACAGCACGTGTGGAAGAGGGATGGCCAGTCAGCACCATGCTCACTGAAGAGCACAAGACGAAAGTTCCTACCTAGGGCTGTCAAGTTGGGAAAGAAAAACTTCCAAATTATTGGGGACAGGACCTCAGGTTGTCACATGGTTGGGGTTACAGAGATGAGTAGTTCTGGCCTCCACAAACTTCCTGGGAACTCTGCCCCCTTTCATGTCTTCTGCAGGTCCTGTGAGGGCAGTTTCTCCCCTCTGCCATCCCTCCGTTCATTCCCTTCCCATACTGAGCATCTGTTCAGAACCCTGCCCCATCTGGGCTCTGACACACAGCAACTTCAGTCCTGGCCTCACGGATAGGGACAGGCAGGCAGCAAAGTCCAAGGTGGGTTTTGTTAACATGTTTGTTGAGGAACAAAGCCAGGCAGGTGTGTGCTGCAGCTGGGAATAAAGGCCCCCACCACAGTTAGTTGTCACATGGAGGTGACGCGCAAACTGGACCGTGTCCTTTATACCTTTGCGCACGTGGATGGCTCTAGACAGCAGGGCTCCTCTCCAGTTAGTCATCAGTCTATGCACCCACAGGAAAAGCTGCAGCCACAAGGAGGTAAGGCTCATCACCGGCTGCCCCTTCATTCTCTGGGAGTCCTCCACCTACTTCCTGGGGTGTGTCAGGCTGGATGGGCCGCAGTGGGCTGTGCTGCCCGGTAAGTGGCAGCCACATCCAGGTAGCACAGCCCCCCACACAAGGATCTTTCCATCCACTGGAGAGGCCAAGAGGGACACAGCTCGCAGGGGGCTCAGTGGACTTGGAGAGTCCTTCCCTGGGGCTTCTGTTCTCAGGGGGAGAGGTGGGTTTTCTTTCCCTTTGTCTCCTTCCTGCATGAGACCCTGGAGACCCACGTCACAGTGGGAATGCACTGGAGACATTGGGAGAGGTTGCTGGGATCCTGGCAGAGGCAATGTGACTTTCAAGACGATCTGCAGGGCAGAGGAGGAGTGCCACCTGCTGTCAGAGGCCAGCGCAGTGGGAGGCCATCAGCAGCTCTAAGCAACCCTGCCTGGCCCCTGGTCCTTTTCATCCCCCTTCCTCAGGGCTTGAATGCCACACAAGCACTGTGCCTGTGAACCATGCCCCCAGCCCCCTCCTCTCCTCTCCCAGAGGTCCTTAGGATGGGAGTTGTCTTTTCATTGTGAGTTGTTAGGATGCTAGAGCGCTTCCTGCCACAAGCAACAGGAACCCACCTCAAACCAGCTTACACACACAAATGGGAGATGTGTCAACTGGTCCATTGGATCAGGACAAGGTGGGGTGTGCTGTGTAACAGTCACACCTCCGCAGCATCAAATGACAAGAGTTCATTTGGGGCTCACATTTCATACTGTCACAGGTACAGGAAACTCAGTCCTGTCCTCAGGCAGAGAGCATCACAGATGGCCAGCTCAATCACCACCAATGCCCATGGCACCGGAAGATGACTAGGAGGCACTGTGGCTCCCAGATAAGTGCTCCATCAGAAAGGATGACTTCTGTTTTTGCTTGCATCTTCTCTGACCCCATGAGGCTGGGATGTTGACATGCCTAGAAGGCCAAACACTGGAACCTGTGAAGCGCACAATGACTACTAACTACACTCATGTGCCTCAGTCAGGCATGGCTCGATCCAGAAGCTCCCAGGTTCTACCTCTCAGCGCCTCAGGCCAGCTGTTCTCTCCTGTTGCCTCCCCCATCCCCGACCCGGCAGCTCCAGGCTTGGCTCTTCCTGGTAGCTCTGTGTTCCCAGAGGAAAGGATGAAATAGCGGGCCTGAGGGCTCAGAAGCTGGGGCAGGAGGATCAAGACTTCAAGACTAGCCCAGGCAACGTAGACCCTGACTCAAAATAGGAAAAGTAGAAGGGTGACGAGGAATGCTAGCTTAGTCATAGAAGACCCGCCTATAGCGTCTGTGAGATCCTGGGTTCTAGCCCCAGCACTGCTACAGAGAAAAGCATGAAGCAGCTCAGGTCACATGTCTGCCTTGACTACACAGCGGCCTGGGTTGGGGGGCGGGGGAAGGGAGTCTAGAGGGAGGAGTCTAGTGCCCTGTCTCCAGAGCTAGCGAAGTGGCAGACCCCCATGGGTATTTGCTAAGAGGTTTGCCTCTTTGATTTCTTCAGTAAAAGATCTCAGACAGGCCCGGCTCATCCTGCCCAAGGGATAGCCCCATCCCCTCAAAGCCAAGATGGGCAAAGCCTGGACATCAATGACTGTGCACTCTTGCGGAGTGTGATGTGAAGCCCCCATCCTTCCAGAGAACCTCACTAGCAGCTCTGGTCTTAGGTGAGGCTTCCTAAGGCCTCATGCTGTGCCCTTGGTGCCCACCAGCAGCTGACCAGCTCCTTCCAGCCAGAAGACATCCCTCACCAACCGTGTCTAGAGTCATCTAGTTCATAGCCTGAGAATCTGGAAATAAGAGAGCTACAATCCAGGCTTTATTAAAACTTTATTAAGCACCTGTTGTGTGTAGGGCGGGGATAAAACTGGGAGCAGACCGAGCAGCTAGCTTCATAGCTGTATCTGTCCACCTGCTCTTGTGCAGTGTGTCTGTCTCTCCATCCGGCTGTCGTTCCTTCACACCTTTGAGCATCTTCCTGTTGACCCACTACTAACTAACTCCTCCTAAGCGGTCCAGCTCTTGCCTCCAACTTTGCATCCATGTTTCTTCACAAGGTGTCCCTTCAAAAATGGAGCCCTGAATGTTCTTCCTGTCCACACCCCAGTGAGGGGCTCTCCCTTCTGGGGGGCGAAAAGGCTCCCTGGAGAGCTGCCAAGAGCACCTGCAGTCTGTGGCTCCCAGAGGATGTGAAAACCACAGCACACTTTGGTCTAAGTGTCTGGGGGCGGGGGTGCAGCAGGGTGGGTCTGTGAGCACGTGCAGGAAAGGAACTGTGGTTTTTGCTGCTCTGAAAGCCTCATGCATGCCTTGGTCCTAGGTGCAGTCTCGCTGTTGAAACTGCCAGTGTTCCAGAACTTTCCAGTCCTGAGTCAGATACTGAGGACACTCATGCATTCCCTGGGTGATTCCACCAGCTACCCTGCTTTACACATGAGTCTGAGGGAGCTTTCGACTGACTGCTTTCCAGTCCAGCTCTGCAGACTGGACAGGTAGACAGCCTTTCTCCCTGGACCATTGAGGGGAGATGCTACATCCTGGAATCCCAACCAGGATGGAGGCTTCCCACAGTGTCCAGAGCAGATCAGGCTCTCCACTGTCTCAACCCTATCTTGTTTGGCAAATACCACACCGGAAGACCAGACCGTTCAAGAAGAACAGGACAAAGGGTAAGGGAGGGAAGAGGAGGGAGCAGAAAGGAGGGAGGGAAACGACAACTTTGGCACTGTCTAGCTCCTATGCTACCCTGCTGTCCGGGGAGAACTGTTCCGATACCACCCAGCACTTCTTAGCTTCCCTCACGCAGCATGCTCACAGGAATCACTGGATGCTAGGGGACCTTTCCTAAGTCCCCAGGATAAACATGGCACCAAGGACAGGCAGGGGAAGAGCAGGTACTGGCTACAGAGTGCCCAGAAGCTACTTTTTCTTTTCTTTCTTTCTCTTTCTTTCTTTCTTTCTTTCTTTCTTTCTTTCTTTCTTTCTTTCTTTTTCTTTCTTTCTTTCTTTCTTTCTTTCTTTTCTTCCTTCCTTCCTTCCTTCTTTCCTTCCTTCCTTCCTTCTTTCTTTTTTTAATGTGCATTAGTGTTTTGCCATGGGTTTTGGATCGCCTGGAACTGGAGTTACAGACAGTTGTAAGCTGCCATGTGGGTGCTGGAAATTGAACCTGGGTCCTCTGGAAGAGCAGTCAATGACCACTGAGCCATCTCTCCAGCCCCTAGAAGCTGCTTCTTGTTGGCTCATTTGTGTTCCCGGCACTCTGTGGGTGTCATATAGAGGGTTCTGTGGGAAATATGCTCTGTACCCTCTCCCCATGCCTGATACTTAATATTTTCTGAGTACTTATAGGAGTTTTCTTTTTAATAAGAAGCCAGGAAAAAACAAACAAAACACAAACAAACAAAAAACCTTGGTTGGTGGTACTGCTTCTGAGAGACCAGGCTGTGTATGTCACAGCCCGGAATCCCATTTAGTGCCCTTGAAGGACTCTCCACAGGTACCCAGACTGGAGGTGTAGGCTGACTTTTTCCATTCTCCCACCTCGGGGCATGCACCTGGTCCTAGAAGCCACAAATCAAGAAGCTGAAAGGGACTGTAAACTACACAGGGCTGAGCCAGGGCAGCCAAACCATTCCTAACGTCCAGAAAAGCCAAGTCAGCAGAGTTCAGAAGTGGCCTCTCCAGGCTGCATGGCCTGGAGCCACCCAAACTGGGATTCATAGCTACATCCCTAGGTTCCCCCCAAGCCTTCCCACTCCGATGGGCTCTAGAGGATCATTCCATCCCCTGCCCAGGAGAGAAGACAGTGGCACCTGCTAGGGTTGGGTTTGGTGACAGTGCCCTGGGGCAGCAATCTGGACCGGTCTCTTGTCACTAACCGTGGGGAGTCTGCAGGGGAGGAGTCAGGGGCTCATGTCTAAGAGACACCTACACTCGTGCATGCACACAGTGAGCTCAGACAGACACACAGGTATGACAGTGCACACAAGGCATGCACTCCTCACATATGGATGTGGTAACACACACCCAAGCCACACAAGTACACACACATACCTACATATTCACACTGTAAATGTCAGGCTCAAAGGCCCTCCCAGAGACAACAAGCTTCTGGCCTCTTCTCATCACAGCTGACCCTCGTATGCTAGCTGGCCTGGGCCTCACTGTCCACAGGCGGAGGGGTCCTGACCACCCACTGGCGGAGATAGCTGCGAGGGGGCCCTTCATCGCTCTCCACGGGGCTGCCACAGTCTGAGCCCGCAAAGCCGCTGTCGAAAGTGTCCATGTCCAAGCCAGGAGGGGAGCCTGCTTCACTCTCAGAGCCCCCTCCTTGAGACCCAGTTCTCCAGGGTGGACCTGCTCTCCAGTCCCTTTCCTCAGCAAGGGGCAGCCTCAATCTGTCCAGGAGACTGCCTGGGGAACCTCCCAGCCTGAGGCCACCACCTGAGACACAGCCACAGGGCAGAAAAGTGGTGTTTGAGACCAAGAGCAGATCCTCTGCATTAGGGCCAGCATCCAGGTTCAGGGCTGGGTAGCCGTCATTCCCACAGCTACAAGGCCAGGCACATGGACACTCTGCATCCCCCACAATCACTGTGTCAATGGACACTAAACCGTACGGCCGGTCTCTCTCCTCACTGTAGGCTGAGTGCCCTGGGCCAGCTACCAAGGGCACTGTGCACCAGGGGCCAGGCTCGGCCACTCCATCACACTCCAGCTGTTCTTCCAGACCTGGTGGCCCCAGGAACTTCTTTCCCTTGGCTGGGTATGATGATGAATGTCCATCATGCACTTGTAGGACCGAGTTTGCTGTGGGATTCTGTGGTGCCAGCTCCAGGCTAGAGGCCGTGAAAGGGGTATCCACCCATTTCTAGGAGAAAGAAACATAGTCATTGGCTGAAGTAGATGCTTGGGTGTGAACAGACAGAGCCAAAGACACATGGACACTGAGACACAGAGACGAGCCAAAGACAGGGAGAGCAGAGGAACAAGACACTAGCAGAGAGAGACAGGACCGTAATGAACCCCCGTCCAGGGAGCCCCAATCCTGTCCTCTTTCAGGGCCTGTGTCCCCTCCTGCAGTAAGGACAGACTGCCTTCAGTGTCGTATTCACTCTAGTAACCAGTGCCCCAGCCTAGGATCGGCTGGGTGCTGGCACCAGGTTCCTGTGTCCTGAGGTCTAAGTGACCCAGCCCATACCCTGTCTCCTGACACTTCCTGAAGTCTTTAGTTCTGCTGTGTGTCCACACTAGATCGAGAAGTGAGCCCTGCTCACAGCTGTGTCCTCAGTACCTGACACACAGTAGATTTACCCCAAATGTTTATGGATGGAGTGAATCAGTAACAAGCCATGTGGAAAGGCCTTTAGGGGATCTGGACTGAAGCAGTGGCCCTGAAGCCTTGAGAACCCTCTTGCCCCTTGCCTGCCAGGACACTGATGTCAATAGGAGAGCCTCCATTGAGCTGACTGAGATCACCCTGTAGAGCAAGATTCCAGTTCTGAGAAGGTCCCCTGAAAAAAACATCTCAGAACCACAACGGTCCGCTATCCCTGACCTGGAGTCACTTCTTAGTAGCTGTGTGGCCTTGACCTAGATCCTTGCCCTCCCTGTGTCTCATTTCCCCCAGCTACGGAACGGCCCCACCCACCGCAGTGTCTTGAGGATTGAGTGAGGTAATGCTTGTTTGCTGACAGTGCGTGGCACACAAGATTAACAGCAACATCAACATGGCACAGCAGGCCGAGGTGCCGAGTTTCAGGGATAAGGCAGGGCTGTGGGCACACCCTTGCCCTGCTCTGAAAGGCCTGGGTCTCCTCTTGGACCCAGGGCTGCTGGAACCCCACTTCAGGAGCTACTGTTAAAGGGCAGCCACAGGCCAGGTGCACAGCAGGTGTCCCTTGGGTGCCCTGCTGCTCTGACCTCCAGGTGCTGCTGCAGGTGGCTGTTCCCTATCCTGACATCATATCCTCCCTCTGATGCCTCCCGCCCTGCTGGGTTTGCACAGCAGTGCTGGGCAGATACTCTGAAATGACAGTAGTGGCAGCAGTACTTGGCAGGGAGAGGGATGCACTGTGAGGTAGGACAGGTCCTTCCCAGGTAGGATTTGCTCCCCGCCATAGATCAAGGCCACCACAGGAAACCCCAGCCACCCAGCTCATGCACCCAGGGTCACCCAGTTTTCCACTTTCATGCTAATTCTAAGCTGGAAATACATCACAATATATAAGTCAAAGACCAGCTCTGCACCTTGCAGAATAGGGAAACTGAGGACTGGCTCCAGGTCAGGTTGGGCCTGAATACTCTGGGCTCACAGAGTGGTCTTGGGGTCAGGGTGAGAGTGGGTGGGGCTCCCCCAAAGGGGCCAACAATCCAGAGGGTGCAGCCAAGGTGTCTCACCTTGAAGTTCCCGCTGTGTTCCCTGTACAGGGGCTGGAAGAAACTCTCAGGGCTGGGCACTGGTGCCCATACCTTCTTCCACAGTCTGCAAAGAAAGGGGTGTGTAAAGCCCTGTGGCAGCAAGTAGGAGGTCTGGCCTCTCTCTTGCAGAAGCAACAGCTTCTATTGCCAGGCACCTTCCTACCCACCCATCAGTAAAACGGAAGCAGCAGTTACCCTACCCCCAAGCTTCCTGCAGATGCTCAAGTTCCTGTCTCTGCCATCTATTGTGGGCTAGACACACACTGCCCTCTGGGACCTTGACTTCCTCATCTACCATGGTGGGGGCCGGGAGGAGCCCATGCTGCCCCCGTCAGCTGTGACTGGCACCCTGGTCTCTCCCTTCCAGATTCTCAGTCTCTGTCTCTGAGCATCTCATTGAAGGGGAACAAAACGAGCGTGTGCAGAGCCCCACTCTGTCACTTATAGAGCAGCCAGCTGCAGCACCTGTGGTACCGAGGTGGTACCTTCTGGTTTGAATCAGCGGCCTCCTTTCTCTCCATGCCACGCAGAGCAGAAGCCCCGTATGTAAAGCAGATCCCAGACCACCCTAAGCTGAAATGAAGGGATGGGGAGGGGTAAGCGATCACCCCTCGGGCCTCAAAGTTCACTCTCTGGACAACGTCATAGTCAAGGTCCCCTCAAAGAACACAGTTTCTACCCGACCCTTGCTGCTTCACAGTTGTGAGACTCTGGGCAAGTAGCTTGACTACTTTGGGCTTTGGTTTTTTCTGTGTGAAGAGTGGGGTGTCTGCAGTGTGCCCAGCTCACATGCAGCTATTGAGCTGGGGCAGGAGCTCTACAGTGTCTAGCACATGGAGCATGCACGCTGTTCATTCACATCACTGCTCTCACCAGGTCTCCAGCCCAGACAGACTAGGTCTTGGTTGGAGGGGCTATGGCCCAGGCTGACCCCTTCTCTGCCTCCCTGAGCCCCTGGCCTCACCTCCAAGGCAGGTGAATCTTCAGACCCATGAAGATCAGGACAGGGGTCAAGCCGATCATGAGGAGCAGCATCAGGTGAGGGTCCAAGCCTGCTTTGGGCTCTGCATAGAGAGCAAACCGTGGGTCCAACAGAAAAGTCTCCCAGAAGTATGTGGGTGGGTGTGCTGGGGATGGTGGCGTGGGGTGGAGGGCTGGGAGGAAGTTGGGACTGATCCTTCCCTTTGGGGTTTGTGGAATGACCCCTCCCCCCAAAGGCTCTTGGGTCAGAGGTATGGTCCCAGCCTGGGATGCTACTGGAAGGAGGTAGGACCTTTGGAACTCAGAGCCTAGTGGGAGGAGGTTGGGTCATTATAGACACACTAAAGGAATATTGGGATCCCAGCCCTTCCTCTGTCTTTGCTTCCTGACTACCATGAGGTAAACAGTGTCATACACTTCCCCCAATGCAACAGGGCCTTGCAATCCTGAGCCAAACCATAAGCTAAAGTAACCCTTCTACTCTACCAAGTTGATCATAACAGGTATTTTATTCTCATCCCAGGCAAGTGATGTCATCTCTCTAAGCCTTAGTTTCCTCTTCTGTAAAACAGGGCAATGACTCTCCCCTCAGGGTTAGGAGTCAAATGTACCATCAGAAGCAGCAGCTCCCCTCACAATGTGTGGCTGTATCAGGGGATGGATAACCGAGCACATACCTCCCAGCCATGCTGAGAACCTCAGGGCTGATGAAGCAGCACCAGGACAAGATTTAGTACCAGAAGTGAGGTTTCCCACCAATGTCACACTCACCCTCAGCCTGGGTCTGGAAGATGACAGGGTCACTCCACTCACTCCAGGTCCCCCTGAATGAAGTGCCTGGCTGGGGTGCTGCCCGCACCTGCAGCTGGTAGAGAGAGCCTTTGTGGAAATCTTCAGGGAGAAGGGAGACGTTATATGAGTCCACTGAGATCAGCTTGGTCACCGGCCTCTGGGAGGATGGAAGAAACACGATGCTCTGTGGTCCCCCAAGCCATCGATGGGGTGCAGAGGCCTTCCCCTGGGGTAACAGCAGGCAGGCACCTCAGGGAGCATGCATCCTGACTAGAACTGCCTGGAAAAAGGGCTCCCTCTCTGTGGCAGTGGACCCACCCCGGACTGTCAATGTCCTGGGAGTAACCATGGGCACTTCTGCACATCATTAACCAGAAGCTTCACAGACAGTGAGTCCCTGCGCTCCATGTCTGAGATGACATAGAACATCCTCAACAGTGTACCTTTTTGGAAGTCCTTAATTAAGCCATCTTGTCAATGGATGGCTATAGAAGTCTCCCTGGGAACATTCTAGATGGTGCCCTTTATGGACATCTTCAACCAGGACCATTCTAATAGATGTATAATTCTAGAAGCCCAAATATCTGTCTAAACAGTGGGACATTCTGGAACCTTCCAGCTGTGCCCTCTTAAGTAGCCTCACATTTGAAGCAAGTGGACTGTTCCCAAACTTGCCCCACTGTAACTGAGGTGGACTGTATGGGAGAAGTCAAGGTGGAGACATAGTGAGGGGAGGTAGGAGAGGGTTACATGCTGCAAGGGAGTACCAAGTCCTGTTCCTTGCCTCACTATGCTGGGACCTGCCTGGATACCCCTGCTGCTCCCACCCCAAAGCCCTGCCACCTCACCACAGCATAGGGGTCTCTGAGGTTCCGATACTGCAGCTCATATTGTAGCTTGCCCCTCAGCACATAGAAGGCGGGTTCTTCATAATCTGAGCGCCAGGAGATATCATAACGTCCAGAGAATGTCACGGTCACATTGAAAGGGGGAGCTGGCTTGACTTGGAGGAAGACCCAGAAAGATGAAACAGGGTAAGAATCTGCAGGAAGCAGAGTCCCTCCTGATGTTTCCCAAAGGCCTTGGGTGGCTTTGAACAAAGCACTCCCTGGCCACAGCCCCTGTTGCTTGGACTAGATCTGGGTGAAACATCACAACACTGACTCAGGACTGGGGACTGTGGGGGAAAAGAGGGCACTCTCAGGCTTAAAGGCTGGAGCCAGGACTCAGGCCCTGCCCAGCCCAGCTGGGGACAGGCATACAGACCAAGATCCTCTGGGCTTTCTTAGTAGAAAAGAAAAAAACAAAAGCAAAAGCAAGAAGCAGAAGCTGGAAATCCAGAAGGCTGAAGGAAGTTTCTTAAGATTTAATGTTAGTGCCTTAGTGTGAAAAATCCCCAAGCAATGTGCCCTCATTCTGTGGTTTTCAATTTCTCTCCTAAAGAAGGGGCCTCATGCCACATAGAGATGCACAAAAATAAACAGATACACCCTTTGCCATGTACCAAAGCTGCTGCCCCAACTCCCCCCTTTGCCCATCTCAGCCTCTGGGGACAGCTGTAGCCAGATCCACCCTGGGGCTCTCCTAACTTTAGGCCCCTTGCATCTAGATGGGAGGATTCCGTGTTAGCTGACTGGTGCTCATTACTAGGAACAGAATCCTAGGAGGTCATGTTTAAAGGGTCTTTACAAGGTATACCTTGTCCAGGGTCAGGGAGACAGGGAGGGCTGAGCTGGGTCCCGCCTCACATCTTTCCATGCTCCTCTTGGGCACTGAGACCAAATCCCCTATCAAACCAGCACATCTTAGCTAAAGCAGTGCATCTAAAAAGGACGCTCTAAGGACAGTCGATTTTGAGGGCACGAGAAGAGCTTGCTTTGAGGTCAGAGAAAGGTCCTGGGTCCTCCTCAGCTTGGGGTTCATGGTACTCACTGCTCTCAGCCAGAACAAAGCTGCCACACTCCTGGGAGTTGTTGCCAGAGTGGTCCATCATGTTGACAGTGAAAACATCATCAGACATGAATCCAGACAAGGGCATGTGGCACGTGTACTGCACGTGTGTGGCGTTGTGGCCCGACCCATGCAGGATGCAAGAGGTTCCCTTGTCCTGCAGCTCCTCGTACTCATCTTGCCTTCAGGGACAGAGCGACCAGTCACGCGTGGCTGGGGACAGTGGAACTCAGTGCCCAGGGCGGGGCAGGAGTTCAAAACATGAGGGTGAGAGGGTCTGGAGGTAGGGCTGAGGGTCTCCCGGGGACAGTCCCCTCCCTGCAGTGTCCAGCACACTGAGTCCAGACACAGCTTGCATTCCTCAGAGGACCAGGCGCTCACTACCTTGCTCAGGGCAACAGCTCTCGGCTTTGGGCATTTGGCCCTAAACTTGTCTCTGTCGGTGACAGTGGGTAGACTGCTGTCCTGTAGGAAGGCAAGTTCCTTCCCTCCTTTCTGTCCAACGCCACTGAACACCCACAGGCCTGTGCTTAGAGGCATGCAAGCTTCATTCTCTGCTCTGACAGAACTTCCAGGGACACTGGTCAGGTGGGGTGGTGGTAAATGCTTTGGCTCTTTAACTCCCACAGGGCAGAAAGGATGGGGACCTGGCTCTCAGCTCACAGTCCCTGTGGGTGACATGGCTGGTGGGAGGGACGGGCCCTTGTTTGCAGCTAAGCTTCTTGCCGAGCACGCCACAGGTCAGCTCAGCCCAGGGCTTCCTCCCATCCTGCCACCCTCTCCCAGCAGTTCCTCAGCCCGGGGGGCATGGCTACTCACCAGGTGAGGGTGAGTGTGCTGGGGTGGAGGTGCCAAGTCTCCAGGACACAGGTGACAGTCCAGAGGTAGTCAGTGTAGCAGGTGAGGTCCAGGCAGCCCCAAGCTGGAGGATAGCAGAGAAGCCTTTTTGAGTTGAGAGACAGTCGGAAGGCCTTGGCAAGCTGTCTAAGACTGAGGACAAGTTTGGGCAGAGTCACAGGCTGGGATGAAAGCCTGAACACAGGGACTCTTGTCACCTGAAATTCCTCGTGTGAGTTCCAGCATTTCAAGACTGGTCATGGTGATGAGGTTCTTCTAATGTGGAACTGGGCCTCATGTTTGGTCCCCAGGCCACTGTCCCTCAGAGGGTAGGGCACTCTGAACTCCCCACAGGCTGATGGATGGATCCCTGAGGCCGGGGAGAGTGGCACGCCCCCAGCCTCAACGAGGGGAGGGGTTTAGTGAGGACCGGGAAAGAGTGGGGAAGACTTCTGCAGTTTACTTCCGGTAAAGCTGGCTGTGCCACTGCCAATGACAGCGTGGCTACCAAGCTGTGACCAAAACAAATGCCACGGCCGGCCGGCCGGCCGGAGCTGGCTGGAGGAGTCAGTCACCTCTGCCCTCAGCTTCTCCCCCACCCCCACCCCCAGCCATTTGCTTCACTTTCCAGATGACAGGTGCAGCAGGCAGGGGCACATCTGGCTTCCCAGCATTTGGGGAATGGAGGCAGGTGGATTGCTAGTGCAAGACCAGCCTGGGCTACACAGCCAGCCCCTGTCTCAAAAGGGAAGAAAACGTATCTATTTAAATAATCACTAAACCGAAATGATATAAAATTCTGGATATTCCCCCCCTCTCGGGTTTGTAGCTATGGACGATGTCCAGGGGAACAAAGGGAATAGTTGAAGGGGGTTCAGGAAGAGGGACAAGGCAGAGGGACTATGCTCGACATCCAGTACACGCATAAGAAAGCAATGAAATGGGGATGCAGTCATTGTCCAAATTTTGTTCAAGGTTTGGCCAAATGAGCAGAGCCGTTTTGCGTTTTGCTTTGTAAAGCTGCACCCATATCTTCTCCCCAGACACTGGAAATGTGCCACTTTTCAGTGGCTTCTTCCTTCTGCTTCCTGACCAGTGAAAGCCCTGAACCAGTGGACTTTGCTTCTGGGTTCTAAGCTAGATTCCAAGGCCAGACCTGGGCTGTAGAGGACAGCATCGAGGCTCCAAGGGTAGATGGCTTTCCTGGGCTGCTGAGCTCTCTTCCCTGGGGACCAGTATCTTCCTGGTCATATGCCTGGCAGACTCTACTAGTGAATCCCAGCACTCTCTCCCAGGCTAGCCCCAGAATCTTTTTCACAGTTCTTACATAGCTCCCACCAAAAGCTGTAGAGACCAGGCCAGTGAGATGGCCCAGTGGGTAAAGGTGCTTACTGCCAAGTCCAACATCCCTGGATCTCACATGGGGAAAGGTGAGAACTGACCCCTGCAAGTTGTCCACTTTGGCAACATTCACAGCACATACACATAAAAAGGAAAGGAGAGAGGGAGGGAGGGAGGAATGAGAGAGACGAGAAGGAAAGAAAGAAGGAAACTATATAGTGCCAGGACTTGAACCCAGAACTTTGTGCACTCTAGACAAATACTTACTACCCCTGAGCTATAGCCCTAGCTTGGGATGGGACAAGCCACTGAGGCAGAAAGAGCAGAGCCATTGGACTGCTTAGAGGAGGCTGCCAAGGCCAGAGTGAGTGAACAAGCCAGGCAGCACCCCACAACTGGATGGCAGCCAGCCAGGCATCTCACAGAGGTCACTACAGTGTGCAGAGTGCAGCTGCACCTCACTAGGTAACCACAGCCCCAGGATTAAAATTGCCTCCCTGCTGTCTCTAAGCTGGCTACACAGATCCCCAGCCTCCACGCCCACATTCGAGTGAGGTCAAGCCTGAATCGCATACGCTGCCACATAGAGCAGCCATTTGACACAGCAGCAAGCTGAGGCAGGGGGATTACGACTCCATAGGGAAACCTTGTCTCAAAAACTCAAAAGTGAATGAATGAATGAATGAATGAATGAATGAACAGCAGCACAGCAGGTGCCTAGGGCCCTGCTAAAATTAGGATGCATGTGTCCCCTCAAACGCTCAGGCCACAGCGTGTGTGAGGAGGTGGAGTCTCCAAGGGTAGTGGAGTCCCCAGGCCAAGCTCCTAAAGGGGGGTCTAGTGGTGTTATGGGTGGCTGGAGGAGCCAAACCCCTTTCTGCCCCCATCCTGCCTCCTGCCATAAAAACAGGAGGCCCAGCACCACACTGGAAGTAGATGCTGAACTTCACCAGCCACAGAGCCCGCTGCACCAGGGCCCTGAGCGCCTGACCCTGGGAGTGAGAAAGACACACATTTGTCCATGTCTGTGGGTTTGTGAACATGCATGTGCACATGGGAGTTGAAGGCAGAGGTCTTCTTCCTCGGGCTTTCTCAACCTTGGTTTTTTTTTTTTTTTTTTTTTTTTTTTTGGTTTTGTTTTTTGAGACAGGCTCTCCCATCCAGCCTGGAGCTCACCAGTTGGGCTAAGCAGCCTGGCCAGCCTTCCCCTGGGATCTGCCTCCATCTCGCCAATGCTGGGATAACAGATAGGCTCAGCTGCACCCAGTCCCTTCTGCGGGTCCTGATGCTAGAATGTTAAGCGCTTCACAGAAGCCATTGCCCTGACCATATATCTGCTCCTTATATTTTGTCTTAGTGCCATGGGACTGAGTCAGACCTAAGTCAGGCAGCCAGCCACCCCCAGGGTGGCCACAGGGTCTGCATTCTCCCTGAACCTCTCCCTGTATCCCCCACTGATGGCAACATAGCCAGGCTCCACAGGAGGAGCCGGAGGTGACATTCTAGCCTCAGTGTGTGACAGAGGTCTGTTACCCCACCCCCCACTCTTACCCCCTGTCCCCAGTGCAGGCCCTATAGGGGTTTCCAGAGCAGGCAGCGTGTCGCCATTAGAAAGGGAAATCAAAAGCCGGGCCTGTTCCTGGGGGAGCTATTTAAAGTACTGGATATTTCGGTAAAAACCAGAGCAAATGTTGCTGAGTCTGCAGAAGGTCAAGTTCCCCTTACCCTGGGTGGCCTGCACAGTCTCTCATCTCCCGGCTCTTGACGGGGAGAATGCCCTCAACAGCACCCTTGACCTGCAGCTCTGATGCCTTCCCTCGGGACTGCTAACAAAGTTCTGGCTCCTCTATCCCCACCTCCTTTTCCTCCAGCCTACTGAAGGTTCATGACCCCAGTGAGAGTCTTGCACAAAGAGGAATGGAGGCTAGACCAAGGGCAGGACTTCCTTCCCACGAGGGTGGAGAGCCTTTCTGTTTACTGAGCTCTTTGGTTCCCTGGGTTCTAATCAATCAAAGCATTCAGCTTTGGTGTCAAGTAGACAGAGGCTGTAGATTGCGGGTCAGTGGCCTGCAGCCCCGGCCGGGAACCTCCAACACCATGTGGCCCCTGCTCAGTTTTGCGGGAGCCCATCACATGGGCCCATCGCCCCTGCAGCCATTGGTTGAGACTTACCTCCCTGGAGGATCAGCAGGAGCAAGGGAGCAGCCAGGCCCTGTGGCATGCTGTGTCCCAGACCTGCAAGAGAAGTGTGTGGAATGCGAAGTGAACCAGCTGTGGCCATGCACTACTGAGCAACCTCCCCAACTAGGGTCTCTCCCTGCCACATCAAAGAACCAGTCCAAGGCTCACAACAAACCCCCCTGTTGAAAACTAAAGATAAGGCTAGCCCACAGCAGGGCTTCTTATTCCAGTAGGAGGCCCAACTAGCCTACAGGGGTACACTGGGAAAGCCAGGCCACCAAACAAAGCTGTCCGGAGCCCTTGACTGGCTGAGATGGACAAAGGCCCTTGCAGAACCAAGGAAGTGATGATACTGTGGGCAGAAAACCATAGTTGGCCAACACCAGGCTCCTCCTGCCCTTTGCCTGTGGAACTGCTAGCCCAGGAGAACCACCTGCCTGGGCTCAAGAGCCCCATGCAGGCCAGTTCCTCCAGCGTGGAGCTGGGACCAGGTCCTTGAGGGAAGATGGCCCATGCACGGATCAGGTCAGACTTACGGCTTTTCCCAGACACCATCCCTGACCCCACAATAAGACAATGCTTCATCTGGGGCTCCCTTAGGTCCAACAGCACTGACTGGCCTTCCTGACCATCATCAAAGAAACAGTGTAAAGGACCAAGGTTCGGATGGCCAGCTGTGAGCGCCAGGCCAGCCTCTTGCTGCCTCTGAGCCTCATAGAAAGCAGCCGTGAGGCCCGTCCAGAGCTTTGGAACAATCCAACCAGGTGCTGTGCAGAGAAAACCGAGTATAGGGCTCCGACACACCACAGAGCTGAATGGGCTAGAGCAGAGCCTAGGAGCTTCTAGAACAGAACCCCAAGAAGAACAGTGTGCCCAAGGGGCTTCCAAAATGCCTCACTCTCAAAATTACTTATTTAGTGTTTTTCTATAAGTGGCCTTAAACATTTGACTCCAACCCCAGTCTAAAAATTACCACTGGTGGTCCCCCACTTTCTCCACAAGGACATATTTCCCCCTCCTTTCTTTCCCTTCCCTCTCCAGACAGAGTCTTGACTGTGTAACCAAGGCTGGTCTCGATCCTGCAAACTTCCTGCTTCAGCCTTCAGCCTTCTGTTGTAACCATCGTCGTGGCTCTAACATCAGGATCAGAGTAAAAGATTCTGGACAGCGTCAGTTCAACTTGTTGCCTTGGGTAACCCTGAGCTTGGGTGGCCCCCGCCCTCACAAGTCCTGTGGCACGGTTTGACTGTGTGTCCCCACAAACTCTGTGTGTTAGAGCCTAACACCCAAATCACACTTTAATAGGATGGAGGGAACTGGGGCTAGCGGAGGTCATGAGGGCGGGGCCCATCATGGCATTAGTGAGTTTTAAACAGAGCATGGAGGGGAATGGAATTCAGCGTTTGGCGTTTGCCTGAACATATGGGAGTCTGCCCCCAGCACTGAAAAAGGAAGGTGAGGAAGGATGGGCAGGGAGGAAAGAAAGGAAAAGAGACCCACGCTGGCACAACTGTGCCTCCCCCTGTGCAGTCCTGCACCATGCTGTGATGGTGCGCGTTCCTTTGAGCTTCCCAGGCACCAGACTCTCTGATGAACAAACTTCTCACTTCCCAGTCTCGGGTGTTTTGTTCCAGCATCAGCCCAAACAAAGCCATGCTGATGTTACAGTCTGAAGAGGTGACCTCTGACCCCAGGAGGCTCCAAGTATGCTCGGCTCGGCAGTGTCAAATCTATGACGCCAGCCCCAGCACAGGAGAACTTCGTGTCACATCTCAGCCACAGGGAAAGTAGAAAGCCTCTGCCCTTTGTCAAGAGCCTCTTCTCCCCCTCTTCATACCACAGCTCTGCACAAGCGGCCCTTCTCGTGGGTGGCCGACACGCTTCCTAAACTGCGGTCCCTCAGCCTGGTCCACAGAGCAAGCCAAGCCAACCACCCACTCGCCCATTCGCTCTGCCACCGTGACTAGATAGGGCAAGACACAAGCTCAGGGAAGCCCATGGCAGCCAGCCTGGCCTCCTCTCTAGAACTCTGGCTCTGATGCTTTTCTGGGCACCTACCAGAAACCTGCAGCCACCTCGGTGTCTCTTACAGATGTACCTTGGTTTACAGGTTCAGGGCTTCAGCATGTCCCAACAAGAAGGTGTGGTGGAGAAGCTCAAACAGGAGTGTGAGGCAAAGGGAGCCCCCATCATGGTGGCCCAGGAAACAGGGAGCAAGGCAGGAACCAGGTATCACCTTCAAAAGCCCATCCCCAGCCACAGACTTCCTTTATCCAGCCAGGCTCCATCCCCCGCAACATAGAACAAGTATTTAAACACATAAGCCTGCTGGAGACACTTCAGATTCAAGCCACAACAGGAGGGCTACATTAAGAACATGATCAGCTTGTATCTGATGTCCATCCATATCTGAACCTTCCATTTACATGAGCCCAAACACCCCTATCCTCCAACACTGTTAGTTATAATTCTGTTGCTTTTTCCAAAGAGGCCTGGCATTGCAGAGTGGAGGAGGGGCCCAGCATTGGCAGCCAGCTGATCTCTGACCCTTCTGTCTACTGGCCTCAGTTGCCGTCTCTGAAATGGGCACATTCTTTACCCCTGAACCTCACAGCTGAGAGCAGCCAGCTGTCAGGTGTGAACACCGATTCATGCTGAGCCCCGGCAGCTGTCTGCATGGCCCATTGTTCTCATCTGCCCCCTGTTGCTGTGATAAACACTATGGCTGGAGGGCAGCTAGATAATAAAGGGTTTATTTCTTTTTACAGGTCTCAGGTCACACTCCAGCGCTGAGAGAAGTCAGGGCAGGAACCTGGAGGCAGGAGCTGATGCAGAAGCCATGGAGGGGTGCTGCTCACTGGCTTGCTCCCCTAGGGCTTCCCAACCCAGGACCTAGGGATAGCACTACCCACAGTGGGCTGAGCCCTCCCACATCATCAACCAATAAATGCCCCACAGACTGCCTACAGGCCAGTGTGACGGAGGCATTCTTCAAATCGAGGTTCCTTCTTCCCAAATGACTCTAGCTTGTGTCAAGTTGACGGACACCGACCAGCACAAATACCCTCTCTCAAGTACCCCTGCCCCATTGCCTCGCTGCCGCTGCACCAGCCGAGTCCTCTCCCTGAACCACAGCCCTTCCTGTCCTTCACGTGACGCTTTTGTGGCCCATTTCCTCTATCCAGTTGGGCTGAAATGTTCTAGAATGACTTCTGTCATTCACTCATCACCTTTCCATGACACTGTTCTCTACTTCCTATCTTTACCTTGCTGATCCCCGTTTTACTCCAATAAACTTGTGTCGAAAGAAAACAGCACATTATTACCACTGACACTTCACCAGGATGAAGCCAAGAGGCCAAGGGCAGCATGCTGGGTAAGTGCCCTGAGGAGCTGACACAGACTCAGTTCAACCCCGGGCTGTGTGAGCTCATGCAGGTGACTTGACTATTCTGAGCCCCAGGCCCTCATCTGTAAGTGCTGATGATTAAAGGTCCCATGCTCTCAGAACCCTTGGGAAATTAACTTGGTGCTTGTGAAACACGAGCAACAGCCAGTGGCAGGCTCAGGGTAGATGTTACATGTTTCTGTTTTAATTACATTAGGTGTGTGTGTGTGTGTGTGTGTGTGTGTGTGCATGCACACGCACGTACATGCCTGTGAGCATGCCAAAGCATACATATGGAAGTCAGAGGACAACCTGATCGAGTCGATTCCCTCCATTACGTGGGTCCCAGGTATTGAACTCGGGTCATCCAGCTAAGTACCTTTACCCGCTAAGCCATCTCATGGGCCTACATAAAACTTTCTTAAACAAGCCACAACCAGCTCTCTGGAAAGCTAGCCCACCACTGTGAGAGGTAACAGCTGACAGAAGGAAAGCACAGCCCAGCCACGTCACCTTCCCAATACTCCAGGAGCTGGGGAGCACAGCCCAGCCACGCCACCTTCCCAATACTCCAGGAGCTGGGGAGCACCTCTGTTTTTCTTTAAAAGTGAGGGGCAGGGTGTCAGAAATGTTGACGAATAACTAGCACCAAATGGAGGTGCTGGCTCTCTGCTTTGAGGGCTCCTTTACACCCCTGCCCCGTGGTCTGAGGACATGCCAGTAGCTGCTGCACCAAGGGAACAGGGGTCTCAGTGCTGAAGGGGTCCCCATGACTCTCTCCTCACACTCTCCACACCCAAGAGGTCTTCTCATCCCTCTGGCCTCTCTGTCCTGACTCCTCTCCTGGGATGCACATGAGGCTCACAAGAAAGTCAGGAGGTGTCCAAGAGCTTCTGCAGGGGACCTGAAATCTGCTCCATCCCGGCTATGTGTCCTTAGGCAGGTACCTAGCTTCTCGGATTCTGTGTTCTCTGCTATCAGTGGAGGTCCAGGGCCTTTGCTGAAGTTGGTTGTGATTGCAAATTGCATGGGAAACCTCTCAGACTGTTTATCTACCGGGCCCCAGCACTGGGGTTGGAGGATGCAAACTAATAACTAACCACATTTCAGGAACTCGGAGGGAAGTAGAGAAGGTTGGGGTAGCAAATGAGACTGAAGGGAGGGCCACAGAGAACACAAGAGCCTAATCTCCCAGCAAGCAGAGAAATGCAAATAAAACCACAAAGGTTTACCGCGGACACTTTATCAGATCGGCCAGGACCTAAAGCTCACATGGCCTGACTCAGAGTCTGGTTCACAGGGATTGCCATTCACGCCAGGGAAAGGTGACAATACCACCAGTCTGGAAAATATTTCTTTGGTGACCAAATGAACGCAGACAGCAGCTTCCCTAAGCGCCAGCCACGCCATGCCCGTGCTCACCAGCATCCGAGAAGCTATCAGAAGCCTCGCCAGGTTTAATCGTGAGGAACTAGAAACGACCTAAGTCCTCATTAGCAGGGCATGGAGAAAACAAATGGGGCTTTGTCGGCCAAACACGGGAATGAGTCACTTCCCATGGCCCACACCCACAGCAAAGCAGGTGACCGCCGAGACGGAACGTGTACGGAAAAAGAAGAACGTGGAGGATGATGCCGCCTCTGTCACTCTTGGAGCTACATGGAACAATTCTAGGAACTGTTTAAGTGGACAGAAAGGAACTGGGCGGGAAGACAAGCATCACTTTTTCTTTTTCTTTTTTTGAGACAGGCTCTCACTACACAGTCCCGGTGGGACTATAACTAACTATGTAGACCTGGCTGGCCTCAAACATGCAGAGTTCTACCTGTGTTAGCCTCCTGGGTGGGAACGAAGGTACATGCCACTGTGCCCAGCCTGAAACACTGCATTTTGAATAATGTGCAGAAAGAAGAAGCTGGGGAGGTGTTTCTAGGGTCCCCACGGTTTGGGAAAGCCCAGCAACGCTGTGTGACCTTTTCCTATGTCTAAACTATCTCACAGCAATTTAAGGGCAAGCAGTTTAAGTGCAAGCAAATATTAGTTGTGTAAAATACCGTGTGCATGAGAGGACTTCCACTGTGGGGTGCTGGAGGGGCTGGTATCAGGCTGATGCCTCCACAGAGAGCCACTGGCAAGCTTGAGATGAAGTGGGGCAGCCAGGCAAGATGGAAAGTGACAGAAGGACCGAGCCCCGAGGCCCTACACTTCCCTCCTCGGTGACTTGGTAAATCACTGAAGATGAGCAGCCAGAAATCTGCCACAAAGAACCTGGAGATGGGCTGAGAGGCCACAGCAGTTTCCAGCAGTTTTACCAAACTGAGGGAAGAATTGGGGCCAGGGCTGGTTAGTGCTCAGTCACCCAGCAAAGGCTGAGAAGCAGGAATCTGGAATAGCTCAGTCAGCTCTCCCAAGGAAAGCCTCAGCGTCATCCAAAGGCTCCACATCTTCATCCATGGCGCTCAGGGTTCCGACAAAGCGATAAGGTGAGCTGTGCACAGAGCTTATGACCAGTAAGCCAGAGTACAGGGCACCAGAACAGCATAGTAATTCAGAGTCTGACACTGCTCTTACAATCACTACAGTTGCCCTGATTAAGAGTTCCTGAGAGCTGGGTGGCGGTGGCACACGCCTTTAATCCTAGTACTCAGGAGGCAGAGGCAGGCAGATCTCTGTGAGTTCGAGGCCAGCCTGGTCTACAGAGTGAGTTCCAGGAGAGGCTCCAAAGCTACACAGAGAAACCCCGTCTCGGGGGGAGGGGGAGAGTTCTTGGGGTCTGGCTTGGTGGCACCGCCTTTAATCTCAACAACAGGAAGACGGAGGCAAGTGGATCTCTGTGAGTTTGAGGACGGCCAAGGTTACACAGTGAGACCCTTAATAAAAAAGAGTTCTTGGTGGGAGGCTGTGGCTCTGTTCTACAGCATGGTCTTGAAGTGTGAAGACCCTGATGGTAGGAAGGGAAGAAAGGGAGAGAGAGAAGGAGCAGGAAGGGGAGAGAGAGAGGGAGGGAGAATTCTACTTGTTGTATTTAGAAAGGAAATCTCGAAACTCCTCAAATTTATAAGCATGTAAGAAATGGATTTGACAACAGATTAGAAACATCAGAAGAGGATTTGTAAGCTGAAGGTTGCTCAGCTGAAAGCAGATGGAGGAAGAAACGTTTCAACACACAGAAAATAGCAAAAGATACGCTTGCAGCATCCTAAGGAAGACTGGCCACCCATGCACACTCACTGTCCAAGAACCAGGAGCACAGATTCTCATACTCAACACTCCGACGTTAAGTGTGGAATTCTTACTGATCCCTTTATGGTATTGTTCCCACCTTCATTTTAAAACAACACACACCTTTCATAAGTAGAATTACTGTCGTGTGCATTAATTTATCCCTTTTACTGAGGACCTCTAGTTGGTTAGTTTTTGAAACAAAACTTGCTACGTAGCCAAGGATGACCTTAACTGTTAACCTGATCAGATTAATAAACACCAGAGAAAGTACACTTTTGGGGGCGCTGTGAGGCATTTCCAGAGGAGATGGGATCCTGAGGTTCTGAGCTACTGAGGGATCAGCCCCTGATGGGTTTATGATATGAAACATTGTTGCAACATAATACAAAGTAAGAGGTGGGATGGAGGAAGTCAGTGACTGGGGTTGTCTTAGGGGGTCTGTCTTTCTCTGGCCCCCTTCCTGTGTTCCCTGACTGTCCCTTTTCTCTGCTTCCTGGCCACAATGCCATGAACTACTCTGTTCCTTGGTACCCTCCCCATCATGATAGACTGATACCTCCGAACCTGTGAGCCCAAATAAACCTTCCCCCATTAAATTGTTCTTGTCAGATGTCTCCTCACAGTAGTTAGAAAGACAGTGAACTCAGTAATCAATAAAGAGAAGAAAGAGACTAAGCCAGAAGGAATAACAGAGCTACTGGCTAAAGATTTTTCCACACTCACAAAAGACATTTAGCTATTGATTCAAAAAGAAGACAGATTCTTCTTTTTGGGAATCTCCATCTGGGAATCACAGAAATGCTTCCTCTCTTCCTCCTCTTCCATTTTCTCTTTTCAGACCGAGTACATGTAGCCCAGGCTGGCCTTAAGATCCTGTAGCTATGTAACTGTGGAAAACCCTAAACTTTTGATCTGTCACAAGGTGGACCTCCCAAGGGCTAGGATTACAGCTGTGCACTATCACACTCGTGTATACTGGGCTGGGATCAAACCTAGTGCTTCACGCCTACTAAGCAAGCACTCTGCTCACTGGGCTACATCCTGAGCCCTAGAAAAACTATATCTAAAATTAAAGACAAAGATGGGCAATGGTGATGTATGCCTTTAGTCTGGAGGCAGAGGCAGGCAGATCTCTGAGTTTGAGGCCAGCCTGGTCTACAGTACAAGTTCCAAGATAGCCAGGGATATATAGAGAAACTATGTCTCAAAAAACAAACAATAATAATGATAATAATAATAAAGTTAAATTAAAGACAAAGATACACTGAAAGTACTGCAGAGAGAGAATCATTTATCTTCAAAAAGGACATATGTGACTGACAGCTGACTTCCACAGAAGCAACAGAAGACAGGAAACAATAGAAAAAAACCTTAAAGGCTGAAAATTTTAAATGTAAACATACAATTTTAAATATTGTATATATATATATGTGTGTGTGTGTGTGTGTGTGTGTGTGTGTGTGTGTGTGTGTGTGTATGTATGTATGCATGTATTTGTATCTAGCAAAAACTTACATACCTAGCAAAAAATATCCTTTTGTGGGCTCTCAGATAAGCACCAAACTTATATAAAGAAGTGTAACAAACAAGATAATAGAAAACATAGAATGGTGTTTTTCAAAGACGGGAGGGTTTGGTATGTAGCTCAGGATAGCCCAGAACTCCTGAGCTCAAGTGATCCTTTTACATCAGCTCCTGCACAGCTGGGACTGCAGGCATATACCAACCTGCCTCTCTGAGAATAACAACCATGTTCAAGAGTGGAACATGTAAAAAGAAGAAAAAAGGGAACAAGAACAGATCGGACCCAAAAAACAAAAAGAGAAAAATAACAAGACAGTTGTTTTTACTGACTTAACCCCAAACACATCAGTACTTCTTAAATAAATTCAACACTGGAATGTAAACCAACCATGACGTCAACAACTGAGGTTAAAAGAAAGTAAAATTTCACAAGTAAAATGTACAAATTCTGAACAAAATGCTAACGTTCAGATACAATGATACAAAATTAGTTAATACTTCTTCATGTCATTTATGTCAATATGGAAGGTGGGTTTGTCCATCTATTTTATTCCATTTGAAGAAGAAAGTAAAATTTTGTCTGACTATTCAGTAGGTTCAGAAAACATATTTAAGGAATTGAGATATCCATTCATGATTTTGAAAGCTTGTCAAAAAATAAAATCCCCTGATCTCAGGAACAGAGGACTATTTTTTACTCTGATAAGGACACACACAGAAACAGTATGCACTGCTCTCAGTGTCCTTAATGGCCAAGAAACATATTTTCTTTTTGTTTTGTTGAGTCAGAATCTTGCTATGTTCCTAAGAGGGACATAAGCTCCTTATCCTCCTGCCTCAGCCTCTTGAGTGCTGAGATTACAGAGATGTGCCAACATGTCCAAATCAAATATTAAACATGTAAGTCCTAAGGACAGGGAAAGATCTATGGATATCTATTATGATAATGGTCCTATCCAACACAGCAAGGCAGCAACAACAAAAACCTCATGAAGATTAGAAAACCAAGTGCCTGCCAGGTGGTGGTGGCACACAACTTTAATCCCAGCACTCAGGAGGCAGAGGCAGGTAGATCTCTGTGAATTTAAGGCCAGCCTGGTCTACAGAGAGTTCTAGGACAGGCTACACAGAGAAATCCTGTCTAGAAAAAAGAAAGAAAGAAAGAAAGAAAGAAAGAAAGAAAGAAAGAAAGAAAGAAAGAAAGAAAGAAAAAACTAAGTGCCTGCAACAGTATAAAGACTGAGTACCTAGAAAAGTCCAAGACATGCCACAAACAAATAAAAATCATCTGAACATGATACAGGCATCTATGAAAGTCCACAGTAAAACAAACAAAACCCCAACTTCCTCTGACATCAGAAGCAAGGGAATGCTCACTCCTGTCACTTCTGTTCAGCTAGAAGTCTTAGCCAGAGCAATGAAGAAGGAACAGGAAATCAAGGGCACTTAAGAAGAAAGAGGTACAAGTATCTCCGTTTGCAGATAACGTGACCTTATACACAGAGAATACTAAGGATTCCACATTGAAAACATTACATTGAATACAGGAATCCAGCAAGGCTGAAGAATACAAAGTCAAGACACAAATATTAGTTGCATTTTTCAATACACAAACAATAATCAAAAGGGAAATTAAGGGGCTGGAGAGATGGCTCAATGGCTAAGAACATTTACCAGAGGATCCTACATTCCCAGCACCTGAATCAGGTGGCCCACAACCACCTGTAACTCCAGCTCCAGGGGAGCCAATGCCTCTGGCCTCCTCAGGCACCTGCACTCACATGTATGTCTCCACATGCAGACACAGGCCTATACATAATTAAAAATAATTTAAAAAATTAAAGAAATTAGTAAAACAATTCCATTTATAATAGCATCAAAAACAATAAAACACTTTACTTGGAGAAATGTAACACATTATTGAAAGAAATTAAAAAAGACACAAATAAAAAGATATCCCTTCATGGGATGAAAGGCAATATAGTTAGCATGTCAATATTGCTGAGAATAACTATAAAGTTAAACAAATTCTACCAAAACACTAATAGTTCTTTTTGTAGAAATAGAAAAATCCACCCTAGAATTCATATGGAATCTTGAAGGGTCTTGAGTAGCCAAAGCAATCCACAGATGGGAAAGCAAAGTTGGAGACTTTCTTGGTTTAAAAACTTATTTTAAAATTACAGTGATCAATAGGCTGGAGAGATGGATCAGAGGTTAAGAGTACTGACTGCTCTTCCACAGGACCTGGGTTCGGTTCCCAGCACCCACATGGCACTTCACAACCATCTGTAACTGTCACATGGGATGCTATGCCCTCTTCTGCACTCTATGGGCACTGCACTCACATGCACCTATATATATGCAGGCAAAACACCCACACACATAAAATAAAAATAAATAAATCTCTTAAAAATTTTAAATCACAATTATAATTGGTACTGGGATAAATACAGACATAGAGTGCAATAGCAAAGAGTAGAGAGCCCCCAAACAAGCCAACAGGAGATGATCAAATGACCTTCTATGAGGTCACAAAACCACAGGGGTGAGAGGGCAGGACTTCAAGAATCTGCGCACATGAATGTAATCCCAGCATTTTGGAGGTAGAGACAGGAGCATCGGGAGTTGCGTGTAGCTTGAGTTTTCCTGCCTGGCCCACAGTCAGGACAAATCTCTCTCACCTGCCAGTCCCACAGCCGCTCAGACCCGACCAAGTAAACACAGAGACTTATACTGCTTACAAACTGTATGGCCGTGGCAGGCTTCTTGCTAACTGTTCTTACAGCTTAAATTAATCCATTTCCATTAATCTATACCTTGCCACGTGGCTCGTGGCTTACCGGCATCTTCACATGCAGTTTCTCATCATGGCGGCTGGCAGTGTCTCTCTGACTCAGCCTTCCACTTCCCAGCTTTATTCTCCTCCTTGTCCCGCCTACACTTCCTGCCTAGCCAATGGCCAGTCAGTGTTTTATTTATTGACTAATCAGCAACACATTTGCCATACAGAACATCCCACAGCAGTTGCGAGTCATCCTAGGCTATACACAGGAAGTTTGAGGCCAGCCTGGGACGAACAAACACGAAAATAAAAGAGATGGCCGGGAAAGTGGCACACCCACAGGTGTCGAGGAAGCTGGTCTCTATCTTACCACATACAGGAAAGACCTCAAGATGGCTGGAAACCTAAAACTACCAACGTCCCAGGATGGAACACAGGCCACCAAAGCAAACATAGACAAGCAGCTAGAGAGGAATGCTCCCCCCAAATCAGACGTCAGGCAAGGACTTCGGACCCCAAATATAAAAAAGAGTGCTGCAACTTAGTAACAGCATGCCCAACAACTGTCAGAATGGACGAGGGCCATTCCTCCAGAGGAGGTTATGGCCAGCAAGCATGTGGAGGGCAACTCAATGTCACTGACCACCAGGAAGCGAACGCCAAAGCCCCAGTAAGGCATTGTCTTACAACAGACACAAGGCCCACTGTCTCAAAAGAAAATAAAATGACAAGTGTTGGTGAAGATGTGGAGAAATCACAACACTTCTATACATTTGGTGGGGTTGTACAACAATGAAAAAAAAATTAATTAAAACTAGAAATAGAAGGTACATACCCAAAACAATTGAAAGTGACATTTCAGTAATGTGTTTTCACACTCCTGTTTACTGCCCCAATATTTATAATAAACAGCATGCACTTAAGCAATCTTAGTCTATTCACAGACAAAATATGTTCAAAGCATACAATGGAATATTACTCAGCCTTTAAAAAGGAAGGAACTCCTGTCATGTGTTGCAATGTGGATGAAACTTGAGGACATCACACTAAGAAGTGAAAGAAACTAGCTACAGAAAGGCAAACGCTGCCTGGCTCTACTCCATCCCTGAGACAGGGAGCACCTTGGAAAGGAGAGCTGGGGCACTGTTGTCTGGGCGATCTAGAACTTCTGCCCAAGCAAGATGGAGGAGGGCTAGAGCTCCACTGCTTGGCACTGCCGCCCTAGAGCAGCATTGTGCCGTCCACTTTAAACAGTGGCATGGAGGGGTGGCAGGCAGCTGCCCAAGCATGGGGACTTGGTTTGAATGCCCCACCCATGTAAAAGCTGAGTGAAGCAATGCGTAATCCCAGTGCTCGGGTGCCAAGACAGGAGGATCCCTGGAGCCCACCAGCCAGCCAGTCTAGCTAAATCAGCGAGTTCCATGTTCAGTGCCTCAGAATAAGGTGAGAGCGATTGAAAAAGAAACCAAGGGTGACCTCTGGCTTCCACAAGCACACACACACACACACACACACACACACACACACACACACACACACACACACACAGAGGCACGCACGCACGCACACATGCACGCACGCACACTGAACCCCAAGTGCCGGGTTACAGGGTAGTGCTGTGATGGGACTGACCATATTTTTTGGGGGAGGATTGTGGAAAGACTGGAACTTTGGGCTGGAAAAGTCATTGAGTGCCCACAGCTCTTGAGTTGTGGGAACTCAGAAGATAATTCTGAGAGCAGTGCAGACAATGGAGGCCTGTGGAAGCCTCTGCTGGGGCCTTTCGATATTATGAATTAAGAGGCTGTGGTTCTGGTCAGCTGGGGTTGAAGCACTGGCTGTGATTATGAAGATACCAGCATCCTTGAGGTGAGACCTTGTAGGAGAGTCAGCACACAGAAGCTGTGTTCCAGAGGCACCCAAGGCTGAACCTCATGCTGCCGGTCAAACTTGGTAATGTGCAAGAGTTCTCCAGCTGATACTGGATTTGAACGCGGGAAGGGGTCGCGGAGAGAATGAGGCTTGGCACCGTGTGGCAGGATCAGAGTCCCTGAGGGGAGCTCAGAAGAGACTATTGGTGAACGTGCAGACCAGTTGCAGGAGAGATCCTCTAGGCAGGACCATGGGATGACCAGCAAGGGTAGCAGCAGCTGACAGATGGAGCAAGCCAGTGAGCAGCACTCCTCAGTGGCCTCCGCTTCAGTTCCTGCCTCCCGGTTCCTGCCTCCAGGTTCCTGCCTTGAGTTCTTGCCTGTGACTTCCCTGGATGATGAACTACAGGCTGTAAGATAAAATAAACCCCTTCCCCCAAAAGTTGCTTTTGTTTCAGACCAGCTAGAACCCCTTCTTGTGGGAATTCATTCCGTTCAACCATGCTTTCAGTTTTTAAATGTGTAGCCCAGGCTGGCCTGGAACTCATGATCCTCCTGCCTCTGCCTCCTTCAGCAAATCCTACTGGCATCTGCCACCACAACCGGCTGGCACCCAACATGGTGTAATGAATCCCCACAACAAACCCTCACTAAGACAGACCCACAAGGTAGAAGAAGAGAATCGACTCTTGAAAGGTGCCTTCGGTCCTCCATGCACGCCCTGTCACACCCCCTCAAATAAATAAGTAAAACGTAACAAAAATCTCAAAATGGTGTAACTTACATTAACAACAAAAAGGCAGTCACCCAGGAATGGCTCAAAAGATGTCAGAATTGCTAAGATGGACGAGAGGAATGAGGACTAAGGGGCTGAACAGACTGTGCTCACGGAGCGAGAGGTTTCGAGGAAGTCTCGGCATGCACACCATCTCCAGCAGGGTTCCCTGGGGAAACTGATAAGATTAGTCCAACACTAGTGGAACCGTTTAAAGGAGGCTGAGGCTTATGGAGTGATGAACATATGGAGTCGCTACAAGGAAACCAAATTGCCCAGTGGTACAAATAAACTAGCTTGTGACCGCTGGACTGTCAACAAAAACTGCCATTGCATTTGGGTGGAGGGAGTCTGGCATTTAAAATGACGGCGGACCTTGTCTCAACAAACGAAGTGGCGAGTGATGGAGGAAGACACTCAACAACGACCTCCAGACGTTCGTGCACTGCTCAGCTCACCGGATACACAAAACAGAAAAGACTGAGCACCGGGAAGAGCATACAGTCAGTCCTTGTCATGGTTTCTCTGCGTTCTTGGGGTCTACATCGAGTGGAGGCATGAGTTGATGTGTCTGCCTTGAAAACTTGCCACCTGGGGCCCAGCACCTCCTCTTCAAGGTGCTATGCCAAGGAACGATGTCCCCATGTGGACCTAACCAGACCTGTTCATTCACAGCATGCATCCCACCTCCCCTGAACTGGAAGACCCTGAGTCCTTGCTTTCCCTGCCCTGCTCCCACGAATGATCAAGAAACGGAATCTACTCGATCCGTCCAGACTATGGTTAGCTCACTATAGACCAGGTGGGAGTAACAGGGTTGAAAGTGAAAGGTGAAAATATTCTAAAAGTAAAATGTCCTGTTCCCTACCCTGACAGAGAAGAAAGGAGGCGGGTACAGAGGGATTCCCCAGAAGAGCCATACACAAGAGCCAGCAGGTCACCAGAAGGAGAAGTGTGTCTGTTCAGGGACTTCCCAAGGGGGAACCAGATGGGGGGCCTCTGGTCCTCTGGGCATGGACTGTCCCACCTGCCTGCTGCTCTTCTTTGGCCCTGACCTCTGGCTGTATCCTCCAACCCACTCTCTCTGCATCGTTTCACAGTCCCACCTAGACCTGCAGAGAAAAACCTAGCGCCTACCCCTCTCCTCCCCTTCACTGCTTGCTCTGGGTTCCAAGCACACCAGACTGTCACTAATAGGTCGCCTTCGCCTGGCTCCCACCCTTCACACCTGGTCTTTCAGTCATTGGAACTTTCTCTGCTCCCTAGTTGACTGGCAGCCTCCTACCGGGTCTTCCAAGCTGAGTTCAAATGCCATGGCTTGTCTTCTTTGATCTCTCCAAAGAGGGTGAGTCACTTCTTCCTCTGGGTTCTGACCCTCCACCACAGCCCATAGCCCCGGATGTTTCCATTCACCTTCTAAGCAACAGCCCAGCAGGAACCACATGGGCTTGGTTCCTGCGGAGCCCCCGGTGGCTAAACCCGGCCTCACAGAAAGCAGGTGCACACACAGGCTGCATAAATGACTAAATGACAGGGATCCCTTTCTTTGGTTCGGAATCATGCAGCCTATGCACTCCAGTGTGAAAATGACTCTGGTTCCTGTTTCTTAAATTCAGTGAGCTGCCACTGAAGGTCACTGCATTTCTGTAGTATAGGAACATCAGTGCCCCCAATATCCCGTCTCGGGACCTTTGCACATGCAATTGCTCGGCTCAAACTCCCTCCCTCAGCTTCTTTGCAGTCTCATCCTCAGATTTCAACTTCAGTGTCACCCTCCAGAGCAACTGCCTGCTTCATCTGAAGTGGGTCCGCTCTGGTCCTCTTCATAGATGTCAGAATATCAGGATAGTGATTGTCTCTGTCTTGTCTTTATGACCCATCACTGTCTGGGCACATCAGGTCCCACAGGTTGATAAATCACCAGATTTCTTCACCACAACATCCCCGGCATTGATAATGAGTGAACGGATGAATGAGGTTCGTGTGACAGAACAGCCACTGAGCAGTCCCTGGAGATGCAGTTTTCCCATCAGCTTTGTCTCTATCCCCAGGAGGCACCCTCCCCGACCCCGGGCAGCCGTCCTGGCTCCCAGAGCCTGATAGAGAAGACTGTCCTCAGATTAGTGACATGACCACCGGGGACCACAGGTTCTCAGCTCAGTAGAGTTTGCAAGTGGATGAGTGAGACCAGCTGGCCGGGACCAGAAGAGAAGTCTAACTCTCACAGGCCACCTTTTGTCTGAGCTCAGCTCTGCACATCGGTAGACCAGGCTCAGCTGCTGGGCTTCAGCAAGAGGCAAGGAAGTAGATGCAGGCACGCTGCAGCTGTGTGCTTCTTGGTGCCTGTTTTTCCCAGTGTGGCGGGCTGGGTTACAGCTGAGGGCATTGGGCCCATGGCTTAGTGGGCGGCAGCTGAACATGAGGAAGGACCTGCTCCAGTGGCTGTGTATACAGTCTCCGTGGGCCAGGACCTCCTCCGGCCTGGACAACTTGTGCAAACCCAGGCATTCTTGTAGCCTTGCTCAGGTGTGCACCCTTTCTCTGCAGCTCACAGACAAGGGCTGGTTTGAAGCATGGCTGCTTGAAGCTCCAGCAGAGAACTGGGCCAAGACAGCACCTGCCCATTCCGTTCTCAGCAGGCCACCCTGGCCTGACTGAGGCAGCCTGACTGAGGCAGCCTGACTGAGGCAGCCTGACTGAGGCAGCCCGACTGAGGCATGAGCTTTTAATCAGAACTGGAGAGAATCGGGGGCTCCAGTCTTGGTCCTCACACCACACTTAGCAGATCAAGGAACAGAGTCCCGAAGAGGCCCAGAGCCACATCTGTGGTCACACAGTGAAGAAGGCTGAGGCTCGAGGGGGGAGCCAGACCATGCATTTGCCCCTCCTCCTGGGACAGTTCTAGTGTTTTGACCCTCCCTGGGGACCGCAGGGACAGCAGGCTGAGGCCCTGGTACAGATGTTCTTCAGGGGCCCCCGGCCAGGGAATATTCTCAGGTTGTTTCAGAAGTTCCAAGTTTACTCAGCGCTCCTGTTTGAATCGTCATTGAAAAGTCCCTTCATCCTGGGCCAGAGTGGTGGGGGAGGAGGGGGTGACACCTGCAAGCTGCAGGCTGTGGGTGGGGCCTCTCCCAGCTCCCCCCACTTCGTGTTTTGGGGGCCCTGGACCGGCAGTTGAAGAAAAGGCTGCCAGACTGAGAATACCTTCCTCGAGGAAGCTTCTGTTGCATTTTCATGGGACAAAGTCCCTCCAAGTGGCTCCCTTGAAAACCCCTTCCCTCTCTGAGTCTCAGTTTTCTCATTTGCAAATGCTGAAGCACCACCAGCACCATGTGGTACTGTAGCAGGTGGCACACGCCTGCAATGCCAGCCCTCAGGAGGCTGCGGCGGGAGAGTCACAATTTTGAACCAGACTAGGTTGCATGGAGAAAGAACCTTCCCTTGTTAGTCAGCGGCAACAAGGCGGACACGTAGTATTTAAAGAAAACCAGCTGCTGTCCCTGGCTAACCATCCATGAGTCCTGCAGGCCTCCCCCTCTTGAGGGCACTGACTGGCTACTCCCCCTGCGCATGCACAGAGCCTGGCTTGGGGAAAAAGCACACCCCTAGCACACATGCCTAGCTGGTGCTGCTTGGCCCTGGTACAGTAAGGAAATCACTCCCCCGGAACATGTAGCGCACCTGCCTCTCTTCCATCTTTCCACACTGTTCTCCTTACTGGCAGCCTCCGCCTTCCAGTGCCGGAAGCCTCTCATGGTGCCAAAGAAGGCTGAAGTGGCCTCTAGAGGTGGGAACGTTTGAAGCCTTGGGTGAGGGCCCAATCTCCCCTACCTGTCAGGCAGGGATTCTCTCGTTCTCTCTGTGAGGTCCAGTGAGGACTAGACAGCATCTCTAGGGCAGGGCTACTGCAGAGAACACCCCACTGTGGGGATCACATAACCAGGTGCCCTCTGAGGAACGGACCTTAAGTAGTGATCCAGTTCGTGAGTCTTCCCACGGGGTGGGATCCTGTCATACAGGCTGGGTTCCAATTTCTGTTCTGACTCTCCACATCATTCTTAACCCAAGGACAGGTGTGTCCCCCAGGAGCCTAGCATTGCCATCTATGCACTGGGCTGCATGGACTCTGAGGCTTCTGGGAGCTCTCCAAGTGCCTACAGTTCTGTGGATAGGGCTGTGCTAGCCTTTCTGTACTCTCCACAGGTCAGAGTACCTGGGTTTAGGAGCCCCTGAAGTCACAGTCTTGACATCTGATGTCCTGGAGTTCTCATAAACCGCCTCACAGAGATAGAGCCACCTTGCTCCCCATTTTACAGATGGGGAAAACAAGGACCCAGGAGGCTGGAAGAAGCAGAGAGACTTGCCCAGGTTCTCCAAAAGGCGACCATGTGCTCTAACACCCAGGCTGCCTCAGAGAGCACAGACATTCTCTTAGGAGCTGCGTGTGACACTCTAATGTCTCTGGGACCTGCTGGGGTCTCTTTGGCAAGTCCAAAGTACAGACATTAACTCCTATGGCTTCTCCACCCAACCCCTCTGCCGTCTCCTTTTCCATCCTTCCAGGCTAGGCCTCCAACAACCTCCGGACCCCCCTCTCCTCCCCATGTAAGAAGTGTTGCCTCTTACCATCTGACACATGCCCTGGATTTGGATGGCAACACCTGGTTGAACTGCCCACCTTGCCATATCCTGGCGAGTCCCATGAGGAAAGTCATACTTCCCCTGTGGAGCCAGGTTTCCTTATCTGTGAACTAGGCACCCCACCTGCCTGGAAGGATTAGATGGAGTTTAAGTAATAAAGCACAGTGCTTGGTCATCTCTGATGCCCTCCACGGGCCCCCGGAAGCTTCCCAGTGCCCCTGCCTACTCCCCAGAGCTGCCTGGCAGACTGTCTACAATTCAGATCTCACTGTCCTCTCCCTATCACTTCTTGCAGGCAGTTAGTTTGCTCAGGCAAGGGAATCATACCAGCCATGCCCCTGCTTCCACAGCCCTCCATCATCCTGCAAGTACACACTCCGGCCCCCAGACATTCTAAGCCAACTGAACAAGGGACCACAGCCTTGGCTCTGCTCAGTCTAACTGCATTGCCTTCCGTGCCTCTGTGTCCCCAGCTGTGACACAGGCACAGGACGGCTCAGAGTCCCAGCACGGTGCTGCTACGTAAAAGGCAGAGAAAGACCACGGGGCTCAGAGAGAGAGCCAGGGCTAGAGTCTACTTACCTGCTTCTTCAAAGTCCTTCTCAGAAAGCCATTCCTCAGGCTGGGGCAGTCGGGTGGCCTCCTGGGTCTGGGACTCACAGTGGAACTCAGAGTGTGATGGTGGGAGGTGTGGGTTTAAGAAGGTAGGCAGGGGGCCAGTCGGGTGCAAGTCCAGAATCTAAGGGAGTCACCACTGAGACAGTCCTGGGGCTGAGGGCCACCCAGGCAGTTAGGCAGGGCTTACATAGAGAGAGTCAGCAGAGCTGGGGCAGCCAGACAGAGCCGGGGCATGGCTGGGGCTGGGGCTGGGGTGGGGCTGGGGCCAGTTGGCCGTCCCAGGGATGGACAGACCTGTGGTCAGATAGGCAAGCGACTGTCAGGCACACTACAGAAGTGGGCAGACAGCTGCAGTCGCCTGAAGCACAGGGCCACCAGCAGAGGCTGTGGTGTCTGTCTGAGGCCAGGCAAGGGGTGGGGATCAAGAGGATGTGGTAAGCAGTGCCCGCCCAGCCCAGTCAAGTCCTCCAGAAGGGGCGAGAAAAACTAAGACGCCTGCAGGCAGGCGCCCACGGCTTCCCAAAGGTTACTCTTTAGCAAGACATTTGGGGCCTAGGGGGTGACATCTTACGGACAGATGACGCCATCCTACAGGCCTCACAGTCATGTTCCATGAGGCAGGCAGTGAAGTGGGGCTTGCCACTTCTCACGGATGTAGAAATTGACCGCAGGTGTGAGAAGGTAATCCATCCCACCTGAAGCCCTTGGCGTCCACATTGAACTCCTCAGCTCAGACGGGAGAGATGGAGGGCGGACACCCACTCTATGACCTCTCTCCTGCAGGTGGATAAGTGGTCTGTTTTTTCTGTCCCTTGCCTACCCCAGGGTTCTGACCTCAGCATGACCCAGACTTTCTACACTGCCCCCTTGCCTCAGTTCTGTGGAAAGGAGGACTCTCCCTGCTGCCCTGGAAGAGAAAGACCTGAGGCACCTCCTGAGAGCCTTGCTGTGCTCATTTGTCAAGTGTGGACACCTAGCCAGGAGGGCAGGGCAGTCATACACTTAGGAATTCAAGAAAGAAATTCTTTTTCTTTCTTGTCTTTAACTTCCTTTTCTTTTCTTTCTTTCCTTCTTTCTTTCTTTTTTCTAGGAAAAAAGACTTTATTATTGTTGAAAATTCAGTGTAGTGGGGTTTCCATGTTTTTCTGACCCTGCTGAGGTACCTACCATTCCTGCCTCAGCCTCCTCCCTTATCAGTCCAAGGGTGTCTCCCGTCACTTTACAGCAGCCTTTAGGATCCTCTAAGTCTTGCCTCTGAATCCTCTCGTCTCTTCAGAGCTGACAAGCTGGGTTATAAGATGACATCCGCCCTGGGCAGATTGACACTCTGGTCCTTACTCAGTCCCCACACCTGCACCCATAGGAGGCCAGTGGTTAGTCAGCCTTTGAAGGGAAATGACTTGGGCCACACTCAACTGATAAAAGGGTGTTGATCTGAACCCCGTGCCCTGCCTGGGGTCACTCTCGAGGCAGCTCCCAAGTTCTCACCCAGCCGCAGCACCTATCCCCTCAAGATACTCACACAGGCGTGGGACGCAAGGTTTGTCTGTTTCAAAACCATTTAAGCATAACATGCACAATAAGCACATAACTCATCCATGTTCAGCAAGGAGAGGGCCCGTCCCATGAATTCCTTCAACAATCAAATCCCTCACTTTGCGCTTCTGGAGATGGCATGTCTTCAGACCCTTTCCTGTCCTGAGCCCCCTAGTCTCCAGCAGGGGCTCTACATTTCCCAGCCAGGAACCCAAAGGAAAGAATTTCCCTTTCTGGTCCTTAGGGCCCTCTGCCCTGGGAGAGAGAGCACGAGCTGAGCGGGATCCACAGACGTTCTTGGCAATCAGTAAAGCATGGGGACACTGAGCTCACCCATCCCTGGAATACAATGAATCTGGCATGTGGATAGCAGCCCTCTCTGACAGGTGGAGTAGAAAGAAATTCTTCAGACTGTTTTCTTGTCTTGAAGCAAGAGAGAAGTCCAGGAGAAGAGGGGTGATGAATAGACATTTGGAATCCAGAAGACTGATGTCAGGCAGCACCTACCCAGCAGCCCCATAGAGAGAGCCAAACAGAGCCACCACCTCCTCATAGACCATGGGAGGTAGTCAGTCCTGCTCCCATTTTACAGATGAAGAGACTGCAGCTCAGGAGTGGTTTTTTGTTTTGTATTTTACTCTTTACTCTTTGGAGACCCGCTACCCAGCTCCCAAATAATCACATGGAGATTTATTCTTACTTATGAATGCCTGGCCTTAGTTTGGCTTGTTTCTTGCCAGCTTTTCTTAACTTAAATTATCCCATCTACGTTTTGCCTCTGGGCTTTTACCTTTCTCTAGTCTCTATACCTCTCTTTACTTCTTACTCCACAGCTTGCTGTGTAGCTGGGTGGCTGGCCCATGATGTCCTCTTTCCTTCTCCTGGTTATTCTCTCTGCCTGCCAGCCCCTCCTATCCTTTCTCCTGCCTAGCTATTGGCCATTCAGCTCTTTATTAGACCAATCAGGTGTTTTAGACAGGCAAAGTAACACAGCTTCACAGAGTTAAACAAATGCAACATAAAAGAACGCAGCACATCTTTGCATCATTAAACAAATATTCCACAGCATAAAAGAATGTAACACATCTTTAATATTCCACAACACAGGAGAGGAAGCCAGCCTCCAGCCATTGAGGCACTGGAGCGGGTATTGGAACCTAGCTCATCTGAACCTAAAAGGAGTGCAGCCAGACAGGGGTTTGCAGGAGGGGCTTTGAGCTGTCTGCCTGGCCCCGATTGGCTCAGATGCACACACCAACCCCTTCACACTGACCAGTGTTTGCAAAAGGATGGGCAGCAGCCCACATGACTGACAGGTTAAGAGAAAGCATTCCTCTTTCTGTGTCTGTCTTGCTCTTTCCTTTCTATAGCTGTGCTCAAGGAACTTCCTACAGGTCCCCCACGGTTGGTGTCGGCTCCAGGCTTCCCTGAGACCTGGACCTCTTGTCTGGGGTGAGAAGTCTCTGGGGGAGCTAGCTTTTCTTTCTCCCTTTTCTGGTTTTCTTTCTTTTTCCCCCTCTCTTTGTCTTCACAGTGGACCTTCCCAGGTCTCAGCCTGGAGTCTGAGAGCACTCCAAGGCTGGATGGCAGGGGAGTTACTGTCTGCAGAGTTCCTGGTGTCGGGGAGTAAACTGTGCAGTCTCCCGTTGTCAGGGACACCCTTCCCACCCCCACAAAGAGGGCTAAATACTGAAGATGGCCTTGCCATGCGGATTTTCGCTTTCCCTGTGTTACAGGTGAGTCAAGGAACCCGGGGATTGGCAGAGCTACGATTTGAACTCCACGGCCACCCTCCATCCAACCCACTGAACTGCTTCTGAGTGTGGGCAGGAGGTGGCTCAGCACTCCACCCCCTCTCCACCCCCTGCCAACTCAGCCAGCCCACTCTTCCTTCCCTCCATCCTTTCTTATCAAGCGGGCTCTTGGGGATGTCCTGAGGAAATGCCACAGAAAGGTGCACAAATAACAGCCCTTGGGGAGCCAGACAGACTGAGAGCGTGAGGGCGTGATGCAAGGCAGGAGGTACAGGTGCAGAGGCTCTAGGATGGGAAAGAACATAGAGAGGAGGATCACAGGGCCACAGAGGACACTCATCTCTAGGGTCCTTGCAGGTGGAGCTGGGAAGGCAGACTTGGTTCCGATGGAAATGAGAATTCCTGTAGAGTTTGCAGAGGAGCAACTCGATCCAATTCACATCCATGAAAGAGTGGCCCAGTGTGGTGATCTCAGCGCTCAGGACACTGACACAGGAGGACAACAGGTTTGAGACCAGCCTAGCTACATGCTAAGATACTGACTCAAGGCAGGGGGTGGGGCAGAGCTCCAGGCATGACCTGGGTGGGTGGGGGATACAGTCAAGGCTACTTAGTCCCCTGGTGCTTAAGTGAATGGTCGAGGGCTGATCATGTCCAGTGGGTGAATGAGCATTGAGCTCTGAAGTAGAACTGTGCTCAGGGGAGGGTCCCTCTGGCTGTGTGAAAGTCATCAAAGTGTAGCTGTTAGCCCTGGAGAGATCTCTAGGCTCTCACACACCTCCCTGGCATTCCAACTAGCAGAGCTGGCCAAGGGGAGAAAAGGGGTCATGCTGCTCTTCTGCCCAGGGGTCTTCTGAGAAGAAATAACAGGATAAGCCCTCTCTAACCCACTTCCTCTTTTTATTTTTTTTTAAATCACTTCTTTGAGAAGAAATTTGCTTAACATATATTTTGGGCACTATAAGTGTACAATTCAATGTGTGTGTGTGTGTTTTTTTTTTAAGTCAGCTTGGTGAATTAGACACCCATGACTGCGGCTAAGTTGGTGGAACATTCCATCACCTAAATAGAGCGCTTGTGTGTGGTGTCAGCCTCATCTGCACTCCCAGGTGCACCTGACATGCTGGCCTGTGTCTCCTGCTTTACTTCTTTCCTGGAAATGTCACATAAGTTGACAATAATATATCTTTTGTGTATAGCCCCTTGCACTCAGAATAGAGTCTGACTCGGCTGTGTTGTAGTATAAATGGCACTGCATTCATTTTCCTTGTTGAGTGATATCCCATGGCATGGAAGGTAGTACCGTACCAGTGTGCTTTCATACACTGATGAGCCTTTGGATGGATGGTGGCTTTCTTTTTTTGATTTTGGATGATACCATCCTTTGTGTAAACAAGAATCCTCAGGCCTCCTGTGGTATACCTGGGGTTAAACTGCTGGGCTATATAACAATTCTATGTTTACCTTTCCACAGTGGCTGCATTGTATTACTTACCCGTCAGCAAGCTAGGAGGGCCCACTCTCTCTATACTGGCTGATCCTGTTTTTTGTTGTTTTTTTTAAATCCCTCTCTTTCCTTCTCTTCATATGTATGTGTCATGTGTGTATGGATGTGTGAAGGCCTGAAGTGGTGTCCAAACTCTTCCTCAATCACTCCACCTTATTCATCAAAGCAGGGTCTCAGTCAAACCCATGGCTTGCCTCTGTGGCTAGGCGGATCCACCAGCTTGCTCTGGGATCCTCTGTCGCCCACATCTAAGGCTGGAATTACAGATGGGCCCCCATGCCCACCGGCCATTTACATAAGTTCTAGGGAGCTGAACCCCAGTCCCCTTGCTTGCATAGGAAGTACTTTAATGGCTGAGCCATTTCCCCAGACCCTGGTCCTGAGGTTTTGAACGTCAGCACTCCTAAGTGGGTGAGGCGATCTCGCACCCTGGGCTGGCTTTGCTTCTGCCTAATGACTAAAGATGTCTGACATCTTTCCATGAGCTTGGTTGTTATTTGCATATTTTTCTCTTTGTATTTATGTGTGTATGTGTGTGTGCCTGTGAGCTTGTGCCCATGTGTGTGGGTGCCCTTGAAAGCCAAAGAAAGCATCTAATCACCTGGAACTGGAGTCACAGGCATTGTGAGCCACCAGAACTCAGGTCCTCTGGAAGAGCAACGAGCACTCTTGGGCACCCACTGATCCATCTCTCCAGCCTCTATTTGCTTGCTTTTGATACAGGCTGTCACTGTGTACCCCTGACAGGCCTCCAACTTGCAATCCTCTGGCCTTTGTTTCTGCACTGCGGGGACCGGAAGCATGCAGGACTGTTAGATATTGTGTGAGGGAGGTTCTGGCGGGTAGAGCCAAGGTGACCCACAGGCGGGTGAGAGACAGAGATGCCATGCAGACAGCGCTCAGTGAAGAGTTTTATTTGGTAAGGGGAAGAGAGAGGGGGGAGAGAAAGAGGGAGAAAGAGAGACAGAGAGAGAGGAAAGGGCGAGGGGTTCGAGAGGGGCGCACCTCGTGGGAGGAAAGCGGAAGAGGGAGAAGAGAGAAATGGGCTGAGTTTTTCCTTAAGAATAGGTTTTTACGTCCGGACACAGGGTGGCACCAAGGGGCGGGTCAGAATATTAACACCACTGCTTTGCTAAAGCCATTCTAGTGATGTCTAGTGATGGTTCCATGGACTTCCGGACTTTATGTATTTAGGTCATGCCATCCTTTAGAAAGGTAATCTTACCTTTGTTGTTGTTGTTTTAATTTCTTTTTCCTGCTGAACTGTCAGGTTAAAACCTTTGGTGCAAAGTCGAATAGCGATGGTAAAGTGGGCAACTTCAGGGGAAAGTTTCAGGTTTTTGAGGCTGTGAGCATGATGTTAGCTGAGAGTCTTTGGCTCACATCCTTTAGCAGGCTGAGGGAAGTCCCTTTCATTCCTAGTTTGCATGAGAACAGACATCCACGTGCTGTTTTCTTCCCTTAGCCTCTGTGGTGGACTGAGGTGGTTAACACTCTTTTGAGCCACCCTTGCATTCCTGAGGTAAATCTACTTGGTCAGGCTTTTCATCGCTGACAATTCTTGATAGGACAATGGGGAAAAGGGGGAGATTGGGGGGGGGGGCTGAAGGCTGCGGTGGCTTCAGTCCACTTGGTCTGTTACTTCTGGGCCAGGGTGAGGCAGAGCATCATGATGGGGAGGGTGAGGTAGAGCAGGGCTGAGAGAGACAGATGAGGGAAGGCATGCCTCTAGTGATCTACTCACTCCAACTTCCCAACAGTGCCATCAGATTATGAGTCCCCAAGTGGATGCCCTATTGATGAGGTCAGAGCCTCCATGATCCAATTAATTCACACAGCTAGGCAGCTTACAAACAAGACTTTAACACACAGCCAAACCGAGCGGTCATGAATTATAGTCTGTTTACCTAGGTACTCATTTTTTTTACCAGCACCCTTGTTGTGGATTTTTGTGCCTATGTTTATAAGGACTGTTGCACTATGATATAGCAGATAATCCATAGATACTGATAAAGGAACTATTTATTTAGAAATTATACTGGGAAGAACAACTCACTAAACAAGGTAGGCAAAATCATCTCAGAGTCCTGTCCCATGCTGTTCCTGCCGCCTGAGTCCAGTCTGTACCATCCAAGCCCACGAGGGAGAGAAGGGGCCAGGCGTAGGTGCCCCTCAGCATAAGCTAGCCCCGAGGCCACGTCCTAGGGACTGGTACTCCAAGGTCATAGGTGGAACAGGTATCCACTACACTGTAGTTTTCTATATTCCCCCTGTGGAGTCCTTGTCTGGAGCTGGTGTCGTAGTGAGTTAGGAATCATTTTCTTTGTGGATAGAATGAAGTCAATCCTTTCAGTGTTTGGCAGAATTCACCAGCAAAGGCTGGACTTGTCTTTGCTGGGAGTTTTTTTAGTTACCAGTTCAACTTCCTACTTGTTATATCTATTAAGAGTTTTTTGTTTGTTTTTCTTTTTGAGTCAATTTTGGTGATGGGCAATTGTAAAATTCTGGTTTCTATGTGCAAGAAGGCACCATCTCCCTTTCCATTTCTGATTTTATTTTAATTTCCTGTCTTTCTTGCTTAGTCTAGCTAAAGGTTTGTCAAACTTTTCCAATTTCTGTTCAAAGAAATGACTTTTGGTTTTACTGACCCTCTCTTCTGTTTTTCTAGTTTTTATTTATATCCACTCTAACTTGTATTACTTAATCTCTCCTGCAAGCCTTGGTTTCATTTTCTTTTTCTAGTTCCTTAAGGAGTACGGTTAAGGGACTGGAAAGATGACTCAGCAGTTAAGATTGTGTACTCCTCTTGGAAAGGACTTGAGTTCAGTTCCCAGTGTCCATGCCAGACAGCTGGTAAGCACCTATAATTCTGACTGCAGAGGAATCTGACACCTCTGGCCTCTTCTGGCAGCTGCACATGTGTACATACACAATTAAAAATTAAAAACAGTAAAGGCCAAGATTCCAGTATTTGCAGGCCCTGGCAGTCATGTAAAAGAGTATCGTTAGGTTACTGATCTGTGCTCTTATTTTAATGAATGTATCTGCAGCTATAATTCTCTTGGCTTTCAATATATCCCCCATAAGTTTTGGTGTGCTGATGTTTTGGCTTTCTAGCATTATGACAAAACACCTGAGAACTCAATTTAAAAACAGGAAAGATTAATTTTGGTTCAAGGTTTCAGAATTTTCACAGTCTGTGGTTGCTTTTGAACCTGTAGCAAAGGAATAGGTAGTGATGGAAGTGTGTGAAGGAAAAAACTTTTTTATCTCAGTGTGGCCAAGAATCCAGGGAGAGAGGTTGGAGTTCCTATACCTCCCTCAAGAATACACCTCTAATTATCTAATTTCTATCTATCTTCCCACTAGGTCCCGCCTCCTAAAAGCTTTGCCACCTCCCAATAGCACCAGAGGCTGATGACCAAACCTTGAGTCCATGGGCCTTGGGTGACATTCATATCAGGAAAGTTGCGTTCATTCACCTTTGCTTTCTAATCTCTTTTGTGAGTCCTGTGACCCATTGGCTGGTTAGGGTGTGATGTGTAATTTCCACACAGCTGTACACTTGCTGCTTTTCTAACACTGTGGTCAGAGAAGGCAACGTAATTTCAATCTTTTAAATTTTTTTTTTGAGACAGCATTTCTCTTTGTAGTCCTAACTATCCTAGAACTTGCTATGTAGACCAGGCTGACCTTGAACTCACAGAGATCCACCTGACTCTGCCTCCCCAGTGCTGGAATCAAAGTGTGCACCACCACAATTCAATCTTTTCAAGTTCATTGTCTTAGTTACTTTTCTATTGCTGTGAAGAGACAGGACCACCAAGGAAACTCATAGAAGAGCTTATTGGAGCTCACAGTTTCTTCCAGAGGGTGAGTCCATAACTACATCAATGGGGAGAGTGGCAGGAGGCAGGCAGGCATGGTGCCAGAGCAGTGGCTGACAGCTCACAGCTGATCCACAAGCACAAGACAAAAATGTGGGGTCCTGCCCCACTGGGAACTTAGGTCCCCTGAGAAGGGAGACCTGGAACCGAGGAAAGGTGAGTGCGATTGCTCGCCTGTTCCCTAGCCTCCACCCCTCTACCCCCCCACCCCCCCATCCCCCCATCCCCCCACCCCCCACCCCCCCATCTTCTCTCAATGCCTTCTGCCTAGCTGATCTCCCCATTATTGAAAGTGTGACATTAAAGTTGCCAACTACTATGGTATAATATCTGTGTTCTTGTTCAGTTTTGTCAATATTTGCTCCATCTATTCTTGGGTTCCAATATTGGATGCATATGTGTTTGGATATTATATATTCTCCATGAGTTTATGTGTTTATTAGCATATAATCTTGTTTAGCTTTTGAAATAACTTTCCTTTGCCTATCTATTGTTCATACTGTAACTACTCAGAGCTCTTGGTTTTCCTTTGCATGAAATGTCTGAAAGGATAAACGGTTGGTTGGTTGGGGGAAGAGTCATGGGTCATGGTTACCAGAGTTAGAATGGGCTTTATTAGAAAGAAGAGGGGATAGAAGGGAGAAGCCAGGCCTGGCGGGGGAGGGAAACGGGGCAGAGCAGACAGCAGAGAGGAAACAGAAAAAGGGGGGTTGGGGGGGTCCGCGTCCAACTTTTTAAGGCTGGTATATCATCGCCAGCTGATGACGTAAGACGTTAAACCCAGAAGACTGAGAGCAGGATCCTAACAATGTCCCCTTGAGTCTTTTCACTTTAAACTTATTTGTGTCTTGTGGACAGTGTATAGTTGGGTAATGTTTTTTAAATCCATTCTGCTGATGTGTATCTTAAACACCCTTTATTCTGTTAAGTATGAAGCGATTACTAGCAGGGATTGCTCTGCATTTTGCTGCTTGTCTCTGGCTGGCACTCAGTTCCCTCAGTGCCTCCATCTTTAGTGTTTGATTGGGTTTTCTCCTACAGCATCGTTTATACGCTCTCCTCATTTCACATCTGCCTGTTTTTTTAAATTATTTTTTAATGATTACCTCTGACTTTGCATTCAACACAGGGAATTTATAAAGATGTAATTTGAGTTTTCTTCAATTTGGTATTAATAACATTCAAAACTCTACTTCTGCTGGGTGTGGTAGTGCCTGTGATCCAAGAATATGACAGGCTGAACTGGGGGTCACATATCCAGGGACAGCATGAACTACACAATGAGACCCTACCAGAGAGAGGGTAGAGGGACACACACACACACACACTCACATACACACACACACACACACACACACACACACACACACACAGAGAGAGAGAGAGAGAGAGAGAGAGAGAGAGAGAGAGAGAGAGAGAGAGAGAAGAAGGAAGGAAGGAAGGAAGGAAGGAAGGAAGGAAGGAAGGAAGGAAGGAGAAGAGACTTCTAGATAATCCCACAGCTTCTCTCTTTATATTATTATTGTCACAAACTATACCTTTATTTAATACCCACTAACAGATCTATATTTATTTTCTATGCATTTAACATTTTTTTTTGGGGGGGGGGTTCAAGTTAAAGTTTCTCTCTGTAGCCCTGGCTGTCCTGGAATCCTCACTGTAGACCAGGCTGGCCTCAAACTCAGAGGTCCGCCTGCCTCTGCCTCCCGAGTGCTGGGATTAAAGGTGCACACCACACTCAAATTATGCATTTGTTTTCTAAGTCATACGGGAAACAAAGATTGCTGAGAAATAAAAAATACAAAGTCATCTGGAGTGACTCATACCTGTAGTCCTAGCATTAGGGAGGCTGAGGCAGAAGGATTGTCCTAAGTTCAAGGATGCCTCAGCAGTGTAGTGAGTTCTAGACCAGCATGAGCTCGAGTGAGACTCTGGGTCTTGTTTGTGACAAGTTACATCTGTCTTGCTGGTCCTCTGACTTTCTCAAGGTGCATATTGATTACTTGACTTAAAATTTAATTTTGGATGGATTTACCAGTCATCAAATGAATCGGCATTCAGGAGTGCTGGCCCACTGAAGAGTCTAGTGTGGGAAGAGATTTTCAACATTTGGAGGCATTTGTATCATGTTCTCAAATCACGTCCCTGCTGATGTGATTTCAGAGTCCAATATAAACCAAGGAGCAGGGGTGACAGCAGGGTGACCATGTGATTTACTGGTATTTCCTTCTTATTTGGCCACTGACGAATATGTCCATAAAACAAACACAAGAGTAACTGAGTGAGGAGAGAGTTCCCAATATCAGTACTATGATGTGCAGCCCAGCCTTCCTCCTGGGTCCCTCAATAGCTCCTTCCTGTGGCTTGCTCCAGTGAAATGTCTCCTTCCTGTGGCTTGTTCCAGTGAAATGTCTCCTATTCTTCCTTAGCGGTATTCCTCAGCAGACCACTTGGTCTATCAGAGGGACTCCACAGCTTTGGGTTTCAAAAAAGACCAAAGGAATTAAAATCCTGAACCATGGAGAGCAACATGGTGGTGAGGAAACCATGTCTGAGCCTCCCTAGAAGAGAACGGGTTTGTTTGGGCTCATGGTTTCAAAGGTTTGCATTCAGAGTTGCTTGGCTCTGTGAATCCATTGCTGTGGGCCTTCAGTGAGACAGAGCTTCATGGGAGAGAAGTCAGAGAAGAACAGAACTGCTTACACCTCACGGCAGGGTGGAGGGGGCAAGGTAGGTGTGGTGGTCTGAATGAAAATGGCCTCCTTAAGCTCATATATGTAAGTGCTTAGTCATCAAGTAGTGGAACTGTTTTAGAAGGATTTGGAGGTATGGCCTTGTTGGAGTAAGTATGTCCCTGGGGGTGGGCTGTGAGGTTTCAAAAGCCCACCTCCCAGGCCCAGTGTCTTTCTCTACCTGCTGCATGTTGATCAGGATGTAAAGCTCTCAGTCACTGCTCCAGCATCATGCCTGTCTGCTTCCTGCTTTGATAATCATGGACTAACCCTTTGAAATTGTAAGCAAACGCACAACTAAATGCTTTCTTTTGTAAGAGTTGCCTTGGTCATAGTGTCTCTTCATAGGAATAGAACAGTAACTAAGACAGTAGACACTGTGTGTAGTGACTCACTTCCTCCAGTCAGCACACCCTCTATAGTTCCCAGCAACCTATTCGAGTCTTAGTCCGTCATGGAGTAATCCATTGATTAGGTCAGAAGCCTCATGATTCAATCATCTCTCAATAGTGTATCATCTGGAGACCAAGTCTTTACCAAAGGAGCCTGTGTGGCACCAGAGAAGGGTAGGCAGCCAATCAAAGCGCTTTAAGGAACAGGTGACTGCTCTAGGCAACTAGATCTGAACCCACTGGGACTCCTGGGAGACAGTAGACCATGCTTCCAGGGTGCCCCTGGGGTGGAATAAGAAATCTGAACTATTTCTTTCACCTGTTACAAGATGAGACCTGTTTGAGAAACAGGCGGGCCTGTGGCCATTTGGCTCAGTTCGCTTGAGTCGCCCTCTGTGGTGGCAGTCTGTTTGAAGGGCAATAGGAGAGTAAAAGAAGTCACTGCTAATTATGACTACAGCAGGGTAACAACGTGGAGGTAGGTCATGGAGACAGGAGCACTGGACAGTCATCTGGAAAGACAATGAGCAGTTGAAAAGATGGAGGAGGGGAGGCGGATTTTTCTTTTTTGGGCCACCAGCTCACCAAAAATGACACAGAGACTTATTATTAATTACAAAAACTTGGCCGATAGCTTAGGCTTGTTTTTAGCTAGCTCTTCTAACTTAAATTAACCCGTTTCTAGTAATTTTTGTGCTGCCACGTGGCTCATGGCTTGTTCCCTCATCTCCTACATGTCATGCTTCCTCTCCATCTGGCTGGCGACTCCTGGCATCTCCATCCTTCTTCTTCCCAGTGTCTTCTTCTGTGCCGGGAAATCCTGCCTAGCTATTGGCCATTCAGCCTTTTATGAAACCAATAACAGTGACACATCTTCACAATGCACACAAAGATTAATCCACAGCAGAGGAGGGCACCCCAAAACATGGAACCAGGCTTTCCATGTCTAAGTCAGTGAGGGATGATAAGACTCACAAGGAGAAAGGGGGAACTGGGCTGCTGATGGGGAAGTGTGGGGTCTGTGGGTACAGCAACCCTGCAGTCTATACAGAAAGGAGGGGAAGGTGACTCTGTTGAGAAAATGGGAGGTGACATCAAACCAAATGAAGAGAAAGAGAAGGAAGATGGTGAGGCTGGGGTTGGGGGGCTATAGTGAAGAACAGTACAGAGGGCCAGAGGGCAGCGACCCAACCCAGACTCAGCTCTTGGATGAGCCACAGCATGGTTGTGTGACTGCAATGGCTAATTCTGGGAATGATGAGGTCCTGATGTGGGTGGAGAGGACCCCGTGGCTATGAGAATGAGAGGAAGTGGTGAGACTGGAGCTGGGAGGGGCCTCCCATGGGGGAGGGATTCAGTAGCCGTAGATGATGATTCTAGAGTGAGGAGGGAGCCCTGGACTGAGGACCCGAGGCCCCTGAAGACCATCAACCAAAGAGGGCCAGGGCTGATGAAAGGGATGGGAGCCCCAGAACATGCCAAGTTCAGTTTCCCAGAAACCAATCTGTGTTGTGGGCTAAAACTGTCACTACAGTTGCCCACTACCTCCCAGGCACAGGCTTGCTTCCTTTTTAGAAGGTCCAAAGTCCTCAGTGGTCCCTGAGAGGACCTGCTGGAGGCTGTGGGGCCCAGGCTCTGTACCCTTGTAGTGCCACTCCACTGAGGTGGGTCTGCATAGTCAGCTTTCACTGTGAAACTATCCTGGACATTCTCAGGTCTATCCTCTCTGGGCCATGCTCCCACCAAAGGCTGTGAAAACCACAAGTGCCTCCAAGTATCTCTAAGGGTCCCTTGGACACCCAAACATCCCCCAGGCTAAGGACCACAGATTCTAATAAAGACTTCCCCAGGCTAAGTATGTTAGGACAGCTGCAAGGCTGGAGGAACAGTGGAGAGGGAGGTTAGGATTGTGTGCTCAGGGACCAGTATTTTACCTGTTCCTGGGCCAGGCTAAAGGTGGGTACTGGGGGGGTATGGTGTAGACAGACTTTTCTTTTTGGGCCGCCAACTCACAAAACAACAACAACATGGAAACTTATTAATTATGAAAGCTTGGCCTTAGCTTAGGCTTGTTCCTAACTAGTTCTTATAACTTAAATTAACCCATATCTTCTTTTCATCTACATTCTTTTACATGGCTTAATTACCTTTACTCTGTACTGCCTATTCTGTTTCTTCTCCACTTGGCTAGCAACTCTGCCTTTCTTCTTCTTTCTGTCCAAAAGTCTCTGCTACACCTCCTGCCTAGATATTGGCCATTTAGCTTTTTATTGAACCAATCACAGTGACACATCTTCTCACAGTGTAAAGGAATATTCCACAACATTTCCCCCTTTTTGTCTAAATAAAAAAGAAAGGTTTTAACAGTAATACAGTAAAACTATATACAATAAGAAAAATTATCAGGTAAGAATTACATTTACAATGTCCAGTACATTTGTATTTGGCAAATTTAGAGAAACCATTATCTATTCTATCTTAATCCAATGTTTTATACCTAAGCCATTTTTGTCATAATTTTTATTACCATCCTAAAATTATCTTTTTAGATAAATAACTTTAAACTTTTATTTCTCAACCTTATAAACTTTATATCTCTTATATAAGTTTGTTTTCTGAATTTAGTAACAAGGAAAACTATAAAACTATAACTATCTAGTCTCCAAATCCCCATCAGAGACCCCAAAAGGATAAACTATTACTTTAGTAAACAGGAAGTGCAGAGAAAGTAACTTCCAAAACTATAGAAAATGACAGAGACATCTGGCTGCATGGGCAGTCACCCCAAGGTTCCTCTGTAATGTTGGAGCATCCATTTTTGGCCTACAGGCCTAGAATATCTGAAGACTTTTCTGTAAAACAGGAATTTTGAAGGACTTTCATACCTTGTCTTGGCAAAGTTTGGCATTCACTTTCTTTTGTTCTCCTTGTCCAGTTTGGACAGCATACTGTCAGCAATCAAGGCAAGGGCAGCCCCTTGCCCAAATGGCTAACTTTTGCCATAGAGAAAACAAACTCCATGTGGAGGTTCTTTGATGTCCATCATCCTTTTCTGAAGTAAATTGGTTCTGTTGGGAGTAGACGTCTCACTGTCATGAAAAGTCTTATGTTCTTAAAACATCTTAAATGCCATATTTTGTAGGTCTTTGAAGTATTTGAAGACCACCTATCTATCTAAAATATATCTCTGTTTGACCTTAAAAACATACTAACATGACTATAAGTTTGATGGTTATAGATTACTATTAACCTATTTTTTTATTATACCTAAATAGCTTTCAAGGACTAAAATTTACATTGCATTTTTAAATGAGCTGCAGAGATACAATATCTTAAACAAGCATAGAAACATATATACAGTATAACAAAAAATAACCTTAAATTTGTATTAATATACAAAAATCCATACCAATGTAAAATATTTGAGAGTAGTGGTTTTTCAAAAGTAGACTCAACAATCCACCCATCATTTCTATACTATATCCCCCTTTTTCCCTTCAAAAAGAGGTCCCTGAATCTAATCTCCTTTGTTCAGCTTTTTTCCTGACCATGGCCAGTAACAATTTCAACCAATCCTCAAATGATGACAAATACACGTAACCTACTGAATGATCAAAAACCACCCACCCTACCTCTTGGGAATGTGGGTGTCGTGTTCTCTAGCCTGCTTCCTGTTGTCTGTGGGCAATGTCATCTTTATGGAACCTGAGAAAATTGAGATAATGGTCAAGTTCTGGGAAAACTAGCCATAACATTTGTTGTTCAGTCTCTGTGCAATGGGAAAGTGCAAGGCTTATCTGTAGTCCTGGCTAGAATAGTCTGTGAGGCTGGACCATCTCAGCCAGCAGCCTTGATGCAGAACCCTGAGAAAACTGCTGCAGAGGCACTCTGAGAGGCTGGATTACCTGGGACACCCATTTTCATTGGTGTCTGATCCCCTTGTTCTGGTTTGTAGTTTTTCTAGGTTTATTTATGTCTGTAGCCAGGACTTTTAGGGGATCTCCTCTGATCAAATCTGGTCTTAGTCAACCTTGAATGAATCCGTAGCCTTTATTTTCTGTGGAAACAAAAATATGACTTCTTTCCCAATGCAGCACATTTCTCAACTTCCATTCTGAAGCCATGACATTTCTAAAGCATGTAGGCTGGTTGAATTCAGCAGTCCCTTCCACAATCTAGTGTCTCTCAGCAGGTGCTGTTCATTTATCGGCATTCAAAAAACTTAAAAGTCAACAAAGCAACATACAGGACCCAGACTCTCTGTGTACTTTTCGTCTTTATGTGGCTTATACTTTTCGTATTATTTTATTTTTTCTTTGAAGACTTTATCTTATTTGTAAACTATTTATTTGTTTTTTTATGACTGTCTATATCCATTTTCTTTTCTATTTTAAGCCTACACACATTTTAAAAACACTTTTTAACCTATTTAGAGAGTTTTTGGCCTGTATCTGTCTTTACTGAGCACCTGCAGCATTCTCTGATCACGTGAGACAAATCTTAAACTGCTGTGTCAGCTGCTAGCGTAGCTCAGCTTAGCTCATGGTGCTGGTGGCTGGCTCCGGCCTCCAGGCAGTCTGTATGCTGAGCCTACCAGACAGACTTCAGTCACCAGGAAGCCACTCCAGGAAGCTGCATTTAACTCCATGTTTTGAACTTCTTTTTAGCTTTCTCAGGCTTTGTGTGGATATACATGGCCTATGTTGGGTGCCATAGGTAGACAGACTATTCTTTTTGGGCCGCCAGCTTGCAAAAAATGACATGGAGACTTAGGCTTGTTCTTAACTAGTTCTTACAACTTAAATTAACCCATATCTTTTAGTCTATGGGCTTTTACATGGCTTGGTTACCTTTACTCCGTACTGCCCATTCTGCTACTGCTCATCTGGCTGGTGACTGCCTTTGTTCTTCCCAGAGTTCTCTCTGTAAGTCCTTGACATACTTCTTACCTAGCGACTGGCCATCTAGCTTTTTATTAAACCAATCACAGTGACACGTCTTTACACAGTGCAAAGGAATATTCCACACCAGTACGGGGCTGGCCCCAGAACGCCCATGGCACACCGTTGTTGATACCTGCTTGGTCTCACCACAACAGCCCCACTTGCTAAGAATTGCTGCTGGTTCTATTTATCTACGACACACGCCCCAAAACCACAGCTACCACCTGCACCAAGCCACCAATGCCTCTGCCCAAATGGCAGAAACGGGTTCTCTTTGATCTCTGGGCCTCCTTTACCAAAATGTACTGTTCTCGCTTCAGCTAGTGCTATCAATCCACAAAAGATATGGGATCAGTACATGTCTGTGGCTGAGATTCCAAGGCCTGCTCTGCATCTGCACACTGAGCTTTCATCCCTCCTGGGGTCCCTGCCCCCACCCCACTTCCTCTCCTCTCTCCTTGTCCATGCTGCTCTAGATTCCTTCACAAGGCTGTTGCCCTGGCTGTCCCGTCCATCGATGGCACTAGGAGTTGGTGTGACTTGTTCCTTTACTTTATTCATCCTGTGGTCAAATGTCCCTTTGTCAATGGCCCTCCTACCCACCCACTGAGGTCGAGGTCTTTCTCCAACGCCTCTTCTGCTGGTCCTGCCTGGCACTAAGGTCACCCAGGCTACACTGTGTCCCTGTGACATCCCCTGACTATCTGCTTCCTGCAATTGACTCTGCTTCAAACGCACAGGGACTTTGTGCAGTCCCGTGTGAAAGCACACCCAGTGTCTGGCTCCTAGAGCTGCTCACTACACACTTACGGAATGAACACAATTGTCGAAGGCTCTCTGCCCTGCTCTGCCCCCACTTAGGACTCACTCAGGACACAAATGCTCCTGCCAGACTTGAGTCAGGCTGGCCTTCAGGTAACAAGACCCTTCTAGTTCTCAGCCCCCCATGTGGCCACCAGCCCCCTCCTGCTAACCTCCAGGCATTCCATATCCTTGTCAGCAGTCAGTATCCTTGGCCTTTGTGTGGTCTGTGCCTCTGCCCTGCTGTCTCCTGAAGACAATTTACTCTTTGTATTTCCTTAGATTCCACCTCCCCTGGGAAGCTTTCCTGATCCCCTCATCAGATATGCTCACACTGCCTCCTCTGTGCTCACACTGCCTCCTCTGTGCTCACACTGCCTCCTCTGTGCTCACACTGCCCCCTCTGTGCTCACACTGCCTCCTCTGTGCTCACACTGCCTCCTCTATGCTCACACTACCTCCTCTGTGCTCACACTACCTCCTCTGTGCTCACACAGCCCCCTCTATGCTCACACTACCTCCTCTGTGTTCACACTACCTGCTCTGTGCTCACACTACCTCCTCTGTTCTCACACTACCCCCTCTGTGCTCACACTACCCCCTCTGTGCTCATACTACCCCCTCTGTGCTCACACTACCTCCTCTGTGCTCACACTACCCACTCTGTGCTCACACTACCCCCTCTGTGCTCACACTACCTCCTTTGTGCTCACACTACCAAGTCTTGTAATGAACATACCAAGCTCTCCTTGCTGGTTTCCTTGACCTTAAGGCCCGAGTGAGCAGGAACCAGCCTCAGAGCCCAGGGCCCAGGGCTAAGCCAAGACTTAAGCCAGGAGAGAGCTGTAAGAGTCAGTGGAGGGCTAACACCCTCGGGTTCCCTTCCCAGCTGCTTGGCTCCTTTTGGACTCCCAATTCCCCTGGTCCTTCCAGCCCTATCACCATTCATGGAAGAACAGACTCAATGACGGGCACCCCAGTACCACCCCAGATGGATGCAGCTCAGTTCTATCACCATCTGTGGGAGAACAGAGTCAATGATTGACAGGCAACCCCAGTACCACTCCAGATGGACGCAGCTCAGTGTCTCCTACTTCCGGATGATGGAGTGGAGTGTTAAAAAGACAGAAGGATGAGGAGACAAGGAAGAAAGAAAAACTGGTTTGCTCTGAAGATAAAATAAGCACCTGCTGCACAAGTCTGATAATTTGAGTCCATCGCAGAACCCACTGAAGAAGAGGAGGACCGACCCCAGAAAGCCATACGCTGACTTCCACAGTAGGCTGTGGCATGTGCACATGATTATAATGAAGAAAAATTCATTTAAAAGCATTTCATTTACCTGGGTGTTGGTGGTGCACACCTTTAATCCCAGCACTCAGGAGGCAGAGGCAGGTGGATCTCATGAGTTTGAGGCCAGCCTGGTCTACAGAGCGAGTTCCAGAGCAGCCACACAGAGAAACTCTGTCTCGAAAAACCAAATCAAACCAAACAAACAAAGCCCCCACACCTTTTTATTTAGTATACAAAACATGTGTATACAGTATTGCAACACACAAGCAATGAGAGCAGAGCGAATGCATTGAGTGAGCACTTACTGTATACCTGATGCTTCTGTCTTAACTATCCTCTCCACAAACAGCTCCAGAAAGCAGATGTTATGATGGACTCATCTCACAGATGAAGAAACTGAGGCACGAAGAACTTAACTTGCCTATGTCACCTACATTGGGGTCTGCCGCTTGGCTTCCAAGCTGTATCTGCTAGCCATGACCCTGTCACCAGACTAGGGCAAGCCACCAGCTTGACCAATGCCAACGGATTCCTCCTCAACAAAGAAACAAGTAATGGTGAAAAGCAGAGGAGGAGATTCATCCGTGTGGAGGAGGAAGAGATAAGGGGTGTCCAGGGACCCCGAGTCCATCTTTGTCTTTTGGACCCTGACGTGAGCATTAGGTTTAAGAAGAGGGAGAATTGGGGCAGGGCAGGAGGCTTGTGTGATAGTCACTCTGGGCGGGCGGCCTGGGCGGCCATGGTCTCAGTTCTGGTCCTGCAGGATGGTCCTGTAAAGAGTATTGCTGTCATCTCCCAAGGGGCATCGTGGTTCCCCCGAAGATGCTCACTGGCACTCAGGTGCAGACTCTCACCACAGATGGCTCCATCACCTGGGGTGGTTTTGTCCCTCCTTTGGGGTGGTTTCAGTTCCTTGATATGAGGATGTTTATCAGTCTTATTGTTCCTGGAGTCCGAGATGACTCAGGAGAGTGACTCAGGAAGAAAGGTGGAGGAGGCGGACACCGAGCCAGAGAGGGGCAGGTCTCTCCCTTAGCCTGTCTCGCAAGTGCTCGTGCAAGCCCCCTGCGTACAGAGAACATGTCTCACAGACATCACGTGATCAGTCGTCATGTGAACACTGCCCCTGCTTGTTCATGTATCATGTGTATACGTGTATATATATACGCAGAGTTCACAGACATGGATCCCTACATAGCATGAGTTACGTCATACATGATTAACAGGCCACTAGAGACACACAGGTTCATATGTCCTTGTCCACATGCCTACATTAAAAAAAAAATGCAGAACCTCCATCCACCCCATCTCCTACATGTACAAGAAAGTGGCAATGTGCAGAGGGGCATGGATGCACATTTTTGTGTAAGAGCAATATTTGTGAAGCACCTACTGTATGCCCTATACTATGCTAGGAGCTGAGAATAAAGCAGAGAAAGAAATGGAGGTCTAGCCTGTATAATCTTGCCTGGGAAAAGATGTACAGTGGCCAAATCCGAGAGAGCCCCAATTTCCCACATTTCCTCTGCACTCAGAGCTGACTTTGCTGTGTACCAAGTGATCATGTCAACCCCACCCATGTCACATGCACACATATGAGCACAGACAGCCCTCTCTCAGAAGCCATGTAGCACAATTGGGCCCTGGGCAGGAGCGGGTGGCAGCTTGTACTATTCAGAGACCAGAACCATTTTGAGCCCTTCCTGTTACCCAAGGACCCTGAACCTCCATCAATCCCCTAAGAGCATCCAATGATCCTAGGGACGAGTGCCAAGTGCATTACAGATAGGTCCAGGCCCAGGTGTGCACAAGTGTGCACGCTGCTCAGTCTATCACCCCTCCCTCCCAGGGCCTCCTCCTCTCCCTACATTCTGCCATGGTTCACAGACACTGGGTCTCCTGAGAACAGGTGCCCGCAGGGAGGCGGGATGTGATGACTCTGCTTCCAGGCAGCTGTGGTGAGTTTCGGCAGAGACTCCCTTCCTCACAGAGGCCCTGGTTTACTGAAAGTACTGGCTACCGTGGTTTCCCCACATCAAAAAGGTCAAACTCTCACAAGAATATTTACTGAGAACTGTCAGTCAATCAACAAGCAGTTTCTGATAGCTGTTGCTCACAGGCTGGGGAGGGAGCAGGCTGAACAAACCCAGGCCGAGTTCGACAGAGGTCCGGGCAGGCAGGGACAGAGCTAACTAGGAGAGGAAAAGTGGCCAGGCAGCAGGAATGCATGCCACCAGGAGACTGAAACAACCAAGTTCCTGGTCATAACTGGGATGTGCGGTGAGGTGGTAGTTGACAAGAAAGAAGCTCACCCCGTGACGCCGTGACTGACTCTCCATCATAGTCAACATCAAGGGAAGTTGGGGGACCCAGAGCCGCATGGTGACAAGGCCAGAGCTTTGGTGCCTAGGACAGGGTGGCGGCCAGTCAGATGGGGCGGTGGCGTGACTTGCTGTTTCACCGAGTGAGCACCCATGTTGTGCTGGGCTCCTTCTGGGGCTAATGAAGAAGCCTAGGCTTGGTAGACCCAAAAGAGAGACATCTGACCGAGGCCCAGGAGCCTCCTGAAGGTGGTGACATTTGAGCTGAGAGGTGATGAGGTCATTCTCCCAGCCCACATGAACCATCTCCAGTTAGCAGGGTGTGTGCCTGTGTGTGTGTGTGTGTGTGCGCGCGCCCATCCATGTGTCATGGTGGAAGCCAGAGAACAACTTGGTTCTCTCCTTTCACCATGTGGGTCCCAAGTTGGCAGGCTGGGCAGCAAGCGCCTTTACACACTGGGCCACCTCGTCAGCCTCAGTTAGTGGAGTTCTTAAAGCAGCCAGTGCTGCTAAAGGCTTTGCAAGGACCCACTCGTGGGAAGCCTGGACGATCTTCTGGAGATGTCGTATAAATAGCCCCACAAGAAAGTCACCCTGCCCACGACACCTGCTCTGTCCTGCCTGCCCACTCCTTTGCCTTGAAGTGTCTGAAGCAGGTGCAGAACCAGTCTGGGGGTGGTTTGAGGGGGTACCCAGCCGTGGCGAGTAACTGTCAGTTTAGTTCTAGGTTTAATAAATTGTTAGTGTGGAAAGTGATCGGTTCCTCTAAAGTCCCTTCCACCCCACCCCACCCCAACACAGCCCATCACACAATCCAAGTGTTGCCTGGGTTATCAACAATGGCAACCAGCCAATCAACAAACATTGGTGAGAATTTTTATGTCTTGGTCTGACCCAGGGATGAGCGGCTGGAGGGGCCCCTTTTCCATTTTACTTTGTTTTACTGAACACCTGTGCTAGCCTGGTCCTGGACTAGGGCCTGGGATGGAAGAAAGAATGAATCTCAGCCCTGGTATCAAGACGATTACTAAAAGATGAACAGGAATCGTACTTTCTATTTGTTAAAAATATTCCATTATTACAAGGGTCCGGTGGGGGGGGGGACGCACGTCTGGGAGGCTGAGCCAGGAGACCCAGAGCTCCAGGCCTCTGGGGTGAGCCCACCACTATTATTTTGCTAAATGGACAGAGTATCAAGCTGACCTCTGAATTCACATCTCTCTACTAGTGCAGCTCATCTGAGAAGTTTCTTTATGTCATGGTGGACAGTGGTTAATGCAAAACTTCCCAGTTGATCCAAGTGCAGAGATGGTCAGTGGGGAGCTCAGTCAAAAATGGGACATCTGTGTTGTACCTCCTCCTCAAGCGCAGGGACCGTTGAGAATGATGGGGGGAAAATCCTAAGAGCCAGAGGCTGGGGAGAACCGGCTGAACCATGTCTTTCAGGCACGACAGGACCGCTGCTCTCTCGACCTTGCAGCAGCTGTGGAGGCCTGCAGAGGACTGCACCGGCCCACACCAGTCAGCAGTCCAGCATGGAGCGGGAAGGGGCTTGTGAGCCCCCACCCCTAGCTGAGGAGCTAGTGACGGCATCTGAGGGAGGGAGGGAGAGAGGGAGGGTCCATTTTCTTCAAGGGTGTGGCCCCTGGGAGGTCAGTCATGCTCTCTCTGGTGCATGGCCCCACACCCACCAATGTACGGGCAGGCCACAGTGGACTCCATGGGTTATTAAAAGACAGACAGAGAGAGAGAGAGAGAGAGAGAGAGAGAGAGAGAGAGAGAGAGAGAGAGAGAGAGAGAGAAGAACACGAAGCTGAATAGGGGTCAGAGTGAAGGATAGTTCTGAGAGGAGTCAGGGGAAGGAGCTGAGGGTGAATATGATCAAAATGCACAGTATGTGTGCATGTATGATATCCTCAAAAATTAATATGAATGCTATATTTTAAAAAGAAGGGACTGGAGAGATGGCTCAGCTGCTCTTTCAGAGGACCTGAGTTCAATTCCCAGCACCCACATGTCAGCTCACAACTGTCTGCAACACAGTGGATCCAAGGGCACCAGGCACCCGTGTGGTACACAAACACATGCAGACAAAACTCCCACATACATAATAAAATTAAAATTAAATACAATAGATCTTAAAAATAACGCCGGGTGGTGGTGGCGCACGCCTTTAATCCCAGCACTTGGGAGGCAGAGGCAGGTGGATCTCTGTGAGTTTGAGGCCAGCCTGGGCTACAGAGTGAGTTCCAAGAAAGGCATAAAGCTACACAGAGAAACCCTGTCTTGAAAAACCAAAATAATAATAATAATAATAATAATAATAATAATAATAAGAAGAAGAAGAAGAAGAAGAAGAAGAAAGAAAGAAAGAAAGAAAGAAAGAAAGAAAGAAAGAAAGGAGCTACAGACCAGCCTAGGCTACACAGCAAGACCTTGCTTTAAGCAACAAAGCAAAAAAAAAATTAATTAATAATAAAAGAGGGATGTGCACTTGGAGAGAGAATATTCTGTCCTGTTTTCAAAACCTTGGAGGGAGAAATGGTGGAGACTGAGCCTGAAAAAATGTTTTGGTTGCTGGGAGTGGGTGGATGGTGGTGCGTCTGGAGATGGTATTGTCTTGGAGTTATACAGTGATGGAAAGTTCATGGCAAATATACTAAAGCCTGCTGCACTACGTGTATGTGTGTGTGTGTGTGTGTGTGTGTGTGTGTGTGTGTGTGTGTGTGTACCTTGGATGCATGTGCACATGGAAGCCTGAGGTCAGTGTTGAGTGTCTCCGTCATCCCTCTCCACTGTATACTTTGAGACAGTTTCTCACTGAGCCTGGAGGTCCCCAGTTCAGCTAAACTGGGTGGCCAGCAAGCACCAGGAAGCTTCCTGTCTCTGCCTCCCCACAGGTGGATTTGTAGGTGCCTGCCTCTGTATCCAGCTGTTTTTCATGGGTTCTGGGAACAGACCTCAGGTCTTCAGGTTCCTCCAGCCAGCACTTCACTGACTGAGGCATGTCCCCAGCCCTGGAGTGTCTATTTGTAATAGTTAAAATGGTCCATTCTCTGCTCCATGCATTCAGTCTTAATGAATGATAACTTCATGAGACCCTGGGTTCCATCGGATGGTGGTCAGGTTTTATTGTTGTTTGTTTGTTTGATTTTTGTCAATGTGACACAAAGTACAGTTACCTGGGAAGAGGAAACCTCAGTTGAGGAATTGTCTCCATCAGACGGTCCTATGGGCATGTTTCTGCAGCATTTTCTTGTTTGAGGATGGGTGTGGATGTGGGAGGACCCAGCCTACTGTGGGTGGTACTAGCTCGGGGCAGGTGGTCCTCCTACCTTGCAAAAGAAAGCAAGCTAAAGCAAGCCATGAGGAATAAGCCAATAAAAGCATTCCTCCATGGCTTCTGCTTCAGTTCCTGCCTCCAGGTTCCTGCCCTGAGCTCCTGCCCTGGCTTCCCTGGTGATGAACTGTGATGTGGAAGTATAAGCCACATAGCCTTTTCCTTTCCAAGGTACTTTTGGCCAGTGTTTCATCACAGCAAACTAGCACAGATCCCCAGTAAACCCACCATGGTGGCATCTGTCCATACTCCCAGCACTCAGGAGGTGAAGGCACCAGAAAAGAGGTCATCTTTGGCTACATAGGGAGCTTGAGGCTTCTATGGTCCTGAGAGAGAGAGAGAGAGAGAGAGAGAGAGAGAGAGAGAGAGAGAGAGAGAGAGAGAAAGAGAGAGAGAGAGAGAAAAGAAGAAGAAGAAGAAGAAGAAGAAGAAGAGGAGGAGGAGGAGGAGGAAGAGGAGAGGAGAGGAGAGGAGAGGAGAGGAGAGGAGAGGAGAGGAAAAGAAAAGGCCCATCACTGTTTCAATCAGCAGTCTTGTGGTTGCAAAGAACACTACTCTGTGTGCATGCACACGTGTAGGTATATGCTGGTGTTCAAGTGTGTGTGCACAGTTGCAGGTGCATGTGCACGCATGTCAGAGAACAGAGACAATACCGAGTTTCCTCCTCGGTACTCCGCTTTATTTGTTTGGCAGCATCTCTCACTAAACCTGGAGCTCATCCATTTGGCTAGGCTGGCTAGCCAGCAAGCCCCAGGGATCTGCCTGTCACTGCCCTCCACCTCCACCTCCACGCTGAGGTATCAGGCATGTGCCGCCATACCCGCATTATGTGGTGCTGGGGATGGTGCAGTCCTCACTTGCCAGGCAAGCTCCTGACCCACCAGCCACTTCCCCAGGTCCAGAACTGGCTTTTCAGGTTGAGCTGTGAAGCACACCTGCAGTCCCAGGACTTGGGAGGCAGAAGCGAGAGGCTATTTCCAGCACAACCCAGGCCCCATAGCGAGACCTTGAACCAATCAACGTGATAAAATAAAGTGCCTCTCCTGGCTTTTTTTTTTTTTTTTTAAAGTTTAAGGCTGTGGTTTCACTCATGGCTGGGCCAAGGGGATGAAGTAATTCCTTCAGAGCGGAAGGCATGGGTTCTGGGACGTGCTTCATTTGCACAGGCGGTTAGGCCTTCGTGGGAACAGAAAGTGGTGGTGGTGGGGTAATCGGAAGACTAAGCTTGTTGCCTACTAGCCTGTGGAGCCCACAGAAAGCACCTAGTGAGTCCAGTACTAGTTCTGGGAAAGCTCTCAATGGTCAACTCTACTTACGTGACTCCCTGTGCCACCCATTGTACCAGGTGGTGAGGGGGTTCTCTGATTGGCTGAGCATGAGTCACATGCTATGCGGGAGAGGTAAGGGTGAGATCAGATCCACAGAAACCTTGTGAACTGGGAGTCACAAGCTGATCCTCAAAGAGGCCACTCTGTCATCAAGAGAACAGACTCTGACCTGATGCCCTAGTGTCCTGTGAAGCAGGAGAACTCTGGAGAAGTGGGGGTGCTGGGCAGAAGGAGGTCCACCAGGGAGTCCGGGAGTCTGAAACTGCAGAATATGGCAAGGTCACACTAGCTAAGGGTCTAAGAATTAACAGATCATGGAGTGGGAAGTGGTGAGCAGTGGGGAAGAGGGAAGACCTGGCTGGAGATTGCTTCCTGTGTGCACAGCCACACACAGTGTCTGTGGTGTGTGTGTGTGTGTGTGTGTGTGTGTGTGTGTGTGTGTGTGTGTGTGTGTGTATGTGCACATGTGTAGGTGCGAAGGCCAGAGGTCGACACTGAGTGTCTTTCAATGGCTCTGCACCAGGCTTTTTGAGACAGGATCTCTCCGAACCTGGAGCTCACTGACTCCTAAACTGGTTGCCAGTGGCCTCAAGATCTTCCTGCCACTGCTTCCCTCATTCTGGGGTTGCAGGTGCATGGCACCATCTGGCTTTTTACATGGGTCCTGAGGATCTGATCTCAGGTTCTCTGGCTTGTTTGGCAAGCACTTTGCCCGCTGAGCTGTCTCCCAACCCCCAGCTCCACTTTTCCTGTTATTTGTCTCTGGATTATTTTTAATGTTTTATTTAACAAACTTTATTTTCCAAAGAAACCTTGTCTCCTCAAGATGGAACGCGGTCTTTACCGTAACAAGCAGGAGGGAAGTGCAGACGCCGGAACAGAAACCCACACTCACTGCTGTGAGTTGCTGTGCCACCCTGGTGGGCAATCAGCAGAGAAGGAGAAGTGACAGAGGGCTGGGGGGGGGGGCATGAAGCCCAGAATGCCACACTGAGTGGCACCAGAGAACATCCACCAGACAGTCAGCGTTGGGTCAAGACAGTTTGGGTGAAAAACTACCATCTGTCAGGTTCCATGATTCTGGACTTGGGATGCAGCGGTGTGGCCATAGTCGAAGGCCTGGGCAATGCAGCCCACCTGAGAGGGTAGAAGACCCACTGAAAGAGGGCGGGGTGGGGGCGGGCGTCCATAATGTGTGGTCGTACATGTGGCATGAGATCATGGCATGTGCCAGCTAGGACAGTGACATGGCTGAACCCTAGTTGTGCGAATGCCCAGCAGCTGCTGCGGGTGGCTCCGGAACAGACTGGCACTGAGGAGAGATGGCAGGGGACATCACTGGCTCTCTTATTCTCTCACAAGTCACAGGTGCCCTGCTGGTGGCACTGTCTCTGCCAGACCAGGTTTAGAAAAGATGGTCACTAACTTGGTGGGGGGGGAGAGGGAGCAGAAGAGAAGGGAGAGAGAAAGAGGAAGAGGATGGAGGGAGTGAAAGAAGAACGGGGGAGAAGAAAGAAAACAAAAGGAGGAGTGGGAGGAACAGGAGGCGGCCTGGGGAGGCCGAGATGGACATCAGCCCCCCAGTGGCTGAAGGGAGGAAGGAGAGCCCTGGCTTGGCATTGCGGTTTTTATTCTGACTGTAACATCTGTTGCCTCCTTGCCAGTATGAACATGGGTTCCAGGAACTAGGGCAGGCCTGCCTTCAGAGTTCCCTGTTCTGCCTGCTACAGCACTAAAGACTGCTTAATCATTGCAAAAGAAGCTCTGGTAGGAACACAAGCACACGGCTTAGGAATCGAGACGCGGGTTTTGATTCAGTGATGTGCTCAAGGACCTTCCCTTCTCCACTGAGCTGCATTTGCGACTGGCTTCCATCTCTACACGGGTCTCTTCAGGATCACAATATGACTGGCCAAGCACCGTATGCCACATACAGAGTGGGAGGACGGTGGCAAAGGACCCTCTCACGATGCTTTTTCTGATTAGGAAGAACTGTCGGTGTGACCTGGGGTCCCATGATAACAAAGGACAGCTGTGTAGAGTGACTTGAGCTGCGACGCCCAGCTGGAAATCGAGGCAGGACCATGCCAAGGTGGGCACACAACACACAGGAGTAAGTCAGAGTGGCCAGGACCCGAGTTCATCAAAGAGGACACAGGGGACAGGCTCAAGAGACAGGGTGCAATGCAGCTAGCTGTATGCCATCGAGATCACGAATTTAATAACATTAGAGAGGATCGTTCTCTGAGGGACTTGATCTGGATCAGCATGGCAGGAGTTGGGATGAAGGAATTGGACCTTTGAGGAGTTGGTGTTATGCAGTGGCGGTGTGTGTGTGGGGGTGTGGTTCAGCAGTGGAGTACTTGCCTGTTGTGAGCCTCCACGTTCAACATCCCCAGCACTGCAAAGGAAAAACAGTGAAGAGTCACTCTGCGCATGCCCTGTGGAGAGATGGGGACATGCGCAGACACAGGGTGGTGACTGTGGGGCACATTTTCTTCTGGACTTGACTTGTTCTGTCCTTGGTCCCAAGGATGTCACTCTTCTTGACCGTGATTTACTGCTCTACCCCCACACCATTCAGACGTGCTCGATAGGACATCAAGAGTAAGCTTAGCCAATGCTTTCAAAGCGTTAAGTGTGCAAGAGTTATTCCAAGGGTTTACTGAAGGGATGTGTTTAACTCTCACCACAGCCTTCATGAGACAGGTACCATTTACAAATGAAGATGTGAGCTCAGAGAGGTGGCAGACTGGCCCGGCGCCACACAGCTAGGTTTAGGGTTGTGCTGTTCCCCAATGCAGGAGAATTTGTGGGAGAAAAGCCGGCTCAGGTAAGCTGGGCTGCAGCTACTTGGGCAGCACTTGGGGAACCCCGAGGACACAGATCGGTGCTGGGCCAATGCGGGCCACCAGGGGGCAGCAGGGACCAGGGCACAGCCCTTCCCTTCGCTCTTCCACCTTGGGCCTTCTGGATACAGTAGCCGCTGGGTGTTATTTGCTCCTGCCCCCATTTCTCCTGCGTTTCACCCCAGAGTGGTAACGCACCGTGCCTTCGGTCCCACAAACACTGACGTCGCTTGAGCCCGCGTGGACGTCACGGCAAGTCCGAGACGTCACGGGCACTTCAAACTCACAGAGCGCGGCAAGCCCGTGGTAGGGCAGAAACTTGCCATAACTTGGGGCGGTTTGGTTTTTTTTTCGGTTTTTATTTAATCATCTTCGTGGGAAAAACCATGTTAGAAAGGTTGAAGAGGACTCGCGTGTTCCGTGGCCGCCCACGAGGCTGGAACCAAAATGAGCCCAAAGCAGCGTTTTCTTCCACGGAGTTAAAGCAGACGCGTTCACCGTGGCTCCCAGAGCATCCCGCGGGGGCTGCTGGGAAAATCCCAGCCTGCAGTACCGGGCTGACAGCGCCCACCGCCTGCAGCCTCCCCACCCCACCCCTCATATGATACCAGCCCTCGGGTCTTTTCTTCTTCCACCTTTCTAGCTAGTTCCCTCTAGGTGGAGGCCGTTGACAAAAACATACGGAAACAAAACTCAGAGGCTAGTAAACAACTGTGTTCATTTTAAGTGACAATTTCAGCTCCTCCGTCTAACCAGTCACATTTCAACGGGAAGCATTTCCTGTGTGGTTTGAATATGGTGTGTCCCCTCTGGGAAACTTGGCTGGAGTCGAATCCCTTTGGAGAGGGATTAAAAGGAGGAAATTACTCACTGTGGTATTTAGAGGAGCCTTTGGTAGGAGATCAGGGTTAGGTAAACTCATTAGAGTAGGCCCTGACTGAATCATAGTGGCTGTACACAGAAACCAGACACATGCTCACACCAAATACATATACAAGCACACATACACACACACACACACACACACACACACACACACACACACACACACACACCACGCACACGCACACACTTCTGTGTTCTTCCATGGGATGCCCTGAATCACCCGAGACCTCTATCATCAAAAAGGCCATCTCTTGACTTCAGAACTGTGAACTGAAATAAACCTCTTTTCTTTATAACTCATTTGGTGTGTGGTATTGGGCGACAGCACAGAAAACAGCCTCAGTTTCCATCTCAGCACACAGCTCTGTGGGGTGGAGCCGCTGTACACAGTCACTTGTTTACAAGGTCCCTTCTTCAGATGGAACTTTGAGCCAGTGTCCGGTTATAATGGCTAGAAAACATCCTCCCGCAGGCTGTGTGTTTTAACACTTGGTCCCCAGCTGGTGGCGCTGTTTTGGGAGGTGGTGGAGCCGTGGGGATACCCAACCTTTCTAGCAGAAAACCGGCCACCAGTGGGCCTTGAAGGTGATAGCCACCTCCAGTTCCTGTCACTAAGGTGTGTACAAGCCCCACTGCAAGCTTGCTACATTGCAGACAGAGTTGCTGTGGCCACCATGGGGGTCCGAACACCCTGAACCGTGAGCCCAAATAGGCCTCCCCTTCTGTAGGCTGCCTCTCTGGGGCTTGTCAGTTGAGAAATGTAACTAGCACAAACATTTCTCTGTGTGTCCTGACTCTCTTCCTGGAAATATGAAGTAAAATTCTGATTTGTGCTCACGATCTGAGGAAATTTAACAACAGGGAGAAGTTGCCTGATCAATGGTTGGAGAATAGTATGAAGAACCAGGACTAGTGACAGTTTGAACTCACAAAGGGTAGGCCTTAGCTACTTGAGTATGGGAGCCAGGAGGGCACAGGCTAGCCCGCTCTATGGTAAATGACTGCAGGCAGGAGGACCTCCATGAGGCCAGGAAACGGCAGGCAGAGAACCCAGGTGCCTAAAGCATTCACCGTCCACTCTAGCACCCAAGAGATGGGAAGAGGGCGCTAATGGAGCCAGCACTGCCACAAAGGTCTGAGCAGCTTCCTGGGTTTGCAAATGAGGAGAGCTGCTGCAGGCAGTATAAGGGGAGATGGGCAGAGGGCCAGTGGGCTACCCTGGGCTAACCCAGAGACCAGAGCCTGAAGGTCAAGTGCCAGACCATGAGGCTGCTTTGAGACAGGGTCTCACTACAAAGCCTGGGCTAGCCTCAAACTCTCCGGCTCCCGGCTACTGGGATCAAAGACATGCACCGTCATGTCCAGCTGAAGGGAGTTTTTAAGAGGTACTTCACAGAGGAAGTTCCAAGGGTGGGCCGCTAACAATTCCCTGGGACAGTCAGCTTATTCCTGTGGGAGTCATTTCCCTCCAGGATGCAAATATGAGCAATGGGGATTTTAATCTCAGACTCCTGCTTCTGCCAAGAGGGAGGGAACCCCACAGGAGGTATACCTTGGGAGGCTCCATTTCCTTCCAGCCTAGGGGTGTGGTAATATTATTCTGGGGAGCTGAGTAGTAGTGCACACCTAGTAACCCCAGCACTCGGGAGGGATGTGAGTTGGAGGCTAGTCTGAGTCAGCGTGAGACCTTATCTTTAAAAACATTGTGCTGAGATGTGAAAGACTGAGCTTGGCTTCTCCTGGACCACCCCTTGGCAGGCAGAACTAGGCACACTCTGTATCCAGTTGCACACTGGCCCCCATCATGCCAGGACCCTAATCTCTGATGCTGTGACCTCACCAGATCCTTGTGCCTCAAACTTTGGACATAGGCCACCTGCTGCCCAACATGTTCTGAGTTCTTCCTGGCTTTTTGCAGATACCATGGGCTCATCTCAGACGTGGCCTTCTCTAAGCCTCCCTCAGTGACCTGTCTGTCTTTTCTATCTCCGCTGCCCGGTCAGGTTCCCACCCCACCACTCCTCTGCCTCACTTGGGGGTGGGGGTGGGAGGCCACCGATGCCAGTGCTGTGCTACTTTCAGTGACACACAGCAGCCAGGGTCACGTCCTCTGTGCTAAGAAGCATCCAACATATTCCACACTCTGCCTAAAGGCAAGAAGCAGAGGAGGACCCCAGACCCTGGAAACAGCCCCCACTAAAGACAGTGGGAGCTGGAGAAAGGTGCTTGGCCCCCCACCCCGACCCCCAGCAGGTACACCCAGGGAACAAGCTGTGGCAGCCAGGGCTGGAGGGTGAGGGTGAGGAGCAACTGCAGCCCCGCCCCATTCCTAAGTCACCCCCTTAAACCAACTGCTGGAACCCTGTCTCATGCGCCCTCAGACTGCACATTTCAGCTGCTTTGCCTAGGCAGCCAGGAGGCCTTGGCGAGTTGCTGTAAAAGTGCTGTGGGCCTGGAGAGTGTGTGCGTGTGTGCACGGTGTGTATAATAAAAGAGAACTGACAAGATAGAGTCTTTATTGATGTAAAGTTCCACGTGGCCTGGCCTGCCCTCCTCGCAAACACATTAGCAGTCCCAAAGGTGGAGACACAGACGCTGCTCAGCCTGGCCCCATGTTTCCAGAACACAGTCAGATTGCAGCCTGTTGTCTGCTACCCCCACCACCCGGCCACCACCCACAAACAGCCTCCTTCCCTTGCGGTCTCGCCTTGACTGCCAGCAGTGGTGTCCACTAGGACCCACCACCGGGCAGTTGCATCTGTTTTGGGGGGGATCTCCACTTCCACATTCCGGGAGCCCTGGCTGCAGGTCATGTGTGGGCAACTGGCAGGGACTGTGGCTACTTGAGAAATGTCTTGTTAGCCTTGCTGCTCTTAGTTAGCTGGGACAGCGGATTCTGCCTCCAGCCTCAACCCACAGTAGCTGTTCAGTGAATGGCCACCTTGGGGCCCATTACTGGCCTCCCTGAACCAACAATTTCCACCCATTTTTAGGGCCTCCCAAGTCACTGCCAGGCAGCTGTGTCTAGGCTCAGCTTCCAGCTCAAGGAGAGTCAAGTCGCTATGCCAGGGCTGCTGTGAGCCCCGGGCAACAGATCTATTTGGTGGGGAAAAAAAGGGGGGGGGGGGCCTGAGCAGGTAGGGCAGCAACTGGGAGAGCAGAGGGCTTAGGACCCTCAACAGTGTTGTGAGACATAGCACACCGAGCCCTCGAGTCCCTTGTGAGAGGAGAGCCCCGGCCAGTCGTGGGGAGGCAGCCAGGCTCCGAGTCCCAGGGTCAGGCTAAGTTCACATCTTCAATTCACCATTCTCTGGATTCCTGGGAAGCCTGCCAGCTGGGCTGTCTCCCGGAAGGCACATCTCTGGCTTGGATGAACCCTGGCCTCAGTGCAGACCTCAGCAACACCACCACCCTCACTCACCTAAGAAACTGCCATGCCCAGGGTGCCCGCAGACACCTCGGTGGTCTGGCTGGAAAAAGGAGCATGACCAGGGGTCTTGCCCTCCACTGACGAGTTGGAAGGTGTCCTGGGTGCTGAGGTGAGGCTGGCGTCTGGTGGCATCTCCCCAGGACAGGGTTCTAAAGCCCCTGAGAGGCTCCCTGGGGATGGTGACCTGTCCCCGCAACAGCAGCCACAGCAGGGGCTAGCAACCACGTGGATCTGGCCACCTTCCTCCTGGCTGTGGTGCTGCTTGAGGTGGCCACAGAGGTGGCAGGTGAGGGACGAGTAGACAATGCCAAGGCCCAAGTCATCCCCAAAGGGCTTGGGCACGTGATCTGCAGGAGGAGGGGCCTTCAGCCTGTCACCTCCTTTGAGTCCCAGCTCCAGACCAAGGCATTCTGGGGTGCTGCTGGGTGGGACTGAGTTCAGAGGGCTGGATGGCAACTCCACATCCAGTCCGAAGGTGAATAAGGGCATGGAGTTAGGGGACTGGTGAGGAACAGGGTTCTGGAATGGCTTGTAGCCTCCGTGCCCACTGTCAGTCCCTGGTCCTGCTGTGTCTGCACAGACCTCACCGCTGCTGAGCAGGCTGGAGAAAGCCTTGTAACCGGCATCGCCACTGGGCCCGAAGCAAGGTGCCCGGGAGTCCTGGGAGGCACCCTGCTTCACTGCCTGCACAAACTCCCGGTAGCCACTAGTAGGGACTGGGGCAGGGCTAGCTGCCCCGTGCTGCAGGACACTCAGGTGAAGGATCTGCTCCCAGCTGTCCCCTTGGTGCATAGGTGGGCTTGAAGAACGGGGGCCAGCTGGGCGTGGAGGGTCCCCTTCTTCCAGGTGGCCAGCCTGCTGCTGTTCGGAGGCCAGCTCTCCAGGATGCGGGGACTGGCTACGGAAGTCACTAAAACTACGGTAGGCAGGATTGTCTGTGACAACAAGTGGCACCTGCGTGCAGGCCGGGTCAGCTGCACTGTGGGTTGGGCTGCCTGAAGGAGGGCCCAGGGGTGAAGACTGCCCTGAGGCCTGGCATGTGGCCTCCTTGGACCCCATGGGGAGGCAGCCGCAGGCCACAGAAGCTTGCCCACTTTCTGAAGGCAGACGGGAGCATGGCTCTGCCAGGCTCGACTGGCCAATGACGCCGTCCTCAGCCTCCAGTAAGTCTGAAAACAGGTTCTCAGTGAGCCGGGCCATGATGTCTGCCTGACCCTCCTGGAATCCACCTGTACTGTTGTCAGGTAACATGCTCAAGTCCCCCTTGACCATCTCCTCTTCTTCCTCCTCGGTCTCTCCCGGGGCCTCAAACAGCCCCACACAGCGTATCACACTGACATTGACATTCTCTGGCCAGAGGACGGTCCTGCTGACCTCCACAGGATGCCAGGCTGCCTTCTCAGGACTCTGGAGAGGCCCAGTTTTGGCGGCCTTCGGGGACTCTGCCTCCCTCTTGACGCCATGCTCCAGCAAGCAGGGCAGCAGCTTGGTCAGACAAGTCTTCCAGCGTCTGCAGAAATAAAACTTAGGGTTCAGTTTCGCCACACTCGGAAAAACTCCTACTCGTGGAATGAAACCTGCATGGGATCACCCTGTATTGATATGGGGGTGTTATAGACACGACTTCTGACTTTATAATCAACACCCAGTCTGTTTTCACTGCAGAATGGGGACTCAGTCACCCACAATTACCTCCTGCCACCCTTAGAAAGAAGGCAGCTGTGTGGAGGGCGGAGAGGGGGAATGACCCCCCTGTCAGCCAAGAAACTGCCACACTTCCCAAATCCACAAAAGCTACAACCCAAGTTCAAGTTCAGATACATACGGGCACTTGGTTGACTCGTGGCTTCGGGCCTGCTTTTCCCACAAGGGCACCTAAAACAGATGGTCAATGAGAGAATGGGGTGCTGTCTGCCAGCCCAACCCAGCTACAGAAGGCTCGATGTCTTCGTGGACAGCAACTGTACCTGGACAGCTGAGGTCCACACAGGCCCCACAGAGCTCTGGGAGCTTTAACACCCGCCCTCCCACCCCCCACCCCAATGAATGAAAGTGCATTGGAGATGGCAAATGGTTTCGGACACTCTGGCTCCCCTGTCCCATCCTTGACTCTGACCTGGCCATAGTACTCACTGTGACCAGCACAGCATGGCAGAAATAATATTGGGCCCACACGGACAAGGCTTCACAACTGTCTGTCCACTGTGTGGTGTCTTAGCACCCAAGCACTACCCTCCTTGGCTCTGGAGTCCCAGTGGTTGGCTCCTTGCCCCCACCCTACCCGTGGCTGGGAGTCACACTACGGAACACTCGCATCCTCCTACCTGTGAGTCCTGAATGATGATGGCCACCAGGGGACTGCACGCTGGGGTGGGAATCTGGTCCCACCACGCTTTCTTAATCCTGAGGGTGGAAAGGAAGTGGGTCGGTCTCTGAATGAACAGTGGCCAAGGTGCTCTTGCAAGCATCCTGGCAAGCACTCCTGCCAGGGCACGGAGGCCACACAGATTCCATTTTGGATACGGAACGACCGTCTTGGTCCTAACCTGCTGAGGATGATGTCTTCTACCGCTGTGGCCATTCTAAATGGGGAGAGGGGCCCAGGGCGAGTGTGGTGCTGGCAGAGCGGCTCTGCAGGCTCCCATAAGGCAGTCTCTGAGGAAGCTGCCTCTGTACCAGCAAAGACTCAGGCTACACAGCAAGGATCCTACTCCCCCAACAGTCGCTTCTTGGGAGCAGCAGGAGCATTTGCCATGCTGGCTTTAACAAGCCCGAGAGGCCAGGAGCCATGGAGAAGCAGGCTCTCCCTCTCTTTCTGGACTGCCAGTGGCTCTCTCTCCACCATCCTCCCACAGTATTTGCTGAGCACCTACTATGCATCCATCACTGTGCCAGGCCAGGGCCACGGGGATCAAGGTAGACAGAGAGCCAGGCAAAGCCCCTATGGGTCGCCTTGAAGAGAAACAAGAAGCATACGCAGACATGGTCACATGGTACTCATGCACCACGAGCAAAGACCACAGCCAGGCATTGGTGACTGGGTATCGTCCCAGCCACTCAAGAGGAGTCTGGGCAGGAAGAGTCAAGAGTTCAAGGCCTTCTTGGGCTGAAGTGAGTTCGAGGCCAGCCTGGACAACTTCTCAAGACCTTGTCTTGAGGCAAAAACTAAGTAGAAGGCCAGGGTGGAGATCAGGAATAGAGTGGGATGTGTGAGGCCCTGGGTTCCAAAACATTTAAAAAATAAAAACATAACAGTGTAGAGGTGTAGAGAGGAAAGTGGGAGAGAGAAGCCGGGCTGGGAGTATCAGGAATAGCCCAGGAAAGGTCAAGGGACAGAACTTTCAGGGTGGGGACATGACCAAGAACATGTCATGTGCCTCTGAGAGCTGAGGCCGCTGGGTGCAGTGCAGCAGACTATTATTTTAAGGTGTGTTACTTTTGTTTCTGCTGCATTTGTTTAACTCTGTGAAACTGTGTTACTGTGTCTGTCTAAAACACCCGATGGTCTAATAAAGAACTGGCTAATAGCAAGGCAGGACAAAGGGTAGGCGGGGCTGGCAGGCAGAGAGAATATATAGAGGAAGAAATCTGGAAAAGGAGGGCCAGAGAAGGAGGAGGACTCCAGGGGCCAGCCACCCAGCTACCCAGCCAGCCACGGAGTAAGAAACAAAGGTGTACAGGAATAGAGAAGGAAAAGCCCAGAGGCAAAATTAGTCGGGATAATTTAAGTTAAGGAAAGCTGGCAAGACACTAAGTCAAGCTAAGGCCAGGCATTCATAATTAAGTATAAGCCTCTATGTGTGATTTATTTGGGAGCTGGGTGGCAGGCCCCCCCCCAAAAAAGAGCAAAAGCCTCCAACAATAGTGCAGGGTCATGGGGTGGGAGGAAGGGAAGGGCAACAAGGTAGAGAGAAACTGAGGCTCGTGAGCAGCAGTGCCTAGTTCAGGGTGACTCGGGCATGAGAGGCAAGTCACAGAGAGGACCTGGCATTCCCCGAAGACTCAGCCAAGTGTGGGCAGCTCCCTGGTACCGATCCTCAGTTACTTCTAATCTCATTTCACAAAGAACATGGCCCCAGGCCTAAGATTCCAAGGTAGAACTCACCAGAAATAGATCTTCCCCATCTACCAGCCCTGCCCAGGCTCCCCTGGAGGTTTTGGTCTCAAAGTCACTCTGAGCCTACAGAAGAGCTCAGGTTCTGGGCAGCTCGCCAGCCACCGACCAGCAAGCACTATCACTAGGCCTCACTCACATCCTACTACATTCATACCGTCTGCTCAAATTCCTCTGCTCCTACCACAGGCCCAATGCCGGGACCGTACCGTGAGTACTGAGAGGGACCAGAGACAGCTCCTTTATGTCAAAGAAAGATTCCCTCCCCAGCCCCAGCCAGTTCCTTCCCTCCAGAGCACCTACCATCACTACCCCCCCCCCCCCCCCGGCTCTCTCCACCCGAGCACAGTCACTGTGGAAAACGCCCAGCCACCGGCTGACCTGCCCTGAGAGGCAGACTTCGGACTGGGGACCCTGCCATCCTTGTGTCTAGCAGCACAGTGGCCATTCTGTGACTGTGTATTATGGCAGCCAGGACAGATAAGCAGGGTACCCACACCTGGCACACCGGAAGGGCCAGCTTGAGGCACCAGCCAAAGCAGAAACTCACTTGATGAAGCTGACGTAGCACAACAGGCAGAAAAACAGGATGCAGGCGCAGGAGATGCCGACCCCCAGTGGGAGGCGCTGCTCCAGGGGCAGGGGGAAGTCTGCAAGGGGAAGGACAGCCGTGAGCCCGAAGCCCACCCGGGGCCATGTGCAGTCTGCTCCACTCACTTGGGGTTCCCCTGGGACCCTCGGTTACCTGGCTGCAGGCAGCCCTCCCACCTGTCCCCTCATCTCTCCCTCTTACACACCCATGTCCTCACTGTCCCCCATCCAAGTCCAGATCACAACAGCTGGAAGCTGTTGCTCTTGTCTTCCCAAAGCTCAGAGGTCAAGTTCACTGACATGTGGGAGGGTCTGAATTCAAAACCTGTCTCTATCAAGTCCTCGCTGAGCAGCCCGGGGGTGGGCAAGTTGGTTATTCCCTTGGGGGTTCTTATCTGCTCAGTGGGCTTAGAAACATCCTTTTCTCACGGCCTGTGAAGGCCACGGGATTGAAAAGGTCACACATTCAGCGTGAGCACAGGCGTCTCTTGTTCACTGACTCTGAGAAGATGTCTCTGGCACCGTCTCCCACCATCTCCTCCACCCTCCACTTCTGCCTCCCTCCCTCCCTGGCACGTGCCATCATCTGGCTCTCCCTGGTTTCTTTGCTTACATTTTTGTTTTTTCATCAGTGCTTAATCTTTTGTTTAGGATGTGTGTGTTAGGGTCTGAGTGCAGGAGTGTATGAGCCACGGCACGTGTATGTCAGTCCTGGCCTTTCACATTGTTGGAGATGGGTCTGTTTTCACCACCGTCTACACAGGCTCGCTGGCCACCAGCTCCCGAGGTCTGCTGTCTCCTAATTCCCATCAGGATTACACACACACACACACACACACACACACACACACACACACACACACACACACGTGTTACTGCGTCAGGCTTTTACATGGGTTCTGGGGACTCAGGCTCAGGTCCTCTCACTCGCGTGGCACAGAACCATCTCCTGAACCCCGTGTTTCTGTTTGTGAGGCACGTCAGCTCCGCTGCTCTGAGATTCCGGTGTGCCTGCTGCACTGCTGGAGCCCCAAGCTCCTTCAGTAACAGTGTGTCAAGGTTGGCTGGAGAAACGTGTGCCATCTACTGTGCCCACTCTGTACAAGCTCTCCCGCCCCCTCAGCAGTACCACTGGGCCAACCTCCTCACCTTCCCCAGCCCTGACTGCGCAGCTGCCCTGTGCTGGAGACGAGGACTCAGACCGACCCTGTTTCACAATGGACTGAACAGTGACCACCATGGAATCGTGGGCCTATTTGCTTCCGCAGCCCCTGACCACTATACCATATCCACAGGGGGGTTGTACGGTTAGAGGCATTCCAGGACTGAAAACCCTGAGGGTCAGGAAGAGGGAATTCATGACTAGGGAGCACACATGGCTGTAGAGACCCTCACAGCCCAGGGCGCTGATACTCACGGTTGTATATCATGATGCTAGGACTCCATTCACTCCACGTGCCACTGAAGCTCTGGGCCAAGACCCTCACCCGCGCCCTGTAGTGCACCCCCGACTTCAGGGTCATGGTTGGGAGGAGCAGCCTGGGTTCCATGTAGGTCACATTATGGATTATGAACTGTCAGTAGAGAAGGGCGTGTGGAGCGGACAGCTGGCAGGGATGTGTGCTGGTTCCCAGCCTGGCTGCTGTCCTGAATGACCCCTCCAAGCTGGGCATGTGATCATTCCCACATCCCTGCCACCGCAGAATGAAACAGAGGGTGCCAGCCCTCCCCTGGCTCCTCCCAGGATTAGCCGTGATATCAACCATTATCCGGACAAATGGATTAAACTGAGTTTGAACACACTGTAAACTAAGGCTAAACCGTATGACCTTGAGTAAGTGACCTCGGCAAGGTCACGTCTTGGTTTCTGGAGGTCATCCCACCGCTGGGAATGCTAGGAAGGAGAGGTAGGAGGACACGGGTGGCAGGCAATGACCCCCACCTGCTTCTGAAGCAGGGACCTAGGCAGCCCCTGCAGACACCTGCCTTTGTCTACCTGAGGACACCTTCTTGTGTAGGAAATGTTTTGGATTATTTGTTTGTTGTTGTCTACGTAGCCCAGGCTAGTCTAGAACTTCCCACACCCTCCTCAGTCTCCTGAGAGCTGTGGTTAGAGGCATGTGCCTCCACACCCAGCTCAACTCTACTTTTAGACATCAATGTGTGTTCAGCAAGGAGCTGTGATGCCACCCATGCACAGAAGACAGGTCACCATGAATGACACACAAAAGTGCGCAAAAGTGACCAGGAGTACGCCCAGCCTGAAGTGACCACTCTGCCACCAACAACCTCATTTGTCCCCTTCTGGGAAGTAGGTGTGGCTCAAAGCCCTTCACTAACAGAGTTAAAAGGGTAGGGATGGGTCCGCCCTCTTCCTGACACTACAGTCTGGATCCAGAATGTTCCCTAGGGTCCACGTGGTAGAGGCTTGGTCCCTAGAGTGGAGCTACTGTGAGATGGTGGCGTCTAGTGTGAGGAAGGTGGGTCACAGGGCATGTTCTTAGGAGACATTGGGGCAATGGGTGCAGGCTTGTGTGTGCCTCTGCCTCCTGGCCACCGTGAGGGGAGTGCCTTTGCTCCACTCTGGCCATAGTGCTTGCTTCAACACTAGCCCGGAGTGATGGGGCCACGTGACCACAGACTGATCTCTAGGAAATCATGCACTTAAATAAACCTTGCCTCGTAAAGTTGATTATCTCAGTACTTTATCTTAGTGATATAGAAAACTGGCCAACACAGCGGCACACTGAAAATGGAGGACCAGGAAGGGGAAAGACGAGCCTGGGGCAGAGCCTGGCAAGGAGTGAGCTCTCTAGTTCACTGTCCTACCCCATACCACCTCCCAAGCTCCCTACTCCAAAGATGGAGCCTTCCTTCCCAGCCCCATCCCTAGGCAACAGCAGGGACCCATGGCACCCACTTACTTCCTCGGGGTTGTCCACTCTGGAGATGTTGACCATGTAGATGAGCTCCTTGTACAAGGTGTTCTTCGATGGGTACGGGTTGCTCCATGTCAGCAGCCATGCATTGGAGACATTGGTGTGAACTGTGAGGTTGTCTGGAGCCAGGGGCTTCACTGGGGAGAAAGGGTGCCTGCGTGAGGGGCTTCAGCCCCGAGATCTACTTTGTTTTAAGGTCCCGATTAACAACTTCATCTCGTCTTCTTTCGTAGGGGAGGCTGGCCTCCAACTCCTGACCCTCCTTCCTGACTCCTGAGTGCTGAGATTACAGGAGCCAGTTTCGTCACTTCTTACGTGGCCACATCCGTGAAACCACAGCTGTCGCCGTGTATGTTCAAGTCAACGCGAAAATGACTTTAAACTCATTCGTGGGTCAATTCTAATAACTTGTGGGCCCCCAGTGGTCTGAGCAGCAGTTCTAACCACAGACGGAAAGCCCTGGGATCTTGGGGAGATGTGCTCTTCAATTCTGCCCCTGGTACTGAGAAGCTGTGTGACCTAAGGCAGGCTGCCTGCCTTCTCTGATCTACAAGATGAGGGCACTCAATCTCTTTTGCAAGTTGAGGTTCCGGTAAGTCACGTCACCCAGGTCACCCAGCAGCAAATTCTTGCTTCGGATTCCTGTTTCAACTACACCTGCGTGGAGGTGTACGGCTCAGCGGCAGAGCATTTGCCTAGCACCTGTGAAGCCCTGGGTTCCGTCCTCAGTGATACGTGGGAACAAGCTCGTGCTAAGGACTGCTACAGACCTTCCTTCCAGAGTCAAGGCTGTATGATAAACCAGCAGCTGACCTCCTGCCTGTGTGCACCACACCCCCCTGCACCACACCCAGCCAGCCAGGCCTGACTTACCATTGCTGCTGGGCCTGAAGGAGCCATTCCACAGCAATCGCCCCTGAGTCTTTAGGACCAGCTTGTAGGTATCTGTCTGGACTGGTTCATCTGTGGACATGTGGCACACACACGTGGTGCTGGCGCTGTTCTCTGGGATGCATGTGTGGTTTCTGTAGACACAGGCCGAATTAGGGAACTTCCCATGGTCACCAGCTTCCCAACCACCTGACAGGAAGACCTAAGCAGCCAGGACCCGGCTGGCACCTGACTTGGGGTTAGCATCTTGCTGGCCACAGCCCTGTCCCAGTTCATTCTGAACACTCCCGTGTTGCTCTGGCTATAGACCTCAGTCCCAGGACTGAGCTTGAGAGCATTAAGAAATTCAAGGTGTCCCAGCATCCCTCAGTTTACAGTGGACTGTGATATGCCCCAGCACACCTCCCACAGGCTCCTGTCCTATGCACACCAGTATATTTCTGCCAATAGGCCACCTACATCTCATGGGCCAGGGGCCAAAACTCATTTTCTGTAAAAGGCCAGACAGGAAATTGAAGGCTTTTGAAGACAATATAGTTGCTATCACCACAACAAATTGCTGATTCAGCCCCAAAGCAGCCACAGACAAGATGCAAATTAATGAGGTATTGCATGCTAATAAAACTTTATTCATAAAAACAGTAGTCTGCCTGATGTGGTAGCATACGCCTTTAATTCCAGCACAGGCAGAGGCAGGCAGCTCTCGGTGAGTCTGAGCCCAGGTTGGTCTACATAGTGAGTTCCAGGATAGCCAGGGCTACACAGAGAGATCCTGTCTCAAAAATCAAACAAACAAAACCAAAAAAATAAGTAGTGGCCAACTGACCTGAGGTTCATAGTTTGCCAGTGTCTGGTCTGAGCCAGTGGACAAAAGCACAGCTCACTTGTCTTAAGGTAACAGGAGGGTGGAGGGTCACCCTGTAGGCATTAGGGCTATGTCTGTGTCTTTGGAGTACTAGGTCTGTGGACTTGGTTTTGTCCTAGGCACAATGTTCACAGGGTACCTGGGTGCTAGGGAATGGTCTAGAACAAGCCTGGACACCATGCTTGTACATCCTGCCATCTACCCTCACGACAAACTCCACCAAGTCCTGCCCCAGGGCTAAGTGTGCTCAGGGATCACCAGTCAGACTTCCACGGTTCTCTCTGCCTAACATGTGGATCCCGGGGATTCAGCGCAAGCCATTAGGCACATGCCTTTATCAGCTGAGCCATCCTGCCAACCTCATTTGTGATTTTTTTTTTTTGAGACAGGCTCTCGCTCCAGCCCTTGCTAATATTCAGGTGCAAAAGAAGTTAGAGAAGTGCTGGTCTAGTTGAATATTCCAGCCACATGATCCAGTGACAGTGGGTCCAGAGTCCCTCAGTGTCCTGTACCCTGTGGGTGGGGGTGGAGGTGGGGTGTGGGCAACTGAACTCAGGGTCATCCGTCAGAAAGTACTCTACCACTGAGCTACATCCTCAGCCCTTTCCCTTGTTTAATTTTGCGACAGGATCTCACTAAGTTGCCCAGGTGGGCCTTGAACTTGTGACCCTCCTACCTCAGCTTCCCAAGTTGCTCGGCTATAGGTCTGCACTACCAAGCTCCAAGCTCAGCTACATGGTAGTATCACACAGGATACCTCATCCCAGACCCGGCTCCACCTCAGACACCACCCCATAAGTTGCCACAAGTCACACAGCACAACATATCCTGGTGCCTGCCTAGAGCAGCAAAGGCCTGGACAGACCTCTAGGCACTGTCTCCCTACTCTCCTTACTCAGAGAACTCGAAGTCCAGCCAGTACAACAGGTGGAGCTGAGATCTGCAGTCGACAGCGCCATCCAGCGGCCACTCACAAGTGGAATTGCGGATGTAGTCCGAGAAGCAGGTGGGCTCACCCAGGAGCGTAATGCCCCCTGCAAAGACAAGATGGCCTGAGTAGTGGAATCATGGCAAGGGTCTTCCACCACCAAGGTAAGAGGGAGGCCAGTGCAAACAGGACCAAGAACTCATGTCTGTATGCGTGCGTGCGTGCGTGCGTGCGTCTCTCTCTCTCTCTCTCTCTCTCTCTCTCTCTCTCTCTCTCTCTCTCTCTCTCACACACACACACACACACACACACACACACACGTGCCCCTCCACCTCAGAAGCACCCACTCTAAAGCACAGAGGAAGAGGTGGTGTCCTGTAGAGCTGCCGCCCACTCCCCACATCTCCTGCCCTTACCTCTTACCCACTGAGGCAAGAGGATGACCCTGCTCTGTACTGCTCAGGCTCTTGTCCTCTGGTGTCTAAGAGGCTTAGTCAACAGAAGAGACTGAAGCAGGGCAGGAGGAGGGGACAGGCCTTATCTGTCAGCTCCCTGCCAATAATTCAGAGACCAGGGGGCTGTGGTACAGCCAGTGATTGTGGGGGTTTGCTAACTATGGGGTACTCTACTACCTGGGAGCCTCAGGAGCTTTCTGACCCAGGCCCTGCATGGCCACCTTCCAGACAGAGTCACAAAGTACATGCCAGTAGGTGTGGCCTGCCATGGAGCAAGTGCTCACTCAGCAAACAAAACTCTGACCTCCTGACCCCATTCCTACCCCCACAGCTGCTCTGGCCTTGCCCATCACACAGAACAGTCTGCCCTTGTCTGGGCTTGGGGCAGAATTCGTGAGTCCAATTGTTTTTTTTTCTTACAGTGTCTCTATAGTTACCTCAGGCTGGCCTCAGCCTTACTATGTAGCCCAAGCTGGCCTCAAACTCAAAATCCTCCTGCCTCAGTCTCCCCAGTGCTGAGATGACAGGTGTAAGCCACACCTGACCACAGGGATGAAAACCTTGAAGTCAGTTCCCATGTGTCCTCACAGCGACCTTCTAGGTTGACTCAGAAACCTCTTTTCTTCCCAGCCCTCCACTCCACCCTGGTCTGCACTGACTGCCAAGTCCTCAGTTCAGACCCTTGCAGCTCCTCTGACTCAGTGGCCCTGTAACACGTGTGTCACCCTCCCCACACATGCCAGGTAGGCTCTGCCAGGGGCCTCACCAGAGACACACCTGCAGGCACCGGCATGCCGTCCCCTGCCTTCCTTCAAGTTGGACCCACTGTCCCTTGAGAGAACATCCTTGAGCACCCTGCTTTAAACTGCATTTCCCCCATCTCCACCCCGGCCCTCAAGCCCCCCAACTCGGTTCTGAGTTTTCCCACCATCTTTTGATGACCTCTGCCATATAACTCCAAGTGTTTTCTACCCATTTCCAGGACAACCTCAATTTTCACTTTGAATTAGTGTCAACGCAAATAATTTAGTCAGGACATTTGTCATTAGTGGTCCCCTTCCGCGACCACACAATCTCCACAAGGGCTTTGTTGTGTTCATTGATGAACCTCAGGACCTTGACATGTCATTAATGATTGATGGATACATGATTGAGAGGTGGTGACTTACCAGAGCCAGCCACCCACAGCAAAATCAGACAGCTCACCGAGGACAGGAACTTGGGGCAGAGCCACCCCATTGGGGATGAAAAGGTGCCTGCAGGAGAAAAGAGTGGGTGAGTGCTGATCTGGGTTCAGTGGGGCTCATGTCACTTGTGGCATGGCCTCTCTCCCCCATGTCTCTGTGTCCTCTCCACACACAGCCAGAGACCATACCACTGTTCAACTGTCCCAGAAGAGCGGTGGCATATATTCACGACTTTCTCAAGTTCAAACCCTGGCTCCCTCTCAAACCAGCGGTGAACGCGAGCAAGCTGCACACAGTGCCTGAGCATCCCTATCTGATAGGTGCCCATCTACTGACGTCCCAACTTAGGGGGTGCTGGCAGCTTCAAGGAACAGATAAAACCAGCAGGGCCCACACTGCAGCTGGAACAGTCTGGAAGTGCTTCAACTGGCTCGGTGATAAGGCAACCCAGGCTGGGGTGGGGGTGGTCCCAGGGAGGGAAATGACATGAAGATCCCAGATCTGGGAGTGCTCAGGGGCTGGGGCAGCTTAGCGCTTGCCTGGCCACATGGCAGGCCCTGGGTTCCACAGCCAGCATGGTGGGGGTGGAGGGAGAGGCTCAAAGCAGAAGGAAAGAAAGGAAATGAGGGGATGGGAGGAAGAGGAGGGGAAGGGAGGCGGGGAGGGGATGCTGCGAGGGGGAAGCTGTGTGTCTGTGTCATTCTCCTCCAAACAGCAGTGGGTTGGTCCCCCGTGTCCCCTCCTGCTTGGGTCTCTATCTCAGGGTCATATCTAAATTTGCAGTCCCAGGCCCACTTTGCCCCTGAGCATCTGTGACCCCCGCAGCAGGGTTCTTCAGCTTCTGGGTTCTGCCTCCTTCTGCTGCACGGACCTGGCAGGCTGAGCTGGCAGAGTCACACACAGGAAGCAAGACACAAGGTGGACACCCAGTCAGTCACACATGCATCCAGTTCCAGCCACCAAAGAAAGGCTCACGCCATCAACGACCCTGCTGGACACTGTCCCCGTGGTGCGGTGAGCTCTCAAGGCAGAGATGTGTCTGCACTGCCACCAAGTGTGAACTCCTAATGTCACTGTGCTCCATGAGCTTGCACATGCAGCACTCAGGGTGTGACAGGGCCTGCTGTGACACCACGACAGCTACTACGATCCTAGGCACTAGATTTCTTCAGCTCCATTGCAACCCTAGCGGCTGCCCTCTCACACCAGTCCATCGTAACCTGTCGTTACATGTGACTCTGCAGTTCCACACTGAGGGACCTGGAGCTCCAGAGAGAAACGGACAACTTTAGGAAGGTGAACAACAGATGAGCTTAAGGGAGTGCTCCAAGAATGAGGGGACAGGGCAAGACACAGGAAACCCAGCCTGGAGAGTACGAGATGCCAGCAGCTGGCAGGCTGAAACAGGAGGATCATGACCTCAAGCCCAACCTGGGCTACACAGCCCTAGAATCCTCAAGGAGGCAGATCCAAAGCCAGAAGCCAGGTCCATCTGCGTCTGAGCTCCAAGTATGTCCCTCAGCTTGTAGGACTACAGCCTCAACCCAACAATGAAATAAAATCAGCCAAGAAAATTGACCCTCACACTTGTCGACTTCAAATGGGAACAGCCTGTGTGAAGGGCTGAAGCCTGGCTTCACTGTGGAAAGGCCAAGGGCTTCACAACTGGCCAATGGCACAGCAGCTGCTTAGGAGCAAGGGTCTTCATGGCTCCTATTAACAGAGACTGAGACACAGGACAAGGGAGGTGACGGCACCCAAGTGAGCCGGTGCATCTCTTGGAGAGGAACACTATGATGATCTGATGTCCTGGAGGACCTGGAAATCTCTGCCCGCTGCAGCCTCAGCACTCACTTAAGCAGCTATTTGCTCCAGACTGCTTTCTTCGACCTCCCCCCAATTCCCACTCAAAACAGCCTTATCAAGGAGGTACTATCAGTTCCCTCATTTTCTGATGAAGAGTACTTGCCTGAGGTTGCACAGCTGGAGGAGCCCTAGGATTTGAATGTGCCTCTCATGGTGGAGGCCTTGCTATTAGCCACTTTCTAGAAGCCCACGTCCTTGTTTGAGGGGTCACTAGAGAGAGTGCAAGCCAAACCCTCTTTAGGCAAGGTACATATACTTAACATTTCATTCCACTTTAGGGGCTCCTGGAGCCCCAAGTGTGGACTCAGTAGCAAAGGCAACTCCTTTAGGTGGTGACATCCATCAAGGGTCTTTGATAGGTGGGGTTTTGAAAGTTCATTCTGGAACTGCAAGATGTCTGGAGCCATTGGCTGTTGATGTGGATGGGGCCAGAGTCATTCCTAAATGAGGAACAAGGCCAGGGACTGCTATTCCCCTCAACAGCCCAGACCTGCCCAGCTCCATGTGGGCCACAGACCACAGGTGCCTCGGAGCAGCCTGCCTAACTAAGAGTCAAGTCCAGGTGCCTGAGACAGGAGAGTGACAGGAGACTCTTACACACCACTGTAGAAATTGCATGTTAGGAATAGGTTCTCAGGCCATGAGGGTTGGAAGGGGGCCCCAAGACTGCTGGTGAAGGAGTCGCACGTGGACCCCTGTGCTGAGCGAGGTCAAGGGTCTCCACTGTGGCCCATAGTCTTGTGTGAAAGTCACACAAGCCTCAATATGAGCAAGTGCCTAAGGAGATAGGGATGCTGGGAGCAGCTCTGGGGACCAACGGGGCCAGTGCTTGGGCTGTGACTCTGTAGAGATGTGTAAGAAAGTAACCCAGGGAGGAGCCGAGGAGAGGGTTCAGTGGGTAAAGTGTTCGCTGCACAATTAGAAGGACCTGAGTTCAGGTCTCCAGGACCCATGGAAGATCTAGCAGTGTGTGTCTGTAACCCTGGTTCTCAGGGTGAGGGGACTAACTACTCCCTGTAGCTCACTGGCCACAGTCTAGCTTAACATGTGAGCTCCAGGCCGTTACTATTATTACAGACCCCCGTCTCAAAAAAAGATGGGCTACAGGTGCCTTTAATCCCAGCACTCGGGAGGTACGGGCAGGTGGATCTCGGTGAGTTCAAGGACAGCATGGTCTACAGAGTGAGTTCCAGGACAACCAGGGCTACACAGAGAAACCCTGTCTTGAAAAACAAAACAACAACAACAACAACAAAAGGGCTGGAGAGATGGCTCAGCAGCTGAGAGCAGAGAGCCTGGGTCTGGTTCCCAGCATCCACATGGCAACGTACAACCTTCTGAGATTCCAGTTCCAAGGAACTCAGTGCCCTCTTTTGGCCTCCAAGGACACCAGCATGCATGAAATACACAGACATATAGTCAGGCAAGATAATCATCCACAGAAAATAAAATAAATAATAAATCATTAAAAGAAGATGAAAATGAGAGAGGAAGACATTCAACATCAACCTTTGGCATATGTGCAGGTACCCACGTATGCGTGTGCACGCACGCACACACACACACACACACACACTCTTGAGTACACATATGCGTGCAAGATCAACACTGGGGGAACTGAGGGCTTTTAGGGGCCTTCGCTGCTTCTCTGTTATTTTTAAAACTGCATTAAAGCTTCAATTATCTGAAAATAAAGTTTAAATTTGAGGAAGCAGAAAAAACCAAACAAACTCCAAGTCCCTCGTGACATGACTTGGAAGACTCTACTCACCCTCCTGAGGCCCCACAAGCCTCCAGGGCCCTCTGAGCAGTGGCTACCAGCTCCCTTCTCATTGACAGCCCAGAAACACTCCTGTGAGCCATGTCTGGCCCTCCCCCTGTGCTGAGGGCTCTCCCGGCCCTGTTACCACCGAGCAATCACCCCAGCCTCAGCCTGGCACAAACCTCCACCCCGACAAGGGAGGTTAACCAAAAACGTCTCTGTCCTCAGCACAGGGACGGTGGAGAGAGGGAGACCTGACTGGAGAAAGAAGGGTGCAGAGGATGTGGCTCGGTGGTAAAGCTGTGCCAGAGCCTACAGAGGGCCCTAAGTTCCATCCCCAGCCATGCAAGAGGGAAAAATGAAAACAAGAAAAAGACGAGCTTTAATATACAGATCCTGCCAGCCAGTGTGATACTTCTTTGAGAAAAATAGTCAAAGCATACAAATAGTTTACCAAAGAAGCTGGGACAGCCGGAAGATGTGGAACCCCCTTAAGATGCTCCTGATTTGAGAAATGGAACTGTATGGGGGTAACCTGTGGCCAGGCATGGCAGCGAGTGCCCATAATCCCATTCTGGGAGGCAGAGGCAGGGGGATTCTAAGTTCAAGAGCAGCCAGCACAACACAGCGAGACTCTCAACCCCTCCCTGAAAAAGAAAGGGAACTGGTCATTTAAATCACGTCTGTGTCACCAGAGCTACTGTGAGTCTGTCTCCATAAGTGCTAGATATGAGAAGACTGGTTTGTGTCTCTATCATCACTCATTTGTCCCTGGTCCCCAGAACACCGCCTGGCATATTATGTAGTGTGTGTTCGGTGACTGTGTGTTAGCGGGTGAGCGGTGAGAACTAGGCAAGAGCAAATCCAACAATCCGAACACAGACCTTGGGCCAAGCCTCTGCCCAGACGGCTGTATGGGATGCTGACTACTCCCCTAGCTTACGTCCCAGACGCCCCGTGAGGCAGGTGCCATCAGCATCTCATTCCACAGGCAAGGACACTGAATCGGGAGTTGGTAGGACTCCTGCCATGGTCCCAGAGCCAGAATGAAATCCACAACCCATGGGCTTGACCACCTTGCTGCCTCTTGAAACACAGTGCAAATGTGGGGCAGATGGCAGTGTGACAAGCTGCACGTGCAGAGGAAGCCAAGGTCAAGGGGCTGGGGTGTCTTCTGAAGTGACTGACCCAAGATTCCTGTCTAAGTAGGCCTGCGGCTTCCTCCCAACTTCAAGACGGCTGGGCTGGGCTGGCTGGGGGCCAAGGACACACTGCTCCCAGGCAGCAGCCACTGGGGTTCCCAGAAATGGTGGCCACGTCAGCAGCCCCACCTCAGACAGGGAGGCAGGGCAAGCCAGGGCTCCTATCTGTGCTGGCTCAGCCCAGGAGGGGCTGGCACAGCTGCTCCTGCTGTCACTGGAGTGAGAAGCAGCCAGTAAGCCCTAGATGCCACCTGCTTTCCTGTGTACCCTCTCTGGTCACGAGGACTTGAAAGCATTCACTATGTACCACCTCCTACAGCTGTAAATATCGCTGTTCAACTCCTTTATTGCTCTTTCTTGGTACAGGGGATTGAACCCAAGGCTGAGCAAGCACACTACATCTGAGCTACTGCCCAACTGTGTGTGTGTGTGTGTGTGTGTGTGTGTGTGTGTGTGTGTGTGTGTGTGTGTGTGTGTGTGTTTTGAGACAGGGCCTTACTACATGACTGAGTCTGGCTTTGAAGTTCATTCTGGAGCCCAGACAGGCTTTGAACTTGTGATCCTTGTCTTTGCCTCTTGAGCGGCTGGAGGCATGGACCACCAGCTGGTCTCACTCTTTGATTCTTTTAACAAACGCCGGAGTGAGATGAGAAGATACCGGAGAGTTTGAAGCAAACGTGAGATTTTAGGAATGATCCTGTGGCTGGCGGTGTGCAGGACCTAGGAGTCGGGGCCAAAGTGAGGCCAGGCAGCAGCCCACCGCGCAGGTGCCAGCAAGAGGTCCCAGGGCTCCCACGAGGGTGGAAGGGACAATGCAGAAAGAAAGACTGAAGCCCTCACCATCAAGAATTGCTAACACAGAGGTCGGGTGTGGTGGCACATACCTTAAATCCCAGCATCGGAAGGCAAAAGCAGGCAGATCTCTGAGCCAAGAGTCAGCTTTCCAAGCTCCCTGTGAGTGCAGGACAATTCCTAAGCCTAAGTTTACAGATTCTGAAAATTCTCAAGGAGGCCTGGAGGTAAGGAAGGTGACTAACCCACCAGACACCAGTGAGGGCCTGGAGCTTCCTGTCTGCAGCTGAGCTCTCGGATGGAGTGAGTTGTGGTGTGGTTGGCAATAACGGCAGGCCCAGGTGGCAGCACTGTCTACCAGGGCGGGGACTCCAGGACTGTCTGGGGCCAATAGGGAGCCACTGAGGACTCTAAAGAAGGAAGAGAAGCAGGCCCCCTTGGAGCTGGATAAAGAGCAGGGCCAGTGACACCTGATGACTGGTGCAGAGGAGCCTGTGCTTGGGCACCCTGCCATGGAAGAGCCCACAGGAATAGCATGAACTGTGGACACTAGTCCAAGGAGCCACTGGCCCCAGGAGCAGAATGTTCTCGTGGCTTGGAGAGAGCTTGAGAGTCCTGAGGAGATGGACGCTAAAACCCAGGAGGCTGTGCAGTGAGTAGAGCCTCCTCCAGAAGAGACAGGGGTGGCTGGGCATCCTGGGCTCCCTTTGTGGACAGGGGAACTCTCATGAGGACAGATTCACCAAATGCTAAGCGCTATCTGACAGCTGTAAACACACACAAGGCCAACAGCATCCTTGGGGAGGCCTTCAGGCAACTCCAACCAGGATCCCTGAAGCCCATCTTATGGAAAATTCTGGAAGCCAAGAGAGCACCTAGGCCCAGCTCCTTTCAGCCTCCACTCAGGCTGGCGGTCCCTGGCCAGCCCTTTCCTCCAGAACTCTGGTGGCAGCTCTGTGACGTGCTGCATGGCAGCTCCCCAGCAGCTAGGGCTGTCGCTGCATTTCCAACACCCTGTTAGGACATCTGGAGTGGGTATGGAGGGCTTCCACGGTGACACATAAAGCCCCCTCCTCTGCTAGAACTTTCCATCTCTGGTCCACAGCAGGGCTCTGGGTTGTGGCCAGCGAGCTGTGGTCAACTCCACTGTGGTCATTACTTACTGCTCCAGAAACCGGATGCCTGGCTCCTGAGCACTTGATTACATTCTTTCTGCTTCCAGAGATCTGCAGAAGCCAGCACCATCACCCCTGCATGTGCCCCCATCCTCCCACCTCTCAACAGCGGGGTGCAGCTTTCCTCCCTCCCTCCCTCTCGGGGACCCACTGAACTCTGACACCAACTGAGAAGACTGTCAATCCAGGTGAATCAGCCCTTTTTTTAGAGATGGAGCAACCTGGGCCCAGAGAGGTTCTGAACCTGCCTCCGGATGCACAGCTGGTGACTACTGGGGCTATGGATTTGAACTCTGACTGCGTAACTCTTGGTCCGGTGTCTGGCAGAGAGGTAGCCGGAAGTGGTGGGACCGAAATTCAGGCTCTGCCATTGTTTTCACAGCCTTCAATGGAAAACTTGTCTAGTGGTGACTGGGGCTTTGTGCCCCTCCCCCACACCCCCAGTAGGAGACACTGGACACAGGTAAATACCCAGTGTGCCAGACAGGCGTGGTGAGGGCAAGGGGCACTCGTCTGCATTTTTCCTGCTGTCTCAACCCTGTATTGTTCTGAGCCCTGGCACAGAGGGCCTCCCACGTGGGCAAGGACCCTAGAGCGCCTAAGATATGGGTCAAGGCTCTGGGACAAAGTGCAACTCCACCCTGACCGCCCAAGACCTGCAGGCTGAGGTCAGAATTCAGTCTCCTCCTCTGGGAAGTAGGAACAGGTTTACATGCCTTAGTGAGCAGGTTCGAGGAAGCAAAGATACTGACCATGGCCTGGGACAGGGTTTACGGAAAAGGGAGGAAGGTTTACTTCTATGCACTGAGAAAAGCTGAGACTTTAAAAGTAATCATTTCCATGACGGCAGGGAGAAGGCTCACAGGCACAAGCTTCCTTCCCGCTGTGGAAGACAGGCTCAGAAGGACCAGATCTCCAATTCCATACCACACAGCACGGGCGGAGGACATGATGGACAGACATGGATCTCAGGATGAGAAGCCAGGACCACGTCCTCAGGAGACGGGGGACTGAAGAGGCAGCAGAGGACCTGCTGTGGAGCGGCAGGCGGCACTACGAGCCAGAGCTTTGTTTTCAGGGAGCTGACAGAAAGGCCATGAGGGGGGTGCCCTGCAGCCAGCCATGAGGAGGACAGCCCAAGGCCAGCCTGATCTCCATCCTGAGAGCTATCTCATAGAAATGGGCAGAGTGAAGAAAAAAGATGAGTCTCTGGCGTCAGTCTACTGGGGGATCAACAAATACTTTGGCCTGTGGGGTCCTTAGGACCCTTTAGTGTTAGCTAGGTTCCTCAAGCATTCCCACAGGTCCCTTACACTCCACAGTCACCCCACTGTGCCTGAGAACCGCAGGCCCCCTACGATGGCCTAAGGGCCTGGAGAGAACAGTGGTGGGCTCTCTGTGTCTGTGAACAGAGCACTGCCTGGCCCTATGTCCAACAATAATGAGACAACTCCTAAGTAACTCAATTAAGCCTGTGGTCCCCGTGTGGCCACCGTCGTTAGTTCAGTGGGTGGGAGCTGACCTGAGAAGCTGGGACACCCCAGCAAGGGGAAAAGAATGGCAGAAGGGGTCCCCAGGACCATTCGAGAACTAGCACCAGGGAGAGTCCACCCTTTCTGTCCCTGTGAGCACTACCATGCCCCAATACTGGGCACCGCGGTGACGGGAAGGGAGGTGGGTTGGAGATGCCCCCTCACCTGCTCATCAAGGTGTCAGAGAACCTCTAGAGCCCTCAGTGGGCAGGTGAGGCGCCGAAGGGTTGTCCTTTGAAGTCCACACCCTCCCCGGCCACCCAGGCCAACAAGTATGCCGTGGGCAGCCCCACTCGCTGGGTCACCTACACTGTCTCCCTCACTTCCCACCCTCCTCCCCCGGCACCGCCCTCCTCACCACACCTCTACCACCACGGGCAAGCCTACTCCTTACTCAGCTTACCTTCCACTGTCTAACCATCCCTTTCCTTTCCATTCTCTGAGCCTTGCCAGTTCTGTGCCAATTCTCAACTGAAAGTCCCTCAAGGTCCATGTCTCACGTCCTCGAAAGAGGAGGCGGCCAGGCTGGAGTCATACGCCGTCTCACAACATTCATCCTGGCCAGGTGCTTTCCCACTATCGGGCCTTCGCCTGTGCCGGCCTCGCTGTCTGAAATACCAGCCAAGGAGCTTTGCGCCGGAGGATGAACGCATGGATGATAGGTCCGCAATGCCTGATTTCTTCAGTATCGCATTTTCTTCCCTATGGTGCTAGGGACTGAATCCAGGCCCACAAGCACACATTCGAGGCAAGTGCTCTACCACGCATGGAGCTACACCCCCACCCCAGACAGGCAGGGCAGGCCATATCCCACTCTCTGAACAGGAAAGCAATATACTCAGAATCCTGGTTCCTGAGCAGACTGGAGTGCTACTTCCCTAGCAGCAAACAAGCATGAAGTCACCAGAGAAAAAGCAAGTGTGGCAGGCATGGAGTGACTGACAGGGGGAAGGACACTTCAAATGTGGCAGGGAAGAGCTCAGGCTGCTTCACATGGAGAGAGGGAAGGTGACATCCAGAGTCTGCTGCGCCTGCTCGATGCGCATCTGACTACACCACTTCAGAAGCTAGGCCGAGGCCAGCAGACACTGAAGGAGAGCGCTGAGTTAGGGGAAACAGCTGGTGTGGTTAGTGGCTCACACTGACAGACGTGTCTTCCAGGACTTCACTCTCAATAGAAAACACACACTTTAAAAATACATAGGGTCACTTGCTATGTCCTCCAGGTTGGCCTTGAATTCAGGATCCTCCTGCCTCAGCCGACCAAGTGCTGAGATCACGGGTGTATGTGGTGAACATCAAACACATCGATCACTGGGGTTGGGGAGGTAGCTCGGTGGTTACAGTGTCTGCTGGGCAACCATGAGGACAAGAGTTTGGATCCCCAGCACTCATGTAGATGATGGGTAGGTGTAGCAAGCCACCTGTACTCCCAACACTAGGAAAGCGGAGACAGGGTATCCCCAAGTCAAGCTGGCTAGCGAGACAAACACCATTAGCAAACTCTAGGGGATAAACCAGCTGTGCATACAAGGTGGATAGCAATCTAGGAAGACACGGGACTTCATGCACATTTGCACACATACACATACATCCTTTCAAACACATCAGAATGTCCAGAAAAAAAAAATGGTCAGAAAAATCCTTTTTAAAAGACCAACAAATTCCCCACCATTGAGACAGAAGCCACATGATTCTACCACAGCAGCCTGAAGGACCAGATTTAGCATCTAGCGGCAGAGATAACAGAAAACGCCACCCATCGCAAAAACACTCCAAAAGCACACGCCACTTCCAAACAGCTCCCGCAGCAGAAACAAGAAGAAATCAGCACCTCTCCAGCAGTGACAGACAGACAGACAGACAGCACAGACTTATTTAGCCAGAAGTATACTGGAAAACAAGAAAGACTGAAAACAACTGTAGCCTCCAACAACACATTTCAGAATGTTTCAGAAGAAACACTAAAGAGAAAGATAGAGGCTCCCTCAGCCCAACCATTACAAACGCCGCCAAGGGGGCTGCTGCCTCTCATTAACTATGGCCGCAGACAGCAGGAGATAGGACATGCTCCAGATACAAGGAGGTGACGGTCTCCCTCAGCTTCGACCAAAAGGGCTTTACAAAGGACTCCAACCAAGTCAAATCCAAAGCCAGACTGAACTCAAAAGTCAGCAAAGGTAGAAGGAACACTTAGAATAATTGTAGCTGAACAGCCTGTACTAGAGGAACCTTGGGTTGGAGCAGAAAGATGGTCAGTACCTCCAAGGGAGCTGAACCAGGGCCAAGAACTTGAGGTTCCTGGAAAGCTGGTCTCAGTGGTCATCCGTGGTCATCATCCCCAGAGCAATGCGGTAGTACCGCGCTGTTCCAGAGGCAAGTGGACAGGAGACTGTAACTCTGCTGGCTGGAAGGATATCCAGTCCATGGCCATGGCCATGGCTCTCCTCCCTGGGTTTCACTTCCTCATTTGAAAAGGCGGAACACCCCTCTGGCTGCCCTAGGAAACCTCAGGCCGCCCAAGTTCTCCAAAACGGACCAGTAAACGATGTTTCCCGGATCCAACCAAGACAATCTTGTTCTTATAAACTCTCCTCCTCCACCAGGGAGCTTGAACAGAGGTTAAGCACGTACGCTTGTGGGTGACTGGTATCACAGTGTTCCCGGGCAGGTCTCTACACCAGCCTGTTTTCTTCCTTGGGGATAGGAGCTCAACCCAACACGCACTTATATACTTGCCCCTCCCTGCCCCCCCCACACACACACGTGTCTTCCTCACTCCCTGGGACTGTGGGGAAGGGGCTTATCTAACAATAATCTGCAGACTGATTGGGTGGAGGCCTGGCAGTGTTCACAAGATTATTGGGCACAGCCAAGTAAAAAAACTGACCTTAGTTGCATGTGGTAAAGACGGGAGGCTTGCTGTGTGACCCTAAATAAGTTACTGAGCTTTGCCACTGCATCCAGAAAACTTGAATGTCTTACAGACCCTTGCCTGCCAGGGCTTAAACAAACTAAGATAATACAGGTGGCTGGCTGGCTCCTCCCACCTCCCCGACTTCTACTCCTGCCCCTCCCTGCTCCCTCAATCCCATCCAGTCCCACTGCTTCCCTGCTGTGGGCAAAACACAAGGAGCCTGCTCCGTGCCTAGAGCCTTTGGCACCTGCTCTTTCCTACTTGGGATCTCAACTCCAAAGCCAACTCCTTAGAGTCACCTTCTCCTCGGGACTTTCAGCTTCCTGGGGGCCTCTACTGCTGGGTCACTTGGGGTTTTGACCCTGGCCTTTTGGTTGACAGCCAACACGTATGAGTATTGACTTTCTTTCGGTAACTACTTCTGGCGGCTGGAGGCTCTCGGTCCCAGAGCACCCACCCCCCAATCTTCCCACCAACCCCATGAGACCCACTTCTTCCCTTCCAATGCCCACACAACTAGGAGTCCCTCAGCTGGGGCCCCCACTTGAAGTTTTGCTGCCTCCAAGAGGCTGTGGGCCCCAGAGGCAGCATGAGTCAGTGGTGGCAGCACCTGGAACTGCCTGACATGGGCGCTTCTTAGAAAGACATGCTATGCTCAAGAGACTGAACTGCACCCGTACGTAGCCCACAGGCCACAGGAAGCCCTGTGTTACCACTCCAAGAGACTCCTGCTGACCTTTGTTTCTCCCATTTTTTTTTTTTCCTGCAGGACCCCTGTCACTGACTGGTGGTGCCTGTGAAACCCCAGGAGCTTAGACACACCATCTCTAATGGTGTCTAGGAGATGCTACTCACGACCCAACAGGGTTGGCATCGCCCGTCAATCAGTTGCAAGCGTGGTGCCATGGAGGAGCCCCGATTACTCTTCAGCACAGTGGAGCAGGGCTGTGGATCCGGTGTGAGAGTCTGTTCCTCTCGGGGAGTCTAAACTACAAGGGCTTTGTCAAACACCCCATGTCTGTCCTGATACAGCACCTGGCACACTTGGTCCCTCAGAGCAAAGAAGTGCCAGGGGCAGCTTGGTAAAGCGATGTCCCCCTAAGTGGGAGAAGACAATCAACTGCCTTGCCGCCCCCACCCCCCATGAGCAATGGTTTAGAAACGCCATTTCAGGGCCATCCTCATCCCAGACACCTCCAACAAATGGGAGGTGGAGTGACAAATGCTCGAGATCACACAGATAGGAGCAGCAAGGTCAGATCTGAGGCTGGGACCCTGTCTACAGTTCTACCCCCGCCCCCTGCCTCAGGCTCAGAGAACCAGAATATTGGACTCCAAAGATGCCCCAATCCATGCTGGATGTCCGACCGAGTCAGGTGAGTCTGTGCCCACCCAGGCAAGCCTCATGCAGGTATACCAGCCCAGAAGTGGAAATCCAGTCAGACACAGCCAGGCTGAACTCAGAGGTTCAACTGAGGAATACTCAAGAGTGTCCTGTCACAGCAGACACAGGCACAGTGCGGTGCCAGGTGAAGAGGAAAGGAGCCTCCGGCCCCTGCCTCTGCCACTCTCCGATGCGGGACCCCCAGCAGAGTCCCTGCACACATAACTGGATGTCAGTATTCTCGCTTCGCCAAATGGATCCTTGTGGGTAACAATAAAGATCTGTTCACTTAATCCTTAGCAAGACACACATCAAGCCTTTGCTGGGTCAGAAGCTCTGGCTTTCAACCTCCAAGCCTCACTTCCCAAGCAGACCTCCTGGGCCACGGGGATCATGACAAGCTTCTTACTACGTATACCAAGTGTGAATGGGTACCCCAGCTGGGTCCCCGCCCCAGGCCCCAAAGGCAGCAAAGTAGGGTGCAGTGTGGATGAGGACAAGCATTCTCTTCGTTTGTCCCCAAGTGTAACAGCAGGCCATTGTGCCTTCCTCAGGGACAGCCTCCCTGGCCACCCGGCCTTCCCCATTCTGGGATGGCACTGTAGAAGACCCCAGCACTTCACAGCACAGCCTGATACTGCAAACCCTCGGATGATCACAGCCTTGCCCAGTTACCAGTGTGTGGTCATTTGGACAACTCACTCGGGTCCCCACCCCTGCCCTGAAGATCCAGGAGCAGGTCCAAGCCCAGGAATCGGCCCGTGACTTACCCAAGCCCTCCAGCAGGGCACCCGGGACCTACCTTCCCACATAATCTGGCTCTCCTAAGTTAGCTAGGTGGCATAGTGAGCTTTCCTACCTTCTAGCCTTTGCCCATGCTGTACCCACAGCTCAGCATGCCTTCTCTTGCCTCTGATTCTCAACCTGCCAAGTGCTCTCCCACACCCCAAACTGGCTCGGGGATTGCATTTCCCCAGGAAGAGGTGTCTTGCCCCTTATACCCTAACCTTGTCTTGTATGTTCTTCCCTCAGAGGGCAGAGCCTAAAACAGCAAGCAGAGGGCAGATGAGCTGGAGAACAAATGGATGGCATACTGGTCACCTCCCATCTCTGCCTCAGTGTCCCCCACTGCGGTCATGACTCCTCTAGCTGATTCCTAAGAGGCCTTGCTAGGACTGTAGAATCTCATTATTCTCTCTAGCCAGATATATCCCAAGCCTCAGTTTCTCCATCAGACTTTAGGATGGGAGAAATGTCTCAGCAAATACCCCTTGACTCCCAAAAACCACCTGTAAGGGGAAGGCCACAGTGGGCCCCACACCTTCCAGAGGACTGGGGAAAAGCAGGGACCAGGAATGCTGGTTTAGGGACAGGCTCTGAACCTCAGACTGCCTGGCTGGCTTATACAACGTCCAATTTGCCACAATAAATACTCAGGTTCCTGGGTTACTGAACCGGAACCTGGGAGGAGCTAGGCAGTCTGGGCTTCTAGTAAACCCTCTTAGCGTCCAGGTGGGGACTGCGGAGACTGCCTGGGTACCAGCGGGTGTGTGGTTCACCTGCTTTCGACCCGCGCCCGACGGCAGGAGACCCTGGCCGGGAGGGGAGCCCGGCAGCCCCACGCCCACCCGAGGATCCGCGGACTCTGGTCCCAGCCCTGCCCGGTTCCGCGGCCACCTCTGGCTGGTCCTGAGCCTTCCCCACCGCCCATTCCTACCTGTGCGCTCAGGCTCCACGCGCTGCGCGGCGCGGGGCTTTCCTGCGCGCTGGACCTCGCCCCGGCTTCCTACGCCGTCCGGCGCCCCTTATTTACATGCGACGCCCCGCCCCGTGCACAGTCATTTACATTCCCCGCCCAGCCGTCTTCTCATTTTCACTCGCGGTCCGCCGGGCCTCCTTTTGTCGCCGGGTTATTTGCATGCCCCACCTCACGCGTCCGCAACCCTCGGGAACTCTGGCTTATGAGTCTCAGGACCTCAGGATTCGAATTTTTTGCCCTGGCCCAACAGACCAGCCCGGCTTGTGATCATGGATGTGTGCTCACTCTTCTAATGTTTACCCTGCGTCTGCTCCAAAGAAACTAGAAAGCAAAACAGCTCATCCATCAGGAGCGAGCGCTCTTGTCCGGTCCCGGCACTCCATGCTGCCACACTACCTCACGAGGGAATCGTGTACAGCCATCCTTTTCAGATGGAGAAACAGAGGCACTGAGCTGTTCAGAAACTTGCTCAGGGGCCGGTGAGATGGCCTGCAAGTCTGAGGACATGAGTTCTATCCCCAGAATCCATGTAAAAGGGAAAAACGACAGAACTGACTCCACAAAGTCGTCCTTTCACCCTGCGATGGTGCAACTGTGGCCAGCCAGAGGCTTTGCCAGCTGAGCCATCCCACTGGCTTGCCATCCTACTTTTTGAATTATGGTTTGGTTTTTCTTAGTTTTTTAGACAGGATCTTGCTAGGCGGCTGTTGTAATGTAGCCCAGTCTGAACTTGAACTTACAACAATCCTGTCTCAGCTTCCCAAGTTAGGATTGCAGGCATGAGCCACCATACCTTGCTGTCCTCTGAGTCTCTAAGCCACCTTTTTGTCCCTCCTGGGCCACCTGTCTGTGCACCAACTCTGCATTATGGTGACTGGATGACTCAGAGCAGTGTGGCTACCCTTGCCACACTCTACAGCCCTGACCTGGGAAGAGGGACCATGTGAGATGCATCTACATGTGGCAGAAATGGGCTGGCCTGTGATGGTGCTTGGAACCAGCCCTGCTTGGCTTAGGTGCTCAGAGAGGCTCTTGCAGAACTAGGCCAAGAAAGCAGCCGGGCCAGAGCCTGCATGCCTGGTTGTGAAATCAGAATCTAGAGAGTGCTGACAGACCGGAAGGCCAGAGCGCACGTGATCAGGGGAGGCGTTGGGAAATGTCGGGGGCACAGTGAAGGGGATTCTTAGCACTCCTCTTGCAACCTTTCTATGAATCTGAGCTGATGTCAAAACAGAGCTGAGGAAGCTGGCCAAGAAGACGGACCTTCTCATCACAGTCCTAGACTTCCTGAGTGACCACTTGGCCTGGCCTGAGAGTGAGCTGGGAGCCCAGATAACCCAGGCTCATCTCTCACTGCAGGGGCTTCCCAGGCTTGCCTCCTTACGAGCTCAGAGCACATTCCAGCAGAGCGATAGAGCTGCCTTTGAGCTTACTTCAGTTTTTAACAAGAGAATGTTTTGGGAACAGTGGCAGTGTGGTAGAATAATTGATCCAAACACAGGGCTGGGGAGAATGCTCAGTCTGATCCCCTCAGCAGATCTGAGTTTGAGCCCCAGCTCCACTGAGAGTGGAGCAGGAGAGACAGCACCGTGGATAAGAGCGCTTGTCGCACCACCCTGAGGGCCTGAGCTTGGATCCCAGCATGGGAGTAAAAAGGTGAGTTTGGGCCGGGTGGTGTGGTGGCCCACGCCTTTAATCCCAGCACTCGGGAGGCAGAGCCAGGCGGATCTCTGTGAGTTTGAGGCCAGCCTGGACTACAGAGTGAGTTCCAGGAAAGGCGCAACACTACACAGAGAAACCCTGTCTCGAAAAACCAAAAAAAAAAAAAGGGTGAGTTTGCCTGTCATTCTGCACTGTGGGAAGTGGATGCAGGAGGTTTGTGGGGACTTTCTGGCTGACAACCTTACCTAGGTTCAGCGAGATACTCTTTCCCAAGGGAATAAAGTGGAGACTGATAGAGCAGGACACCCAGTGCACACGCGTGTACACATACACCACACACACAACACATACATCACCCACACAAGCCAGGCATAGTGGCATACACTTGTAATCCCAGTAATGGGGAGGCAGAGATGGATCCCTGAGGCCTGCTAGCCAGCCAATCCAGACTGATCAGTGAGGCCTACCTCCTTGTCTCAAAAACCAAGATGGGGCTGGAGATGTAGTTCAGGTGGTAGAGTACCTGCCTGGCATGAGTGAGACCCTGGGTTCAGTCCCCAGCACTACATGACCTCAGTGAGGTGGCACATGCGTGTAATCTCTGTGCAGGGCTGCAAATGGAGGGGGAAATGGAGGCAGGTGAAGTTCAAGGTCATCCTAGCAAATCTGAAGTCAACATGGGCTACCTGAGATCCTTCTTTAAAAACACACACAACAAGGCCAGGGCTGGAGCCATAGCTTAACGGTAGAGCAATTGCCTAGCATGCATGAGGACCCAGGCCGAATTCTCGGTACCAAACAAACAAACAAAAGCAGACAGTTCATGAGGAGCAACACCCAGACTTGACTTCTCCGCTCCACAGGCATGTACACCTGCACAAACAGGCGCCTGCACATGTATGTACACACGCAAGAGAAGCAAAGAATTGAGCATGTAGTACTGCAATGGTCTGCATGGGAAGAGTCCTCAAAGAGCTCACGTGCTGCAGCTTGGTCTCCAACCTGTGGACAAATGGTCACTGAGGGGTGACCTCTGACCTGCTCCCTGGACTGACCTGTCTGATGGCGCAGCTGGGAGGTGGTGGACTCTAGGAGGCAGGACCTGGCCAGAGGAAGGAAGTCACCAGGGATGCGCCTTGGAAGAGTAGATTTGTCCCTGGCTGCTTCCTGTTGCTCTCTCTCTCTCTGCTTCCTGGCTGCCTTGAGGTGAACAGCTTTCCTCCACCTTGCCCTTTTACCGTCAAATGCAAACATACTGAGCCTGAATCTCACCAGCTCAGCTAGACAAGCCCAAAAGCAATGGAGCAAGCCAAAACTTGGGCAGATGAACCAAAACAAATCTTTGCTGACGTTACGCCAGGTCCTTTGTCACAGTGGTGACAAGATGACAGCTAACTCAAACATAGACTTCACACACACACTCTCCCCAGTTATCATCATTCTGCATAGAGTAGAGCATTTTGTTAAATCAATGTGGTACTATCAATGACTCGGTGCTAATATTCACTCTCCTCTGGCATGGTGTTTTTTAACCTTTATTGCTGTCCTTTTATTTAATTGTTGCTGCCTTTTAAGCCACAGCTGTCTGAAAAAGCAGCTGCAGTTCCACAGCTACCAGCAGCGGTTGAGCCGCAAGGGCCGTCGCTGGTGGGAATTCTGTTTCCCTCCGGCTCTGACTCTTTCAGAGCTACCAAGGGAACTTTACTAAGTCTCTGTCCCACTAAAGAACTCAAAATTCAAAGGTTAAGGTAGAACTCTGCTCTTCAGAGAGGCTGAATAGCAAGTAGCTCACCTCCTCTCCTTGCTCACGCCCTCCAAAAAGCCCTCATGCGTCTCCTTGCCCCTCCTTAGAAACCCTTCTCCCCCTGGCTCCTCCCTGCCACTTCCCATCAGCTAGCTGCTAACTCGGCCTCCTGACCGCAGGTGAATTTTACTTAGTCAAACACATCTTTGCACCACTAAACAAATGTTCCAGAGCACACACAAAAGTAACACACCTTAAAATAATATTCGACAACCCTTTATTTTATTTGTTATTGTTGGAGGGAGGTGCATGTGTGCCATCACAGGCATGTGAAAGGCAGAGAGTTACTCTGTGGAGCTGGTTCGCTCCTTCCATCTTTACGTAGGTTCATACATCACGCATTCATCAAAACCCACAGGACAGGACTGGTGGGATGGTTCATCTAGTAAAGACCCTTATTGCCAAGCTTGATGACCTGAGTTCAGTCCCTGGCACCGGTGGAAAGAGAGAACCAGCTCCTTCAGGGTGTCCTCTGATCTCCACACGTGTGTTGTGGCATGCACTCTTTCCCTGAGAATAAGTAAGTAAATAATAAATAAATGTAACAAAATGTATTATTTGGTGATTTTATGCAGGTATATTCTCCAGGGCCTCTCTGAGCCCCCCAATGAACCCTTTCTTTATTGTAGCCCCTCCCAGTTTCATGTCTTTTTTTTTTTTTTTGTGACCCACTGAGTTTAATGAAGGTTCTCGCATGAGCATGGTTGGGGGTATTTATCAGGGCGTGGACAGCTAACCAGCGGCTATACCACTGAGCAAATAACCCCTCCCCTCTGGTAGCCACTAACTACCAGTGGCTCCCCAGAGAGAGTTTGGATCTCCCAGGATTTACTCTCCTCTATCATGGAGTGTTTGAAGGGCCCCATCTTGTGCAGGTCAACCACTGCTGCTGTAATCTCCTGAGTGTAATGGCCGTGTCATGTCCAGAGGACGGTGTTTCACAGCATCCATCCCCAACCTCTTTCCGCCTTGGGCGCGGTGACAGAGATGACCTGTGGAGGGCTGAGCACACAACCGTCATTCCTTCTCGCACTTGTCCAGTTATGAGTCTGTGTTAGCTGCTGCCCACTGCAAGAGGAAGCTTGTCTGAGCAAGGCTGAGAGCAGCCCTAATATATGGATACAAACATGGAATATTTTAGAAAGCAGTTAGACAACATATCCGTTCGGTTGTGCTTCATCTGTTCTGGCATTTGGTGCTGTTGAGTTTTGGATTTTAGCCACTCTCTTCATATGCTCTGTCTTGTAAATTGCCATTTGTAGATCTTATTTGCAGTCTGCCAGCACCTCTTCTCCCCAACTCCTTCCTTCCCTTAATTCCTTGAGACAAGGTCTTGCTGTGCTGTTCAGGATATCCTGAATCTCATTACATGGCACCGGCTGGCCCCTCAAATACATGTCAGTCTTCCTTTCTCATCCTCCCAAGTTCTGGGATGCTGGTGTGAAGCACCATGCCTTCCTTTTCTCCTACAAATGTGACTCGCTTTGTGTGTTTAATTTCAAGCCCAACATTTCATGCCTGGCCTACAGGAAAGCAGTTGACTTTTTGTTTATTAATTTTTTTTTTTTTTTTTTTTTGGTTTTTCGAGACAGGGTTTCTCTGTGTAGCTTTGCGCCTTTCCTGGAACTCGCTTTGGAGACCAGGCTGGCCTCGAACTCACAGAGATCCGCCTGGCTCTGCCTCCCGAGTGCTGGGATTAAAGGCGTGCGCCACCACCGCCCGGCTTGTTTATTAATCTTATGTCATGCATCTCTGCCTCAAACAGCCACTACTTCGAGGAGTTTATTGTTGTTGACTTTTTAGGAGTAAAAAAAAAAAAAAAAAAAAGATTTCTTTATTTGTATGTGTTTAAATGTTTTGCCTGCGTGTATGAGTGTATGTGTACCACATGAGTGCAGTACCCATGAAGGACAGATGAGGGCCTCAGATCCCCCTAGAATTGGAGTTACAGATGATTGTGAGCCTTCATATGGGTGCTAGGTATTGAATCCAGGTATTGAATCCAGGCCCTCTGGAAGAGCAGCCAGTACTCTTAACCACTTAGACATCTCTCAAGTCCCCAGATTTTTAAAATATAAATAATAATATTAATTTCTTCCTTCTCAAGCTGTCTTTCTTCCTTCCTTTGTTTTTTTTATTGTTAGTTTGCTTGCTTGAACAGGGTCTCCTGGGTGGCCTGAATTCTCTACCTAGAACAGGCTGCCCTCAAACTCCCAGAGAGCTGCTTTCCGATGCCTCTCACTTGCTGGGATTAAAGGCATGCACCACCACACCTGGCCTTCTTTGTATTTTTGCATTAGACAGGATACCTGGTGTGATGCTGAGGTGGGGAAAGGGACACTGTTGCCTTGTTCCTGATCTTGTGTGAAAGGGCATCTAGAATCTCACCAGTGAGGGACATGCTAGCTGTGGGGCTTTCTGCAGACGTTCCTTATCAAGCTGAAGAAATTTCATTCTGCTCTTAGTCATCATTGTCTTCTTCTTCTTCTTCTTCTTCTTCTTCTTCTTCTTCTTCTTCTTCTTCTTCTTCCTTCTCCTCCTCCTCCTCCTCCTCCTCTTCCACCTCTTTCTCTTCCTCTTCCTCCTCTTCCTCTTCCTCCTCCTCCTCTTTCTCTTTCTTTTTTTTCCCACACTCAATTCCTAGTTTTCTGAGAGATTTTAGTGACCCTTTTTTTCTTATCATGAACATTGGATCTTTGTAAAACGTTACTTCTGACTCACTGGGCATGATAAGATGTTTTCTTCATCAGCCTGTGGATGTGAAGGAAGGCGTTAATTTACTTCCAACTGTTGAATCAGCCTTACACAGCTGGGATAAATCCTGCTGGATGGCAGCTTATGATTCTTCCCATACGAAATTGGATCTGACTTGATCACTTTGCTGAGGGCTTCTGTGTCTATGCTTAGGAGACATACTGATCGGCAGTGTTCATTTCATGTCATTCTTTGGTGTTAGAGTAACAGCAGTCACACAGAATCACTTAGACAGAACTCATTTTGCTACTATTCTCTAGAAAGTGTCATAGATAACTGGCATCATTTTTTCCTTAAATGTTTATTAGGATTCACCATTGCAACCATCTGGACCTTTAACAATTTTTAGGTCGTATTTACTCATTTTGTGCATGCATCCAGAGAACAGCTGTTGGGAATCAGTTCTCCCCTCCCATCTCCTCCCAGGGAATGAACTCGAGTCATCAGGCTTGGAGGCAAGCACCTTTACCCACTGAGCCCTCTTGCCAGCCCCAACCTCTTTGCTTTCTTTTTGATATTATTAACTATTGATTCCATTGCTTTAATAGATACAAGTAAATTAAGTTAGTTCTTTCTCCATCTTGAATTGTAGTAATTTGTATGTTTCAAAGATTTTTAATCTGTTTTATAATCTATCAGATTTGTGATAAGAGGGCAGGAGGGATGGCTCAGAGGTTAAGAGCACTGGCTGCTCTTTCAGAAAACCCAGGTTTAAGTCCCAGAACCCACATGGCAGCTCATAGCTATCTGTAACTCCAATTCTGGGATCTATTCGGGGTTCCAAGGACATTGCATGTGTTGTACTCAGAGTCCTCCAAAGACCATCAAGAGACCAAATCTGATTTAAAAGCAAAGAGTCTTTCTTTTTCAAGTTAACTTGGGACTCCCCATCCATCTGAGCAGAGAGAGACAGGAGAGGCCCTAAGTAGCAATCTGAGCAGCAGAGCAGGAGAGACCCTGAGTAGCAATGGGGCAGGGTTTTAAAGCAAGAGGGGACTTGGGGTCTACAGACTACATAGGAACAGACTCAGGATTGTTTTATGTGAGTGGCAATCATGTTAGTAACTTTTAATTGGCTAGGGTTAGTTGGGAGTTACATTTTTGGGCAGGCCTGGACAAGTCCCAGGCTTTGTCCTTGAGCTGCCATGGAGACTGGCTGGCCTAGCACATACTAACTATAGGGGCTGGCACAGTGACCCAGGCTTTGTCCTAAGCTGCTATGGAGACTGGCTGGCCTAGCACTACTGACTGTGGGGGCTGGCTCAGTGGCCCAGACTCGGTGTGTTCTATCTCTCTGACCCTGCTGACAGGGGCATCAGTGATTAATTGTCTTTTGTTTATGGCCCTCCCAGAAAGTGCTTGCTCAGTCTCAGGAAACTGAAACTGAGACCTGATCTCTGAGAGAAGATTGAGCAGCCTGTTATGGCATCTGCTTGGTCCTTTCAGCAGGCACACGGTGCACAGATATACATGCAAGCAAAGCATCTATACCCATACAATCAAAGAATTTAAAACTTTTTAAAATTGTGGCAAGAGAATTGCTCATAATATTTGTTGTAGAATATTAGTTAAAGATGTGTTACAGTTGTTCATGCTGTGGAATATTTGTTTAATGATGCAAAGATGTTGCATTCTTTTATGTTTCACTTGTTTAACTCTGTGAAGCTGGGTTACTTTGCCTGCCTAAAACACCTGATTGGTCTAATAAACAGCAGAACAGCCAATAGCTAGGCAGGAGAAAGGATAGGCGGGGTTGGCATGCAGAGAGAATAAATAGAAGGACAAGAAGAATAGAAAAGGAGGAGCAAGAGAGGAGGATGGTGGGGATCATGATTCAAGCCCAGATACAGTACACAGGAAGCACCAGCCCAGGCTGGCGGCAGTGTGAGATCCTGTCTTGAAGCAATGGAAACAAAACCAAATAATAATAATAATAATAATAATAATAATAATAATAATAATAATAATAAAGTGCTTGTGTGATTGGATTAGTATCAGTCATTGAGCAGGTAAATGTCACAGTGAATGGTTGATACAGTCCATTCAAAAAGTGACTGCTGGAAGCTGGGACTATCTCAACCATCCTGAAAGCAAATGCTTGTGAACTGGGCTGATGATGGTATAACTAGGCATTGAGAAACCATCTCAATGGGGGCTCCTAGTTTAACTGGGCTTGTATACCCTTCCAGAGCTCACTGCTAATATCACTGTGCTAATACCAACTATCCAGAAAGTGACTGATCGCAGCATCACAGGGCTAATATCAACCAAAAGGGTGACTGTTTTGTATAACCCAGCTAATACCAAGCATCCAGAAAAAACTGTTGGTGCTGTGTTCACCTTCCACACAGAGCCTGACTTGAACCATAACACACAGGGGTCGATTCCAAGCCTGCTTTGTGCTGGAAGACCTATCTCCCAGGTTTGTTGTTTTGAAAGGGGTCTCATAGATCTCAGGCCAGCCTGGAGTTCGTCATGTGGCTGATGTCATTTATACTGATTGCAATCTGATGAGGACAAAATCTCTGTACATGTCTGTGAAGGGTTCTCTTGACTAGGTAATGGAGGTGTCCATGCTCACTGTGGGCAGCGCCGTTCTCTGGGATGAGGTCCTAAGTTTCATTTAAAAAAAAAAAAAAAAAGAGCAAAAAGCAAACCAAGTACCAGCACTCACTGCTTTTATGCTTCCTGTGGACTGGCTGCCTCAAGTTCCTACTGCTGTGATGGACTGTACCCAGGAATTCATTCATTCATTCATTCATTCACTTATCTAGTGCATGTGTATGCATGTGTATGTACCACAGCACTCATGTGAAGGTCATAGAATGACTTTCCAAAGTTCTCTCCTTCCACCATGTGAGTCCTGGAGATTGAACTCAGGTTGGCAGGCTTGAGGGCAACACCTTTCCCTGCTGAGCCGTGTGGTTGGCACAAGACCCCTGGACCTCTGAGTAAGAACAAGCTCCTCCTTCCTTAGACTGAGGCAGCATCAAGAAAAGTAACTAAAGTAGTAACAAGGATGGCCTTGCATTCTGGCCTTCCTGCCCCAGCCTCCTGAGTGCTGGGACTACAAGCGTGCAGCGTTACCCCTGGTTTATGCGGTGCTGGGAATCAAACCCAGGGCATCATGCATGTTAGACAAGCACTGGACCCCACTCAGCTGCACCCCTCACCCTCAGAAGGAGGTATTTCAAACACCTCTCCACCCGCTTCATTCTTCCTCCAACATAATGCTTTATATCTCCAACTGTCAGGGAGAGCCAGGGTCCAAACATTTTCCTGTTAAAACATTTCCCATCCTTCATGGAATCTCATAAAAAAAAAAAAGAGTCTAATTTCCCCTTCTTCACCATGGCTAGACTCAGTGACTCTTCAATGGATAGAATGTGCTAGAAATGACGCTGTGCCTTCTAAAGCTGAGCTGAGTATCAGAGTTTTTCAGCGCCCTTCCCTCGCTCTGTAGCCAGGTCTGGTCTTGGCCGTGCAGACCTCCTGCCTCTTCTTCCTCTGGGTCCCAGGTGTGTGCCCCCATGCCCAGCTCTCCACATGTCTTGAGATCCTTGAGTGACATGTGGGCAGCCAGTCCACTAGCCTGGAGCCACTATGCCGTGAGGAGCCCAGGGACAATGGGGACTGGAGTTTGGAACTGCCCAGATAATACTGAGACTTGAGCAAGTCTTCAAATGACTCCCACTGCCAGCCCTGAGTCATTCCAGCTGACACCAAGTGAAACGCAGATAATTGAGCCCTCTGAACTCTGACCTAGTTGCTGAATCATCAGCAAAATGAATGTGGCTGTTGTTTTAACCCGACACCAAGAAGAGCGGGGACAGCTGCCCCCATTGAGCCCTGCCAGACTGCAGCTCCACATGGAATAAATAATGAATAGATGCACTCCTTCTGGGGATGCAGCCAGGTCTGCCGCCCACCCCTTTACTTGGACTTTTGGGTTATTTCCTTAGGCCACTTGGTTGGATTTTCCATCTTAACTGTCACCGAGCTGAGATGGGTTGGTCCCCAGGCAAGGAAGCATGAAGACACCGAAGCTGAGCTGTGAGCAGGGCAGCACCCTACCTCACCTTCTGGCTATTTTGCAAGAGGATCGGAAGGTGGTACCAGGTTTCCTGAAAAGGGACATGGCAGGTCCCCCACACAGTGTGGCTACCCTGCTCCAGGCTGCTCACGGGTCCCCTCTCGGCCTGTAGCCAGCATCTGTGCTGCTCATTGTAGTGATGTCCTTCACTGTCCCTCTAGTCCGCCCATGTCCTCAGCCTTGACTCGGGTCTCTCCCACGGTGTCTTCTCCCTTCTCCTTGTCTTGGAGCATCTGGACATTCTTCTCAGGAATGTTCCAGACTGTTCTCAGCCCTGTAGCTCTCAGTTCTTGGAACCTTCCCACATGCTTATCATATAAACAAACTGCTCATTGGTGCTCAGTTAGTCCCTTCAGAACCTGTGGACTGCCATGAGGCCCAGAGATTTAAAAAATAGTGTCCACATCCTTCTGGCTAGAACTGGCAAAGCAGAGACCAGCCTACACCCCCACACACAGTGTGCTGGAACCACTGGGCCACGCTTCCTCTTTGCGATTTCTGTCCAGAGGCCCCACCTCTGGTTTCCTTGCCTGGAAGACAGTGTGCAGGTGGCTATGCTTCTTGATAATCAGTCTGATTGGATCAAGAGATGCCTATCAAATTAGGAAAGCACATGTCCGGGTGTGTCTGTAAGACATTTCCACAAAGGATTAACTGAAGGGACACCTGCCCTGCCTGTGGGCTGCAAGGCCCCGCCGGCTGGCAGTTTTTCTCTCTGTTGCCTGGGTGTCATGAGGAGAACCACTCTGCTCCATTATAACCTCCCCACAACTATGGCGGACTGAACCCTCTGAGACAGCAGGCCCAAATAGATTATTCCTACTTTTCTCTCTCTACGGTCCAGGATCCTAGCCCAGGGAATGATGCACGCACAGCTCGAGACGTGTTTCCCTCAGATGTTTGTCACAGGGTTAGGACAAACTAACTCACAGAACGAAATAAGCCAGTGTTATAGGAGTTGGTGCATCTGTGTCCCTAAGCACTGGCCATTATCAGCTTCCTGCTGGAAGCACCTGTGATTCACTGCCTGAGCCACAGGCCCGCTCAACCTGCACCAAGGCAGGCCACAGTGGCCGTGGAAGTAATGTCCCCAGGAACAGCCCTCAACCAACTGTGAATGGAAATGGCAGGTGAGTGACTCAGGTTACTTACACCCCAGGAAATTGCAGTGTGTGTGTATGTGTGTCTGTGTGTCTGTGTGTGTGCAGGCTCAGGGCGGTACCCAGGCAGTCCTACTTCCCCTAGCATCAACCTGCTCATAATGCTCACTGAACCGGTTTTCTCACCTCTCCACTGACTTCCTACCTCCTCCCTAGTGTCCCTTGTGGTCACCCTCCAGGTGAACCACTTTCACCACAGTGTATGCCCCAGGCCAGCTGCTGGGGATGTCTAACCTAAGTCAGACACCTGCTATGGGACACATCATTAATAGGCCTGCCGTAAACCATCCCCTCAGTTCTGATCCATATGGATAGAATTGATGCCGCCTTCAGCAGAGTGGGCAAGTAATGGCAGGGTGGACAATCAGAATGGTAGGTGATGCCAAGGTAGTTAACCAGACAGAAGCTGATGCCGAGATAACCAATCAGAACAGTAGATGATGCTGGGGTGACCAATGGGAACAAGGGATGGTGCCAAGAAGGCCAATCAGAACAGAAGATGATTCTTGGGTAGCCAATCAGTGTACAGCAAGGTCCTAGCCTCTGATGAGCCCAGAGACAGCTCTGTGGCCCAATTAGAGCCAAGGAGGCCCTCTGAGGTTTGTTGGGATGCTGAGATAAAGTCACTGTCCTTTCTGTGGGTGTTTGTCACTTGTACAACATAGTGGAGGCAGGTGGAAGATTGGGTAGCCACCCTACTTCTTTCCAACATCCCTGCTTTTGCTGACTGCAAAAGCATGCATGTCTGCACTGACGGTCAAAATTCTTATCTCTTCCTTCATCCAGGTCCCTTTCCACTAGTCTCATGAGTGACCTCTCTCTCTTTGGCTCTGAGCTCAGCGGTAGGGCTTGTCTTGGCCAATGGATGTTAGCATCCGGCAAGGGACCAAGAGCCTGCTCAGTCTTATGGTTGGACTTACTTGTACTTCTGCTTTGCAGGGAGAATGTCTCAGGGCTGGGCTTTCTCTCGAAGAAAAAAGACATGGAGAGCAAGGTTGCCCTAGCAGTCCCAACTAAAGCCAATCTGAAACAGCCAGCCCAGGTGAGAGCCCAGACAAGATCATCAGAGTCACGTGACACCTACCACTTTGGGAGCCACAGACATGCCACATGCCACCACAGCTCTCAAAGCATGACATCAGCAAAGATGCCACAATGTTCAATTAAAAAGTTGAAGCTATGCAGAAAAGTACAGAAATGTAACTGGAAGTCATGTGAAATCTCAGAAGTCACGACTGGTGATGTTTTGATAACTACCTCTCTACATGTGCGTGCACACATGAATAATCCACACACAATGCTTACATATACATGTCACACCCAAGCAACTCAAGTGCTCACCAACAACTGGCCATGTCTCTGTGTCAACAAACTGTAGTCTAGTGGCCCATCTGCTCTTCTGCTGTTTTTAAATGAGAAAAAAAAAAATGGTCTTGGCATCTTGACTCTAAAACTAATCAAGTATGAATAAAGTTTTATTGGTAAACAGCCACAGCCATTCATTCACACATCACCTACAGTTGCCTTAGCACAACCTTAGTAGGTTTGAATAGAGGCAACAGAGACCATGTGGCCCACGAAGCTCACTGGGTACTCACCAGCACTTAAGAAGAAGGTCTGCTACCCACCACAGACAGCCCTCCACCATTGCTGGCAGCATGCAGGCCCACTGTGCAGGCACTGGCATTTGGATTTGGATTGGCCTCAAAGGCCCATGTTAAATATCTTCTCTGCAGTGCTTTGGGGAGGTGACAGAGCTGTCTTTTTCTTGTTGCCATGAGAAAATATCCCATAAGAGTGGGTAAGGGAGGAAGAGTAGCTTTTGGTTCACAAAGCCACGAAGCCAGCAGGAGCATGAAGCAGTCAGTTCACACTGTATCTCGGGAAGGAGAGAGAGGTAAACATTTGTGCTCAGGTCACTTTTTCTTCTTACGGTCAGGATACCAGCCCAGGAAATGGTGCCGCCCACGGCAACTAACCTATTCAAGACAATCCAACCAGAGGCCCATCTTCCAGGTGGCTCTAGATCGCATCAGGTTGACAATTCAGACTGACTATCACTTAAAAGAGGTGGGGCCTACAGGTTTTAGGTCAGAGGAGTTAAGTGTTTGGTCCCCAGCCAGTGGCACTGTTTGGGGAGGTGGCAGGAAAGAGCTAGAGGAAGTAGATCACAGGGGATGCACCTTTGAAGGTTCTACCTGGTCCATGGACCATTCCTCTCTGCTGTTTCCTGAACTAGACAGTCTCTGCCACGTGCCTTCCTACTGTGATGTTCTGACTCTGAGACCATGAGCAAAAACAAGTCTTTCCTTTTTGTAAATTGTACATTTTCCTCTGTGTGAATTCTCTTGTGCATTTGGGTCACATCTCTAAAAACACAAACAAACAAATGAAAACAAGAACAAGAAACTTCCCTTGGTGGGTATTGTTGGGCCTCGGTCTCTTCTTTCCCTTCTTTCGTGTCTAGGTCAAGCTTTGCTTGGCATTACTCTCTCCAAGGCCCAGGGCCAATGGACCTGCGAACTCTTCTCCAGCGTGAGTCGGAAGAAGCCATCCCTCTTCCCGAGCTGACTAGCTCAGCTGCTGTTGCACTCCTGGGAAGCTGACTAACACAATGGATATTTAGTCACTCTCTTACTGGTAGAGACTTAGGTTCTTTCCTGTCTTTCCCTCACTCTAAACCACACTGTGGTGTCTGTCAGAGTACACTTGTCTACACAGGAAAAACATTGAGGATCGAAGTTGCTGAACTGAAGGGCATGGAAACACAAACACTTCCTCCCCTCCCGGGCCCTGGCACTCACTCTTTAAACCCATTTGCCTTGGGGCTAGTGACATGGCTGATGGGACAAAGTGCTTACTGTGTAAGCCTGATGACCTGCGCTTAATCCGAGGACCCATATAAAGGTGGATGGAGAGAACTGTTTAGTTACTTTTCTATTGTTGTGAAGACACCATGATCAAGGCAACTTACAGAAGAACGAGTTTATTGTGGCCTTACAGTTGCAGTGGGTGAATCCATGACCATCATGGTGAGAAGCATGGCAGCAGGCAGGCAGGCATGGTGTTGCAGCAGTAGCTGAGAGCTTACATCTTGAAACACAATTATGAAACAGAGAGAGAGCTATAGAAAGATAGATAGATAGATAGATAGATAGATAGATAGATAGATAGATAGATAACTGGAAATGCCATGGGTTTTTGAAGCCTCAAAGCCCACTCCCAGTGTTACACCTCCTCCAAGAAGCATACACCTCCTAATCCTCCCCAAACACTCTAACAACTGTGGACCAAGTATTCAAACACGAGCCTGTGGAGGCCATTCTCATTCAAATCACCACAAGAACCAATGCCAGAGACTTGTCCTCTGACCACCTCCATATACACGCACATGCACACTTGTAATAGTTGTCCAAGAAGATGTGACCTCCTGCAAAGAGAAGGCAGGATTTGAAAGACTGCTGATATAGAGTTCGTAACTTAGTATGTGTAATGCTATGAATGCATCCCCCACACAGATGTGTGCATAGGCCCTCACACCTCCAAGTTCTATAGACACAGAACTAAGGCAAGATGGGGGCAGCTCAAGGACAAAAGTCATGAAAATGAAAATCCTACTAACAGATAACAGCCATTGACCATATAAGAGAACAGCCGTTGACCCTTCTGTGGCTGCAGGAAGAGACACAATGACAGTACTGGTACTGGGGTGGACAGAGGAGACCTGGAGGAGCTTTTGGGACACTGAAGTTGAGGTTCCAGGGGGGTTCAGAACAAGAAACCAAAAAGGAACAGAATAAGGCTGACGCATTACAACCCTGCCACCCAGAACCCTGGGGCTCACTGGTTATTCAGTCAGCATTTACTGATGCCCATGACATGCCAGCACCTGTAGAAGCTAGAGACTGCAGACGTGAACAGATCATGCCCCTGTCCCCACAAAGCCTGCGGTCAGCTGGAGGAGAGTGACGAAGGAACTTGGATATTTGTAGTGCTGGTTTAGAGAGAGGAGACTAGGAGCAAGGAAGGGTTTTTAGAGGGAGGACTAGTCAAGAGGACATCTGATGGGTGAGCAGGAGTTCTCTAGCTTCAGGGCCAGGGTGGAAGTGAAAAGAATAGACCAAGGGAAGGAAGAGAAGGTAGCTGATATGGGCTGAGGAGGCAAGTGTCAGGACAGGGGGGAAGAGTCACAAATCCTGACCCATGAGAACTTTGGATTAGTAAGTTCCTCCTCCTCTCACCCACCCCCCTCTTTTTTTTTTTTTTTTTTTTTTTAAGTTCAAGGACAATTTTATAAGAGTTAAGAGAAAAAACACAGATCAAGCCAGCTGTGAGCTCAGCAGTTTCTGGGAGAAGACACATGGAGATGAGGAAGGAAGAATGCTGTGCCTACTTGAGTTAGGGTCCCGGACAGCCAGTGCGTTCAGCAATGGAAGTCAGCAAACAGCTGCAGAGTGAAAAGGAAGAGCCCTTCAGTGAAGCGGTGAGAAAGCCCGGAGGGTCAGGGAGAGCACGCACAGGCTTCTGGCCAGAATCTGTGGGGGACCCCTGCAGGTGTCATGGCAGGCAGGGTCTGTGAAGAGGTAAGAATGAAAACTAGGTTCAGCTTGACTTGGACAGGCTAGATCAAACTTGGGAAGTCTGATGCCAGGCCATTTATTGCCAGCATATTTAAACACATTGCAATTTCGAAAAACAAAATTTCCTGGTGTACTGCAATACCCAGTGCACAAGGAGACATAATCACATTGGAACTCAACTCAAAGTATGTGTTATCTCTTCCAAGAAGATGAGTTCTAGAGATAGGCTATCTGTACTAGCTTAAGGGCCTAGGGAAGCATCTTTAGTAGCCTCTGTCATAGAGAAAGTGTAGAGGTCATTTGAACTATTAGCCACCCCCAGTCCTGGTTATGGAAGCTTGATATGGCCTGGCCCAACAGATAATCAAGATCACCAGGCTATTAATCACCTCCAACCCCCAGCTTTCTGGGTGGAAAAACAGGTTTTTACACCCTTTCCTTTGAGAGGACAATCTTTAAAGATTTATTTATTTATTATGTATACAGCATGTAGGACTGTGGGGCAGAAGAGGGCACCAGATCTCATTACAGATGGTTGTGAGCCACCATGTGGTCACTGGGAATTGAACTCAGGACTTCTGGAAGAGCAGTCAGTGCTCTTAACCTCTGAGCCATTTCTCCAGCCCCAAGAGGACAATCTTGTATGCTTCATTTCTAGTTTCCTTGGAGATCTTGGGTACAAGGACCTTTGTGCTCTCAACAGGAATCCAGATGAAAAAGAGAAAGAAGGGGAAAGAATTACTGTTCTTTGTGCTGTGGTGGTACAAGCGATTGAATCCAGGCCTGGAACATGCTTGGTATGTGGTCTACTACAGAGCTGCAACCCCGGATGAATTGAGTGCTTTTTTAGTCATTTTGTTTATAATCCACAGTAAGAGACATATTTTCAGGGCTGGAATATAGCTCAAATTGGTAGAGTGTTTGCCTAACATGCACAAAGCCCTGGGTTCAATTCCGAGTACCGCATACAGCATTCCATTGGTACAGTATCAGAAGTTCAAGGTTGTCCTTGACTACCTAAGGAATTTGAGGCCAGCCTGGGCTACATGAGAAATGTTTTCTATTTTGACCCAGGCTAGTCAGTCAGTTAACTTCCCTCTCTCTCTCCCCATCCCTCCACCCTCCCCTTCTCTCTCTCTCTCTCTCTCTCACACACACACACACACACACACACCCGGAATTCTATTTCCCTAACACTTTATTCTGAATATTTATGTTCTAAAATGAAGATTGTCAGAGCAGAATTTCACACGCAGCTGCCTCTCCGTTTTCTGTTTTGTCAGGAGTGAAATAAGCTGGTCACAAAAAAATAGTGCTTATCATCTGTTTTCATTTATGGGAAATTCCATATGGGGTAAAACTCATCTACAGTGTTGAGATGAGATGTGGCCACCTGGGTATTGACAGAGTGGCCAGGCTTCACTAGAAGAGGAGAAAGAGAAGTTCTTAGGAGACGGAAGTGCCTTGGGCCTTGACTCAGGCAGTGCTCATTCAAGTACAAGCATTCTTCAAAATTAAATATGTCAAAATAAGGAACTTTTGGGGGTTGTGAGCGAGCTAGAGCCTGAGGGGGAGTTTGCATTGTACAGGTGAATCCATATTGTCAACACGCATCAGAAAGGCTGCTTAAGGGGTGTGTGTGTAGCTGGGATGTGGTGTGGCAAGCCTTTAGTCACCACACTTGGGAGGCAGAGGCAGGTGGGTCTCTAAGTTCCAGGCTAACAGCCAGCCAGGGCTACACAAAGAAACCCTGTCTCAAAAAAGAAAGAAAGAAAGAAAGAAAGAAAGAAAGAAAGAAAGAAAGAAAGAAAAAAGAAAGAAAGAAAGGAAGGAAGGAAGGAAGGAAGGAAGAAAGAAAAAAAGAAAGAAAGAAAGAAAGAAAGAAAGGAAGGAAGGAAGGAAGGAAGGAAGGAAAGAAGGAAGGAAGGAAGGAAGGAAAAAAGAAAGAAAGAGAAGGAAGGAAGGAAAGAAGGAAGGAAGGAAGAGAAGAGAAGAAAAGAAAAGAAATCTATGTGTTTCACTGTAAACGTTATACTGAGAAGTGTAAACTTGTCTGATGCTTCTAACAGCATGGCAGCAGGAAGTGGGCAAAGATGGTTCAGCAGGTAAAGGCGCTTGCCACCAACCCTGATGACCCAAGTTCCATCCATGGCAGTCCAAATATCCAGAAATGGGCTCAACCTGGACTGTAGGAGGATATCTGGAGGTTAGATAAAAGCTAGCATTTTCCTCAGGAACTTGTGAAGTGGTTCCCCGCTACCAAAAGGAGTCATTTCCCTTATCGCTGGCCAAAATCGCTGGCTAAAGTGACAAATGGCTCCCTGTGGTGCCTGTTAGCATACCAAAGCCCATGCTGGCCTCTGTGTCACAAGTACCCTTTATACATTTCAGAGTCCATGCTGACCTCCCAGCCCTTCTCCCCTCCTCCCCTACCCTAAACTCCTTTCAGCTCACAGGCTTCACTACCCCAGCTCCTCATTCTCCTTATAACCCTGCTATTTAATATTCCCTCCCTCCCTCCCTCCCTCTCTGTCTGTCTCTGTCTCTCTGTCTCTCTGTCTCTGTCTCTCTGTCTGTCTGTCTGTCTCTCTCTCTCACTCACTCACTCTCTCGCTCTGCTGTACTCTGCTCTTACTTCTCTCCCGGCCATGTCCAGTCTCCTTTCTCTCTCTGCTCTGGACACTTCAGATGCCTCTGGCTGTTTTCTCTCATATCTACAATAATAAAACAACAAACTTCCCCTGTCATGCCATCAGTTTACACAGGCTATCTCTTGAATGTAGATGTATTTCCAAATAAGAACATTAAAATAATATTGAACCACTCTCAAGGCCTCAGCATCGACTTGCTTTTCCCAGAAGTCAACTTGCGGTATTGTGGGACTCTCATGGAAAACTCTGTGCACTGTAAAAGCATTCGGACTCCTTATGCATTGCTCGTGTGGACGGGAGTTCCTGGAAAGAGGCCCTGTCTGCAAACATGGGTTGACTTATTAAAATTCCAATGATCTGGAGAGGTTGGGGTGTTGCAGGTCCAGAGGCTAATGACCTTATCTAGGGCTAGTTTTAGGCCCTGGAATACTAATTCCTTGCCCACTTCTGTCAGAACTAACATCCTGTGACTAATAGATTAAAATGTTTAAAAAACATTTTAAAATCTATCAACTTAGCAGACTACTAGCGTTCACAAACCCCAAAGCTAAGAATGCCATCAGATAGCATCTGTGCTGGCTAGTATTTATGTCAACTTGACACAAACTGTTAGTCCCACCAGCTAAGAATAAGACCACTACCACAATTTTTGAGCCAAATTTGAAGCAAACTTTATTAAATACTACCGGATTAAGGACACTGGCCAGGTCCATACCCAGGATTCCCAGAGAATGGTCATAAACTATATTGGTCAATTGTTTATAGAGGCAAAATTCACAAGGCTACATACTTCCTGCCTTCATCCAATCCGGGGCAAGCATACATCCTGCCTACCTACATACTCTGTGCCTACATGTAATCAAGCAAATCCTGTGCAGCTGGAGCAAGCACGCTTGTTTATAGAAGTGAAGACACGTGACTTGTTATCTTACACGAACAACAGCCCCCAGCATTCCAAGAAATTATCAGTCCTTGGGAAAGTGGGTAGAGGCATTTTTGTTTTACATATCTCTTAAGCACAGTAATTAAAACTTAAAACATAACTTTAGCTCTCACAAAACTAGAGTTATTGGAGAGGAGAGAATGTCAGTTGATAAATTGCCTCCATAAGATCAGGTTGTAGGTAAGCCTGTGGGTTAGTTAGGGTTTCTATTACTGTGAAAAGACACCATCATCAGGACAACTCTTATAAAGGAAATGTTTAATTGGCGTGATTCGCTTAAGGTTCAGAGATTCAGTCCATTATCATCATGGCGGGGAACATGGTGGCATGCAGGCAGACATGGTGCTGTCTACATCTTGATCAGAAGGCAACAGGAAGTGGACTGTGTCACTGGGTGTGGCTTGAGCATGTATAAACCCTCAAAGCCCACCTCTACAGTGACACATTTCCTCCAACAAGAACATTACCTACAAACATACTATACCAACAAAAACCACAACTCCTAATAGTGCCACTCCCTTTGGGGACCATTTTCTTTCAAACCACCACAGTGATTGATGGTGGAAGGCCCAACCCCTCATGAGTGGTGCCACCCCTGGTTTTATGGTCCTGGGTTTTACTAGAAAGCAAGGCTGAGTAGCAAGCCAATAAGCAACAATCCTCCATGGCCTCTGCATCAGATTCTGCCTCTATGCTCCTCCCCAGTTTGAGTCCTGGCCTTGGCTTCCCTCAGTGGATTATAATTCAGGATATATAAACCCAAATAAACCCTTTCCTTCCTAAGCTGATTTTGGTCATGGTGTTTGGTCACAGAAGTAGAAACTCTGACACAGCATCTTAGGCCTATATAAGCTTCCTCCATCTTGTACCTGTCTCTCTGATGTAACCACCAATATATTTTAAACTTGCCTTGATTTATGACTTTTTTGTTCTGTAAAACTATGAAACTGCTTTCATGTGGAAACACAGAATTAGGGTTAACCTAAATCTGTGTTCCTGGGTCATGGTTACTCAAAAAGGCTCCAGAATAAACTATCTCTTACTCTCTTTAAGATGTGAGCTATGGTGTTTTGGACTGACAGTTATGTCACCCAACTTGGGGCCTGAGAATGTTCCACGGGCGGAATCACCTGAATGGACCCATTGAGTCCAGGCCATCTGGTGTTATTTCCTCTGTGTATTATTGCTGAGTTCTTTCCAGGACTCTAGACCTCCCTTGGTTTGGCTGACAATCCATTTGTTTATTCTGAGATGGTTAATCAAGGATCCTAATTTGATAGATACCTTTTCTGGTCTGCTTTCATAGTTTTTGGTTTAAGGTATCTAGTTTATTTGCTTTGAAAACATTTGGTCTAGACATTTTGCTTAGTTTTGTTTGCTTGCTTGCTGTAGAATCTCTAAAGGCATTGGATTTTGTTCACTTTTGGAACTTTGAAGGCATTTTGTTTTCTGTTTTGTCTTGGTTTTTGTTATCTTTAAAATACTTTGATTCAATATCATTTGGTCTTTGACTCCTGATGCTTCTCATCAAATGGTAAATTCTACATTTTTTTTCTGTTGTTTCTCCTGTGACCTTGCTAAGCCCTTTGCTTAGGGATTTTACAAGCACCCCATATCAGACACTGAAGATAAGAGGCACTTGTTCCTTCCCATTCAAGTTTGGCAGTGTCGGGGGAACACCCCGTGACATACAACAGCCTCATAAGGAAACCCAACCCTGGTTCCTGAATCAGAAGGGACTGATATTGGCTTATCCAGGAAGACACATGTGAGAGATTCATCACACAGTGTCGCGAGCCCCCCTCATGTTTGTATAAATGTGTAAGATAATCCAGAGACTCAGAGAAGATGGCCTCAGGGTGAAAGCTGAGAAAGTTACACCCAAAAGCAGCACACAAAAGGGACCCCAAGGTGGGGTGGCAGTGGCATAGGCCTTTAATTCTAGCACTCGGGAGGCAGAGCCAGGTGGATCTCTGTGAGTTCGAGGCCAGCCTGGTCTACAGAGTGAGTTCCAGGACAGGCACCAAAACTACACAGAGAAACCCTGTCTCGAAAAACAAAACAAAATAAAACAAAACAAAACAAAAAGTGACCCCAAACACATATTTTCTAGGAGAACACACACACACACACACACACACACACACACACACACACACACACACACACACACACGGAGAGAGAGAGAGAGAGAGAGAGAGAGAGAGAGAGAGAGAGAGAGAGAGAGAGAGAGAGGTTTCCAGGAAAGGGGAAATGATGTTTGGAGATAAACTGCCATCTGGTATTCTATTCTCGATAGCTTTATGTGTGATAATTACTAACTTGCCAGTATTTGGGAAAATGGGGATATCTAAAGATACCCTGAATATTTACTATCTCCAAAAGGGTTCATCTTGTGGGCTTAACAAAGTTCTAGGCAATGATTTTTTTCTTTTTCCTTTTCCCTTTTTATTTTCTTCTTTTCTTTCTTTTTTTAAAAACACAAATTGGCAGCCCGCTTTAATTAAAATGTAAAATGATCTATAAAAGCCAATAAATTGGTAAGTGGTGATAATAAAGAACTCTAAAAAACTACATGTGAGTTAAATTAGATGCTAAAATTAAAAATTAATTTAAAAACTTGTTTAGAGTTTGTATCAAAACTAAAAATAGCTCTAAAATAGGTCCCACTTGTCTCCTCTGACCTCACCCCTTTATCTCCTCCCTATCTTACAGTTTTTCTTGAGCAGCTTTTTAAACTCTCAGACTTACAGTAAAGTATCTTTATTATACCAACCAGACCTAAAATTCCTTCCAGCCTTAAAGCCCAAACTCTCAGTTTGGTCCCCAAAGCTTAGGAGAACTCCACCGACTGTCAAAGATAACCAAATGAAGTTGTGTCTGTGTCCGCCCAACAATATTCCTGGGGATTTATCCTGTGACCCATCTTTTTTTTTTTTTTTTTTTTTTTGGTTTTTCGAGACAGGGTTTCTCTGTGTAGCTTTGCGCCTCTCCTGGAACTCACTTGGTAGCCCAGGCTGGCCTCGAACTCACAGAGATCCGGCTGGCTGTGCCTCCCGAGTGCTGGGATTAAAGGCGTGCGCCACCACCGCCCGGCCTGTGACCCATCTTTAAGCATCTTGGTGAGTTTCCCTGTCTGTCATTTGGCTGATTCATCCCATTAAACACGGGTTCTGTGTTCCTTTGCTTGTTTTTCTAACCAGAAACCCACTAAATGTTTGAGTTCCACTGACATCAGAAATAGACATTTTCTAGACCCATCCATACTTTGCTCCTGGGTCATATGTAGTAACACATGTCTTTTTTGGGGGAACATCTTCATAAACCTTGATTCCCCATGTGACTGGTCTGGCAGAACTAAAGATATTCTAAAGAGACACTTGTACTTCCCAGACTATCAGACTATTGAAATATTGGTGTCTTAGTTAGGGTTTCTATTGCTGTGACAAAAACACCATAACCAAAAAATAGTTGGGGAGGAAAGGGTTTATTTGACCTACACTTCCATATTGTAGTCCATCATTGAAGGAAGTCAGGACAGGAACTCAAACAGGACAGGAACCTAGAGGCAGGAGCTGATGCAGAGGCCATGGAGGAATGCTGCTTACTGGCTTGCTCCTCATAGCTTGCTCAGCCTGCTTTCCTATAGAATCCAGGACCACTAGTGCAAGGATGGCACCACCCACCATGGACTGGGCTCTCTCACGTCAATTACTAATTCAGAAAACGCTTTACAGCTGGATCTTATGGAGGCATTTCCTCAAATAAGGTTCCCTCCTTTCAGATAACTCTAGTTTGTGTGTCAAACTGACATAAGACTTGCCAGCACAATTGAACCCCCTAAAAATGGGAATTTCTCAAGAGTCTCATGCTGGAAAAAGGAAAAAGCACCAGCCGGGGTGGGGGGTATCTTGTCTCCCTGAAACAAATCTCACACAATTCCAACTTGTCCAACCACCTCACAGGATGAGACTGAAACCCAGATAACCATGAGTCAGTGGTAGGCATGGCAGAGACTCCTTAGATGTGTATATCCTTGGACCTCTGAAGATGGACCTGAAGGGGTCTCTACTGGACCTCTTTGTCTCTCTTCCCAATGTGGCCACACTAAATAAATCTCTTTTCTGCTTTCTACCTTTAATTTGGCTCTTTTAGCTGGCCTTTATTGAGGAAGAGGTGGCCTGCTGACTTAGGCACAAGCAGTGACCGCTAAGTTCAGTAACATCTACACATCCCAAGCTAATTTCTTGCCTCCTAGAAATCAGCCTGGAACACAATAAAACATGACTTCCACCTCAACTATGGCGGCGGCGGCGGCGGCGGTGTGTGTGTGTGTGAGTGTGTGTGTGTGTGTGTGTGTGTGTGTGTGTGTGTGTGAGTCCTCAAGAGCCTCAAGTCTACAAGTCATACCTCACCTTTTGATCTTTTGGGTTACAAAGCCTTTCTCACATCTTAAAGAGATAAATTCTCAATGTTTTCTTCTAAATTGGATGCACCTAACTCATCTAATTATGTCCTGTGTGTCAGAATTACTTACAAATGTTTTTGGTTGTTTTCTTATGTTGTTTGTGCAAAGAGACAAACTGTCTTTTTTTTTTTTTTAACAAGCATGGCCACTTCAGTTTTCTCTTTTTCAAAAGTCATTTTTACTATGTACTAAAAAAATTTTTTGGCATACCCAATTAAAATACATGTGCAGCTTCACAAATTTAAATATTGTGATCAAGGCTTGATAAATACATACTACTTTATAAATTTTGGTTCTCTAAACATCTTAAAAACCTATTAAAATGATATATTTGGGTATATTAAATGCTTCATAAAACTTAAAATGCTAATTGTTTATATAAAATATTTATCAGAGTCATAAGATTTCATTGAGCTATAAATTTTAATGATAAAGATTGCCTTCCAAAACAGATTCTAAATATATATACTTATATAAATTTTTATTTCACTTATATAATGAGTAACATAAAATTCATGATTTCTTCAAAATATGCTTATTATAAACTGCTAAATATAAGTTTTATTAATGCTGGCATACATATAAATTAATAGATATATATATTGAATGAAAATGACGACTTGACTGCTCCGAGGTATGGTTAAGGAGAAGGGAGGGTGGGGTGGGAGAGTGGGGATGGGCTATAGGGCAGAAATGGGAACTTTGGGGGTAGAAGATTGCACCTGTAGAATGGTTTCTCTCCAGTCTCCGCGTTGTAAACACAGAAGGAGGTTGATTTGTTGACCTCATAAGGAGCTTCCCAGCTCCTAGCTACCCGCAGATATTATCAAATCCTGTCTGGAGTTTGAGTTCACCTGAGGCGTTTAGGTCATTAATCTTTCATTCCAGACCCTGGGGATAGATAAAAGGACGAGGGGAGGGGTGTCCTCTTTAATTTGGACTGCTGCAGCTGCTAAAGAATCAATCCAGTTGGTCCTGAAGGACATTGGGCTGTTCTGAAACGTCTTTGGCGTTTTCTTAGAGCTGGCTAGACAGAGAGGTTAACTGATGCAGTTTCGGTTAAGTCCCCAAAAATGCCCAGAGTGGCAAGAAGAGGGACGAGTTGAATGGCTCATTTGTCCCTTTCAGAGGTTACCTGGACTGCTGGTAGGGGTTTTAGGGTGCAGATCTTTCTTCACTGCTTTGAGCTGGCAGTAGGGGTGATGTAGAAAGGGCAGCAGTTAAGAGTGCCTCAGAGGGTCCATCTAAGGGGCCATAGATGCTAAGATCAGAACATAAGAGTCATTTGGTGATAATGTATATTCTTGGAGTGTGCTATATGGGAGAGGTAGTATCTGTGATATTGAGAGCCACTGGTAGCAAAAGTCCATGAGAGTATACAGCAGTGACTACTAATGTTCAGAAAGTCAACCTATCAGAACTAAGGGTTCTGTTAGAGGAAACCATCATCAAGGTGTTATGGAATTTCTGCCTTTTGAATGAACTGGCTGTCTCTTGTAAACTTCTTATGCAATAACAGCTATGATTCTCCCCATTTACCATGCATTTCCATGTTATGTATACATGTACTCTCACAATTGCATCTCAATCTTATGGGCACACATTTATGGGTAGTCTAGAAGATGGTTTAACTGTACAGTTTTTATGAATAGAAACATACTAAAATATGCTTCATACTAGATCTATTGCTCCATGTGGACTGTAGACACTTAGAGGTCTTACTCTCCATCCTTAGCCACTGACAAGGTAAATATTGGCCAGATAAGGTATCTTTGTAGAACTTTCACAGAGCAGAATTACAAGTGCCTGGCTTCGTTGGATCAAAACCCTTCAGAAGAATTACAGTGTACCAGAAGTAATAGGGCAGGTGTCTGGCCTGGGTATATCTTAGTCCTTCAAGAGATCAATAGCGCCTGTGTTGTCCTAAGCTTCCTCCACCAGCACCTCCCCACTCTGACTCAAATAACAATTAACACTTTCGACACCAGTTTTTAATGCAAGACTTTAGGCTCAGTAGACTAATTATATATAGGTCCTGAGATTCAGGTGACTAACAGAAAAAAATTGTTAACTGACTAACCATATCTGGATATTATTAATCACATAAAATAGTACACATATTTTTTGCCTTTTCCTTAAATCTCTCATTGGTTTAATTTCTTTCCTTGTAACCTTTGTAGCTATCCCTTTAAGAGATAGCCAGAGCTTTTTACAATCTACAGCTGTTGTCAGTCACCAATTAAGCTGACCAAGTCTTTGCCAAGTGTGACTCTTATCAGAATACTTGTCCCTGAGAGTTTACTTTGTAGATTTTACTAACAAGTTGTTAATGAATGGAATATATACATATATGCTTGGGGGAAAGAGGGAGAAGAAGATGGAGAAGACCTAGATAGAGATGAGAGAACAGCAAGAATAGGATTGACTGAGAAGAACAGAGATGAGGACGGAGATGGAAAGAACTAGACATGAGAGAACAGCAGGAGGGACTGAGAGCAGGAGGGACTGAGAGCAGGAGGGACTGAGAGCAGGAGGGACTGAGAGCAGGAGGGACTGAGAGCAGGAGGGACTGAGAGCAGGAGGGACTGAGAGCAGGAGGGACTGAGAGCAGGAGGGACTGAGAGCAGGAGGGACTGAGAGGAGCTAAGTAAGAGAGCAGAAAAGAAACTGTGTAGAAGAGTAAAGTGAGTGGACTAATGAACTCAGTGTGCTTAGATTTATTGAATATCCCTCAGATTAGAATCCTCAGCCGCTTGCAGCATCTGTTCTGGACCCTGATAGAAATCCCCTCAAGGCAGGCACTTGGGGGGAATTCGTTACTGTGACATACAAAACGTGAGATGGTTAGTACTATTCTAATTCTTACTGAAAGTGTAGTTAAGAAAATATTTGGGGCAGTTTTACCCTTATTGGAGGAAGAGAGCAGGCAAGAAAAACATCTAAAGGACCTCAGAGGGTGTGGTCATGGGTGTTAGTGAGACTGATGATTTTTTTCCATTACAAGATGTAAGGCCATTGAAAGAGCTTGAGACATTTGATGGAAGAGCATGAGACATTTTTCATTGGCCAGCATAAGCTCAGAATCGGCCATTGACTCTCCTCTATTACAACCTCGTGGAGAACACTAAGATACACAGTTAATGAGCAAAAAAATTTTAACACAATTAACATACATTTTGTTTGGTAAGATAAAATGTAATTGTACAACTGGCTGGACCATGGACCAGAGCCCTGTAGAAGGATAAGGTAACTGTAATCAGCTGTTTGTTGCATCAGACTCCTGTGTAAGGGTAAGGAATAAGCACCTTCCTAAGTCAGTTAAAGTCAGCATCTAATTGACAGTTTAAAGGAGAATCCTATTGGGACGTTTTTATAGGATTGTCTAGCAAAGTCCTATGCACCCACTTGAATATCCTGAACAATTTCCCAAACCTGTGCGTTTGATGACAGAGTATCTGGCGGCCTCCTTTAATCAGGTAACATAGGTACTTAGGGGACCACATTACAGCTGCGGGAAGTACTCTTCAGTGTCCCATAGTTGGTAGACCCAGGTTTTAGATTTGGTCTCAGTACTTAAGAAGATAAGTGTTAGTGAATGGACGAGAGTCTGTTAAAAGGGTATCAAGGATTTATCACGTACCCAGAGAAAACCATGCCTATATCAAGCCACATACCCCAAGATCATTGGTGGAGTGAATTCCCACAACAGATAGGCCTGTTTTTCTCAGCTGTGGACAGATACTGTAGTGCTGAAGTCAACCAAGATCTTATCTTATATCTGGGATATATGCACACACACACACACACACACACACACACACACACACACACACACACACACATACACACACACATTTATACATATATGTGCGTGTGTATCAGAAAATCATTAGTGAGAAATAGTTGTCCAAATAACATCTCATATAGCTAAGTATCATGTCTCAAGACTGAAGCCCCTTGAACTGTCCAAGAAACATACTGATCATTTTAATCTTGCTTATATTTCCTCCTGGGTGTTTAAGACCACAAAATCAATCTTTTTTTTTTTTTTTTCTGTCAAAGACAGTTGATGATCTGATCCTAAGGGGTCACTTGGGTGTGGGAGGAACTCTTTGACCAGTTGTCCATCTATGTGAGGATGAGCCAAAGATCTTGCTTGACCACTGTGTGTTGTTCAACTCTTAGATGGTCTTTTAATAAAAACCCAGAGCCAGATATCAGGGTGAAAGCTGAAAGATCAGAGAAGAACAGCCAGCCACTAGTTCTGACCTCTATGAAATCCTAAGCCTAAAGAGAGTGAGTTTCTGTTTCCTCATGCCTTATATAACTTTCTCTGCCCTGCCATATTACTTCCTGGGATTAAAGTCGAGTGTGCTTCCCAAGCAAAGGCATGAGACCTCAAGTACTGGGATTAAAGGTGTGGGTCACCACTGCCTGGCTCTGCTTCTCTCCTATACTGGATCAATCTCATGTAGCCCAGTGTGGCTTTGAACTCACAGAGATCCAGATAGATCTCTGCCTCCCCAGTGATAGGATTAAAGGTGTGTACCACCACTGCTTGACCTCTGTGTCTAATCTAGTGACTGGCTCTGTCCTCTGCTCCTCAGGCAAGTTTATTAGGGTACACAATGTATCACCACAACTGTTTTATTCAGAAGTGTGGATGAAATTTCTCCTCTGTGTTGACCCTCCTCTTTGTAGACTGGACACCAGTTAAAATGCACCAGATGGGGTCTCCACGGCCTCCTTGAAGAAGAGGACAGGTGAGTCCTCATGGGTACAGAACACTTCAAGAGATGCTCCACAGTCCCCTGGGACCTAGTTGACCTTGGGAGGCAAGGGGGAAAATATTCTGCCTTTCATCCCTCTGACCCCATTAGCATAGGCCTCTGTGGTGGTTTGAATGAGAGTAACTGCCATAGGCTCATATATGTGAGTGCTTGGTCCCCAGTTAGTGGAACTGTTTGGAAAAGATTAGGAGGTGTGGTCTTGTTGGAGGAGGTATGTCACTGGGGGGTGGGTTTTGAGGTTTAAAAGGTCCGCACTGGGCTCATGTATCTCTCTCTTCCCACTGCCTGCAGATGAGGATGTCAAGCTCTCAGCTACTGCTCCAGCACCATGCCTGTCCGCTTCCCTCTATGATGCTAATGGACTGACCTCTAAAACTGTAAGCAAGCCCTCAATTAAATGCTTCTTTTATAATAGTTGCCTTGGTCACAGTGTCTCTTCACAGCAATGGGACAGTGACTGATAGCCTCCAGATATAGTTACTCAACACTGAGAAGGTCATTTACACAAGTTTGGTACTTTTTTTTTTTTTTTTTTTTTTTTTGGTTTTTCGAGACAGGGTTTCTCTGTGTAGCTTTGCGCCTTTCCTGGAACTCGCTTTGGAGACCAGGCTGGCCTCGAACTCACAGAGATCCGCCTGGCTCTGCCTCCCGAGTGCTGGGATTAAAGGCGTGCGCCACCACCGCCCGGCAAGTTTGGTACTTTTAACTATTGTACAATATTTTAAAAGTCAGACACTTTTAAATATACTTCATAACTTGCAAAACCTTTTTAGTTTTCTTCTCCATTCTGAAAACATCCAGCCATCGTTGTATAGGATTTACTTAGGCTTTCTATTGCTGCAATGAAACACCATGACCAAAAGGCATGTTGTGGAGGAAAGGGCTTATTTGGCTTGCACTTGTACATTGTAGTCCATCACTGAAGGAAGCCAAAACAGGAACTCAAATGGGGCAGGAAACTGGAGGCAGGAGCTGATGCAAAGGCCGTGGAGGGGTGCTGTTTATTGGCTTGCTCCTCATGGCTTGCTCACCCTGCTTGCTTTCTCTCTCTCTCTCTCTCTCTCTCTCTCTCTCTCTCTCTCTCTCTCTCTCTTTCATTCCTTCCTTCCTTCTCTCTCTCTCTAACTCTCTCTCTCTCTCTCCCTCCCTCCCTCCCTTCCTTTTTTCCTTTTTTATTAATTTAAAATTTTTTCTCTTGTACATTACATCTGACTGCAGTCAGGGATATAATCTAGGACCACCAGCCCAAAGACAGTTTGGAATGGGCTGGGCTCTCCCCCATCAATTACTAATTAAGAAAATGTTTACAGGCTCACTTACAACCTGATCTTATGGGGGCATTTTCTTAATTTAGTTTCCTTCCTCTCAGATGACTTTAGCTTCTGTCAAGTTGATGCAGAACTATCCAGCACAGTATGTATAAATCTTCCTTTATTAAAACAATTTTCATCTTTACATCCTTCTAATATTTTCTTTTATTTCTTAATACCACGAGACCTAGTAGCATTAAAAAATGAGTTTACAGTCTGTTGTGAGAACTTTCCCCCTGAGGGAAGGGGAGACTGAGCAATGACTGTCCCCTCCTCGTAAGGTCCCAATGACAAACCAAAGCTAGACTTCATGAGTACGCACCCTGGGGAAACCAGTGAGTTTATTAGGTTTACTTGTGGAGAAGTGGTAAGGGGTTACTGATGGGAGTGTGGACGGTCCAGGAGCAGTCACTCTGAAAAGTCGTTACTCAGTGTGCATGAGGGCTTCTTTTATAGTCATGTAGATACATCCCCCTCCCCCTTGTCTGTGTCAAATTGACTGGGATGGCCTGTTCATCTCCTCTTTCTGTGAAGGAATATTAACATTTAACAAGTGCTGCTGTGATCATTTTAGCCAGGCACAGCCGAAGGTGTGAGGATGCCAGTGATTTAACTTGCGAGACAGACAGAAGCCCTGTGAATACTAGTTTTTGTTGTTGTTGTTGTCGTTGTTTTAATGTTTGCCTGGCTAAACTAAGGACTTGAAAAATCTATTTGTCCATTTGTTTGTTTTTAAAGAGGCTGTAGTGGTTAAAAAAAATCTTTAGCATTCTTAAAATGTTTGTGTTCAGGTACACTCATTTATATACAAAAGACATTTAAAAGCACAGTCATAACTTACTTATTCTTATCTAAATGGAGGGCAATTGTTCAGTAGGAGAAATGTGTCCTGAGGTAGAAGCAATCATCTCTTGAAGTTAATTTATATCCTCAAGCAATAGGGACCACGTCATAGCCAGAATGGGGATAAGAATGAAGGGGACAAGATTGACCAGAATTGTAGTCTGACTGTGAAAGTCACCGTGGTCTTTCACAATCTCAACACTATTTTTAAGTCCAAAGTTCAAACCCTCTTCTGAGACTCAAGGCAGTCTCTTAATTGTAACCCCCTGTAAAAGCAAAAAGCAAATTACATGCCTCCAACTAACTCTGGCAAATTGTCTGCTGATGTCCACACATGTGCCATTGCACAAGAAATTTCTGCCAAGAAATAGAATCAGTTGGCTGCCCCTTAGCAGTTGGTGGGTTAAAAAGTGGATCTGGCCATACAAGGGAAGGAGGGCTCGACCATGAGACCAGAGGTCTTTGGTATGCAGAGCCCCATGATGGGTTGTAAATTCTTCTAGAGTTATGCATCAGGAAAGGAGCCAGGCTCCAAATGCAAACTTCCATATGGTACTATTTGTGTGAGGGAGTATAGGAATGGAAAAAAGAGCAATGGTTGCCAGGGGTGAGAAGAAAGGTCAAGGGCAAAGGGTGTGGGAGAATGCTTTGGGTTCAATAACCTACTCTGCATTGACTGGGGCAGTGGAAACTGAACTATACATAGAACTGTAGGCTAAGGGCGTGCTGGGGCTCAGTGGCAGAGCACTCTACTGTTCACTCTAGAAAAACAACAGCTATTGCGCTGGTACATGCAAGGCCATTGGCTCCATCCCCCAGCAACACACACACACACACACACACACAAAGCACATGCCCAAGTAGGAACATGCACACACATTCACCTTGGGGTAAATCTTTAAACATGTATTTATTTTGTGTGGGGGTATGTACACACACGTAACTCACATGTGTGGATCGGAGGACAACTGTGGGTTTCAGGACATGAACTCAGGTTGTTGAGCTTGGTGGCAAATGCTTTTGCCTACTGAGACATTTCCCTGGCCCAATCTTTAAAAACAAATAGAATTTTTTATTTTTCTTTTACGTTCATGAATGTTTTTGATTGCATGTGCAGATACTACATGGGTGCCTGGTGCCTCCGGAGGTCAGACAAAGGCATTGACTCCCCTGGACCTGGAGTTACAGGTGGTTGTGAGCCACCATGTGGATGCTGAGAACAGAACCCAGGTCCTCTGGAAGAACAAATGCTCCTAACCGCTGAGCCATCATCTCTCTAGACTCCACCTCCCCTTTTTAGTCACAGTCTTGCTATGTCACTCAGGATAAACTCAAACTCTCAGCAATTTTCCCGCATCAGCCTCCGGAGTTCTGTAATTATAGTTATATCCTACCACACCTGACTTAAAAGAGTAAACCTTACTGTATCATTCTTTGATCTAAAAGAAATGTTTTTTTAAATATACACCATTGGTAGAATCTAGGTGGAGGGTGTGGTGGTATTTTGTTTGTGCTTTAACAAATAAATCTTGTCTGGAGATCAGAGTGTGGAGCTAGCCACTAGAGGTCAGGCAGTGGTGGCACACACCTTTAATCCTAGCACTTGGGAGAGGGAAACAGGAAGTGATATGGCTGGGTGGAGAGAGGAAGTGATAAGGTGGGGTAGAGACAGGAGCTCTGCCTTTCAGGCTGAGGATTCGGTAGAGGTAAGAAGTCTCACTATTGACTGGCTGTTCTGCTTCTCTGATTTTTCAGCTTTTACCCTGATATCTGACTTGGGGATTTTATTATTAAGACCAATTAGAATTCACGCTACAGTAGGGTCTAATCCTTTCAACATTTTGGTATGTTTTGAACACATTCATAAACAGATCTTTAAGAAAAAATCTTGAAAAGATGTTGAATGGCTGATAAAAATAAATAAATTCATGAATGACCAAATGGAAAAAATAAAAAATAGGGGGTCGTTTCATTACAAATCTTAAACATATGATAATAAATATAACATTGAAGCATTACCAGTCATCATCTATGGTGGTTTGAGTAAGAATCGCCTCCATAGGCTTCTATATTTGAATGCTTAGTCATCAGGGAGTGGCACTATTTTAGAGGGATTAGAAGGATTAGGAGGTGTGGCCTTGTTGGAGGAACTGTGTCACGGGGGTGGGCTTTGAGGTTTCAAAATCCCACACCAGGCCAGAGTCTCTCTCTTGGCCCAAGGATCAGGATGTAGCTCTCACACTGCTCCAGTGCCATGTGTGCTACCAGGCTCCCCACTGTGATGGTCATGGACTAAACCTTTGAAACTATAAGCAAGCCCCCAACTCAATGCTTTCTTTTATAAGAGCTGCCTTGACGATAGTGTCTCTTCATAGTGATAGAACAGTGACTACAACATCACCCAATATGTTGATAGTTTTAAAGGTGTGTGTGTGTGTGTGTGTGTGTGTGTGTGTGTGTGTCTGTGTCTGTGTCTGTGTCTGTGTGTATGTGTGTAAGTATAGTTATGTAGGTACATGTGTGCTGCAGTGTGCTTGTAGAGGTCAGAGAACAATCTTAGCCATCAGTCTTTGCCTTCTATTTTGTTTGAAGCAGGGTTGTTCCTTTGTTGTTTGATGCTGTGTGTACCAGGCTAGCTGGCCTTTGGGCTTCCCATCTCACCATAGGAGCCCTGGGATGAGAGATGCTCCCACCACTGGACCCAACTTCACACGGGTTCTGGGCATTCATACTTACGTCCACATACTGTGTGGCACGTACATTATCCACTGAGCTATCTCTCATCTCTTGTTTTATATTTTGAGACAGATCTTGCTATGTAGCCCAAGCTAGCCTTGAATTTGAGGCTATTGTTTGGTTGGAGCCTCCCGCTCGTCCCTGCATGGTCCTAGAAACCCCATCCCCCACCCCCCTCTCTCCAAACTCTGCCACTCAGAGAGTCTCTGAACAAAGGAAAGGTGCCGGAAGCCCAGTTCCTCATTCTTGGTGACTATTGCAGCTTCCTCTCCTGAAGCTGTCTGCCGCCCAAGTCCCCCACTTAAATGCTCAGCTTTTGACCAGACTTGAGCACAAATCCAGCTTGTGGTGGTCACGTCATCACCCTTCACCTACACTCTATAAAACTTTCCTGCCCTGGCCTGGGTGTGAAACTTCTCCGGCCTCCATCTCTGGGACCTGAGAACACGCCCAGGAGTTGCTTTGCTGGATATACCTGTTGCTGTGCTTTTTCAACTGGGCTTGACCCAGCTTACTGCATTGGCGGAGAAACTTATTATGGAGGTGGGGGGAGGGGGAGGCAAGAAAACCTATGAGTTTTATTTGCTTTCCTTATTGCTGTGACAAAATACAAAACAACTTGAAGAAGGAAGGGTTAACTTGTGCTGCCGTCCATCATGGCAGAAGAGTCACAGCGGCAGAAACAGGAACTGGCTGATCACATGGTCAGGAAGCAGCAAGAGGTGAGTGTTGGTGCTCAGCCAGCCTGCTCCTTTTCATGCATTCTGAGGTTCCCGCCCATGGGGGTGGTTCTGTCTACATTTAGGGTGGGTCATCCCTGCTCAGTTAAACCTTTCTAGAGACAGACTCACCCATGTTGACCTTATAGCCGGATAAGTTATTCGTGAAGATTACCGTCACAGTTATCTCCAACCCCTGCCTCTGAGGGCTGAGGTTATAGGCATGTGACACCACTCCCAGGGCTGTATATTGTATTTATCCTCCAGCAGTGGCAGGATACTTTAAAAACACTGCTTTAGAGCAGGCTGTGGCCAGGGTGTCTGTGGCTCCAGGGTCAGAAGGCTGAGATGGAGACCCAGTTCCAGCTTTGAGCTCAGGGCTGGTTGAAGGTCCTGGGGCATAGGGTAGGGTGACTAGGACCTGTTTCCTTCCCAGTCATCTCAGAGGGAAACTGTTCCCCCTTGTACCTAGGGAAGCGGAACCCCTGGGAGAGGAGAGTCTCAGGGAAGAACCTAAATTCTGTACCAGGGTGTTGGTCTGGGGGAGGGTAGAGAGCAGCCCATGGTCTGGAAGTCACTGGTGTGATAATGGCAATGCAACCGTGCACCCTCTGGCCTAGATCAGACCTTGGCTACACCTGACTCCGGTGGGAAAGACTCCTTACAGTAACAGAAACTGCCCATGTGTAAATGCTGCTGACTGCAGGCCTGGTTTCCTGCTTCCTGAACAGTTAGGTCTGGGAAGCAGATCCCTGGCCCACCTACTGTGTGTTGAAGTTATAGAATCCACTGCTGTCTTTTCATGCAATAGAGGGTGGGGGACCAGGAGGGACCCAGGCATCATGTGAGCTCAGCAAACACTACCTCTGAGCTGCACCCCTCACACATTCCTGCCTTTCTTAAGAGCTGTATTTCCCTGCTTCAGGGTTGGAGGGTCAAGATAAAATCCCACTCTTTCATACCCCTGGCGAACTCCTGCTCAGCCCTGAGAACCTGATTGTGACTGAGCCTCCCCCCATATGGGTCCCTGGATCCCTCCTAGGCATGGGCAACAGCTCTCCTCTTTTCCGCCTTTTCGCTGACCTGGGCTTGCAGCCTGGTGGGACTTCTCTCGAAATGTATGAAATACCATAGGATTTGTCGTTCCAAATAAAATGAAGCCTGGTGCCAAGGCTTGAAGCCCCAGAGGCTAATAAACCATTTTCAGGGTTGGCAGGACACTGCCTGTGCCTCCAGAGGGACACTGAGGTGGGGGAAGGTCCATCGAGGCAGCGTGACACTTCCACGGCAAAAGACAGTCTTCTGAGTCTTTGCTTCTTCGTTTTGGGGGAGCGCCCCCAAGCCAAAACCCCTGATCATGCTGGGCTCTTCTGAGCACTTGCCAGTAGCCCCTCCTTCCCGTTAGCCTGGCTTGTAGGAGAGGCCACACCCTGACCCCTTTTTATTATCTTAGCTCACTGTGTTGGGAAGACTTATTTCCCCTTTGGGGCCTTCTTCTGAACTGTGGTCTTCTGAGGTCATGGATGGTCTCACTGATCTTAGTATCCAAAGGCTGAGTCTGGGCTTTCTAACAACAGGGCAGGAGCAAGGCTTCAGTTCGTCTCTGAGTCTCAGTTTCCTGTCAATACAAGGGAGGTATAGCTTATATTGTTATATATGCAAGGGAGAGAGAACACTGACTTTTTAAAAAAAGATTTTATTTTTAATTACGTGTGTATGTGTGTATGGGGGGAATGTAAGTATGCTCATGTGAGGAGCCAAACCCTCTGGAGCTGGAGTCAGGTCTTATGAGCAGCTTGACTTCAGTGCAGGGTCCTTGGGAAGAACAGTGTGTGCACTTAGCTGCTGGGCCATCTTCCCGGTCCCCAATAACATTGCTCTTGTGTTGACTCAGCATTGCTGGCCTGAACCAAGCCACTGCCTGTTGATTGCGTAGCACTACAGTCAGGTCCATCGAGGAAGACAGACAAGGCAGGGCTTGTTTGGGAAAGGATGTCCCCACGGGAGGGGATTCTCATGTAGGAGCGAGAGCTGAAGTCTGTTCACATACTGGAGGAGTTAAAAGGCAGAAGGCTGACAAACTTTTTTATTTGGCTATAGTTGGTTATGCTCAGGGGTAGCGAGGAGAGAAGGTGAGCAATGAGCCCAGTGATAAATGCCTCCCTTTGTTGGCCACCACTGGGTGAATGGAGGGGAGCAAGCAACAGTCTAGAAAAAAACACATTGCATGCATTTCTGAGATAGGCATGGTTTAACCAAAATGGAGGAGCTTTTACAAAATGGCCCATGGCTGATGGCATCAGTGCCTTTTGTCCTGATTGTTGTAATGTTGGGTCACCATCAAACAGTCGCTGCAGCTCTGTTCTTCTACCATAGCAACCAAACATGCTAGATGCTAGCTCCAGCCTCCTTCTGAGCTGGGACATGGGCATATGATCCAATCTGGGGGAACAGAACTTGAATAGGAGTGTGTAGGAAGTATCTGGGAATGTTTTTCTCTATAAATAGGGGAGAGAAAGACAGGAGAGAGAGAGAGAGAGAGAGAGAGAGAGAGAGAGAGAGAGAGAGAGACTGAGACAGAGACTTTAGACACTGTCATGGCAAGAGGAGAGAAGCTTGGGGCCATGGCCTCTATCTTGTGACCATGAGGAAAGAGCTAAGGTTAAAGTCAACAGGATGAATGCTCTGCCCCTAGCCTGGGACCTTCCACTCTACAAGACTTTGTCAGATCAGATCTGAAATGTCTTCATTATGAAGGTGACTCTTAGTCAGGTATTCTGGTTCTAGAGAATATATGATCGTGGACATTTATGGGTAGTCACTGTTAAAAGACAGTGACAGGACCAAGCGCCAAGGCCCTTGAAAGAGTGTCCTCTGCTCCCAAGCCCCGCCTCACACACCGCCCAGGAAAGAGCAGGCAGATTCGAGAAGAATAAGGCACAGGCCTGGAGGAGGGGCTCGGTGGTAGAGTGTTTGCTTAAGGATGCATGAAGCCCTGGGTTCCATCCTCAACTCTGCAAAAAAAAAATTAAAAAAAAAAAAAAGAGAGATAGAGGGCTGCTGAGGTGTAGAGGTGGCAAAAGGTACCTGTTGCCAAGCCTGATGGCCTGAGTTTGGCCCATCACTCCGGCAAATTGTTCTTTGACCCCTACCTGTGTGCGCATACACTCACAAAAAGGAGAGTGTAATACATTTTTTTAGTACAAAGTTAGAGAAGGAGACGGAGTCAAGTCACAGTGAATGAGCTCATGTCTGCAGGCTGATTCCATCTCATCTCAGCCATAGTCATTCGTCTGGGCAGCTGGTCCCCTTCATGGGAACAGGGTGCACTGGCTTTGATCACTGGCACGCAACCGGTATTTCTTCCTAGCTTTGCTCCCCTACTTCACTCTTAGGATGGAGACCCGAGTTGCTGAGAGCTGGGGATGAGGGGTGGGGTGGGTTCGGCCTCTTCTGTTTCCAGCTAGTTTTGTGCCCTCCTCTCAAATAAATGTGTGGAGAAAGCGGGGGGGGGGGGGGGACGGACAGACAGACAGAATGTTTCATCTTGTGGACAGAGGCATATCTGAAAAGGTAAGAGAGGAAGGGAGCAGGCTGAGATGGTGATGGAGCTGAACCCTTGACCAGCAGCAGCACGTGGGAAAGTTTGCCCTGTACTTTGTCTGGGCAGCTCAGAGATGACCCTGTTGATGAGAGCACAGGTGAGCTAACCCTGAGAAAGTGAGCATGGGAGACCTGGCCCCAGCCCTCACCTCCCACATGCTGGCATGGGCTGGGGAGAGAAGCCCTCCCTTCACCCTGTCCATCAATGTCTAAGACAAATGGGAGAGCTGACCCTGAGGTAACAAGAGTGGGAGAGCCACCCCTGCTCCCCACAACCTGAAACACTCGGGAGAGTAGGCCCTGCACTTCTGCCAGGGCAACACAATAGACCCAACCCTGTTAGTGCAAGTGTGAGTGAGCCAGCCCTGAAGTTGTGAACATGGGACAGCTCTCTCCACTTCACATCTGTCTTGTGGTGGCATGGGCAGGGGAGTGATGCCCTCCTGCCTGCCCGTCAATGCCTGAGGCAGGTGGGAGAGCTGGCCCTGTGGCCATAAGAGTGAGAGAGCTATCCTTAACCCCCACCAGCTGCAATACTGGGGAGAGCAGGCCCTGCACCCTACAGGACAGCTCAACAGAGCCAACCCTGCTAGTGTAGGTGTGGGTAAGCCAGCCCCAAAATTGTGAGCATGGGAGAGCTGTCCCTGTTAACAATCCATCTTGTGGTGGCATGGGCAGGGTAGAGTTGCCCTCCCCCTACCTACCCATCAACCCCTGGGGCAGGAGGGAGAGCTGGTCCTGTGGCCATAAGAATGAGAGAGCCAACCCTGTTAGTACAGGTGTACGTGAGCCAGCCCCAAAGTTGTAAGCATGGGAGGGCTGTCCCTATTTCACACCTGGCGGACCAACCCTACAGCTGCCCAGGCCAAGACCCAAGGTTATGACTTGGCCCGCCCATCATCCACCCCATCTATGATCCGCTGGAGCACGTGAAGGGACCTGACCTGCAGACCCAAAGCTACGGGATCTCCACAACACAGGACCACAACAGGATATCCAGGAGGAGTCCCAGTAAGGGCCCAGCATTGATAGGATATAGAAGCCAGAGGCTCTGAACCAGACAATGACTCTTGCCAATGAACACTTGCAAGTAAAGCTATATGGACACAGGGGCCACAGAGTGAGTCACTGTGTCACTCTGCAGCTTACATGGCAAGACTTTTAAGTTTTTCCCCATTTTTATTTTATTCTCCTTTTTTTTTTCTCTTAAATTTTGTTATATTTGGGGGGTATATGGGGCAGAGGGCAGATGCAAAGAGGCGGGGAAATGAATGGGACCAAGACACAAGATGTAAATGACACATATAATAAGTAAATAAGAAGTTTTTAAAATCTTTAAAATAAATAATTTTCAAAAAAGAAAGAAAGGGAGGGAGGGAGAGAGAGAGAGAGAGAGAGAGAGAGAGAGAGAGAGAGAGAGAGAGAGAGAGGAGGAAGGAGGAGGGAGAGAGAGAAGGGGGAGGGGAGGGCAGCCTGGCTTGTGAGTCCCTCTAGATTCCTATCTCGCCACATGACTTCCCCTCTCTTGCACATGCTTCCACGTGTGGCCACCCACCGTGCTGTGGTGTGTTAGGGAGGGTTCTCGCCAGATACTGAGCTGACAGAGCTGCTGGGCTCTGAGCCTCCACAGCACAAATAACCCGCGTTTCTTCATGAATCAGCCAACCTCAGATGTTTGTGGTGCCAACAGTAGACTAAGCAGTGTCAAAATGCATTTGAAGGCTCTAAGAGGGCTTTGCCTACGGCTTTCTGGGGCCGTTTGACTCTAGCTTGAGCTTTGCCCTTGTTCACACAGTCCAGAGTTTCCCTTGCGGCCATTCCCACCTAGCTGTCTCTTGGCCAAAGTCACTGTCTGGACCCAGGTTCACTTCTCCTTCTGTGTGCTCAGCCTCAGGAGTGGCGTCAGTAAACATCCGATGAAGCAAGCTGATGTGATTTGTCATGTCACCTTCCTTCTCTCACTTCCTGTGCTCTGGTGACCATCCTGACCTGACATGGGGCCTGTCTCCCCCATCCCGCATTCATTTTCACTTTCACGGCCTGTTTCCCTTCCCGGTGCTCTGTCCCAGCCAGGCCCTCACACCTGCCTCACCAGGTCAGAAGTGACATCTCCCAGTCACTTTCCATTGCTGTGACGTACTTTGTGGGAGACCAGCTGGGAGGCCGGCTCCCACATTTTACCCCAGGGTACTCTTGAGGAGAGAGGGATAAGAGATTTAGATAGAGGGATAGCGGGGAGAGAGAGACAGATAGAAACACAGGATAGCCTCGGGAGGGCCTGGATCCCAATTCACCAGCCCCTTCTGTCTCTTCCAAAGGGCTTTTTATAGAAATGCCAAGGGGTGGAGCAAAGACCTCCCCCTAGCTCAGCCAAGTGTAGACCCTTCCAATCACCTAGAAACCATGCACATGGTCAAGCAATCCTCTAATGCAGCTCTGCTGGGTGGAGCAAGCTCAGCTCTCACTAGGAAACCTTTGTGGGCCTCCACAATACTTTTTTATGGATCCTAACAATAACTCTCCCCCCATATCTCCTTTGCTATTTGATGCAGGGGTGAAGGGAGGGCTTCTCTCCCCAGCACACGCCAGCATGTGGGAGGTGAGGGCTGGGGCCAGGTCTCCCATGCTCACTTTCTCAGGGTTGGATCACCTGTGCTCTTATCAACAGGGTCATCTCTGCTGTGCTGCCCAGACAAAGTACAGGGCAAGCTTTCCCGTGTGTTGCTGCTGGTCAAGGGTTCAGCTCCATCACCATCTCAGCCTGCTCCCTTCCTCTCTTGTCTCTTCAGATATGCCTCTGTCTACAGGACTTGAACTATCCTCTCTCCCTCCCATGAACCGCCATGGGAATGAATCGGGCCTGGCAGTTCACCTTTCCTTAGTGGGTTCCTGCTGTGTTTGTCAGGGTTCTCCAGAGATGCAGCACTAATAGTGTATCTATGCCTGTCTAGAAAAGATGAGCATGGCTCATAGGATGATGAAAGGTAGGATGACTACAGCAACCCTCTGCAGGCTGGAGACCTCAGGATGCTGACTGACTGGCTCTGTGTTTGGAATCTCAGGTTTCGCCTAAGGCTTACATTAAGGGTCTGCCTGTCAGCTGATGGGCTTCTGAGAGTGGATCCCTTATAGACATGCTAACACAGAAAGGGGCAATCTCACAGGGTCCTACCCCCTAGACAAAGAACTAGAGGCAGCCAGGCAGTGGTGGCGCACACCTTTAATCCCAGCACTTGGGAGGCAGAGCCAGGTGGATCTCTGTGAGTTCGAGGCCAGCCTGGCTACAGAGTGAGTTCCAGGAAAGGCTCCAAAGCTACGCAGAGAAACTCTGTCTCAAAACAAACAAACAAACAAACAACAAACAAACAAACAAAAGAACTAGAGGCAAAGAACTGAGTATAAGAGAAGGATCCTAGGGATGAGCCCCATAACTGGTTATTCAATACCAAGTGGTCAGCCTTGAAATCATGTACACACAAGACACACTGAATGGGCCAAGCAGGTTGTATGCATATATTTATGCATACACACACACACACACACACACACACACACACACACACACATCAGTAATAATAAAAGAAAAAGAGGCACCACCAATTTGAGAGGGAGTAGGGGTTAGAGGTAGCAGACATAGGTGTTAGAAGAAAGAGAAGAGGGAAAATGATGTGATTATATTTTAGTTTAAAAATGTGTAGTAATTTAAAAAAAGAAGTAAGTGGGTCCTGAGAACTTGGACACATTCAGTGGGTTGACCCGTTGATGAGTTCCTAATTGAGCAGGCCATTAGGCGGGGTCCAGCTGGAGAAAGGTCTCGGGGCACCCCTTTGAAAGGTATGTCTTATTCCTGGGCCCTTCTTTCTGATTCTGTCACCTTCCATAAGGAGAGCAGTGCTAAGGGACTTGGACTGAAATGTCTGAATCTGTGAGCCAAGACAAACCTTTCTACTCCTCAATTTGTCTAAGTATTTGATCACAGAGATGTAAGTGTATCTGATATATTTATTGGCTTAGCCCATATCTGGAAGTCTCACTCTGAGTGTATTTTGTCCCATTCTGAAGATCTGAGGACCCAAAATACAGACACAGACACAGACACAGACACAGACACACACACACACACACACACACACACACACACACACACACACACACACAGAGAGAGAGAGAGAGAGAGAGAGAGAGAGAGAGAGAGAGAGAGAGACCGCAAATCTGCCTGCCCAGGGTTCTGTATTCCTTAATTTAATCGACTGAATTCCTAAAGTCAACTGTCACGTTTCTGGCTCCTCTACAGCATGTGGATGTGATTCAGTTCTGGCCAATAAGAAATGGGAGGTGTCCTCGCTAGTTTTGTGTCAACTTGACACATACTAAAGTTATCTGGGAGGAGGGAAGGGCAGTTAAGAAAATGCCTCCATAAGATCCAGCTGTAAGGCATTTTCTTACTTAGTGATTGATAGGTCCAGAAAGCAGGCTGAGCAAGCCATGAAAGCAAGCCAGTAAGCAACACCTCTCCATGGCCTCTGCTTCAGCTCCTGCCTCCAGGTGCTGTGGGATGTTCTGTATGTTAAATGTGCTGCCCTGATTGGTTAATAAATAAAACACTGATTGGCCAGTAGCCAGGCAGGAAGTATAGGCGGGACAAGGAGAGAGGAGAATTCTGGGAAGTGAAAGGCTGAGTCAGAGAGACACTGCCAGCCGCCGCCATAAGAAGATGTTAAGATACCGGTAAGCCACGAGCCACGTGGCAACTTATAGATTAATAGAAATGGGTTGATTTAAGATGTAAGAACTAGATAGCTAGAAGCCTGAGCCATTAGACCAGTTCAAATAATATAAGTCTCTGTGTGTTTACTTGGTTGGGTCTGAGCGGCTATGGGACTGGCGGGTGAGAGATTTGTCCTGACTGTGGGCCAGGCAGGACCAGGAAAACTCCAGCTACATCCAGGTTCCAACCCCGTTTGAGTTTCTGCCCTGACTTCCTTCAGTGATGAACTGTGATGTAGAAAGAAAGCCAAATAAGCCCTTTCTTCCCCAAGTTGCTTTTGGTCATGGTGTTTTATCACAGCAATAGAAACCCTAAGACAGGAGGTATCAAGGAAATTAAAAAACAAACAAACAAACAAACAAAAAACCTTGCAAACAAAAGCTTTAATACACTGAAGAAAGACATTGAAGAAGACACCAGAAGATGAAAGATACTCTATGTTCATGGATTAGTAGGATTAAGATTGTGAAAATGGACATTTTGCCAAAAGCAATCTACGGGTTCAATGAAATCCCCATCAAAATTCCAATGCAACTCTTCACAAAAATTGAAAAAAAAAATACAGGTTCATATGGAAACACAAAAGGCCCAGGAACCAAAACGATTGTAAACAATAAAATACTTCTAGAAAGACTGAAGTGTTGGTTTAGCAGTTAAAAGCATGCAATGCTCTTGCAGAGGACCTAGGTTCAGTTCCCAGCACCTACATCAGGCTATTGACAACTGCCTGTAACTCCAGTTCCAAGAGGCCTGAAACCCTCTGGCCCCTCAGGGCACCTGTACTTATGTGGTACACATAAACTCATATATATGTAGACATACGTAATACACATGAATTAAAAAACTACTGGAGATATCACCATCCCTTGATGTCTAGTTATATTACCAAGTGATTAAAAACAGCTTGATACTGGCATAAAACAGGGAAAATGATCAATAGAATAGAACTCAGGACCCAAATACAAGCTCCTGCTCCTGCAGCCACCTGACATTTGACAAAGAGACCCAAAATACACACTGGAGAAAAGACAGCATCTTCAACAAATGGTGCTGCTCAAACTGGAGAGCCACATGTAGAAGAGTGAAATCGGATGCTTACCTCTCGCTTGGCAAAAACTCAACTCCAGGTGGATCAAGGATCTCAGCATGAGACCTGAAACCCTGAAGTCTAAGCACAATTCAGTTTATAGACACAGGAAATGACTTTCTGAACAGCACAGACATTTGACAAATGGGACCATGTGTGACCTCACAGCACCTGTGACAGCATGCACACGGCCTACAAATGATCAAGCCAGCCAAAATTCCAGTGCACATGGGGGAAGGGATCAGGAAGTCCCACCCCTAGTTGAGGAGATATGGCAACTGTGAGCTTCTGGGGGAAGGAGAACCTGTTTTCTTCAAGGATTCTGCCTCTGAGAGACTGCCTATGTTCCAGTAGATTGACCTACACACACACACACAACACACATGCACACACACACACACACACACACACACACACACACACACCGGCAGCACTAAGTGGGCTTGGTGGGTTTTCTAAAACATATGAAATTGAAGGGGAATGTGATAGAGGGGAATAGGGGAGGAGTTGGAAGGGAGAGAATGGGAGACAGGTTTGATCAAAGCACATGGCATACATATATGAAATTATCAAACAATAAAAAGAATATACAGCTCACTAAGCTTGCAAGAATGGGAGGCACATGGAAGATGTCCTCTGCCTTGTCTCTGGAGAAAGGAAAAAAGGAATGGGAAGGACTCCCCATGTCAGTACATGGTCGACCCTAAACTCAAGGTCACCTCTCCCGTTGAGATCAATGACTTCTGCCAGGTGGCGGTGGCACACGCCTTTAATCCCAGCACTTGGGAGGCAGAGGCAGGAGGATCTCTGTGAGTTCCAGGCCAGCCTAGTCTCCAAAGCTAGTTCCAGGACAGCCAAGGCTGTTACACAGAATCTCTGTCTTAACATAAAAAAAAAGAGGAGGAAGAAGGAGAGAGAGAGATATCAATGACTTCTAACGTGGGTAAATGGGGTGAGAATATATTGCAGGGTTTGTTGATATCTGCATCCCTTACAAAGCCCAGTTTTGGAATAGCTGAGAAAATGGCCAGTGTTTTTTTTTTTTTTTTTTTAGTGTTGTTTTCCTGGAGATTTTCAAGAGCAAATATGATATTTTGGGTTATGTCTAGGTCAACGGAATGTAGGAAGATATGGACTGTGAGATGCTTGTTACAGACTAGTGATCCACAGGGAGAGTGAAGACTGTAGCCTGCATACATGCCCACTACAGGCCTTGCCTTCTGTCCCGTGTGGGGAGTACAGTGCAAGCACCTGGCCTGTGTGTTTTATGATGCCTTTCTCAGGATCTGTGTTCATCCTTAATTTTCTTGAAATTCTTCTTCCTCTTGAAAAATACATTCTAAAATGTAGTTTCTTGTATCACCCATCATGAAAAAAATATGTTCCTTTTTCATGATTGGTAGCTCACATAGACAAAAAGAGCATCCTGTATCACGTTTTTGTGGATCAAGCTCATTTTACAAGGCTTCATCCTAAACGTTAAGCTATGTAATTGATTATTTACCTGCTTATTAACAACTTAACTGGGATTCTTTCATTAATAAAAGCTGATGGAGTTACTGTGGTGGTGTGTGCCTGTAATCCCAGCATTCTGTGGACTTAGACTGGGGTACCAGCTTTTGAGACCAGTGTAGGCTACATGGCGAGTTCAAGACCAACCTGGGCTACAAAGCTACCTGTCTCACAAGACCAAAAGAGAAGATTGTGTGGGGGCCGGGGGGCACAGCAAACAAACAAAAAAATGAATGAATTGGAAATGAGTCTATGAAGAGAAAGACTGTCTGTCTTGTCTGCCCACTGCATAATCATTTTCTGTAGGTTCTAGAAGTTTTAGCTCTTTCGGCTAGCATTCATCTTATACTGCTCTGCCCTCCAGCATTGCCTGCCTCTCACCAGCTTCTTCCACTGAGCTGTGGTAGGAACACAGTATGCTTACGTCCTCCAAAGTCCCTAGATAAAGTTGCTTCCCACCCACCTGTTCTTGAGCACCACGCTTCTCCCCCACGACCACCCAGAGCCTGCACAGGTTCTCTGAACAGATTAGCCCCCACCATGTGCAACGGTTAGTACTGTCAATTTGACGAGACCTAGAATCACCCCTGCATATAAACCTCTGAGCACGTCTGTGAGGAAGTTTCTAGATTAGGTTAATTGAAGCCAGAAAACTATTTTGAATATGGACAGCACCATTCCATGCAGGACCTCAGAGAAGCTCTGAGGGGCCTGAGAAACTCAGGGAGGCCCAGGGGTAACCAGCACTGAGGGCAGGGAAGGTTGCGGTGGCCTGGAGCTTGTTCCGATCCTGCCCTAGGATGTCCCTCGGAGTTGCAAGACCTCTCTGACTCTGGGCAACAACAGGATACCTAAGATGAGTCTCAGCAATAATCCAGTATTTATGATTCTTCAGAAATGAGAAACCTTGAACCAGATCAATGACTCATTGCAATAATTATTTGCATGTAAAGCTGTTGGTCAAAATATATATACTGTGTGACACACTGCAGTTTGCCATGTTACTTTGATGAACAAATGTGCAATGGAGAGGGAGGAAGGATGTTGGAACAGAGCAGCCTGTGCACAGATAGAGGCAGATTTAGAGACGCAATGGCAGCAGCAGGTGTGTGAGTGTGGCTTTGGCAAGTGAGGGAACATGTTGTTGCCCAGTAGGGCCAGCAGGGTGATGTGCAGGAGCCTTGAGCTTGTGCAGGCTCTGCCCCCGAATTTGCTGCTTAGTTGCATGATGGCCCTGGCTCTAAGCAACTACAGGATGTCCGAGATGGAGAACGTTTCATTTTCTGGATTGGGCCTCCTTGAAAGACCTTTATGGTCTGTACTGCCACCAGAGACCATGGTGATGTCCTTGGTCTATCTTACCACTGGAGGAAAGATGGATATATGTGGCCTGGGCTGCTGCCTTTGGCCCTATTGATATCTGTGGTCCATGCTGCCACCCAAGGCCATGTCAATTGTCTGTGGTCTGTGTTACCACCAGAGGCCGTGTGGATGTCCATGGTCTGTGCTTCCGCTTGAGACTATATTGGTGTCTATGGTCTGTGCTGCCACCAAGGACCATGTTGAAATTCATGTTCCTCTGCTGCTGTTGGATGCCATGAGGATATCTGTAGTCTGTGCTTTGGTCCAGGACTGTATTGATGTTTGTTGTCTGTGTCACTGCTGGTGGCCGAGTTGAGATCTGTGGTCTGTGCTGCCATTGGAGGCTGTGTGGTTGCCCCTGGTCTATGCTCCCACTGGAGACTCTATGGATGTCCATGGTCCATGCTGTCACCAGAAACCATGTGGCCATCCATGATTTGTGCTGCCATTGTTCGTTGCAGGCAGGGAAACTTCTTTTGCAGTGGTATCCATGACTGTAGACTCACAGTTGAGAATAAGAGACAATTGAAGGTTTCTGTGACAACCCCTGCCCCTTCCCAAAGAAACAGTCTACACAGGAAACCATTGAAGAGAGCCCTTAAAAACTGTGATAAGGATGCTCCTCACAGTTGATGGCTTCTGGCAGGGTGGGTGGGGAGGACTCAGTTTTCTTTAAGGGACGGGACACTGAGAGTTTGATCATGCTCCAGTGAGTAGATGGGCAACACAAATTGGACTTGATGTATTTTTGTTGTTGTTGTTGTTGTTGCAGAGGGGCAAAGTGTGGATCGGGGTGCATTGTTTGAAATTCCCAAATAATTATTAAAAATATTACATTGGAGAGAGAGAGAGAGAGAGAGAGAGAGAGAGAGAGAGAGAGAGAGAAGCAGGCTTAGCACCAGCGATCATTTCTCCCTCTGCTTCCTGGTTGTAGATACTCCATGACCAGCCGCCTCACACTCCTGTAGTCAGGCTACATTAAACCTTCAAACTGTGAGCCAAACAAACCCCTCTTCCTTAAGTATCTTGTCACAGCAATGAGGAAAGTACCAGACACAGCGTTCACAGGGGACAGCAGGTCCAACCGCAAACAGCCCTAGGAAGACCCAGCTCATGCTGCTTCTGCTCTGCCAGCAGCCTTGAGGCACTGATACAAGACATCCAGATTTCCTGAGCCAGCCTGTGAGAAAGTGTAAGATGCTGCCAGGAAAGGCCCAGCTGGGGTATGGCTTGGGCTCCAAATTCAGCCCCATGCCACCCCACCTCCCCAGGCTCCCCAAGTCATCATCACACAGAACATGAGTGAACCAGGTTGGAGTGGGAAAGGAACCAGAGGTCCCTTCTGCCAGTCATCTGCGTAGCCTTTCCTTGCAAAGGACTACTGTGCCCTCTTAACCTGGGCTGGCCTCCCTTCTCAATGACTCCACCCGACTCTTCAAGCCTCATCTTGAATGCTATCTCTTCTGGTAAAAACCACTGTGGAATTTCGCTTCTTGCTATAACAAACTGCCCGCTGGGAAGGAAGGATTTATTTTGGCTCAGGTTTCAGATGGTTCCCGACATTGTCATTGCGGGCTGTAGAGAGCAACACAATGACTGTCAAGGCGGGGCCCGAAGGGGAGGCACGGGGATGCCCACATCCGTGCATTTCCTCATTTCCTGTGGGATGGTGCACCTACACTCAGGGTAGCTTTTCCCTCTCTGCAAACACTTCCCGACTCTCAGAGGCCTGTCTCCCACGTCATTCTAAATTCCTTTTATATTTATTATTTATCGACACACAGCATGCAACAGGCAGGCAAGTGGAGGTCAGAAGACAAGCTGTGGGAGTGGGTTCGCTTCCTCACCAGGTGGGGCGTGGGGATAGAACGCATCATCAGACTTGGCCGCAGGCGCCTTTACCTCCTCAATATCTTGCTGGCCCTTGGGTCATTCTAAATCCAATCAAGTTGACAATGAAGATTAATTGTCACACTATCTTTTTTTTTTTTTTTTTTTTGGTTGTGGGGTTGGGTGGAGGATGGGGACAGGACTGGAGAGATAGCTTAGCACTTAAGAGTGCTGGCTGCTCTCTGAGAGGACGTGGGTTCGGTTCACAGCATTCACAAGGCAGTTCAGTCCCAAAGGATCTGAAGCCCTTTCCTGGCCTCCAGGGGCACTAGGCACACAGTATACAGACAGACATACAGGCAACCCACAAAACTAAACACACAAAGACTAACAAAAAGAACAAACTAGAGGTGTGTGTGTGTTTACACACTACATATTTAAAGCCTGTGTCGAGCTTTGGTCTGTCTACCCGCTGTCACATAAGACTGTGTTTGAGATGGCATAGCTGTAGATGGTAGATCCTCCACTTCTCTGAGTCCCTGAGTGAGTGTCCGGGCAGAGTCAGCTACCATTGAACGGGTCTGGAACACTCCAAAGGCCCGTGGGTTAAAGCTTGCTCTCTAGCATTCTGCTTTGAGGAGTGGAAGAGCCTCTCAGAGACAGGCCTGGGGTCTTTAGGCTGTTGGGGCATGCTCTTCAAGGGAGACTGTGAACCAATTAGCCCCTCGGTCCTTCTCATTCTTACTTTCTGGTCATGAGGTGAACACATTTCCTCTTTCATGGGCTTCTTCCAGGGGCCCTTGCCCAAGGCCTCAAAGCATCAGAGCCAAGGAATCATGGACAGAGACCTCCAAAATGTGACCCCAAACACACATTGTCTAATTTTATTATCACAAACATTTGTAATAGTGACAGAAAGTTAACATGAGCCACAGACCATAGAGCATATGTAGAATGACCTAGAACAAAAGTTGGATAACTTAGCCTATCCTGTCTAATGGAGTGCCAACACCCTTCCAATAAACTCTATTTGCCTAAATATAGTCAATATTTTTGCACTTAATGGCATAAATAATACTCTATCAGCACTCTGTCATTTCTTTCTAGATTTTGCTTACTAATCTTCTCTCAACAGTTTCAAGCAACTTGACTATAAAGACTATTTTTAAAAGTTTTTATTATATTAATTTATTTTGTGTATGTGGGAGGGGATTGGTGGGTACATGCCACGGCCCAGGCATGGAGGTCAGAAGACAGCCTGAGGCATCAGCAGGAGCTGGTTCTCTCCTACCATGTGAGTACTGGGGCTTGAACTCCGATCATCAGGCTTGGCAACAAGCATCATTTTCTGTTGGCTGTCTTAGACTTGTTCAAGTTCATCTCTGCAGGGGTGAGCACATGACTTGCTGTAGGGTGCTTTCTAGTAGGAACAAAGTCCAGAGTTTGATCCCCAGCATTTTGTATATATATATATATATATATATATATATATATATATATATATATATATATACTTTGCTCTCTGCTTCTAAAGCTCTTGCTGAATGCTAGGATGAGTGCCAAAAGTGAATGAAAATGAAAACTTCAGTGAGTCAACTCGATACTTTCTTTTCAACTGTGGTTTCCTCATCTATTTTCAAGTGAGTTCTAAGTAAAGGAGAGTTAAAAACACGGTTTGACTTCCATCTTTGGGAAGATGAACGCCACGTGTGTAATACGTGATAGAATCATATTGTCATTGTAATTTTAGTCACACTCCAGTGAACCCCTATTTTATGATGATAGTGGCATGTGTCTATGCTGTCAATCATATTACAGTTCATCCCTCTGTTACAGGAAGTCTACCAGACATGACAACTCAGACACAGTTTATAGACAATTGAAAGTCTTTATTCCATCTGGCTGGGACCACACTCAAGTATTTGGGTCCTAAGTCTAGAGCAGAGTGTCCAGAATACAGGGTTTTTGAAGGCGGAAACCACGTCCTGGCACCTCACTCGGCAGCTGTAGTGGGGGCTTCTCATAGGCAAGCATCTGACAGAAGCTGAGATAAGAGGTTAGCAGGAGGGGGTTCTGCACAGGCAAGCAGTTTAACAAAGCCGCGATAAGTTAGCTGGGCATCTTGACCTTGGGTTCCTAGAATACAGTTGGGTAATTTTTCCTGGGATTCTCCATCAAGGAGATCCAATTCTAGTTAAACCTAAAATAGCCACAGCAAGAATACAAGATGGAGGAAACTCTGCACTGTCTGGTCCTGTCACACTTCAAAAAACTTCACTAGGTCCCAAAGAGTAAAGATGTTTGAAATGTTGAAACAGTGTTGCTCGCCTTTGACAGCTCCTAACCTTTGACAAACACTATCTTTTCACCCTTCATGCCCACCCCACCCCACCCCTGGGCTGGTTTCCAACATCTTACTGGAGACAAAAGGAACAGGAATGCTTTGGAAATCTGGAGTGAATTGTCTGCTGTTCCCAGAGGAATGAATCACCTTCAAATCAGACAAAAGGGACCCTGGAGGCTGCTGTGGCCTGAAGAGCATGGCAAGGATCCCACCCCTCACTTCCAGTCGTTCCCAAGGAGAAAATGAACACAAGAAGAGCGTGGGGTCAGGGTGTAAAGGAGTTAACGTGGTGTGGGGGTTGATCACACTGGTGTGTCTTATTGGGCCTCTTCTCTTTGCAGATGTAGGGTGAGGACTCCAGCTGCCTGGCTGTGTAGTCTCCCAGTTCCCAGGTAGTTCTCTGACTACACGTAGAAGGCCAACTGTAGATAGGAGGAGCGGAGCAGTAGAGCCTCCTTGGAGGGTGATCTGGGGCTTTGATTAGCTTGCTCCGAATTCAGCTTTTCATCAGTGTTGGCTGAGACGCTGGGAAATCGTTATCACCTGGCATCTTATCTGGAAATAATTTCTAAACCTTTTCAGAAAGCAGACAGAAATCGTGAAGAATGCGGAAGTAGGCCAAACAGAGGGCCGAGGAGAGCAAACAGGTTCTTACACCCTGGGCACTCTACTGACTTTAGCTTTTCTGTTTGACCACACAGGCTATATGGCATTAAAAGAATGTAATTAGCTAGGCATCCATAGTCCCAGCTGCTCCAGAGGTTTCTATTACATTAATTTTGTGTGTGTGTGTACATATGTGTGTGGGTATGTGCCAGTGGCCCAGATGTGGAGGTCTGAGGACAATTTGCAGGAGTTGGTTCTCTCCTTACACCATATGGGTCCCAAGAACTGAATTCAGATAGCAGGCTTCTTGGCAAGCACCTTTATCCGCTGAGCCTTCTTGCCAGGTAATTTTTTTTTTTATTTTTTATTTTGAGGTAGCGTCTCACTAAATTGCTTGGGCTGGCCTAGAATTCACTCTGTAGTCCTGATTTTCTTTTTTAGACAGTTTTCTGCCTGGCTATGGTTTTTTGTTTGTTTAACTTAGTAACAAAACAAATCCAGAGGAATCCAAGGGTATAAGCCAACACCAGCAGATAGAAGTTGGGGGGCCACTACGTCAGACCTGCTAGAGGGATCTCAGCTCTGTGATCAAGTAAGACTCCGCCCCTGGCCACCCAGGACCTCCTAAATGAGGCACCAACCAGGCTTCAGTTACACACAATACCACAGCACAGAGGCAGCCTCAGGATCCCGCAGGTTAACATCTTTGAAGAGTGGTGAAGGACCCAAGACCAACTTTTCCTCAGATTCTGGTCTAGAGCCAGCCAGTAGTCAGACCTGGAGTGACAGACATTTGAGGCAGGGCAAATGGTTCATCTTTCTTCACGACAGCCGGCTGTGCTCACCAAGAGCCCAGATGTGTGTGCATTCTTCAACCCCATAATTCTGCTTCTGGGAATCTGAGTAAGCAGAGATGTCCTCAGCAGTTAATGTGCAGAGAATGCATCTTAGACTGTGCCGGGGCAACATCCGCTTGTCAGCAGGGGCTTAAAAAGAGTGATGGTAGCAAATGATATTTCTGTGAATATTAGGTAGCCTAAAGATCATGTTTCCAGAGAGTATTTGGTGTCAGGAAAAAGAAAAAGAATGCCTACCATAATGCAGCAGCATATTTAAAGAGAGGACAAATTTAGAGCTAGGACTGGGGGCACATGTCTGTAATCCCAGCTACTCAGAGGTTTAAAGCAAAAGTTCAAGGTCTAGTTAGCTCTGGGGATACACACCTTTAACACTAGTACTTGGGAGGCAGGCAAGTAGTTCTTTGGGAGTTTGAGGCCAGCCTAGTCTACATAGCAAGTCCACATATGTACAAGCAGGAGAGCCAGGACTAAATAGAGGGACCCTGTCTCAAAAAAAAACAACAACAACAAAAACAAACAACAGCAAATAATTAAAATCTTTAGAAACTAGAGCCCTGGACTGGAGTGATGTCACACAGCCCTCATTTTTTTCTTGCATCTTATCAATCTTGCATAGATAGTAACCCTAATGCATGCATCCTTTAGCCTTGTGGTTTTATGTTTGCATGTATTTGTGTGCATGCGTGCATGCATACGTACATGTGTGCGTGTGTTCCCTGTGAGTGCCCACATGTGTGTGAAAAGGTCGGAGGATAGTTTGCAGCAGTCACTTCTCTCCTTCTACCACGTGGGGCCCGGGGATCAAAATCAGGTCTCACTACTCTCTCTCTCTCTCTCTCTCTCTCTCTCTCTCTCTCTCTCTCTCTCTCTCTCTTCTTCATTCTGTGCTTTCAGGACTCACACATGTAGGTGCTCATGAGTCTGAGTTAGCCCATTCTTTTTAAGGTCGCAGGATCTTGGCACAGGTGTACTTTGTTTTTTTTTTCATTTCCTTGTCGGTGGATGTGTAGACTGTTCCCATCTTTCCTCTGTTGCAGCAATCTTCTTGGCATGCAAGTGGGATTCTCCAGCTGAGTTCCAACAAGTTGAATTGCTAGATGAGCTCTTACAACATCAGAGATACCAAACTACCCTCCACAGTAGCTGGGATGCTTCCACCTCAGCACATGACCATAAAATGATTCTCTCTCTCTCTCTCTCTCTCTCTCTCTCTCTCTCTCTCTCTCTCTCTCTCTCTCTCTCTCTCTCTCTCTCTCTTTTCGAGACAAGGTTCCTCTGTGTAGCTTTGCGCCTTTCCGGGAACTCACTCGGTAGCCCAGGCTGGCCTTGAACTCACAGAGATCCGCCTGCCTCTGCCTCCCGAGTGCTGGGATTAAAGGCATGCGCCACCACCGCCCAACGATGGTCTCTTCTTACTCTTGGCAACAGTTCACCACTTTTAAGGGTGAAAATTCATCTCTTTTCTTGTTTTTATTTTCAATGAGTAGTAAGGTTGAATATTTCTCAACATATTTTTTAAAGATTTATTTATGTATTTTATGTTTATGGGTATTTTGTCGGTGTGTACATTTGCACAACAGAATAGGGCATTGGATCCTATGGGACTACAGTGGATGGTTGTGAGCCACCATGTGAGTGCTGGGGATTGAATTCAGGACCTTTGGAAAAGCAGGCAGTACTCTTAACCATGGAGCCAGCTCCCCAGGCCCCTCCACATCTTTTGTTACACCAGTCTATTAGTCAGCGTTCTCTAGAGGAACAGAACTGATAGACTATATATTCACACACACACACACACACACACACACACACACACACACACACACAACACACAACACACACACACACATATATATTCATATATATGGGATTTATTAGAGTGCCTTACGGGCTGTGGTCCAGCTAGTCCAACAAAAAGTCCAAGAATGCAATAGTTGTTCAGTCCAGAAGGCTGGGTGACTCAGCTGGTCTTCAGTATACCTTAGAATCCTGAGGAAGCAGGCTCTAATGACGGTAAGTTGAGAGCAAGAGCAAGCGACAAATAGCAGAAGCTTCCTTCTTCCACGTCCTTCCATGTCCTTCTGCCACCAGAAGGTATGGTCAAGATTAGAGGTGGATCTTCCCACCTTGAAAAAATCTGGATGAAAGGTGTGGGTCTTCCCACTTCAAATAATTTAAGAAAAATCCTTCACAGGTGAATCCAGGTACTTGGGTTTTAGTTAATTCCAGATACAGTCAAGTTGGCAACCTGTGTCATGATATGGCTGTCCTGGAGTTGGAGAGATGCTCAGTGGTCGGGAGCACGTTCAGCTCTTGCAGAGGACCCTTATAGAACGTATTGTATAATTGTTTCTATCTTTATACTCTTGTGCAACTTGCATAATACAGTCCCCATCTCTTCTCCCCTCCCTGCTTCTTCTCCCTCCCCTGTCCTCTCCCCTTCCCCACCTTCTCCTCTCCTCTTCCATCCCCTCTCTCTTCTCCCTGCCCCCCTCAGTTCTCCTCATTTCTTTCTTGGTGGCTGAGTCTTCAGACCTTGGCCTGGGTGTTCTGGGAGCTGGAGCAAATCCATTCTTATTGTTTCAATGTCATTAATAATTACCGCTCTACTTTTCTTCTTTAGCCGAGTTTTAGAATTTGTGTTCTTATCAAGAAGGTATCTCTTTTAACTTTTCAAAAATTTTTGCCACAAAGTTGTTCACCACAAAGTTCATGCTGAGCCAGGTATGGTGGTGCAAGCCTGTATCCCAGCCCCAGGAGGTGGAAGGCAGATGGATCCCAAGCAGCATGATGTGGTTACAGCAAGTCCGGGCCCAGGAAAAGTCTAGCCTTCCTTAGCCAAGTCCTCCATCTGCCTCTCACCTCTCTCGGGGTGTCACTGCATCTGCTGTGTCCCCTTTGCCACTTAGAATATTTTTGTCCCATTTTTTTGATCAACCTTAGAAGAAGTTTATTTCACGGGTCCGTAGCAGAGCACCAGCTTTTGCTTTTTATAACTTCATTTTGTACTCATTTCTGCTTAAAAAAAAATTATTGGGGTTGGGGATTTAGCTCAGTGGTAGAGCACTTGCCTAGCAAGCGCAAGGCCTTGGGTTTGGTCCTCAGCTCTGGAAAAAAAAAATTATTATTATACCCTTCCTTCTGCTTCCTCTGTGTTTATTCAGCTGACATTTTCCTGCTACTTAACTGAGTCACTGACCCCTGTGATACTGCCATTAACAAGAGTTCCCTCCTAATGTCTGTTGGATGCATCAGGGAATGATGGCTTTTGTTCCTAGTCTGTAGGCTGTTTTGCCATGCTAGCTGTGGACACTCACTTCTGAGTGCTTTGCAATTACCAGACTGCTTTTCTCGTTAACCTGCATGTAATTTTCAGTTTCCGAATAGGTTATTTTTCTTTTAAAAAAATGTATAACAAAAATATTTTATCATTCAGAAGGGTCATAAAGACAAATATAACGAACACCTGTAGGTACATTTGCCATGAGCATCACCTAGCTTCGGAAAGAAAACTCAGATGTATACTTACAATTTTCAATTTTATTGTTTTGCAAATAGGTGCTTACAGTAAAAAAGAAAAAAGAAAAAAGTCGCCTGACTTCCTGGCCCCTTCCTCAGAAGCAGCGGCAGTAACTGATTTCAGGCTCAGTTTGCTCACGGGCTTCTGGCCTGGCATGTTGTTGACTTCTAGTCTCACAGCTCTGTGGTTCATTGAGTGTGATCTGAAGATTCTCTGGAAGCTGCCAAAGCTTTGAGGCCCAACACACAGCTTCTGTACCTGTTCCAGGAATAACTGAAAAGAACACATCAAAGCTCTTTCTCTGCACTACAAAGTTAAGCTCATGATTTCTCTGATCCCTTCCATGGCATTCAGGCAAATGACCCACCCGCTCAGTGTGACCCCTGACCTGAAGCTTCTTCTTCAGCTCAGGCCTTAACCACCCCCTCAATGTCCTCTGTCTTGCACGGCACTTTGTGTGAGCAAAACTCTCTGACATTTTAGACTCAACTTTCCTGGGAGCGTCTGAGCAGCAACATTGTCATGGAGCGGATAGTCCAGTGCTTGGTATATCAAAACAGTAAACACAGAGCCAAAAAGAGACTTTGAGTCTTCATTATTGGGGTAACAGGCCTGTTCTCCCTGGTGACCTCAGTTATTCCTCAATACTTGTTCCTACTGAAAGGTCTTGGATGTGGGTTCAAGAGGGACATTAAAACAAAATGTCAGGAGTATGAAGTTTATTAGAAGAGTTATTGATGCCATAGACAGACAGACAGACAACAGCATGGAGGGGGATCTGAAGAGCCTACATAGCAGAAGCAGGAGTAATGCTTTTCTGAGGATGGGGGTGGTCTCACAGCACAAGCCTGTAGTTTCTGATTCCAAGACCAACACTCTCTCTGATGTAAAGTCACTTCCCTAGCTGAGAAATTCCGGCACCGGAAAGGGTGTTAGAGATTCACAGACCATGTCTCAGAAGGTGCCCATCTCTTTGAGAGTGAAGGACTGCTGCAGACATTGTTTGTAGAATATTATTTTAAGGTATGTTACTCTTGTTTGTGCTGCATTTGTTTAACTCTGTGAAGCTGTGTTACTGTGCCTGTCTAAAACACCCGACTGGTCTAATAAAGAACTGAAAGGCCAATAGCAAGGCAGGAGAGAGAGATAGGTGGGGCTGGCAGGCAGAGAGAATATATAGAAGGAGAAATCTGGGAGAAAGGGAAAAAAGAAGTAGCCCAAGAAGGAGGAGGACTCCAGGGGCCAGCCACCCAGCTACACAGCAAGACACAGAGTAAGAATAAAATTTACAGAAGAGACCAGAAAAAGCCCCAGGCAAAAGGTAGACAGGCTAATTTAAAGTTAAGGAAAGATAGTAAGAAACAAGCCAAGCTAAGGCCAGGCATTCATAATTAAGAATAAGTCTGTGCGTGATTTATTTGGGACCTGGGTGGTGGGCCCCCCAAAAGAGTAAAAAACAAACAACATTGTGACTGGATTTCAATACCACATTCTTGGGCCTATGGTACCAGTTCACCTCGCTGAACCCTCAGACTGACTTATCCTTCTCATTCTCATTTGCTGGAACCTTTCTACATCATGGGTTGAATGTGAATATCCAGCATCCTTCTGTTTTCTGCCATCACTGTGGAGCATCACTTCAAAGCAGCCCCCTACAGGGGCTTTACATCCTGGAGTCAGCTGTACAAGCCCAACCAAAGGCCACTTTAAGATGAATCCGTATTAGAGTTTCCTCTGAGGTGGAGCAGGGCTCAGATAACCATCACATCTGCAGTCTGGGTGCCAACCTTAGCCTCTCTTCTGCACTCATCTTGACGTGTGTTCCAAATCTTTTGGCTCCATCCTCTCACCCTCCCCTCCCAAGCACTCCCTCAGCTACTACTAGGCAGAATAGAGAAGACAGAAAGCCAACATTGTGGTGCCAGCTGTATTTAGCCGTTCACCTCCCATGACATATCTCTTATCTGTTTTCTCTTATCCTTTATTCCAGCAGGCTTCTGCGTTTTTAAGGCTTCCCTTTCTTCATTATACTTCCTAAGAGAATGCTCAGCTGCTTGCACTTCTCTGTTTCACTTCTTTTGGAGTCTGTTCTGGATTCCTGGCCGCTCTATGGAGACTTCCATTGTCTAAATTGTAAACCTATGGCCCATCTTTCTGGAACTCCTCAGACTACCCTGACCATCCTGACCACAGCCTACTCCTTCTCAAGAGTCTCTCCAGTCTTGGCCGCCCTGCATATTGCTCCCTTTTGAACCTTTTGTTCTTGCACCCTCCTTCCTTGGTCCTTGGACCCTAAGAATGCTGCGGTTCCAGAGTCTTAGCTTTCCTCCCCGGCTTTTCTGTCTTGCACAAGAGGAAAATGGAGCTTCACGACAAAAGAGGGGAGTCTCTCTCCCCAGCTCCAACTAGACACCGCCAAGGCAAAATGCTGTCCTGTGGTGGCCAGGTGTCTCACTTTCCAGATTGGCTGGATATGCCACAGCCTTCTGTGAGATACCTTGACTTTGACTACATTTGTGTGTGTGTGTGTGTGTGTGTGTGTGTGTGTGTGTGTGTGTGTGTGCTGCATGTGTAGGTCAGAGGACAACTTTTAGAAATCAATTCTTTCTACCGTGTGGGTCTAGTTGATAAATTAATATTTTGGTGTCACACAAAGAAACGACCAAATCAAAAGTTACCCAGCAAGGCAGTCTTTTTTGTCAAAAGGGTGTGCCAGGCTTGATTAGAAGGTCACACATGGCCAAAATGCCCTCTGTCCTATCCTCAGTTCATGGGGATCTTGGCCTTTCCTCATTGGTTGATGTCCAACCTTGCAATCTATCCCTGATTGGCTAAGCTAGAAAACAGCCTGAAAAGGGGCAGAGACCTGAGGGAGAATGTGGGGTATCTTATGCTTTTAAGCATCTCAGGGATTCTAGATAGCAAATTACACCTGGTCCGACAAGCCTATCTGACAAATGACTAACAAAGGGGGCTTTTCAGGAGCCAGGAGCATTAGGGGGAAGCGGGCACACAGCTTTTAAACCTGTTGGGAAGAAATGACTGCTTCTCTCACTTCAGACTTGGTGGCAAGTGCCTTTACCCACCGAGCCATCCCCCTGGCCCACACCTTGACTTTGAATACCGAGAATGGTTTGATTTTCAAGACTGCAGGGGAAACCAATTGTGCAAGCTTTCCACTGGGGGCTGTTTTCTCCTCTCACTGTGATGTCCACAGTTTATATAAGTTCTTTGGTAGTAATGATAGTTCACAGTTACCAGGGTTTTACCCCATTCCCAGTGGTTCACAGTTCATTTGCACAACAATGTCCACAGTCCGATACTATTATTCTTCCTTTACAGGTGGGCAGGCTGAGGCCAGCGGTTGAATGAGTGTGTTGTCCTAGAGCTCAGAGATTTGGGGTTCAAGAACCAGGGTTTGACCCTGGCCTTCCACCTCCAGAGATCAAGCTTTTAGCTACTGCTAGTCTCCCTACTCAGATGAAGACCTCTCCAGAGGTAAGGAGCTGTCCAAGACTCCAGCGTTGACGAGAAGCAGAGTAAGAATGTGTTTTCAGAGATTACACTATGCACTTTGTGCAGTTGGATTATTAGACACTTTTCCTGGGCAAGGGTGCATTTCCAGCTCTGAGAGTCGAACCTGGAATGTATGCAAAGGAAATGCCTTCAGAAGTCACTCCTTTGGGTAATTTCATCACATCTCACAGTTCTTAGGGGAGCGGGGCTAAGGCTTAACCAGCACTACCATGCCACACTTCCCAGCTGCTATCCTCGCCCTTGCTGCACATTAGCTCTTTAAATCCTGTGAACACTTCAGTATTCAGGACTTTTTGTGTGTGTTCGTGTGCGTGATGTGGAGGTCAGAAGTCAGCTTCAGATGTGGTTCCTCAGATGCCCTCCACCTTGCTTTTTGAGACACATTGCCTGCCCAGCAAGCTTTTTACGGACTGAACTATGTAACCATCCCAGAACCGACTTTATTAATTCCATTTAGTAGCTCCACGAATGGCCAACGCTCTACTAGTAACGGCAGAGCCAGGATTCTAGCTCAGGCTACAGGAAAACAAAACCCACATTCTTCCTTTTCCGGTCTAAAGCTCGTATTTTTAACACACAAGACACAACGTGGGCTCTCCTCCACCGAGCGGGCAGCGGGGGCGACGGAAACCGTTCCGGGAAGTACTAAAGCCGCGCGGGAAACTCGGCCCACAGCTGCTGAGGCGCCATAGCAACGGCACGGGCGGGGAACCGGAAGTACCCTCCTGATGAACATGCGTAGCTCACCAATAGGCGCTCCATATTGGAGCTCTCCCCGCCTCGGAGGCGGGCCCCGAGAGCCGCTTCCGGCGTGACCGCTGCTGGTCGGCTTCCGGGCGTGCGGTGCGTATGAAGGCCGCGGGGCGCTGCGGGGACCAAAGTGGGCGTCCGTGGGGCGACGGGAGGAGAGCGGTGGGGTCTGCACAGCGTACGAGAGCGTTGTCCGGCGCTGACGGGGATATTGAGGCCCGCAGAGGGCACGGATTGAGACCTAGCTCCGTAACAAGTTATTGCTAATTTAAATGTTTGTCTTTTTGAGACATAGCCTCACCATGTAGCCCAGGCTGACCCGGAACTTGTGTAGCTCCTGCCTCTCTATCTTATAATAGGCCAGGCGGAGAAAGTGCGCCTGACACTGTCACCGTTAGGTGATAGCCGCTTGTACCACTGTGTCCAAAACGACCACCTCCGCCTTGTGCCTCTCCCCCAGGGCCTCCTTTGTTTTGTTTATGGAGCCCGTGTTTGAAAGCCCGAGACTAAATGTGTTCAGAATCATCCGTTCGTCCGATTTGGGAAAGGTCTAGGATTCCTGTGCTCCGTTTTATGTTGCACTTGGTACTGATAACCCCAGATAACACCGCTAACCCAGGCCAAGTTCTCAAAGGGAAGAGTGGAGAAGTGTAGATAAGGAACCTAGACCGTGGTTTTATTTATTTATGATTATGTGTGTGATCATGTTTTTCGATACACAGTTTCTTTACTGAAATTCCTTGTAGACCAGGATAGCCTCGAACTCAAGAGATCCGCCTGCCTCTGCCTCCTGAGTGCCCGGGTTAAAGAACCGACACTGCTTTTGTAGTACCACCCCCTTCACCGTCATTCACCTGGGTGCCTTTTAGCTTCAGTTCCCTCCTCTGTGAAAGTGCCCCTCAGGAGGTTCTGGTGAGTTCCAAACCAGGCTTGTGTGGTCAGAGAACTAACACTGCCTAGCACAGGCTGCCCATTCAGTGCCCAAGGTTTGCTTCTTGTGCAAACACTTGGCGTTTTAAAGTCCTTTGGGTAAGCAGCAAGTATCTCTGGTTCATCCACTCTCTAGTCTCTTAGATGGTTGTCATAGCCGTAAGCAAGCATCGCTCCTGTGCATCTTTTCCACTCCTACTTCTGACCCCCTCTCCCTACCTCACTTCTCTCTTTGATACTTAAGCTGGCTTTATTTGTGTATTTTTATTACGTTACATGCCTATAAAAGTATATGAAGAACAAAAAGTGAACACCTACATGGGTACCACCACCAAATTAAGTACATTATCCCATCCCCCACACCACCACTGAATCCTCTCTCCTCCTCAGAGTACTCACTGCTCTGAAGCCTGTGTTTCCTTGCTGTTGGTAGGTCTCACTGACTTTGTGTGGTCCTGTGATGAATACCATGTACAGTAAGTTCTTTCAGTGTTTGACCTCCCGTGTGAATGTGTGACTTGCTCTTTGCATATGGTATGATTTTGTGTTCATTTATGTGTGTATGTATTTATCTATCTATCTATTTATTTATCTTTTGAGACAGGGTCTCTCTGTATCCATGGCTGCCTGGAACTGGCAATGTAGCCCAGGCTGGCCTTGAACTCAGAAAGATCCATCTGTCTGCCTCAGAGTGCTGGGATGAAAGGTGTGCGCCACTATGCCCAGCTTGCATGCGGTATGTTTTGAGCAGCATCCATGTTGATGTGAGTAACCCTGCTTCCTTCTTCACTGTCCTAGATTCCAGATGTGATTAGAATTCCTCTCATGACTCTTCCTTGGTTGATGGACATTCATAGTGTTGGCAGAGTTCCATTACAGGAGGCCTCTATGGACATGTTTCCCGGGGCCAGTGTGGACACTTATGTAAGGAATGTATATAATAATGGTGTTTCCGGGGCCATGCAAGCTTGCTGAAATCTGTACTCCACCAGAAGTGGAGGGAAGTCACAGCCCAGGCATTCCTCCACTCTTACTCACTGAAGATCGCTGCTTTTCCCTCCTGCCCCTCCCTCTCTCCCCACTCCTCTCCCTTCCCCTCCTGTTGTCTTCTCTCTTTTCAGATTTATTTTATTACATGTATGTACAAGTGTGTCTGAGTGTGGGTATGTGCATGATGCCCTCAGAGGCCAGAGGCCTTGGGTCCCCTGAGCTGGACTTACAGGTGGTTGTGAGTGGCCTGTTGAGAGTGCTGGGAGCAGAACGCTGGTCCCCAGCAGGAGCAGCATGCTTTGACCCCTGAGCTGTCTCTCTTTTCTTTTTGAAAGACAGAGTCTCTCCCTATAGCCCACACTGGCCTGAAACTCACTGGGTATGGGGTCGAGACTGACCTCGAAGTGGTTCTTCCTCCTGCCAAAGCCTTCTGAGTCCTGGGATTCTGGTGTGTGTCACTGACAGTGTCAGTGTGGCTTTTTATTCACCTGCCTGATCACATTTAGGTTGATCAGCTTTTGAATGTACTCTTGCTTATACATCAGCCTCTTACTGTTCTGTGTTCATTCTCTTTATTTTTCCCTCTGGGTCTGTAGGGGTTCTTCATGCCTTCTGAAGAAAGATGCTTGTGGTTATGTGTATTTTAAACACCTTCCAGCTTGTAGCCTCCTCCCCTTCCTTCCTCTGCTTTGGTATTTTTGGTGAGGTTCTTTAATGAATTCAGTAGTGTATTTTATGCTTTGTCCTTTGTGGCTTTTGTATCTTCTAAGGACATCTTTTTCTACTCTTGGATTTTATACTCTCCTATGGTGTCATTTAAAGTTGTAAAGTCTTTCCTTTTTTAAAACCATGACCCTGTAGGCCTCAGCACCGTGTGTGTGTGTGTGTGTGTGTGTGTGTGTGTGTGTGTGTGTGTGTGTGTGTGTGTGTGTTGGGTGCATACCACTGCATGCAGGTGAAGTCAGAGGCCTACTTTCAGGATTGGTTCTCTCCTGTGTGTGTGTGTGGGGGCGCGGTTGGGGGTGTATCCCACTGCATGCCTTTCTTTCAGGATAGGTTCTGCTTTCACCATGTGGGCCTGGGGATCAAACTCAGGTTGTCAGACTTGAGCTTGGCAGCAAGCATCACTACCACTGACAGTCATCTTGTGAGCCTACCATGGCATCTTTCACAGAAGGTTTGCTTTGGCCTGAGCCCCGTTCTGCAGCATGCCACGTCTCCACACACACTCGTACCTTTTCCTGAGCTCTCCATTCTGTTCCATTGGTCCACTTGTCAATTTCTGTACCGTTGCCACAGTTTGTTCACTAATCCTGTTTTTGATATCTGGTAGGACAAGTCTTCCCACCTTTTGTTCAAAAATATTTGATGCTCTGTCTGTAGTGAGTTTTAGAATCAGCTCGTCAGTCACATTCAGGTAATTCACAAAGCCTGCTTAAATTTCGATTGGCTTTGCATTGATTCCAATTGCATTTTGAAGTGGCTGCTTTCATCTGTGTTTGCTGCAGTTATTTTTATGTGCCATTTCGTAGATAAGAGGCAATTCTTTCAGCACAAGAGCGTAGCTCAGTGGTGGAGAGCCTGTCTAGCATGGGTTCAGCCAGGGTTGGACCCCCAGCATCACACATACTCGTGCATGCACACAATTCCCTCCATTCCATGTTTGTTGGTTTTTTTAGTGTGAGTACATTTTATCAACTTGTTTTCTGTGTGTACTGACTCCATATCTGCTTTTCCCATTTATTCTGTCTCCCACTGCGTTGAGTGAATGATGTCATTACTGGAATGGATTATTTATGTCTTTCCTTTCTTTCCTTCTCTCTTGCCTTCACCCTACCAAGGACTGGGATCCTGGGGCCCCTACATCACCAGAACTGGCTAAAAGGGATTATTTGTAACTACATTCATTGAATTCTGAACAAATGGACTTTTTTTAAAGTCATTTCTTTGGTATTGGCTTCAGACTTCATTGCCTTGTAGTCAGTAGCCTGTAGCCTGGCTCTCTGGCTGCCTCGGCTCATCCTGCTCTGCAGCCAGCATGGTGGGCACAGTCAACCCCCTCAGCTTTTGCTGTCATGCACATCACCTCTCCCTGTGCTCTGCTGTGTCCACCTTGTGAGTCAGAGGACCGAACTCTCCCACTCTAGTGTGGACTAGTGTGTGCTGCCGTGATCCCAGTGAACTGACCTTGAGGTTCGTGAGGCCTCATGATAAAGGCCTAAACATTTTAAGTAGTTGTGTATTCTTGTGTGACCTTTTGCCACTCTGTGATGATCTTTATTTCTGCTAATCCTTTATTTATTTATTTTACCATAAAGTCTATTTTGATTCAGTAAAACCACATTAGCTCTCAGTTTGCAGGATAGATTGGTTTCTAGCATTTAGAAGTAATGTACATACTTTTAAAATCTGGTCTAAGAGTTTTTAATCTTTAAATCGGTTTCCTTCCTTCCCTTCCCTTCTCCTCTCCTTTTTCCCCCTCCTGTATCCCAGGGTTGAACCTAGGGCCTGGTGCATTTTAGGTAAGCTCTCTATTATTGAGCTATTTTTCTTCATTGTTATTATTAATCTAATTGTGTAACCAGAATTCATGTTGCCTGTCACGCAAAGGCAGAAATTGAATCCTTAAGCTATGCTTATTCATTGAGCCGGCAATCTGGGAAGACAGAATTAAATTTAAGAAAGAAAAATCTGAGCCAGGCATGGTAGTGCATGCTTTTTATCTCAGCATGCTCAGGAGACAGGCAGGTAGAGGCAGGAGGATTTCTATGAGCTTGAGGCTAGCATAGTCTACATAGTGCGTTTTAAGACAACCAGGGCTACCTAGTGAGACTCTTTCTCAAAAACAAATAAACACAAGTCCGACTCCTCTCATTTTCAGAAACCTAGTTGACGGGGTGGGAAACAGGCTGTTGGTTACTCCAGAGTGCAGTACTGGCCCTCTGCTCAGGGGGTCAGCATAGCCTCCAAGTCTCGTGGCATTTTCCTGGGTATCCTCTGCAGGGTTTTCCTTTTTCTAGTCTCTCCTTGTGTTTAGAGAGAGGAGGACCAGAGTGGGGTGCTGGTGTGTGTGACTGCCTGGCCTGCATGGACAAGAGTGGATGAAGGAGAGGGGCAGGCCTAGGGCTTGTTGAAGTGTCTATGCTGTTGAGGTGTTCTTCAAGATGACTGGCAGGCAGGCAGAGAAAGTGGCCATTGGGCAGTGTGCCTTTCTAGCTCAGAGGGCCAGCCCATGAAGCTGTGACTACAGTGGCATATTTTTATGTGTCTTTTTTTCTCTGAGTTCTTGGTAAGCCTTTGGTAGTCTTATCTCACTTTTAATACTTTTTTTTGCCTTAAAGATACGTTTTCTTATTGCTTTATAGACAAACAGACTGAACATAATAGCTAAATGTGTGTCCACATTCTGTTGGCCTAACATCTTGGCAATATGCTTGTTGGAACACAGGATCACCTCAGGTGAATGGCAACTGCTTCAGGATGCTGAGCTGTGCCACAAGCAACAGTCAGGCAAAGGGGCTCAGTTGTAGTCCAGTTCAGATGTGTGTGAGGACCAGGCAGGCCTGGTCAGCATGGCTCTCAGTGCCTCCATCCAGCTTCAAACCCATGTGCTTAGTGCTTACAGGGCCCCGCCTGCCTGGTAGGAGCAGGTGTTTTGATCGCCTTGTGGTGTGTGTTTGTCAGCTCTGATCTGTGTGGTTTGTAGAAAGATACGTTTTTATTACCTTTATTTTTGTATGTATGTGTGTCTCTATGTGGGTGTGGACCGACACATGCCATATCGCATTCGTGTGGAGGTCAGAGGACAGCTTGCAGGAGTTGGTTCTCTTCTTCCACCACGTGAATCCCGGGGATTGAACTCAGGATGTGAGCCTTAGTGGCAAATGTCTTTACCTGCTAAGCCATTTTGCTGGACCCAAAAGATACCTTTTTGAGAGAATGCAAAGGACTGTAGAAATAGCCCACAGTCCTCCTGTGACAGATGTTTTATTGGCAGCTGGGGAGAGGGGAAGGAAAGTAGAGTCTACTAAGTGATTCTCAGGTGTGTTCTCAGCAGTGGGCATCGTACTTTATAGGGAGAACTCAAAGCCTTGGCTTAGTTTCTCCAAGGCTGTTGAGCTGGTGAGTGATCCCACGAGGGGCCAGACTCAGAACTGTCCAGTAGTAATTGGCACAGGCTGGGTGCTTGCTGTGGCACTGTTAGCTGGGTTAACTCACCTCAGTTATAGGAGTTCTTAGGAGAACATTTCTGTCCTTGTTCCCACTATGGAGACTTTAGTTGCCCGCTTACCACTTCATAAGTAGTTAGTCCAGGAGGGCTGTGAACCACTTGTGGCTCCAGAAGCTCTCAGTTCACACTGCTCAAAGCCAGTGGAACGAGCTTGAGCCCTGACCCCTGTTCTTTCCACTCTGGAGCCATCAGCACCAGGAGCTGAACTTTGAGAACCACAAGCAGTGTCTGCTTGTCAACATAAACTAGTGCAAACCCACCACCATTGCTCTTGTGTGCATGGACATGACTGTGACACTTCTTTTTCAGCTCCCTCCGACATGCAGGGCAGCACGAGAAGAGCGGGTGCCATGACGGATGTCCATCGGCGCTTCCTCCAGCTGCTGATGACTCATGGTGTGCTGGAGGAGTGGGAGGTTAAGCGCCTGCAGAACCACTGCTACAAGGTCCATGACCGTAAGTGTCGCGTCCCTGTGCCCAGCAGCCCCGGTACTGTACTGATCAGAGACTAGATGTTGGGATAACAATATGAGAAAAGTCATCTGGCAGTCCTGACCTGACCATTCAAGACCCTGATCTCATCTTTCTCCACCTCCCTGAAGTGACTCTGACATTTAGTCTGATAGGCAGATGCTGGACTCTGAAGGTGTGAAATTACAGTTTACACAGCAAGGCTCCAGTGTGTGCTCCAGCTTTGGTGTCTGTCTTAGTTAGGGTTCCAGCTGCTGTGAGAGACACCATGACCACAGCAACTCTTATAAAGGAGAACATTTAATTGAGGTAGCTTACATTTTCAGAGGTTTAGTTCATGATCATCATGGTGTGACATGGTGGTGTGCAGGCAGACATGGTGCTGGAAGAGTATCCAAGTGTCCTACATCTTGACTTGTAGGCAACAGGAAGTGGTCTGTCTTACTAAGTTTGGCTCGAGCATATATGAGACCTCAAAGCCCACCTCCACAGTGACACACTTCCTCCAACAAGACTATACCTACTCTAAAAAGACCACACCTTCTAATAGTGCCACTCCCTTTGGGGGCTATTTTCTTTGAAACTACCACATTCTACTCCCTGGCCCCCAAAGGCTTGTAGCCATATCATAATGCAAAAATAAATTCAGTCCAACTTCAAAAGTCCCCATAGTTTATAATAATCTCAAACTTATGCAAAAGTTCAAAAATCAAAGTCTCTTCTGAGATTCATGCAATCTCTTAACTGTAATTCCCTATAAAATCAAAATAAAAAAAACAGATCATTTACTTCCAACATATAATGGCACAGGAAATACATTACCATTCCAAAACATAGGGAAGGGAGCATAGTGAGGAAATACTGGACAAAAGCAAGACAGAAAACCAGTTGGGCAAACTCCAAACTCTGCATCTGCATGTCTGATGTCAAAGCACTCTTCAGATCTCCAACTCTGTTGACTGTAACACACTTCTTTCTCTTGGGCTGGTTCTACTCCTTGTTAGCAGCTTTCCTCGGCAGGTATCCCACGACCCTGGCATCTCTAACATCTTGGGGTCTCCAAGGCAATCCAGGCTTCAATTTCACAGCTTCACGCAGTGGCCTCTCTTGGCCTCCATTCAGGGTACCCCTGACATGAGCCTGGCCTTGGTGGCTTTCCTTAGTCTCAGAGGCATATTCCATAGCCCTTTTCTTCTATCCTTAACTCCAGAACCATGTGGCCAAAGTTGCCAAGTTCTGCTGTTTATTAGGGCTGGAACATGGCCCCCTTGTTCACCAGCTTTCTGTTTTCCATGGTTTCCTTTACTGCCTAAGCTTGGCTGTCCTGGAACTTGCTCAGTAAACCAGGCTGGCCTCAGATCTTCACTTATTCCAACAAGATCATACCTCCTTGTAGTACCATTCACTCCCTTTGGGGGCTGTTGTCTTTTAAACCACCACAGTGTCCATGTCTTGAAGGTGGGGGGAGTGAGTGTAACTCATGGGATCTTGAGAGTTGAGGAGAGATTCAAGCAGAATGCCTGGCATTGGAGGAGTGCTGAGGTGGATATTGTTAGGAAGAGGGCAGCCCAATGGCTGGGCACAGCCTTAGACCCAGCCATCCTTGAAACATGTGCCAGCTGTGCCCTGTGCTAGCCTTATACATTTGGAACATCTTCTCTGCAGGTCACTGGGAGGTGTAAGATGGTACGTGGGGATGCGGGTTGGCACACACTGAGGAGACCTCCAGTCATTGGGGACAGTAGAAGCAATGAGGTCAGTAATGAAAGATCCCTGGAACCAGAAAACCGACTGTTGAGCGTCTGTATGGGCAGAGTTGGTGACCTTTTGAAAAGGAAGGTTGACACTACGATATTACTGTGTTAGTTCTGGGAGAGTGCAAACTTACTTTCCTTGCTCAGGAAAGTACCAGACTGGACTGGAAGGCTTGCTGTGTGCTCCATAGGTGCTAGCATTTGCATGGGAGGGTGCAGAAGAGGATGGTCAGTGGGAATCAGAGATACTTCATCTTATGCTGTGTTCCTCTATGAAAAAAGAAAACTGGAAGTGAATGTGTTATGGTAGTGCACTCTTGATGGCCTCTTTTAACTCGTGGCAATAAAGGTGTTTGGTTTTGTTCTGCATTTTTGTTGCCCTCCCTGTATTTCTAATTGTCAAGGGAAAAAATGGCTTTAAAAGAGTGAGGGAAGGCAGGAGGAGTGAGGGAAGGAGTGGGGCTGAGGGTTTGCCGGAGAGGATGGAGGAAAGCGTGTGCAGTTGGAGCTCTAGAGAGGGGAGGTAGAGCCCACAGAGAGGAGGGTAAGTGGACTGAGAGGGAGGGAGGCAGAACCCAGAAATGGGGTTCCTTCAAGATGTGCCATGGAAAGAGTGAAGGAAGGCAGCATGGAGCCTGCTGTCCCAAGCAGTGGGTCTTGAAACACTCTGGGAAGTGTGCCAGGGACTGGCTGACTGCACAGGGCAAGCAGAGGCTGGAGGAGGCCTTGAGCAGGGCCGTCCCCTGAAGACACCTCTGCTCTGGAGCTAAGTTTCACTGGCTGGCCTAGACAGGACCGAGTTATTCCCAGATGATGAAGAGCCCTGTGCACAGTGCAGGCACAGTGCAGACCTCTGGGAGGATTTGAAGCAGGGAAGTGTGATTAGTGCCTGCTTGGGAGCTGTCCTCTACGAACTCTGTGAGCTGTAGTTGTCTGAACAGCAGTGGGAGGGAAAATTGGTTGAGAGACTCTTTTATTGAGAGGGAGTCTTCTACCTGTCCTCCCTCCTTCAAGCCCCACAGGACTTCACATCTTCCCCTCAGCATCCTCCAAAGATGGCCTGGCCGTGAGATCGTCTCTTATGCCTCTGTCTCTCTCGTGAGATCATCTGTTATTCCTTTCTCTCTCTCTCTCTCTCTCTCTCTCACACACACACACACACACACACACACACACAAACACACGTACACACACACACACGGGGGGGAGAGAGAGAGAGAGACAGACAGACAGACAGACTATGAATGCAGCTGTGCTTGTGGAAGCCAGAAGACAACTCCTGGTCTTAGTCTTCACCTTCCACCTTGTTTGAGACAGGGTGTCCTGCCCAAGCTTCCAGGGGTTCTTCCGTCTGCCCCATCTCCCCACACAAGCCCTGGGATTACAGATGTGCACTACTGCACCTGGCTTTACACACCTGCTGGGGATTTCAGCCCAGGCCTCATGCTTGCACAGCTAACGTTTTCCCAGCTGAGACACGTCTTCTTAGCACAAGACCATCTCTTAGCTGCAGGGCAGTCTTGCTTCTTCCTTTTGGTTTCTTGTTGACAGGACAGTTTTGTGGTACTGTGCTGGAGCTGTATGGTTTGTTAGTGCTCGATATGAAAGTGTTCTTGCCTTTATTTGACTTCTAAGTTGCTCTGACATAATTTAGGAAAGTCCTGTAGAATGTGTCTAGGAATTGATTTATAGCAGTACCCCTTATATGCTGGGATATGTTCCTAGACCCCTGAGAGCATGCCTTAATGAGGGCTAGTACTAAACCCTGAATGTCCTGTGCTTTTCCTGTCTGTACATGCCTGCAATAAAGACTAATGTATGAAGTCAGCGCAGCAGGAGACTACCACAGTGATGAAAGTCAAGTGAATGTGTGCTCTGTCCTCATGCCACTCTACTGTCCTGACATCTGGTGAGAGAAGCACCAGAGTGGCACCTTGGCTAGGGGAGGCTTCTGCCACTGTCACACTGCGTGCACACCCTTTCTTTTTCTTTCTTTTGAGACAGGGTCTCTCTGTGGTCCTGGAACTCACTCTGTAGGCCAGGCTGGCCTTGAACTCAGAGTTCCACCTGCTAGTGTTGGGATTAAAGGTGTGTGCCACCACGCCTGGCCACGTGCACCAGTTAAACGGTATAGCCAGTCTGTTATCTCCTGTCCACTATTAACGAAATAAAAGGGCCGCTTTCCAAGAATTCATGTTACTAGAGATTTTAAAACAAGTGATGATGGAGATAAATGATGTGAAATAAAAAATGCTTACAAGCTGGGCAGTGGTGGCCCACGCCTTAATCCCGGCACCTGGGAGGCAGAGGCAGGTGGGTCTCTATTAGTTCAAGGTCAGCCTGGTCTACAGAGTGAGTTCCAGGACAGCTAGGACTACACAGAGAAACTGTCTCAAAAAACCAAAAAAAAAACAAAAAATACTTTCAAGCAGTGCCCAGGAAAGTCCCTAGTACAGTGGGGAAAACATCGGAAGAGAAGTGTGGTACAAAGTAGCGATTGACCTGTAGGCCCTGCCACTGCCACTGCCGCATTCATGGACACCCAAAGCCCTGCTTGTCCTGGCCTCCCCTTTTACTGCCCTTAGGGGAATGTTTATTCCTGGTTCTCCGTGCCAGGGCAGCGTGTGGACTTTGTCCTGCAGTCCTGGTGCGGAGCCTTCTGGCTCCTCAGAAAGAATCTGGAGACTTGTCTGTGTTGTTAGAGGACCTTGGATTCTATCCAGGGTTTCTATCCATGTGCATATACGCTGTTCCAGCAATATGGCCTGAGACTGTCAGCTCAGTTCTGTGCTAGGAACTGGTGACCTGAGTCCCATAAGTCACATCATGTCTGTAGACACCCTTTGGTGACCACAGGCATGGGAAGTTTAGAGAGCAGAGGTTAGGACCTAAGTGGAGGATTTCCACATTGGATCTAGGTGGAGTTTTGGGGACATTTCCTGCCCCAAACAGTCCAGAGATGGACAAGATGCCAGTGAGGCCAATGAGCTGAGAGACATACTGTGGGGTCCCCTGCCCCACACTAGACACATGCTGCTTTGTCCATTCTCTAGAGAGTGACTGGTTCACTTAAGTTCACTTAAGTTTGACACTGTCTTTGTGAAATTAGCATCAGATTCCACAAGTTAAAGGGAGACAGTCCCATACACTGTCCCAGTTCCACAGGCAAGTTGCAAGTCTCAGTCACTTGCGCTTCTGAGTGTAAATCAAGGACTTTTATGACCCCAGCCTCCAGTTAGATAATTTGCTAGAATGACTCAGCACTCAGGAAAGTACTCTATGTACATTTGCTGGGTGATTAGGAGTGGAGTCTCTGGCCTTTTGACGTTGTGATATGATGTTATCATCTGTAGCTGTCCTGAGATGCATGTGGCGTGTTGGCAGTGTTAGAATTGCTAGCCACTCCTCCATGACCACACATGTGCTGGCAAGATGCTTAGTCATCCCAGGGCCTTATGTCCTACATAATGTAATCTATGCGCATGCATGGCCTAGCTAAGTAAGCCCATATGCACATGTTGGGGGGGGGGAATCTATAAAAGTGGCTTTCACAGCCAGGTGGTGGTGGCGCATACCTTTAATCCCAGCACTCGGGAGGCAAAAGCCAGGAGGATCTCTGTGAGTTCGAAGCCAGCATGGTCTACAGAGAGAGATCCAGGACAGGCACCAAAACTATACAGAGAAACCCTGTCTCAAACAAACCAGAAAAAAAGTGGGTTTCACATATTCTTTCTCCTCTTCCTACACGATCTTTCCATAGGCCTAAGTACCCCCTTCTATTTCCTCCCCTTAATAAACTCTTAGAGTGGGCTTTGTTGTCCTCCTGGCTTTTCTCACACGGTAAACAGCGCTGCTTAATGAATAACATTGGTGTTGTGACTTGCATTCATGAAGGTGCTGGGAATTGAACCTGGGTCCTCCGGGATATCAGTCAGTGCTCTTAACCACTGAGCCATCTCTCTCCTCTTAGCAGTGGACATGCCTGCTATCAATTGTATATAGGCAGGTAGAGGAAATGTGTAGGGTGGGGTTTGGGAAGTAAGATGGTGTGGTGCTTTTGAGTCTTTTAAATGTACTACCTTCCTGAAACCTGAAGTTCCTGGGGTCCCACTACTGTTCACAGGTTTTATGAGGTTCTTATTACATAGGCCTGATTGATTAGACCATACCTATCTATGACTAACTCAATCTCTAGTCCTTCTTCTCCCTGTAGTTTGGGGGATTTTGATGCTGACATCATTTTTCTGGTGACCAGCCCCTACCTTGAAGCTACCTAGAGTTTCCTCATTAGAACAAAAAGTGCCCCCATAACCTTTGTTACCCTGGAAATTCCAGGGCTTTTAGGAGTTCTGTGCCAGAAACTGGGGGCAGAGGCTGGGTGGCATTTCTTGTATAATAGGCAGCAATGGGGTAATACTGTAGCTGTCCCGACTCTCAGCTGTGTAGGGGTTTCAGCCATGGCAGCCTGCCCAAGCTGAGCTGGCAGTATATCTAGAGCACCTCAGAGATTCTCAGTGTGTCAGGAGAGTCCCTTCTCACCAGAGAAATGACCACTTGAAGGCCAGAGAGTCAGGCGACTTCTGGGAAGACTGGAAGAGTTGCCACTTCTAAGCCCAAGAAAACTCTGCCTCTATTTAAGTAAAAAACAGAGGTTGACAGCTGGTCAGTGAGATGACTTAGTGGGTAAAGGTGCTTTCCACCAAGCCTGACTACCTGAATTCAATCCCCAGGACCTACCTAGTGGAAAGAGAAAACCAACTCTCTGACTCTTGCAAAAATAAACAAATGTAAAGGGAAAAATAAAATTAAAAGTACAGATTAAGCATTTCTAAACCAAATGCTCCACAATCTGGAACCTTTTGAGCACCAGCCTGACCCAAATAGAAGGTTCTACACGGAGTCTTTCATACACAGCCTTCTTTAAGCTGTTATATAGAATTATCTTTAGCTTGTCGTCAGGTATACGGGAATCCTGAGTGAATTTCATGTTTAGACTGGGGTCTTATCCCAAGATGTCTTGTTATGTATGTCAGGTATTCTAAAGTCTGATAAAGGTCCAGAATGCTCTACTGTAATGCCAAGTCTGCCCTAACTCTTAGGGAATTGGGATGGAGAGAAGGTCGTGCTGATTCCCTTACTTGATGAGGCCTGTGTCATTGTGATGTCAAAAGGCATTGAAAGGAAGGAAATCACAGACCGGTTTACCATAGCATTCTAAACCTAATATTGCTGAGTCTAACCCAACAGTGTGTAAAAAGGATGATACAGCATGATCAAACGGGCTTATTCTAAGAGTGTTGGGTTAGTTTAGTATTTGAGAAGTCAACCAGTAAGGTCATGTTGCTCAGTTGGTAGAGTGTTTACCTGGTATGCATGGAGTCGTGGGTTCTAGCCCTGCCCCACATAAACTGGGCATGGTGGTGCATGCTTGTAATCCTAGCACTTAGGAGGTGGATGCTGGAAGACAGAAGTTCATCCTTGGCTACAGAGATAGTTCAAGACAGGCCTGGGGTACATGATGGAAGAAAAGAAAGTCAACCCATGTAATTATGTCAGTCAGCCTATTAACAAACTGGGTTCCCGGCCCAGCACCACACACTCATACACGGTTACTTAAGAAACATTTTACATATTTAAAAATGCTGTAGCTGTGGAGTTCAGTGTGTATTTTACACTTAGAGCATATCTTAATTTGGAGTGGCCACAGCTGAAGTGCTCAGTAGCTACATGAGATAACTGTAGAAAGTCCCTCAGCTTCTGCTGTCTGAAGCCTCCCCGGCTTAGCTCCAGGTTGCCTTCAGGCTGTGTCCTCGCTGCCCTGTCAGATGAGCTGCAGCGTGGAGGAGATACTAGGCCAGACTTCTGCTCACTAATGTGACCAGTATGCGTTATGTGAGGAGATGCTTTAAGAAATACTTTTTACTGTTGTGTGTGTATGTGGGTGTAGGGGTTGCCTACCAAGGTGAGCTTGTGGAGGTCAGAGATCAGCTTCTGTGCAGTCTGTCCTTCCACCTTCACCTGGGGTCTGGGGCTTGAACTCGGGCTCTACTGCCTTCGTAGTGAGCACTTTACCAAATAAACATTTCCGAAGCGCTTTGAATCAAGGTAAATGTCCACTTTGATCCACTGGTTCATCATCCACTAGCGTTTCTTCCTAAATTCTTCCTCCTCCGCTGCTAGTGCCACTGACGCTTTGCTATTTAATTTACTGTTAAGTTTATGTTAATTTTTAGTCAAGTTTATAAAGTACCATTCTGAGGATAAATAAAATATCTAAAATTTTAGATATAAAAAAATTAAAGGTTGGGCTTGGTGACAAATGTCTTTAATCCCAGTACTCGGGAGGCAGAGACAGGTGGATCTCTCAGTTTTAGGCCAGCCTGGTCTACAGAGTGAGTTCCAAGACAGCCAGGCCTATGTAGAGAGATCCTGTCTCAAACAAACAAACAAACAAACAAACAAAAATATTGGTGGCTAATGTAGCATGAATCTTAGAGAGTCTTATTAATAAAATCAAACCCGGGGCCAGTTGTTGGGGTGAAATGCTGGATGGTTAGAGACAGAACAAGCCACAGCTATCTCACCTTGCCAATTCCTCAGCTGGTCCTGTTTCCTCAGACTGGAAGCCTCTGAGTCCTCATCCAGAATGAATCTCAGCTGAACTGTGTTGCTCCAAAGCCTAAAAGCTTAACCAGCCAAATTCTTAACCAGTCAAATGCTGCTAGTTTCTGGTCCTCACGCCTTATAAACCTTTCTCTTTCTACCCCCACTCCCTGGGATTAAAGGCTGCTTTCTGGGATTAAAGGCGTGAGTCACCATGCCTGGCTGTTTCCAATGTAGCCTTGAACTCACAGAGATCCAGAGGGATTTCTGTCTCTGGAATGCTAGGATTAAAGGCGTGTGCTAACATTTTCTAGCCTAAGTATCTTGTGGCTTTTCTGTTCTTTGACCCCAGATAAGTTTATTAAGGTGCACAATATTTTGGGGAACACAATACCACCACAGGCTAAAGAGATGGCTTAGGAGTTAAGAACTCAGGAGTGGCTTTTCTTTCTTTTTCTTCTCTCTCTCTCTCTCTCTCTCTCTCTCTCTCTCTCTCTCTCTCTCTCTCTCTCTCTCTCTTTGGTTTTTTGAGACAGGGTCTCTATGTAGCCTAAGCTGTTTTCGAACTCACTATGTCAGCCAGCCTGGCCTCAAACAGATCCACCTGCTTCTGCCTCCAAAACTGCCAGGCATATGGGGTGGCTACTCTTGCAGCGGACCCAGGCACTCAGTTCCCAGCACCCACATTGTGGCTCACGAACATCTGTAACTCAAGTTCCGTGGAGTCCAATGCCCTTTCCTGGCTTCTAGTATATGTAGTGCATAGACATACATGCAGGCAAAACACCCATAGACACTAAATAGATAAATAAATACCTCTAAAAAAGTTAAGATTTGAAAACTTTGCAGTAAGCCTAACAAACCACAAGCACCTGACATCTGCTGTGTAAACAGCTCAGTGAGTTCAGTATGCACTGAACATGGGAGTCTTTCCAGTGTTTGCAAACCTTTCCCTGCCTCACCCGGTGTGACTGTCGCAGGCCGCTGACATGCCCACATCTCTGTCCTTGTTCTGCTGGTGAGTCACATTAATGCTGACCTTTTAGCTGTGCTCCATTCTGTCATACTATAAACACCTCTTCCCAGAGTGGACTTAGTAGTAATTAGAAGCTGGCTCCAAATAAAACGATCTTGTATTTTTAATGAATTCATTGTACATCTGTCTTCCTTGGCTGTGATGAACATTTAATAAGTGCCCCTGGTCCAGGTGTGCTTCTAGACTGGAAGGAGTGCTAAGATGGGGTGGATCTCCCTGGGTGAGCCATGGAAGGGTCGCTGTTGCTGGAGTTCATCTGGAGAGGGCTTGTGCAGGGAGAGGGGGTGTGGTTAAGAGTAAAGAGATCACCCTGAAGGGGGAACATGGCATCTGGCTCCACTCGGGCAACATATAGAGCAGGGCAGTCCACTGTCAGAGTGCAAGGTGCAGGGTTCAAATGCAGGTGAACGAGTGGCCTGTGCAGGGTGCAAGGTGCAGGGTTAAATGCAGGTGAACGAGTGGCCTGTGCAGGATGCAAGGTGCAGGGTTCAAATGCAGGTGAACGAGTGGCCTGTGCAGGGTGCAAGGTGCAGGGTTCAAATGCAGGTGAACGAGTGGCCTGTGCGGGGTGCAAGGTGCAGGGTTCAAATGCAGGTGAACGAGTGGCCTGTGCGGGGTGCAAGGTGCAGGGTTCAAATGCAGGTGAACGAGTGGCCTGTGCGGGGTGCAAGGTGCAGGGTTCAAATGCAGGTGAACGAGTGGCCTGTGCAGGGTGCAAGGTGCAGGGTTCAAATGCAGGTGAACGAGTGGCCTGTGCAGGGTGCAAGGTGCAGGGTTCAAATGCAGGTGAATGAGTGGCCTGTGCAGGGTTTAAATGTAGGTGAACGGCAGGGTGCAAGCCCGGAGTCATTGTGGCAATGTGTGCCTGCATGCACATCTAGACCCCAGGGATGGTGCTCTGCCTCAGACTATAGGTAAAGTATTGGAGGGCTACACTTGGGCTGCAGAGTGGCTGTCTTTGCCCTGCTTGAGAGGAGGAGTGTGGAGGCCTGGGATGGGCCATTGCAGGCTGCTGGCCTGGGGAAGCTGGAAGCAGGCAGATCCAGGGGATGATACTTGGCCTGAGTTCAAGCAGGGAAGCTTTCAGTTGTTAACATGTCCTGGCCATTATGAGCCTGTTAGCTCTGAGTAGGTGGTTTGTTTCCTGGGCTGGTCATTAGGGCTATGCTGACTTACCACAAGTCTAGCTGGAACTTTAGAAGCTGTCTGAGCTAGCCCTGTATCTGCCAGCTCACAGTTAGGCTTTATGTATGGTTGGTCACTGCCTGTCTTCCAGTTTCTTCCAGCTCACCCCCCTGCCTCAGTCGGAAACTATAGCTTTATCGGATGGCCAGGGAACAGGGAGGATCCTGTAAGTCTCCTGACAGGAGGGTTCCAGCCCACATTGGAGTTTGAAAACTGGTAGAGCGCTGTGATGCACAGTGCCCTATAGCACTCTAAGTCAGTTACCATGCAAAAAAGAACAATCAGGTTTGTGTGTGTGTGTGTGTGTGTGTGTGTGTGTGTGTGTGTGTGTGCGCGCGCGCACACGCGCGCACTTGTTTTTGATAAAAACCTGGCCAAGTGCACAGCTGTCGGAGCCTGCCCTCTTGGTGGGATGCTGCTCTCGCAGTGGTACTTCCTGCTGCCAGCTGCCAGTGTCAGCCAGCATTGCTCTCAAGAAACCTGAGAAGACACTTGCACATCAGGGGTACAGCAAGGTGGGGTGCTCTGGTTTCAGCTGGCCCTCTCCTGTCCCCTGAAGCACCCCCTATCAGACACTCCACCTGGGCACCAGGACGCAGGTGGGAGACCGGTGGCACAAGCTGTCAGTTGCTGCTTCTGTAAAGGGTAGGAGGACTCCCGCTCGCAGCAAGAGTCGTTACAGTGGAATCTATACTAAGAGAGTCACAGGAAAATTCTGCTGAGAGGAGTGTGCATAGTCTGACGATTCATGTTGACATTCAGAACTCAACCACGATGGAAAAACGTGCTTGCATGGATATACTGTGTACATGGGATGCCAGTGCTTGTGGCATTCAGCCCAGAGGCAGGACAGTTAGGTGCTCTGTAGTGAGCATGCCGTCCTGTCTTATTTTGAATAGACTTGCTTGCTAGAATGTCTTCGCTTGTTAAACGGTGGTTGCAGCATGTTTGGAAATGGGCCTCTGAACAAAGCGTCTACAATCCAAACTGGTAAGCTGGGTCTGATGACCCATGCAGAGACTGAGGCAGGAGGACCATGAGTCTATTGAGGCCAGCCAAAGAGAGCCTGTCTGAAAACCAAACAAAAATACCCGCATTCATTTGCTACTGCACTGGTTAGTTTTATGTCAACTTGACGCAAGCTGGAGTCATTTGGGAAGAGGGCCCATCAACTGAGAAAATGCCCAGACCAGACTGCCCCGTGGACAAGTCTGTGATGCTTTTCTACTCCTGATTGATGTGGGGAGGCTCAGCTCGTTGTGGGAGGTGCCACCTTGGGTGCAATAGGAAAGCAGGCCGTGGGAGTCAGGAGGAACAAGCCAGTAGACACTCCTCCACACCCTCTGCTTCAGCTCCTGCTCTCGGGCTCCTGCCTTGCCTTCCTGTGAAACTGTAAGCTGAAATAAACCCTTTCTTCCCCAGGTTGCTTTGGTCATGGTGTTTTATCATAGCAATAGAACCCCAACTAAGACAGGAAAGTCCATCTTCTCATCCCAGCCTAGAGTCAATCTGCCAGGTGCCGGGCAGGCCACGCTTCTCTTTCTTGACTTGACTGCTGAAAATGGAGGAGTCAAGTTAGGCAGTTGTGAGCCCACGGGCTTTTTTTTAAATGTTGTTTCATGGAAGAAGAAGCACAGGAGGTGGCCACCAATGCAGGAGGCCCATCATTCCTGCTGAACCAAAGGATGCCCGTGTGATTTTGATTCTCTGACACAGCACTGCGTATCCGTCCTGGGTGGTGGTTCCTGAGAGTCTGCTCAGAAGAACGAACAGTGCTGTGGTGAGCTGATGTGCTAGTGCTGAGAACTGTCAGATGTAGTCTATGCTTCTTCATGAGAGATGCTTCACCCCTCACCCTGCCCCTCCCAGCACGGCACACGCCGTCCTCTGATGGTTCTCATTTTTGCACCCACATGTCTAAAGGTCAAGATGGTCTTTTCCCAGGACTGATGAGTGATACACGATGAAGGGGGAAAACCCAGAGCCCGCATGCATCCCTTCTGTCCTTGCCAGCTTTTCCTTTGTTCCAGCTCAGTGGTTCTCAGTCTGTGGGTCGAGACCCCCTTGGGGGTCGAATGTCCTTTTTACAGAATTGCATATCAGATATCCTTCTCATGAGATATTTACAGTAGCAAAATTACAGTTACAAAGTAGCAATGAAATAATTTTATGGCTGGGGGAGTCACCACAACATGAGGCACTGTATTAAAGGGTCGCAGCATTAGGAAGGTTGAGAACCACTGTTCCAGCTGAAGAGTCTGAACTCTGGGAGACAGCTCTGCCCAGCACTTGGGTCTGTGGCAGGGCCTGACTTGCTGGTAAAGTTAGCAGGGCTGCCTTCTTGCTCTCAGAGGACAAGTTGGCTCACAATGGTTTGGTCCCCAGGGGCTGATTTTTTACCCTTATTTTCTCTGCCTAAAAATAGCGTTTTCTATCTTTGGTGCCTCATTTAAAACAAAAATACTTGTTGGCTAGAGGTTAGGGCAGCAGACTTCCTGGCCGCTGGCTGTTAGAGTACGGTGTGCAGTGAACTGTCCCCACAGCCTGTAGAAGCAGGGTCTGATTTAGCAGGATGTTCATCAGGAAAGGCAGACTAAACTCAGTTATAAAAAAGGGAGAAAGTACATCTAAGCCAGAGGAAAGTGGTCTCAGTGGATTCAACTCTCGAGTCAGAGAGGCCTGCTTGTTCAATGCGATACCCCCTGTAAAGCTGGGCCCCAGGTGCTGATTGCTTCTCTGTCAGGCATCCCCTGACAGAGGAGCAGCAGAGCTGACTCCTCGTGGGTCTTTGCCTTTCTGCAGCCCATCCTAGGGTGGGACCAGACTAGGACTGTACCAAAGGAGTGGGGCTGGACCCGGCATGCTCGTATCAGCCACTTCGCTTCCAGCACATCATCTCTGACTTAGTAGCCTCTCTGGTGACTTCATCGGGGTACTATGGTTTTTGTGCTCCTTTCTTCTGGCAGAGCCCAATTTTTGTGACTGAAGTGATGTGATGGTGCTGGGTTTTGGTGTGGGAAGGCCCTCAGATTTTCTCTACTGAAGGTGTATGGCTTAGTGCCCAGGGCTGAGGATCTGGAGTCTGGCAGGCCAGCTCCATGTCCAAGTTAGGGAAACTCTGAGCAAGTTGTTTACTTTCTTTAGGCAACCAGTGTATAAAGAGGACATTAATAGTGCACCTGGCAGGGTGGTTGTAATGATGAATGCACCACACCATGCCCATTGCCCAGCAGGCCATAAGGTGCATTACAGTCACATGATCACAGCCTAGAAGAAAAGCAGGTACCTCCATGACAAGTGAGGAGATATATCCTGGTTAGGCCAGAGCCTGCTCTTCTTGGAGCTGGGCACTCCACACCCCCAGCTGCAGGTTGCTGCCCCTGATTAAGCTTGTGTGTTTGAAGTATGTGCTATTTTTTCAGTAGGTTCGAGATTCTGAAGAGAGGTTTGGTGGGAGTAGTAGTAATTAACTCTCCTAAATCCTTCACAGTGGGATTTCATGACTGGAAGTAGGTGCCTTAGAGTCACATGGTACCGTCTGTTTTCTTCCTGTGGCTCAGAATATGGGGCCACATGCTTTATCCTTGTGACTTTGCAGGTTTGCAGACTGTAGCTTCTTGACCAAGACTTCTTGGAGCAATAGAGGCAGAGCAGTGACCACTCACTGTTCAAGACTACAGGGTGGGAAGCACCACCCTGTGTAACCTTGACACCGAGTGGCAGCATCCTCAATTTTGGTAGAACAGGAGATACCTCAGTGCTGGCCAGATTAGAATGGAGTATGCTGTGAGGCTTCTGGGAAGACACGAGGCTGCTTGACATCTGGGGCCAGGCTTGGGGCCAGGCTTGGGACCAGGCGCAAAACACATGCCAGAGGGCTCCTCCCTTTCCTAGTGGCTGCTGGGCTGGCAGCATTGCCAGCTGGCCTTTGTCCTAGTACATCCATGGCTTTCGGATGGGCTAGCCTGGGTTCTGGGTCCCCTTCCAGTTGACTTGAGCTCTTGGCTTCTCAGGGGCTTCCTGTATCTGCTTTTCTGAATAGAAGTCCCTAGAATTGCTCCCACCCAAGCCACTGTGAGAGGGAAAGACAGCTTGAGAAGAGAGGAGGCTGTGGTCTTGACTGGCTGTGAGGTAGCCAGACATTATCAGGTGACTTCCGGATGGGTGGCCAGATGTGGTAAGTGGTGACCATGCTGAGGTACTGCTTGAGAATCATGGAGGGCAGAGCTGGGAACCCCAGCTAGTCTTGTCAGGGATGAGCCTAGCCAGGAGGTTGTGGTGGAGGGTGCTGCTGAGAGCTGTGTAGGCCAGCTGGAGTGGTTGAGGGTCAGAGGTCAAAGGATGTATTGGCCTTCAGAGATGAAAGGGAAGACAAGCTCAGAGAAGCAGGTTTCTCTGTTTTTGGCCCTGTTGCCACCAAATAGCAAAGCCAGTTTGGAGACAATGAGGGTGTGGGGACCTGTGGAACACAAGATCAAGTGGAGGCAACCACATGGATGTGGCCCTTCTGGAGGATTGTGTGAAAAGAGGGCTGGATCTCATCTCGCCCCCAGGGTACTTGGAAAGTACAGTTTGTTAGAGTGCCTTTGATCTGCCCACAGAGTACATTTTTTTCTGAATGACACCTTGAGGTACTTCTTTGGTGGAAAATGTGAATTGTCCCTTTCAGAGGGAGGTGATATTTGTCCCTTATGGCACATTGGATGGACAGGGCTGATCCTGTTTACAAGGGATATTGTACCTACCCAGTGAGAAGTGGTGATGTAGAAGAAATTCAAAGTAATAGAGCTGATGTTATAAAGGACTTACTAACAGATTTGCTTAGGAGACCTTAAGTCACACAAGTGGAATTTAGCTGAAGGAGCTCTGCCTCCAGAATACCCCAAAGGTGAGCGGTCTGCTAACCAGACCTGTTGGAGAGGAGAGCAATTTAGGATGCTAGGGTATAAATGTTATTTCACCAGGATTGACCAACCTTTAGGCTGCATTCCCATAACAAAGGGCACATCACTGACAAACCAACCATTGGGCCCATCCCCAAAGATGGTCTTCTAATAGCAGCTCAAGGGGGCAGTGCAGGGTCACATCCATTAATAGTCCTGGTCGCCATCAAGTCACTGTGCTCTCAGCAGGAAAAGCACTATTCTGCCAGGTGGGCAAGATGGACCTGGGCAACAACTATTGGAAAAGACAACACTGGTGTACTTAAGAGATATTTCTGGCAATATCTTTTATGTGTAAATCTCCCATCTGCCCGGGTGGACAGACTTGCAGTCTCCTCTCTCTCTCTCTCTTTAAATTGTTCAAAGTGTGACTTGGGGCTGGAACCCGAAAGAGACTTAAGGATGACAGGGTATGTAAAGTGCATAAGCCTACTGTGTATATAAGCTAGTGAAACTTTCTCTTCAAGGCCGGCTCTTCCTTGGGCGTCAGCCAGAGCTGGACACGGTCTTCCTTCATCTCTATGTGTGTGGACTTATCCCTCCCTGGGAAGGCGTGCTGTTTCTATTGCAGTGGCTCTTGAGCACCTGACTCCCTCACCAGAGTCAGTGTCAGTCTTCCAAAGCTGGTGCTCGGGGGTCAGAAAGGTCCCCAGCCTGCACTGGACATGGGCTTTGCGGACAGCCATCTCACATGCCCAGGAAGGTGCTTCAAGGAAGGGCCCTTTGCATTGGCTCTTGTGACTAGAGGCAGCAGTGGGAGGTGAGAGTGTCAGTTCTGCATCCTGGCTTCCTTCCGCATCACTGTTTCCACCTATTAGCTACGTCTGGTTTTTCATTTAACTTGTCTTAATTAAAAAGAAAGCCAAGCAAACATGTATGTATGTTACTATGACGGTGGTGATCTGTCATTAGCCCCACAGCCTGTTCCTTTGGTGACCCCAGTGAGCCTGGGTCCTCATATGTCCTTCATGTAGCACGTCCTCTGCTACCAATATGACCTTTTGCTTTCTAAACTGTCTTCATTTCGTTACACAAGGTTGGAAATGCCTACTTTCTGTAGGAGGTCAAATGGCCACAGCTTAGGTCCCTGTGATGACTCCTTTAGATGAGTCTCCTTTCTAGAGCTAGCCTTAGTCGTCTGTGAAGAGCAGGGAAGTAACCTAGCCTTTCCTTGTGTATGATTTTGTTGTTTTTGTTACGGTTTTAAACTTAAATGGTGGCATGTTTTCTGTTTCTGTTTTGTTTTGTTTTGATTTTTTTTCCCACAGAGTGATTTTTTTTTTAATTTTTAAATTTTGTTTTGGTTTGGTTTTTTGAGACAGGATTTCTCTCTGTAGCCCTGGCTGTCCTGAAACTTACTCTGTAGACCAAGCTGGCCTTGAACTCAGATCCACCTGCCTCTGCCTCCCAAGTTGGGATTAAAGGTGTGTGCCACCACTGCCTGGCTTCCCAGAGTGATTTCTCTGGCTGTGGCCTCCTGCTGGTGGTAGCATGAGCTTCTGCGAGAGCCAGGCTCCCACAGCTCACACTAGCCCTGTCTGTGCTCAGAGGGGTGCTAGGGCCTGAGCAGGGTCAGTGGGAGGAGGTTTGGGCAACAGTTGGAAGGAATATGCTCAGAACAGGGTCTCTTATGCCACGGTGCATCTGTGAGTCTCTCCTACCTTGCTGTGGCTTTTAACTTAGGCCTGGGCTGGCCCAGGTCTGCAGGTGTGCCATGATGGCTTCCTTGAAGGAGGGAGCTGTGGAGGGCCACTGGCTGGGGACGAAGACTGGGGACAGAGGAAGGAAGGCCATAGTCTCAGTGGTCTGAGATAGCAATCTCTGGGGCCTTTTTGCCTCTTTACACCCTCTCTGTCTCAGCTTATCTCTGAGCACTCCGGGAAGAAAGAAACCACACAGTACTGGCATTGGCCCAAGAGAGCCCAAACATTTCTGGCTGGGCTGCCAGTGAGGTCAGGTGCCAGAGTGATTGAAACAGGCTGTGTGTGCTTTTCTGATGAACCCATCTCCCCTCCCCCTGCTTATTTCCAGGAAATGCTACTGTAGATAAGCTGGAGGACTTCATCAACAATATCAACAGTGTCTTGGAGTCCTTGTATATTGAGATAAAAAAAGGAATCACGGAAGATGACGGGAGACCCATTTATGCTCTGGTATGTGTGAGAAAGTGCCCTCTAGTGGCATTTTGGGGAACTGGAGCAGAGGGCTCTACAGGTAGCCCATTCCTGACCTCTCCTGAGGTGGACGGAGAAAGGGCCACTGGTGATCAACTTCGAGGTGGAGACACAGCCTGATCCTTATGTGATTTATTTTTAGGTGAATCTTGCTACAACTTCAGTTTCCAAAATGGCCACGGATTTTGCCGAGAACGAATTGGACCTGTTTAGGAAGGCTGTGAGTGCAGTAGCTCTCTTTGCTACCCTGGCTGTACTTGTAATGGGAGGAAATGGAAGCTGCAGTTGTGGAGGAGTGACAGGCTTTAATCCACCTGCCAAACAAATCACCTGCGAGCTTGTTGGAATGCAGGGTCGCAGTCCTACCCAAGAATGCTGAACCCAGATCCGCACTTTAATGAGGAGCTCCCTGAATGTTGATGTGCTAGGGTCCCGTTCTTTGGTTCTGTAGCTTTGGAGCAGTTTGGTCAGTCTGTCTGTCACACACTGGCTAAGACAGTGGTTCTCAGTCTGGAAGCATATAGCAGTTATTGGAAAGGTAAGAAAGGTGCCCCTCTCTGGCCCCACCTGGACTGAGCCCTTCAGGACAGGTGGATTTTCTAGTTTTATGGTTTCATGATGATCCTGGGCTGCAGCAACGGCATGGAGAACGAGGCTGGGACACACCTGTGCATACATAGGACACCTGGCACCTGTCCTGCCATAGATAGAAGTTGTAGGGAATGTGCCTAACCCACCCGAGTCCATGCCGCCCTCTCCTCCTGACCTACACTGGCTCTGCTCCTCCACCTCTGAGTGAGGAGAGGTGCTACCTCATGCGCCCGGTCATTCTTTCTTCTCCTTCAGGGAGATGGAGGCAGGGCAAGAGCCCTACTCTGGGATGGTGTGACAGGAGCGGCCATCTCAGCAGTTGGACTGGACATGTCTACTGATGTCTGTTATAAATTATGCTCCTGAAGGGCTGTCTGTGGGCCAGTGTGTCTACGTGGGGGCCGTTTTAGCCCCTTCCTACCAGGGCGGGCCGGTGGCTTAGGTGCTGAGTTTGCTGTCCCAACAGATGAATGAGGCACCTCTTTCTCTTGCAGTTGGAACTGATCGTTGACTCAGAAACTGGCTTTGCTTCTTCTACAAACATTTTGAACCTGGTCGATCAACTCAAAGGCAAAAAGATGAGGAAGAAGGAAGCGGAGCAGGTGCTGCAGAAGTTCGTGCAGAGCAAGTGGCTGATTGAGGTACCTGATGGTCTTCGGCCTGGTTCACTTGAAAGTGCACAACAGTTTTTCTTTCAAATCCACATTCATATCCAACCAGTGTCAGTTGAGCCAGGCCCAGCTGTGGCGGTTCCTTCTCTGCTTTAAGCTTTCAGTGACCTATGAGGAGTGCCTGTGTTCCCTGACACTCAATGGTCTGTCTTGGGTGCTGCAGCCACAGGTAGAAGAGGCTGGAATCACTAAAGGGTTCACCTGAGCCCTGGTGCAGGCAGAGGCGTTGTGTGATGGTTGGGATGAGAATGGCCTCCACCGGTTCATATGTTTGAGTGCTTGGTCCCCAGTTAGTGGAACCATTTGGAAAAGATTGGGAGGTGTGGTCTTGGTGGAGAAAGTGTGTCACTGGGGGGTGGGCTTTGAGGTTTCAAAGACTCCCATCATCACCAGTGTGCTCTCTGCCTCCTGCTTGTGGATCAGGATGTGAGCTGTCAGCTACTGCTCTAGTACCATGCCTGTCTGCCGTGATGGCGTGGTCTCTAACCCTCAGAACTGTGAGCTCCAAATTCAATGCTTCCTTCTATAAGTTACCTCGGTCCCAGCAGTGAAAAAGTAAGTAAGATAAAGGGCAAGTTGCTGGGATGGGCATGGCCCTACCACCTGCCTAGGTCTGCTTCCTGGTGCAGGTGACTGCTCTTTCATTCCTGTACCTGGGCAGAAAGGAATCCTGGCATGGAAGGGGCAGGAGTGAGGGTGTGAAGTGCCTTGCTAAGCCCCTGCCATAGGCGGCTTTTCCAGTGCCTGTTCTGGTGGCATTGTCGGTTGGCATGATGTTGCTGAGGGCCGGTGCTCTCGGTCCCTCCACTATGACACTGACCCTAGAGGTGCAAAGAGGACATGCAAACAGTGGGTCTGGGAGAGAAGCAGGCTTTGTGATGAAGCCTCCTGGCTGGTGTAAAGCAAATGCCCCAAGTTTTGTCCCATAAAAGGCACTGCTGTTCGCATAAGCCCAGGCCTGGACTCAGGTTGGCCTGTTGATCACAGCTCCGCCCCCACAAGAGCCCCAGCATATATCTGCTGGCAGTGCTGTGTTGTCCTCCACTTCTTAGGGAAGTCAGACCCATAGCCTGAAGCCACCATCTGTGGCCTCAGTTGCCCTTAACTTCCTCTCTAGGAACCTTGCTACAGTTCTAATCCTGGGTATCGGCTGGGAAGAGAGGTACGAGTGGCCATCGGGAGTGAGGACGAGCTTGGGGACATCCTGTGTGATGGTGTGTGTTGAGCACAGCGTGGTGGTTGGCTCATGTTGACACTCTGTAGTTGTGAAGCCCAGGTAGCAGCCTGGTTAGGTGCCTGTAGCACACACCCGTGACTCTCAGTCTCTTGTCCTCTGGGCTGGGTTTGTCCATGTGGAATGTTCTTGGAGTGCTCTCTTTGAGGCAAATTTTTTGAGAGCAGGGCTTCTGACTTCATTGCCCTGACAGACTGTGCCTGACACCTGTAGTGCTCGATAAATGCTTCCTGAATGGGGGACTGGGCTAGCAGATGAAGTTCCAGAGACAGTGTACTTACAACTTACAGATGGTAGTAGAAACGTTTGCTCACTGTGGACAGATCTTTTTGCCCAGCTCTTTGCTGCTGAGAGGAAGGTTCCCACCCCCAGTGTCTTGAGGCCTACCTACCATGGTGTCCATGGCATCCAGGTCCTTCTGGTACCCTCCTTTCAGAATGGAGATGCTGGCTCTGCCTTCTGCAGGGAAAGCTGAGCTGTTACCTGGGCTTGATGCGAGTTCTGAAGAATTCTGTGAGCTATTGTGGAGGGGAGTGCTACAGAAACCAGTGTGCCAGCTGCCTCTGCCTTGGCACCCATCAGCCCCTCAATCTCCTCAGTCCTGCCACTGGGCACCTCTGGAGTTCTTGTTTACCGTGTACCTGGTGAAGGAAGGCATAGGTTCAGGCAGTAGAGGGTGTGGTTGGGAGAGCACTTCCTGGCTCCTCCACTGTCTCTGGCTGTGTTTTCTGGCCTAGACAGCCTGGGCAGGGCGGCTGTGAGTTCTGTGGGGGACCTACTGAAGGACTGATGACTGGGTTGCTGGCTGGTCCCTGACCAGCCTTCCTGGGCAGCCAGTTCCTTGATCAGAGGGACTGAGTTTTACAGTCACCTTTAGCCTCAGAAATGCAGCCTGCATCTGCTAAGAAGGCTTCCCACATGTATCGCTCAAGGGCACTTTTCCGTCCTGGGGCCCTGGCTTGGCTCTGAGGTACTCTCAGCTGGGTGGTCCACTGGGAGGCTCTGGACTGGAGGGTGGTAAGTGCAGGCAGGCATCAGACCCTGGTCCACCAGGGACTAGCCACATCTCCCCACATGCTAGGCTGGCTCCCTCTAGTGGGGTCTGGCCTCAAGAGCAGGGGAAGGTGGGTCATGGAGCTGGCTAAGTAGTGGGTTGCCCCTATGGATCTGAGATCTTTGGGAGGTAACAGGCACTGGACTGAGAGTCAGCCATGCTCCCACCACACCCGAGGAGGCTCCAAGTCTCTGTCTACCTAGCAATATCTACTGCTCAGGACTAGTCTCTGTGTACAAAGGCCTTCCTAGTTTTGAACTCCCTTCCCCTGCCCCCCTTCTCCTAGCCCACCTCCACTCACTTCTTTGGTTACCAGGCCCCTTCATAGATGGATCCCCGAGCTTCTGCCTTGGAAAGGAGCCCAGCATCCACAAGCACCCTCCCCACCATGTGGTGGGGTGGGAGGGAACTGAGGTGTGTAACTGTCCCACACTCAAGTCGGCTCTGGCTGTGAGAGACAGTGAGAGCAGGAGGACCACTGGGGCTGTCTCCTCAGCCTCCCTCTACTTGGGTGCCATTAGCTTCCCTCGGGCCACCTCACATGCCCAGGACCCCCAAGACTCTACGCTGGCTCTTCCAGCTTCTCATCAAAGAAGCAGGGATAGCCGTGAGTGTGGCTGAGTCCACATTGCTGATTGTTGACTGTGATGAAACTCTTCCAGCAGACTTGCCTCTGCCTGATAGGTGGCGGTGTTTGCTACCTGGTTATGTAACTGTACAGTTCCTGGGGAGTGGATTGTACACAGACACAGAGACCAGGAGGCCTGACTTCCTTTGGAGGCTCTGCCACTCACACCAATATGGGGGTTCCTTTCAGCTTCATTTGTAAAGTGACAGGGCTGGCAGTGATGTGGGAGCACCGGTGGGAAGGGGTAGTAGAAGTAGGCATCTGGCTGGGGTTGTCTTGGGTCACCCATTGGGAGAATGCCTCTCTTACTTGGCCTCAGTCTTCCCTTGCTGAAGACACTGACTGTGACTCACTTGTGAGGCAGCTGTGAAGATGGGGTCATCACATCTGTAAAGGTGAAGGGAACGTCTGAGGTCTAAGGGTAACAGGATCCTCACCTCCACTGTCTCTTTGATGTCTACCTTAGTTTCCCTTTCGTGAGGTTTGGCTGAGGGGGCGTTGCTGACATTGGCTGGGATTGGTGACAGCCTGCAGTAACTAGAGCATCCAGACCGTGTCCTCCTGTACTCTGAGCCATAGGATCGGGGGAGTCAGCACTGAGCCAGTGTGTGGGTGTGTTGTGTCCCCGCAGAAGGAAGGGGAGTTCACTTTGCATGGCCGGGCCATCTTGGAGATGGAGCAGTTCATCCGAGAGACCTACCCGGATGCTGTGAAGATATGCAACATCTGCCACAGCCTCCTCATCCAGGTACTGATGATACAGTGGGAGCGGGGTCCTGATGCTCAGCCCACTGGGCCTCTACTGTTGTATCCCCCAGGAGCAGGCACCTTCTGGACAGGCCATGACACACTCACCTGCTGGTGCATCCCTAGTTCTCTCCCTGGGCATTCCATTCTAGCCCAAGGTGCTTGTGGGTGTTGGCTGATAACTTTTCAGGAGAAAGAGTCTCTTAAGTCTTGGTAGCTCTGTGACAAATGTCTCTCCGTACCCACCATTCTGCTTCTCACTGCAGCTTTGCAGGCTTTCCCACCATTCAACCAGGCTGGGTGATTATGTTTGCTTTTTTTAAATCTTGGGCAACCAAGCTTCATGCTGATCTTCTGTGATGGTATCCACAGGTGCCTGTCATCTTTCCATGGTCAGACTCTTGGAGGTGGAGTCTGTGACTTACTGCATGCTTGTGTTGATCTAAAGCATGTGATACATGTTGCCACTCAACCTACTGCAAAGCTCTATGTCTATACCTCCCACCTGGGGATCTCTGAGCAGCGAGCTTGAGTCTGGAGCTACAGGGACTTGGAGAAAGTGAGGTTTTCAGCTTCTCCCACCTGTGTCCACTTGTTCAAAATTCTGTAGTACAGGCCCTACAGTAGGCCTTGGGGTCTGGAAGTTTAAATCCTCTAGCCTGCTAGCTATTTTCTTGCAGCTTTTTGAAGGTTTGTGAAGTTGAGGGATGTCCTGGCTCCATGATTATTGGCCTTTCTTGTTTCAGGGTCAAAGCTGCGAGACGTGTGGTATTAGGATGCATTTGCCTTGTGTGGCCAAGTACTTCCAGTCCACCTCTGAACCACGCTGCCCGCACTGTAATGACTATTGGCCCCATGACATACCAGGTACATGGCCCCCAGAGTGCCCAGGGGACAGGGGGGCCTTGTGATGGCCTCAGTTCTGAGGCTGGGCACCAAGAGCACCTTTGGAAGGAGGGCTGAGGAAGACTCCAAGCATGAAGGTCAGTGTTGGTGGCCTGCTGAAGCACAGGTGAAAGCTGACTTCCTGCCTTCTTCGAAAGGGCTCTAGAATCCACTAGAGACCTCAAGGCTTGTGAGAGTCCCAAACAAGGCTTTCCTCATAGCCCTCCAGGAAGTGGGATGGGAAAGCTACTTCCCAGCTCCCTCAGTGAACTTTGCTGCCTGGCTCACGTGCTGGGGGAGGAGGGTTAGCAGTGAATATTACAGATAGGACAGGTCCTCTCCATGAGAAATAGCTATGGACATCAGCTGTGTTCTGTGTGGTCAGTCCATTCATCATGCTACTCACTGTGTCTCCCTCCTGTTCTGTACACAGAAGTCTTCGACCCTGAGAAGGAGAGGGAGGCTGGCGTCTCCAAGTCGAGCAGAAAGTCCTTGCGGACTCGTCAGCACTAGCTGCGTCCTGCGTGGCTCCGGCTGTTGGTGGGCTGACCCTCATGGCCCAGTTATCACAGGGGCCTGGCCATCCACATGGCACATGAACTGCCTCCATTGTTAACTTTGCTCTTAACACATTTTTAGTAAATGTTTCCTGATGGTTGCTGTGCTCTGCAATCTAGAGCTTGTGTGGGGCTGGGTTCCCCATGGCGAGGAGTGAACAGAACGGCAGCCCTGGGCAGGTGTCTCTGTGTCTGGCTCTGGGAGGTTTTGCTTTTGTTGTGGTTTTGGTCCATAATCTTGGCCTTGGTGTCCACAGCTACAATAGCACCTTACTCTGGTCCCAAATGCAGTAGCCCCTTGCAGGCTGGGCTGGACTTGATTTGTGCTGTTCCCATGGGGCCTTTTGTCTCCCATCTGCCCACCAGTTATTTCAGCAAGTAGCCTGAGAGTCAGTCCAGCCTCCTTGTCCCTGGCATCTACATCAGGGACATGGCATCTACGTGGTCCTCAAATCCTGTCCAGCCCTTGCTGTTTGGTGTCCAAACCAGAGCACACCCCTCAGCTTAGCAGCTGTATGGCGAGAAATCCATGGCTTGGGAGGCAGCCAGGGTCTGAGCCAGCGGGAGTAAGAGGCTAGCTCTCCTGGCGATTTATCTACATGGATAAGGGCCAGGGAGGACCCACCCAACCCATGTTGGGCGCCAGGTATGGTGAGAAATCCATGGAGTCTGTTTAAAGGACGAGGAATTTATTAGGGGATAAGAACTCACTACAGCACGAGAGATTTATTGTAGGATCCTGGAAAGCTGAGCTGTGGTCCATGCTATTCTTCTGCCTGGTCCATCTCAGCATCTAAAACCACGAGTGAGAGAACAGCGCGCGTGCATCTCAGGTCTTAAGCGTCCCAAAAGGCCATGCCCCAGGGCATGTACTTTAAGGTCATAGACAGATAGAGCAGTTACCTGCTACATCTCTAGGGGCAGTGCTTCAAGATCACAGCCAGAATAGCTACCTACTACACAGCTGCTCTGTCTTTGGCTCCATTTCCCTTGACAGTCACATGCCACACCCTGCTGAGGCCCTGTTTTGATTTCGGATGACTGGGTTGAATTAGGACTCACAGTGATGGTTCTCACCCGCTCACCTCAGCCTGCCTTCCTTCCTTCCTCAGCTCCTCCCCTTTGGTCCCTGGGCTCACCACTGCAGTACCCAGTACCCTTCCTTGATCTGCCACACTGTGGTTCCCTGCCTGCTTCTATTCTGCCCCAACATGTCAGAACCCATACTGGCTCAGATGAGGAAGGATCTGGCCATAGGTTCCTTCTAGAGGGGCTAGGCTGGTGGTTCCAGTGATGTCACACAGGTCACCCCATTTTTTGCCTCTGCTGAACTCGGGCAGAAAAGCAGAACCTGTCTAGAAAAGCCAGGGCTTGGAGTTGGGGCCTGTGGGTGGGGAGCGTGAGTCCCCAGTCCCAGGATGCCCTGCACCCTCAGAGCCTTCAAGGTGTAGCTCAGGGGTAGTCCCTGCAGCCCTGCCCTCAGGACTGCACTGGGCAGGGTGGCTCTTCAGTCCCTGCTTTGGGATGACCAGTGCCTGCCTGTCCTGTGTTGCAGTGTTACAGTTCAGGTGACCGAGGAGCTCTGGAGATAGTGCCTGTCCTGCCACCTGTCTCCCTGTCTCCAGCATTTTACCATGGTCTCAACCAGTCAGTGTAAGCATCCCGCATGGACCAACACTCCCCACCCAAGACCCTCACCATCCCAGAGCCTGGTCTGATGTCCATCTAGGCCTTTGCAGTCTGTCCTGCCCCCTCTGCCACTGCCCTCTGGTCCCGGTGCCACTGGGTGGAAATCACTGACTGGACCAGGTTCCTCTTGCTTTCTTCAGCTCCCAGCCTTCCCACTTGCAGGTCTTTGTCTACACTGTGGCATCTCAAACCAGTTGGCCTCACCCGACTCCCAGCCCTGACCCTGTTCCAGCTCCGCTGTTCCTTCCTTTTCCTTTCCCAGGCCTGGTTGTCCCTCTTGGGGCTTGTCCCAGTTTACTTTTATTGATGTGATAAATACCATGACCAAAAGGAACTTGGGGAGGAGAGACTATTTCTCCTTACAGTTCGCAGTCCATCACGAAGGGGCAAAGAGCTCAAGGTACGAGAAAACTGGAGGCAGGAACTGAAGCAGAGGCGTGGAGTGCTGTTTGCTGGCTTGTTCTCCGTGGCTTGCTCAGCCTGCTCTCTCATACCACCCAGGATCACCTGCCCAGGGGTAACACTGCTCCTAGTGGGCTGGGCCCTCACATAGCAATCATAAATCAAGACCATGCCCCACAGACTTGCCTCAGGGCAGTCTGAAGACGTTTTCTCAATTGAGATTCCTCTTTCCAGATGACTAGCTTGTTGTCTACTTGACAACAAAAATCTCAAACAAAACTCAATCTGGACAGGGCTGCTGTCCCTGCTGTTGGGAGTGGGTCCTAAAGCCAGCCGTCTGAGGTCCTGTTCTGTCCCTCATCATTTTCTCTTCCACTGTCAGCCACACAGACATGTCCCACCAGCCCCCCTTGCTGCCCTGTCCTAGCCTCTCACCCTGTCTGCTGCATTAGCTTGGTTCAGGTTTATCGTATTTTGGTCTTGCTGACCCCTACTCCATGGTGTGTTCAACACCAGGACAAGAAGCCCACACAGCTGAGTGCCATGTCTCCAGTCCTGGCCCAGGACCATGGGTGGGGAGCAGATCCCATGTGTGAGTGACAGGCTGATGGGTCTTCACACTTGTTCTTTTCTTCACTTTGAAGGGCCTGTTGGCTCTGTGGTTCCAAGCCAGCTTGAGAGTCCACACTCCCCAGTGAGCACAAGGCAGCCCTAAGGCGGGTTTCAGCAACCTTGGAACCTGCCCATAGGTAGAGCCATTCCGTCCTCCTTGCCTCCCACCTGGTGATGGCCATCTGCTGCTCAGCAGTGACCAGGATAGTACTGAGCCTGCTGGTTGTCATAGGTGGTACTGTAAAGGCCAGGCCGCTGCAGGAAGCTGAAGCCACTTAGCCAACCCACATCTAGCGAAGTGTGCCAGTGCTTGAGCCACTGGGGATGTGTGGCTCTTCATTAGGTTACGTGGGCTGGAATGCTGGCCTTCCTACTGTATACCTTCACTGTTCCAAGCAGCACTGCTGTTGTAGTAACTGTCCAGGTAAGATTACATAAGCAACTGTCAGTGCCAGACAGGATGCCAGCCTCTAAGGTCCCTGTTACCTATTCCCTGGGCTTCTGGCTGCCTCAGCCTGCTGTAATCCCTCCCTGCCAAAGCTAACTGTCTAAAAAGCCATACTGTGGTGGTCTAGATTCCCAAACCCTGTGTGACCAAGCTCAGATTCCTTGGCCTGGTCACCTTGTCATGTGGGGTTGTGTGGGGCTGGGAGCTAGGCTGGTCCTGTCAATCATCAGCCATCCATGAAGCCAAAGGGATTGCCCGAGGCCTAGCCACCAGCATCCTTACTGGTGATCCTTGGTTTGAACTGAAGGGACCAGCATTGATACCGGGGGTCAAGACGTGGGGAGGAGATGAAGTCAGAGCTGCCCTCTTCTGCCTTCCAGAAAAGGGAAAACTGAAACCACATGGAGACCAGAGAGGTGGAGGAGGGGAAGTCGGGAACAGTCCAGACCTGTTCTGAGCCACCCAGGAGTGCTGTAGGAACCCCCAGGTTTACATAAACTAGTTCAGGATGGGTTTTATCACCAACAAGCCCGGCCAGTCCATTCAGAGCTAAATCTAGCCCATCTAAACTACCTTTAGTTACAGCCTGAACTGCCAGCCTCCCAAGGCTCCAGTCACCACCCACTGTGCAGGCCCCTTGGCCTTAACCACTCCTGCCTGGCCACCCTTTCATTGTCCTGACTGCTCTGGTCTCTGCTTCTCTGAGCCAGCCACCTTTGTGGGACACATGTGGCTCCCCCTCCTTCAGTACTTCCCACCAAGAGAGCCCATGGGCGGGGGTGTCTCCCTTCTAGGCCCCATTCTCCCTACTGTTCCTTTCCCAGTGCCTCTTTGGTTGCCTGCCTTGCTACAGGCAGCCGGGGAATTTGGTTGAAGAAATGTTCTTTTAAATTTAGAAAATATTTTTATTTATGTTATTGAAAAATTTTAAGTTACAATGAAAAGAAATGAAGCATCCCTAATCTGGAGGGCCTAGGTACACATAGCAGCCCTGCCACATGTGGCTTACAGAGAGTGGCTGGGGGAGCAGGACTGGGGGAGTCCAGCAGCAGCCAGGGCCTACACCTTCCCACTGGGCTCACTGCCTTTGGGTGAGGTGTCTGCTCTGTGGGTCCTTTCAACGCTGGCCCTGGCTATGACCACCAGAAGCTGACCGAGAAGCTCAGGTCCAGGGAACGCACGTAATGCCAATACTTAGCAGGTATAAAGAGGGTCTCTCCTGGGGACAGGACGCAGGACAGGAATGGGGCCTCAGCGAACTTGGGGAACTTTTCTAGGTTGGGGTTCTCCACATCAACCTGCAGAAAGCAAGAGAAGTCACCTGCTGGTCTCTAGGGACAGCAGGCCCCATGTCACCGATTCCCCGTGTGCCCACCTGGCTGGTGTTATGAAGAAGGTGTGTCTCATGAGGGTACACAGCCTCAGACTCCTGCGGAGAATACAGCCGGATGTACTTCCTTCCTAATACCTGGGAGAGAAGAGGCCCATCAGCCCCAGGACAGCAAGGCTGGCCTGCTGACTACAGGCCTGTGGACCTGTCCTTGCAGGCCTTCTGGTGGTTTGTGGCCTGCTGCCTCATCCCACACATGCTCTGACATCCTGAGAATGCTCACCTTCGGGTACCTTATAGATCAGTGCTCTGCATGCAGCTAAGCTCAGCCAAGCACTGAGTGTGAACCTGGCTTAATCTCAGGGGAGTTTCCTCTTCACTTGTGAGGAAACAGAGGCAAAGTGAATTGCCCAAGTTTACTAAGGCGACAGCTGGTGGCCATGGTGGGCTCCTGGGCCCTGGCTCTTAGCTGTTCCTGAGCTGCCTTGCAGGGCTGGCCCAATGCTCTTTTTAGCAACTTAGCCTGTGACAAGTTCTTACAGCAGTGGATGTGTGCTGCTTCCCTGTGACAGACCTTTGACGAATCTCTGGAAACATCTGTCAGTGGCTGAGAGACCTGTTCCATCAGCCCTTATCCACAGGTGCAAGCTAGCAGTGGGAGAAAGGGTGGCTGGCAGGTGATAGAGCATGGGGCTGCTAGAATGTGCCAGGCCCTCTTCCCAAGAGCTTTCCTAGCTGGCCCAAGAGAAATCCCACTTGGGTGCAGACTTGATCAGGGAGAGCTCTACCCTAGGGCCTCAGGACTATTTTTTTTTCCTGTCTACATCCCTTTCACTCCCCTTTCCTCCTCCAATCCCCTTTGAGACTAGGTCTCACATAGCTCAGACTGCCCTTGAACCTCCCAAGTGCTGGGATTATGGGTATTTACCACAACAAGCTCCTTACTAATTCCTGTCTGGCAACTCCTACCTGGACCAGGAAGTTCTGCTGGGGGTCATGATGCAGTGGGGAGATGGTTCCTTGGGGACCAAACCAGGCATTGATAGTGATCTCTTCCTCTTCCCCATCACCCAGGCAACAGTAATCAGGGATGCTGATGTCCTGCTTCAACTCTGGGATCTGAGGGTAGTGCAGAAAGCAGAAGCCAGGGGTAGGGATGCCAGCCAGGCCCCAGCTGATACCCGACTCCCTGACAGCCAAATACACTCCTTGATTCAGTTTTTGTTTTGTTTTTGAGACAGTCTCTCTCTTTCTCATCCTCTTCCCTCAGCCTCCCAAGTACAGGTGTTAGAGGTATGTGTCATCCTACCCAGCTTAGGATCATATTCTAATGAATAAAACCTTAAGATATAAATAATAGGTAAGAATTATAATCTTACTTCATATTTGTTTCTATATTACGTAGATATTTTTCTTTTTAGAAACCTGGTATTGCTCTATACCCCAAAATGGAAGAAAAACGCATCCTGCTTTTTGTTTTGTTTTGCTTTTGAGACAGGCTCACTTTGTAGCCCTGGCTGGCCTGCACTCACCATGTAGATTAGAATGACCTTGAACTCACAGAACTCCACTTGCCTCTGCTGGCATTAAGGCATGAGTCACCACACCAGTTAGAAAACAACCATAGGTATTGTACTTGTTGGTGCATACCTGTAATTCCAGCATTTGCAATGCTGAGGCAGGAGCATGACAAGTTGGAAGTCAGCCTGGGTGACATAGTGAGACCTTGTTTCAGAAATAAAAAAAACAGTCCCCAGAAGTCAAATGCACTGGATATTTATCAGATCTCTGGAGGGGATGGTTTTCAAAAAGTTACTACCTGTTAAGAAATCACAATTGGTATATTTTAAATAAATTACTCCAAAGAGAGCAAAGTAGGCGCTTACTAAACTCACTCTGGGAAGGGAGGAGTTATTGAACAGTGTTCAGAAGTCAGAAAAGAAAGCTTTAGGGCCAAGTACATACACTTCTCAGTTACCAGGGGGCCAAGGCAGGCACTCGGAAGCAAATTAGTGGTAAGGAAGGGTTTGGGTCTTATTAGCGAGTGAGCAGAACTGACCCAGCAGTCAACATTCTCCACTAATGACATTAGCAAAGGCTGAAGACTTGGCCTGTGCAATGGGGGATATGACAGGCTGCTGGACCTTGATCCAGACAGCAACCAGATAACCAGTGCAAGACTTCAAGAGCCTCGTGGGAACTGGGTTCCTTCAAGGAGGCTGTGGTCTCAGCCACTCTCAGGAGTAGCAGTGAGTAGCCTACCACCAGGTGGCATTGGAAAATGCCTCCAAGATGCCCCTTTACTTCTGCCCCTACTTCCCTCCCTGGCCACCTACACCCTCTGAACAGTTTACATTCTTATCTCCCTGGAACAGTGGCATGGATTTTTCTTGGCCTCTGGCTTTTCACAGGCTTGTGCTACCTAATGAGACATGTTTGAGAGGTACACAATGTGGTGATACATAAGGGGTGGTTTCTGTCAGGGAATAATGCCACTGTCAGGTTCAGTGTGGGGCTCAATGTGCTGGCCTGACCTCTGGGAAGAGCTGTGGCCTTGGCATGAAAAAGCTACTTATTGGAAAGTCCCTACCCACAGTGGGCCCTTTGCAACTTGGACCTGAGCCCAAGGGTGCAGGCTCAGCCCCTAGCACCAGGCAGCCTGATACCTCTGGTCCTGGGGGTACTTTTCAACCTTGAGGTGAATGGAAACAGATGAAACTCAAGAGCCTTTCAGAGAGCAAGTCTTCCTTGCTATTCCTTCGCTGATCTTACTACAACCTCTTGCAAGTCAGAAAACCAAAGACCATTCTCCGCCCCTCTGGGTGGGAAACCAGAATGTTCTAGCAGGGAGGTTGTACCAGCTACTTCTCTGTCTCGAGTGGTCAGTGTAAAAATCGCTGCCTTATAGGCTGGTTGTTGGAGGGCTTAGTGTTGCAGGGTGTCCTTGGATAGTTCCACAATCCACAACATGGCTAGACCCCCAGGCTCCTCACATACCACATTAGTGTTTTGATTGAATGGCACCAGGTCTTGCCACCAGATGCTGAGCATAACTCTGGTTGGTTCCTGATGATGCCATCAGGATCTCTGAAGGGTGATTGGTTGGCTGAATCTCATCAAAATCACTGGTTAAGGATTTAGAGACTCTCAGAGAATACATGCTCTGGAGATGTGACTATTGACAAGCCCAAGGCAGTGGCCAGAGGCTTCCAAGACTTGTCAATAGCTTAAGCTTCCTATAGACACAGAGGTCCTAGAAAACAGCCTGTGCCCTGTCCCCAGGATTCATGGCTGTTCAGACTCCTCTTTGAGGTGATATGAGCAGCAGAGGAAAACTAGGGACCTGAGGGACAGATCTAAGAAGCATGATCTGGCTGAAGCAGCCTTACACAGTTCTAACTCATCTTAAAGTTAATAGCAGCTTTGCCTTCTAGCCCTGGGTTTAGAGTTAGACACCTCTGAGTATATGTATTGAAGGTTTTTCCAGAGAGCTTTAATTAAGGTGGAAGGATTCACCTTGAATGTGGGTAGTGCCATTATATAGGCTGAAGTCCCAGACTGAAAAAAAAAGGATAAAGGCAGCTGGGCACCAGAATTCATCTCCACCTTATGATACAGTGTGACCAGCCTGCTGCCATGCCTTTGTGTCCCCTCAAGTCAGGAGCCTAAGTAAACCTTTAAGTAGCTTTTGCTAATGCACTGGCCGAGCCCCGGGCCAAGCTGAGGCCACCCCAGCCAGTCACTCCTGGACTTCCTGGTTCATCTGCTGTGGTTTGATTCAGAGTGAATAGGCTCCCTCCTCTGCTCCTTTCCTTTGCCCTGCGGGTCTGCCATGCCCAGGTGTCCACAGATCCCACACAGCCTAAGCTGTTCCTCCTCTGGCTCACCTGTTTTCTGGTTCTAGTAGCAGCTGCCTCCTGCCTCCACTTATCTGCCGTCAGCATCAATGCATCTCTGATGGTGGCCCTGGTCACTTAGAGCCCTCCCGAAGGTCCCAGCCCTTCACTGGTGCTTCACCATGCCATCCGAGAGCCTTTCCCAGCTGTGTGCCTAGTGGAAGGCCTCCCTTTGCTTCCTTTGAAGCTCATGGTATCAGAATCCTGAGGCTGAGAAGTGCTCTTTCCTGTCCCCAAATCCCCATTGACTGGCTCAGGGGTGGGAACAGGGAGGGGCTCCCAGAGAGTCCCCCACTGACATGGAGTTCCCACTGTGCACCTTAGTCAAGGCCCCAGAGAAGCAGGAAGGGCTAGGGCAGGAAAGAAGCCGGAGTCTAATTTCCCCAGGATGAGCCCTCTGCTGCTGTTCCAGTATCTTAACCAGATAGCTTGCAAGGATTCCCTATGCAGCTCAGGCTGGCCTTGAACTTAAGATCCTCTTGTTGCAGCCTTCTAAGTGCTGAGATTCCAGAGGTGTGCACCACATCCAGCTACAAGCAGCTCTGAAAATGGAGGGCAGTCTGGCTGCTGGTGCACACAGAATCTGTTTTCCCACAGTGATGGTCATACATGCAGATGATGTGGGGGCTGCAGGCAGGAGAGGGGAAACCCCACTGGCTTCTGGTGTCTGTGTGCTCTGCTGAAGTTAAATTCTGGTTGAAAACTAAGAGGTGACTTAATTATGAAGGCTCTGCCTCATGGACCGACAGATGCTGTTATGGTGTGCAACACAGGAACAGGCTCGCTATAAAAGCAAGCAGGTCCCACCCTGCCTATTCTCTTGTTACATGGTGTCCTTTGTTAGGCCACTGGTGTGCTAGATAGCCCTCATCAGATGCGGTCCTTCGAACATCCCAGACTCCAGAACTAGATAAACTCCCGTTGTTTATAACGTATCCTGCCTGTAGTATTTGTTACCCAGCACTCAGACAAGTGTGTACCCTGATTTTCTTTCTTTACCCCCAACCGGGCAGCTATCTGCCCTCTCTCCTCAGCTCCAGCTCATGACATCACACACCTGCTGTGGCCAGCCACCAGCTAGCCTTGATCCTGCTTTCTAGAGGCTCCTGGGCTGCCAGTGCTGGGTGGCCGTGGGCTACTCCAGGAGGGGCAGGCCTAGTGATCTGCTCTGGAGAGGGAGCAGCAGCACTGACTGCCCCTGCAGAAACACGCATCGTTTCACGGTGCCAGGATCTCCAGGGAGCCTTCGTGCTCATCACGGGCCTCCAAGGACTCCACCATATCCAGATTAAATCTTGGTCTGGCCTTCAAGGCCTCTACCACCTGGCTCTCTGGCTCTTGCGAATAACCCCCTGGCTGGTGGCCTCTGCACTCTCCTGGTGCTTTGGTGTGGGGGCACTTCTCAATTCTCCTACCTGGTCCCACTCCAGCTCAGCCAAGCTCTACCTTCAGTCTTTGGCAGGTCATCCTGGGGCTCCAAACTGGGCCCCCAGACTCAGCACACTCAATTTCTCAAACCTGGCCATTCAACTTGCCCCACTGCTGCCAAGATAATAAGGGAGACCCCTTGCTCCAGAGAACAGAACCAGAAGGTAGCCATGTGTGCTCCCTGGGAGGAAAGGAACAGATGAGGGGTACAGGGCAGGAACATGGTCTCAGACTTACCTGGTCAAATAGCTGGTGCTGAGCAAGATACCCAATGTCCTTTGCCTGAACCAGAGGAAGAAAGTAGAGGTGACCATTGGTTAGTTTGTGTCAGGTAACTCTGGATGGCCCTATTGCTTAGTTGGTTGCTGAGCCCCAGCCCTGGGCCTACCCACCACTGCTCTGTGTGGCCCTTTCCCCAACCTGGAGCCTGATGTGATCAGTGACCTCCCATGCAGACATCTCCTGCAGCTTCTCCCTTAAGTAAACAATGCAGGTGTGGTGCATAGGCTACAGCTTTTCATTAGAAGTTGTTTTAAAAATCGTGGTGAGATGTCCAAGACATAAATTTTGCCTTTAAGTTCAGTCACACTGTCCATCTGTTAAATAGTAACTCCCATATACCTCACTCAGGATGTATTTGTGGATGAACTCATTGATGGTCATGAGGGTCTGGGACCAGTCTTCATCTGTGTACCTTGAACCCACTTCCACCGGGACAGTGCGATAGCCAGCAATCTCCTGGATGTACTGCAGACTGCAAGAGCAGGCATCAGCACCGTCACCACAGTCATCAGCATGCATCACTGCTACTGACATCTAGGAATGGATTTCTTTGGTTCTCATACTCACAAAACCTCATAAGGTGGAGACCACTATTGCCCTCACTCTCTTGACAGAGGTCTTACCATAGAGTGGTGACGCTACTTGCCCAAGACCACACAGCTTATGTGGCTTTGTGTATGAATCTAGATGGTTACCCACACCATGCCCAACCCTCAGGTTCAACCTTAGTCACATCAGTCACATACACAGTACGCTGACTACCTTTGCTGTCCAGGATTCTAACTTCACTTTTCTTACCCTGTCATCGAGCTGAGAAACCTTGGGACAGATGGAAAGCAGTGTGTGTGTGTGTGTGTGTGTGTGTGTGTGTGTGTGTGTGTGTGTGTGTTAAGTGCTGGCTCTGAACTCTTATAGCCTGGGGTGGGGCAGGAACCGTTTAGTGAATTACTTAACCTTCCTGAGTCCCTGCTCCCCATCTGTTAAAGGAGGTGATGCCAGTACCTGCCTCATTTGGAACATGACTGCTATGCTGTGCTCCTACAGAATTCCTCACTGGAGTCTCGGGCCACTTCCTCCACACACTCACAACTGGCCAACTCAACTCAAACCACTCCCTGGAGCTACAGTTGTCTTGCAGAATGCCCAGAGTACTGCTTACATGACCTCTGTGGATGCTGAACTCTCAGGATTCTCCATTCCTTATAGGAAACATCACAGTGTTTGTGAAGGACCTAAGAGCTTCTTCCCCTGTGTCTGAAGTCATCTCAATGACTACTTAGGCTCCCCACTGTAATGCCAATGCCATAGAATACAAGAGAAAACAAGGTTGTGCCCAGGCAGCCCACATGCTCACTCACAGCCCCCACTGTGTTTCTGATTTATAATGGGCTGCATCTGAGGACAAGACCCATGAACAGGGAAGGAGGAGGCAAGTGTACCCCCTCATTCCAAAACCTATTCTCAACTGCAGCCTCACACTTCTCTCAGGCAGCAGCTCTCAGGCATCCAGATACTCTGAATCCCAGGAGGAGCCATCTCCTGGGTGATTCCAGTCATGGCCTCAGGGCCTGGAGAAGGAAGACCTGTGGATTTCTGAGATGTGGCATCATTAACACCTAACATTTTTTTTGTTTGTTTGTTTTTTTGAGACAGGGTTTCTCTGTGTAGCTTTGCGCCTGTCCTGGATCTCGCTCTGTAGACCAGGCTAGCCTCAAACTCACAGAGGTCCACCTGCCTCTGCCTCCCGAGTGCTGGGATTAAAGGCATGCACCACCACCGCCTGGCTAACACCTAACATTTCTGAGCCTGCTGCTCCAGCACTCTTAAGGATTTGCTCAGGGTAAGCACATGTCAGCAAGCAACTTAGACCCCTGCAGAACTCTGGATAACTCACATTTTTAGGTAATTTTGAAAAATTCATTATTCCATGTGGTGGGAAGCATGCATGCCACTGTGTCACGTGTGGAGGTCAGAAGACAACTTTGTGGTTCTCTCCTTCCACCTGTGTGGGTCCCCGGGCTTGAATTCAGGCCACTAGGCTTTTGTAGTCATCTTGCCAGCCCCAGAGTATCCCACTTCATTGATCCTCGGCGATCAATCAAGGGGCTTTTGAAGGGTGGTCTGGGGCGGTGACTTATGAGTGGCCAGAAGAGGTCATCAGAGAGTCCTGGGGACACTCAGGAGGAAGGCCCTCAGTTCCCTACAGTGGCTACTCACCTCCACTTCTTCATGCACGGCCAGTGGTCAGCCACACCCTCCAAGATCACAGGCCTCCCAGGAACGAGAAAGTGCTTCCTGAAGTGCTGCAGGGTTGGGCATCGAAGTCTGGGTACTGCCCGCTCTAATGCCACATCCGGAGCTGAGTTGGAGTCACACCTCGCCTTCTGTTTAGAATCCAAACAAAGCAAGATGGCAGCTGTCTCTGGAGTCTGTACCACTGTCTCTGGAGTCTGTACCACTGTCTCTGGAGTCTGTACCACTGTCTCTGGAGTCTGTACCACTGTCTCTGGAGTCTGTACCACTGTCTCTGGAGTCTGTATCACTGGCAGGATGTCTTAGGTGTCATTACAAACAGCAGACAGCTTTTCTTTTTTTGTGTTGATCTGTGTGTGCTTGTGTGTGCACATGTGTGTGGCAGAGGACAACCTCAGGTGTTACTCTTTCTCATGCACTGTCTACCTTATTGAGATGAGTCTTCTCGCTGGCCTGGGGCTCATTGATTCAGTTAGGCTGGCTGGCTTGCAAGTGCCTGGATCCACGTGTCTCCACTTCCCCAGTTCTGAGATGACAAGTACATGCCACCATGCCAAGATTTTTATGTGGTTCTAGGGATCAAACTCTGGTGCTCCTCTATGTGTGGTAAGTTCCTCACTGAGCTATCTCCCCAGTCCCATGTTTTGTTTTAGACAGGGGCTCAACATGTAGCCCTGGCAGGCTTCAAAACCACAGACATCACCTGCCTCTGCCTCCAAAGTGTGAGGGGTAAAGGAGTTCACCACTACACTGAGCTATGTTTTGTGTTTTTGAGACAGGGTCTCACTAGGAAGCCCAACTTGACCTTGAACCCAGAATCCCCTTGCCTCAGATTCCAGAGTGCCCACCACACCTGGCAGTAGATGGCATTTCTATACTATTTGCTTTCACCAGCTCAAGGTCCCTTTTTCCTCAGCCATCTCATGATCTTAGAGCATTGCTGGCGGCAGTAGTCCTGAGTAGCTCTGCCTTGCATCCAGGCACTATCCTAGGAGTTTCCACACTGCCACCCAGTGGCTGCACCATACTTTCCTTATCCATTTCCCTCAGGTAAGCTGGGCGGGTCACTGACCATTCCTGGGCCTCCGTTTCCTCGTCTGTAAACTGGTGGTGACAACAGCACCCACGTGTGGCACCCAGGACCACTGGCCGGCCTGAACTGACCCTGCTTCCTTTGCACTGTCCCCACACTCAGCATGGGCCCCTTGTACAGCCCCCCATAGAGGCCTCCTCTGCCCTCCTCTAGCAACAGAAGATTCTTCTACAGCCTCACGGGAACATCAGCTCTGGGGTGGAGGTGCTGATATTCTGTGTACATGCTCAGCCAGTTCATCCAGGCCACTGGGGGAGCCCAGTGAGGTTGGTAAGTGGATGCCCTCTTCCAGTAAGGGACTGTGAGGCATAGAGAGGAAGGGACCCTGTCTGATCAGACGGGGTGCAGCATGGGAACTGAGCCCAGGCAGGCTGACTTAAGAGCCTGTGCCCTCTCCTCTTTGGCTATGCATCCTGCACCCCACTCCAAAGAGGACTGCTTTGGGCAGGATTCCACCATTATATCCCCTTGGGACACACTTGGTGGGAAGATGGGGGAGCGCACCCTTAGGTCAAAGGGAGCATTTGTCTCTTGAACTGTAGACTGTCCTGCTCTCTAAAGAGTGAAGCAGCGCACTACCCTATGGCCCCACAGAAGGCACCGGGCACCACATAAACACTGGCTGCTGTTAGTCCCTGAGGCTGGCTGCTTCCCTCTTAATTTGTAACTTCATGTTGTTATTATTTATTCACTTTTTTTTTTTTTCCAGGTGAAATCTCACTGAAGACATGGCTGGCCTCAAGCTCTCCATCCTGTGCCTCTGCCTCCCAGGTGCTCAGATTACAGACGTGTGCCACTATGCCTAGCTTCTCTTCATTTGGTAAACAGAGGCCAGTGGCTTCAGCTTTTCCCTACCGAGCCATTCAACTCCTCGGGTGAAAGGTTCAACCCTGCCTCTCTTCCTGGCTTGTGGATCTCTTTCCACTGTGGTCATATTCATGTGCTAATGACATCCATCACATCTTGCTTATACAGAAATCACACTCAACAGGACATTCTGGACCTGCAGGAAAGTACTGAGAAATACATGAGAAACAGTGCAGAATTCCATGGCTGGTATCCCACACAGCCCTGGCTTTCCTCTCTGGGGCTCAGGACCTATCTGACAATCTAGAGAAGAGGACACTGTAGCTGAAGCCGGCTGAGGTCTGTGTGTAAGCTGTGCTCCAGGTTTAGAATAACTCTGGGACGCTGAAACACCAGGCCAGCCTCCATGAGGCCTGCAGGGGCAGAACACACTGGCCTCCTGACCCTCGGTCTGCTGGCTGAAGGATCTCTCCCAGACTAGGTGGTGAGAAGGCATGTTGGGTTTCCTTCAGAGCTGCCTGGAAGCAATTTGCAGGAGGCTGCAGCAGGCTGGCTCTGCCTAGTTCCTGTGAGCTGCCTCTCTTAGATTAATGAAGCTGCCACCACCCCCTTTAAAGACACTGCCTTTGCAGAGACTTCTGGGTCCAGCTGCCCATTCCCCAAATCAACACAATGCTCTTTTCAGCAGAGAGGCTGCCTGGGTGAGACTGTACTCAGGGAGAGGACTGGATTCTTCTAGGAGATGGGTTGGGATGCTGGACGGTTCAGAATGGACAGAGACCCATACCTTGGTGGCAGGCAGGTCCTGGTGGGGGCCACAGGCAGGCTGCTTTCCTGGGAGAAGGTATGCCTGGAGGACTGAGACGACTTTGAGAAGGATGTCGTCAAGGATTGCTGCCCCCATCAACAGGCCCATGTCACACACCCGCAGTGCTTCGGCCACTGCAGTGGCCTTCTGTGGTGCCTGACACAGGCACAGGGTCTTCAGGAGGCAGCCGAAGGAGTATACGCGGCGCCATTCCTTGTCTACATCTCGCCAGGGCCCAGTGTTGAGCTTCTCCCAGGAGTAGTCCAGGATGGCCTCGTTGGCCTGCAGGCACTCCTGCCAATGTCCTGCATAGAACAGCCCCACAGCCTGCTGTAGCAGCATAGTCATGCTCCTGTCCACCTTCTCACTGAGGTCCAGCTTCAGCTCCCCCTCTGTATCAGGCAGGAGTACCCTGAGGTCCTTCCAGAGGGTGCTGGACCCCACCAGGGGCTCTGTAGGACCCTTAGTGTCCTCTGACATGATCCGCACCTGAGAGGAACAAGACAGGCGTCAGAGACCACACACACCTCCTACAGCTCAGACCAGCACTTTTAACAAGGTCTTCGCTGCCGGCTGCCCCACGAGTGCAGGGCCATCTTCGGGGTTCTCGGCTCTATTTTCAGGACCTTGCACAATGCCTGGCACTCTGCACACTGGACAGATGTCCATTCAGGGATGTGTGCTGTCCTCATCTGGAATGACTCCACCATGCCGCCTCTGCCTGATGGACTCCTGCCCAGTCTTTCAGGCCCATCCTAAATGATCGATGTGAAGTCTGAGGTTCCACAGGAGGGCTCTTTTTACAACACTTGTCACAAACTACATCCACAGGCATGTTCGTGTGGTTTGCCTCTCAAGGCTGGGCTGTGGCACATCCCATTTGGGTTTCCCCAGAGCCTAAAGCTAAGTCTCAATATAGGTGCAGAAGGAAGTGCTCTGTTTAAGTGTCCCCAAAGCCTGTGTGTGGAAGACTTGGTCCCCAGCCTGTCGCATTACTGGGAGTGGTGTAGCCTTTTAAGAGCCGGAACCTAGGGTGAGAAACTAAGATCATGGAGATGTGCCTGTAAAGTTGGACGCATTAAGACCCCAGCCTTGTTTCTTGGTCACCATAAAGCGAAGAGGCATCCGCTACCTCATACTCCCACAGTGATGGATTGAGTTGCCACAGGTCCAAAGCAACAGGGCCATGCAGCCCTGGACTGAAACCTCTAAAACCACAAGCCAACACAAACTTTTCTTCTTTTTAATTTATCCTAGGTATTTGTTACAGAGACAGAAAGCTAACAACACAAAAACCTAAGCAGAAAGAAAATGCTCAGCACTGGCAGTTTGGTGGCTTAGCCTGGGTGTTGTGTGTGCATGACAGTTGCTATTCTAACACTAAGAGGACCTGCAGCTCACGGACAACACGGCTCTCTATCTGTCCCCTCTATGTTCTCAGCACTATCCTAACAGCTGTGTCATCTGCTATGGGTCAGATGTGACTTATCCCTAAACTTTCATGGGCTTGGAGTTTGGTCCTCAGAAGGGGGACATTTAAGAGATGGGGCCCAGAAGGAGCTAATTAGGTCATTGAGGGCACCATTGCGGGAGGGGATCAATACCCGAATTACAAGAGTGGGCTAGTTCCTACAAGGGGGTTGTTGTAAAGTGATGTCACCCTCATTTGGCCTCCTTACACATGTATGTGCCCCCTTTCACTTCTCTGCCTGACGTGGTGATACAGCTTGGTGGCCGGTGGCCCTCATCAAATGTCTGTACCAAGCTGTTGGGACTCTGCAGCCATCAGAATTGTGAGCCAAGGAAACCTCTTCTCTTTATGCATCCCCCAACGTGTGTCAGGCAGTCTGTTACAGCATCCCTAGATAGAGCAGGACATCCTCTGCCTCCGATGATGTTGAGTGATGGGGACCATCATGATTTTGGCAGAGATTGTAAATGGTCAAATATGAAACATTAGGCTTTTTTGTCCACACAGCCAGAGTTGCCACTACTCTACCATTCATGAACCAGAATAAACAATTAAGGGTGGCTATGTTCCAATAAAACTTTATTTATAAAAAAACAGAGGGTGCCAAATGCAGTCTGCCAACCCCTGCTCTTTGTGTATTGGAGTTTTACCCCTGGGTTTCATCCCTGGCATGGGGTAAAAGAAAAGAATGAAAAGGAAAAGATTCTCCCCTCCCCCTTTTTGCAACAGGGTCTGTCTGTGTAGTCCTGGCTGTTGTGGAACTCACTATGTAGACCAGGCTGGTCAGATCTCTGAATTCAGAGATCTACTTGCCCCTGCCTCAGGAGTGCTGGGATTAAAGGCCTGTGCCCCCCCCCCCCCCCCCCGACAGACAGAAAAGATACCCTTTAACTTCTTCTTGGCTTAGTCAGACAAGCTTCCCATGTAATTTACTGTGACAGAAGCAAGTGTTACAGGAATACATGCAGTGACTGATGTCTGGCCACAGACACCTCCCACAGGTACCCTAGAAGGTGGAAGTGGAGTGCTCTAGGGCTCCAGGGAATAAAAGTCTCAGGTAGCAGGAAGCTGCCACATGGAAAAGGGATTGTGGGAAGGCCCGTAAACCTGGACAATCCACACAGGAATGGCCTGAGCAAAAGATAAGCACACTTGGCTGGTTAGCAGACTACTGCTGGTAATTCTAACGAGTGAGTCTGCACTGATGGACAGATAACAGCCCCTACAGACGTTCATATCCTACCTTTAAATGGTGATTATGTCACCTAATAGGGCAAAAAGGACTCTGCAGGTGTGACTGAGAATGGGACCTGAGATGGAAGATCATCCTGGATTATCTGGATGGGCTCCTGTATTACATTAAAAGGACTGCTTTGGGCTAGAGTCAGAGTTGCAAGGACATGTGACTTCAGAAGAATGGTCAAGGAAAGGTGAAGTGGCTGGCTTTGGTGACTAGTTAATGGGCCACAAGCTGAGAGGAATTCAGAGCAACTTCCAGTAGCTGAGAAAAATCAAAGAAATTGATTCTTCCCTGGGGCTTTTGGAAAGAAAGTCAGTCCTGCTGAGCTGTTGATTTCAGCCCAGCAAGACTGGTCAGATCCCAGCCCACAAGCCTGCTGTTTACAGCCAGTGCTTGTGGTAGCATACTTCAGCAGCCAGATAAAAAGAAACCCGTGGTACTGGAAAGTGACAGACACACGAGCCTGGAGCTAGCATCCTTAGCGACTCTCTACTGACCAGTCAGCTAGTATGTGTTGGCTCATGCCAACATGTTGGAAAGGCCACAGGCAAAGAGATGAAGAGAGCCTATAGCTAACAGAGAGCAGGGAGCAAGAGGCCCCATGTCCAGTAGCTGCCCAGCCCATGTGGAACTCTGACAGCAGAACCTGGGGAGCATTGGTCCCTGTCCAGCTGAGTCATTGCATGAGAGCTCAGCCCAGAACAGAGCCTTGTAAGGGATTCTGACACAGAGGACCTGGCCAAGCCATGCACCCACACCCAGCTCAGAAAAACAGTCCTAAGTGTGCATTGTTTGAGCCACTGAATTTACAGTCCACCATGCAGTGTCACATCTAACTCACACTCCATCTTAACTTCAGGGGCACCCAGGGTCCTATTATTCCCAACAAGGGGATCTCTGTTGCTCAAGCTGAGTTCCACAGGCTGAGTAATTTGGAAAGAATAAAGTTTAACTAGCTCATGGTTCTGGAGGCTGAGAAACTGATTTCACACATATGCTTCCAGTTCTAACTTATACTTCAGGGGTGGGTGGAGGCTTTTCCTACCTCCAACAAAAGAGCCTCAACCATCACCTAGCTCCATCTCTGAAATCATTCCCTTCTTTGGCCTCTCAACTTCCATTCAGTTGGACAATGGTCCAGAAATCACTTGAGTTATCACCCAATGCCGAGTTTTTTGCTGTTATGAATCGTATATAAATATCTGATATATAGGATATCTGATGTGACCCCCAAAGGAGTGAGGACCCATAGGATGGGGACCCCTAGTCTAACTTCACCCTTAGGGAAACTGACCAAACTCTCCATAGAACTAAAATCAAGGCTAGGAAAAGCTTCTTCCTCTAGACCTTTTGAGAACCTGCTCTCTCCCCCCAATCTCACACACCTCAGCCCCTTCGAGGTCCCGTATGGTAGACCTATTCTCCCCGCCCCTGGGCATTTATTCTTCAGACACTTCTTTGCTCCCACAGGTAGCATCTTGGTCAATGGCTATGGCAATGAACTCGCCTCCTCTCCCCAGCCCCTGTCCCCACTGAGGAGAGACACAGCCCTCCAGATGCTAGAGGACTTACCTGTTTTACCTGGCAGAGGCATACCACCCCATCCTGGGCTCCAAATGGACAGGACCCCACAAAATTATTCTCCTGACCCCGACAGCCACTGAACTAGAAAACTTCCCATCTTGGACACACCCCTCCTGTCTTAAAAGACCTGCCTACTCATACAGAATGGTCCCAACTGGACCCATGACACTAAAACTTGCTAGGCTCCCTTCTGCCCCAGAATGGCCAGCTGGAACTGACCCTAACACTTACTCTCTTCCAATCTGTACTAGTTGGGTTTTTCAGGAGGAAAAGAACAGGTAGAATGAATATATATGGGATTTATTAGAGTGACTTACAGGCTGTCCAGCTAGTCCAACAATGGCTGTCTTTTTTAGAAGTGGGGGGAGGAGAAAGGGGATTTATTAGAATGACTTACAGGCTGTGGTCCAGATAGTTCAACATTGGCCGGCTATGGACAGAAAATCCAAGAATCCAGTAGTTGTTCAATCTACAAGGCTAGATGACTCAACTGGTCTTTTGTATATACAAGAACCCCAAAGAAGTAGGCTCTAATGCCAGTGAAAAAATGGACTTGCTAGTAAGGCAAGGCAAAGCAGACAAGGGCAAAAGCTTCCTTCTTCCATGTCTTATATAGGCTTCCAACAGAACGTGTGGCAAAGATCAGATCTGGATTAAGGTGAGTCTTCCTACCTCAAAGATTCAGATTACAAGTAGATATTCCATCTTCAAATTAAGCAGAAACCCTTCACAGGTGTGCCCTCCATTTTGCGGTTTTAGTTAATTCCAGATATAGTCAGGCTGACAACCAGAAGCGCCATCACACTGGAAAAACAAAATTTTGGCCACAGATGGTGTCTTAGTTACGGTTTCTATAGCTGTGACCATAGCAATTCTTACAAAAAACAAATAAACAAACAAAAAACATTTAATTGGGGATGGCTTACTGTTTCAGAGGTTTAGTCCATTGTCATCATGGTGGGAAGTATGGTGATGAGAAGGCACATATGGCGCTGGAGAGATACTGACCAACTGTGGTGGTCTGAATAAGATTGGCCCCCATAGACTCATATATTTGAATGCTTAAGAAGTAGCAGTAGGAGGTGTGGCCTTGTGGGGATCAGCAGGAAGCACTGGGCCTGGCTGGGGCATTTGAAACCTCAAAGCCCACCCCTAGTGACACACTTCCTCTAACAAAGCCACACCTACTCCAACAAGGCCACACCTCCTAATGCCACTCCCTAAGTGTTCAAATACATGAGCCTATGAGGGCCAATCTTATTCAAACCATCACAGATGGCTAGCTAATGGCAAAGAATCCTCTCCAAAGGCCACCCTCCACCTGGAGGTGAAGGCTATGGACATCTTTGTCCCCATCCACACCTTAGATCCATGGGGAGTCATGCTCTCTTTCCCCTCAGAAAAACCAAGCCAGTCAAACCCCAACCAACACCTTGGATCCCAAGGTTCCCTTCCTTAAAATGCTTGCCATCATAAACTGTAGCCATGAAAATGCTCTCTAAAATTCATCTTGGAAAAGACTGTTGGATCTGCCTGAGGGCAAGGCAAGTTACATAGTTGGACATAGGCTTAACCAAAATCCCTTTAACCAATGACTTCATGTTCAAGCCCTGTCTTTGGGCCTCGCTGGTACAAACTGTGGGTACAGCTGACTGTGTGGATCCCCATCTCAACTGCACTAGGCTAATCTGCAACTCAAAAGCCCCTGATGACACCTATCTCACAGGCCCCAAGGCCTCTTCTCTAGCTACCCCTCAACCACCCCATGTGCTAAACTGTATACTTAGTTTCTGATCTTATAGTCATCCCTGGGAATAAAATTAATTACCAGCCCACCCCTATCTAAACGAAAAGGGATGGCATATTACTTTCATTCCTATCGGGAGTAACTATGGCAAGGGCTATGTGTAGCTAGAGTTTTCCTGCCTGGCCCATAGTCAGGACAAATCTCTCTCACCCGCCAGTCCCACAGCCACTCAGACCCAACCAAGTAAACACAGAGACTTATATTGGTTACAAACTGTATAGCTGTACCAGGCTTCTTGCTAACTGTTCTTATATCTTAAATTAATCCATTTCTATAAATCTATACCTTGCCACGTGGCTCGTGGCTTACCGGCATCTTCATAGGCTGCTTGTCATGGCGGCGGCTGGCAGTATCTTCCTCCGCCTTCCTGTTCTCTCAATTCTCCTCTCTGTTAGTCCCGCCTATACTTCCTGCCTGGCCACTGGCCAATCAGTGTTTTATTTATTGACCAACCAGAGCAATTTAACATACAGACTATCCCACAGCAGCTATGGGCCTGTGAGGAATGACCATTGGACTCCAACAAGTACAACACAGCTAACTTGCTCAACAAATCATGGCTGATCTGACACTGGTACAAGACAGCATTGAAAAACTCCAGACTCAGCTGGACCCAGCAGCCATGGTACCACAAAATAGACTGGGGTCTGATCTCATTATGGCAGAGAAAGGGGGAATCAGTGCTACGGTGCTATGTTAGGTGAGGAATGTTGCTTCTACATGAATTTATCAGGTATCTAAGGGAGAATGCCAGACAGCTAAAAGAAAGAATAGACTCATGAGCCAGATGCCCACATCAAGCTGGACAGGCTTCTGGGGCACTTGGGAAACATGAAAAACCCTGTGTATTGGGCCCCTCATCATGACAGTTCTAGCTCTAATCTTCTGTCCTTTTGTTGTAAAATCCCTCTCTAATCTGTTGCAGCAAAGAGTAGAAGACCTTATCCCCTCAGCCATCACTCAATTCTTCCTGCCCAAAGACTGTCTCAGAGTCCTGTGACCAGATGAGCCCAAAGAGTCAATATATGGGCTCGAGAAACAGAGAAACATCTCAAGTCAAAAGACCCTGAAAACCCCCGCTTTTTCTCCCTCCCCCTTACAATGACCCTCTCCTCAGCACGAAGCAGTTAAGAGAGGATGTCCCTGTACCCCACTTCAGGGTTTAGAACAATGGAATGCCTTGGTTGTAAAACAGGATTTCTACAGGATTAAACCCTGCTTAGCTGTTATGTCAGCCCATGCATTAGTCAGGGTCTCTAGGGCAGTGGTTCTCAACCTTCCTAATGCTGAAACCCCTTAATACAGTTCCTCATGTTGTGGTGACTCCCCAACCATGAAATTATTTTGTTGCTACTTCATAACTGTAATTTTGCTACTGTTATGAACTGTAATGTTACTATCTGATATGCAGGATAGACCCCTGAGAAAGGGTTGTTTGACCCCCAAAGCAGTCGTAACCCACAGGTTGAGAACTGCTGCTCTAGAGGAACGGAACTGATAAAATGTGTGTGTGTGTGTGTGTGTGTGTGTGTGTGTGTGTGTGTGTGTGTGTGTGTGTGTTTTATTGATTTATTAGAGTGGTTTACAGGCTGCGATCCAACTAGTCCAACAATGGCTATCTACCAGTGGAAGGTCTGAGAATCCAGTAATTGTTCAGTCCACAAGGCTGGATGTCTCAGCAGGTCTTCAGTATACAGTGAAATCCTGAAGAAGCCAGCTCTAATGCCAGTGAAGGAATAGACTTGCCATCAAAAGTGAGGGCAAGCAGGTAAAGAGCAAAAGCTTCCTTCTTCCATGCCCTTTATAGGGACCGACACCAGAAAATGTGGCCCAGATTAAGGACGGGTATTTCCACTTCAAATGCTTTAATTAAGAAAAATCCCTCAGAAGTGTACCCAGTCACTTGGGGTTGAATTAATTCCAGATGTAGTCTAGCTGATAACCAAGAACAGTCATCACAGCCCAGACAGGAATGTAGCCTGTCTCCCAAGATAATCTATCTTGCTTGAAACAGAGAATTCCAGGAAATAGGAACTGCAGACCCACATGTAGTCCTTACAGCTGCAACAATTTCCTCATTCCTAAGCCCAGCACCCCGCCCCTTTAAAGGGTTCCAACCAGCTTTTTCTCTTACGGACATCCCTTTTCCCACGGAAGAGTTTGTCCTTCACTGTTTGAAATAAATACTCCCATCTGTTGATGTCAGATGCTGGGCTCTCTCTGCCTTGTATCTCTTTATGCTGCCTCAGAAACATAACACTTATATACTGCTCCTTCCAATGGCCTGGAAGATAAGGGCCTCAAGTTGCAGACTATATGAAAAAGCATTCTGGGAGAGGGCCTCACACTGGCTGTAGTAAATCATCCTCTCTCAGACACATGAGCTAGCCTTAGTAGTTAAAAACAATTTAAATGACACCTACCGATTTGTGTGTATGTGTATACACGTGCTATGGTGAGCTTGTACCATGTGTATGTGTGGAGATCAGAGGATAACTTCAGGACTGGTTTTTCTCCTTTCGCCATGTGAGTCTCGGGAACTGAGCTCAATCTGTCATGCCTGGCAGCAAGTGTGTCCCCTCACTGAGCCCCACCTTAGAACTGTTGTTTATTCTAATGCAGAGTTCATCAGTGAATGTCTAATACAGCTGATGTTAAAAGACAGTCTTCCAGGGCCGGGCGGTGGTGGCGCACGCCTTTAATCCCAGCACTCGGGAGGCAGAGCCAGGTGGATCTCTGTGAGTTCGAGGCCAGCCTGGACTACAGAGTGAGATCCAGGAAAGGCGCAAAGCTACACAGAGAAACCCTGTCTCGAAAAACCAAAAAAAAAAAAAAAAGACAGTCTTCCAGAGGTGGGAGTTTCAGCCCCATAATGGCTGTCAGACTGCCTTGGTGGCTACTTGAAGTGGCTTCTGACAGGTCTACTGATTGACATTAAACACAAGTTTCCCACAGGGCCCTTCTGTTGTCAGTGTGAAGAAACCTCACAGTGAGTGGCATGCTGACCTCAGTAGTCTCATGGCTACCTCCCCAGCCTTTCCAGAACCTGCTTGGCCCTTTAAATAGCCACTATCTTTATATTACTCAACAGACATCCATCCAAAATGACTCAGTGAATCATTTTAAAAATAAATCATTATAGATTTCTGAGGTCCAAGTTTTGATGATACAATATTATGTTTTTGGTTGTGAGCCTAGCCTTTAACGGCTGAGCCATCTCTCCAGCCTGATGGTACAATATTATGAAAATATCTCTTGTAGTCTAAATAACTGGAACTTTTCTGGACCTCACAGCTAAAGTTAATAACACACCTTGAGTCAAGCCTCAAGACGGCCATGCTATTGTGCACTGTTGGTTAACCTGCCTTTAAGAGAACACTGTGCCAATCAGCGTTACTTGTGTTGGGTTTCCCATGAAATCAACTTTAATAACCTAAGCTAATGCATAGCTATAATCTTAAGTAATGCACTCTTTCATGCTGCTGAACTGTAGAGAGCCGTGCACAGCCGCGCCTCAAAGATGGCGCCGGCGTCCAGCTTCCACCTTCCCGATGGCAGGTGTTCTCTGGGATAAACAATTCCTTATTTGGCTTGGGCGTGGAATCTGGCTTGCTTGCATATGTCTGACCCTATCGGCATTGTCCACGTGGCACTACGGGGTTGGTTGCCCAGTGGCTATAAAGGGCGTGGGCTGGCTTTCCCGGGAGTGAGAAGATGGCTTTCCCCGGGGTCAGAAGATTGTTCAAGGTTCCTGAATAAACTGCTTGGAGAAGAGCCTGGTGTTGCGTCTTCCTTGCTGGTCGAGGTGGATGCGACAAGTGGTGTCCCATACGGGGAACCTTTAAGGCTCAGAACTCTTCGCAGTCAGGGCAGTGCACTGGTAAGTCCCCAGGTAAGGTGGGGATCCGCGACAAAAGTGGGAAAATTAAGTAGAGCCGCAACAAAAGCGGACGGGAAAATTAAAACGTAGAGCCATGACAAAAGCGGACAGGAAAATTAAGGAGTAGAGCCGCGACAAAAGCGGACGGGAAAATTAAAGAAAGTGAAAGCAGGTGAAGGCAAAAGTGCTGCTAGTATCATGGGCGCAACTTCTTCACACCCAATTTTTCTGGCTCTTAATGAGCTGCTCCTTTCAAAGAAATTAGAGATTAAGAAGAGTACTTTAGAAAGATTTCTAGAGGAATGTGATGTCGTGGCACCCTGGTTTGCAGTTTCCGGAAGCCTCACGGTAGCTTCCTGGGAAAAGTTGGGCCGTGATCTAGACTTTGCTGCAGAACAAGGGATGCTTAAACATGGGGTTAGACCAGTTTGGAAATTAGTGAGAGGGTGTCTCGAAGACCAGTGCTGCAGCGATGCGGTAGAGAATGGACAGGCAGCCTTAGAAATGTTGCAGGAGGAAAGATCAGAAAAGGCCATGTCGGCTAAAGCAGCATCTACCAGAAGTAAAACAAAAAAGGGGGAAGAAAAAACAAGGTTATATCTTGACCTTTCGGACCTAGAGCGTTCCGAGTCCCCTATCTCTTCCCCTGATTCTGATGATGTAGAGTCATTATGTGAAACCTTGCAGAGCGTGAGAGTAAGAAAGAAAAGGGGCAGAAATAAAGGAGAAAGAGAAAGAATTAAAGGATGTGAGTCTGAGTGTGGAGCCTCTCCCTCAGCTCCTCCACCATATCTGGAATCTGCCTCCATGTCTAGAGTTGTCTCTATGGGGAATTCTTTTAACCCGGAGGTTTGGAGACAGGTTAGAACTGAAATGCAGCTAGCTTGCCCAGTGTTTCTCAATGCCCAGACTCAACAGAGATACCACGAACCTTTGGATTTTAAGGTCATCAAGTCTCTAGCAGAATCTGTCCGGACTTATGGCATCACAGCCTCATATACTGTTGCTCAAGTGGAGGCTCTGCACAGAGTTTGCATGACTCCATCCGATTGGATGAATCTTGCTCAAGCATGTCTCAGCGCAGGGCAGTATTTAGACTGGAAGGCATTTTTGATAGAATTTGTCAGTGAACAAGCTGCGATTAACAGGGCTGCAGGTGGAGGTCAAGCAGCTTGGGATGTAGACATGCTGCTGGGACAAGGCCGATTTGCCAATCAACAAAACGGATATCCACAGCAGGTTTATGACCAGATAAATCAACTAGCAACAAGGGCATGGAAGTCCCTACCTAATAAAGGGGAAGTGAGTGGCAACCTTACTAAGATCCTTCAGGGACCTATGGAACCTTTTTCAGATTTTGTGGCCCGCATGGTCGAGGCTGCAGGCAGAATCTTTGGGGACCCAGATGCCGCAATGCTGCTTATAAAGCAGCTAGTTTATGAACAATGTACCAAAGAATGCAAGGCTGTGATCACCCCTTATAAGAACAAAGGTCTAGAAGTATGGATGAAAGTGTGCAGAGAATTAGGGGGACCTCTAACGCAGGCCTTGCGGCTGCAGTTATGCAACTTAGTAACAAGAAAGGAGGGAACACTGGGGCATGTTTTCGGTGTGGAAAAATGGGCCATCTCAAACGTAGCTGCCCTCAAGGAGAAGGTAACCAAGGATGCTTTGAAATATCTTGAATGTGCAGGACTGATTAAACCCTCTAGTTCTGTGAGCTCCTTATTTCAGCAACGATTGGTGCGACGGGCCCCTCAGACAGGGAGACGTGATGACACCCCGGAAGCTGATGTGCCTGATCCTGATAGCCCTGATTCTGACAAGCGTGCCAGCGGGAGCAGCTGAGGATCAACTTACGAGCAGAACCTGGTCGGTGGAGTTTGATAACCTGACCCAGATCCTGTGCAATGAGATCGTTGCGGTCAACTCCACCCGTGTGCACCTGGCCTCTGCTGTGGAAATGATGTCTTGGCTGCAAAATTCTATCACCCTTTTAAAGGAGTGGGCGGGATTAGGTGCCCTGGCAGGCCTACTGGTACTTGTCTCCCTGATGTGCCTGTGGTGCATTGTTCGTTTAAGGGTTTCTCAGCAGCGCAATGCAGCCATGATTATCCAAGCCTTTACAGCCATAGAGGCTGGACAGTCTCCCCAGGCCTGGCTGGCCGCATTAAAAGCTTGATCGTGCAGGATGCGAGGCTAGTGCACTGCACTTGGGTCTAGCTGTATTGCAAAACCCAAGAAGAGCAAGTCTAATTCCATGTGGGTTGATACCCTAATTCCCACCTCTGCAAAAAAGGGTATCGGACGGGTCAAGTGTTCTCTGGGTGGATGACACCTGGACTAACACCAGTACAATGTCCAAGTTGTTTTTTGGCAGAGATTAGACCTCTGCTCTTGCCTGCTGCTTAAAACAATAAAGGGGGAACTGTAGAGAGCCGTGCACGGCCGCGCCTCAAAGATGGCGCAGGTGTCCGGCTTCCGCCTTCCCGATGGCAGGTGTTCTCTGGGATAAACAACTCCTTATTTGGCTTGGGCGTGGAATCTGGCTTGCTTGCATATGTCTGACCCTATCGGCATTGTCCACGTGGCACTACGGGGTTGGTTGCCCAGTGGCTATAAAGGGCGTGGGCTGGCTTTCCCGGGAGTGAGAAGATGGCTTTCCCCGGGGTCAGAAGATTGTTCAAGGTTCCTGAATAAACTGCTTGGAGAAGAGCCTGGTGTTGCGTCTTCCTTGCTGGTCGAGGCGGACGCGACACTGAACCAGACACTGCAATTGAATTATTTGCTAAAGGCAGCAATTACAGAAGTTGAAAGCAACTTTCTAAAATCTACCTTAAAAGTTGTGAAAACAGCACTTATGGATATTGGTTGATAAACATTGATGGTCATTGTTTGGGTCAGTTGAGCTAGTTAGTGACTTAGCCCTTTGTAAAACCCTGTTAAAGATGTCTGTAAAGTATCCCATTCATTTCCCATGTGATGTTTTCTGTGCTGCTCAATGTTACAGGAATTTTGGCTATGTTGTGGTCTGACGTCCAATGGAATAGAGCATTTGGTTAGAGAAGCGGGGTTCACATTCAGCTGGCTGGAATGGATCATGGAGTTCCCTGGTGGATTCGCACTTGAGGAAAGAAAGGAAGGCCCTTGGAAGAGGATGAAGCCTAGGGGTGGTGTGGCCTTTTCAAGCCGGGAAGTGAACCGTGGCTGTGTGTTGTGGTCATTTGCGATTATCTCAAGCTTTTATCTTTAATATTTGCCCCCGAGTTTTATTTTATAATAAAAGAAATCACATTAGTTCAATACAGAGTAAAGCCCTTTGTGAGGGACAGACAGTCACACAACACAGACACAGACAAATTACACACAAGATAGACACACTCAGAACAGACACAGGGTCAAACAGATTCACAGACAGCCTGCAGGCAGGCACAGATTCAGACTCATGCAACAGACAGACAGATGACAGAATACACAGGGAGCACGAAGGAAGTAGAAAATGCAAATCTGGACTCGATCTTGGCTAAATGGCGCTAAGGGGAAGTGCTTTTCTTTCTTTAACATGCCATTGATGCATTATTGGTAATCCTATAGTCGCTAATAGGTATAATCCATGCACCAGGTGAAGCCACGTTTTGCCTTGGTTTTATGACCAATTTTCCAAAGTTTCTTTATAAGAGTTCCAGGATTCAGCAATTATCCATAGTGTGGGCTCCTAAGCTCTATGAATGTTTTCAGAGGAGCTGGCCTGGTGTGGGCCGGAAGCAACAGCCTTCTCGTGACCAGCAGCTTGAACAGGCCTTCCAGTGTATGCACCCTGGATTGTCTTTCTCTATGGCCTCAAGCCCAGGCTTCAAGTCAACACTCCAGCACTTGCCCAAACCCTGATCTAATATAGATAGGACCAGCCTGAGTAGCCCTGTGATCTGGTTGTAAGTATGGACTAGCTTCCTATAACCTCTCACTGAACTGCCTCTTGGAAAAGGCTGTATTAACCAAACGGCCCTCCACAGGAGGGAGTCAACTATATGGTGTATAAACCAGTCTTTCACACTGTACCTAAATTTTAAGCCTTTAAATTGGCTTCCCAGAGTACCATATAAAAGAGTTTACTGTTAGTTGGGTAAATAGCCTTCCAATAGTTAGGTATAGATGGGCTAACGATGGAATTTGCCATCTAAACTAGGATGCTATACATTTAGGTGCCTAGACAAAATCTGGGATTATTCCTGGTAAAATGACACCTTAATTATCGAAACACAGGCTACATGTACTAGTCTTAATAGCCTCATATGCTCACATTACAAGTTTCTCTTCCCCAAATGCAACAGGTATCGGCCTTAAAGATGTCTTGCTGGACACAGAAGGCTTTTTGCTTTTGTTTTGGAAGGTAGTAGGGGCTCTCAATGTGTAGTCTGACGAACATGTGTCCTTGCTTGCAAAGCGGCCCTCAGGTGCTCCATGCCCACCTATCAGGACAAGGCACTGCTTTCGGATAAAGGACAGCTACAGGCTTCACAAAACAACTTTTCTCTGTAGCCCTAATTCTAAAAGGTCTTTAAATAAAGGCTTGTTTGTTGGTGTACAAAACTACCCTTTTTGGGAAAGGATGTCCGTCAAAGGATGCAGGACCTAACTTGAGTGGTTCTGTCTGGCTTTTGTAAGTGAACCAACCTAGCAGGAGCTAAGGCCTCCTGCAGCTCACATCAGAAACAAAAGAGGCAAGTATAGGCTGGATGCACTTTTTTAGGACGCATTACTGAAACCGGTCTTGGTTGCTGTGAGAACACAGGCCAAGCGGGTTGCGGGAGGCCTCAGCGTTAACAAACTTCCAGGAAAGCACGTGCAAACCTTCACTCAAACTACCGGCAAACCCAGCTGCCCACGCCCCTCTCTGCTTAGTCTGAAGGACTGGCTAAGTGTGTCTAGGCAGAAGACGCCCTGACTCCCAGGAAGTCTCTGGTCGGCTGCGCGGGCTTCTGTCCACTTTCGGGGGACAAGAGGGTTTGGGCGGGTTCCAGGGTGGAGGTTGGAGACAGGCCCTTTTCCAGCGGTGGCCAAAGGCACACTTTCCTGACAGACAGCACAGCAATGTCGGGTGGGTCCATCCGGCCACTTGGCCTGTCTCCACAGTTGAAACATTAACCGAAGCCATGCAGGGAAGAGAAAGGTGTGTGCGGAGGGAAACACGACAACCGCTGCAGACGCACGGCAGTCCGGTCGCCAAAGCAGTTTCACGCATGCGCTATTTGCCACCCCTAGAAACTTACGTCATGCGCGGGCACTTTCCCCAATCTACAAAGGAAGCAGCTTCTAGAGCGGCTCCCAGGCCTCCCAAGGCGCCTGCGCGAAGCCGTCCCTTCGCTCGCCCGCTCTGCGGCTTTAGCGTGGCGCCTGCGCAATTTGTCCCTCACGGCCCGCGCTGCGTGTGTGAGCAGCCCGAGGTGCCTGCGCGCTGCGGATCCTCAACTAACCTCTCTGACGCCTGGACGGGGCTGTGTTTCTCATCGCTGGCGTCGACTGGTTCCGCCGAGGCGAAGATTCCACGGCTGGCCTTCTCGTCCTCACGACCTACACCGGGGAGCATCGATTGCTCCCGACTCGGCTAATCGCGACGAGAGCCTAGAGGAGCGCCGAGCGATCGATGCCCAGCCCCGCCCTCTTCGGGTCAAAGGCTGTGGCGGCTTGAGCTTTTTTTTTTTTCCCCCCGCAGGGTCGTATCTTGCAAAACAGTTTCTCACCCACGGTTTTACCTAATCCTTCCAACTCAGATGATTAGCTCTCCCTATTATACAGAGTAGGAAACCGAGGTGGAAGAAAACTGACCACAAAGTTTTGGAGATCACATGTATAATTTAAACCCACAAGTACGGCATCCAGGGCTGGTCGGGTGAGGCGGCCTTGATGCCTGTGCAGAGACAGGCAGGTGCAGAGCGGTGTGGGTGTCACCGCGAGTTTTGTGTTTTGAGCATTCTCTCCCGGTGGATTCCAGAGGTGCTGGATGCCTTGTAAAGATCTGCTAGCCTTGGGTTTGGGGTGTGACTGGAAATCCATTTACTGCTCAGCAGGGATGAGTCGGTGCGGCACTCCTCGGTTTCCATCCTCTGAACAATCCTGCTAAGTAGAGATGAGGAAGGGAGTGGGAGTTTTTGCTCAAGGCCAGTGCAACAGATCATCGTAAGTCAAAAGGTCTTAATCTGGTTCCTTTTCTGTGCCAGTTAAAGAGTTAAAAGGCAGAAGAAAAAAATCTCGAGCTCAACAGGTAGCAGCAGGCACACAGAGAAAAAGACCCTCTGCAAAGCAGATGGGGTGGGAAGCCGAAACTTCCAGTCTCTCCTCGAGGGCTGGGTTTTTTAAGTCTTTTCCTTCCCTAACTTAGGGTTGGTGAGTTTAAAGGAAGGATGTTTGATTGTTCTGCAATTGTTGTGTGATAAGTCCTGATCTGGCCTTAAACTTGAGCCAGTGGATCAGCAGAGTCCTGCCAGTGGGAGACAAAGCCTACAAGGCCTTTGTTTTAATCTGCCAGCTTTTGTCTCAAGTCAGAAGGGTGAGGAAGAAGTCGGCCATCTTGGAAATGCCACACCTTAGTAAGTAGCCATGGCTCCTCTCTATATCTGTGTCTCTACCAGGAAGTCTAACTCCTCTCAGTAGGGCCTTTGAAAACTTTAAAAGCATAGCTAGCTGTTGCTGTTATCACTGCCCTCAGCTATGAAAGGAAGAAATAAAGAACAAAAAGCTGTCATAACCACTAGGCTCACACGCTGGTACCTGAACCTGCTTACCTTCACCATGTAGTGAGTGCTGAATTTTACCAAGCACAGTAACCTTGGAAAACAGTGAAGAAACGAATCTTATCATCCCTATGTATTGCAGCAAACAACTTACTGGAGAAAAACATCCTTCCCATAGCACTCCAGGATGCTCCTTCATTCCCTGCAATGGGCCAGACAACCCCTTCAAAGTTCCATGCTGCGTTTACTAAGAGATTAGCCAAACCTCTTGTCTCCACTTATTCACAAAATGCTGGAGACACAAATTAGGCCCCTGGATGTTAGTTCCCATATAGATGCACACAGGGTGACTCCAGGGTGCAGTAACTCTGACCTGCTATGCTGGCATGCCACCCTCTTTATTTCACTCTCTGAATTTTCTAGTTTTGGATTTCTTCTCTGTGAAAGAAAAATTCAAACTGGGAAGATGATCAGTCAGTACTCTGCAAGTATGAGGTCCTGAGTGTAAATCCTCAGTACCCAAGTGCAGGAGCAAGTACCTTACAATTCCAGAATTGGGGAGGCAAAAACAGGAGGATCCCCCAGCTTGCTGTCCTGTCAGTCCAGCAGAATCAGTGAGGTCCAGGATCAGTGAGAGAGGCTATCTCAAAAATAAGGTGGAGATCAATTTGGGAAGATACCCAACATTGACCTGAATTCTATGTTCTCCCCCGACTCCTTTCTCTCTGCTCTTTTTGTCTAACCTTCAGGGCACTTGCAGACCTTCTGGCCACAGCTCTCTTACTGCAATAGTTGAATGAAAAAAAGAAATTAAAAAGGAAAGAAAAGGAGATGACTGCTCCTAGGTATGGTGGAGGAGAAAGTTTAATATAGGTAAAAGGGAGACATAGCCAGAGGCAGAGACATCTGGGAGAGTCCCTGAGCCCTGTGAGGAGAGGGGGGAAGGGAAGGAAGAGGGGAGAGAGGGGAACTAGGTGCAGCAGCTAGGAGGCCAAAGCTACAAAAGGGTGGGTAACTGTTGTGTGATATTTTTATTGTGTTTTGACAAACAACGCTTGCTTGGAGTCAGAGGGTGGAGCTAGCCAGTAGCTAACCATAGAGGTTTGGAGGACTGTAGAGAAAGGGTCAGGAAGTGCTAAGGTGGGGCTGAGACAGAATCTCGGCCCTTTTGGTGGGAGGAACAAAAGAGGTAGGAAGTCACTGGTGGCTGCTCCCCTGCTTCTCTGTTCTTTCAGGTTTTTACCCCAATATCTGACTCCTGGTTTTTATTGATAAGACTAATTAGATTTATGTATCATCTGGCACCCCATGTTGGGCACCATATGTAAACAGAGGCGTAGTTTTTCTGTCCTGACTGCCCTGTCCGAAATAAACACACAAAAGCTTATATTAATTACAAAATGCTTGGCCAATAGCTCAGGCTTGTTATTAGCTAACTCTTACATTTAAATTAGCCCATATTTCTATTTATGCTTTGCCATATGTTGGTACCTTTATTAGCATGGCACATTCATCTCTTGCTCCTTCTGCAACTGGCTGGCGATTCCTCAGACTGCCCTTCCTCATCCCATCATTCTCAGTGTGGCTTTCCCACCTCACTTTATCCTGTTCAGCTGTTGGCCAGTCATCTTGTTTACTAAACCAACCATAGTGACATATATTCACACAGTGTACAGAAGGATTCTTCCACAACAGGTAACCAAAATGACTGGACAATATAGAGAAGAGCCTCTGGAAGGAGGGCAGCCCGGCCCCTGGTCCAGAGAGTTCAGGGTAAGAGGGTGGGTTTGCCAGCCATACCCTGAAACAGGTAGGGACTAAGGGGTACTGGGAGAACCTGGAGGCCAGGACTGCTTTGATATGTTAAATAGACACCTCAACTGTTTGTCCTGGGTTTGAAACTTAACAACAGTAAGCCGTGGTCTCTTTCTTCCTTTTGAATATCTTTAAAATAAAAAACAGAACCTCTCTTTACTAGGTCTGAATTTGGTCTTTATCTGACAGTGGTTAGTGGGTGAGAGGCTGCTACAGAGATACTGTGGTTGAGTGGACGTTAGATTCTGAGTTGTCCAGACAGATCCCACAGCAATCACCAAAGGAGACTTGAACCCAGAACCTGCAGTTCCCAAAGCCCACTCGTACAGTGTTCCAGAACAGGATTCTGGCAGCAGTATGTGGCATGGAGTGCAGCCAGCCAGAGAGACAAACACTCCTTTGTCAGCTTGATTATGGTTTTTGTTTAGTGCTGGAGATAAAACTCAGGGTCTCACATGTACTCACACACGCTCCCACTGAACTACACCGCCAGCCTCATTTGTGTATTCAAAACTGACTTGTGATGAATTATAGGCATAAAGGAAATGTTTTCTTAAAAGAAAAAATTTCATCACTGTAGGGGTTTTTACTTCCTGTCATCTCTTTATCACAGCACCCCCCCCCCTCCATTCCCAGCAGCTTTGGAATTGGCCATTAAGCTGGCAGACCCATTTGAGAGCCATGAAAGGCACCAAACAAACAAAAGGAATCATTAATGCCCATATTTGTGATTTTTCTCCATTAGATCAGAAGCCTGTAATTTAAATATGTCCAAGTGCTCTGGGAACATTTGTGGCTTAATTATGAAATTTATTTAAAATATACAAATAACACTCTAAACTCAAAAACAACATTTAGTGTGGCTGCGGGAGAGACATTTAATGCACTCCAGTTCCTCAAAGAAGAGTGCAGACCTCCCAATTCCTGGCTCTTCCTTTTTTTTGCGTGATGGAGGGCTGGCTCCTTCTTATGCTATTCCCTTATTCCAGTTCCGTCATTGCCTGAGCAAGGAGCTGGTGAGCAAGCCTCCAGTAACTTCAGCAAGGATCTAGGGAGTTCACAGTAACCTTAGGATTGCCAAACAAAAATGGCCTTGGAAGCTGGAACAACAATAAAAGCCCAGACACAGAGTAGGGCCTTACTGCCATCTTCCTCCTCCATGGAATGGGCATAATAATCTATCTCCAAGAACAGACTGCTGGGCATCCCAAGCCATATCTCTTATTTAGCCCATCTCAAACCCTGTGTGTTCCAGCTCCCCCAAGTAATGGTGGGTCATCTTCTCTGCTCTATGCCCGAGGACCCAGAGGTGCAGGGTAGCAGTTTCCTCTGAATTGAGATATTCCATCTGAAGAGAAGCTCCTTAGGACTCAAGAAATTCTAAAGAGAGGCCCCTTAAGACTCAGGAAGTCCCTGAGACTTACCAGATGCACATGGTCCCTCCCTCCCTAAGATTACATAAGCAATAAGGACTGCTGAGGGGTGGAGCCTTGCCAACCTTTCCAGCTGTTTACAGGTGGTGCAGAGCAGTGTTCCAGGGTCCATCTTCCCAATGCCACCAGGGATCATTACTACTCATGAGGTTTGGATCCTTCGTGTCCTCCAACAGTTCATTTGTGAACAGCTCGGTCCCCACCTGATGGTGCTTTTCAGACAGTGGTTCTCAACCTTCTTAATGTTGCAGCCCTTTAATACAATTCCTTGTGTTGTGGTGACCCCCAACCATAAAATTACTCTTATTGCTACTTCATAACTGTAATTTTTCTACTGTTATGATTTGTAATATAAATATACAATATGCAGGATCTCTAATATGCGGCCCCTGTGAAAGGGGTCATGATCCACAGGTTGAGAACCACTGTGTGAGGAACTAATGAAAATTTTAGGTGGTGGGTACTTCTTTTTGGAGAAAGCAGATTTTTAGGAGTGTATCTTTGAAGGTCATATTGGGACCCTAGTTGCTCATCCTTTGTCTTTGCTTCCCAGCTGTCAGGAGGTGAACAGCTTTGCTCCACTATAGGCTCCTGCCATGACATTCTGCCTTAGCACAGACCCAGAGTGACAGGGCCAAATGACCATGATCTGAAACATCTAAAGCTACCAGGAAATGCATACCTCATACTCATATACCCTTTCTCCTTTAAAGTTGATTTTTCTCAGGTATTTTGTCACAGAGAGATATAGCTGCCTAATGCACTCCTTTGAGCCTTTGGAAGATAAAAAGGTCTTGTCCGGTCTTTCTTTCCCATGTGCATTAGTTACTCTTCTCATAGCCGTGAAACAATATCTGACGAAAGCAACCTAAGGAAGGAAGGGTTGGCTTTGACTTCCAGTTTGAGGGTACAGTCCATCAGAAAGGGTGAGATACGCTGGCCGGAACACGAAGCAGCTGGTCACATCGCCTGCATTATCAGGAAGCGGAGAGAGGTGGGTGCCGATACTCAGATTTTCCCTTTTTGTTCAGTCCTAGAGCCCAGTCGGTGGAAGAGTGCTGCCCACAGTTGGGTGGGTCTCTCCACCTCAGTTAACTCAGTCTAGAAACTCCCTCATAGTCATGCCCAGAGATTTGTCTCCTAGGCGATTCTAAATCCTGTCAAGTAGACATTGAGAGCTAACTACCATGGCGTGGGGAGATACTCAGCCAGTAAAGGGCTGGCTTTGCAACCGTGAGGGCCTGAGCTTGGATCCCTAGTAAAGTTTATTGGCATGGTGTGAACTTTTAACTCCAGTGCTGGTGAGATGGAGGGCAGAGACATGCAGATCTGAGGAGCTCACTGGCCAGCTGGCCTAGTCTGCTTGGCAAAGTTCCAAGCCAATGAAAGACCATGTCTTAAACAAAAGAAGAAAATGCCTGGGGAGCAACATCGAACCAAGCTTGCCTTTTGACCTCCATATCTGCACGCATATCTGAACACACACACACACACACACACACACACACACACACACACACACACACGTAAATGTTGATGTCATAGCCCCTGCCCTGTTAGGAAGATGGAGAAGTACATTGCATTTTGGGGCCTTGGGGAGCTTACCATTGGCAGGGAGAAGAAAAATGAAGATATAAACCCTACTATTGTAAGCGAGTGTTGCAACTCTGGGGGAAAGGTGTTCTGACTGTTTGGGGAGTCAGATGACACCTGGAGCTGCTAGGACAGCTCTGGCAGGTGGAGCTGCAATGGGGCAGCTCAGTTCTAGAGGGCAAGGTATCCTGACTGCTAGGAGTCAGGCTATATCTGGAGTTGGGGTGTGGTGGGCGATGGTCTCCCCGCAGGATGTAGCAATCCTGCTCCTCTTCTGGAGAGTCACTACAGCTGAGCTTTGCTCAATGCCCCCCCCCCAAGGGGGCCTTCCAAGCAGAGCTCTGCTTCTTCTCCGGCCCAAGATGTTGCTTCTTTTACTTCACTCTGCTAAAGGGAAAGATGTAGCACGAATCTTAAAAGGTCTTATTAATAAAAACAAACCTGGAGCCAGGTATTGGGGTGAAAGCAGAGAAGCAGAACAAGCCACAGCTTCCTCACCTCTCCAATTCTTCAGCTGATCCTGTTTCCTCAGACTAGAAGTCTCTGAGTTCTCATCCAAATGGATCTCAGCTGAACTGCTGCTAAAAGCCGAAAAGCTTAACTAGGCAAGTTCCTCATCCTCATGCCTTAAATACCTTTCTGCTTCCTGCCATCATTTCCTGGGATTAAAGGCTCTTGTTACCATGCCTGGCTGTTTCCAGTGTTGCTTTGAACTCATGGATTCATTTCAGATGGATCTCGGCCTCTGGAATGCTAGGATTAAAGGCTTGTGTGCCACCATTTCCTGGCCTCTATATGTAGTAGCTGTTCTGTTCTCTGACTCCAGATAAGTTTATTAGGGTGCACAATATTTTGGGGAACACAATATCACCACAGGAACCCCTGCAGAAATGTAGCAATCTCCTTACTTTTTCTACTCGGCCTTGCTCAGTCCCCTAAGGGATGTCTCAGCAAGATTTTTTTTTTTTTCTCAGTCCACTAAGGGATGTCTTGACAAGGTTCTTTTTCTCTGTATTGGTACATGAAGATCTTCACACCCAAGACTCTTTTGAGAAAGAGATTTATTTGGGAAGGAGGAGTCCAGAAGAATGGCTGTCTCTGCCAGGGTGGGAAAGAACAGCCCACAACTGAACAGGCAGGGTGGTTTATATAGGATTTCTTAGGGGAGGAGTTTCTCCAGGGAGAAGATTTTCTGTCCAGGGATTGGTTTATGGTTCCCCCCCCCAGGGATTGGTTAGTTTCATGGGTTAGGGGCAGAGATGGCCCTGAATTCAGAGCCAAACTGTGTTTCTTTCACTGGCCTTTCTTAGCTTTTTGGCTCTAATTCTAAGGCCAGGGCATATTTTTTTCACTGGCTCTGATTCTAGAGGCAAAGTGTGTTTCTTTAGCACTCATTTCAGAGTCAGGGCATGTTTCTTTGGTTCTGGGTTCAGGGATAAAGTGTTTCTTTCTCTGGCTCAGGTCCCAGATCTAGGCTGTGTTTCTTTCACTGGTCTGGGCTCCAGAGTCAGGGTGGGTTTCTTTAGCTGGCCCCTTTTGCCTACAACTATGTGTATAGTCATGAGATTATGTTATGAAATGCAGAAATACAATTCAGATTTCAGATCATGCTAAGTAGGCCTGGGGACAGAGCTCGTGAGAGAATGCTCTGTTGTGTGCACAAGGCCCTGCGTTCCATCCCCAGCACTGCAAACAACAACAGCAACAACAAAAGCAAACACCGAAAGTCAGGAAGTGGACGTTTATTATTGAACCATGACAGAAAAGCCCAGCGGTTGTTTTGGCTTCTCACAAGTCTGAAGCTATGTGTTCAAATGGTGTTGACATATCTCAGCTACTGTAACATCTACTTGCCTTTGAACTGACATGATTTCTAGGTAGATTCTTCTATGGTGGCCCTGACACCTCTGTGTTTGCTTAGCATCTCAAATGAAAACAGAGGACCTGTTTCCCAAGAGTTCTATCAAAACCCCATTGCCTTGCCATAAGCAGCAGACATACCACAGTGGTTCTGATGCTGTGACTGACTGAGACTGCACATGTGGATATGCTTAACTGACAGCAAAGGCTGGATAGATCCACGTGAAAGAATTGTGGAACTTCTGCTGAGAGCAAAGGGCAGGTGTTAAGAAGGCTAAATCTACTGTTAAATTATATCACAATAATAAAATCCCTGAGAAAATTGACTTAAAAGCAGAAAGGTCAGAAATGTCAGGTTGACGAGATGGCTGGGTGGGTAAGGGTGCTGCTTCCATCAAGCCTGATGTCCTAAGTTTGAGCCTCAGGATTCACATGGGAAGGAGAGTCTATCCCTGAAAGTTCTCAGATCTCCACATGAATGCTGTGGTGTGAGCACACTTATGTGCATGTGTGTGCTCGTGCACATGAGCATGAACACACACACACACACACACACACACACACATAAATAAATGTAATCATTTCTTTAAGAGGAAAGCTCTATTTTGCCTCATGTTCTTGAGGGCTCCAGTCAATGGTTGGTTGGTCTACTCTTTGGGCCTGCAATGTGGGGGAGTAAAATCCACTCAACTCAGGGCTAGGAAGAACAAGATCGGGAGGGATCTTTCAATCTCTACATTACCACCACCAGCGCCTAGCAGAGGGCACAGCCCAACAAACCCCTTTCTCACACTAGGATGAGGACCAAGCCTCCAGCACTTGGACCTTTGTGGGCGCGTTTCCACATCCAAACTAGAGCACCCACACTATAAAACTAGCCGCATGGACACAAGAATGTACCATGTGTCTTCTTCAATACCTTCCTTTAAGTTCCATCTCTGCCACTTGGCCAACTCTGGGCGGTCTCATCATTTCTCCTCATCACTAAAATGGCCCCAATGAGAGCGTCTCTGAGTTCATTGGCCAGATCACTGAATGCAGAACAGATTAACATAAGGGCCACTGCAAATATTGACGAATCCCTTTTGCCCTAACCCAGCACAGGCAGTATATCCTTAGCTCAAATTCCTAATTCCTAAACCCCACGTCTCCCAAACTTGGAAACTCTAGGCATTGTAAAAAGAAAAAAAAAAGTGTAAAATTACCTACAGATCGGGTAGATAAGGTCATTGACTTTCGATTGTGTCCTGTTTAGTCTGGGTCTAGCCTCAACATTTCTCATTATGCATACACAAATATTTCAAAATCCCAAAATACACCCGATAGGAAACCCCAGTGGCCTCAAGCTTCTTGGGTGAGAGGTACCTGGCCAGAGCTGTCAGCATCTTGCCCTTGCTGTCCTGCTCCTCCGGGGCTGGGGCCTTTGTGCTCTTCCAGGACAGGAACCACACCCTGGGAATATCGGCTGCCCAGCACCCAGCAGTCAATGCACATGTGTAGCACTGGGATTATAAGTGTATACTGCCACACTTGGCTCTGTGTGTGTGTGTGTGTGGTCTGTGAAGTGGGAGCACACATACTGTAGTACATATGATGAGGTCAGAGGACAACTTACAAGTAGTCAGTTCTGGGGATCCAACTCAGGGCTTCTCAAGTCTTTCTGTGCATGGCGTGTTCCTTACTGAGAAGTAAGTGAGAAGTGACGGAATGAGAGGCCATCAGAACACAGCCACCAAGAGGCAGGCAATGGATAGCCCAGTGCACCAAAGCCAGGCATGTACCCGTTAGCCAGTGTCTTAGGGTTTCTGTTGCTGGGATAAAACACTATGACCAAAAGCAACTTGCGGGGTGGGTGGGTGGGGCTTATTCATCTTACACTTCCACATCATAGTCCATCATGGAAGGAAGTCAGGGCAGGAACTCAAGCAGGGAAGGATCCTGGAAGCAGGAGCTGATGCAGAGGCCGTGAAAGGATGCTGCTTACTGGCTTTCTCCTCAAGGCTTGCTCAGCTTTCTCATAGAACCCAGGGCCACCAGCCCAGGGACAGCACCACCTTCAATGGGCTGGGCTCTCCCCCATCAATCACAAAATAAGAAAATGCCCTACAGGCTTGACTGCAGCCTGATCTTATGGAGGCATTTTCTTAATTGATGTTCCCTCCTCTCAAATGACTTTAGCTTGTGTCAAGTTGACATCAAACTATTCAGCACAAGATGTAACCGGGTCTTGGCACAGTGGTCTGCACGTCGGAAAGTGATAAAATATTCATGGTCCTGATTACATCCTTTCAAATTAGGTGTCATAAATGAGGATTTGGGTGGCCATATGTTTTACTTTGATGCAATGAGTTTAACCTTTACACAGTGTTCGTGGATGTGTGTGCCTGTGTGTGCACGTGCGCGTGCACATGCGTGTGTATTTGAAGTTCTCTGCCTTTTCTCAGTCCTCTCCTCTCTGCTGCTCCCCTCCTTATCCTTCTCTTGAGCGAGATGATCCACCCCTCTAAGCCCCAGTTTCCTCATCTGCAAACCAAGGGTACTGTACCCAGTGGAAAAGGAGTCTCATGAGCAGGAAGCACATAGCATTATGCTGGGTACACAGCAAGTGCTCAGTGAGTAGACGTTATCAGCCTTTGCTTTACAGCAGGGTGCTTGGCCTTTCCTAACTCCAATCTCCCCATCTGAAAGCAGGCCTGGGGCTGGAGATGTGACTCAGTGGATAAGAGCACCTGCTGCTCTTCCAGGGAACTCTGGTTTGATTCCCATCACCTACGTGACAGATTACAAGCTGCCTCCAGTCCCGGGGATCTGCTGTCATCCCCTGGCCTCCATGGGCACTATATACCCATATACATAAAATACATTTTGAAAAGAAAGAAAAATAGGCTTATTACTATTCTTACCATCCGATTGCTGAGGTATCTAAAGATCATTAGACATTATTTTATTACGTGCTCAGTGAGTAAGTGATGAATTCTGGAACTCACAACATTCTAGAGTCCTTTCAGTTACAAATTCTCTCTGGGTTTCAGTGGTTCATCTACTAACTTTCCCTTCCCATCACATTCTGTTGTTGATGGACAGGAGGGTTCAGGGACCCACACTTCCTCATAGGATGCCCCACCTCCTGTAGAGAACTCAGTGTTCTACTAGAAGATGGGGACAGAGCCCTGCAGGCCTCCTGGGAAGTGTTATAGACCAGACCTGGTGATTGTCACCTCTGTCTCCATTCTCTCAGTCTCTCAGTGAATTGCTAAGCACAAGAGGGCTAAGAGATGTGTCTAGCTGTCTGCCCAAGACAGCAAGGAGGAGCTGCATCGTGTTTCCTGGAATCTTGGTCCCTAGAAACCATTGTGCCAACAAAATCTTAACTGCTTCTGAGAATCTGACCAGATGCCATAAACGGGGATCCTGGGGGTGTTAGGGAAGAGAGAGGGGAGAGTGCCTAGGATAGGTGCTTCTCTTCTACTCTGGGTTGGGATGTTGCAGCTACCGGGCATGGCCACCCCCTCCTTCCCCTCCTCTTCCTTGTTCACTTGCCCTCTGGAATCCATTCTCAAGCTCTGCCATTGTTTGCCTGATTTCATTAAAATGCCACTGAGACACAGCTCCGCCATCGCCACTTCAGTCCTAAGTGGGGCATTTCTGCTGGATGGATCAATTTTTTAAATGACAGCATCTGTTTGCTTGTACACATTTATTTATAATTCTTCCCTTGGTGATTAGAACGGGGGAGTTGGCAAGCAGGAAGCAGCTGTTTGCATTAGCGGGAAGGAAGGGGGTGATTTGATTGGTGGAGTTTCAAAGCCCTGGCCAGAAGCAATAAAAAGGGAACAGATGCCCCCAAACACACAGTCCCCGAGAGGGACCCATAACTTACATGCTGCCAGCCCCAGGGAGAGCCTGGGAAGCTGGGAAGTGGGGGAGCCCTGAGAGCCCACCCAGGCTTGTTTAGCCTCCCTGGCATCCAGGGAAGTGTGTGGTGGAAACATTTATGGAGTGCCTGCTGTATGCTCTCTTCCTCCCAACTCCTTCGCTGGGCCGTCACTCTCAAATCTGTGTTCAGAGGCTATTGCTTAGAATGTCCTGTTTAGCCTTGAGACCACAGCCCTGCTCTCTCATTCCAGACCTCTCAGCTCCCTCTCCTCCTCCCTGCCTTTTAATTTCCCCCCTCTGATACTTGTAGTCTTTCCAATGTAACATACACCCGCTTTTGCTCATGGATTGTCTGTCAGTTACATAGAATTTAATGGGCCCCCCCGGGCCTGGTGTGTCTCTTTTACCACTGACACACGCGTGGCATGGAGCAGATGCTCTATGTGTACAAAAGCAGTGCACAGACCTTTCGTGTTGGTGAACATGCTGTCACTTTTTTCTCCCCCCCCCCCTTGAAATTTTTGGGCCACCGAAAGCCTAGGTCACTGGGGATGGCTCTTTGGGGATGCCAATTCTTGTTAAAAGCTTTGTGCACCAGGTCCTGGAGCACAGTAGGTGTTTAGTAAATACTTTCTAACAAGGAGATGGCCAAAGGACCCAGGCTGACACTCAAAGAGTGTTTAAGGCAAAAACCAGAGGTCGTGCTGCACTCTTCTTTTCCACGCCCCCCACCACCGGGTGCAGACAACAGCGCCGCCCAGGCGGGCCTTCCCTGCATGCAAGCCATGCCCCCAGCTCCTCTTTGGAAGCCACCCTCACCTTCCTTCAGCTCCTATGAGGGTTTGGGTGTCCCTCTTGGACTCCGGCACTTTGATCTCTACACAGACTGATCTCATAAAACTGTCAGTCAGATCAAGTCCACCCTGCCAATGACTCTCCATTGAATCCCTAGTCCTCACGGTCTGGTCTGGTTCATCTGCAGTCTTTCTGCTCTCACTGGGCTTGGTTGGCCACGCTGATCTTCTTGCTCCCTCTGACCATGTTCCAGGCCTCTGGTACTTGCTGCTCCCACTTCCAGGACAGTCTTCTCCCTGGCTGGTTTCATGAATGACTTTTGCCCTTCAGGTATCAGCTTCAACGTGACTTCCTCAGGGAGGCCTTCCCTGAGCACTCCATTGACCACTAAACCATGGACCTAAGAGGTAAGGGCTGGGAGGCAATGGACAGGGACCCATTCAGATGGGACCATATCTCTCCACTGCCTCCCATCTGCCTTTGTGCGCAAAGCTGTGTGTTTTGACATATTCCTTTGTATCTTTTGTTTGCCCCCCTTCCCCCCACCCACTCGCTGTTTTATTCTGATCGCAGCAGGCAGCTATTACCTTGGAGGAAAGGCTAAAGGAGAGGGAAGGGAAGGAAGAGCCCCTGTATTTTCTGATTCTTCTCTTTCAGAGGAGGAGGCAGGTCAGGGAAGGTGCTACCAGGGGCTTCAAGAAACAAACGTGGGGCAATCAGGACTTCTTCTGCAGACTGCAAAGAGTCCCTCTTGTTTGGGGAAGGAGGGGAAGGAGCAGTGGACCTGGGCAGTGAGCCAGATGGGTTCTCCTCCGTGTGCCTCCCTGGGGCAGTTGCAAGGACCTGCAGAAGCAGCTTTGGGAGGGGAAGCCTGAGTGCCGGGGTCATGCTCGCTTTGGCCCACGTAGAATTTGAATTTAAAAAATAAAATTGTGAAGCGGAGGAGATGACTCAGCTGTTAAAGGTGATTGCCATCAAATATAATGATCTGAGTTCTATATCCAGGACCACATGGTGGAAAGGGAGAACCAGTTCTCCTAAGCTGTCCTCTGAATAAATAAATGTAAATTTAAAAAAACGTGTAGCTGACATTTACAAGATTGGATATTTTGAATTTCTCTTTGAAATTCAGCCCCAAATGTGTCCTTTGCTTAGAAAAAGAGACCAAGCGGCTGGCAATGGGCTGTCTTGAGGGTCCACTGGGAGCCTGGCAGGAACTCAATGTTTATAGTTCCCACCTCTGCCTACCAGGTCATTTGCTGCCTCCTCAGCCTGGCTCTAGGGTGTGTGATGGTGTGAGCGTGTGTGTGTGTGTGTGTGTGTGTGTGTGTGTATATGTGTGTGTGTGTGTGTGTATTGGGATACTTGAGGTTTCAGAGGTCACGTGGTGAGGAATGATGGGGATCCTAATAGTCACCATATTCACAGAGCGCATACACTGTGGCCAAGCCCACTGAAACAGAAGCATTGTGCATGACCCCCAGTTCCAAGACCCAGCCTCATAAAGAAGTGGAAAGGTCAGAGAAGACTCCATTAGGCTGGCAGGGTAGAATGGAGGGTGAGAGTTTGAGAACTAGTGGGCCACCAGCATGTAAGTTGCTCTATTATTTATTATGTTGGCAGCTGGAACCCAGGACCTCGTACATGATAGTTAAGTGTTTTACCTAACGGGGCTGCACCCTCAGGGCACAGGAGATGCTTAGGAAGAGACCCATTTCCTTAGCAGGTTTGTTGATGAGCTGGAAGACTGCCACACACACCACTCATTCTTCTGGGTCCAGCTTGTCCCTGAAAAGAATTCATTTGCTGTAGGGGGCGTGGCTTATCCCCCAGAGAGCCCTATGCATGCCTTCTATAGTTAGTGCCAGCCTTCAGCCTTCACACAGACGGCTGCACCAGCCCCAGGGGTATGACTCAGCTGGTGTGGACTGGCCCCTAAGTTTTCTTACAGTTTGGAGGGCAGGCACCAAGTATGCTGGTCTAGGGATCACAGCTTGAGAAAGACTCCTTTGGAGGATCATTGCAATGACTTATCATGTAGAGAAAGGCAAGAAAAAGGAGGAGGAGAAGGCTAAAGAGAAGAAGAAAGAAGAGGTGGAAGAAGAAAAAGAATGACGAGGAGAAGAAAGAATGGCAGGGATGGGTGGAGGAGGAGGAAAATGTTTGCCCAGGGTTCCATCGCACTGGTGCTGAGGAGACTCATTTCCTCCAGACCTCTTGGTTGCTAAGCAGTTTCCCAGGGTGACCCTGCTTCCTGGAAGGTGGATCTTGTTCAGGGGGCTTGCACAGGCCCATCATAGAGCTATAGTAGAGGTGGCAGTGAGCAGAGACTGGCCCTGGGGCTTGAAGATGGGCTTTTTGTTAGGGTCTTGGAGAAGTCCCACAAAAGACCACCATCCACGCATGCAATCATCAACAACGTTTATTATCTTGAGAAAGTTTCCAGTATGCTGGGGCCCGCCATCCCACACAAAGGCAAAATGGTGAGATCCCTGAGAGGAGCTCATAGGATCCTTTTAAGCCCAGCAGAAAGGAAGTTCCTAGGGCAGTTAGGTCATTTTAGAGATGATTGGGTCAAGCATGTGGCAATCATATTAGTGTGTTCTAATTGGCCAGGGCTAGTCAGGGGCTGGTCAAGTCTACGGTTTTCCATTTTTGGGCAGGCCTTGGTAAGTCCCAGGCTTTGTCCTTGAGCTGCTGTGGAGGCTGGCTGGTCTAGTATGTACAGACTGTTGGGGCTGGCTCTGTGGCCCAGGCTTGGTGTGTCCCTGTTGTCAGGGACACCAGTGATTAATTGCCCTTTTTTGTGGCTTCCTCAGAAACTGTCTGTCCAATATCAAGAGACAGGGGTTAAGGCCTAGTTTTTAACTGAGTTATTAGGGCAGGCTGTCATGATATTTGCCTGGCCCTCTCACTTTCAGACCCTTGATTAGTTACAGAGTTCTAATCCCCCAGGGAAAGACCGTAGACTGGATTCAAATTATAATTATATGAATTTATCAATTACTGCTAGCAGACCAACAGCCTTAAAGCCAGCTTAAAGGTGTATCATGAAGATGAGACTGGAGGAAGGGGTTTTTAAGGGTGTACATTGCAATTATCTCATTGTGTGGAGTGTGTAGCTGAGTAAGAATCTGCTTTTACTCCCCTCAACTGTGAGGGGCTGTCTCTCTCCCCCTGTATACAGTGATAAAGGACTGTCTCACTCCCTGGTACACAGAGGTACATGGGTTCACAAAAGCCAGAGCAATTGGTTAGTTATCTCACAGCAGTTTTACAATTTTGGGGAGAAGGGCAAGGAGTCAGAGTTTCTGGGAGCTCATCTTTTAGGAATTTAGAGTGGGAGCATAGGACAAATGGAGTCTTCCTTAGCTATCATGCTACCACTCTCAATTGTGTGGTCCTGGGCAAAGTGGCTTCTCTCTGAGCCTTGGTTATTCTAGCACCAAGATGATGATTCATCTTGCCAGGTTGTGTGTGGGTAAGTGACCACTACAGCCTACCCTGAGCCTTCAACACCATGGGGGAGATAATTCAATGTCTGGGATCCCATTTGGGCAGTGGGTGTGTTGCAGAGGCCGGTCACATCATAGTGGGCCAGGAAGCAGAAAGAGGGAGGGAGGCAGGACTGGGGACAGGGGTGTAATATTCAAAGTCACCCCCTCCCTGCTGCCACCTACTTCTACCACGTAGACCTCACCTCCTAAAGGTTCCACAGCCTCCTCAAACAGTGCTATCAGCCAGGGAGTAAGTGTTCAATACACTAGCATTCCTCCACCCAGGACATCGTCATGTGCAGCTAGGCTATGACTGCTCTCTGAGGGCAGAGGGTGGCTGTCAATGGAAATGCACTGTTAGCAGTTTCATCCTTAACCAGGGATGGGATCCAGCCTTTCTAGTGTGCAGGAGGATGGAGCTAAGGTTGACCTTGGCCTCCTTCCTGAGTCACCTCCAGCAGGTTCTGTGTCAATGGTCAGGAGCTAAATGAGGTAGGAGAGAGCACAATAAGGCACAGAGGCGCTCCACCCAGAGCCAGTGCACAGATGGCTGCGGCAGGAAGGCCTGGTGCACACACTCAAACCTCAAGGCAAAGCCCACAGAGGAAAGGCCACCCCCGTGTCCGCCTGCTGGGCCCTGGACGTTTCTCTCTCCCATCTGCTCTACTGAGAGTGACAGGTGCCAAAGCTTACAAACCAGCCCTGACATGTAGGTTCATGTAGAACACAGACGCGCCTTAACTTCTGGGCTGTTACCGGGTGGAACAACTTTCAATCAGTTAAAGTGACATGCAGCAGCTGACATCTGGACAGCTCTCTTTGCAGGAGTGTCAAGAGTCAGTCATGCCACTTCAGGGCAGTTTCTTCCAGGGAGGGAAGAAAAGCCACAGGCTTGTGACCTTGGTTGTTCACATCCTATTTCCCAAGAGGCTGGTACCTGCAGCCACAGGGTTCAGGGGAGCCATCCATCCATATATTTGACATTTATGGATGCCAGGCACAGTTCTAGGTGGCCTATGGATTTTAATCCAATTAAGTTTGTACCCCAACCCACTGATCTTGGTACTGTTCTCATTGTTATTTTACGGAAAAGCACAGAAAAATAGAAATCTCTCAAGATTCCGTAACTGATTAGTGATAGAGCAGGGGTTTGAGTGGGGGTGGTTTGACTTCTGGGTCATTGCCCTGCACCAAGGGTGATCACCTGTCTACTGTTTCTACTCACACCCAAGGCAAGAATGTGAGGCTCACAGATCCTGTGTGTGATGCTAAGTTTCCTAGGTGTAACTCAAGCCAACACTATCATTCAGTGACACCTTCTGCTTTCTGCCCTGGGAGCTACCTCTTCCTAGGCACCCAGAAGCCCAGGATTGCCCCAGGCTATGGACTCCTTAGGGTTCTGTGCTGGAGCCTGGTGGCTGGGGGAGCCAGGCAGTGATCTCTAATGGGTGGCTCGCTTGCCTAGATGGACTAACTTACACTGGACAAAGAAAAAGAAGAAATAAAAATAACTTCTAGGTTTGGGGCTTAGTCTGGACTCAAGGTTTTTTTGTGAAGCCTTATTCATATGCTCCTCTGCTCCAAGGCTGAGGTCCTGACCGATTTATTTCACCCCCACCCCAAGATGCTGTGTGTGCTGTCTTTTTTTTTTTTTTTTTGAGACAAGGTTTCTCTGTGTAGCTTTGCCCCTTTCCTGGAGCTCACTCTGTAGCCCAGGCTGGCCTCGAACTCACAGAGATCCACTTGCCTCTGCCTCCCGAGTGCTGGGATTAAAGGCATGAGCCACCACCTCCCGGCTGTGTGTGTTAACTTTAAGGACATGACATCCTTCCTGTCCCCTGGAGAGCAGGAGGCTCTAGTGCTCCTTGGGAGGTAGCATGGCTGAGTGAGCCCCTGGCTGCTGCCTGTGTCCATGATGTTTCCTTTGGGCACAGCTGTCATTCATGTCGTCGAGTCGTTTGTGCCACAATGTCAGAGTCAAATGTGACAGAGACCACATGACACCAACTGAAATGACCTTTCATGACAAACTGCTCTGGAAGATGGCAGAGCCACATCTGGGCAGAGCCACATCTGGGCAGAGCCAGGCTGCCTTGATGCCAGAAATCCCCACACCGGGGCATCTGCGAGCAAGAAATATGTGCCTTTTTGGGTACAATCCCAGTCTTCCCAAGGCCGGTTTGTCACAGCACTTGTATTACTTGTCCTAACACACAGTGCCTGGCCTGCAGTAAGCACAGAGCCCTGTTCTGTTTCAGTGGCTGTAGTAAGACACCACGACGCAAAGCAGCTTGGGGAGAAAGGGTTCTTCGGACTACGGTCCCAGGTTACAGTCCATCAGCACGCTTTCTCCATTCATCGTTTGGGGCCCAGGCAATCAAATGGTACTGCCCACATTCAGGGTGGCCCTTTACAAGGGTTTCAGAGGAACGTTGAGTGTTTCCCGGGTGTCCAGCCTGAACTGAACACGGACTGCCATCTTGGGGGGTTGGGACTTCACAGGCATTATGTGTGAGTGATGTCATGTGGTTATTATGGCATGGTAGGTGGTTTTTGGAGCTTAATGAACTGTCTCTTGGCTTAAAGCTGAAGATGAGAAAAATCTGCTTTCTGTTGCCAAGATTGTGGGGGGTCCCTTAGAAGGCTGCTGTCTCTTGGGGATTGGATGGGATTCTGATGAAAACATCTGTTCCCAACTGGACCTCAGAAAAGAAAGAGAGGAGCCAGAGTCAGAGCCTGGCCACAGATGGCAGGTCAGCAGGTGGTGGATCTCACCCGTTTCAAGAGCCTGGTGGGTGGGATGGACATGTGTGATCAGGCTCTGCACACCACCTCCCACATCTCTACCCCTTACTGTGATCTCATCTGCTCTGCGCCTTCCTGTGTGACGTGAGAAGCGTATTTGACTTTTTGTGCCTCGGTTTCTCCACCTGTAAAATAGAGACAATAATACCATCGACTTCTCGTGTCCTGAGGGCAGCGACATGAGCTCTGCCACATCACCTGACCCAGAGCGACAGCTTGATGGCCAGGTCTCTCTTAGTAACTGCGACATTATCAAAACAGACATGAATGCTACTCATGACAATTAGGCTCTAAGATGAGGATGCAGTGAGTTATTAATCTAATAATTGCGGTTCCCACTTCCTGTGGCTCTCACAGCCGGGCAGCGGCTTTCCTGGAAGGGCTTGACAGGTTCATTCATTCCCTTACTTCGCTCTGCTCCTTCCTTGCTGTGTGACTTTGGGTCAGCCCCTTAACCTCTCTATGCCTCAGAAGTTGTGAAGTGGGAATATTCACACGACCATGTACTCAGCACAAGGTTAGGGTGAAGGAAGTGTTTCCTGTTCTAGTATCATTCCGTCAGGCAGCTGGACAAATAGACTGGTCAGTCCAGCAAATTCTAAGAGGATTCAGACATGTTGGGATCTGACAGGAAACCTGGTGAGGAAGCAGGACCGGGAATAGGAAGAGGGGAGGGAGACTTCCGGGAAACAGCCCTTAAGGAGGACCTCTGGCTCATCAGTGACCCTGCATTTGTACCGACCGACCTGAGAGTGAGTGCCTCCTTAAACTCACATGCTGGGCGGAGACTGAGTGCTTCTTAGGTCCTGGAAATAAGCCACAGTCGCAGCGATTTGACCTGAGTGCAGACCCCATGGCAGCCACCAGGAGCAGCAGAGAGTGTGTGGAGTGGAGTGTGCGCAGAGAGAATGCAACACTGCCAGGCACTGTTTTAGTTTTTGTACAGCATGTGAGTGTGCTGAGCCCATTCCCTCCAGGCCACCTACCCTCCCATCCTCCCCCCCAACCCCCAGTCCTCTCTGTCCCCTGGGGAAGTTTCACTGCTACTGTCAAGTCATATGTATCTATATAAAATCTAGCAATCACAAGTGAGAGATAATATGATGTCTGTCTTTCTGAGCCTGGCTTAATTTGCTTCATATGGTGGGTCCAGTTGTGTCTCGTTTCCTGCAAACACTGTAACTTTGTTCCTTCATGGCTAAAAGAACTCTCTTGTGACTTCTGACACCCAGGGACAGTCTCCTTCCGTGGACCTTCCCTCCCAGTCCACTGAGCAGCTGACCTTGCAGCGGGTAGAACTGGGCTCCCAGTCTGTGGATTGACAGGTCTCTGGCAGGTGTCCTGGGGTCTGGCCTGAGCGGCAGCTGCGGCCTTTGCTGTAATACTCTTTCAGTCTAATCTGAGAGCTGTCCCTTGGACCCTGGCTCACACAGGTGACAAGCCAGAGTGCATCGTGGAGGTTAGAAGCAGTCATTAGCCTCAGTCCTTTTGTTTGGAGACAGTCTTGCTATGTAGTTCAGACCCCTCTCAAATTCCCAATCCTCCTGCCTCAGCTTCCTGAGTACTAGGATTACAGGTCTGTGTCACCACACCCACCTCCCTAAGGGCTAAGGCTGGTACACTGTGGTACACTGAAACTTCAACAAGCAGCACCCCCTCCCTCTGCTTTGGCCATCCGTCAAGGCACATGTACTTTTTCAGTTCTTGAAACAGACTGCACATGTCTGGGAACAGCAGCAAGAAAAAGCTGTGTGGTAAGCTCTACATAGGACATCACCATGGCCAGATCTGATGTGTGTGCAGTGAGGGAGGAGAGTTGGGTCTTGTAATGGCCCTGCTGGGTCTCTTCCCTTGGGCAGTTTCCAAGGAGTGAGTATTCACTGTGAACCAAGGGTCCCAAACAAACAAACAAACAAACAACAACAACAACAACAAAAAGACAAAACAAACCCTGCCATTGGAGCCAAGGAATTCACCAAGTTCGGTGAAGCTTGCTCAGTGGGAGCTTAGAGCAGGTTGGAAGGGCTGTAAGAGAAGAGCGGTGAGCCCTGATCCTGGGGAGGAAGGGCTGGAGCACTGAAAGATTCTCAGACTGGGAGGCATTGTGCAGCCCTGTCAAAAACAAAACAAAACAAAACAAAACAAAACTTTTTTACCCAACCCTGGGCCACACCGTGCTCAAGTGTTTCTGATATGAGGCACTGTAACAACACACACACATACACACACACACACACACACACACACACACACACACACACACACACACACCCCACACACAGAGCAGGGGAAACAGGGTTAACTGTGAGTCCTAACCCATAAGCAGATGGCCTTTTTGGAATTTAGGCAAGGTTTTCATTTCCGGAGCCAGCATTACTCCAGATTCCATTTCCGTTGGTGGGGCGGGGGTGTGGTGGGGGTGTGGTGGGATGTAAAGTAGAATCTGCATGATTTCTAACTTTGAGCATACGGCGAGTCTTTATTTACATTTTTTAAATGCCTGATTTCTGTGCCCCATGATGCAAATTTGTGTAATGTGGGATGGTTGGTTTGGGGGTTCCCTGACAAGACTGGGTGAGTCGGAAGGCTTTTGAGGGGTAAGAAGTTTCTGCTTGAGTACTGGTCCTCCACGTTTGTGATGGGGGCTGCCATCAGAGGGGAGGGGAGGAGCTTCAGAAAGGCTCATCAGGTACACCTTACACTTTCTGTGTAAGCTTGAAGATCGGAGTTTGAATCCCTAGAACCCATGTGAAAAACGGCATGGCTGTGTATGCTCATGTCTGTGGGCTCAGCATTGTGGGGCAGGGATGGGAAGATCCTGGGAGCCGGAAAGTTAGCCGGCCTGGCCCAGTGAGCTTATGGTTTAGTAACAATAATAGTAATATTCTTATTAAAATAATAAGGCAGAGGGGCTGGAGAGATGGCTCAGTGGTTAAGAGCACTGGCTGCTCTTCCAGAGGTCCTGAGTTCAATTCCCAGCAACCACATGGTGGCTCACAGCCATGTATAGTGGGTTCTATGTCCTCTTCTGGCATGCAGGCATGCCTGCAGATAGAGTACTCATACACATAAAATAAAAAAAAAATTAAAAATAATAATAAGGTAGAGAGCAATTGAAGAAGACACAAAATGTTTCTCTGGTGTCTACATCCATGTGCATTTAGCATACACAAATACATGGACATGAAAACCCAGGTGGTCCAGGACTCTGCATTCTTAGCAGTGACTTCATGAGACCTTGATGTGGGCAGTAAGAATGCTGGGTGTGTGAGTTCCATGGAGGGTGTAGTTACTTGTTGCTGGAACAAGATATGTGACAGAATCAACTTGCTAAAGGAAGGGCCTCCTTTGGCTCACTGTTTCAGAGGGTCTGGTCCATGGGCACTCAGCTCCTGCTTGGCCAGAACATCACAGTGGTGGAGCCCCTGGTGGAGGCTGTTCTTCACGTCACTACAGCCAGGAACCATAAGGGCAGAACGGCCTGTGCTCACCCAGGGACCTACCTCCTCCAGCTGGATTTCACCTCCTGAAATATGTGGCATCTCCCAAGATAGTGCCACCAGTCGGGGACCAAACATGAGCCTGAGGCTTAAGGATATTCATATCAGTGCAGCACAGAGGGGGATTTATCTGGTCAAGACAGAGACATAGATGTTTCCTCCTGAGTGGCAGCAGGAACAGACTCCTGGTCCTCGAGGCTTGGGATGTAGTGCATGGAACCTGAAACAGGCCCACAACCATTCAGAGGACCCTTAGGACTACCTGTCACCTCCGAAAGGTAGGAGCCAATGAGCATTGTACCTCATGGCGACCTTGTTGGCAACACTGACCAGGAACCTGCTGGGCACCAGGTCTGGCTCTCCCTGGCTTAAATATACCAACTCATAGGTCCCATTATTACCCTTGTTTTACAGATACGGACATTGAAGCACAGAGAAATTTAGCAACTTCCTCAAGGTCACACAGCCAGTGAGTGGCAGAAAGAGAGCTGAATTTGGGCAAGAAGCTACAAAGCCTTATAGCTTCAAACAAGAAATAGGAGAACGGAAGGAAGCCCCATGGACTGCTGCCAAATCCTGGGATGTCTGCGAGACCACAGAGAAGAGGGACTCTGGGAGCCACCATCACTGATGGGGGTGTGACTTCATTTAGAAATGTGAATAAATCATCAGGTAGAGACACATTCTAAGGAGACACCTGTGCTGTCTGTGGAGACAATGTATCCATGATAGCATTTCCCTGGGGATCTCACAATCCGGAAAGAAAAAGGCTGAAGCCAAGGAGGCCAGAGGAGCTTATCTATCAGAGAGAGTCCACAGAGTTCTGACAACTTGTCAGACCACCTTGCAGCAGAGACTGGATGCCAGAAGACGATGGTCAGTGTTGGGCGGCCCCACCCTGACAAGGGCTGCTTAGCCACGCATACCTCCTGCCCTCCCTTTGACCCGGAAGGTGAACTTAGGAGGTCACTGGACCTCTTCGATTCTTTGTCTCTCTCCCCAGTGTGGCCACTTTCTCTCCTGTTTGCTGTTACCTGCTGCTTCATTGGTCTGTTGAGGAAAGGTGGCTGGGCCTAGCTTGTTAGGGCGGCCAGGTTGCTTCCTGTCTCTCCGCTCATTCTGAGATCATGGGCCTGTCACATTAAGACCTGATCTACAGCCTACAGAAAGCAGTCTCCCCCCGTATGCCCCCTGGCCCTGCCATTGTCTTGTTTGGGCTGCTGGAGGCACTGCCACAGGCCCCATGGCAGCATCGTTCTCCCCGCTTCAGATGTTGGCCAGTTCCTGGTCAAGGTGCCTACAGACCCTGGCCTGGGGAATTAGACCCTGGTCTTTGGCCTCAGTCTCTCTGTGCCCACTGATGCCACTGAGCAGCATCTTCCTCCCATCTGTCCTGTGCTTCAGCTGGAGGTGGGACCCATTTAACATGGAGTTTCCTCCAGCCAGAATTGAGGAGAAGGATGCACCTGTCACATGTTGCTTTAGTTCCTATGTCAGGTGCAGAAAGATAGCCCCCAGGGACACCAGAGGAAAAAGAAGGCCTGCATGGAAGCGGACCTGGTGGGTGCCAGGAGACCTCAAGTTGTTGCCACCCACCAATCTTGGAGCCAGGACTTCCACGAGTGACATTCAGGAGAAAGAGGGAGTGGGTGCACGGGGCATTGGAGATGGGTATGTTTATGTGAGGTGAAGGGACCAGTTGTGTGTTCCTGGTATTGGGACCCACTATTTTAATGAGAGGAAGGGGCAAAGGACAGCCATGGGAGCCCCCTGGTGGCAAGCCTGGGTAGTGTTGCCCAGGTTGGAGAGTAATGAGAAACGAGTGAATAATTAGAAGTTGCAGTCAGGCTAAAGATTTGCATACAGGAGACCACACAAATGCATACTGTACACACACACATGTAGACATGTATGCTCACACATGTGCATGCATGAAGGCACAGCCCCAGCCTGCTATAAGTGACCCGTTGTCTAGCGAAGGCTCCATAGAGGTGGAGGAATAAATTCCAGGAATAAATTCTGTCTATTAGCTGTGGCTTCTCCCTGGTCCCCTTCCTGGGAATCCCCTGACCACATTCCTTCCCATGAAGCCACATCCCTTCCAGAGATGGGAGAACAATCTTGAGGTGACCTCAACTTTTGGTGTTTGGAAAGACATCGGTGAAGAACTCAGCCCAACCACCTGGGAGTTTCTGTGAAGGGGACTTTAGAAGTTGGGGCTCCGTTGGTTTCAAAATTGGATTTTCCAGTACTGGGGCCACATCTTCACTTAGGGGAGAAGCAGAGGCAGGGCACAGTCCTAAGAGTGTCTATGAGCTGATCCTCTCGGATTCTAGGAGCTCACTTCTGCCAGTTAGCATCTTCTTCCCTCCCTCCCTCCCTCCCTCCCTCCCTCCCTCCCTCCCTCCCTCCCTTCCTCCTTCCCTCCCTCCCTCCTTCCCTTCCTTCCTGCCTGTCTGCCTTCTTTCCTTCCTTCTTTTCATTTTTTAAGTTGAAATTTAAAATTTTAAAAATTACACTAATTAATTTAGTGTGTGTGTGTGTGTGTGTGTGTGTGTGTGTGTGTGTGTGTGTGTGTGTGTCCGCTTATTCCATGATACACACATGGCAGCCAGAAGACAACTTGTGGGAACTGGTTCTTTCCTCCCACCAGGTGGACCTTGGGAATTGAACTCAGGTTTTCAGGCTTGGTGGCAAGCTTTGACCTGCTGAGCCATATTGCCATCCTGTAGTTGACATTGTTGAGTGCTTGCTTGCTGCCTGCCCATTGCTGGCCCTGCTTCACCCCTTTTCACACTCCTTACATGCACTCTCTGGTGCATTTTAAACATTCCGAAAGTTCTACATGAATAATTGAATTAGCCTTTGAATTGGATTTTATTACAGTAGTCCCTCCGCATGTTTAGAGACTATGTCCCAAGTCCTCAGTGGGTGTCTCAAGCCTTTACACACTGTTTTCCGTGTGCCATGTGGTGTTGCCATAGCACACAAGATGGGATCCATTCTTCTGTCTTTCATGTCCAGGTGCCTCCTTTGAACACCTGCTCTTGCTTTCTGGAGCTGTTGGTAGGTAAACTAAGGGTTATTGAACACAAGCCCCGAGATCCCCAGCAGTCAACCTAGTAAGGGAGATGGCTAGGTGAGCAATAGATGAATGGCACATACAATGTAGATATGCAGGGCAGAACGGCGAGCCATGCTCTGGGCAAGATGCTGCTGTCAGAAAATGCCGTGAGCAAGGCAACTGATAGAAAAAGGTTCCAGAGGGACACGAATCCACTGTGGTGGCACAAGTGTGGCAGCAGGTGGCAGGCATGGCAGCAGGTAGCAGGGAGTCAGAGCTCACATCTCAACTGCAAGCCGAAAGTAGCGCACGGACTTAAATTCTCAAAGCCCCATCTCAGTAAGCTGCTTCCTCTAGCAGGGCCACACCTCCTAATCTGTCCAGACAGCTGCTTGAGTGTAGGGTGGGGGTGGTGGGGTGTTAGTGGGAGTGGTGGGGTATTAGTGGGGTGTTAGTGGGATGTGGTGGGGTGTTAGTGGGGGGTGTTGGGAGTGTCTCATTCAAACCACCGAAGATGATTTTATCACACTGCTCAGAATAATGCATGGTTTAATAAGATTTTTTTTTTTTTTGTTTTTCGAGACAGGGTTTCTCTGTGTAGCTTTGCGCCTTTCCTGGATCTTGCGCTGTAGACCAGGCTGGCCTCGAACTCACAGAGATCCGCCTGCCTCTGCCTCCCGAGTGCTGGGATTAAAGGCGTGCGCCACCACCGCCCGGCGGTTTAATAAGATTTTTAAAAAGAACTTATTCAGTTTTATTTTATATGTGCTTGTTTGCCTGCATTCATGTGTGTGCACTATGTGTGTGCCTGGTGCTTGAGGAGGACACCAGATTCACTGGGAAAGGAGTTACAGATGGCTGTAAACTGCTGTGGGTGCTGAGAATAGAACCCAGGTCCTCTGTAGGAGCTCTTAACCAGGAAACCACCTCTTCAGCCTCTAGTTCACGACTTAGATCTCACGTGGTCTTTGTGTGATTTTCCCTGTAATCTTTTCAGAGCACAGTTGACTGTACATAACTAAAATCATGGAATGTGAAACCCTGAATAGGATACCCCCCCATTCCCCCGTTACTCTCTGCTATCACTACCTTTTTCTGTTGACCCCGATCCAGGCACATCGGCCTCCTTGGTGTATCTGGGTCTCTTTAGCACCACTCCTGCCTCAGGACCTTTGCATGCCCCCTTCGCTAGACTCACTCCAGACATCTCCATGACTGGCGTCCTCTGCTCCTCCAGGTCTTTCCTCCAAGTTCCTTCTCTCCTGCACTTTCTCCTGGATCTAGAGCCACAGCATTCCTCCCCCCACCTTTGTTTCCCTAAAATTACCAACTATCTTTTCCCACTCTGTGTGCGTTACTTCCTGATCGTGTTCATTGTTTATCCCACGCACAGGGACATGCGGTCCTGCTGCTTCCTTCCATCTCTCTGTGTGTCTTCCAAGCCGGGGCTCTGTAAACCTGTGCTGAATGTGGGAAAGAATGAACGGCATCCCTTTTTACAGAGGAGAAGACTGAGGCCCAGATAACCAAGTTGATCATTTGTCCAGCAGACAGGGGGATTCAAGCTCCTACTAACTCAAAAGTGAGGAGGGTGGGGCTGCCTGACTGAAGGGCTGGGGTCTTTCAAGGTGGGTCACTCAGTGAATTGCTCTTAGGTCTCGGGTTTCTGTAATTGAATTTGCAGTCTATAGGAGCAGGTGCGGAGGGGCACCTGCCATCCCGCCTTCCTGCCAGGGGAGTTGCAGGTAGTCACAGACATTGGAAGGTTTTATGGGACAGAGGCCTGCCTGGCCATCACCTTCTTTATTTTGTTTTAATGGATGGGAACTCCCCTCCCCCCACCCGAGACAGGGTTTCACCATGTAGCTCAGGCTTGCATTTAACTCATTTGTAATCCTCCTCCTGCCTCCCAGTCCTGGGATTATAGGCACAAAGATGTCTGCATACAGGAGTCTCAAAACAAAACCCCTTTCCATGAGGACCCTGAGGCTGCTATTACAGAACTTGGGAGTGAGCTTGAAGTTTGGTCTAGACCAGGGCAGTTCCGTGGTTAATTGCACCAGTGTGTCCATTAGCTGACATAATCAGCAAGTGAATTAACTTCTGCTTCTCGAGCTGTATTTTAAAGGCATTTTTTAAATGCAGTTTTTTTTTGAGTCTCTGCACTCTTCAGAAATTAAATTTAGACTGTGATTTTATTACCCTTTTTATTTAATTTATCCTAACGGTTGCATTCAAGCTGTGAACCAGCTGTTGACTTTGAAAAAACATTGTTCAATTTGAAGGGAACATTTTAAAACTTAATGTAATGGCTGTTAGTAATCACCACAGCGATTATACTCCGTAGCATCATGCAGCACACATGGCTCAGTGGGGACTAGGAACAGGATCTGAGTGGGCAAGAGGCAGGGGGTTGGGCCCTGGGCTGGAGGGGGCAGCTGCCCACAGTAGTCTATTTTGGGGGCAAGGTTGTGGGGAAGGTGTCCACCCAGACCTGGCTAACTCCTGCCTTCTGTCATTCTCTTTCTGGTTAGACTCTCCCCTGCAGCTCTGCCCTTCTCTCTGCCCTTTGTCCCTGATAGAAGAGTAGGAGAAGTTCTGAGGAAAGGTGGAATTCAGTGGCTCAACTTGGACACTCCCTATCAGCTGCTCCCTCCTGCCTTTGTGCCCATCTACCTACCCATTGGCTGCATCCCCAATCATGGTGGAAGGTGGCATCTTGCAGATCTGCAGACCTTCGTGGTCTCTGGGTCCCAGGCACAAATCCTTTTTCTATTGGGGTGTCTGTCTTTGCAGTGCATCTCCCATGAGGGAATGAAGGCCGGCTGGCACTCATTTTATGTTTCATCCTGGTTACATGATGATCTTGGGCTGTGGAGCAGATGTGATGGCTGCAGAGGCTGGAAAAGCAGCCACTGTGCACAAAGATTGGTTTTCTCTTGAGGCCTGCAGACTAGAGTGAAGGGCCTAGGCTAGCCTGCAGGATGATGAGCCCGACAATGGAATACAGCAGAACTGGCCTGGCTGATGTCCCCTGGAAGTGGCCTGTTCACCTGTGTGGTAAGCCACCTCCATGAGCCAGTCCAGTAAACTTATCAAATCATGAGCTAGAAAAAGGGGCTGTGGCTTTATGACACTGTGTTTTGAGTGGCTCTCTTTGTACTAACAGTGAATTGAAATTGTTGGTAGCTATTAAATTGTGCCTCATTGATGCCAGACATTGCACTTGGCCTCGGGGATATACTGCTCAGGGAGGGCATGACTTTGGGCCTGGGCCACTGGTGCACCACAGCATGGTGATCACACCTGCTTGTTGACTGGCCTGGCCCTGTGTGGTTCAGCCATCCTTGCCTTCCCACGCTGCTCTGCAGACCTGAATGGGCTCTGGGTCCCGAGCTCCAGGTCACTTGACGTTCCCACAGATGGGTAGTGAGCCTTGCCAAAAGAAGTAGGAAAGATCAGTGTTTGGCCAACAAGGGGTTCAAACCCTTACGTTTATTCTGTCACTTGTCCCTCTGTTTTCTGCTGTCGCAGGACTAAAGCAATGGGACAGCTGATCCCGAACGGATGCAGTTCTCAGTCTGTGGGTCGAGATGACGATTTACAACAGTAGCAAAATACGGTTATGAAGTAGCAATGAAAATAATTTTATGGTTGGGGGGTCACCACAACATGAGAAACTGTATTAAGGGGTCGCAACATTAGGAAGGTTGAGAACCACTGCTCTAAACTGTAAGCCCAAACTAATCTTTCTTTCTTTCTTTCTTTCTTTCTTTCTTTCTTTCTTTCTTTCTTTCTTTCTTTCTTTCTTTCTTTCTTTCTTTCTTTCTTTCTTTCTTTCTTCTCTCTCTCTCTCTCTCTGTCTCTCTCTCTCTCTGTCTCTCTCTCTCTCTCTTTCTCTCTCTCTCTCTCTCTCTCTCTCTCTCTCTCTCTCTCTCTCTCTTTGAGAGAGAGGGTTTCTCTATTTAGTCCTTGCTATCCTGCAGCCCTATAACTGTTTGTGCAGACAAGGCTGGCCTCGAACTCATAGATATCCTCCTGTGTCTGCCTCCCGAGTGCTGGTTTAAAGGCAGGTGCCACTAGGCCTGGACTAATCTTTTCTCTTTATAAGTTGATTATCTCGTATTTGGGTAACAGAAAGTTGACTAACGCACTTGGAAGTGACAACTACCCTTGCTTTTTCGGGCAGGACAGGGGTTGAACCTTGGGCCCCATGTGTGCCAGGGAAGGGCCAGCACTGAACCCCGGCCCGGCCCTGCCCACCACCACTGCTGGTTTGCTGTTTGCACTATCACTGACTGATCGAGGTGAATTACTGGGACAGTTTCTGGGCCAAGGTTGGCTTTCCAATTCCTGGTAATGGGCACTCTGGGGTCGTCAAGTTGCCTGTCCCTATCCTGCCTGTGTATAATAGTCAGAGGTCTCGAAAGAAACACAACAGACAGAATGAATATGGGAGAGGAGGAGCCATGATCCCCAAATCTGCTCCTCCAGTGACCTCATTTCCTCCCACTAGGTCCTACTTCCTAAAGATGCCACCGCCTCCCAGAGGCAGAAAAGCTGGTGACCAAGCCTTGGAGTCATTTCAGATTCTAAGCATAAAAGGAGGTAATGACTAGTGCTGTTTGCGGGGCACCCTGGCTCTCTCGTTTTGGGAAAGTAGGTAGGGTCATGTGACTCTGTCTGACCAATGAGTTGTGAGCAGAAATGGGACCCTCCAGAGATCGCCCTTCTTCTCATGTGATGGCCAATCAAAATGCTTCAGACAGTGCTGTGCTGTTAACTTGGTCCAGCATGAAAAGACTGCCTGGGGGGAAGTGTCCTAGGCAGGTTCACCTGAACCTGTGCTCACAGGGAGCAGAAGATGCAGGGCCAGGCAGATAGGGGGCAGGCCTCCTAGAGAGCTCTGGAGCTGGATGATCCTTTGGTGATGCCCTAAGCTTGGCCAGTAGGCTGGGTTTCTGTAGCCCCACAGCAGTGTGTGCTCCATCTGTGACCAAACCTGGGAAGATGATATAATGTTGGGATGTGGGATTGTCCCCCTGGAGACAGTCCCAGGACAGTGGTGACTGCTGAAGGCTATGGCAGTGTGACCAGCAGCTGGGGCAGGGGACTTGACCTGGGTGCTGCCAGCCTGCAGGAGCTGGTTATTACAGTTCAGGAATTCTGTGAGCCAGCTATGGAATACAGCCACCAAGAAAAGCTAACCCATTGCAAACTCACAGTTAAACGCATCCCTTTAAAGACAAAGGGAGCAAATACCCCAAGCATAACGCTTCTTTTTAGCTACTTTTTCTAACACAGATGCCTCACGGAAGGAGAGGTCTCTTTTGGTTCACAGTTTTCAGAGGGTTTAGCTACTCTGGTGGGGAGGGCAGGACAGAATGTCCATCTGTGGTGACAGGAGCAGGAGGTAGAGGCTTCCTCACATGGTGGCCAACAGAAAACACAAGGGAGCACAGACTGGAGCCAGAAGTGACTATAACCTTCGAAGGCTGTCCTCTAGTGACCCACTCCGCTAACCTCGCCTTCCCTCCCACATGGTCCATGTCTTTCAAAGTAGTGCCACCAGCTGGAGACCCAGTGCTCAGTGTGTGAGCCCAGAGGGGACATTTAAGTCCTATCTTCCCAACTGCTGTGCGCTGTGCGTTTTGCTCTTTCCAGAGTCTCTGAGTGACTCACAGTTGTGCAGTGGAAGCTCTGCTTCATGGTGCTGTGTCATCTCACAGCTCTTCCCAGCCCCGAATGCAGGATCCCCTGTAGTCGAAGAAAATGTCCATGGAAGCCAACGCATGCTACAAGTCACAACTTTGTTATTTGTCTGGATGTCTGGACTTGGGAAAGTTACAGGAAAAAATGCTGCTGAGCCGTATTGGAATTGTAAGCGCTTTCTAGGAGCCTCATCTGACCACGTGGTACTTAGAGCTTCATATTTTGTCACCTTCAACTGTGTATCATGCATCCTCTATGTCAGTCAACAATAAGCACATATCCATAAAAGCACACACTCACACTGCTTTCCCCCAGGATCATCACGAAGCACTTGCAGCCGGGGAAATTGTTCTTTGGTTATTTTTTTTAACTTAAAAAATTATGTTGTATTTGTATTTATGTGTATGTGTGCATGTATATGCCCGTGTGAGTGCACTTGCCTTCAGAGACCAGAAGAGGTCATCAGATTCCCTGGAGTTGGAGTCACAGGCAGTTGTGAGCTGCTGAATGTGGTGCTGAGACTGAACTCTGGTCCTCTGCAAGGACAGTATCTTAGGGTGTCTATTGCTGCGAAGAGACACCATGACCACAGCAACTCTTATAAAGGAAAAACATTTAATTGTGGTGGCTTATGTTTTCGGAGGTTTAGTCCATTATGATCATGGTGCAATATGGTGGCATTCAGGCAGACATGGTATGCTAGAGAAGTAGCCGAGTGTCCTACATCTTGACATGCAGACAACAGGAAGTAGTGTGAGGCACTGGGAGTGGCTTGAGCATATATAAGACCTCAAAGCCCGCCTCCACAGTGACACACTTCCTCCAACAAGACCACACCTACTCCAACAAGGCCGTACTTCCTAATAGTACCACTCCCTTTGGAGACCATTTCCTTTTGAACCACCCCAGGCAGCAAGCACTCTTAATTGAAAGGGAGCTAATCTTTTGCCATTATTGTTGTATGTCATTGAACCTGATAGGGCTGTTTGTTACCACAGTATAACCTCACCTATACTGACTGACACACTTAGGCACTTAATTCTCTAGGTTGTAGTTTCCTTACCATGATACTGCTTGCAAGGTTCCATAGAGAAGCAGAGATGGTCTATGTTTTCCTAATACTCAGTAGGCGTTCAACAGCAGCAGTTACTCTTATTGATAGAAAACTCTTACAATTCACCATTTATTTGATGGAAAATTCTTTTGACCTAATAAATACAAGACCTCTTTGTATAGTTGGTGGTGTGGTGTGGAGGCAATATGTTCCTCAAAGGTTTATGCACCGGATACTTGGTCCCCAGTATGGCAGTGTCGAGGTATTGGCGCCTCTAGTAAGTGGGGCCTGATGGAGGTGATTAGGTAATTGGCTATGCCCTCAAAATGGGAATGGATTGTGTTTCCTGTGACTGGATTAGTTCTTAAAAGATGAAGTCAGAGTCCTACCTTGTGGCTTCCTTTTGCTTCTTTGCCATGTGTGAGACAGCCAAGAGGCTCTTGGAGTGATGCTAGTCCGTAGTTGTGGGCCCTTCCTCCATTAGAATTGTGAGCCAAATAAACCTTTTTATTTTTAAGTTACTCAGCTTCCAATTCTTTGTTATAGCAACAAAGACGGAGACAGTTAGAGGAAGGAGGTGTAGAGGGCACGGTGTTCTCTTTGTCTCTCAGTTTTTGAGGCAAGGTCTCGCTATATCCTAGACTAGCCTAGAACTCATTATATAATCCAGGTGACCTCAAACTTGCAGGTCTCTGCCTTAGCCTCTCAGGTGCTGGGATCGCAGGGATGAGCCGCTGTGCTTGGCCCCGCCTCCCTTTCCTTTCTCTGCTCTGCAGGTGTCCATCTCATTCTCTCTACCTATCTTTTTCTGCACTCATGTCTGGTTCAGTCCAGCTCGGAAAGGAAGCCCCCGTGTAGCCTTGGAGTGCCAGCTGCCTGGCTGCCCCTGCTGAAGCGGCTGTCTCTCGGGTGGACTCCAATGCAGCTCCAAAGAACAGTGGTCCAAGAGGGCCTGCCAGGTTAACTTCCCACGAAATTGCCTGGAAGTAGTGTCACAGGCAGGCATAGCAACTTTAATACAAAATAAAAACAGATAGATGGGTTGCTGTAAACCCTGGGTGGACCTTTCATAGACTCCGGGAGCTTAGATAGCAGTGGAGGCCGGAGAGGAGGTAGAGAGCCTGCTGCTGGGCCCCTGGGCTCGGAGCAACAGCCTGGCTCTCCCAACTCTGTAGAGCAGGCAGGATGGAGGCCTCTCCACTCTTATCACTGCTCTAGCGAAAGAGGAGTAGAGTGAGTCCCAGAGGCTGTGACGATCAGCCATGATGTTCAATAACTCATGAAGGGTACCCATTCAATAAATTATGGCTTTTCCATAACTGGTAAAAATTATGAGACAGATTTACACATGCCACTGTAGTACAGTCTCCAATAAATAATGAGGGGAAAAGCAAGCCTGTGTGTGGTCTGTCTCCTCTAAGGAGGACGATGGGGAGACACGTCCACTTATTCTTACACAGGTACTCCTTGGCTTAGGTGGGTCATGTCCCCATAAACTCACTGTAAAGTGAAATGTCCTAGCTTAAAAGATGTATTTAATACGCTAAACTCACTGAGGACTGCTGTGGGATGGTCTGTATGTCAAGTGTGTTGCTGATTGGTCAATAAATAAATCACTGATTGGCCAGTGGCCAGGCAGGAAGTGTAGGCGGGACAAGGAGGAGAATAAAGCTGGGAAGTGGAAGGCTGAGTCAGAGAGACACTGCCAGCTGCCATGATGACAAGCAGCATGTGAAGATGCCGGTAAGCCACGAGCCATGTGGCAAGGTATAGATTAATAGAAATGGATTAATTTAAACTGTAAGAACAGTTAGCACGGCCATACAGTTTGAAACCAATATAAGTCTCTGTGTTTACTTGGTTGGGTCTGAGCGACTGTGGGACTGGCAGGTGAGAGAGATTTGTCCTGATCGTGGGCCGGCAGAAAAGCTCCAGCTACAGAGGACCGTGGCATACCTTAAACTTGTCAGAGTGTTTACATGCCGCAATTGGGCAAAATTACCAGGCACAAAGTCCATTTTGTAATACTGGAATGAAATTTGTCATGTAGTCTATTGAATACTGTATCGAAAATGAGAGACAGGAGGACTGTATGTATGTGCTTCACACCATCATAAAGTAAAAAAGATCATGAGTCCAATCACTGGTTAGTCAGGGACTCTCTCTCTCTCTCTCTCTCTCTCTCTCTCTCTCTCTCTCTCTCTCTCTCTCTCTGTGTGTGTGTGTGTGTTTGTGCTTGTGCATGTGTCTGCACAGTGTTGTGGGTTGAATGAGAAATGTTCAAACACTTGGTAAGGTGTCTGTTTGATAAGGTTGTGGAACCCTTAGGAGGTGGAGCCTCACTGGAGGAATGAGTCGCTGGGGGTGGGGCTTGAGGTTTTAAGGCCTGTTTGCTCTCTGCTTCTTTATGCTCCTTAGATTCAATGCGACCAGCTACCTTCTACTGCCCTGTCTTCTATGCCTTGATGGACTGCATTCCATTAAACTGTGTGTCAGAATAAATCTTTCCTTTTTAAAGTTGCTTTTGTTGGGCGAATGTAACCAATACAGAAAATTGATATCAAGAAATAGACCGGCTTCTGTGATGAGCCTGGGCATGTGGTCCTTAGGCCTTTGGCACTGTTTTGAGGGAGGAATGTGGAAGAGTTTGGGACTTTGAGCTAGAAAAGCCCTAGAATGCTGCAAGCCAGCCGTGCCAGTGAGAGTTTAGACGATTAGGAGGCTAAGGGAAATGTGGACTGGCTCACGAGGTTTCAGAGGAGAACGAGGTCTCTGGACTGGAGGCCACTCAGGTTAGGTTCTGGTAAAGAAGCTAGCTTCTTTCTCTTTCTGCCCGGAGAACTTGAGTGAGGCTAAATTCAGGAATGGACAAATGGGTTTGGTGGCAGGTTGGCATTCAGACTGTAGCGGCATGGTGATTGCACACCTCTCTGCTTGTGTCCAAGTCTACAGTAGGAAGGAATGACATGAGGGACAGAAAGACAGAAAAATGTGCAGTTGGCTGAGGAGAAGAACCTGTGCAAGTTTAAAACTCCAACAAGCCAGAAGCCAAGAATGGCTGTGATTGCTAAAGAGGAAGCTTCCAGTCTCCTAGGACCAGGAAAGGTGTCTGAGGGCAAGACTCCACCCAGCAAAGGCTCGTGAAAATGCTGGTCCCTCGGGTCAGGCTTGGAGGGTTTGTAGCCCATCTCCACTTTCTGTTCACTCTGTTTCCTGACTCCAAATGCAATGCCACCAGGTGCCTCTCACTCCGACTGCTGTGCCTTCTCAGCCATGACGGACTGCATCCCTTCAAAATAGCAGCAGAAGTGGACTGTCCTTACATGGCTATGGTCTGGCATTTTTGTAACAGCAAGATAAAAGTGAAAAGTGACTATAGAGACCCTCTCCAGGGATGCTTCCCTTATACTTGTTAGAGTGGGGGTTAGAAATGGGAACAAAACGAATTAGGCAAAGCGTCAGCTGATGTGACTCAGCTCTTAAATGTCCACTGAGCTCATGTGCTGGAGGATTGGTTTCTAGTGGATGCCTCTGTTGCAAGGTGGTGAGAACTTCAGGAGGCAGAGGCAAGTTAGAGGAAGTAGGTAATTGGAGGTTTTTCACTGAAGGGTACATTGAGACCCTTCTCTCTTTCTCTTTTCCTTCTCCAGCTGCTCTAACTCGAACAGGCCCCCTCCGCCATGGATTTCTGCCAAGATGCTCACCGAAGTGACAGGGCTGAGTCACCACAGCAGCAATCCTGGAAACCAGGAGACAGAATGAACTTTCTCATGCAGTCTGATCCTGCCAGCTGATTTTAGTCATAGCTGTGGAAAGCTTTTAACCACATGACCCACGATGCTGTTCCAATGTAGCGTCATCTACATTTCTTGTTTATATGTGTTTATATGTTTTTATTAATAGTGGAAAACCTGCTGCTGAGTCATCTGGGCACTCCAGGTGTTGGCTGGGGCAGTAGCTTCAGAACTGAGTGGTAAGAGCTGTAGTTGCTATTTATGATACAGGGGCCGAGTTCCTGTGACATGACTCCTAAGCCTTCTGTGCAGGAATAACCTAGGGGATAGGGAACTGGCCGAGCATCAGCGGCATCGAAGGAGCCTGGTCATGATGCTCAGGTCCTCAGGCTCATTGCCTGTGGAGATGTTGGGGAGTGGTGGTGCAGACACAAACATTCTCAATGCTTTCCCACTGTTCTCCTGCCTCATTTCTTCCAATGATCATAACCAGGAGGTCTCCCTGCACGTGTTGAAACTCCCATCTGCATACTCCTGCAGCTGTGTGGAAGAGTCCCCAGGCAGGTGCCTTGTTGTCTGAGGCTCTTGGTACACATGGCCCTCTGTGCTCTCAGGTCCCACATCTGAGGATTCAGTCTCCTGCAGGTTGAAAGGGGGCAGGAAGAGAAGATGTGTCTGCACCAGAGGTAGTGTAGTGGGTCTGCAGCTTGGTGAGTGCAGAGCAAAAGAAACCAAGGAAAGGGGGCATTTTATTCAGTGAGCTTGTTCACATTCTCACAGGAAAGCATGTTGGGGGCAGACACATTTCTGAGCACGCTCAGTATAAGATTATAGTTGGATTGACTCAAGGCTTTGGAGAGTACATTTGAAAGGTTAAAATGGCCACAGGAATGCTGTAAGACACACACGGCCTGATATATATAGATATATATATATCTATATATATATATCTATATATATCTATATATATAGATATATATATATATGGGAGAGAGTGGTTCTAGGTATTCTCAGTTTCCTACAGAAAAGGTTTAGCTGCAATAAAAGGTATCTTAGCACAGGAAGGTCCCAGGTGCCTGCCTGGCTTAGGGCTCACAGGCCTGGGCTGTGGTGGGCTGTGGTGCTACAGTTGAGGAACAAAGGCTGGACTGTGTTCTCAGGGTTCAAACGCTGGATTTAGGTTTCTTAGTCCATTTTCTGTTGCTAACAGCAATACCTTAGGCTGGACAAGTTTCAAAGACAGTTCACTTAGCTCACAGTTTGGGGGACTCAAAGGCTGTACGTGTTGCTGGCCTCCTCCTCCTTTTCCCTTTCCTCTTCCCCTTTTTCTTCTTCTCCTTCTCCTCCTCCTTCTTCTTTTGAGACAGGGCCTCACTATGTATATACCTCTGGCTATCCTGGAACTCATTATGTAGACCCATAGAGATCCACCTGCCTCTGCCTCCCAAGTGCTGGGATTAAAGGTGTGCGCCAGCATGCCCCACAGTTGCTAGCCTTCTTATTTCCAGAGTTGTCAGGCTCAGGGTAGCACATAGCTAGAGGATAGTACCATTTTCTCTTCCCTGCCTTCCCCACTCTGACAGGTTCTTATGTAGCCCAGGCTGGTCCCAAACTCCTCCTTCTCTTGCCTCACCTCCCAAGTTCTTGGGGGTGCAGGCATGTTGCACTGTTTTAGCTTTTTAAAGTATCTGGAGCAGGAGACAAGTTGAGGAACACCCCCAGTCGCCTCCTCCAGCAGCAGGGAAGTCACACCTTTGTCTTGCCCAGCAGGAACTAGCTCATTTGCATGCATCAGAATCAATTTTTGTGAATTTAATTAATCACAGTTTACATGCTAATAACCCTTGAAATATTTTATGGGTAAATAATGGATACTCCCTGCTGTGGGGGGATTGCTGGATTCAGATTTTTCTTTTAATTTATTTCCTATTGAGTAATTAGGGGGTTACCTACAGTTTTGAAAGGAAGGAAGATCTGATATTCTCTGCTTGGATGGGATCCTGCAACAGTAGCCTTCTCCTCAGTAGGAACCTCCTATCAGGTGGGGCAGGAGGAGGGCCAGTCCTGTGTGGTCACTTCCATTTTGAGGCTTCCAAGGTAAAAATATTGTGAGGATAATTCTAATATCATTTTCACCACCACGACTGCCGCCGCTGCCGCCACATTTATCAGTACTCAAGCCAGTGTGTACCACACTACCACTGCGGCCAGTGTGACTACCTCTATCCACTACCATCAACACATCTGCCACACCATCATCACCACCACCACCACCACCATAGTGACGACTATCACTATCACCACCATTACTACTACCTCCTCCACCATCATGATGACCACCATCACCACTATCATCATCACCATCACCATAATGACTAGTATCGCTATTACCACCATCACTACTACCACCTCCACCACCATGATGACCACAATCATCACCACTACCATTGCCACTATTTTTTATCAAGCAGGTTTATTACTACTACTGTATCACCATGCCTCTGCCGTGACCACATCTGGTATATCTGTCACCACCACCATGCCCATCACCGTCAGCATCATCGCCATCATCATTATCATCACCACCATCATGACATCACCACCACCATTACAATCACCACCTGTCCTTGCCACTATATCACATCCCCTGCTCTCATTACCACCATCTTCCTCACCCCTCCCCTATCTCGTATCACTAACAGGCCTTGCCTTCATCTTTTCCATCTTCCTTGGGTTAGATTCTTACAGTCCTCACTCAATTTGCTGCAAAATGGCTCTCTGTATTTCGGTCAATGCTGGAGTGTCTTCTTATAGGGACACTTGACTATGTCCCCTCTGTGAGGAAGACTTCTTTGCCTCAGGAACATCAATGGCACCCAAAATTGAGGTGTATAATAGCTGAGGAATGTTTCCCGGGACACACTCTCTGCACTGACTGAAACATGGCTAATTTTAGTGTTCGGTAGATATTTACCAACAAAATGAGGAATGGCTTATGCAACGCATGATGCCTGATCTACAGAGGCTGGCAGCGAGACATTACATGAGCAAAAGAGCTGCAGGTGATGGCTAGAGGCTGCAGATGTTAGATGCATACCACTTCCAGAGCCAGAGCATGAGAAAAATTATGGTTTAGAATCAAAGACAAGAGAAGTTCATAAAGAACTATCAGACTGAAACAAATTAGAAACGAAGTAAATAAAAGTGCTAAAATTCAAATTAGCTTTATTTATTTAATGTGATAGATGATGTTGTCCTGCTGGAGGCATACTGCCACTTAGCCGGGATGAATTATTGCCCCAGCACAGCTGGCCTGGCTCAACGGTGTATTCCGCCTTGGCTGAGCTGGGGACTCCATTCGGTCTTTTTCTTCCAGCAACCCATGAGCCAGGGAGCCTTCATCGGTCCTAACTACATCCCTCTAGCCTTCCCCTTGCCTCAGGACAATCATAGCATTGCAAGACCCCCAGAGTGACTGCAGGCACCAACATTTCGAGACCTCCATGCTGGTTTCCAGAGCAATGGCCTGGAATAGGGTAAGGTGTGGTGAACAACTGAACTCAATAGATTCTGAGCTAACAGCTCAGAAATTTCTCCACAAAAGTCGAAGATTCCCAGGGTTTTTAATGACAGCTTTATGGTCCTCAAGATCAAATCTAATCCCCATGTCAGACAGGTTGCCTTACCTCTGACGCTTCCTTTAACGAGCACCTTGGAAATGCCTGGCTGTTCCTTCCAGCCCTGGTCCACGCAGGAAGCTGCTCCTGGGGCTTGGGCCCTCCACAGCTCCATAAGCATTTCTGGTGTTTCAGGGAGTCTGGCTTTGCCTTGTGAGGGCAGGCTTGTGCCCCCTGGCACAGCCTCTCACCTACAGTGTCACAGTCATCTTGCAGCACTCCACAGAGAGCACAGGTGAGGAACTGGCATGTTTAATAAAGATTTTCCAGTTCCCTGTCATGTGTAGCTCACATGTCGCCTTCTGTCTGACTCCCCTTCTTTCTGGCTTCCTCTGCCCTTTCCCCCTCCTCTTTCTGCCCCAATTCATCCTCTTCCCTTTCTCTCTTAGTCCTGGTCTTGTTCTTTTCCTTCTTCCCTCCCCTCCTCCTTCCTTTCATCCTCTGAATTGCTCAGTATCGGGTATTATCTACCATTTTGGTTTTTGGTGCAGAATGTCTCACTGACCTGGAACTCACCAAATAGGCAATGTTGGTCAACAAGCCCCAGGGATTCACCTATTTCCTCCTCAGCACTGAGATTCCAAGCATGCACCACCACATCCAGCATGTCATGGGGGTTCTGGGGATTGAACCCTGGTTCTTATGCTTGCACAACTTTGCCAACTGATCCTTCTCCCTAGAACTGCCATTATACTTTCAGACTAGACATCTCCTGGATGGACCCAGGTGTCTAGAGCCCTGTGAGATCCCTGGAGCCCGTCTCCTGGGAAGATAAGGTGGGCCCACGGATATCTTGGGAGGGTTGAGGCAAGGGAGAGACTCTTGCAGCCTGCTGAGCAGGGAGCTCCCTTCTGCTGTGGAGCGTAAGTATTTCTCTGTGTGCTGGCTCCCTCCAGAGAATCCAGCTGGAGCTGTGACCCAGGGAAAGGCACTTCACTTTTTGTGTGTTTCCATTTATGTCATTAAAATGAAGCCCTGGTGGTGGTGGCGCACGCCTTTAATTCCAGTGCTTGGGAGGCTGAGACAGGCGGATCTCTGTGAGTTTGAGGCCAGCCTGGTCTACAAAGTAAGTTCCAGGACAGCCAGGACTGTTACACAGAGAAACCCTGTCTCAGAAAAAAAAATGGAGCGAGAACATTAGGTCTTATCAGGGCTGGAGGGAGGACAGTGGGGGAGGATTAACGAATCCCCTTTGTTTAGGTGCCGAACATCGTACTGGGATATAATATGTGCTCAACAAACATGAGTTTACCCACCATTTCCTCTTATCTTTAAGACTAAAAAGGCTTTGAGCATGGAAGCACTAGGCGGAGAACAGGATGTCTGAGTTCTGGCCCTTGTTTCACTGTGACATGACTTTGGGCAAGTGTTTGTCCATTTTCTATCCCTACAACAAAATAACTGAGGCTGGATGCTTTACAAAGAAAAGAGGTTTATTTAGGCCATGGTTTTGGAGGCTGAAAGTCCAAACAAATGGCCTGATCTATCTGGACTCTGGTGAGGGTCTCCTGACTACTTCACAGCATGGCCGAGAGGTGGCCTCACTTTATTGTGACCCACCCTCAGAAGAACTAACAGGGGCCACTTGTCATAATAACTCTTATCCCCAGACCAGTAAAAGAGGGTTCTTATTTAGAGGAAGATGTTAATTAGAAAGGCTAGCAAGCCAACAGATGTCGTCTGTTAGTTGCCCTTTGGCACTAAGACAGCATACCAGAGGAAAAGAACTTCAAGAAGGAAGGTTTGCTCTGGTTCATGGTTTCAGAGGTCAGAGTCCTTGGCCAGCAGGCTCCACCGCTTTGAGGTCGATGGCGAGGCAGAAGCATTGTGGTGAAGGGTGTGATGGAAGAGAGATGCTCACCTCATAGCTGCCAGGAAGCAGAGAGAAGAAAAGACTGAAGACGAGGTCTACCTGTCTGGGACACGCCCCAGCCCACCTATTTCCTCCAACCAGGCTCCATGTCTGTTTGGACTCTGATGAGGGTCCTGACTACACCACAGCCGGGCAGAGAAACCGGAAGGGAAATAGTCATGTGCATAAGAGACCAAACCTGTGAGGTGGCTTCACTTTAAAGAACTAACGGGGTCATTTACCAGCTCTCATAATGCCCTCACATCGTGAGCCCATCAGGGGCTGTCACCATTGATGAGCTTAAAACCAACTGCTTCTGACAACGCCACCTCCAGAGAGTGCATTGGCTTTCGGGACCTGTCCTATCCAAGGTAGACTAACCTCTAATCACTTGTCTTCCTTCTGCCCGTCTCAGGGCAGGGCTGCCGCTCCATCCAGGATGGGAGCTCCGCTCGAGTCTCCACAGCCAGGCAGGGCGCCAGCGCCAGGCAGACATGGGTTTTTCAGAGCATTGGGGGAAACAGCCTGTTCCCAGTTTCTATTTTTGCTTTCCTTCCTGTCTGCCGCGTTTCTACTTTTATTTAGGGCTGTGTTCAATGCCGTAATTACTTTCTGAATTGGTAACATCCCTGTCTGGGGTGTATAGTTTCCCGCCGTGGCTGAGTCTGGCACTGTAAACAACTGTGGTGATTTGGGTGGGATGCTCCCTTTCTGAAATAAACAAAAGGCAAATTAGACACTGGAAAGTCACTTGTTTGTTTGTTTGTTTTTCAAAACAGAGTTTCCCTGTGTAATCCTGGCTGTCCTGTAACTCACTCTGTAGATCAGGCTGACCTCGAACTCATAGAGATCTGCCTGCCTCTGCCTCCCAAGTGCTGGGATCAAAGGAGTGCGCCACCAAGCCTGGCAGAAAATAACTTTCAATTACCTTTGAACTTGTGGGGAATTTCATCTTTGATCTGTGTCAGGGACAAACGAGTTTGCTGAGCACAGTACTTTTGGAGTGAGTGCCCAGGGAAGTTGGCAGTGTTGCGAGTAGCTGGGCAGAGAGGGAAGGTAAGATTCATGGGGGGGGCGGTGAAGTAGGGGGGCAAAGAGAACTTCATAGGGGGTGAAAATGAAGTGGGAAGGGAGAAAGGTAAGTCCTGGGAGACCTTGGGTGGATCTGTTGGGTCTAGAGACGTGGTTCCTTCAGAGGAAAGTCACTAGGTCAGTTACCAGGTTCATTCTGGGGTGAGGAGTCCTGACTGGGTCCTTTCCCTTCTGGGAACAGGGCTCCTGGAGGATAGGGAGGTTGTACAGTTACCAGCTCTAGTGACAGGGACCTAGATACAGGTGTTGATGCTGTCATTTCCAGCAGGTGGACAGGTGATGCCAGGGCACTTCCGCTCCTGAGGCAGGCTCTTCCAAAGGCAGGCTCCTGGGGCAGGCTCCTGGGGCAGGCTCCTCCTGGGGCAGCCTCCTGGGGCAGGCTCCTCCTGAGGCAGGCTCCTGGGGCAGGGAGGATTGTTTCCCAACTGAGCAGGCAGAGAGGAGGGAGAGAGCGGTACTCGTTACCCATTGAGATTTGGTGACGAAGCATTCTATAAAAACAAGTTAAGAGTCAGGTGTATTGTGGGTCTATCCCGGTGGGGAAGTCCTGATGGCAGGAGCGTGAGGCAGCTGGTTGTATTGTATCTGATGTTAGGATGGGGAGAGAGAGAGAGAGAGAGAGAGAGAGAGAGAGGAATGCTGACATACTCAGGGTTCATCTCCTTGTCTCTGTTAACTTAATCTAGATAACCACTGGCGGACATGTCCGAAGACATGTTTCCATGGTGATTTTAAATCCTGTCAAGTTGATAAGATTAACCATCACAAGGGGCCAGTCAGTTGTGGCTGCCCACCCTCAGCTTGCTTCCACAGGGACATGGACTTGGCTTGGGAAAACTACAAGGTCTGGGGCTAAAGTGAGTGAGTTCCCTGTCTGATTAATACCCCGATCTAGATGTTGTTTATTGGACTGAGACACAAAAACTTACTGAGCTCCAGTTTCTAGATGCTGGCTGTATCGTCCAACAACACAGGTGACATTACTAGCCACAGGAGCCCGAGAGAAGACACAGTGAAGTTCCTCTGACATCTGAGCCATCTCCTTCCATATGGAGATTGCACCTGCCAGCCTGAGCCTCCCTGGCTTATAACTGTGAGAGCTGAGTCCCCAAGGCCACAGGTGGGCAAGCACAGAGACAGGGCTTCTGTGGTGGTTTCAAAGAAAATGGTCCCCATAGGCTCCTAGGGAGTAGCACTAATAGGAGGTGTGGCCTTGTTGGAGGAAGTGTATCATGGGAGCGGGCTTTGAGGTCTCATGCTCAAACTTAGGCCCAATGTAGCAGTCTCTCCCTGCTGCCTGTGGACCCAGATGTAGAACTCTCAGCTCCTTCTCCAGCACCATGTCTGCTTGCATGCTGCCATGATGATAACGGACTAAACCTCCGAACTGTAAGCCAGCCCCAATTTAACGCTTTCCTTTATAAGAGTTGCTGTGGTCATGGTGTCTCGTCACAGCAATAGAAACCTGACTAAGACATCTTCCAAACGTGCTGATGCTCCTTCCCTGGCATAAGCTAGCTGCCTGCTGTAGCCCTCTCACTGGGGCTCACTCTCCATTCCTTAAGCTTTGGAAGACCCCCAAGAGGGTGGTGCAGAGGTCAGAGAGGCAGACTCTAAGGTGGCAGCTATTTTGGAGATGTAGAGGTAAGAACTGCCTTTTCCACTTGCTGGGCTGCCCGATGGAGGCCTTGGGGTAAACCTGCTCTCTCTCCATTTCTATGTAGTTCTCAAGAATAACTGTCGCCATGGGCTGTGGGGTTCAATTTCTGAGAGAATGAAGGATTGGCTGGGACAGCTGGGCTCTGTTCCTGCACTTCTAGAGCAGGGTAATCTGTAGTGCTTTAGCCTAGAGAGTCCTGAGACACCCGATGTGCAAAACCCAGGGTCCTTCAGCTGTGTGAATGTGAATGCGTGGACGAGACTCCTCCTGCCTGGGCAGACCTCCTGAGACCATGAATCCTAGGCTTGTGTGGTCTGCTGCTTTCTGTTCATATGACACCTGCTTTATGTGACTCGTGTGCAGCCACGGAAGTCAGCTCAAGGTGCAGTGCCCGCCCTGGCCCTGGGATGGGCTTGGTGTAGTGTGCCTTTCTGTACTACCCTTGTTGTAGACTCCTGGGACCCAAGGACACAGCATCCTCTCTGTCAACTGAACACAGGCGTCTGCATGACAAGCGCTGAGAGTTCCTGTTCCTTCTCTCTGCTCCATTGTGGACCAGATGAGCCCATATCTGCCTGGGAACCGTGAACGCTGTGGGGTATGTGAGAGCAGAATTATGGCAGCATCCCATTCTTCTTAGTTTGTGGGTCTAGGATCTCAGACCTCCACATTCACTCCGGTCCTATCTTTGTGCTTTTGCTGTTTCTCAGTGCCACCTGCCCACTGTTTGCATCAGCCAGGACAGGCTAGGCTATGCTGTTATGACAAATGTTACCCAGACCTCTGCGCCTCACAAGAGAAAGGTCAGGTTCTCACCTGTATTTTGTGGTTGTTGTGTGTTGACTGTGGTTCTATTTAGTCTATTTATTCATTTCACCCCAGAACCCAGGCTCTCTCTGAGCATCTCTGGAGGGAAGGAGACAGACTCTGGGAACAATGTGCCTACCCTTAAAACTTGGCTGAGACAGGCCACAGAGCTGAGCTCGATGCCAATCAGGCAGGAGTGTGTACCCACCCAGTTTCAGGAGAGAGCAGCAAACGGTTTTCAGTCATCATGGTGTCTGCCATCTTTCTTAATGAAAAAAGAGCATTTTGTTTTTATTTAATAAATTTGAGGAACAGTTTCACTCGCCACAAGCAGAAAAGATAAGCATGAAAATTAATGAATAACATTATAGAACTAACAGCTCACAGATGACTGAACAGTGGTAACATGCTGGGAAACTGGCCAAGATCGTCAGAGCTAGAAGGGGACCGTGGTCAAAGGCATAGGCATTTCGAAGACAGTAAGCATGGGAGAGCGCCCAGGTCTCTCCCGGCCTGACTGTGTGAAGTATAGCAGGGCTGTTCCCTCACTTACCCCAGAGCAATTGGAGAACTAGCTCCTGGGTGCTTGTCATACTGGTGTGCTTCTTAAAGGAGCAGATGTGTACACGGCCCTAACACGAAGCAGGGTGACTGATTCCATTATTAACATGCATTTGCGAAGCCTGATGCCAGCCACTGTACCAACTACCTCACAAATGTTGAACCAGGGCTAAGGAGATGACTCAGCTGATAGAAGTGTTTGCAACGCAGGCCTAGGGACCTGAGCTTGAATCCACAGTGCTTGTAATCAGAGCCAGGTACCAGGATGTGAACCTGTGACTTTGGTGCTGGGGAAGTGGAGAAAGGTGATCTCTGGGGCTTGCTGGCTGGCCAGTGTAGTCAAACCATCAAGCTCCAGGTTCAGGGAGAGACCTTGTCTCAAAATCACACCTGGTGTTGATCTAATTCTGGTGAGGTGTGCAGGGGAGTGGAAGGAGGAAAGGAGGGAGGGGGAGGGGGCAGAGAAAAATGGCGGGAGAGGCTCAGATTAAGGGCACAGGAGCCTGCACAGCCTCAGTGGGACCCTAGGTAGCAGTCTCCACCCTAGTCACGCCTCCTGCCCAGCCTGCAGGGCTGGTGAGGAGATTGTGTGACAGGAGAAACAATGATCCTCACTTCATAATAAGAGTCCCGAGACTCAAAAGCGGTGACAGCAAAACCATTTATTTTACACCTTTACAAGGTCGTCTGTTGGACTGGGAGTTTGAGACTAGCCTGGGCTACACAGTGAGACTCTCAAAACAGGCAGATCAGACAGCTGACCACTAGTCAAGTAAAAAAGACAGAAGCCAACGAGATTACCTACAGCAAACAAACAACTGGAAACAAAACTTAGGGGAAGAACTCCTTGGTACAAAGACCTCTCAGACGTGACATTAAAATGCAGAGAAGAAGATAAAGTCAAGTACGTGAAACCACGCTCAGCCAGCAAGCTTCTTCCCAGCGCACGGTCAGCAGAGCAGGAAGGCAGGGCATGAAAAGGGAAAAAATACTGAAAAGTCAGATGTCCGATAAGGGGTTGATACAAAAAACTCACAGCTCAGTAGCAAAAGACAAGCAAGCAAACAGCAAACAAAAAGCCAAACACAAACAAACCTTATTGAGAAGAAGTAAAGGGGGTGGGTGAGATGGCTCAGTGGGGAATGGGGCTTGCCCACAAGCTTGCCCACAAGCGTTTGATCCCTGGCACCCACGTGTTGGATGGAGAGAACCAACTTCTGCAAGTTGTCCTCTGACCTCTACATGCATGCGGTGGCACATGCGTGCACACACCCCAGCATATGAACAACTAAAAGTAATACATTTAAGGAAAGAGACAAAGGACCCCAGTGAGCATTAAAGTGCATAAATGCAAAAGTCCTCAACATCATTGATTATCAGAGAAGTGCCAATCAAAGCTGCCAGGAGCTGTCACCTCACACCTGGTACGATGGCTCTTCTCAAACAAGAGGTGACAGGCAGTGGGGAAGAGTGTAGAGAACACGATTGCCCACTCCTGGCTGCATGGGAGCCAGTACTGACACCATGCCAAACAGTGCACAGGGTCCTCAGTCAGTTAAGAACACAGCCACCAAGTGGGATTTACTTTTGCTTTCTCTTTTTGAGAGAGACTCTCACTGGAGCCCAGGCTGGCCTTAAACCTGTGATCCTCCCAGCCCAGCCTCCCTTATCCAGTGCCATGATACAGAAACAGCATTTCTGAGTACACTGATGGATAAAGAAAATGGGATACTCACGATCGACACTTACGTACACACAGTCCACACACACATAGACCCCCACACCCTGACAAACAGTTCTTGCAGGTTCTAGGGAACCCAAGGCCTGATGCATGCTGGGTAAGTGTGCTGCCACTGACTGAGCCATACTGAGCTCTCCATTTTTCTGAGCTAGGGTTTTAGTACATTGTTCAAGTTGGCCTTGAACTCCTAGGCACAAATGATTCTCTTGTGTCAGCCTCCTGAATAGCTGGGATGATAGAAGACTCACTGACCCTTGTTCACAGTGAATATTATTCTGACATCAAAAGAAGGAAGTTCTGCCAGGTGGTGGTGGCATACGCCTTTAATCACAGCACTCGGGAAGCAGAGCCAGGTGGATCTCTGTGAGTTCGAGGCCAGACTGATCTACAAAGTGAGATCCAGGACAGGCACCAAAGCTACACAGAGAAACCCTGTCTTGGAAAAAAAAAAAAAAAAAGGAAGTTCTGCTGTCTGTGATAACATGGTTACAGCTGGAAGACACTCTGCTGAGAGAAACAAGCCAGAGACAGGAAGACCAGCTTCAGACGATATTAATTTTTAAGATGTGTTTTATTTATTTATTTATTTATTTGTTTGTTTTTGTTGTTGTTGTTGTTGTTGTTGTTGTTGTTGTTGTTGTGTGTGTGTGTGTGTGTGTGTGTGTGTGATAACAACATGTAGGAGTCAGTTGTCTCCCAGGGATTGAACCCAGGCCATCCAGCTTGATGGCAAGTGCCTTTACCCACTGAGACATCTTGCCTGCCCTGTGACCTCACTTTTGTGTGGGGTCTAAATATAGACTAGGTAGAAGAAGCTGGTGAGGGGTTGGGTGACATGGGGGGATGTTGGTCCAAGAGGGGGACCTCCCTTTCTAAGAAGAGTGGCTATGAAGATCTGAGGGACAGCATGGTTGTGTTGGGAGCATTTGGCTGACTGGTTATCATTATACACTGGGTGTGTGTATTGAGTCATCACAGTGTGTACTTGGACCCACAGTCTTTCTGTCAGTTGAATATTTACGACAAGCAGTGGGGCCTGACTTGGAGCATCTTTGCTAGGCTTTAATTGTTCACACTCTGTCTTCAGCCCGTTTTGTCAAATTTATGCACCATCTCTGCCACTGTTAATGTTCTTCTCAAAATAGGAGATGCAATGTAAATGAATGAATGAATGAACACATGAGAAAATAAATACATGCATGCACTTAAAAGGAAGCCTGGTGTGATAGCACATGTGTTTAATCCCAGCGCTCCGGAGGCAGAGGCAGGCAGATTTCTGTGGGTTTGAGGCCAGCCTGGTCTGCATACTGAGTTCTGACCCAGCCCAGGCTAAGATCCTGTCTCACCTGTGCCAAAAACAAATCATCATCATCAACAACAACAGAAACCCTCAACAATAACAACAACAACATTTGACTCTGCCATCCTACAGAGGAAACTGTCATTTGCTGTAAGTAGGAGGAAATCAAGAAAGTCACTGTAGGCTGAGGAGATGGCACTGTAAAAGACTTGCCTTGCAAGCATGAGGGCAAGTTTGTTCCCCAGAATCCACACAAAAAGCCAGAACTGATGGCACACACTTGCAATCCCAGCTCCGGGGAAGCAGAGACGGGCAGATATCTGAGGCGCCCAGCCAGGCTCATAGGGGAATGCTAGACCAGGGAGAGTCCCTGTCTGAAAGGAGGTGGATGGGGCTGGAGAGATGGCTCAGTGGTTAAGAGCACTGGCTGCTCTTCCAGAGAACTCTGATTCAATTCCCGGCACCCACACGGCAGCTTACAACTGTCTATAATGCCAGTTCCTGGGACTCTGGTAACCTCACATTGACATACATGCAGGCAAAATACCAACACACATAAAAATAAATAAAATATATGTTTTTAAAAAAAGGAGGTAGATGGTATTCTTGAGGTTGATATCCAAGGCTGTCACCTCCACACACATGTGTATCCACACAGACCACATATATGTGTAACCACAAAGACACATTAAAAAAGAAGAGGAAAATCCAGGTAAGATGCCCTCTCTCTTGAAAGCTGGAGTCTGAGGCCGGCTTTCATGTCATATCATGTCATGGATACTGATTAGTGACTTCAGCGTGAGGGAGATGCTAAGGCATGTGATCACCAAGCAGAGACTTGCTCATCCTTACAAAGCCTTTGAGATAAGTGGTCTGTGAGTAATTTGCTCATTTTGCAACTAATGTTTTTCACTGACTTATTCACTTTCAATGCAAAATATCTGCAATACCATCTAAAATCATCGTGTGTTCTATTATGAGCCCACCGGTGAGGGAGGAAAACATCAGCGCTCTCCAGCTGCTGGTGTACCTGATCCTCTTGTGTGAAGGTCACATAGTCCAGATAGCAGGCCCCAGGGGCATCTTCCTAACTCTGCTGTGAATGAGGAGAAAGCTCGCTGTGTCGAGGTGCTGAGGTGCGTTTGTTGCAGCAGCAGAACTTACGGGATTCTGACTGTGGCGTGTGGGCCACTGCGGGAAACAGAGGGTCTCTAACTTGGGATGGTCAGGCTTACAGTCCTTTGATTTCATTATGGTGCCAAAGTGATACTTTTTATTTATTTTGTATCTGGACCATAGTTTCCCCTCCCTCTTCTCTTCCCAGGCCCTCCCCCACTCCCCTCTGAAGCCCCACCTCCATCCCCGCCCCATCAACTCCTCCTCTGTTTCTATTTAGAAAAGGGCAGGTCTTCCATGGATATCAACAAAACATGACGTATCAAGTAGCAGTAAGACTAAGCTCCTCCCCTTGTATTAAGGCTGGACAAGGTGGCCCAGTATGAGGAATAGGGTCCCAAAAGCTGGCAAAAGACTCAGAAACAGCCCCTGCTCCCACTATTAGGAGTCCCACAAGAGGACCAAGCTACACAACTGTCACATATATGCAGAGGGCCTAGGTCAGTCCCACGTAGGCTCCCTGATTGTCCGGTCCAGTCTCTGTGAGACCCTATGAGCCCAAGTTAGTTGATTCTGTGGGGTTTTTTTTTCAGTGTCCGTGACCCCTCTGGCTCTTACAATCCTCTCTCCCCATCTTCGGCAGGATTCCCTGAGCTCCGCCTAATGTTTGACTGTGAGTCTCTACATCTGTTTCCATCAGTTGCTGGATGAAGCCTCTTCGATGACAATTGGCCTAGGCACCAATCATGTTTGTCTTTCTGGGTCTGGGTTACCTCACTCAGGATGATTTTTTTTCTAGTTTCATCTAGCCAAAGTGGTATTTGATCAATAGAAATCATAACATCTGGTTTGGAATTGTGATCTTTCCCCAGGTTAGAGAGGTGTGGTGGGTCGGTCTTACATGCCAGGCATCTACGGTGACCCACCCAGGCTGTTGGCTGAGCTTAGGATACTCTGTGGTACTCTCTGCTACCAGCACTCTTTGGACATTGAACCTTGGGTTCTCACTAGATACTCTAAAGTCTACAAAATGCCCAACTGTGTGTGTGCATGACACGAAGCAGCACCCTTTTCTAGGATAGCCTTTGTGTTTGATGATTTTGCCCTACTGGAGGCTAACCTAAGCTTTGGGCACATTTTGGGGAGTTGAGACTGGAGTTTGGCAGGTGAGGGACACCGGGGCAGTTTTGACTTAGAAATTTTCAACCTAGGATGGTTTATTGGGGCATGAGTCCATCGTAAACCAAGGAGCACTGGGACCATCTTTGAAGAAGCGACCTCCAGAATCACATTCCCTTCCCAGCAGGGGCCTTATCGTCTCCCTGCTCCCTAACTCCCCCCTCTTCTCTCTCTTCCTCCTCCTGTCTCTTGCTCCCCCTCTTCTCTCCCTTCCCCTTCTCTTCTGTTTTCTTCCTCCCCTTCCTCTTCCTCCCTCTCTCTTCACCCTCCCCTGACTTCCTCTCTTCTTCCCTCCTGTGCATATTCAGCTAAGTAAGTCCCAGACTGATTAAATCACTCACATGGGGGCTTGATTGCCAGCGCAAAGTCTATTAAGCCTAAAACGGGCCACTGTTTTATCTAATAGAGCCATCTCCCCGGATAGGAGTCACTTCTTCACACCCTGACACCCTCCTGTTGGAACGGGGACTTCACTTACTCCCAAGGTGGTCCCTTCCCTCACTGGGTGGCTCCAGATAGGAAGGGATTTTATTATTATTATTTTTTCTTTTGGAGGGATGCTGGGATTAAACCTAGGACTCTGTGTGTCAGGCAGGTGCTCTATCATCAAGTCAATCCCAGGAGCTTCCTCTGTGATTCGTCTGATCTCATTTTCACTTCTGGCCACTTCTATCCTTTCCTTTGCAGCATCCTGTGGAATTGTTCACCTGGTCCAGTAGTACCTGGCAGAGGCGCAACACTTCTTGAGACTTCTCTCCAGTGGTTTATCCGTGTTGCCAGTATGCCCTAGGAAGGGAGGCATACTGTGGAGGTGCAAACTTCAGAAGGCTGTGGGTGCAACTGCAGAGGTGGCTTCCAACAAGAGCATGGACGTCAGTGTCCCAAGCCCTGGCCGTCTTTGAGTGCAGGTAGTTATAGCTCAGCAGTGTTTGCCGCTGTCCCCTGGCTCTCTAGCACAGTGCCTGGCACCGAGGAGACGTTCTGTGAATTCTCTGCTGAAGGGATTACATTGCATGCTGTGCCTCATGATGTGGCACACAGAGGTAGACAGTGCAGATGGGAGGGGCTGTGATGTCATCATCCTCGCTCACAGCCAAGGTCATCCTGGGGTACTGACTGGAAGGGACTGAAGCTGAGGCCACTTTGGAGAGAGGGCCTCCAGACACTTCCTACATGCTTTGGCTGCGGTGTAGAACTGACATTTCCAGTTCCACAAGGGCCGAGTAGCTTAGCATCCAGTGCAGCCACTGGTTGGCTGGGTGCCCTTATCTCCTGGAGGTCTCCGGTTCCTCTTTGTGACATTGAGATACATAGTACCAACTTCAGAGCTTCTTGTGATGAAAGGAGCTGGCCTGTTCAAACAGGCTGGGAGAGGACGTGCTCAATGGGTACTGCTGTGTCCTGAGATCTGGCTGCCCTTAAACTTGTGGCTGTCCTCCTGATTTTGCTTTCTGAATGCTGGGATTGCAAGCGAGAATGAGTACTATCACTCTCAGCAGCCCTTCAAAAGGTCTGACCCGGACCTAGGGATTCTCTGGCACCACCAGGCCTGGGGTTCCTGGCTGCCTGAGACTTCTTTCCAGCAGCATCTACATTGGACTAGCCTGACTCCATCTGGCCGCTGGGCTGCAGCAAAGAGCTTCCCTTGACGCTTTCAACAGGACTTAAAAAAAAAAAATAGTAGAAAACCTTTTTTGGATTGCTGCCTGCGGCAGACACAGTTTAAATTAACTTAAACCATTTTCTCCAAACCGCTCCCCCCCTTTACTGATCCTTTTTCACGGAGGAGGGAATAGAAAGCCTTTTCAGGAAAAAGCTTCAGGAAGAGCCTATCTTTCCGCTCTCCAGAGGATGCCAGGCCAGGAGATGCTAAAGTTTGCAGCGAGCGAAGCAGGGAAGTGGCTTTTAAGGAGGAATGGGAAAGAACTCGGGTGTAGCGCGTGGGGCCCTGGGGGAGAGCGCGAGGTCCCGCCGCACCGCCGCGTGTGGTCGCTAGGGGGCACCCGGGTCCCGTGCCTGCCAGAGCCAGAGCAGCAACGGTGAGGAGGCTGGTGCCGAAGCCTGCAAAGCCTGCCAAGCCTGCCACCCGACCCCGCGCTCGGCAGTCGCTTCCTATGACCCCAGCAAGCCCAGCGCGGCGGCTCGCGCTCCTCCCTCCCATCGTACCTGTTCCATTTCTTTGTCAGACCTATGCGTAGCTCCCCTCCCTCTCTCCTTCCCTTCCTCCCTCCCTCCTTCCCTTTCTCCCCATTTCTTTCCTCCATTCCTGCCGCTCATTCTTTTACAGTGTCTTCCACCTACCCATGCTCCCCTCCTCCCAAGCACTCTTCCTTCCCCCTTTTGCTCTCTCGCTTCTGGATTCTGGATTTGGCCTGAATAACTTCAGATTTTCTGCCAGCTGACTCGACCAGAGAGGTCAGCTTGTCTGCACCCCAGACCAGTCTCCGCGGCTGTGTGAGAATGTGAGATGGAGGCCTTCCGTGTATAGGGGAGGCTCCGTCCCTCCCTGGATCCGCATTCCAGCTGTGTCTGAGATCTCCAGGAAGCTTTAAAACAACGCGGAGCGCCAGGGTGGGTAGTTAGGTGGTAGAGCACTTGCCTAGCAAGCAGGAGATCCTGGCGTCTGCGCCCAGCACCACAAACAAAATTTTGAATTTTGGGAGTGTCGTGACACCCCCCCCCCCCCAGAGGCTGGAAATGTTTTTGATTGTTGCCAAGGAGTGTGAGGGAAAAGAGGCATTTGCATGGGATTCAGACTTCGCGCTGCCCTCTGTCCTGTCCCAGGAGTGCTCAGCGAGGCTCCTCAGGCTCAGCTCTGGTCTCAGGGTCTCCACCTCCAGGCCAGCAGCAACCACTCCGCCTGTGCTCTGGGATGCCCTGTCCTGGGCACACCCCCGAGGGAACAACATCTCCTTCCAAGCTCTAAGCCTGTCTATTTGGGGATCCTCTCTGGTGTTGGGACTGTGGGGGCAGAGCTTGGGTCAGCCTCTAGAGGCTTGGCCTGGATTTTTATTTTATTTTATTTTCCCTGCTAGTTTTGCTGTGAGGACTTCTTTGGCTCAAAGCCTCCCACATGGTCGCTAGTGGATCTGACCCTTCAGTCTACAGAGACTTCCAGGGCCAGGCCCTGTAGCTGTCTGGAGGCCTTTCCAGTCAAGACTGATTCCCGAGAAGACTGCTCCTCTCTTGGGAGGGAAGTAGGAGGTTTTTGGGTCCGGGGTCATTTAGTGAGCACCAGGAAAAAAATACATGGAGACCATTTGACCCAAGAGGCGATGGGGGTGGACCAAGGGGGCGTTGCAGGGTCAATTCCAGGTGGGAAGGAACAAGTGTGCATCCCAGCCAGTGTTTTTAAGCTGTGGCTCTGTGACACACACACATTTCAAAGTGGTCCCCAGCATCCCAAGCATAGTGGAACAGGTCCAGTGCAGCCATCTTTTCTACCAGGACCAACCAAGGCTTGGGGAGGCTTAATGAGTTCCATGAGGTCACTGAGCTAGATGACACCATTGGCATATTTTGTTCTTTTCTCCTTCCCGAGTACATTTTCTCATTTTCCAGCCATTTTCAGTTAAGGAAGTCCATGTACTTCATTCTGGCAAAGGAAATGTGGGTGGGAGTGGTACACCATTTCAGCTCAAAACAAGAAACGTCCTCTGTGGTCCTAGGCTCTCTCTCCTCCCATTATTGGTGGAAACAGTGATTTGAACCTGGAGGACAGCTCTCTGTCCTATTGCCCGACCTGCAGGAGATGTGCATGCAGACAGACATCTCTATCCTGTTGAGCCACTGAGCTCTGGGGACTGTTTGTTATTGTAGCAGCTCCCAGCCCACTCTGACTGCTATATCACATAACTAGGGAGAGGTGTGGCTGGAACTGGGGTTTAACCCTTTCTGACCTTGGATTATTTTCTTTTGCCTCAGATGTAGACTCAGGGAAGGTGTGGAGGGCAGTTGATTTAATGGCAATTGATTCAATTTTTCTCTACACATTGCCACACTTTGAAGTTAGTTTTCACATTACAATCAATGGCATCTCATAGTCTTTGCTGGTACTGCTGGGAGTGTGACACAATTCTCCTTATCTGACTTTTAAAAGTGTCAATGCCAGAGGCTGGGAACATGGCTCAATTAGTAAAGAGCTTGCCTCACAAGCTAAAGCAACTAATTTGAGTCTCTGACCCATGTTAAAAAAGCCAGACATGGTGGTTTGTGCTTGTAATCCCAGCACTGGGGAAGTGGAGAGAGGTGGATCCCTGGGAGCTCATTGGCTGCATAGTTTTAGCTTAATAGCAAGCCCCAGATCCCAAGGTGGAGGGACTGCAGGGCTGTCTCAGTGCTGAGCACCAGCTGCTCTTCCAGAGGACCTGGGTTTGGTTCTCAGCACACACTGTGACTTACAACCTTCTGTAACTCCAGTTCCAGGGGATGGAGCACTCTCTCTTCTGTCCTTCTTGGACAATGTTCTAGGCACTGCATGCATATGGTGTGCAGACATGCATGCAGGCAAAACCCTTATAAACATAAAGAAGCAAACAAAACCAAACAAAACCCCATGGTGGCCAGCTCCTGGGGGAACAACAGCTAAGGATGTGCCTGTGGTAGAACTTGATGAGAGCCAATGCTGGAAAACTCTCACGGGATGCTCTTATCACCTCTTGATTCCCTAGATGAGAATAACCAGTGAACACACAAAAATATCAGTGACTCCAAGCTGAAGGCGAGTCGCAAAGTCAGTCTAAAGATGTCTGAGGACATTCTGGTTAAACAGTTTTGTGGGTATTTTCCACTTTCTGTATGTACAATACATGACCAAAAATCCATGTCTAACTAAGTTTAAGAAAGTTCTTTTGATACAAACAAAATAAAAGTCCTAAGTGTTAACAAAGCATGGTGCTGTGGTCTAATTGACAACAGTTTTTCTTTCTTAGTTGAGCATAAAGATGACCTTTCAATCGATGACGATGACGTATTGGAGATTTGCTGAGATATGGTCCCTGTGGACTTAGGAGGTAGGGCTGACATGTTTTGCCCCCTGGGGCATCTGAAGCCCCTAGAGCCTGCTGGGGGAGGAGTAGGTCTCTTCCTGGAGGCTCCATTCTCACTGTCATCCCCCCACCCCACCCCAGCCCCTGCTTTGATGTTCTCTATAAACTCTCTTTCCAACAGCTCCTGGTTTGTGGCTGCTCAGAGGAGCCGAGAGATCTGAGGATAAATGCAGGATCCACAGAGGGAAAGGAGAAGCCTCGGAATGTGGTAAAGAGGAAGCTCGCATGGCCCCTTCCAGGAAAATCAAGTGAAATTTCTGGAATAAAGGTTAAAGTGGCTGCTGTAGTTGATTGTCATTCTCCTTTGGTGACAGCAGTCTGGATGGATGTGGCGGCTTTGTCAGCAGGGCTAAGATTTGGCAAAATGGTAAAGGAAGGAAATATTATTAGTCCTTCCCCATCCTGACCAAGTACACTCACTGTCCCCTACCCTGCCATTTTGGAAACAGAAACCAAGGCTACCAGTGAGCCCCATCTCAGCTCTCCCCCGAACCCTGACTGTATCTGCCAGGGCAGCGTGTTACGCTGCAGTCACACACAAGCCCCATCTCACTCCCAGTGGTGTATCCATGTTCCTTAGAAGTCTGACGGGTTTCTGCTCCGCTCTTTCTCACTCAGGGGTCCTGGGGGACACAGCCGATGCCAGCATGCTGCCCGTGACAGAAGTGACATATGCCATTTCTTTTGACACATTACTGCTCAAGCACATCATGTGGCCACATCTAATGTAAAAGAGAAGGAAAACTCACTGCATACTGCGAAGAATAGAATATTTCTGAATGATCCTCATGACTTGACCACCTTCTCACTCCTCCCCACACCCCATTTCTAGACTCACTACCAATTGTAATCACTCCCACGCCACACTCCTCCCACAGAGTGTCCCATTCATATCCCTTGTCCTGGTGTTTGCTCGGAAGGTGTAGGCACCATCTGTTTTCCTCTGGCCTGGAGCATGGGTTGTGATACTGTGTGCCTCCCCGGGGACTTCCCTGTTGGGCGGGGCTGTAGCTGTGGTCGGGAATATCCTCAAAGGGACTTGTGCTGGAGGTTTGGTCCCTGGCACATGGCACTGCTGGGAGGTGGTAGAACCATCAAGAGGTAGAATGTGGTAAAAGGAAGTTAGGTCATTTCAGGATGTGACTTCGAAGGGATCCTGGCTCCTTCCTGTTCTCTCTTTGGATTCCCAGGCACGAAGTGAGTGGCTTTTCTCCACCATGTGCTCTGCCATTGTGCTCATCACAGGCACAGAAAAACGAACCAAACCGAACCAAACCAAACCAAACCAAACCAAACCAAACCCAAACAGGCAGCTACTTAATCACTGATGACATCTCTAAATCCAGGAGCCCAAAGAAGCCTTCCCTCTTAGGAAATTCATCATCTCTGGTATTTTGTTACAGAGACCCGAAGCTGCGGAATATTAATTAACTGTTGGAAGTGAGGACATACTCAGAGGGACTGAACGACTTGTCCAAGGACACAGAGCTGTTCAGTGGCAGAAACAGATCCTGTTGTTTCCCGTCTTTGTGGCCCGCATCTTGTTTTATACACGGATATAATGTATTTTGGCCATATTCATCCCTCAATACCATCTCTTACGTACGTCCACTCCCACTGGACCTCCTTTTTCCAACAATGCCTTCCTATTTTCCTAGGTTGTTGTTTTTGTGATCCACTGAGTTGTTTAATGAGGGCTGATTGTATGACTACCAGTGGAGGGTTGTTCACAGCTCACCGGTGACTATGCCCCTGAAGGCAATGAGCCATTTTCCCACAGCAGCCATTAACTACCCATAACTCCTTAGTTAGGGGTGGGGCTTCCTGAGCCCCTCCCCCACCTGTGATGGAATGCTGACAGCCTGATCTTGTGCAGCGACTGCGTTCTTAGTTACTGTGTTCTTGCATCTGGTCACGGGTGTTCAAAGGGACACTCGTTCTGACTGCCACATTCCTGGCGTTGGGCCTGGAGATGCTAATTACCAACAGCCGTGCACCCTTCTGTGGGAACCTTCCTTCTCTAACACTTTTGACTCCTTATACCACTATCATCTGTGGCAGGGGCTCCACCCCTTCTCTTCATAACCAGAATGACTGGAGCAGCAGTGATCACATGATGTGAAGACAGCTGACTTACAGGCTGTCCTACCATCTATCTATTGCTTGTGTGGTCTGGCTTGCAATGATGGGCTCAGCCAACCAGCTTCTCATGGGATTTGAACTAAGATCCAGAGGAAACTCTCATCCCGAGGTCAAGTCCATTGACAGCTGAGTAGCCAGTGCCTGGTCCACAGAGCATGCTCTCTCCCCACAGTTGACACTGGTTTTTCGGGTGTTTGACTGGAGGATTTCTGTATGTGTCCAGAATCTGCCACCATGAACATTTTTTCCAGGATATCCTTAGCTGTAGGTAAAAGGGTGTCCTCATTTCAAGTTCTTCTCACTGACCACTTCTAGAGACAATGGGGGAGTTTCTACGTATGCCCACTGACCAGGATGGTTCCAGTCACGTGGTGTTTGCCCACCTGATAGGCCAAAGTCTTTCCCCTGCTTTGTTTCTGCTCCACGATCCTTTCATGGCTTAGTTGGCCCTTAGAACTGGTTGCTTGATGACATGCTCTATTTTGCTATTACTATTTCTTGTTTTGATTTTTCTTGTTGATTGACATTAATTTTTTGACAGTTACATGTGTTAAAAACATTTTCTCTGCCAAGTGGAATTTTAGTTGAAAAGTTTTATCTCAGGGGTTGGGGAGACAGCTTGGTCAGTAAAGCACTCTTTGGGTAAGCATGAGTTCCTATCATAGGCATTCATGTAAAAAGCTGGGCCCAGCGGTGAGTGTATGTAATCCCAGGGCTGGGGAGAGGGAGACAGCGTCCCTGGGGCCTGCTGGCCAGCCAGCATAGCAGAATCAGCAAGCTTAGTGGGAGACCTTGTCTCAAAAAACAAGGTGGGGAGAGAGAGGAGACATTGGTGATGACCTCTGGCCTCTGCACTTACATGCAGACAGGCATGTGCACCAGCGCACACAAGTGTACACACACAAATAAAAACTCTTAAAAAAACAAACCAACGGCTCTTACCTAGTTTAGTTCCATGCAACCATTTCCCCTGGGAGTATTTCCTGGACCAGAGATGTCTGTGTGAAGAACAAACAGGCCTCTACCACCCAGGGAGGGGCAGCCAGCTGTGAGCATGCCTTCCAGAGGCTGTGAGCCCACGTGCTCGTCCTCTCTCCCTTACTGCCAATCTTACCACTTCTGTGTGCCCAGTACAGGCAACAAGTCGGGTGAGCTAGCTTTACGTCTCTGTCTCCGTGAGCAAGTCACCTGAGCAAAGCACCCGGAGGGAGGCAGGATTTGCTTTAGACGTGGTCACTTGCTGTGATCCTGGGCCTGGGGTAAGGCAGAGCGCTTCCTGGGAGAGGGAGCACGTGAGAGAGGCTGGTCAGCTGAGGGTGGACAGGAAGAATAGTGAGGAAGGAGGAGCTGGAGGTGTGGGATGACTTTCAAATACGTCAACCCGTCTCCTAAAGCTTCCACGGCCTCCCAAACAGCACCACCAACTGGGAACCGGGGCTCAACACATAAACCTGTGGTGGACATTTAAGACTCGAACGTTATTCTTACTGATGTCATTATTGTGTTAGCTATGGTCCCCCCCACTTCTTCCCACGTTACTCACATTGAAATCTACTGAAATCTAATCTGCATTATTGGGTATTGAGAGGTAGGAACTTCAAGAGGTGGTTAGGCCTCTGCCCTCATGTTCACATTGATGAATGGGTTAATGCATTATCTTGAGAGTGGGTCTGCTACAAAAACCAGTTTGACTGGGTCTTCTCATATTCCTTATCCCTAGCCATCAGCAAATGTAGCCCTTTGACTTGGACCAGAACCCTGAGCCCAGATAAACCTCTGTTTCTTAACTGGTCTGTGGTGGTGTGTTACAGACTGAGGTGACTACTCCCATCATCATGATAATTCATTTCTGAAGCTCTGTTCACGATCCAGGCATGGATCTTGAACAATAATCTTGCAAGCAGACCTGTGCCTTTGTGGACATTGCTTTGTTTGGTTCTCATGAACGTTCTGGGAGTTACTGTTGTTTTCCATCCTTTGATCTTAGCTCATAGGTCACCTCAGAGACGCCTTTCTGATACTCTTTGTAAAGGGGGCCCTAGTTCTTGCCACCCTGCTCTGCTGTGCATGTGACTTGGTCATGTTTTCTCATCATCTGTTTGTTCCGGCTGGAAGGGATGTGTGGGCAGTGGGCTCTCTGTTGTCTCCATCATGGCACCTGACACACAGTACGTGCCAACAGATACTTGTAGGATGAGTTCCCATTTCACAGAGGGAAATCAAGGCTCAAAGAGGTGACTGATTTTCCCTAGAGTCCAGGCTAGGAAAGGCAGCGCCGGGATGCAGGTGTGGGTCCTTTTGGCTCAGGTGCTGGTTTCTTTATGAACTGACTTCCTGGCATGGGGGCCACCATGAGTTCTGCACACCAGAGTTCTGGCTGAAGGTGAGGGCAACTCAGGAGTGATGCTTCTTACTGGCTTCACAAAAGCCAACCACGTAACCATGCCTGGCCCCCCAGGCAGATGGTTTAGAAGTGGCTTTGAGGTTCTTGCCCAGTGAGACTCCACTTGCCTCCGTAACTGAGAGACAATGAGCACCCCTCAGGGCCAGAGAGAATGTCAGAAGACAAAGTCTGAGGCTTTGGTCAGTGAAAACTTCAGCAATTGCCAGGGCTTGACCTCTGGGCAGGAGCCACGGTGCCCTGGGGCTGCAGAGGGACAGGAAGACTGGAACTCAGAGCTGGTGGGCTTGCTGTCTTCCCGTCTTCCCTGGGGCTTGTTCTTTTAGCTCAGCAGCTTTGCATAGATTCTGTCTCCACCGCTCTGGACACTTTATTTCATTCCTACTTTATCTCACTTGGAAAAATCCATAGTCAAGTTTTGGGTCTTAGTTTCCACATTGTTTTCATGGAGAAGCATTCTCAGCCTGGGGACACAGATGAGTTCTGGTGTCCAGCACTTTGGGTCAGTGAACTTAACTCCAAGGTTAGGAAGCATGCCTCCAGCAATAGCACCTTGTTCCTGCTGGCATAGGGCTAAATGAGCATTATCTGTGTGGGCCTTGGGACATGACAGCCAAGTCCACTGGGGGCCAGCCCTGATGCCACACAAGCAGAGGGAGCCAAGATCCCTTTGCTTCTTTGCCTGCTGCAGCTTGGGGCATCTTTGAATCCTTAGTCTTCAAATATCCTGTATCCATTCTGCATTTCTATGTTGAAGTCTTAACTGTCAACATGCCTGGAGATGGAGCTAACTCAAGTTAAATCAGTTCACGAGGCTGGGTAGGATGGGCATCATCCTGAGAAGCTGTGGAATCCCAGGGAGCACTCAGGATCTTAGGGAGCATCCTCTCTTCCTACTGGTACACAGATGAAAGGCCCCAGAGGCCATCTGCAAGCCAGGAAAAGTCTTCACAAGACACAGAATCTGTGGCACTTTGATCTTGAACTCCCAGCCCCAGAAGTGTGAGAAAAGAAACCGTTGAAGCCAACTGACTAACCTACAGCATTTTGTGTGTCAACGTAACGGAGACTAAGACTGATCGTTCCACTTGGGCAGCTCCTGGGCTCCTGGCTTTAGCAGTGGCATCTTGGTTTCTTAGGGATGTGGTCAAGGGGGGCAAGTCACCAGCAAGGCTCACCCAGATCCCAGAAAGGCACTTTCTGTGACTCTCATTAAGGACAAACTACCATTCAGACGCTTAACTCAATGTTTAATTTTGGGCCGTTGGCAACGTTTTCAAAGGAGTCAGGTCGAATAACAAGGGAGTGTGTCCAGCTATTAGGAAGAAATTAGAATGTGTTAGCGTGTAGACACCACAAAGGTACTGCCAAGTCTATGAACAACGCATATCTACCCAAATCCCTTCCTTCCCTTAGGTGGGGACCTTGTTTTGCTTTCCTGGAGGAAATTATGCTTTAATTATGTTCAGCTTTACAGCATGATGAAATATCAATGGGAGGCCCCAAATACATTAACTGCTCTAAATTCTCTTTCTTATGCTATTCACTGCTTTGCCATTTGCAAGTTTTCTTTGGAGGAGCCATGTGGGGGCCATTGGTACTAGCTCTGGACTCTTCTCTGTAGTAGGCATAAGCCCTACAACACTGGCTAGCCTAGACTCTGGGGGACAATGCCTATATGACCCTTGGCTAACTCTAGCACACCTCATGTTAACGCTTATGTGCATCCTAGACTCACATTGAAACTTAATTGCCAATATAACTACCGTAAGAAATGGGACCTTTAGGAGGTGAGCCATGAGTGGGGAGCCCTCTTGAACAGAATCAAGTGCCCTCCCAAGAGACTTCCTGAAGACAGTTCATCTTTGCCTTTCAGCCTTGTGAGGGTAGCGCTGATTCTTCCCCAACAGAGAACTCAGCTTCAGATGCTGCCTTAGAAGAACACAGCAACCATCTTCAGGTAGCTGCCCAAGCTGGAGCCTGGATTGTGGCTATCCCAGACCCTAGAACTGTGAGAAAGTTAAGTTTGGTCCTTTATAAGTTACTCAATTTCAGGGATTTTTGTTATGGTAGCACAAAATGGGCTAAGACTCACTACCAGGACTCACACACTCGAGTCCACTTCAAGGCCAAGTCCCTTTGTGTGACAAACTCTTTTCTCCATGCCAACAGCATCCCAGCTTCAGCACAGCTGTAGTGAACTCTCCTCTGTCGCTGTCAGCAAGCACTCCACATCCGTAGCTGTATCCTGTAATGTGAGGGCCACCAGCAGACACAACGGCACATGCCGAAGTTCATCTAAATGACATAAAATTCAAAATTAAGCTCCCGTTGGCACTGGCCGTATTCTAAGTATGGAACAGCCACATATGGCTGGTGGCAATTGCACTGGACAGCACGGTCTCTATGGAAAGTTCTAGTAGACAGCGATGGCAGACAGCGATGGCGCATAGCACGCAAGGTCATTCAGCTGTAGACACACGAGGCTCAGACACGCTACGGAGATGGAGGCTCACTGCAGTGAGAGGCGATGGGCCCCTGTAGCCACTGGGGTGGGGAGGGTGGTCATCAGTGGAAAAAATCCCTGGACTCCCTGTCCCCCAGTGGGCAATTCTGTTCCTTTCCTTGACTTTTTTTTTTTATTTATCATAGATAGATAGTCTTCTGCAGGATTACCTCAGATGCTCAAGGGAATTGCTCCTTGGCATACCTTCATTAATCCCCATTCTTCCCTGACTCTCTTTCCTTGTACCTCACCCATGTTTCTTGACACCGCCTCCTAAACAGGCCACATGTACATCCTGGTCTTTGTAGTTTGTTTTTAGGGGAACTGACTGAGATACACCACCATTAGCAAACTCCTCCCCATCTTTGTTCCTTCTGCCTTGGGATGTCCCTGTTGGCTTTTATTTGGGAGACAATGACAGTTTCCAAATGAGTGTCCTGCACCTCCTTCCTTTTTTTTTTTTTTTTTGGTTTTTCGAGACAGGGTTTCTCTGTGTAGCTTTGCGCCTTTCCTGGATCTCGCTCTGTAGACCAGGCTGGCCTCGAACTCACAGAGATCCGCCTGCCTCTGCCTCCTGAGTGCTGGGATTAAAGGCGTGCACCACCACCGCCCGGCTGCACCTCCTTCCTTATGTCAGGTTCATACTGAAGTCAAAGGACAGATCTGAACCCCCTGATCAATCTCATGCTTGAGTCCTTCAGGAATTCTCTGCTACAAGTTGAATTGTGGCTCTTCATTCTTATGTTGAAGTCCTAGCCTTGAGAATCTCTGAGTGTGGCTGTGTCTGAGGACACAGAGGTAATTAAGGACAACTGGGGTCATCAGGGTGTGCCTCATTCCTGTAAATATGATATCCTTAGAAAAAGAGCAGATTCCGCTGGGTGATGGTGGTGCACGCCTTTAATCCCAGCACTCGGGAGGCAGAGGTAGGCAGATCTTTGTGAGTTTGAGGCCAGCCTGGTCTACAGAGTGAGATCCAGGACAGGCACCAAAACTACACAGAGAAACCCTGTCTCAAACAACAACAACAACAGAGCAGATTCCAACAAAGACACTTTGTATGACTTGGAACTTCAGTGTCTCCCCAAAGGCTCATGAGTTGAGGGCTTGGTCCCCAGCTGGTGGAGGCAATTGTTGAGAGGTGATTGGATCATGAGGGTTCTGACCTGGTCAACAGGTTAATTCATTGATGAATTCATGATTAAATGGACAGCTGGATGGAAGTATGGAAGTGGGAAGTAGCTCTCGGGTTGTCTTTGGAAGGTATGTCTTGTGTCTGTGTCTTTGTTTCCTGACTGCTGTAAGGGGAGCAGCTTCCTTCATCATATAACCTCACAGCCATGATGCTAAGTCACAGCACAGGCTCAGAGACAGGGAGCATTGACTACGGACTGAGCACTCTGAAACTGTGAGCCAAAATGAATCATCCTCCCCTTAAAATAGATTTTTTCAGGTATTTGTCATCAATAAAAAAATGTGCAACCCAGTCTCACACAGCGAGAGAACAGTGGAAGGTGCCATCTACAAGCCAAGGACAGCACAGTAAGAAAGCTCCACCTACAAGGCAAGGAGAGAGGCCTCAGAAGAAAGCAGCCTGCAGACATCCTCCAGCAACCCTGCACTTCCAGCCTCTGGAATGGTGAGAAGTCTGTGTTCATGTTTAATTCACCCAAATATGGTACTTTATTGTGAAGCCTAGCAGATGAATTCTTCCCATTAATCCAGGGAACTTGTCTAGAATCTTTTAAGGGAATCTGAAGCCATGTCCAGGCTCACATTCCCTCCAAGTCACCCAAACCTAAAGTATCAGAAACAATTTTTCCAAGTCAGTCATCCACCTAATACGCCCAAGTATTGATTTTTTGGCGGGGGTGCGGGGGGGCGGGGGAGAGGGAGAAGCTACTATACTTTAAATTTCAGTGTCCCTGTGTTTATTACTAGTATATTGAAGTACAGCATATATTTTTTGAGACAGGATCTTATTATGTATCTCAGACTGGCCTTGGACTTGTGATCATCTTGCCCATTTTTAAAAATTATGAATGAATGTTGGATCTTGCCAAATGTGTTTTCTTTATCAATTAATTTTCAAATGTCAAATCACCCTGAAATTCTTGGTATGTATGTATGTGTGTGTGTGTGTGTGTGTGTGTGTGTGTGTGTGTATAACCTCAGTATTATTTACATATTATTGAACTTCATTATTTTTAAAAGGATTTTTACATTTTGTGCTTACAAGAGTATTGATGTGTTTTTTTCTTTCTGTTTATAGTCCTTGCCTAATATTAGTGTTAGCAATATATTGCAATATATTAGGTTAGAAAGTGAATTATGAGGTAACACTGGCTCTGTTTTCTGGAAGAGAATTATGAAGACATGTAGACTTTTCTATATTTGTCTAATGAAATTCTACAGTGAACCCCTTGGGGTCTGGATACTTCTGGGGAGAATTTTAGATTGCAAACTCACATTTTCTAATAGTTACATGGCTATTCAAATGATCTATTTCCCATCAGATGGGTTATGGTGGTTTGTGTTTTTTTATGGAATTATTCTTTAACTTGTTAAATTTGTGTGTGAAGCAAGCTCATCATATCCCTGTCTGTAGTGTCTGTACTGATGTCTCTGTTTCGTTCCAGACATTGGCAGTTTGTCTCTTTGCTTGTAGTTTTTGTCAGTCTTCTTAGATAATTATATTAAGTTAGCTGAGAATGAATACAGACAATTAATTGTATTGCGTTAGCTAAGAATCAACTTTTCATCTAGTTGATCTCTATTATTTATGTATTTCTAATTTTATTGACTTTTTAACCTTTCTTCTACTTTCTTTAGATTTATTTTGATCTTTTTTTTCCATGTTGCTGAGATGGTAGCTTAGTTTATTATTTTAGAATTTTCCTCTTTTCTCATATAAGCATTTAGAGCTATAAATGTCTTTTCAACATTGCTTTAGCTATGTCTACAAATTTTGGCATTTTTATTTTTGTTCAGTTCACTGTGTCTTGAAATTTCCCTGAGGTTTTCTTTTTGACCCATAGGATTGTTTTAACACTGCATTATTAGCTTCTAAAAATTTTACTCTTTTCTTTTTGTTATTGATTTCTAGTTTTAGCCTATTGCAGCCTTTGAACATACTTGGTATGATTTCAATTCTTTTAAATTTCTTGAGGCTTGTTATGACTTTGTGGTGTAGAATATTATTTTAAGGTGTATTACTTTCATTTATGTTGCATTTGTTTAACTCTGTGAAGCTGTGTTACTTTGCCTGTCTAAAACACCTGATGGGCAAATAAAGAACTGAATGGCCAATAGCAAGGCAGGAGAAAGGATGGCAGAGCTGGTAGGCAGACAGACTATATAGAAGGAGAAATTTGGGACGAAAAAAGAGAAGTAGCCAGAGAAGGAGGAGGACTCCGGGGGCTGTGCAGTTTTCCTGAGGGATTTGGGGTCACAGCTCTTTCCTTGGTGCAGTGGCTGCTGCTTCCTCCCCTGTGGAGCAGAAACTGAACCCAGGGTCCTTCATGTTGCTTCTCGGCTTACTTTCAAAGTATCACTTGTCCTGATGCTTGCAAGGTGATTTTTTTTCCTTTTTCTTTATGTATCTGAAGTTGACTGTGGTGCATCCTGGGGTAAATTTGATTGGTTTTGTTTTATTCATATATTTATTTATTTAATTCAGGAGAAAGATTTGCCGTTTGGGTGATTTTTCACCCCTACCTTCCCCCACTTTGGAGTTTCCACGGTTTGATCTTTTGATGTAAGAAGCAAGAGCCCTTGACACTTTGCTCAACTCCTTCAGGCTTGTTTTCTCTGTTGTTCAGATGAGGTGATTAAAAACAACAACAACAACAACAACAACAACAACAAAACCAAACCAATCCCTTTCTATCCTTGTCTGCTGGTCCTTCCTCTGGTCTCGCCTTTCTGCTAATGAATTTGATCAATGTGCTCTCGGTTTCCTTTCGTGTGTTTTTTTAGCTCTACAGTGTCCACTATTTCTTTGGCGTCTTCTGGGTTTTTGCTCAGTCCTTTGTTTCTTCATGGAAACCTTCTGTTGCTACCAGGTGTGTCTGTAAGTGTGCTTGGAAGCGTTTTATGAAGCCTGCTCTAAAATCCTTCCTGGGTAATTCTCTTGTTTCTTTGTTTTACTTTTTGAGACAATCCTCCACTGTATCACAGACTGGCCGTATACTTGTGATCCTCCCGCTTCCTCCTCTCAGGTGTAGGGACTACTGGTGTGCACCACCAAGCAAAGCAATTCTGATTGCCATTGTACCAATGATGGCATCTGCTGGTTATCTTCTCCATCCAAGTTGAAAGCTCTTGCGGTTTGGTTATACAATGTCCCCCCCCTCCTCCCCCCAGGCTCCTGTGTGGGAGGCTAGGTCCCAGCTGATAGGTCTGGTCTTTGAGAGGTGCATGTATCAGGAAGGCTCTGACTCAGTCAATGGATAATCTGTTGATGGATTCAAAACGTGGGAGGCAGTGGAAACTGGGACGTGGGTCCTAGATGGAGTACTGGAGGCAGACCCACACGGGGGATATTATCTCTACCTGTTTATGGTCTTGGCTGGCTTTCCTGGTCCACCATGGTGTGAGCAGCTGCCCTCTGCCACAGGTCCCCATTGTTCTGAGATTCCACTGAACTGCACAGGGCCATTATCTGCAGTTGTCCTTGGCTGGCTAGAATCCAGGCTCTCCACCGAGGCCCCTCAACACTGTAGGTAGGTATGAAAAGCTCCCAGCCTCACTTCCTTGATGCTGCCCTGTCACTTTGCGACAGTGCCTTGGCTCCACTCATCCCTAGCTGGGTTCAGGGTGGGCACAGTGTTTCTCTGTGATGGTGGCTGGAGTATAGTCATTATCTAAGACATGTTCTTCCTGTGTTTGCCCCTTTCTGTTCTCTTGGATGGAAAGAGCCAGCCTTCATCTGGGCTTTGGTCTGGCTCTGAAGATGCTTCTGGGTCTGTGACTTCATTAGTTTTAAGTCTAAGGCAAAAAGAAAACTTAAGAAACTCCCCACCCTGATGCTCCTTGCCTCACGATGTTCATGGCATTGGCTCCATCCTCCAGAACCCAGGATTATCTTGTATATAACAGCCGGGTGTTTTAGTTGTATTTAGTGAGTGGAATGGGGAAAAGCATGCCTACTTCATTTCCCAGAAGTCTAAGTTGATTAATATTTTAATGTAATGCATGTGTGCATGCACGTACAAATGTGTGTGTGTGGGGGGGGGTGTGTGTGCGCATGTAGGCATTCTCTTGCAGGGCCTGTGTGTGGAGGTTGAGGATAACTTTGTGGAGTTGATTTTTTTCTTCCACCTTTATGTGGGTTCTGGGGATGGAACTAGGCTTCCCGGCTTGCTTGGCAAACACTGCACTCTCTGAGCCATCTTACAGGCCATCTCCACTATTTTTTGAGACAGGATCTCACACTGAACCTAGAGTTCACCAGTTGGCTAAGCTTGCTGGCCAGCGAAGCCCCAGAATTCCTGTTTCTCTCTAACCAGCACTGGGGTTTTGGACACTCATGCCACCGCTTCTGACTTTTATGTGGGTTTGGGGATCCAGAGTCAGGTCCTCATGCCTGTGCAGCATCATTGACCAACCGGGCCATCTCTCCAGCCTTTAATGCAGTACTTTTTAAAAATCAAGATTAATACAATACAGGAGTGAACAAAATACAAAGAATTTAAATAAAGACAGGATCGGAAGGTTTGATTTTCCCTCCACTCTGTGCTCTGGCCTGGCTTGTCCCAGTGTGACTACTGACCCTGCCTCTACTTAAAATGTTTTTTTTTTCCTTTTTAATTCATCATGGAGTCTTTGAATTGATTTTGACTTAGAAAAATACCCCACTGAAATATTTGCCATGACTCTTGAGCTTTTGGCAACCCTGACCTGTTTTTTTAATTGATGTTAATACTGTATTTACCCCCCCCCCCCCCGCCCCAAATCCTGATCCTGGCTCATGTAGCATCTGAAAGCACCCACCCTGGCATGATGGCAGTCCTCTGGATGGGTGCATAAGTGTGTGTGATGAATCCTTGGCTAGCAGGTAGGTCAGACGACCACGCAGCCTCTGTAGCCTTATGTGTGAGGCCCTGGGGGCCACTCCCAGGGCAGAAGACAAGCTTGTGAGGCTCTGTGGGGGCTTCACCTCCCTCTGGCTGCACTGAGACCCAAGCTTTAAAACTCTCAGGTGGCCAGGGAAAGCCCCTGAGAGAGTGATGATCCAGTGGAAATCTGGAGGAGAACAGGGTGAAAGGCATTCTGGGATGAAGGAGTAACAAGGTCCTGGGGCAGGATGTGCTTGGTGAATTTAGGGAGGTGACTGGGGAGAAGAATCGATGCTGCACAAGGGCTTGTTGCACAGGGAAGGCAATTCTGTGGTGGCATTGGGTTTTGGTAAAATGAAGATCTATTGAAGGCTGAGGGACAGGGGAGCCAGGAGGCAGGTTCCATCATCTGGAGGCAGGCTCCATCAATCATCTGGAGGCAGGCTCCATCATCTGAAGGCAAGGGAGATGAAGCTGCCTGGGCTGAGGGGAACAGACAGCTCAGTGCTTGTAGCAAGGCTGGTGGGCAGAACCACTGTCCAGGTGAAACCTGTAGGTTCTTTGTAACCATGGAATTCACATCTGCTGCCACAGCTTCCTTACCTGGGACTGGCATTGCTACTGTCCCAGACCCCAATGCTAGAAAAACACAGGCGGGCATTGCTCCTGATTCAGCTTCCGCCGTCACCTTCTCTTTACCTAGGTCATTAGTCATTCCTGCTGGCTGTGCTCATATCCTTTGGGTTCTCTACCTTCACTCACAGGTCCAGAAAGTTTCTCTCTCTCTCTCTCTCTCTCTCTCTCTCTCTCTCTCTCTCTCTCTCTCTCTCTCTCTCTCTCTTTCTTTCTTTCTTTCTTTCTCTTTCTCTCTCTCGGTTTTTTGAGACAGGGTTTCTCTGTATAGTTTTGATGCCTGTCCTGGATCTCGCTCTATAGACCAGGCTGGCCTCGAACTCACAGAGATCCACCTGGCTCTGCCTCCAGAGTGCTGGGATTAAAGGCGTGTGCCACTGCTGCCCAGCTAGAAAGTTTCTTAAGAGCAATTAAGATTTATTTCTTGCTGTTTTCCCATCTCTCCTCATGTGCATACATAGACATATACACACAGAGACACACACAGATACAGACACATACACACACAGAGACAAATACATAGATACACACACAGACACACAGACAGACAGACACACACAAGCACACACCTCCTCAAACACAATCACCTATCTACCACCTACTTCTCGGTTTATGCATCAGAGGCTTACCTCCAATTTCAACATGTGACTGTGCGGTTGGTAGGGTTGGATAATCGTATAGTTGATTCTGTGTATCTTATGGAAATTCACTTGTTTTTCCCTGAGGAAAGGGCCCAAATCTTACACTCTCAATTTACTGCTTCATATAACCACTAAGAATAAGAAACAGAACCTTCCTCAGGCACCGAGGCCTCCCTGAGCCTTTCCCAGTTCACATGCTCCGGATACACGTTATACTGTGGTTTCCACCATCACAGATGAATTTTGTGTAAAGAGAGTCAGATGGTTTACACCATTTTCAGACAGCCTCTCTTGATAAGTGTGATATAGAAGAGGCTCTGATGTGTGTGTGTGTGTGTGTGTGTGTGTGTGTGTGTGTGTGTGTGTATGTGTGTGTGTGTGTGTGTGTGTGTGTGTGTGTATGTGTGTGTGTGTGTATGATATAATATTCCATTGTATGAATGTACCACAAGTTCTTTACCTGTTGTAGTGCTGAGGGATCTTTGGCTGTTTTCAGTTTGTGGCTGCTATGAATATTTCCATATATTCTTTCTGATGGATATAAACACTAATTTCTCTTGGGCATATAATCAGGGGTGGAATTGCCAGGTTGTTGTGGGATATTTGTACACTGTGTGAAGATGTATTGCTGTGATTGGTGTAATAAAAAGCTGAATGGGCAATAGCTAGGCAGGGGAGTATAGGTGGGATTTCCAGGCAGAGAGAGAACATTGGAAGAAGAAAAGCAGAGTCGCCAACCAGATACAGAGGAAGCAGGATGGGCAGCCTTATGGGTGAACATAGATTAAGAAATATGGGTTAATTTAAGTTGTAAGAACTAGTTAGGAACAAGCCTAAGCTAAGGCTGAGCTTTTATAATTAATAGCAAGCCTCCATGTCATTATTTGAGGGCTGGAAGTCCCGAAGAAAAAGTGTAACTATACCAGGTCAGAGGGTAGGGCTGTATGTGACTCTGGAAGATGCTACTGAGTAGTTCTGTGCAGTGGATACACTGTTTCACACCCACAGTAGATGACATTCTGGGAGGGCCACCATTTGGCCATTGTGGTGAGGGGATTGCTGGAGTTACATTGTGGTTTTAAATTATACTTCCCCCATAATCAGAAATATGTACACATCTATTTTTTTTTTGAGATAGGGTCTCACTGTGTATCCCAGTTTGGCCTCAGATTCACGAGCCTCTTGCTTTAGCTTCCCTCCTGCTGGGATCAGAGGTGTGAACAGTCAGGCCCAGCGTAGCTGTCCTGTTTTGTGATGCTGGGGGTTGGATCTAAGGACCTGTGAATGCAGGGCAAGGCTATCACTGAGCTGCATCCCCAGTCCCAGCAATGCATTTTAAAAATAAAATTTATTACATATATTTGTTGATTTAGTGTGCGTGCTTGTCGTGTGTGTGTGCATGGAGGTCAGAGGACAACTTGCAGAAGGTGCTTCTCTCCTTCTACCACATGTCCCTGGAATCAGATTCAGGTTATAAAGCTTGCCTTTATCTGCTGAGCCATCTCACTGGCCTAGTAATACAATTAAAAAATATTCTATGTGTATGAGTGTTTTGCTTGTATGTATGTATGTGTACCACTTGTATGTTTTGGTACTAGGTTCTAGGAGACCAGAAGAGGGCTTTGAATACCCTGGAATTGATGTTACAGTTTCTGAGTTGCCATGTAGGTCTTGGGAAGTGATCCCAGGTTCTCTGCAAGAGCAGCAAGTGCTCTTAATTGCTGAGCCATCTTTCCAGGCCCCTTGCAGTGCATTTTTAGTGGCACAGTTCCTAAACATGACCTGTCCTTGCAAAGCTAAGGGTCGTGACCCGTGCAAGGCCCTTCCTTAGGAACCCATTTGCTCTGCTAATTTCCACATAGGTGGTTGGTGTCTCTTGGGTCTGGAGAGAGGTCAAAGGCTTGGTAGTGACTCATAGAGAGCTGGATACTGACCAGGGAGGTTTGCTTTTGCTACACTCCTTGGAGAAGGAGCTGCTGCTGCTGCTGCTGCTGCTTGCTGCGCCTATGGCCCCCGTCTCCTGTGCAGCAGCTGCGTGTTACAGGCTAAAGGCAGCACATGTCATCTTAGTTTCCTAGTGAGGCCAGGCTGGTGCCCTGAGGCTATGATAGGGACAAGGCTGTCTCAAGTCACCTGTTGACGGGAGACCTTAGTCTCCATCATGGTGGCTCATGAGGGACCTTGTTGTAAGAAGCTCACATCAATGCAGGCAGCATCTGTCTAGCAGGAGGGCAGGAGGGGCCAGAGAATGCCAGCCAGCCAGACAGACACCAGTCTTTCTTAGCCTCATCTTGGAAGTGGCAGCCGGCACTTGGCCACTGTCTGTTGCTTTGAGTCAGTCACCCGGCCTTGCCCGTGTCTTAGAAGGCTGGGGACTGTGCTAGTGAGTTTCGACTGCCAACTGAACACAACCCAGAATGATCTGGGAAGAGAGTTTCAGTTGTCCAGATTAGCTTGGCCTGTGGGCATGTCTGTGGGGGGGATTGACTGTCTTCATTGTTGACGTAGGGGGACTGAACCTATTGTGGACGGCACTGTTCCTGGGTTTGAGGTCCTGGACTACATAAGAATAGAGAAGGCTGGCAGAGTACAAAGCAAGCAGGATGCATGGGTACATTCTTTTCTCTGCTCTCCACTATGGATGTGATGTGAGCAAGGGCCTGAGTTCCTGCCTTGACGTCCCCCTGTGATCGGCTGGAATCTGGAACTATAAGCCCAACAAACTCTCTCCTTCCCCGTGTTGCCCTTTGTCAATGTATTCGTCACAGCAACAGGACTGGATCTAGAACAGGGACTGTGGGAGGACAGGGGCACCAGGGGGTGTGAGCACCGTAGGCTGCCTTGTAGGCTTCCTCCTTGACTCCCTAGATGTTCTCCCTAGATGGGGGGAGTGGCCATGTCCGCACTCACAGCCTGCCCAGCATGTTTTATCAACTCAGAGTGTCTCTGACGGTGGGCAGGGCCAGTCAGACTTTGGACTGATGCAAACTCATGCTTCCAAGTACTTCCATTAGGACACAGGGTCCTGGTATCCCTGAGGTGTCTGCCTCTCCACAGAGAAGTGGCAAGGCCGTTCACAGAGAGGGGCATGAGACAGACTCTGGAAGACACAGGGCCATAGGATGCCGAAGTTCTAGAGAGAGTGGAGACACTGTAGGAAGCAGCCCTGGCCCGTTGCTGCCTGGGTATCACCTAGGTCTAACAGCTCTGCTCTGTCCCCACGGGGAGGGCCCCTTCGTCTCCACCTTCTCCCATCTTGTATCAGTTAATATGAGTGGATTTTTTTCCTCTGCAGCTGAAGGGCCATGGGAAATGGTCCTATTCATTCCCTTTCTCCCCTGCTCGTTCTTTAGCAGCTGTTCTCGAAAAGGCCAGTTGCTGTTTGTCAGTCCCTCACTATGTCCCAGGTTCCCTGTGGGTTTATCTCAGGCATGCAACATAATGGCCCAATGAAGAAGGGGCTTGGCGCCACCCTGTTCCTCAGAGATGGCAAAGTGAGTCTCAGAGAGGTTAAAGAGCAGGCCAGAGGCAGCTCAGCTTGTCCGTGCTTGTAGGCTGGTTGGGTTCAGAAGCCTAGGTCTTTGGTTCTGTTGGGTTCTGGAACTTCCACCACGCCCTCTGTCTATTCTGAGGCTCACAGACACCTGCCACTGCTTCAGGGATTGTTGCCCCTCCCTACACGTGTCACTCACAAGTCCTGGAAAGACACGTGTCACTCACAAGTCCTGGAAAGATATGGGTCGTGTCACAGGGAAGGAAAGCAGCCTCATCCTGGCCACAACAGAGCCCCCTACATTCCACTGCCCCATCTCTGGCTACGTCCCATCTGTCTCTCTTTCCAACAATGCCTTGCTCTTTGGGAGTACTCAAATGTATTTCCAGAATGTTATGCTTGGTATCACGGCAGGAGACTAGCAACTAGAGAAAGCGACATCAAGGTGAACATACAAAAGAAGCCACATGATAGAGAAAGACTGGAAGCCCTTCCCGACCTGGGCTTCATTCAGCACACAGAGCATGTGCGAGAACAGCCTGCGCTGTGCAAACGCCACAGGGAGGTGAGTGCTGTGTCAACACACGGTAGAGCATCACAGACTGTGGCCCTGGGCTCCTTGGGCTTTTCCCTCAGTTCCAGATCTTTCCATTCTTGGGAGTATATTCCCTTTCTTAATGAACTATCTCTATTTCTATTTTGAACTGCGTGTCCCTGGTGCCACCATTTGCAGAGTGACATGTGAACTCAGAAGCTCTAGTGGGTGCCATTGGGACCCAGACCTGTGCCCGTAATAATATTTCTCCCTCTTTCTCCCTGCCCCCTCTCTCTCTGTAATTAGAATCCCAGGTAGCACTACTGGGTGCCATGGCATCCTATAGAATTGAGTCCAAATCCCTCTCTCCTCTGTGCTTTATGGGCATGGCCTGGGGCTGGGCCCCAGACTCCCATTTTCCTCAACTGTAAAACGGGAATGAGAAATCATACTCCACGGGGTTCTGGTGAGAAGCAAGGAAACAAATGAAGGCCCAGGGCTACGCTTGGCATGGAGGAGCGGGGCGCTCGGTCCTGCTTTTTATTGTCGCGGCTTCTTTTGTCCCTGGTGTCGCAGCTCGCGGGGAAACCTTCAAGACCTGTTTCCGTGTAGGCTCCACAGGAACCTGGCAGTAGCTGCAGCCTGGAACACTGCTGACCCCCTGCCAGCTTCTCTCTGGGGATCTCCAGGCAGGATCTGAGCTGTGAGGCCTCTGCTTGTTGCTAGGTGCAGAGAAAACAAATATTATTTTAGAAACATTAATAATTGAGACGTTTTCAGCAGAGAATTGGCCGGCACTGGGGGAATTGAAAATTAAGACGAAGACACTAACTACCTCCAGCGGACTCCCTGGTGAATAATTCATGTGGCCAGAGCCCACAGCGGCCTAGAGAAACAGAAACCCTCAGTGTCTGTCCTTCCTGCTCTGTCCCCGTATTTTCCTGACCTGTCATAGAGATGGGGCCCCGCCCTCTGGAGAAGGGGCAAAAGTAGGATTCTGCTGGAGTTTTTGATGCCCTCTTGTTGCTGTGTGACCTTTGATGAATTCAGCTCCTCCATGAGCAGGAGCCCTGCTTGGCATCACCTTGGCACTGCTGAATCCTGTAGACTCAAGTGGTGGAAGAGACCCAGAGCAGCCAGCCAGGCCTTGGCTGCACAGCTTTTGTAAGATAGCTCTTTCACTCTTGTTCACATTTCTTCCCCTAGTGCGCCTTTACTGCGGGCCTGCTCTGTGACTGTGACAGAGTCCCGATGCCAGGGGACATCTACAGCTCAGGGTTCCTCTACTGACGAGGAACGCAAGCAGCATGCATGGCAAGAGCCTCCGACTCCAGCCTCAGGGTGACCGGCGAGGATATATGGTGGATGGTGCTCCTGAACTGAACCCTGTCAGGGAGAGATGGTGTTTTTGCTGTTTTCTGTTGCTGTAGCAGAATGCCCGAGACAGGGTGACTGAAAGAGAAGAATGGTTTGTTTGGTTCTTTCTTCTGGAGGCTGGGGTGCCCAAGAGTGTGGTGTTGCCGTCTGCTCTGCTTCTGGTGAGGGCATCTAGGTCACAACGTGGTGGAAGAGGTGGAAGGGCCAGCGGGCAGGCTCTGCTGACAAGCCAGGCTCTTGTGGAAAGCAGCTGTCTCAAGAAAGTCCCAAATGGGAACCTGGCTCAGAGAAAGAGGGCCTTAACCCTACACAGGGACGGGCACCTTCCCATCCCAGTCATTGGCATCAGATTTCAGCACGAGTTCTGCAGGGACACACCACATCTGAACCAGAGCATATGGGTGGCTGGGAAAGGGAGGGGAGGCATTTTCCATTAGAAAAAGCACTGTTAAAAAAAAAGAGCCCCATAAGAAAGAAATTTCCTCTGTCCTGACTGTATGGAGTCAGTGACATGTGTGGTGAGCTGGACAGAGGCTGGGCTGTGGGAGGGCGTCAAGGGTTAGAGTGTTTGCATTTGGGCTTTTCATGGAGGGCCATGGGGAGCTAATGGAGGCTTAAGCAAGAGTTACCATGGTGACTGGTTTGATGTCCGCACTAGGGAGGAAGGGAACACCACAGCCCTTGTCTTGTGGTGAGAACTCTCAGGTTGGTTTCCACTCTTGCATCTATGGCTAACTCTGTTCTTTTCAAAGACAAGCCTTCCTCCATTTCTCAAGTCTACCAGCCTCACACTTCTTTCTGTTCCTTCATCACTTCGTTCTCTGTGTTAGGAAAAAGTGAGGGGCTTCGGAGGTCACCCCACCTCCTGTGCCAAGTGTCCTGTTCAAAGACGACCATTCCCGCAGGTCGAGTGGCAATATATATATACATATATATATATATATATATGATATATATATATATGTATATATATATTACATATGCATACACACACACACACACACACACACACACACACACACACACACACACACATATATATATATATATATGCCATGAAAGTAGAAGGAGTGCTGTGTGGGAGAAGAGGAGTCTAAAGGGAGGCATATAGCTTCAGTGGTTTTAAACAAATATTGAACTGTTCAGCAATTCAGCCCTCTCTACCTCCCGGGGAGACACATAAGTGAGGTGGCCAGTTGTCCATTGCCACCCATGTGCATCCCTGGTGGAAACAGCCTGTCTTCCCCCTTCCTCACTCCAGGATGGTCAAGGTCCTGTTCCCTGGGGGTGCCCCTGCCTTTTCAGAGTGACACCATACCATGGCTATCACTGTTTACCCACCTGTCCTTTCTGTAGACCAGCTTTGGGACTCTGAGGCCTCCAGGCCAAGGAAACATGAGTATGTTGTAGTCTCAGTCCCAGGAGGCTGGCAGTGTGGCTCTTCAGTGAAATCTCCTATGAGAAGGAGGACATGTGTCACGAATCTGGGTCATAAGCAGCCAAGGGCAGACTCACTCTTACCATGCTGTCTGCATGGGCTGAGCATCCCCCGCTCCTACCCCGCACTGCCTGGTGAGGCTCAGTCAGGTGAACTAAATGTCACAATTTCTCCTCAAGTTCTGGCTTCCTCATTTAGGAAATGTCCATGCCATCCACTTGGTTGCAGACTCCAAGGTGGAGGTGAACAAGCCATGCTGGGAGGTATCTCAGAGATCACCCTGATCTGGGATCCACTGTAACGTGGCTGCCCTTGGCTGAGGACCCGTTATGTGGCTGAACCAAGTGCTCTGTCCAAACTGTTCTGTCTAGTGACTGTAGGAGGCAGGACTGCCACTTCATTGTATGAATCAAAAAGACTGCTGAGAACATAGAGAAAAGGGGCCAGCTAAAGAAACCCACCAGAGCTAGTGAAAGAAACTCACGCTAGCCATTAAAGAAACACTTTAGCACCAAACCCAGAATCAAAGAGACACACCCTGACCCTGAAACCAGTGCCAAAGAAACATACTTTGTCCCTAGAATCAGAGCCAGTGAAAGAAATACACCCTGGCTCTACAATTAGATCCAAAAGGCTAAAAAAAAGACCAGTGAAAGAAACACAGTTTGGCCCTGAAATCAGAGCCATCTCTGCCCATGACCAATGAAACTAACCAACCCCTGAGCAGAAAATCTTCTCCCTGGGAAAACTCCGCCCCCAAGAAGCCCTACATAAGGCCCTCTGCCTGTTCAGTTGTGGGCTGTGCTTTCCTACCCTGGCAGAGGTAGCCACTCTCTTGGACTCCTCCTTCCCAAAGAAATCTCTTTCTCAAAAGAGGGTGAATATCTTCATTCTCCAGGACAGAGTAGAAGAACCTTGCTGAGATGTCCCTTAGGGGGACTGAGCAGAAAAAACCTTGCTGAGAAATTCCCTTAGGGAGGCTGAGCAGACAAAAAGTAACACCTTTTCACTGGGGCCAGAAGAGATTGCTACATTTCTGCAGGGGTTTCCCCTTTAGCAGAGTGAAGTGAAGGAAGCAACATCTTCAGCCAGAGAGAAGAAGCAGAGCTTTGCTGGGAAGCCCTCTTATGGGGGTGGGATGGGGGTGGGGATGGGGGTGGGGGATGGACAGAGCAAAACTCAGCTGTAAGGCTCTTTAGGAGAGGAGTGGGATTGCTATATCCTACAGGGAGACCCCTCCCCACTGCACCCCAGCTTCAGGTATGGCCTGACTTCCCAACAAGTCAGGGTACCTCTCCCTCCAGGGCTGAGCTGTCCTGTGGCTCTGCCCTCCAGAGTTGTCCTGTTGCTGCTGTAGGTAGAGGCTGGCTTCCCGACAAGCCAGGATACGTTTCCCTCCAGGGCTGAGCTGTCCCATTACGGCTCCAGCCTTGAGAGCTGTCCTATTATGGCTCTAGGTATAGCCTGGCTTCCTGATAAGTCAGAATACCTTTCCCTCTAGAGCTGTAACACTCATAGAGAACACATACTTCCAGGCACACAGCTCTTGTGTGGCAGTTCTGAGACTATATGCCTAAAGATTCTCTACCCAGGGTCTGTTTTCCTGGCTGCTGTGAACTCCAGGATTGGGACTCAGCACCCTTTGCTTACACTGGCTGCTGTGTTGTGTGTGAAAGATTTTCACCAGAAAGAAAAGGATTCCAGACAGGCTTTCACAAATGGATTTGATGGTCCTTTGAGTAGAACATGTGGTCTGAAGATCCACATCAGCCTATCTTTACAACCTGTCATCTTGCAACCTGAGGATGTTATCCAGCTACTAGACCTGGTGTCCATGCCTGTGTGTGATGTTTTCAACTTCTGCAGTCTCTCTGATCACTGTGGGAATTTCAAGAATTAATGGGGTGAACCAACAACAAAACCAAAAAATAGCAGGTATTAACAATCACTGGTCATAATAAATCTCTTAATATCAATGGACTCAATTCACCTATAAAAAGACACATGCTAACAGAATGGATACGAAAACAGGATCCATCCTTCAGCTGCATACATGAAACACACCTCAATTATAAAGACAGACACTACCTCAGAGCAAAGGGTTGGGAAAAGATTTTCCAGTCAAATGAACCTAAGAAACAAGCTGGTATAGCTACCCTAATATCTAATAAAATAGACCTCAAATTAAAATTAATAAAAAGAGATGGAGAAGGACATTTCATATTCATCATAGGAAAAAGCCATCAATGAAGTCTCAATTCTGAACATTTATGCCCCAAATACAAGGGCACCCACATTTGTAAAAGAAACATTACTAAAGCTTAAATCACATATTAAACCACACATACTAATAGTGGGAGACTTCAACACCCCACTCTCACCAATGGAAAGGTCTGCCAGACAGAAATTTAACAGAGAAATAAGGGAAATAACAGATGTTATGACTCAAATGAACTTAACAGACATCTATAGAACATTTCACTCAAACACAGAAGAGTATACCTTTTCCTCAGCACCTCATGGAACCTTCTCTAAAATTGATCACATACTCAGTCACAAAGCAAATCTCAATAGACACAAAAAATTTAGAATAACCCCCTGTATCTTACCAGATCACCATGGCTTAAAGTTAGAGTTCAACAACAATACAAAATGCAGAAATCCTACAATCTCATGGAAACGATCAACTGAACCACCAATGGGTCAAGGAAGAAATAAAGAAATTAAAGACTTTCTAAAATTCAATGAAAATGAACAGGCACAACATATCCAAATTTATGGGACACTATGAAAGCAGTGCTAAGAGGAAAGTTCAAAGCACTAAATGCCCACATAAAGAAGATGAAGAAATCTCACACTACTGACTTAACAGCACACCTGAAAGCTCTAGAACAAAAAGGAGGAGTAGATGACAGGAAATAATCAAACTGAGAGTTGAAATCAGTAAAATAGAAACAAAAAACAATACAAAGTATCAATGAAACAAAGAGTTGGTTCTTTGAGAAAATCAACAAGGTGGACAAACCCCTATCCAAACTAAGTAAAAGCAAAGAGAGAATATCCAAACTAACAAAATCAGAAATGAAAAGGGGGACATAACAACAGACACTGAGGAAATCCAGAGAATTATTAGGTTATACTTCAAAAACCTATACTCCACAGAACTGGAAAATCTAAAAGAAATGGACAATTTTCTGGATAGGTACCACATATGAAAATTAAATCAAGACCAGATAAACAATTTAAATAGACCTATAACCTCTAAGATAATAGAAATAGTCATTAAAAGTCTCCCAACCACAAAAAGCCCAGGACCAGATGGTTTCAGTGCAGAGTTCTACCAGATTTTCAAAGAAGAGCTAATACCAATACTCCTCAAATTGTTCCACACAGTAGAAACAGAAGGAACATTACCAAACTCTTTCTATGAAGCTACAGTTACCCTGGTACTCAAACCACACAAAGATGCAACAAAGAAAAAGAATTACAGACCAATCTCCTTTCAAGAACATTGATGTGAAAATACTCAATGAAATACTGGCAAACTGAATCCAAGAACACATAAAAATATCGCCCACCATGATCAAGTAGGCTTCATTCCAGAGATGCAGGGATGGTTCAACATATGAAAATCTGTCAATGTAATCCACCACATAAACAAACTGAAAGAAAAAAAACACATGATCATCTCATTAGATGCTGAAAAAGCCTTTAACAAAATCCAACACCCCTTCTTGATAAAGAGCTCAGAGAGATCAGGGATACAAGGAACATATCTAAACATAATAAAAGCAATATACAGCAAACCAGTAGCCAACATCAAATTAAATGGAGAGAAACTCAAAGCGATTCTACTAAAATCAAGAACAAGACAAGGCTGTCCACTCTCTCCATATCTATTCAATACAGTACTCAAAGTTCTAGCTAGAGCAATAAGACAACAAAGGGAGGTCAAGGGGATACAAATTGGAAAGGAAGAGGTAAAACTTTCGCTATTTGCAGATGATATGATAGTATACATAAGTGACCCCAAAAGGTCTACCAGGGAACTCCTACAGCTGATAAATACCAAAGAGTAGCCCTCCTATATACAAAAGATAAACGGGATGAGAAAGAAATCAGAGAAACAACCTTTATGATAGCCACAAATAATATAAAATATCTTGGGGGTAACTCCAAACATGTGAAAGACTTGTATGATAAGAACTTTAAGTCTTTGAAGAAAGAAATGGAAGAAGATATCAGAAAATGGAAAGATCTCCCATGTTCATGTATAGGTAGAATTAACATAGTAAAAATGGCTATCTTACCAAAAACAATTTACAGATTCAATACAATCTCCATCAAAATCCCAACACAATTATTCACAGACCTTAAAAGAATGAATGCCCTAACTGTCATCATAGAGCCTTCATCCAGTAACTGATGGAAACAGATGCAGAGAGCCATGGCCAAGCACCAGTCCAGTCGAAGAGAGGGAAGAGGGATTCTATGAACAAGGAGCATTAAGACCATGATGAAGAAACTTACAGATACAACTGAACCAAGCCAGTGAGAACTCATGAACTTTGGACTGACAGCTGTGGAGCCTGCGTGGGACTGGACTGGGCCCTCTGCATGGGTGAGATAGTTGGGTAGCTTGGTCTGTTTGAGGGGCCCCCGACAGTAGGATGAGGATCCATCCCTGGAGCATAAACTGGCTTTTTGGAACTTATTTCCTATGGTGGGATGCTTCCCTCAGCCTTGATGTAATGGGGAGGAGCTTGGTCCTGCCTCGACTTGATATGGCATGCTTTGTTGACTTCCATGGGAAGCCTTAACCTTTCTGAGGAGTTGATGGGGGTGGGGTAGAAAGGTGGTAAGAGGAGGGAACGGGAGGAGAGGAGGGAGGGGAAACTGGTTGGTATGTAAAATAAATTTAAAAAATTAATAAAAAAAGAATTAAGAAGTGATCACAGTTTGACCAGTTCTCATTGGATAAACTTTTCGATGCTTAGATCCAGATGGTTCATTCCAGAGTGTTTATTAAGTGCCTGCTGGATGCAAGGCATTGCTAACAGTGCTGAGGACACAATGTCACACCTGCTGGGAACAGGTGCTAGTGTAGGTTCTGGGGATACAACCATGACCATGCACAGTCCCTCGTGGCGTTAAAGGTTCACTGGGGAGGCAAATTTGTCAACTCACAGCTCTGAGAGTACATACAGGCAAATGAGTTGGATATGGGCTGGGGGAGGAAACCTTTGCAGGGCAACTCAACCTGAGTTGAGTTCTGAAGGAAGCATAGGAGGTGACCAGGGAGAGGGAACAGTGCATACCCCAGTTAGGAACATTGGTACTGCAATGGCCCTGGGGTGGGGTGTGTGCAGCTGAGGAAGTTCCACAGAGAGGGAGTTGAGACCACAATGGTCAGAAGGACAGACCTTTGGTAGTCATGATGAGAATTCTATCTTGAAGTGGTCACATCAGTGTCAGCTTTGTAACGGTGTCGCACACCCACCTCTTCTGCAGGTTGGCAAGATGGCTGGGCTCTGCTGGTGGTGTTCTGGTCTGCCTGGGGCTCAGCTCACCTTCATTAGGCTTGTCCATGTGGTCACCATCCAGGTCCCATCTGAAGTGTGATGGACCGAAGAGCTGGGAGGAACGGGTTCCTGGGGATTTGGAGCTACAGCATCACCTTGGACTTGGTATGGCCAAGGCTGCTGGTGACTCTTAGATACCCCTTCTTCAGATAGTTGCTCCTGACAGGATGGGGAACATTTCACCTTCGTATCAGTAATTGTTTTTTGTGTTACTGTGACCCCATACTCAGCCGGGGGAAAGGTTTATTTGGCTCACAGTTGTGGAGGATTTGGTCCATCATGGTTTGGGAAGGCAGAACAGGGTGGCTCCATCTGTGTTGAGTGAGTGGCATGGGCTGTTCACATCATGGTTAACCAGGAAGCAGAGGACACAGCTGGAACTCTGGGGTGGATAACCTTCAAAGGCCTACCCCTAATGACTAACTTCTATCAGCCGGAACCTACTTCCTAAAGGCCCCACAGCCTTTAGTATGTTAGCTCAAGCCGAGGACAGAGCATTTAACAAAGGAGCCTGAGGAGCATACAGATTCACACCACAGACATTCACATTCAGGGAGGGCTTTGCATACCAAAGGCTGGAGCTGGGCAGGCTCTATGATGTGGGTCTCACTCCAGAGTCCCAGTGAGTTGGGGCTGAGGCAGTCTTAGGCCAGACCCAGTTACGTGGCCTCTTCCCTTCCCTGCCAGTCTTCCCTCCTCACTTTCCTCCTTGGGATACAGCCTGGATAGCTCCCACAAGAGTCCACAGCTCAAGCCAGCTTTTGGAGGACCCAGCCTGAGACATTGTCCTGTTCATTCCCACCTGCACTGAGCTGCTGGCTCAGGAGGAGTTGAAGTGGGCGGAGCAGTGAGGAACATGAATTCAGAGTGACAGGTACTCCAGCAAGGAAGAAAGGCAAAGTATCATCCAGGCTGCTAGCTGAGGCCAAGGTGAACTTAGGAAGGGAGGCCCTGCCAAGCAGGCCTATGAGGTCTACTGGCTGGATGCCTTTACCGCCTTCCTATTTTATGCCTACATGGAGTTTGAGGGTCTCCTTAGTCTGTTGACCAGGAAAAACTGGCAAACGGCTCTCTTCCCAGCTCAGGAACCAGCACCCTTAGCCACCCATTACTCTAAGTCCACCGACACCCTCAATGCTGGGATAGTGCGCAGGAAAGGAAAAATTACCTAGTTGACAAATAGGCCTCCCTTCAAGTGCCTGCCTGGTCCTTATGCTGGGGTGGGAGGGAGCCCCTCTGAGACACATCTGTTGGGCACATGTGAGGAAGGAAGGAATGGCCCGAGGCACGTGCATTCAGCACTATTTCATCTGGGGATCCTGAGCCGCCTGTGACGGTACACTGCACTCCAGGCCTGGGAAGGCGCAGCTTTTGTCTTTAGATTTGGTCCTTCATCTTTCTGCCCTTCCTCCGTTCAGTGATGCTGAAGACGTGGAAGTGGGTGTTGGAGATGTGAGACATGGGGGAGTCCTTTCTCGGGCTGCAACCCCAACATGCCTCAGGCAGGAAGCAGAGAGAGGTGCTGTGTTCAGAGTCCCCAAGAAACAGCACACTTAGGCTCTGTACATGGGTGGCATGCTGCCAGGGACACCATTGTCTGCAAATGTCTTTAGAGCAGAGTGTCAGGGTAGAGAGCTTAATGGTTAAGGCCATGGACTCCAGAGCTAGATTCTGTGTTCAAATCCCAGTTCCTTCACTTACACAGAGACATCTTATCTGTGTCTCAGCTCCCCAAAGGTAAAATGGATTAACAATGGTAGACTGCATAGATTACCCTCATCTGCTGTCAAGGAAACCCCCAAACTCTAATACAGTGAGCAAACTGACATCAACTTTCAGAAAATGGGAAATGAGGGGGACAGAGATGGAGAGGGGGGAGAGAAAGAGACAGGGGAGAGAGAAGGAGCGGGGGAGAGAACACATAGCAAGTAAAATAGTTTAGATCCTAGTACCCTGCAACTCTAGCACTGTAACACTGTGGGTTTGGAGACAGGAGGATTTCTCAGACTTGGAGGCAGGACTGGGATGGGGAAAATCACGGGCAGTTTTATTTGTTCGAGACAGAATCTTGCTATACATATATCCCAGGCTGACTTCAAACTCACAGTCCTGCCTCTGCGGCCTCCTTGGGTAACAGTGTCACCACTCACCGGCCATTTTTCTTATAAAAAGCTACGCATTCACTGCATTGTCCCAAACTCTAGTCCCCGGGCTGATGGACTGATGCAGTGAACTGTACAGCCTCTGGTGACACAAAGTCCTGTGTCCAAATGTTCCTAGAGTTTAATCTCCAGACTAGGAGCAGTCTGGAGGCCTGTCAGCCAGAGAACCAATGCACTGTGCACCACCATTAGGCAGTGAGCTTGACTCTGGGTGGCTCACAGTGGGCGAGAAGGGCTAACCCAGAGGGACCTCCTACTGCGCGGAATAGCCGTGACCTGGTGCCTATAATAGACCATCAGGACGCTGCTTGGTATTCTACTGTGGGGGCATGGGACTGATGCCTGTGTTTGCAATGGTCACAGCTGCACACTAACCAGGGTGGGTTTTGCTGCATGTAAGTTACCACAGACAGAGGAAACAGCATGCACAAAGGCAACAGGGGTGGAGCTGCGACTCAGGGGTGGGACAGGATGGGAGGTGATGGTGTGAGGGCGGTGCCCGGGTGTTGGGAAAGTGCTGGATGGTCCGCGGCAGCTGAGTAGAAGCAGATGCTTTCTTCAGGAAGATCACCGTGTCTTCTTAGACCCCTCCCTCCCTCTCATTGGAATTTGTGAGCAAAATGTAAAGCCCAGGAGACTGTCTTCGGACTCCTGTCTTCTCTGTATAGGACGCACACTCTTCATTTTGCCCCTCCCCCACACCCTCCTGTTACCTCCCTGGCCCTGGCTGGTGTGTGTTTTTTTGACTCCAGAGTTACAAGCATGGGAAGAAGGGGATCCAGGGAAGCCACATTCCCCAGTCCTGGCTTGAACACAGACACCATCTGGTGCTGTCATTGAGATTTTGAGTGTGTCCCCCTCCCCCCCCAAGGCTCAGTGTCAGGCACTGTTAGGAGGTAGTTGCATCTCTAGACCCTCCTAGAGGGTGATACTGGAGTCACAGCTCCTTCTCCTCTCTTTCTTGGCCGCAGTGCTGTGAACAGGCCTCCTCTGCCACATGCTTTTCCATAACGTGCTGCCAGAGGTCCAAAGAGGCAGGGCCAAGAGGCCACGGACTGAACACTCCGGAACCAGCTGCCTCCACAAGCCTCATCTCTAAGCTGATTGTTACAGGTATTTGCCATCAACACGAGGATGACACTGTCTGGGGACTTTAAAAACAACTGACTCGCCGGGCGGTGGTGGCGCACGCCTTTAATCCCAGCACTCGGGAGGCAGAGCCAGGCGGATCTCTGTGAGTTCGAGGCCAGCCTGGTCTCCAAAGCGAGTTCCAGGAAAGGCACAAAGCTACACAGAGAAACCCTGTCTCGAAAAAACCAAAAAAAACAAACAAACAAAAAAAAAAAAAAACAAAAACTGACTCACAGTCCACAGAGTGGGGCAGCCCAGCCTGGGCACCTGGAGTTTTAAGTGTTCTCCAGTGATGCTGTTGAACAGGTGAGGGGACCCACGGGTGTGGGGGAAGAAGATGAAGCCATGGGTTGGGTGTCTCAGTGGATAGGAGAGGTGTCGGGGACTGTGGGACGGTTGGGTGTGAGGATGCATCTGTGGTGAGGACACGCGAGGTTGTCAGAGGAAGGGACCAGGCTTGGTCTTGGTGTCACTGTGCCTAAGAAGCCTGTGGCTTCCATGATGAGATACAGTGTGCTGTAGGGTCCCACAGTTCCGTCTCAATCTGTGTGCTCATCTTTCTAATGGGGGAGGGGTGACCAAGCCTCCCGCAGAGCTAGGCATGCAGAAAACAGGGGCTCAGTGAATCCCTGTGCCCCCCTCAACACGTGTGTGTGTGCGCGCGCGCATGTACGTGTTTGCGTGTGTATGTGGTACATGTGTAGGCATTATGCTCATGTGGGTTTGCATGAGTGTGTGGGCCAGAGGTTGATGTGGGGTATCTTCCTCAAGATCTCTCATTGGATCGGGAGCTTGCTGGCAGGCAGAGTGGCTGGCCAGTAAGCCTCAAGGATCCTCTTGTCCCTGTCTCCCCAGGATTAGGATTACAGGTGTGTACCACCTCAGCAGTTTTTTCTTTTTCTTTCTTTCTTTTTTTTTTTTAAACACAGATTCTGGGGGATCAAGCTCGGGTCTCCATGCTCGTAAAACAGTGCTTTGCTGGCTAAGCCATCTCTCCAGCTCCTGACTCTTATGTTGAAATGGAATCTCCCACCCCTCTGGTGCTGGGAGATAACAGGAGGCCTTTGAATCACAGGGGTGAAGCCCTCATGAATGGGATTAGCATCTTGGTGAAAAATGTCACAGACAGTGTCCTTGCGAAGCTCCCTGTGACATTACAGGGCAAAGGTTGCCATCTATGATCAAAGTGGCCCCTCCTGTCAGTGCCTTGGACCTTAGACTTTGAAGCCTGTGGGAAACTGTGTCTTGGAAAATGTATTTTACTCCAGGCATTTTACTGGCATGGCAGCGGTCCGACTCACAGCTATAGGTGGTCCCTTGGTGAGTTTGGGCTGCTTTCCCTATAGTCCCCCTAGGAAGACACACACAGACCCAAGCACCCGTGGCCTTTCCAGACACTGTTTATTGTCTTTGGTGCCCCCTCAACTTTCCTTATGGTGCCTAGTGGATGTTTTGCTGCCTCTGGCCTCTCTGTGCACCCACCTGTTCCCCCCGGATCTACAAACTTAGCCCTGGAAAGGGTTCTACTGCTTTGAGAAGGGAAGCGGCCAGGACCTCGGGCCTCCTACCCACGTAGGCAGCATTCATCCGTGGCCTGGAGTTCCCACCCCAGCAGTTCTTGGTAGGCTGGTCTCTGAGTCTACATAGCAGTTACCACGATGACATTGTGCTGCTGCCGTAGGGAGTGCACAGCTCCAGACCATCTGCACAAAGGGCCCTCCCTGGCTTCTCACGTTTGCTTTTCTAAGACCCACACAGGAACACAAACATTGCTCCAAGCATTTGCTCCTGGATGGGATCTGAGGTGCAGCTGTCCAGAAAGAACTAGACACAGAAGTACAACTCTCCCATGGGTGGGTGATGCTCTTTGGGGACATGGGTTCTTTGACATCTCCTCTCACAAGTTCTGTCTAGACACCCCACCCCTGGGCTAGTGGCACTCCCAGCTGCTCCTGATGGTCCCCTAGATGGGCTGGGATGCTGGGAGTCATGGGCGTTCTCCGTGTACTGTGTCCCCAGGTTGGTGCTTCTGTGGGCAATGCAACGCTGTGGAAGCACATTACAGAGCTCAGCAGGGACTGAGTTCCCCATGGTTCTACATCCCCGTGCAGGGTCCTTATCGTTCCAGATGCTTGTGGTCCTGGGCCACTCCCAGTGTAGGTGGCACTTGTTTCTTCAGAGCATGTGGTGGTTGTAGGTGTGTTCACCGTTTATAATGGGTCCATCATGGAAGGTTCTACCTTCTAATGGTTCTTAAGACAGTTGTCAGTTGCCACTACTGATCTTGGTGCTGATGGTTTTGCTGAATCTCATGGATAACTTGTGCCGAGGTTCATGGCATTGGATGCTCTTCCCATAGGTGGTTTTGATACAGATGGCCCAGCATGGATGGTTCTTGCTCTGGCTCTCCTTACAACAGCTTTCTATATAGATGGTCACATCGCCTGCTTCTCAGCAGATGGTGTTGTGTGTGACCTGTCTGCTGATGGTCGTTGCTATAGAAGACACAGCAACTACTTCTTTGGTTTTCCCTATATTGCCAGTGAACATCCCAGGTGAATCCGGGCTTGTTGGGTCCTCGTGTTCAGATATTAGCAGGAGGTGAGGAGTTGCCTCATAAAGGTATGGGCTCCTGGGCGGGCTGCTCAGCCTGGGTGGGCTGGCTGCTGCTTCCCTCTGGGTCCTTGGCCTTGCCTTCCTGGAGATCTGTGTTGCTCCTTGGCTCACCCTGCTCACTGCAGTCCACCCTGATGGTCTGGTTACTGGTGGCCTTGCTGGAGGCCTTGATGTTGGTGGAGCTGAGAAGCCCACTGCTTACCTGGTAGGACAGGAAGCTGCTGCCTGGGCTGAGGAAGCTCATGCTGCTCAGGCTGCTGATTTTGCCGCTAGGCAGGCTGGTGTCACTTTTCCCCTCCAGCCTGCTGGATGCCCTGGCCTTGACTGTTCAGCCTTTGGATCTTTAACGCACTGGGAGAGGTGGTGTTGAATAGCTCACTGCTCTGGGTGCCGTCCACCTGGGTAGTGAGCTGCTTGGTCAGCTTCACAATTTGCTTGCGGTTAACTAGGCTGGCCTTGCTGCTCTCCTCATCAGCTACATAGCCACTGCTTGACAGGGTGGAGATACTGCATGCCTCTGGCTTGAGGTGCTGTGTGCTCTTCTGGAGGCTCTCAATGCTGTGGGGTGTTCCCGAGGCACTGTAGACAATTGTTAGGGGCTTCTGAATGATTGCTGCATGGCTGGACCCCACATGTGGCTGGAGCTCTAAGCTGGGTAATGACGGGCTTAGCCTTTGCTCTTGAGCATTCCAGACAGAAGACCCCCCTTTCTCCGCCTTAATGGCGGGGAACAGTGAGATTGGTTTATCCAGGAGGGGGGCCCTGGAGGCCTCTGAATGTTGCTTGTGGCCTGTCTGGGGAGAGGTGGCTTAGTGTTTGTTCTCATTGGCCAGCTTGGTTCCCATGGTGATGGCACCTGTGAGGCGGGGTGGGAGGGGCAGGGTGGGGGGTGAGAGGGGGAGGGTGGGAGGGAGAACAATGCCTCTCTGACAGCAGGTAGTCACATCAGTGACAAGGATCAGCTTGGGCAGAAAAGGGGTTCATGGGCATCGTACTAATCATTGTGACAGAATACCCCAGAGAAGCCGAAGGATTTGGTTCACTGTTTATGGAGGTTTCCGTCCATCATGATAGCTGGTACATAGAGGCAGGGAGCACACCTGAGCTGTGGGCTTTATCCTTTTCCTCTTTATGTCCTTCAGACACCCAAAGGGATGTGCTGACACTGAGGGGCGATTTCCTCCATGGAAACATATGTGCAGACACACTTAGGATATCATTGATATCCTAGGTGCTTCTCCATTGAGAAGACTATCTAGCGAGCAGGAACCGCCTTTCAGGGAGAATTCCTGAGGGGCTTAGGGCCCGCTTTGCCAGCCTCTGTCTCCTTCCTGAAGGGGTTATGAGGACTGCAGAGAGTTCAGTCAGGTTGAACTCTCAATTCTTTGCCAGCTCTCCAAGCTCCTGCGGAGTCAGGGTCTCCCAGCCTTCTCACAGCAATTCCTTACTTGTTCTCATGCTCCCAGCCACGCTGGTCACTTCTTTCTCTTGAAAATTCTTGTCTAAAGAGATGGCTCAGAGAGTAAGAGCACTTCCTGTACAAGTATGAGGACTTTAGTAAAAGGTTGGGTGTGGCCATGGGGAGCCTGTAATCCCAGTGGTGTAGGGGAGTGGAGACAGGAGGAGACTGGGGTTGGATGGCCACCAGCCTAGCTTCAAGTTCAGTGAGAGACCCTGTCTAAGGTGCAGAGTTACAGAGCAGGACGTGGAGAGTTACAGAGCAGGAAACTTGACGTCCTCTTTTGGCTTCTCCCCCTGACAATCATCCACACATACTGTACATACATATATAGTATTTATTGGAATATAGATTACATGTAATGTTGGGTTTCAAGTATGTCATGTATTTGACCACACCCTTACTTCTCCCTTCCCCCCTTATCACCCCTCCACTCCGGCTGGCCTCCTTCCTTCCCTTAGCTCCCTTCTACTTCCATGTAATATTATACACACATACATACACAAAATGTTTTATGTATACATATAAAATTTTACGTATTTCTAAAAGTCTAGGATCTACAAATGAGAGAAAATACACTATTTGTCTTTCTGAGCCTGGCTTATTTTGTTTCCTATAATGACCTCTGGTTGCAAACAATACAACTTCACTCTTCATGGCTGAACTCCAATGTGCATATATACAATATCACATTTTCTTTATCTCCTTATCTCTTGATGGGCATCCAGGCTGATTCTATAACTTGGCCATTGTGGGTAGTGCTGAAGTAAACATGAATGTGCAGGTGTCCATGATGTGTGTTAAACGACGCCGAAATTCCATGTCACTCCAGTCAGAATGGCTATCATAAAGAAAAAAAACCATGCTGTCAGAGATATGGGGACAAGGGGACCTTCATATCCTGCAAAAAATATGGCGGTATCCCAGTAGAATGTTTGCTGAGTGGGTTCCCTGGGTTTGATGGCAACACCACATGAAGAGCTGACTACCCGCACCCAGTTATAGCCTGTCTCTCCTCACAGTACTCAAAAAGAACCAAGTTCTTCTCTGCCCTGGAACAGGCCCCTCCAGATAGCAAAGCCCTAATGGAGAAGGGTTACAGGTTGGACAAGTGACCACAGTCACTTCACAACGCAAATTGGGAATGCAAATTCACCAGCCAGTGTAGAAAACCAGCCATTTCTTAAAAAAGCAAAACCCAAAACAAAACACTAAAAACAAAACTCCCATATGACCTTGCTATACTACTTTCCTTATTTCAAGCCCTTCCCTGCTGCAGGGTGCATTGGTAATCCCTATTGCTCCCTGGGTTTCTTTTTGCTCCCTCTCTTCCTGGCTTTAGACTGAGCAGCCCCCTTCCAGGAAATCTCTCTCAACTCCCCAAGAAGAGTTCCTAGAGGCCCTAGCATTCTTTACACCACTTCCTAATTTATATTCCTGTGACATGATGAACCATACATTGTTATTCATGGCCAGTTCCTTCTGTAATGTAACAGTTCTGAGGAGGCAGCACCTGCCATCAAGGACACACAGTGGGATGATTATTAGTGGGCACTCACAGTTCTTTATTGAGTAACTGATTAGATTAAGAAATACATTGAAGGAATTGAGACAGTCATTGGGTGTTGGGGAGGAAGAGGGTTTGAGAGAGAGGTGACAACCGGCCCTCCTTCAGGTGAGGACATTATCCCCAGCAGGCAGCATGGGCAGGGTCTGAAGTAAAGTCCTCAGACTGTACAGAGAGTAGCTTTGCTCTTTTAAGGTTCTGTGCTGGCTAGTTTTATGTCAACTTGACACAAGCTAGAGTCACCTGAAGGTGGGAACCTCGGTTGAGAAAATGCCTCCATAAGATCGGGCTGTAAGCAAGACTGTAGAGCATTCTCTTAATTAGTGATTAATGTGGGAGGGCCCAGGCCATGGGGGGTGGGGCTTCCCCTGGGCTGGTGGTCCTGACGTCTGTAAGAAAGCAGGCTGAGCAAGCCACGGGGAACGAGCCAGTAGCTGCACTCCTCCATGGCCTCTGCATCAGCCGCTGCCTCCAGGTTCCTGCCTGGCTTGAGTTCCTGAAACGGCTTCCCTCATTGAACTGTGATTCATGATTTGTAAGCCAAATAAACCCTTTTCTTTTTAATTTTTGGTTGCTTTTGAACATGGTGTTTTGTCACAGCAATAGTGGCCCTAAATAAGACAAGTCACTTGTAAAGGAGTAGTGAGGCGGGAGGTACTAGGTCATGAGGAGATGGTCTGCTGACGTTGCTGTTTAGCAACTAAGATGCTATATTCTTCCATAGCTCAGGCTGAGGTAGGTGCCTGAAGAGTCCCACAGACATTGCTGACTCAGGGGTGTCTGAAAAAAAAAAAAAACCAACGGGTCTCGCCAATATGTGAAGTGTTGTGGCCACGTATCCTGCCTGGAACCCTTCTCCGTTTAGGGCTTTGCTATCTGGAAGAGCCTGTTCCCAGCAGAAGGAACCTGGCTCTTTTGGATGCCGTGATGGGAGATAGGCTGAAACTGGGTATGACTAATCAGCTCTTTATAGCAGCCATGAGAGAAAGAGACTACATTCAGAGGATCTGGGTTCTAACAATAGTCGTTGATAAGTAGCTTTTAAAGGTGTTGGCAATAAATCAAATTTATATGTACAACTTCCAGCACACTACTGTTACACACTTGCTTTCTTCAAGAGAAGAAAAGTGCAAGGCATCTCTTCACACGCAGGAGATGGATGGCCCCACTGCTTTGCCTAAACTTAGTAGGTCTGGAGCAGGCTGGCTTGCTGCGTATGCATCACAGGGAGAAGAAGGTGCTCCTTGGAGAGGAACATTCAGCATCTTGATTGTCACCAACACTGTCACTGCTAATTGTCATTGTCATCCCTGTGCTGTGCCAGGGGCCTGTTCTGCTTCCATGTTCTGTACAGAGGCATCCTTTTGTCCAGAAGTGATAATCTTCCCCAGGAAAAGAAGGGGGTCGTGCTCTTCTAGCTGACTTCCGGCCTTGTGCTCCCTACAAGGAACCGAGAGTAGAGGCACTTAGTGCCTTTAGTGGTGAAGCTCAGTGTAAAGGACATGGTGGACTGATGAACCAGCCTGCCTCCATCTTAGGCTTGAAAGACAAACTAGGTTTATTCCTGTTTACCATTAAATCTGTTTCTCAAGGATTGAGCTATGCCCCACTTGTAACCTTAACTGCAAATGGTTCTATCCTGCCTGTTCCAGGAAGTGGCAACCATGCCTTGGTTTCAAAAGGTTATTGTGACCACCTTGTTATGACCACCTTGCAACCATGTCTGTTTCAGGTTGTCATGACCAACTTGTCATACTTATGCTCTGCTTCTGTACCCTTGCCCATTTGTCTGCCAAATACCCCATTTGGAAACCCCTCCCTCTGAACTATAAAAACCCTACCTTCCCCATGGTCAATACTGATCTCTTGAACCGGGCCTCTAAGGAGAGACAGCTGTGTACATGAAGAAAAGGAGCTTGTTTTAACTAATTTGGCCATGACGATTTAGGTCAGTGGTCTTTCTCCTTGCATCTGTGGGATTAACAGGACCCAACAATGTAAGCAGTGGGAGTGAGACCCAGCTCTTCTGGGGGCTTGTCTGTGAGAAGCAGAGGGGAGGGCACTGCAGAGGTGGTTTAGGGATTCTCTCCTCCCTCTCCACAACCTCCTTGCTTTCTTTTTTTGGAAGGTCTTCTCTGTCCCAGACTGGCTTCAAGCTCTCTTTGTAGCCAAGCTTAACCTCTACCTGTTACTCCTGCCTTTACCTTCTGAGTGCTGAAACTACAGGAGAGCATCGCCATGCTTGGTTTTTATGTGGTACTGGAATCAAGCCCAGGGGTTCAGGCTGGGCAAACCTTCTACTGAGCTACCCCCAGCCTCTCAGAGTCGGCTTTCCCTAGATGAATGACCATGTGCCCAGACACTTCCAGCGTGTGTTCTACCAGGGTTAGTTTTATCGTAAAGGTTCTCATGTTTTCTTGTCCTGCTAAAACACTAAAAAGTCTCAGTGTAAGGTGTCTGGATAGGACAAAATGATTTCTCATATTCCTAGGAGGAGAGCAGCACTCAAGAGAACTTCAGAAAAGTGGCCCTTAGCTGCAGCCCTCTAGTGCAAATCCGTTCCAATACTGCCGCAGACACACTGTGTCAGGCACCAGTGTCCCGAGCTTGTTCACAATAATGTCTAGATTCTTCCTCCATCTTTCCTTCCACTGGCATTTATGGGATCTTGCTCAGTGTTAGGCAGGGCGTTACCTCCTGCCCTCACTGAGCTGATGGTCATGGAGGGAGACAGACTTGAGGAAGTGAGCAGATGTGTTATGGGAGAACAAATGTTAGGAGGACAATAAGGTAGAACAAGGGAGTAGTGTGAGTGTGTGAGTGTGTGAGAGTGTGTGTGTGTGTGTGTGTGTGTGTGTGTGTGTGTGTGTGTGCAAATGCTTGTATCTGTTCCTGTGATCAAAACAAGCAAGTTCTAAAGGTGGAGGTTATATGGAAGCCACAAGTAGGGTGGCAGTGTGTTCTGGAAGGGCTTTGGAATTTCTTCTGAGTGCTCTGGGAGCTGCTGGAACTTTCCAGCAGAAGATGTCCTGTGAAGGACAGTCTGGAGGGTCAGGGCAAGGAGCCAGGAGCTGGGCAAGGCTGGCATGGTAATTCTGGGGCCAGGATAGCTGGGTACCCAGAGTGGCTGGTGCAGTAATCTTGGCCATGAGGTTGCCTGGGACAGGGCAGTAGAGACAGAAATGGTGGGTCTCTGGCATGCCGTGGTTCAAAACCTGTGACCACCATTGAGGTGACACTGCAGGGTCCACTTAACTTCACCAAACCTCGGCTCCCACACATGGAAAATGGGTGGTAACAGGGTGACGTGATTGACACAGCAGTCAGGACCAGCCTGCTCCTTCAGGCTCCACTCCATGATGCTTCAACTCTCATGGAATCTTCTGCTTTAAAGCAGAGTATATGTGTGTACATGTGTATGCATAGGAATAACACACAGCCATGTGTGTGGACATGGAAGTATGTGTACAGGAATGCATGTGAGTGTACATGTATTCAAATGTGAAATTTTTTTGACAATTTAATACATGTATATACCAACTTTGAGGCATTTTTACTCCATTATCCTCTCTCTCGGGCTCTCACTGAAACTCCTCTTCTTTACAACAGTCCCTCTCCTTCTTTGATCTCTTTTTTCTTTTCTTTGGTTCCTTTAGCATGGGAGAAGGGCTTATGAAAACCTTCTCCATGCATGATGATGAAATGGTGATGGGGATGATCTTGTGCAGCCTTGTCTGGGTAGCCATAGCTGCAGTGGGTCGTGAAATTTTCACTTAACTAATTTTAATTTATTATTGATAAATTCATATATGAATGCAATGTATTTACATGGTATCTATCCTCTTTTCTTCCTCTCCAACTCCTCCTGGACCCCTTTATATTGCCTCCCTACTTCTTTTAAAAAATAACTCATCAAATAAAATTAGTGTTGCTTATATATAAATGTGTGTAGGGCACCATTCATTGGAGCGTGGACAACTTACCATGTATCACATGGCTTGAGAAAACTGACTCTCCCTTCCCCAGAAGCCATCAGCTGCCAATAGCTTCTCAGTTAATCGTGGGGCCTCATGTTTCCCCTCTCCATCTATACTCAAGTATTGATTGGCTTGATCTTGTGCAGGTCTTGTGCTGGCAACTATGACTGCTCCGAGTTCATGAATGAAGTGACTCTGTCATTCCCAGAAGACATAATACTCCAAAGCAGTCTTCTCTTGCCTCTGGTTCTTACAATATTTCTGCCCCTCCTCTGTGATGTCCCCTGAGCCTTGGTCAGAGTGTCATGAAACTTTTCAAATGACAAACCTTCTTTCCTTCAGCACCCACTCACTAATGGGGAGTACCTGCCCAAAGTCCTCTACAGAGCGTTCCTATGCAAGACTTTCTCCTGCCTTACTCTGATGCACATCCTTCTCTCCCAGTGAGCCCCTCCTGTGGAGCCTCAGTCTGGGCAAGGGCCTTCAGCACTTCCTTATCAAGTCCTAAACACACCCTGTGCTTTCCTTGTGTTTTTACCTCAGATGCTCAGCTAAGAGTAGCCTTGCTTACACTCGGCCAGCAAGAGTAGCCCTGCACACACTGGGTCAGCCTGGGACTGGTACCTGACCCCAGCCTGGGGGTTTCTCCAGCATCACAGCTGGAGTTACATGATGGCTTGGAAAGCTGACTCTTTGGAAAGGCACTGTTTATTCCTTCCCTATACTGTCTTGTTTACCCCTCAAACAGCTTTATGAGGTGCTAGGATTGGCATCTCCGTTTTCCAGGATGAACAATAAGCAGAGAAACTTGGCTCTTTGCTCAAAGCCACACAGCTGGTAGTTCTGTTCTGTCTGTGTCTTAGTTTGGATTCCTATCAAGATAAAACAGCAACACCAAAAGTAACTTGGGAGGAAAAAGTTTATTTTGGCTTGTATTTCTACACCACAGTCTATCATCAAAGGAAGTCAGGGCAAGAACTGAAGGCAGGAACCTGGAGTCAGGAACTGAAGCAGAGGCCATGGAGAAACACTGCTTACTGGCTTGCTCCCCATGGCTTGCTCGGCCTGCTTTCTTATAGCACCCAGGACCACCTTCCCGGGGTTGGCACCACCCACAAAGGCTGGGCCCTCCCACGTCAATCATTAATCAAGAAAATACCCCTACAGACTTGCCTATAGCCCAATCTGGTTGGAAACATTTTCTCTCTTCCCAAATAACTCTAGCTTGTGTCAAGATGACAAAGCACTGGCCATCCATCTACAATGCAGTCCACACTCCTAGATCACTTGACTGGGTTGCATGATGACTTGTCACAGCGCTATGAGTGCCATCTTGGTATCACAGCAGTGGTTGTCTCTCAGGCCTGCTTGACACTGTAGAGTAAGCAAGTGGATTCTGGACTGACTTGAATTTTCATTTTCATTTCTTAGTGCTTTGCAGAAGTGAGAGGAATAATACCACAAAGATCCACCACGTACTCAGGGCCCAGGTCAAGAAAAGGGCATTCTGATATGCCTCAATGTGGTTTGGATTCTGAGTGTCTCTAGAGGCCCATGTGTCAAAGGCTTGGTTGTCAGCCTGGCAGCAGTGCTCAGGGAAGACAGTAGAGTCTGTAGGAGCTGGGCCTGGTGGGAGACCCTTAGGTGATTTTGTGGGAGGCATGCCCTTGAAGGGGCTGTAGGATACAACCCTTTCTTCTATCTGTATTTCCTAGCTGCCGTGAGGTGAACGGATGGAAACCATGAACCAAAGAAGCCTTTTCCCGTTGAAAGAAAATTCCCCCCCCCCCCAGGTGTTTTGTCACAGTAACAGAAATCTAACACATACTCCAAATCTGTTTACCCCTCCACATTGTGTGTCTCCATGGCAACCCTGAATGCAATGCTCAGCATTATCACGTACATCTTTATAGCTGAAGTATGAAAGGAAACCCCCAAATCCACAGGGAAGAGCTTTGCCTGCCATTCATCCTGATGTAAGTGGCGTCCTTTGCATACCCTCCTGCAAACTGCATTCAATATAACATTTATGTGATCATCAGTGCTTATATATGCACCTCAAACTCACTTTCACTACGGTATTCTATTGATGAATGTCATCATTTACTGATTCCACTGATAAACATTTAGGTTACGTCCCTCCTTCTCCACAATAAACAAATATTCCTTTAAGTGTCCCCTTCCCAGGGTGTTCTTCCTGAGACTTTTTGAGAGAATACGAAGCTTCAGTTTGCTTTAATTGCACCTAATGCACACAGCAAACACGTCTCCACATCCCTTGGGACTCATCTGAGTCTCCATGAGGTCCAGCTTCAGGGATGAGCAGAATGTCTGCTGCCTGTTATTTGCTCATAAAATATGGACATTCGAGGATGTCCATGCTTAGCTTTGGTTATATGAGAGGTCACATAGGTCACATAACTTACTCGGGCAGCGATGGGAATGGGGTGGGGGAGCAGCAGCTGGGAGGAGGCTCAAAGGTGACAAGCCACCAAGGATGTCTTTGTTCTTCTTTGAGGATCATGCCACAGCCTCCCAGGCCCTTCCACGCTCTCAAGTAAGGATTCTCTGTAGGGGTGGAGGCAGGAAGGGGGAGAGGGAACAGAGCTGTTGGAAGGGAAATAGTTGTAAGGAAAGGGAACAAGGAGTTGAGAGGGTTAAGGTATGATGATGTCCGAGGATGATCAGGAGGCCTGCCTGTACAGCAGGGTATATGGGAGTATGCTTATATGAGGCCACAGGTTCAAGTTCAACTCCAGATTCTGACACTTAGTAGCCATGTAATTCTGGGCAAGCTTCCCACCCTTATGGTCTCAGTTTGGAGTCACTCAAAAGCAGTGCTTAGAACTAGAAATTTATATGAAAGATGATCCTAAGAGGTCCAGAGCAAGGCACAGCAAGGCAGGGGAGGAGGAAAGCCAGGAAGAGACCTTAGGGAGGAGAATATGCCACATGAGCCTGGTCCTGTGGGGCCTCAGAGAACTACGGGATGCGCCTTATTGACCTGAGTGCTGCCCATTGCTGCTGCCCCCATGCAAGGACTAACTGTACTTCTGGCTCTTCCTGAGTATGTTTAGGTGACATCAGAGGAGGTCTGGAGGCAGATACATGTTAGGTCAGAAGCCACCAGGCAGGATCCAGGGACCCTCGGACTCTGACTCTGAAGGTCACAGGACACAAGGGCACCAGCTCTGTTGGAGTTGTTTTCTCTGTAAATGGGAGGCTGACTGCTGCAGGTTGTGGTGAGGGGTTCCATGAGGCCAGTCATGGTATACAGAAGGCACTCAATAAGTGCCAAATGTCAGGGCTCTGTGCTGTATTGCCTCAAGGCTTCAGCAAGACCTTCTGAAGTAAAAAGGTTGGAGAGATGGTGTGAAATATTTGGTCACAGACTGCTAGAGGTCAAGGCCATGGTTTATGACCCTAGGATGTGAGGTCTTCCAAGGAAACTCTACCTCTCATCACTGCGTTTGGGATCCAGGCCCAGAGATGCTGCACCTCCCATAGGTGGATATAGTGTGTCTATCTCCCGCGTCCACTTCATGCAAGACTCATGTGCTGACCTAGTGTGGCCCGGAGGACTGGAGAGGGAGCAGTGACCCAGCTGGCTGCTTAGCACAGAACACACAGGGAGTGAGCACTTAGCGTCAGATTAATTTTTTTTTCTATTTAGCACATTTGGGGGGCTAAAGATCTGGGATATGGATTTTTTTTTTTTTTTTTTTTTTGGATCTTTAAGCTATAAAGCCAGACAGTTCTGAGCAAAGCTGAAAGCCACTCACCCCAGTATGAGTGAGGCCATGTGACCTGGGCTATAGGGCCCAAAGGAGGCAGCGCTTCCTGCCCTTGTACTGCCCTGCTGCTGGCCCGCAGGCTGTGAGGCCTCCGCCCGTGGGCGGGGCGATGGCGGCCCGGCTGCCTGCCTCGAGTTGCGTGCGAGCCTAGCCGCTGCGCTGCCTGTGGGTTGTGGCAGCGTTGCCTGAAGATAAGAGAGTAGGCTTCGAGCCTAGCGGTTTTTCATTTGGAATTGGCGATATGTGTGCCCACCCTTGGATTGCTTACTGTTCTCCTGTTTGTGTGGAGAGGCTTCCGATCAATTCAAAGCCGATTTTATGTGGGAAGAGAAAAAAAAAATTGGCTCTTGAGCTTTCTGCGCAAATTGAAGAAAAATATAAACTACTTGAAAAAGTTAGCCTTGCTCAAAAGGAGTATGAAGGCTTAGAGTTATCTTTAAAGGAGGCCAACTTTGACTCGGAGTCAACAGAAGCACAAAGTTTGAAGTTTGTTGAAGGACCAGAAATACAAGGGCAGGAAGCACCGTCTCTTTGAATAGCCCGAGGTCATGGGTGGAGCAAATATCCCTACAAAGATTCCTCGGAAAAACTAATACATCCGTTTGTTTTCCTCACACTGAGGCACACACAAGTTTTAGAACCAGTGAGTTAGACAAACAGCGAGAGGCTGCTGTCTTTAAAAGAATCTTAGGCCTTTGGGGCAGATGGAGGCCCCAGTATCCCTGTTCCCAGTAGGCTTTGAGGCAGGCTCCGCAGTGCGGAGTTTAGTGAGGGAATTTAGGGTTAAATCCAGGCTGTGCCTCTTTCCAGCTGTGCCGTACATTCAAATTCTCCATCCATCTCAGCTCCAGTTTCTTCCTTTGTAATATAGGTAGGCCTGCTCAGTGTGAGTTGTAACATCCTTTAGCCGGGAAGTGTGCATCCTGTCCCTGCTGTGTCCCCAGTGCCTAGGAGAGGTTCCAGCCTTCTATGACACTTGCTGAGGGGATAACGTGTGGATGGCTTGGCTGCCCTTGTTTTTTTTTTTTTTTGTTTGTTTTTTAAATCACTCTTTATGGGCAGTCTAAGGCAAACTGGATTTGCTCATTTGGGGTGGGTTGGATAAGGAAAGCAGGGCTGCATTTTACCCGAGTAACGTGTCCGTGGTCTGTGCGCAGCAGGGTTAGGCTTCAGCCCTGCTCTAGCGACCTCGTTGAGGGTGCAAAGGTTGAAGAGATTCTCAGAGAGGTGGAGCCTGGTCAGGCCACACACAAGCACTGGCAGTTATTGAGGAGAGACCACAGTGTCCTGGAAGGGCAGGGTGGGTGGGGAGCTGGTTGCTCAGCCACTACAGGCATCTGGGACTTCACCACCTAGAATTCCTCTTTTGTAAGAGACAAGTTACCTTTGGGGTGCAGATGGGAAGCATCCCTGATCGTCTGTAGCGGAGAATCACACGGTCGCCAGACTCACTTGGCTGTCTGCTCTGTGTCCCCCCTCCTCTGCTCTGTCCCCCGCTCTGCTTTCCATTCTGTGTCCTGCCACACTTCTCAAGGGCTTCAAAGCCCCTGTTCGTGGCCTGTCTGGGTATCTAGGAGCGCAAGGGGTCATTTCATCAAATTATTCCTCTGAGTTTGCAAAGACATAGAATTATTGGCAGAAAAGGAGGATATAAACCCCCACTGGATCCTGGAGCTTTTTTGGGATGCCAGGCACAAAGTGCTTGGAAGCCTTCCAGCACACTGGTTCGTTTTTAATGGCCCAGGATGATAGTTCAGCTGTTTAATTCAGATGAGGTGACATAATATCTTTCCTTTGGACTTATTACTGGTGAGGCAGCCATCAGGCTCCTCACACCCTCCCGGCAGGATATTCTGTCATTAGGGCCTGTTTTCTGTCTTTGGCTAAGTTGAAAGTCCTAGGAAGAGCTGTAGCCTCCAAAAGGAGAAACCGACAAGGAATAGGTCACAACGGGCATTTAGGAATGAAAATGGATCTCTTCTTTTCTCCATTGGATAAGCAGCCATGCTTGCGTCTGTCTCGGTGATCCATGAAATCGGCTGTCAAGGAAATAGAAAGTGGGCTGCTTCTGAACTTCTGCAGAGTCCAGTCACCTTGGAGACAGTGTTGCTGGCCTGGGCAGGGCTGGAGGGAGAGGGGTGCACACTCTCTGGGTGCCTGCCCTAGCAGGAACACTTGAACGTCACAGTGGAGTTACAGGACATGGGAGCCTTGTTTTATTCCTATTTTCTAGATGAGGACAACAAGGTTCAGAAAGATCCAGAAACTTAGTTCAGGTCCTTTGGGATGGTGCCTGGTTTCAGCTTGAGGTATGGAGCATATGGCTGGGAACTTGTGTTGAACAACCCCAAAGCTTTCGTCTCTCCGTGGGCAGGGTCCTTTCATCCAAAGCCAGCTTCCCACACTGCAGAAGTTTACACCTCCCTGGGTGGCATCCAAGCTCTTAAGGCTCGGAAGAAGGAACGCAGGAATTGACGTACACATGTGTGCAGCAGCAGGATGGGTTGTTACCACTATTTCCACATCTCACACCACGTTGTCAGAGCATGGGATATAGTGCGACTGACCAGGCGACAGTGGGAATCTCTGCCACCTTTTGCATGGTTTGAATCTGAGATGCCCCTCCCCCAGGCTCGAGCTTGAACCACGGTTTCCAGCTGGTAACATTGTTTGGGGAACTTGAGGGGCCTGGCAGGTAGAAACGGGTCAAGACCCATCAGGAACTTGAGCCAAAATAAGAAAATGAGCCCCCCTTTCAAAAATGGTTTCAGGCTCTTGATCACAGATCAAGAAATCTGAGGAAACACTACAAACCCTTTTTTTTTTTTTTGGTTTTTCGAGACAGGGTTTCTCTGTGTAGCTTTGTGCCTTTCCTGGATCTCGCTCTGTAGACCAGGCTGGCCTTGAACTCACAGAGATCCGCCTGGCTCTGCCTCCCGAGTGCTGGGATTAAAGGCGTGCGCCACCACCGCCCGGCAACAAACCCTTTTTTTTTTTCACCAGATGGCAGGAAATCTGGGCTGGGGACGGGGTGCAGACATCAGTGTGGTCACCCCTCTTGCTGTGTCCTTTGATTCTGGAGTCTTTCCGACCATCCTCCATACTTTCCCCTGACACCTCCTCCTCATTTTCTCCTCTTAGCCCTGGAAATGTGAGGACAGGCTACCCAGTTCCCTGCTGTACCCTCAGTGTCTGGGCCCAGAGCTGGGACGGAGAGGGTGCATGAATCTCACGTGTGCCCCAGTGAAAGGTTTCGCATCTTGTTTGTTGTGAATGTATACTTATGTACATTTTGGAGACAGAGTCTCATTATGTAACCCAGCTGGACCAGGGTGAGCTCACCATGTAGCTCGCTATGTACCCCCAAGCTCAGGATCCTTCTGCCTCTGTTTCCTGAGTGGTGGGATCACAGGTGTATGCCACTCCACCAGGCCACAGTAGAGATTTAAAATTGGCTTTTATTGTTAATCAACTTATACTAACGTATTGATAATTTTGGTTGCTAGATTTTTGGTGCTCTCTGAAAAACTTTCTTTCTTGCCTCACCCTACTCCTTCTCCGTGTAGACCACACAGTGTTGTGGAGCACCAGTCAATACAGATTTGTACAATGAGTGGCCCTCTATGGACATATGGAGACTCATTTCTAGAAACTAGGGATTCCCGGACCCCATGACTGTTCAATATTCTTTGTATCTGAAGGGGGCCAGAGCCCCAGTCTGAGCACTGTAATTTGCGGGCAGCTGTGATTTCTGATGCTGGCAAGTGGGGAGCAAGTGAGTGTCCTGACCCAGGCCTGGTGGTGAAACAGATTTGAACTTGGATATTGAATGTAGATAAAGGAGAGAGGGTGAAGGAGACCCACAGTCCCAAGGCCTCCAGGTCCCTCCATTTCACCGCAACAGCACCTCCCTTCTACTAATGGCTCTCGCAAGTAAGAGCCACTGAGGTTTTAGTGACAGTCGTGAGCTTAAGGAGGCCCAGTTCTGTGGCCCGACATGCTACACTCCCACCTTGGTGGGCGCCCTGGACCGATCAGCTGCTCTCCTACCCTGCTGCCTCAGACGCCTCACTTCAGAGGTACACCAGATTTTACTGCCACCGTTGGCTTTATTTCCCTCCAAAGCCCAGATTTTGTTGAGACACATTCTTATAATTAAGGCAAGAGTGAGAAATAACCTCCTATATAATTTAAAACGGTAAAATTATTGATACCTTTTCCAGCCTGGGCTTTAAATCTTTGCCACCAACGACTCCCCTATTAACGGGCCTAATTAAATTCATTTTTCAGCACGTCTTTGGCAAATTCCATTTTAGCAAAACTGTAGGAAGTTCAGTTTGATTTGTCTCTCTTCCCCTAGAGCTTGCCTATAAAAATGAGGGCTGGGTGGATGCTTGACTCTTTCCTTTCTGTATTAATTCACCCAACAAATGCTTATTTATTGAGCATTTACTATATGCTATGGCACCAAAATAGAGGAAGTGGATGGGGAAATCAAAGATGACAAAGTTCCCATGGCCATGGCTGGAGGAGAATTTCACTCAACAAATCTGCACTGAATTTAAGGCAGGCCACACTGTGCTGGGTGCTAGGGTTGTGGGCATGAAAGACCTTGATCCTTTGGGATAGAGAGTGCTCTCAACCTGGGCTCCTGCTAGTTTCATTGGAGCACAGAAAGAGAGCAAATGTCTGCCCCTATAGCTCATCCTGTAAGTTTTCATTTTGTGAAAAGAGGACTCCTGAGTAGTTGTGATGTTTAGCGAGAGTGGAGAGCTGCTGAGCCGGAGATTGTCCAGTGTGGGAGAAGTGACTCTGGGGAGGACAGCACCCTGGACTGGAGGGCCGGGGTGTCACAGAAGCCTGGGGAGGGCAGTGAGCACAGACGACAGCAGGAGCAGGATCTAGCTGCTCACATTTGTCCTATAGCAGCAATGATTGTGGAGGATGAGACATGGCACTGGGGGGGAGGGGTAAAGGAACAGTAAAACAGACCTGGGCTTGATCACGGTGGCCATGTCAGTGCTGGTGGACAGGAGAGACTTGTAGGGGGTGATAGGAAAAGTCTGAGTGTGAACCCTGGCATTAGCTTTATCACCCTCACGACCCCTGAGAGAACAGCATGAAGGAGGGAAGACTTATTCTGGCTCACAGCTTTGGAGGGTTCCATCCATGATTGTTCAGCCCCATCCACTTGAGCAGAACATTATGGCTATAGGGGTGGGTAGCCCGGGCGTTTCTTTGTCTCATGGTAGACCGAAAGGAAACAGAGACAAAAGTACTAGGTTCAAGCTGTGCCTCATGTGACCTAATTCCTCTACCTGGGTTCTTGAAGTTTCCGAAACCTCCCCAAATAGGACAGCTATCCAGGCTTCAAGCATTTAACACATGGGCCTATGAGGGAACAGCTAATATTCAAGTCATGGTGTGTGTGATAGTTAAGGTGGGAAGTGGGGTGGCTCGGGTGACTGGGTGGACAGTTGGGACATTGATCAGAGAAGAGAAAGAGAGAAGATTTGATTGACATCTAGAGTCAAGATCTGGTGCTTGGGACCCTGCTCAGTTTGGACAAGGCGGTGAGAAGCCAGCTGCGACTCATGATGGGAAGGTAGCAACTTTAAGGAGGGTGTGAACTCAAAAGAGGAGAAGACCAGGGGTGGGGAGCCTGTAGGAGCATCCACATTTAAAGGGTAGTTAGAGTGTGTGGGGAGCAATGGCTGGTGGAAGGAAGAGCAGAGACGGTGACAGGAAGCCAGGGAGGAGAGCTCTGAGGGGGGAGTGGCACATATTCAACACTGTAGAGGTCTCACAAAGGGAAGACTGCATTCACACAGCTAAGAGTCAGTTTGGGTGAGACCCCCAAGGCAGCCGGCTTCCGCACACTGGAGAGAGGGTAAGAGAAGGAAATGAGTGGACCCACATCCTGGTCCAGAAGAGGGGAGAAGGTGGTACCCAGAGATGAGGGCCTGAGGACCTTCTGATCCTTCACAACCAGATGCTGAAACAGGATGGAGTATAGTTCGTTTGGAGATGACCCCCCAAATCACCACAGGGGATGGGGAGAAGTAAAACAGAAAAGGAAATCTATGAAACATAGGATGACCAGCTGGTGAGCAGTCTGCAGACGTGGAGATTCATCTTCCTGGATAACCCCTCCAGATGTGTGGAGTATGCACTCAGAGGTGTTCCTCATGTGAGACCTATCCAAGTCTCAGCAGCTGGCCACTGGTTGGGGTTCTGTCTCTTTGGCATCGGGCATATAACAGTTCTCAGGTGTCTTAGGTAGGCCGTGCACATCAGCAGGATGGAGTCTGGTGGTAAGGCAAGACCTCAGGTGTGGTGTACTGTTTATTTAAATCAAGCTCCTCCAAACACCCCCTGAATAGAGGAGGGAGGCTCAGGAAAACCAAGACACTTGAAAAACTTATTCCGGAAGCTCAGAAAGTCACAAGACACTCAAGTCCCCTCTCCAAGGTTGTGCAGCAGAGCGGAGACTCTCAGGTGGAGCTGGCCTGCACACTGAGCAGGCAGCTCTAGGGATACAGGTTTGGGAGTGGGCTTTTTACACTCTTAGTAAGTAACCCCTATAGATTTATTGTCTTATCCAACTAGATGAGGGTGAGATGATTTCTATGTCTTTTGTCAGTGCCTGATCGGGGGTGAGCAGGTGTTTGCTTGCTCACATCTCCACAGGGAAAGCACCAGGCTAGAGAAAGCAAGCTGGTGATCCATGTAAAGGAGAGGCAGAGGAACTTGGAAGACAGGGACTCGCGCCTTGAAGAAGGACTGCTCCTTGGCTGTTCCCCTGCTCCTGGAGGAGATTGCAACTGTTGCAAGGACTAAGGCTAGGGTAACATCTATCCACAATGAGGTAAGACCCGGGAGGGCCCTGGAGCCTGTAAACAATCAAATCCAGACCCCTAGCAAGGCCCCCAACGCTGGGGCATCTCTAATTAAGGGGATGGGAGCTGTTCTTATAATTTTTTTTTAGTGCCTGGTGCTTCTCAGTTGCTTTCACTCTGTCCGTTGACCCCAGGTCTGTAAAGGCTGCCGAGTCTGTAACTGTCTTGGGGTCTGTAACTGCCTTGGGGTCTGTAACTGACCTCGGGTCTATAACTGCCCTCAGGATGTGTAACTGCCCTCCTACGGAGTTCTAACTGTTACTTTGTGTCCAGAACCCTGCTGATCTCGGCTACTCCCCCCCCCTCGTCCCCCTCCCCCATGGCTGTCTGCGATTTCAAGTCTCCCACCTCAGATCTCTAGCTGACTCACTGTCAGTGCCCCTCACTCCACGACTGCCTCTCCTCTCTCCTGTCTGAGTGAGTCGAAGACCCACAGTTTTATCGTCTGTCCCCCTGGAATGACTTCAGCGCTAACCCTAGATGACCAGTCCTCACCCAAGACCCCCAAAGCATTCAGAAGCTGGATGAAGTAATGGAGTGGTAAGAGTCTAGGGAGATGTCTGGGCTGTGGAAGGTGTCTGCTGGAGGAGGCTAAGCTTGTGTTTTCTCGAGGAGCCACTTCCTTAGGATTGAGCGGTGAGTTGGGGTGAGGGAGGTTGGAGATGAGAGTAAGACAGAGAGTGTGGTTCAGGAAGAGGTGGTGAGCTTGGAATTGCTGAACCTGGAGGAAATGATAGGTTTTTATTGGTAAGCAGAGGCTGGGGTTCATAATACAAGGGAAAGGACAAGCAAGCTGCCAGAGTTATTAATAGGATTTGACGTCATCAGTTACCTGAGCGAACCAAAGATGTGTACCCACCATTGGCTTCTGGCCAGGAGAGAATCCAAGTCAGATTAGCTTGGGGGTGGGTGGGATATTTTCTTCTTCTTTGCATATGTAGTGGATGTGTAGATGAGTGAATGAGTGTGTGTCCGTCTGTCCGTGTGTCCCCCCATGTCCATGTGTGGACGTGTCTTTGGAAGTCAAGGGTTGGTGTTACATGTCTTCCCCAATCACTCCCCACCTTCTTTTTGAGGCAGGGTCTTTCACTGAACCCGGAGCCCACTGATTGGATAGACTGGCTGGTCAACAAGCCCTGGGTATCCTCCTGTCTCCAGCCTCCCAGCTCTGGGATTGCACGAGCATGTTGTCATGTCTGACTTTTATGCATGCTGGGCACCTGAACTCAGGTCCTTGTTCTTACACAGCAAACACTTTATTAAGCCCACCTCCCATGCCTCTGAAGAGGTATTTTTAAAAGTTATTTATCTTTGTTTTATGTGTATGAGTGTTTTGCCTACATGTATGAATGTGTACTATGTCTATGCCTGGGGCCCAAAAAAGCCAGAAGTGGGTATTAGATCCCCTGGAACTGGAGTTACAGATGGTTGTGAGTTGCCCTGTGGGTGCTGGGATTTGAATCTGGGTTCTCCAGATTCAGTGTTCTTAGCTGCTGAGCCATCTCTCCAGCCCACCGAAGAGGCATTTTCTAATGAGCGAGTGTGGCTGGAGGCTTTAGGGACAGGTGAAACGACAGAGCTCGACAGACAGTGGGAGTCATATCCACAGAGTAAGCTCGAGACCAGAGTGGGAACTGTGGGAGACACCACAGACTGGGAAGTCAAGTTTAAGATTGACTGAGATGCTGTTCAGGATGAGGCCGTGGACAGTGAGAGGAAACACTGGTCTGTTCTTCTTGGGAGTAAATCGTGTGGGCAGAGAGATGAGCATGGCATCTCAAGTTCTGACTTTGTTCAGGTTTCCAGCTTCCTAAGATGTCCCCCTGATGAATTTCGGAACTCCCTGGGACCCAGGCTTGATAATTGCTGATGAAGTGAGTTCAGCTCTGGAGTCTGACTGACCTGAGTTCTGATCTTGCTAATTCTCTCCTAGCTGTGGCTCTTGAGAAGGATCAGACCCTGGGGAGGAATAGCCTGCGTTCTAGCATGAAGGAGCAAATACAGTGCCGTGCCATAGCTCTGTCCCCACTTAAGAATAATTCTCATTGCCATGTCAGTGACAGGGATCCAGGAAGCCAAGTCACACAAGACCCCCTTTGTGTGTGCTAAGGACATCAATCCAGTCAGGAGGTCTAGGAAGGACTTCCTTGAGGAAGCGATGTTGTAGCTAAGACCTAGGGACTGAAAGGAGATAGGCAGGTGGAAGTGGGAGTAAGAGCATCCTAGGAAGAAGTAATAGCAAGGTCTTGTGGTGGGAAAGCCTGCAGTCACCTCAGGAACTGAGGCAAGGCCAGTGTGGGTGCAGTGGAGTGAGTGAGGATGAGCAGGATGACCTGCTGCCTTCGGGAGCTAGCCTGGGCCTCACTGTTTCCATAAGAGCAATGGGAAGTCAGAATTTTATCAGGAGTGTGGCTTGGGAAGCTTGCAGTTTGGGTTGCTGGGTGAAGGAATAACTGTGGCTAAAGGAGGAGGTCCACATTACAGCAGGGAGACTATCTGGTTGGTTGTTGTGTTTATCTAGGGAAGGGACGCGATCGGCATGGAAGAGGATGAAAGAGGGAAGATAGGTGTGAGACAGGTTAAAGGTTTGCTTGAAGAGGGAGAAAGAAAAGGAAAAGGAGAGGGAGAGGGAGAAGGGTGGGGTGGAGGGGAGAGGAAGTCACAGTGAGTTGTTTCAGCTGTCCTTCAAGGACAAAGTCCTTTTTTGGAGGGTCTAGTTGCGCACTCTAGGTTTGTTGACTGGGCCCAGGTCCTGGGTGATGGTTACTTCAAACCAAGCATGAACACCTTACCCATTTTTGGTGGGTGACTTCCACAAAGGAAAGTGTGTGCCCTGGATCTGGCTGTGAGGACCCACGAGTGGGATAACACTATGAGGTTACAATATGGGGACATGGCACCATGGACCAGGCCATGAGGACTGCTATAATTTGTACCTTAAGTGCCTCCAGAGGCCCATGTGTTAAAGGCTTGGTCCTCAACCTGTGGCTCTACTAAGGGGGTTGGGCCTTTAAGAGGTGGAGCCTAGTGGGAGCCAAATCATCAGAAAATGCCCTTGAAGGGGATCCTGGAGCCTCAGCTTCTTTTCTGCTCTCAGCCACCATGAGGCTAACGGATCTGTCTCTCATGCTCTCCCAGCCATGATGCTCTCTCTACCTTTCCATAGGCTCCAAAACAGTGTATCAAGAAACCAGGGGCTGAAACCTCTGAACTGTGAGGAAAAAAGAACCTTTTCTCCCTGTAGGTTGATTTTTCTCAGGTGTTGTATCATGGTGTCAGGAGAGCTGACTAACACTTCTCTATTTTAACCAGTCACTGGAGGGTGAGGACATGAGAAGAATCTGGAAGCATAAGTGGGGAGCAATATGCTCATTTTGGGCTGGATGGCTAGTCTCAATTGTCAACTTGACCTAGAATCACCTAGGAGACAGGCTGCTGGGCATGGCTATGGGGATTACCTTGACCAGGTTCACTGGGGGTGGGAAGGCCTGTCCACTGTGGGGGCACATCCCCTGGGCTAGGGTCCTCGGGCTGTATACAACGGAGAAAACAAACCTTCACCTTTTTCCATTTCATGACTGTGGGTGTGATGTGGCCACATCACATCCTTCTCTAGGAACTCCTCTGCCACCGTGGACATCTGACTGTGTGCCATAAAAAAACACTCTTGGCTTCGGTTGCTTTTGTCACAGTATCAGGAAAAGAAACTAAGACATAGCGTGTCCTACAAGCCAAGGGAAGAGAGTTCCAGAAGCAGGCTAAGCCACAGAGTTGGGCCCTGCTGAAATGCCAGACAAAGGCAGACTAAAATCTCCAACTCCCCCGTGTTTCTGATGAGGACTGTACAGAATAAATGCTTCTGTTAAGAGTTCCACTGCAAATGGGTAGCACAGCCTCTGTGTCGGCTAGCTATGCTGTGTAAGAAGGAACTCCACAATGAGGTGACGCAAACCTCATACTTTCTTGTGAGTCTATCACTTGGTTGAGGCATTCTGCTGCCATGGGGCGGGGCAGGTTTGGATGATCTTGCCTGAACTAGTACTGAGGTCAATGGGTAGACTGGTTGTGGCCTCTCAGAATCCAGGCAGAGGGAGCAGATGCCCACGAACTCTGAAGTGAGATCAAACTTGGCTGTGTGAGGAAGAGGACAGAGGTCTGTGTGGCTGGGACAGTGTGTGTGGGAATAGCTCAAGAAATTAGAGGGGAGTGGAGAGTGGGTTAGGGGGTCAGTGAAAGATAGAGGGGGAGTGTGAGGTGGGGTGGCATCAGGAGCCCCCTGTAAAGCATTAAACTTTACCTCTGCTGGTAGATTTCTTCTCCATGTCTGCCTTAGTGACTCCAGGTTGGCTTTTGCTCCTTGGAGGAGGCTTGGTACTTCTCTTGGTTCCACTGGGCGGAGGGGAACTTTGTTCCTGCCGTGCCTGCCTGATCGCCCCTAATTTGGGGGTAGGGAGAATGGGGGCCATATTTAATTTTTGTTGTATAAAATCCTATGCCGACATGTAATGATTTATTATTTTATATGAATTTAAACATCTCATATTTAGCAGATAATGTCACACTTTTCAATAGTTTTTTTAGTAGCTTTTTTTTTTTTTTTTGGTTTTTTTTTTTTTTTTTTTTTTTCGAGACAGGGTTTCTCTGTGTAGCTTTGCGCCTTTCCTGGATCTCGCGCTGTAGACCAGGCTGGCCTCGAACTCACAGAGATCCGCCTGCCTCTGCCTCCCGAGTGCTGGGATTAAAGGCGTGCGCCACCACCGCCCGGCCTAGTAGCTTTTTTTTTAAACCTCAAAGACAGCTTTTTTTTTAGGGTTTAAGAGAAAAAATAACTTTCTAGCTAGGGGACTTTTTTGATTCCTAAAATCATGTCTGTATGTATGACCTGGAAGTAGATGTGAAGATCTTCAGGGGACAAAGGGAGGGGAGGTCTTGAGAGGGAAGAGTAGTGGGGCATGGGAAGATAATGCCAAGTACAGTCATATTTGCATAAATGGCCCTATGTAACCTGGTATAGTAATATGTAAACCATCAAAATCTAGGAGGAGAGAGGGATGAAGAATTAAGGAAGTATCTCAAAGTCCCTGCCTTTTGGTTTCCCTGCATGGTACAGGGCAAGCCAGCACTCGCTCAGGGGTCAGTCAGCCTCATGCCTAAAAGCCCATCTTGCTGAATGGGGGATATGACCCAGGCCAGTTCAGCCTGTCCCCCTGCTTTTATAAATAAAGTTTTATTGGGATACAGTTCTTCTCATCACGTGTAGTCTATGATCCCTTCTGTGCCACTTTGAAAGAATTCCTTAAGTATTTATCAGTTGCTCCTTTAAGAGAGAGTTAAGCCCAGGGCAGAGCAAAAGCACACTCAAGGGTCCTCTGCTTGCAGCAGGGAAGTTCCAGTCCCTGGACCCTGTTAGCCAGGGAGGAGGCATTGCTCCTCCATGAGGGCTCCCACGTGGGGTCTTTCCTTTTGGTTTATTTTTGTTTTGGCTTTTATTTTTGTATGTTTGTGTAGTGTGTGTGTGTGTGTGTGTGTGTGTGTGTGTGTGTGTGTGTGTACATGTGTGGATACAGGTAAAATGTGCAGTCAGAGGTGGATGTTGGGTATCTTCCTGTGGAGTTTGAGGTAGTGTTTCTCACTGAACCCAGAACTCACTGGTGGCTCCATGGCTGGTCTATGATTTCCAAGGCTCTGAGGGTCTCTCTTCCCCATTCTTCTCTCCTCTCTTTCCAGCACTAAGGTTACTGGTGTGACTCACCAGGCCACCTCAGTGTGTACTCCTCTCTTGTTTTAAGGACACTAATCCACCTTGAAGGATCCGCTCTTATGGCCTCAACTTAGTTTCTAAAGATGGAATGTCCAATTTATGGGTAATACACATGATTTTAGGAAACCAGAAAAAATACTCAGTTTCTGTAAGTCTGCAGCATCACCTTCGAATGCTGGGGAAACAAACACAGGCATGTAGAACACGTGACATCTCTGTGGGTGGCTGGGAGGCCCGAGAGTCCTGGTGGGGACCTCCGCCACAAACCCATAGGCCTTAACTTGAAGCTTTAATTCCAAGACCATTTTCTTCTCTCTAGAAAAACCCTGTGGTGTAGGGTGGGGTGGGGTCAGCGGGTAGGAATTCAGACCTCGTTTCAGTAGTTTCTGCAACTGTGGGCAATATACCTGCTTTTAGAAATGCAGAAGAGAAAAATCAATATTTCGACTTTCACAGCCAATCACGGCACAGAAGTGGCAATTCTGGCCTCAGCATGTCTGCACGGGTCTCTACACAGGGCGGCGGCATCTGGGGTAAGGGAGGCTCGTAAAAATGACCGATGCAGATATTAATGATTTAATCTGCTAACGTGGTGTGGCTGCCTCAGAGAATCCCATTCGTCAGCGCTCAGGACCCTCGGAGGAGCCGCGCGAGGAGCTGGTGCAGGAGGTGGCAGGAACGAAGATGAATCGCAGAGCGCAATATTGATTCGCCCCGCCTGCAGCCACCTCTGTTTGGAAATATGGAAAGCAAATTAATGAATAAATGAGCTGGCTTGGTGAACCGTGCCCCACTAGGAGCGCTGGCATTTAAGCCGTATACACTAAGCAGTCTCTAAGCAAAGGCCTGGGAGCATGGGTTGGGGGGATGCATGCAGCTCTGGTCTTCGGACAGTAGGGCCTGGGCTCATTGCCAGTCAACTGCCTTCCCCTCCTTTTGGAGACGCTGTCTTGCTGTCTTGCTGCATCCCAGGCTGGCCTGGGACTTACCATTCTGCTTCAGTTCCTCCAGTGCTGGGATCACAGGTGTATGTCGCCACAGCTGGCCTTCTCAGTTCCTTCCTCAGAGGAAAGGGCTGAAGGAGAGGATTCAACTAGACAGTGTATATCCTTCCTGTAGCCACTGCTTAAAAAACAATTCCTTCTCTTTTTAAAGACTGTGTGTGTGCATGTGTGTGGTATGCACATGAGTGGACAGGGGTGTGTGCCATTGCCCACACACTTGGAGACCAGGGGAGGACATGTTTTCTTCTGTCACTCTCTGCTGTATTTCCTTGAGACAAGGCCTCTCACCGCACCAGAGCTCACTGTCTCAGCCAAGCTGGTTGGCCAGTGAGCTCCCAGTCTGCACTGGAGCCACATCCACACCCAGCTTATTTTGTTTTAGAGATTTCATTTAATTATTATACATACATCATCTCTCCCTTTCCTTTTCTTCTTCCAGAGGTTCCCTTATGCCCTTCCTTGCTCTCTTTCAAATTCATGGCCTTTTTTCCCCATTAATAATTGTTAGATGGACACGCACGCATGCACACACACACACACACACACACACACACACACACACACACACACACACACACACGCATACACATTCACCCACTCCTAAATCAAATGTGCTCAGTCTGTACAATGCTACTTGTATGTATGTTTCCAGGGCTGACCATTTGACACTGGACAGCCAGTTGGTGTGCTCTTCCCTGGGGAAGGTCATTTATCCCTTTCTCAGCATTCCTTAGTTGTCTGTAGTTCTTTGTGTAGGCTGAGGCCACAGGGCTTGAGTGCCATGCCTCCTGCCCCACCCCCCCCCCCAACATTAGCATCTCTGTTGTCCTTGTTCAGCTCACATTTGGGCAGCCATGCTGGTGAGACTTCATGGGTGCAGCTTCTAACATTTCCTAGGAGACATTGTCTCACAGTAAACTGATCCTCTGACCCTTACAATCTTTCTGCCCTGTCTTACACAGTGTTCCCTGAGCCTTAGGTGTGGGAGTTATACTGTAGATGTATCCACTGTGACTGGGTTCCACAACTCTGCATTTTGATTGGTTGTGGTTTTCTGTAATGGTCTCTGTCTGTTGCAAAGAGAAGTTTCCTTGATGAAGGGTGAGGACCACTCTTACATCTGAAGATTTTGAGCTTTTTATAGAGGTGCGGGGATTCAAACTCAGGTCCTTAGGTTTGTACACTGAAGTACTCTACCCATCGAGCTATCTTTATTTTTATTTTTTAATTGAAAAAATTCATACAGTATATTATGATCATGCTTGTTCCTCCCCCAAGTTCTCCCAGATTCTCCCTGCCTTCCCCACACCCAACTTCGAGCCCTTTCTCTTTTTCTTTAAAAACCAACCAACCGGGCTGGAGAGATGACTCAGAGGTTAAGAGCACTGACTGCTCTTCCAGAGGTCCTGAGTTCAATTCCCAGCAACTACACGGTGGCTCACAACCATCTATAATGAGATCCGGTGCCCTCTTCTGACCTGCAGGCAAACATGCAGGCAGAACATTATATACATAATAAATAAATCTTTAAAAAAAAACCAACCAACCAACCAACCAAAAACAAAACAACCAATACAACAAAACCACAGAGACCATTGCTAGACACAAAAACCAGAAGCTAAAATATACAAGCAAAAGACCAATAAGACAACAACAACAAAAAGCCCAAACAACATTATGGGACTAAAGTGTACAAAAATACCATTGAGTTTGTGTTGTGTTAGCTAACTACTCCTGGGCATGGCACCTACTCTGAATGTGGTTAATAGAGCCAGTGAGTGGCTGGAAGGATAATAATACCCATCTGATTGGGTTAAGGTTAACTATGTTAGATATTCAGGGTTCTGGGTGGCTCATGGTGCCAAAAAAAAAAAAAAGATAGTCTAAAAAATTTAAAATAACCATTTCGCACTTGACATGTGTTTGAGTGCTTATTAAATTCTTCCTACTGCTGCTGGTGCTCAGCATAGAGCTGTGGCCAAAGTAAGGTCCCTCCTCTCCCAGAACCTTCCTCTGCCTTTTGCCTATAGGCCTCCAAGCACTTGCAGAAGGTGCTGTCTTTCCTCCAGTGAACTCTGTATCTTTGTCAGTGGCCAGGGCTGGGGTGTGGCTCAGTGGTAGAGCACTTACGTGATGTGCATGAGGCCACAGGTTTCTGCATACTGGAAAAAAATTCCCTGACCTTGCTTGTGGGGGTATGTTTGTGGGTTTACCACATCTGTCTGTCTGTCCTACTGTTCTGTGTGTGGGCCCCTCTATCTGTGCCACACTGTCTTGATACTGTGTCTCTATAGTAAGTCTCAAAAGTGGGTGACTTGTCCCCTTGTTTTCCTTTATCACATTTCTGCAAACATTTAGACATCATCTCCGTGTCTTGCTGGGTTTTGGCCGAGAGTGCTTTAGACCCGTGTATTCAGGTGGGGAGAATGGACATCTGTACTGTGTCGCGTCCTTCCATCCATGAGCATGGCATGCCTTTCCATTTCTTAAGATAGTCTTTGATTTCTCTCATGTTGCTTAGTTTCCAGCATAGAAGCCCTGGAATATTTTGCTAGATTTATTCCCAGGTATTTAATTTTTTTAAAGCAATTGAATATGATATTCAAATTTCAGTTTAGATCTGTTCGCTATTAATAGATAAGGATGTAGTTGACCTTTGTGTGCAGATCTCGTATCCTGTCATCTTGCTGGACTCACTAGTTAGTTTTTGGAGTGTTGTGTGTGTATGTGTGTATGTATGTGAAGTTTTCAGGCACATCTGTGTGTGTGAAGTTTCAATTAAGATTTCCTACTCTTACACTCATATTATCTGCAAAGAGAAAGGATTCCATTTCCTCCTTTCCAATCTGTTCAGGTGACTATCTGGTGTTTATTATTATTATTGTATCAGAATTCCTCCATGTAAATGCCAGATGGGGTAATTTGATGGCAAATGGGAATTGAGGCAAGCTGGAAGGGGCCGCCTCTGTCGGGCTGTATAGGAGCATGGCTTTACATCTTCTCAGACTAAAGGTGATTCTGTTGGGAAGATTCCTGCTGCTTAGATGTGAATTATTTAAATATTTAGACACTTTCTAGGCTGGGCAAACCCACCGTGGGCTAGGCTGGCTTCATGTCACTCTGTCAAGGAAGCCACTCCTGCGCTGGAGTCTCCGGGCAAGCATTGCCCACAGGATGCATTTCACACGGAGATGTTGAGTTGGCTGCAGGTTTCCAGGCTCATGGGAGGAAGGTCACACTGCATCTGGAAGGCCGTCCCTGGGACTGTGTGTCTCAAAATCGCCTGGTGAAGTAGCCCTGTCTTGGGTGGGCTGGGGACAGGCTGGCACAGAAGGCCAGAGCTGGGAAGTGTGTGGACAGTGGCGGGGTTATTGGGGTGAGAGTGGGAAGTCTATCAGGCAGGAACGAGCTCTCGGATTGTCACGTTCGTTTTCTCCCACCTTTCCTCACTGTTTCTCTTCCCTTCACGCTGCGCGTGTGTAATCACGCCACACTGTGCCGTTAGCTGTGCCAGGCACCCACCTCTCACGTGTTCTCTGCACGCTTCTACAACGTGGGTGTCATGCCCTGAGCCTCAGTCTAGCTAATTCTACTTTTCGTGTGTGTGTGTGTGTGTGTGTGTGTGTGTGTGTGTGTGTGCCAATTAGTTTCACTATGGTTGCTTACAGGAACAGGAATAAGGGGTTATTTACAGGAGCATAAGCACCTTAACATTGGCTACAGCACTGGAGAAATGCCTCCTCTCCCAGCAAGACTCATAGGTCCTCAGGGAGGGTCTGGGCCTTGTGAGAACCCCCAGAGGGGCGGTTTTCAGGGAAGTTTGTTTAGCCCCATGGTTCTGTTAATCATGGCTCAGGTGCAGCTGGGTGATTCAGACGGGGATCAGAGAGGCAGGGATTTTGTGAGCATCGGCTGCCAAGATCTCCTCCGGGTGCATGTGAGACGCAGCCTGGGCTAGCCAGACTCTCCCTGTTGAAGAGCGGGTCCTATCAATACCTCAGGCCTGGCTCACAGCCTTGGCTGGAAATGTACCTACAACTTGAAGATTCAGGGCTTGGAGGAGCTGGCACAGCCCCAGAACCTGACATCTCTCTTCAGAAGTAGCCAGCAGCACAGAAACACTGTGCAGATGAATTGCCGCCTCCCAGGATCTTCTGCAGCCTGGGTGGCGAGTGAATGGGGTAGTCAGGTCTCCACTGCAGTGTCTGGACTTCTCCGCATCTCCCACCAGCACAGCTAATCACTGGCAAGGAAGTGACATTAATGGCCTTTTCATTCTGTCCCTTTCTCCTGCCTGGGCATCTGTATGTGCAATTATGGAAAGACAATTTAATGCTGACCAATTAATTGCATTTGCCAAATGGGCTTGAAACACTCTACCGGCAGTTTTCCCTGTCGGCACAATGGATTATGGTATGCAGAGAATGAACGCTAGTGACTGTTGGCACATGTCCCTGGCTGTGGGTCAGCTGTTTGTTTTGGATAGTCAGGTTGGAGAGCTTGCTGTGAAGTTGACAGTCCTGGTGGAGCTGGGAAGAGACCTTTGCTTCCTCATTTGCCCACTGCTTGCCCCCAGATTCATCTTGAATGGTGTTAACTGTGCACTTCTGAGCACTTGCCATGGTCCAGGTACATGGCAGGATGCATTATTTTTAATCTTCATGTTTATGTAAGGGAAAGGCTAGTATCTCCATTTCACCAAGGGGAAACTGAAGCATAGAACTGGTCACCTAGCTGAAATTTGTGCCCCTCCATAGCTTCCCACCCTGTTATGTGTACCACTCAATGTCTCTGGAGGTAAAACGGGGATCTTAGAATTGTGCCTTGGGCCTGGGGGTGAAGGGTGCTGCTGCTGGTTAATGTCTCAGATGTTACTTACATCTCTCCTTGGCTCACATCCTGGCTCTGAATGAGCTTTGAAAAACTAGGCTATCTCTCTATGCCTCAGTTTCCTAGTCATGTGGAGAGACACAGTTACATTTCCCTCCTAGAATGTGGCCATAAAGGTGGTGCTGTGCACTGGCCTTGGGATGCATGGCCAGCGCTTGGTAAGGACAACTCTCTCACCAATGAGTAGGTGCTGAGCTTGGTTCAGCAAGGCTGTACATAGAGTAGAAGCCAAGAATGGAGACTGGGAGAGATTGGCTGAGGACTGTGGTAGGTTAGTTAGACAGTTGCTAAGAAAGCACTCATGCCCTGTCTCTCATGGTTTGAATGCATGGTGGCCCCTGATGACAGTGTTCTGAATGCAGACCTGAGAGACAGTGTGCTTGCCAGCTTCTGGTGCTGAGAACAAACCCCTAGCTGGAAACTGCTAAGGGGCGAAGGGCTGGTTTTAACTCACAGCTTCAGAATGTTCAGCATCCTGGAGGGGAGAGTGTGCTGGGGCATCGCCTGATGGTGGGTGGGAAATAGAGTGACCTGTAACCGAAAGCAGCTGAGACAAGATGCAGCCTCCAAAGACACTCGGCCAGTGACCTCCTTCCTCCAGCTAGGTTCTGCCTTCTCCATTCTAATGCCAGTCAACAGGCTCAGGAGCTGCTTGATGTTCAATCTCACTACCCTTGAGATTTGAGCTAGTGTCGCTGTGTGGGCCCTGACTCAGGCGTCTAGTGTTTCTGACCCTGTCCTAACTCCTCTCCTTTCTTAGGGTGATTCTGGAGAGAGCTCAGTCCATTCCAGTACCTTCAGCAGAACTGTCTGCTTTGCTGACTGCATTAGCCTAGTCAAGGTACTCAATAGGCTTCCAGATGGGGGTGGGGGTGTCAGTGCCTCCTCACCTGAACTTCCTGTCCTGGTCGATGAGGGCTTCTGGCTTGCTCACGGCCAGCAGCATCCTCCTATTGCATAAACATAGATCCTGTTATCAGTTATCCTCTATAGGAGGTCCTGGGATGACTGCTGAGCTGCTAGACATTCCCTGTTTTCGCTGTCTTTTCCAAATTTCAGTCTACAATATCCACCACCACTACATCCCCCTTAGTATCTCTGTCCATCCACAGCCATTCTCCAAACCAAGTCTACAAGAAACTTCAGCCAAATAAAAGCCCCACCTTCCCACAACTTTGTCTGCATCACCCTCATGGGTTCTTCTTTGCCTTTCAGTGGGTGAGCCATCAGACCCTGCACTGTAGGAAATGGGGCATCCCAGGGAGAGTCTCAATTGTGGGCCCTTGGGGAGAAACTGAGGAGATGGGGTCTACTGAGAGAATGCCGAGGAGTTTGGGTATCAACTATAGAGGATGCGATTTCTGTCTTGCAGACTGATGCTACCATGGAGAGTGCCAGGGCCTTCAGAGGCTGTGACTTCTCAACTGACATCCAAGCACAGGGAGCAGCACATGAGGAGAGATCCTGCCCTGCCTCCAAGATCCGCAAACACCTAGAGGCCAGATGAGAGTTTGGAGCTTGTGAGACAGTCCACAGTTTAATGGGGGGAGGGGCTCCAGTTGGGTTCCTATGCTCCTAAAATGGAAGAGTTCAGATGCAGTTGAATATTAAGCAACCAGAGTTTAATGAGAGCAGGCAAGCTTTACGAAGCCAGATGCCTAACAATATGCATTTACAGGTCTTTAGTTTCCATTATTCCTGCCCTGTTCCTCCGGCAGGGGGACACTGAGGAAGGAAGGTGCTTCTCTTGAAAGGACACTTTACAATTAATTCAATCTAAGTAGACATATAAGATGCGAGAATCTGCACAGGGGTTCAGGTGCCCCAAAGCTGACTAGTTAGTAGAGGAGAAGTAGTAGCAGTTTTGTGCCCCCTGTCTAGGAAGTCCCTGAAGAAAGTTGAAGTTGCACCAGCTCATTGGCCAATGGCTCTTTTATAGGCCCTGTTTCGTGGGCTACCACCGTCTCTGCATCTTGGTTTGGGGTGGAGTGAGCCACCAGCACAACATTTATAACTTGGCCATCAGTTAACCACTATCATCTTTTCACCCAGTTTCTGGGCACTGAGCAGAAACTCAGATGTCCTATTTCAGGGGACCTCTTTGGCAGACCCTCCCAGAGCTAATGTCCTAATATAAGGACAGTGTCCCCCCAATAACTGCAGAAAGGTCAATGCAACTGAAGCATGAGCCCCCACACTGCAGCCATGTGTGCAGAGGGTGAGGGCTCAGTGAGCCTTGTGTCTTGTGGACTGGAGACATGACCACTTGACCCCAGGGTGGGGGAGCGCTATGAAGAAGCAGGAGCAAACTCCTCAGGAGAATGGAATTGGAGGGCAAAGAGCAAATACAACTGTCACACATTCCCAAAGGAGCTCCAGTGGCCAGACACCAGGGACAGAGCGACACAACTGGCTGGTATGTTGCATTCCCTTTCATTCGGGGCTTCCTGGCACGTGTAACTACATTTTGCTCTCAGTGAATGATATGGGCACAGTTCACCAACAGTTTTTGGATGTGAATTCTAGAAGTAGCTGCCTGTGCTCCAACATCTCCCTGTGAGCCTTGTGCCCCAGAGGGAGCAGCTTTTCCCTGGTGCCCGCTGAGGTAGTCACAGTCACAAAATTCCTGTATCATTGTACCTTCTCAGAGTCCCTCCTACTATTTGAAGCATCACAACTACATGACTCAGTTTGCAAACTGAGTATACCCACAGGTGTTTCTGTCCATCACTTCAGTCTTTTAAACATGTGCCCCATAACCTTAAACGGAGATGTTCAGCAATGTAGTGAATGCATCACTTAGCATGCTCAGCAATGAACTCACCCATCCATGAATATGTTGAGGTTCTGTGAATAAAATCCCAAAGTTTTCTGTGTTCAAAGAAGACACTGTGATCTGACTGAGTGAGGTCCATGCCCTCCTTACCTGCTGAAGGAACTAGCTCTTAAATCTTCTCCACTCTTTTAGGGTCCCATCTCTGCTTCATTTGGCTTTGAACTTACTCTTGGCTCAGTTAGTGTTTTCTAAATAGGGTAGGCATGAACAATGCCATTTTAACACGGCTTTGTCTCCTTCAGGGCAGAGGAAGTCCTTCAGACTGAATGAGGAAGAGACATAGATGGTCTATCTGGATAAAGAAAAGAGAAAGAACGTTCTAGAGAAACGGATAACTGGCATAAAGTTTCCTGTTCTCCAGAACCAAGGCCTGCCACCTCTTCAGAGAATAATGAGTGCATTTTGGCTGGAGTTCGGGGCTCCTTCCCTTGTGACCAGCCCTGGGAAGATACTAGCAGGGCCTAGTTAGGAAACCTCTGCAGAGCTGAGCTAGGCTTACTGCCCTGCCGCTGTCCTGGCTGCAGGATCTGGAAACACACCCAGAAACAGTTCCTCACCAACATGCCTGATCGTGGATCTACTGTCCTTCAGAACCCTACTTTACTCACATATCTCCCTGAAAACACATACTTCAAGAGAACCAAAGAAAGAAAAGATGGCCCCGAGAGTTCTGGAATTGACCTTTGGATACAAAGGGTATTATGGCTGGGACCAAGAGACTGGCTATAAAGTTACAAGATTTTCCAATGAAACTTTTTGTGGCCAAGAGCAGCTACTTAGGGTCCCTTAAGGTGCACAGTGTGTTCTCCATGTGAGGTGACATCTGTGGAATCCATAAAGAGGATGGATGCTAAAAGCCTGGTACACAGTAGCTCCTGTGACTGTGTCTTCTCCCCCTGGAAAATCGAGGAACAGTTCAGGCGAGTATATGAATGAGCTGGCTGGCGTTGTGGGTCCGTCATCCACTTCTCTTCTCTTGGGTAAGAGGCCAAAGGAACATTTCCTGAACAGTATGGATGTAGCCATGCCACAGAAAAACATGTCTTGAACAGTATGGATGTAGCCATGCCACAGAAAAACATGTCCTGAACAGTATGGATGTAGTCATGCCACAGAAAAACATGTCCTGAACAGTATGGATATAGTCATGCCACAGAAAAACCACTCAGCCTTTTGGTGCACACCTCTGTGCATCTCAAAGTCTCAGTACTTGCCTGGTTCACTTCGTTTGTCCCCAGCAAGACTCCCTGTCATAGTAACAGCAAATGCATACCTTCCCCAGCTGTTGGCTTCATTATAGACCGGAGGCCTGACTTAGTAGTCACCTACTGGCCTAAAACCTCATCTCACCTTACAGGCAAGATGCTTGGTTCTTGGGCCCTGTTTCTCATGGGGGCGGGGGAGACTCATCTGGTGGTCACGGTTGTAGATGGTGATGCAAAATGCAGTGACTACCCATGACAGCTCAGCCTTCATGCCACTTGGACACTTCCTTCAATATGACCTGGTGCTCAACAACTCTGGGTTTAGAGGGTCAGAGTGGACACCCAATGCCAGGACAGTAGACACCAGGACTCTTCCCAAGGCACACCTCTTTAGTCTATCAGTCATCCTTTGATCTTCAACAAGGAGTGACATCCGGCAGTTTTGGAGGCTGATTACAATCAGAAACTTGTCTTCTACCACGGGCCAGTACTCAGTGAACTCAATGTGCCCTCAGCTGTGCAGCCCCAGAGATTAGCCCCTTGGCATCAGCACAAGGTGTCACCCTGCTCATTCCAGGAGGTGCTCCTTGACTGCATGCTGCTCAGGACACTGCACCTTCCTCACCCAGTAGGGCCTTCCAAAACAAAAACAAAAACAAAAACAAAAACAAAAAAACAAAAACAAAAACAAAAACCAAAAACAAAAAAACAAAATAGCCCCTACTGGCTGTCAGCCCCATGGCCATCAGAGCTCTGCCTGTCTATAACCTTTCCAACTCGGCCAAATGGAAGCACCAGGAATCCCTCTGTGGAGGCTCAGGATGGGAGGAGGTGCCACTAAATGGTGCTGGAGTAAGGAGGCTGTGGAGACAAACACAGAAGATGGCAGAGCTGCTGAAGCTATGATCAGGCAGGAGAAGGAGGGTGAGACAGTGCTCTACAGGACGATGGGGATTCCCTTTGCCCTGCCTGGCACACCTTGCTGTTCCAGCTTTCTCCAGGAGCTGATTTCCAAGGCAGCATCCCACATTTGCCCTTTAGTACAAGCTGGCCCCCCACTGGGACCAGATTCTCTCCTCTTGTGGCTGGCCATGCCCTGCAATCTCGGCAGAGGAAGTATGGCCCTGGCCCTGCTAGTTCAAGGCCCTTGCCCCGCCCAGGGCACTAACTCCCTTTTCCTCATCTTGGTGACTAGAATTTCCTCTTGGACTCTCTTGCTCCTGCTTCACCTTGCTTCATGCCTTTCTGCCCTCCCCCATCCCCGCTTTCTCTCGTCTGCATTGTTCCACTTCCCCCTCCCCTTTTTTCTCTTTTCCTCGCTTCTTCCTCCTGGGCATACAGTTTGTGTACTTCTGCCAGGCTCACCAGGGATACTGTTGGTGTGGAGGAGGGGACTAGCTGGTAAAGAACCTGAGCTCAGTTCTGTGTGAGCATCCAGTCATACATGTCGAACCTGGAGGGTTGGTACTTTATAAGGTGGAAGCCATGTGGACCATGTCTCTCTCTAGAAAGTGATGCTTGGGTCACAGCGAACTGAAGGAGGGTGGAGCTGTTAGCTCAACCCTTGCTGTTAGAGGAGGGGATGTAGGGGTTTGTGCCATGTTTCTTGTTGGTGTCTGATGGTCCACAGGAGTTTGAGCACACAGCCTCTAGAAGTTCTAGCCTGTGTCCCTTCTGTGGCTCTAAGTCCGTACCAGGTGGAAATTAGCTCCAGTGTTTAGCAAAGGGATAATTGGGTCTGCTCTTCATTTCTTGAATGAAGATGAAAAGGATGCTACTAGTGATTTTAACATAGACAGGACTTACTCAGCACTGAGCTAGCCCTACTTATTTCCCTCTGATTTCATCCTTCTGAATCTATTTATCTCATACCAAACCCTCCTCCCACCTCCACAGACTCTGGTTATACCTGCTGTCTGTTTCTGGCTCAACTTTCCAAGATAAGGTGGATTCTGTGGGACACATTAAGGTTCATATTTTATAAGTAGATGCAGTCTGTCCATGGCAGAATGCATTAATCTTGGTGGCCATGTCTACCAGATTTCCTGTGGGACTCGGTTCTTTTTTTTTATAGCCCCTTCCATGGGGTATGTGCTGCTTTTCTTTTAGATAAGGAGACAGCAATATAACTGTAGAAACATGTGAAGAATACACCTCCACACCCACTTCTAGCCCCTTCTTCTGTTGTTTTTGGAGTCTGTGGGTGCAACCTCGGGCTGGTCACTGCTAATGATATCAGGCAGGCTGTACCCTGTGCAGCCCCTGCTCCTTTCTACATCTCTTGCAGTTGGTTCTTTCTAGATGAGATAGTGATAGGAAGAGCAGATTCACTACTTCCCCTCCTCATGGGGAAAGGGAGCTTAGAAGGACCTGCAGGGCCTGTGTTTGAATGGATCTTCACAAGTTTCCATGTTTGCTGATAGATGTACCCATCAGACTGTTTTTCTCGAGGTTCATCATGAGGCTTCATCACAGAGAAACAGTCATGGATGTCTCACGTTTGATGGTCCCCTTGTACCCAGGATCTAGAATGTATAGGTGTGAAATGAAGTTTTCCAAGGTTTTTGATCAGTTTCGTAGACTCAGATATATTTGTGGCTGTGACCAGCTGGTGCAGATCTAAAGAGGTTGAAGCCTAGTATGGTGTGGACCTAGTGACCATAGTGTAAATCAGAGTGCCAAGGCTCCACGTGACTATGGAAAGTTCGTGATAGCCTCAGTCCTCTGACATTTCTGGTGCAAAAGAAGAGAGTGTGCCAATGACATCTGGCCAGCAGTGTGGTGACTTTTATGGCCACCGGGATATCTGGAGTTCGTTGTTTCTGTTAACATCAGAGAACACATTTCTTGGCTTTTATGTCTCAGTGAACAATATTTATGTCACAGTGGGCAATGTTTCTTTCATGGAGGTACTGAACTGCAGATGCCACCTGGTGGACAATGGACCACACCTTCTCCTCTCTCATGCATCCACACACCTCTATGAGGTTGACCATATCTCCCCTTGCCATAAATTCCAAGATCAAATCTCTTTTTTCGGTTTGTCAAATATCTGGAAGAATTTCACAATGTTTGGGTTTAGGACAGCTTCACTGATGTCCATCTCAGCTGTGCTATCAGAGACCTTGATGATGGCCTTGTCTAAGATCTTCACAGCTACTCTGATATTGGTTGGTACATGTCACGATGCTTAACCTTTGAAAATGAGTGGTGGGCCAGGGTCATTAAGGTGTAGTTAACTCTAAGGATGTCCTTATCATAGGGGCTGTCCCCAAGTTCTTCATGTTTGCTACCTTCACTGATGGAAAATGGCACCACTATGCAATGCTTAAAAAAATTAAAGTAAGTATAAGAGGGAAGTTTATGGCCACAGATTCCTCCATCTTAAAATCCCATGTACCTCAGAAAACTAATGATGCTCTTGAAGGTTGTAGACAGGCGGAGCAGCTGAAACCCCACAGCAGCAGATGAAAAAGCATCTGACTGGGACTGAGTGGGCACTAGAGAGAAAGCAGAGAACCAAAGCGGTGGTTATTTGAAAGGCTCAAGAAAACCGATGACCCCTCACCTCAACTAACAGACGACACTAAGAAAATGAAAGACAAAAGTTGGTATCTCCACAGATAAAGTGAAAACCTGGGGCCATCCAGAGAGATGACAATACTGAGATGGATGGGAAAGCTTCTCGACTCTTGCAGCCGACACTACAAGTGAACTGAGATACCACCCATTATGGTTTCTGTCACTGACCCCAAGGACTACTTTAGGTACTTCTCTCATGCCTGTGACAAAGAAGCCACTTAAAGCTTTACCTTAGGCTTTCAGAGAACAGGCGAGGGATTGTCCTGGGAGGTGCCAGGAGTTTGGAAAGATGTGTTGGAAGCAGCTGGTTCCATGGCTTTTGGAAGCTTCCGTTCCCTCTAGTGACCCAATTCTTTATAAGGTACAACCTCCCTCCCCATGGTTTCACTATTTCCCAGCACTACCAAGCATTCAGTCACATGACAGGCTGTGAAACCTTTCCTATTCAGCCCTTAAGGAGGACATCTGGACTTTAATGAAGACAGACGAAGTCTTTGCTTTCCCCTGAGTTACGCAAGTGGGGATCGACTCGCTAGAGAGTGGACATGTAGGCTGCCTCAATGACTTTTCACTTTTTTTTACTTTCTATTCTGTCTTTTAAATCATGTATCTTAATCTCATTCATTTCATTTCCCTGTCCCTTTGAATCCACCCTCTGCCCCTGCACCCCTCCCTCCCAAATAAAACAAAATTTAAGAGAAAAAAGGAAAAAGGAAAAAAATTAAAAATCTCGTCATGGAAGCTGCAGTGTGACACTGAGTCACGCATTAAACTCCTTTGTCCATATATCTTGCAAGTGTTTATCGAAAAGAGTCATTGGTCTGGTTCGAGGACTCTGGTTTCTATCACACTACTGATGTTGGGCCCTCACTGGGACTCCTCTTGTGTTGTGGAGATCCTGCAGCTTTGGATCTGCGGGTCAGGTCCCTTCATGTGTTCCAGCAGATCATAGATGGGCTGGATGCTGGGACAGGACAAGTCATAACCCTGGTTCTGGGCCTGGGCAGCTGCAGGGTTGGTCTACCCACCAGTCCTCCCGTCCTCACCACCAGGGTGAGCTCTCCAGCATTGCCCAGGCTAATTCACCTCCTGTAGCAATGAGTGAGGGGCAGCGCCAGTTCTCCTGCTTTCACACCCTCAGGAGCGGCTCTCCCACACCTACACCATCAGGGGCAGCTCTGTTGTGTTGCCCAGGTGAGGTACAGGGGCCACTCTCCCGAGTGCTGCAGCTGGTGAGGGGCAGGGACAGCCCTCCCGCTCTTATGACCCCAGGGCCAGCTCCTCCACCTGTCTCAGGCGTTGATGGGTGGAGAGGGCATCTCTCTTCTAGGATGCCACATGTCAGATGAATAATGTGGACAGCTCTCCCTTGCTCACAACTTTGGGGCTGGGTCACCCTCACCTCCGACCACCAGGCCAGTTCCGCTGTGCTGAGGAGGTGAGGAACAGGGCCTTCTTTCCTGAGTGCTACAGCTGGTAAGGGGAAGGGTCAGCTCTCTCATCTGTTGCAGGTGATAAGGGGTGAGGGGTAAGGGGGGACATCTCTCCCCCATCCAGACCACAGCAGAAAAGACAGATAGTGGGGACAGCTCTCCCATGCTTACAGCTTTGGAGCTGGCTCACCCATACCTTCGCCAAGGGTTGATGCTATTGTGCTGCCCTGGTCAGGTGCAGGGTCTGCTCTCCCAAGTGTTGCAGTTGGTGGAGTCAGAGACAGCTCTCCCACACTTTGACCACAGGGCCAGCTCTCCCACTTGCCTCAGGCATTGATGGCAGGTGTGGGGGAAGGGCACCTCTCCCTCACCCAGGTCACCATATGGCAGATGAGGGGTGGGGCCAGGTCTCCCAGGGTCACATTCTCCAGGTTGGCTCACCTGTGCTCTCAACAGGGTCAGCTCCGCTGTGCTGCCCAGAGGAAGTGCAGGCTCACTTTCCCGTGTGTTGCAGCTCTCCAAGGGGGTCAGCTCCCTTTCCATCTGGAGATGGTAGAGGCAATGGGGGAGGGCATCTTTACCTCACCTCCACCACCTCACCGTAGATGAGGGAGGCAGTACCAGTTACATCCTTCTCATGTTCTCAGGGCTGGCTCTCCTGTGCCCGTTTACAGTGTCAGTCTACTTTGCTGCCCGGGTGAGGCACATGGCCTGTTCTCCTGAGTATTGCAGCTGGTGAGGGGTTAGGTCAGGTCCTCCACCAGCTGCTGGCGGTGAGGGGTGAGGGGAGGAGGGCATCTTTCCCTCACCTATGTCACCACATGGGACACAAGAGGGGCATGGCCTGCTCTCCCACTCCCATGCCCTCAGGGCCATCTTGCCCACGCCCCTGCAAACAGGGTCAACTCTGTTGTGCTGCCTAGGAGAGGTGTAGGATCCTCTCTCCTGAGTGCTTCAGCCTGAGAGGGACAGGACCAGTTTCCCCTAGCGTACAGCCAGTGAGTGGCGGGGCCAACTCTGTATAGCTCTATTATCTTGGCTTTTGTTAGTATCAGGGGCCAGAGACATCCACAGAGACAACAGCTGTGTCAAGCCAGGAACCCAGACCTGGGTCCCAGCAGCAGCCCAGGCCCAGACATCACCTTGGCCCTGGGTGGCAATCAAGCCACTCACCTCAGCCCCCTCCCTCCCTCTCTTGCCTCTTCAGATGTGCCTCTCTGTCCATAGGACATGAACCGTTCTGTCTCTTTCCCATACCATACCATACCATACCATACCTCTGCTCACTCGTGCCCATCTGGCTGGTGCTGTGAGGTGCCAGGTGGGTTGTGTTTTTTTCCTCAGAGCCCAGGGCGGAGAGCCCCAGGCCTGCATGCGGGTCTCCTTGTCTCACTCAGTTCATAACACTGTGTCATGCTTCTTTATCACAAAGAGATCGTTATAGTGCCCAACCGCCTGGTGCCATAGGCTCCTGTTTGGTGTGTTTGGCTGAGTTCCACCCAGGCTACGTGGCGTGGGGTAGGGGTGCTGCTGGAGTCTGGTGGCAGGCCGGGTTTAGAATCCCAAGCCTGTACTTGGCTGAGTTCCTTCACTAAAATTCTTTAGAAACTTTGGCTTATACAAACTTCATCTCTACACTCATGAAATATCTTTTTCATTTTTTTCTCTCATACAATAAATCCCAGCCACAGTTTCTCCTCCCTCCACGCCTCCCATCCCCTCTACCGCCAGATCCACTCCTCTGTTTTCCCTTGAGGAAGGAGCAGGCCTCCCAGAGATGTCAACAGAATACAGAATAACAAGATACAACAAGACTAGGCACAAAACCTCACATAAAGACAGGGTGAGACACCTCAGTAGCAGAGAAAAAGGGTCCCAAGAGCAGGCAAAAGAGTCGGACTCCTGCTAGGAGTCCCACAAAAGCACTAAGTCAAACAACCACAACACATATGTAGAGGACTTAGTTCAGAACCATGCAGGCTCCATGATTGTTGCTTTAGTCTCTGTGAGCCCCTAGGAGCCCTGCTTAGTTGATTCTGTGGGCCTTGTTCTCCCAGTTCCCCAACCCCTCTGGCTCCTACAATCCTTTTTCTACCTCTTCCATGGAGTTCCCTAAGCTCTGAGGGGAGAGACCTGATGGAAATCTATTTGGGTTCTCTCTCCCCCTAATGTTTGACTGTGGGTCTCTGCATCTGCTCCCGTCAGCTGCTGGAGAAAGTCTCTCGGATGATGATTGTGCTAGGCACTGATCTAGACTTCTGGCGGTAGGTGTGACCTCTGGGAATACTTTCTTCTTAAGTCATGGGCACCAAAAGGATGGCAACTCCTTTCCTCACTGTGATGCTGTAACAAAATGTGCTGTCATTTAAGATGACCCAGGGCATCTTTGGTCTCTTAGGTGACAGGGCTGGAGGACGGGTGGGCCTCAACATGATAAGACTTTTAAGCTCACAGAAAGACTGGGGGTGAAGGTGGGTAGTAGAGATGGATATGATTAAAGTGCACGCCATCATTTAAAAATAATTTATATTTTCTGAGATAATTAAATTTCCTCTATCCCTTTCCTCCCTACAAACCTTCCCACATACACTTCCACTGCTATCTTTAAAATTCAAGGTCTCTTTTACGTGTGTGTGTGTGTGTGTGTGTGTGTGTGTGTGTGTGTGTGTGTGTGTGTGTGTGTATTTGTAAATACATCAATACAATCTGCTCAGTCTGCATAACAATATTGTGTGTGTGCGTGTGTGTTGTCAGGGCTGACCATCTGGTATTGGATAACTAACTGGCGTGCTCTTTCTTAGGGAGGACTTTCTCCTCTGTCAGCTTTCCTTAGTTGCCTGTAGTTCTTTGTCTAGGGTTGTGCTTCTCTGCCTTCACATTAGCACGTCCCCTGGTGTCATCTTTGGTTGTGTTTAGGCAGATACATTGGTGAGACTTCATGGGTGTAGCCTCTCACAGCAAACTTCCCAATATTCTGGCTCTCACAGTCAATCTTTTCACCTCCTCTTTCACAGAAGCCCCTGAGCCTTACGTGTTTATTTTGTAGCGTTATCACTTGGAACTGGTCTCCACCACTCACACTTTGATCAGTTGTGGTTTTCTGTAATGGCCTCTACATGTCGTAAAGAGAAGTTCCCTTAATGAGTGTGGAGGACTACACTTATCTATGGACGTAAGGATAAATATTTAGTACATTGTTAGAGATTAAGCTGGCTTACTAAAATGGCAGTTACATGTTCTCCAACATCCACGATTTCACTAGTCTTGGGTAGCTGGTTAGGTTTCCAGTACCAAGCATGATTTCCCCGTCCAATGAGAGAGCTGTTGTTGGCCGCCAGTGTGTGAGTGCCTCCACTGGATGATTAGGGTTATCACGCCATGCTGGTAATTGTGGTTCATAGACATCATTGCTGGGTAGAACTGTTTGTTGCTTCCTTCCTTTGGAAGCTTAACATGACCCTTTCTGATACCATGGAAATGAGTCCTCAGAGGACTAGTGAGATCTAGCTCAGGGCTTCTAGTCCTGTGTCTAAAGTGCATAGTGTCTTAACTTCTCTCTCTAGGGGACAACCAAGGGCAGTAGCCTACAATATTTTGGGAGTCTCTTAGATAACTTTGATAACTCAGAAGATGGCTTCCTTCTCATGCTTGGTATTGGGGGTTTTGTTAGATGTTCTATGGATTTTGTGGGGAGAGTACTGTCAGCTTGGATGGGAAGATTTCATTTAAGCTCTGTATATTTAAACACGGACTAATGTGTATTATAGGTATTTTTATGTACACAGTTAATATGATTCCTTATTACTTTTCAGACATTCTTACTGTTCTTGGGTATTTATCTCCCTCCTTCTCCTTAAATAGAGCTTCCGCCTTCAGATGACACGTACCCTGCTATTCTCCCCTTGTTGCCCCCTCCCCCCACGATTCCCTTTAATTCTCCTGGTTTCTGTAGTTATTTTAGGCTAATGTACTCACACATGAAGACTGGGAGATAGGGGCTTCCAGTGAGAGAGAACATGGGACTCTTGTCTTTCTGGGTTAGCCTGCTACCTCAATGTGATCTTTTCTAGTTCTATCAATTTACCTGCAAAATTCATTTAGTTATTTTTTTTTATAGTTGAATAGTATGCCATATAGTGTGTATTACCACATTTTCATTGTCCATTACTCAGCTGAGGGACACTAAAGTTTCTAGTTCCTAGCTCTTGTGAGTAGAACAGCAATGAACATGGCTGAGCAAGTATCTGTTGAGTATGATGTCTAGTCTTCTGAGCATATAATAAGGAGTGATATAACTGGGTCATATGCTAGGTTTTCAGCTTTTTGAGAATTGTCCACACTGACTTCCACAGTGGCTGTACCAGTTTGCAATCACACTGTCTTAGTTGCTGTGAAGAGACACCATGACCAAGGTAGCACATATAACAAAGCACTTAATTGTGGCCTTACCTGCAGTTTCAGAGGGTTAGTTCATGATCATCATGATGGGAAGCATGGTGAAAGACAGACAAGCATGGAACTGAAGCAGTAACTGATCACTCACATCTAATCCCAGTGACAGCTCTTCCAACAAGGCCACACCTCCTAATCCTTCCCAAACAGTTCCACTAACTAGGAACCAAACTTTCAAATAGATGAGACTATGGGGTTCATTCTCATTCAGACCAACACACTCACCAACAGTGAGTGAGGATTCCTTTCCCATCACACCCCCTCTGGCACTTGCTGTCAGCTGTTCTGTTGATCCTTGTCATTCTGAGCTAAGATAAAACTTTCTCTCTCTCTTGGTTTTTTCGAGACAGGGTTTCTCTGTGTAACTTTGGTGCCTGTCCTGGATCTCGCTCTGTTGACCAGGCTAGTCTCGAACTCACAGAGATCCGCCTGGCTCTGCCTCCTGAGTGCTGGGATTAAAGGTGTCTCCTACCACTGCCCGGCTAAAAATCTCATTTTTAAAAAATGGATTTCTGTAATCGCTGGGGATGAGGAACATGTTTTGAGATGTTTCTTAGCCACTCATTTCTTCTTTTGAGAACCCTGTTCAGATCTCAGGCCCATTTTTTTTTTTTATTTTTGACTTTCTGTTTTTTTTTTTTCATATAGTTGGCAAAGTTTCTTTCCCATTCTGTGAGCTTTTCTTGTTTCCTTAGCTGTGCCGAAGCTCTTCAGTTTTGCTAGGTCATTTGTCAGTGGCTGGCCTCAACTCTTGAGTACATGCAGTCCTATTCAGGAAGTCCTTTCCTATACCTACATAATGCAGGGGACTGCCTATGTTTTCTTCTAGCAGTTTCAGGTTTCACCTTTAGGGCTTTGATCCATTTGAAGTTAGTTTTTGTGAAAGGTGACAGATGTGGGCCTCACTTCGTTCTTCTGTGTGTGGATACCCAGTTTTCCCAGCACCATTTGTTGGAGATGCTTTCTTTTCTCTAGTGTATGTTTTTTACTTTTTTGATAAAGTGGCTGAAGTCACATGTGCTTACGTTTGAGTCTTTGTCTGTTTTTGTGCTAGAACCATATTGTTTTGATCACTATATTTCTTTAATGTATCTTGATGTCTGGAATGGTAACCACACTAGCATTTTTCTTTCTGATCAGGATTGTTTTTGCTGTCTGGGGTCTTTTGTGGTTGCTTATCAATTCTAGGACAGTTTTTTAAAAATATCTATTTCTGTGAAGAATGGGATGAGGATTTTGACCCGCATCATACTGAATTTTGACCCAAACCAGAAGGTCATTCTTCAGTTGCAGGTTCCTGATCCCAGGGATTGAGAAAGAGAAGACAGAAGATCAAAGCTGGGGTGGAGAGGTCCTATATAAGCTGTATCTCATGCTAAGCAAACTTAGGAAGAATGGCATCTTATATGCTATTTCCAGGACAGAAATGGGACAGAGTCAGCAGAGACCATCACACAATGGGACAGAGTCAGCAAGGCTAATCAAGCAACATTATGTAAGGGGAACGGAGGGTCTCTCAAGAGCATTACCTACTGAACACACAGCAGCCTTGGGACTGATTACTCCAATCTCTGTAGGGGAAAAGCCACATTTCAAGGAACCCAAACCTTAGCTCCGCTGAGGCCCCAGCCTCAGCCCCAGAGCGGCCTTGCCGGGTCTGCTCCTGGACGAGGACATAGAACTGACACTCACCCTGTCCTCTCATCAGGGCCTCTGAGAAAGTCTTGGGTTGGTATGATTCTCAACAGAATTTGTGAATAGCTTTTGGTAGAATAGCCATTTTCACAATGTTAATTTCACAATATGAGCATGGGATGTCTTTTCGTTTCTTAGTATCTGTCTGTATCTCTCTCTTCAGAGATTTAAAGTTTTCATTGTAGAGGTCCTTTGTAGCAGACTTTTTTTTTTTTTGGGCTGCCAGCTCACAAAAAATGACATGGAGACTTAATATTAATTATGAAAGCTCAGCCTCAGCTTAGTTTTGTTTCTAACTAGTTCTTATAACTTAGATTAACCTGTATTTTTAATCTATGTTCTTTTACCTGGCTCAGTTCCCTTTGTTCTGTATTACCCATCTTCCTTCCTACATGTCAGGCTGATGACTCTGCCTTTCTTCTCCCCAGAGCTCTCTGTCCCCAGAAGTCCCACCTAACCTCTTTCTGCCCAGCTAATGGCCATCCAGCTCTTTATAAAATCAACCACAGTGACACATCTCCATGCAGACTATTCCGCAACAGTCCTTTATTTTCTTGGTTAGGTTTATTCTTAGTTTTTTTATTTTTTGAGGCTATCGTGGACAGGAGTGTTTCCATAATCATCTTTTCTGTTTGTTGTTGGTGTATAGAAAAACTATTGATTGTGCATGCTGATTCTCTATCCTGCCATGTTGCTGGATTTGTTTATCATTTCTAGAAGTTTTCTGGTAAAAGTTTTGGGGTCTCTATTTATCATGTCATTTGCAAAAAGAGATAGCTTGACTTCTTCTTTCTCTGTTTGTTTAATTTCCTTCTCTTGCCTTATTGCTCCAACTAGTACCTTGAGCACGTTGCTATTATTTTTTTTGTAAATACAGTCTGATCATGTCCTTTCCCCTCCCTCAACTTTTCACACATCCTCCCCACTTCCCTTTATACTCTTTATATTCTCTCTCCCTTCCCACCTCAACAAATAAAACCACAAAAACAAAAATCAAAACCTAAAAGCATATATCAATAAGATAGAAAAATCCACATAAAAAGCCATAGAATTGGTTTTATGTTGGCCAGTTCCTCCTGGGCATGGGCCCTGCCCTGGCATGTGGTTGTTGAACCGAATGATACTTGACTGGAGAAAATCAACTTTCTCTTTGCAAATAGCTTCTTGGTTAGGGGTTGGACATTGCATCCCCTTCCTTGTCTCAGTGCTGGGACTCTATCTAGTCTGAACCTGGAGTTTGAGGGTAGAACTGGGAGTTATGGAGGGTGAGTGGAGGAGAGGATCAGGGAGACTCACTTGACTAGACCCTGGAGTAGGAAGAGTAAGATCTGGCTGGGTAGAGAGGTTGGATGTGGTATGGGCAGGGTCTGTGGTTCGGTGGCAGGCAGGGCGCATCCTAGTAGAAGTCTAGAAGTCGATTGTTGTGTCTGCAGAGGTGACCAGACTAGGCTTGGAACTGGTTGTGGAATCTGGGTTAGATCTCAGGGAATGGGAAGGGTGTGTGGAGGGAAGACTCAGAAGACACTGGATAAGGATTTGAAATTCCTTTTTGTATAGTTAATTTTTATAATAAAATTTTAAAATAAGAAAAGATACAAATGTCAAGGAAAAGGAATAGTCAAGATTAGAAATATGGGCGATAATAAACCTGAAGTAAAAACACAAACTAAACCCAAGTCCAATAGACAAAATACAAATCAAAATATACAAACTCAAATGAACAGGCCAGGAAACAAACTCACTATGATCAAAACTAATTGGGGAGGAAAGGGCTTATTAGGCTTACACTTCCTCATCACTATTCATCATCAAAGGAAGTCAGGACAGGAACTCAAGCATGGCAGGAACCTGGAGGCAGGAGCTGATGCAGAGGCCATGGAGGGTGCTGCTTACTTGCTTGATCCCCATGGCTTATTCAGCCTGCTTTCTTGTAGAACCTGAGACCATCAGCCCAGAGATGGTACCACCCACAATGAACTGAGTCCTCCCCCATCAGTAACTAATTAAGAAAATGCTCTACAGGCTTGCCTACAGCCCAATCTTGTGGAGGCATTTTCTCAGTTGAGGTTCCTGCCTCTCTGATGACTCTAGTCTGTGTCAAGTTGACATAAAACTAGCCAGCACAGAAGTGAACATAGGGTACTTCAATGGCCTTTTCATGTGGGAACTAAAATTCCATAATTACATTGTCTTTTACAGACCTCTTCATCTCTCCACTCAGAGCATCTATTGCCTTTTGCTTTGAACTTGGATTGATAGGTTTAAGGACAGTAGTCCCTCACATTGGGATGCTGTTCCAAGATGCCCCAGACCACGTGATGAACATCTATGGACCTAAAATGAAGAGTAATCACCACAACTTCCCCTTAAGAACCTCATCAGAATCCTGGGATTCCTATAGACAGTCGGTTGATATATTCAAAATGATCAACAAAAACCTGTCAGTCTAGCATCCTGTAGACATAAAGTTGTCCTTGTGGACATGGATGGTAGAGCCCTTTCTTCTCACTCTCCAACCAAGTGCTTTGGTTTGGGTGATTTTTAAGCCACAGAAATTGACTTCTTGTACTTCAGGAGGTTGGTCAGTTAAGACTAAGATACCATGAGATGCAGGGTGGAATGAAGGTTGATTTTTCTCTCTCTAACACAGCACTCTGTTCTCTACACATGATCAAGTGAGTTTTTCTTAGTAAGAAGTGGCTTTACAGCTTGAGTATGAATGCCTCCAAAGGTAGACCACAGGCAGGTCTATGCTCTTTTACCCCTGACCTGCTTCAGAGCTCTCAGCTTAGCTGGGAACAGAAGATGATGCATGTGTAGAGTGTAATGGGATGGATGCTTCCAGCATGATGTGGCTGACAGAGTAGCAATCCCCAAAGATGTTTATAGCCCTTCCCTGGAGTTAGTAATTGCTTGATGTGGAAAGGCAGACATGATTGAATCAAGTAAGATGGCCCAAGGAAACTTCCTTGATCACCTGTGTGGATCCAGTGCAATCACAGAGGATTTGTCTCGGAGAAAAGAATGGAAGGTTCCTGAGGACCAGTACCTAGGCTATCCTCTGACAACCCCTTTCTCTCTCTCTCTTTTTCACACATACACAATGGCTTATGTTTGCCTATGAGCAGCAGCACAGAGCCTGATGAATGCCCCATACTTTATTTATAACCCAGTTCTTTGGTCTCATTCTCGTTTCCATGTCATGGAAGGCAAGCATATGACCAAACTTCCTGTCACTCAGTAGGACTTCTCCTTTTCCAGCAATGCAGAACTCACTTCCTTTTGAACCTTAACCCCCACATCCTCATGGTCCACTGGAGTCTTTCTCCAGCTCCCCACCTGATGTTCTTCCAGCCTCCACCCTTTGCCTGGTTCCAGAGGCACCTGCACTTGACCTCTCTGTTAAGGTGGCTCTCACTTCCAGGCCCCAAGGTCTACATCAAGTATCACTTGCTGCATAACAAGCTGCTCCCAAGCTCAGGGCTTAAACAACAGCGGGATTTGTCTATTGTTCGGCGGCTCCCTGGCTGGAGGTCTTTCTTGAGGATGCCATTTCAGGTAATATGAGGCTTCTTGGGGGACAAGGCTCATGCACATGGCAGCAGGCTGCTGTCTGGGTACATTAACACCTTCCATGTGTCTGTCCTCTCCAATCTCCAATGTCCTAAACCAAGAGCTAAACCAGGGAACAGGGCAAGCAAGACACAGGTCGAGGACATTTGCTACACAACGCTTGCAGTCACAGCCTGTCCCTTCTGCCATACTGGAACTACACATGTATATGTGTGTATGTGTACAGGTGCTGTGTCTAGTATGTCATCCTGTTTGCAGGTCAGGAAACAGAGCTAGGCCACTGGTTTGTGAGCCTGGTCCTGACTCTGGCCCCTCTGGCTGGGGAGCCCCTTGCCTGCCAGTGAGACTCCATTCCTTCCCACTTCTTCCTCCCTCCCGTGCTCTGGAATGCCCGCCTGTCTCTATCCTTCTCATCCCTTTCTTTTTGCCTGTGACCCTGGTGTCTGGTTCATTGTGTTGGCCATCCACGTGTCTGCCCCAGGCCTTCTTCTGTGTTCCTCTTTGTATCTCCATTCTGGTCTTGCTACTGGTGTCCTACTGTGTTCCCGTTTCTGATCGGGTCTGACTTGGGTTTTGTCTGTGTATTGCTGTTGGCCTCTCCTTTTTTCTACTGCTGACACTTGCCTGTCCCACTCCTCTCCTCTGGATCCTGTCTACCTCCTTCCAGGCCACACCACACTGATCACACCGCCTCTGCTGCCCTCCAATGGGAGGCAGTTCTTATTATGTGCGACATTATCACTTGTTTGTCTTCTTTGTGACATCCAAACAATGGACTTGAGACCCTTATTGCTGGGAGACAGGGCCCCCCAGTTTTGTCCTTCTCTGAACAGACTTACACACCCTCCCTGCTTCTATCAGCCTATGATACCCATCTCCTGCAGAGAGTGTAGGCACCAATGCTACAACCACAGCAATATTAGAATAACAACTAAAAAAAAAACCAATCATTTTTATGGGGCCACATGCAGTATAAAAAGGCCCGCCTATCTGAGGTCATATATAGCACCAGCAGCTATTGCCCTCTCAAGCTGTCATCTAGAGGGACATCTCTAGGAGTCCCTGAACATCAATGCCTGCTATGGGATGGTCTGCATGTCAAATGTGTTGCTGATTGGTCAATGAATAAATCACTGATTGGCAGTGGCCAGGCAGGAAGTATAGGCGGGACTAACAGAGAGGAAAATTGAGAGAACAGGAAGCTGGGGGGGGAGACACTGCGAGCCGCCATCAGGATAAGGAAGATGTAAAGTACCAGTAAGCCACAAGCCACGTGGCAAGGTATAGATTAATAGAAATGGATTAATTTAAGCTGTAAGAACAGTTAGCAAGAAGCCTGCCACGGCCATACAGTTTGAAACCAATATAAGTCTCTGTGTTTATTTGATCGGGTTTAAGCGGCTTGGGACTGGCGGGTGAGAGAGATTTGTCCTGACTGTGGGCCAGGCAGGAAAACTCTAGCAACAAATGGTGCCCAACGTGGGGCAAGAGTTTCCACCTAAAACCTGAGAAAAAAGTTTCTAAAACGGAGCTAAAAACAGCTTCCTAATTGTCTCTCTCAAATGAGCGGCAGCTGCCGGTTTGAGCTACTGGCGGGTTGCTGGCGTGCGCGCTCGACCTGCAGTATGGCGGGAATGAGGCCTCTACAAGTGGCACATTAAGCTACATTGTGGATTTAGCCTTTGCTAGTACAAAACAAAAGAGGTTTCTGGGCTACACGCTGCTTGGATAAAAGCATAGACCCACGATAGCTCCCAGAGCTGGTGGTAAAGTACCACGCCATGTTGGGAAGCTAAGGTGGGCGGAGCCAGCAGCCACAGCTGCTGCAGCTTAAAGCAATAGATTCACAATAAGACAGATTCAGATGTAATAGTTTAAAATGTGTGTAAAATATACGTAGGCTTAAAAGAGACAAAAAAAGGTGATATATACAGTATAGAAACAAATACATGGTTTTAAAAAATAAAGTCTTTAAAGAGACAGTAAAATTAATATAAAAAATAAGCCACGTAGAGATGACTATTACACAGAGAGTCTGGATTGTGTTGTCTTTGGGATTCTTAACTACAGAGAGATGTTTGATTGTAAAGGAAGCTGAGTTAAACCAGTACGTATATTTTAAAGATACTTTGACTTCAAAATTTGGATGTAAGGATATGTTGCTTTGGAAAAGAGTCTCTTTTGTTTCCACAGAAAGCAAGAGGCTATGGATTTGTTCCAGAGTAAGATACATCAGGTTTGACCAGCCAAGACCACCTGAAAGGTCTCCGATGACACCATGGCCCAGATGATCCAACATCCAGAACCGTTTCAAGGCAACTGGCTCAGATGATACAGCCTCACGGACTACTCCATGATCCTAAAATTTTCTTTGTTTCCCCAGAAGATACAGCGCCCCCCTCCAGCAGGAAGTAGTAAGAGAAGCTACGCCCAAATTCCCAAATATACCAAGCTGACTTTGGAGATGTGTAAAGGTTAAAACCTTCCTTTTTAAGAAAAGAAAAGGGGAGGTGCTGTGGGATGGTCTGTATGTCAAATGTGTTGCTGATTGGTCAATGAATAAATCACTGATTGGCAGTGGCCAGGCAGGAAGTATAGGCGGGACTAACAGAGAGGAAAATTGAGAGAACAGGAAGCTGGGGGGGGAGACACTGCGAGCCGCCATCAGGATAAGGAAGATGTAAAGTACCGGTAAGCCACAAGCCACGTGGCAAGGTATAGATTAATAGAAATGGATTAATTTAAGCTGTAAGAACAGTTAGCAAGAAGCCTGCCACGGCCATACAGTTTGAAACCAATATAAGTCTCTGTGTTTATTTGATTGGGTTTAAGCGGCTTGGGACTGGCGGGTGAGAGAGATTTGTCCTGACTGTGGGCCAGGCAGGAAAACTCTAGCAACAAATGCCCAAGCTTCGGCAGAAAGTAAGAAGCAGAACAAAAGATAGGGAGAGGAAAAGGGTGAGAAAGAGTGAAACACTTGGAAAATCAGTTTGCATGGAGATCTGAGTGGACAAAAGTGAGAAATTGATCTCCTAGGGAGCTGGAGGATTGAGTTAAATGGATCACTCCTGGCCTCAAGTAGCCCTTGGCATATGTCTTCCAGAATGATGGAGGAATGAAATGATAGATGATTGCCTATATGGTTGTACGGTTTCTATTGGTTGCTATGCTGCATTTGACTTCGGAATCTGACCTGTTAGCGAAACATGTTGTGATTTTTACCAGGAAGCATCACTGAGGAGAATCAGTAAGGGAAAGGGAGATGTTAGGGAAGGGAACGGGCAAGCAAGTATGATGTCTAGCCTGGTCCATGGCACATATCTTAGGTCTATGGCACACATCTTGTGTCTATGGCACACATCCCGAGTCCACGGCACACACATCCTAGGTCCACGGCACATACATCCTGGGCCCATGGCGCACACATCCTGGGATAAGTCCAGTCCAGGGGAGGCAGTGTCAGAGGCTGTCATGTGCACTCTCCCAATCTACAGGTAAGAAAACCTGGGTGGTTCCACAGGTGAAATGGTCCCCATGGCTTCCTGGCTGCTGAGGCCTCTCAGCTGCACAGGCAGAAGGTTCTAGCTGCCTGGGAAAGGCCTCCTGCAAAAGGTAAAATAGTTGGCTGCTGGGGGGTGAAAGCCTCCTGGGGGCTTATGGGTAAGTGGCAGAGGGGCTCAAGGGGAAAGAGGGCAGAACTGTCAGCCTCTGGTGCAGGACCCTCTGTGGGCAGGGCTGTCCTACAGCTTTAACACTGGATTTGGGGCTCTGGTTTTCGTGGAGTTGGAGGGGAGCACTAGGAGATGTTCTTATCTATAGAAACTGCTGCTCCTCATCTCCTAATGCTCCTAGGTGAGTCATGCACATCAAGATGCAAGGCTCATGAAGAGAAGTCCGCCAGCCAGCACTCTATGAGACATTAGTCTCAGCCCCAAACCAGAATCATTCACTGAAAAGACAGTGATAGTAAGAAACATAGAGTTGTGTTGTGGATAGCTCTGCTGGGACCCACCACTCAATACAACTAAAGCCTTGACTTAACCTGGGCACGGGAGTGAGAGCTATTTTTTGACTGTGGTTGTTCAGTACTGCACCTTGTGTAAATTGGACCAAGCTCTCTTTGCTTGGAGCATCTGGTACAATTACCACAAGGGAATCTCTGGTGTGTCTTTTGGGACCGTCAGTTCTGAGTTAGAGCACCGGAATTGATGGGGGGAGAAAAGGGACAGATTTCGTCTCACCCATCCTGTCTGCTGGGCACCATTGTGCAGTGGACACACTACACAACTGTACTGCCAGCCATTAGCTTTTAGCCAGCTGCAGGAAAACAGTTTATGCAGTTGCCAAGAGCGGGGGTGAGGTCAGGATCATTTACCACTGGTATAAAGTGGGCATCCAAAAAGTACCTGCCGAAGAAATGAGTGAATGATTTTAAAATGCCTTCTAGATTGTCTGGATTGTCACAGCCAGTCAGCTCTGAGTGAGTGAGCAGCCTGGAAGGCTCATGGGAACCCGCAGGATGCTGTAGAGAGAAAGGCATGACCAGCATTAGGGGGGCATGCCTGTGATCATGGCACTTGGCAGTCTGGGGCTACGAGTTCCTGAGAGCCTGGGTTATATAGACTCTGCCTATCTAAGGCTGTCTCAATGATGACAATAGTAACTACCAGAACAAGCAAACAAATGAATAAGAGAGTGAAAAAGAAAGAGAAAGAAGGCCTGTCTGGGTTCAGGATCTACTTTTAAAGGGCTGTTAGGAGCACTGAAAAAGTGGGCCAGTGAAAGATCCAGCTCAGCGTCAGTCATGTAGTGCCCCAATAAATGGCAGCTGTAATTATCATTGTTGGTGGTGACAGCCCCAGAGGCTCTGAGATGACATTTTTGGAGAGCTGGGTGGCTTTCTGGGCTTTGTATTGCCTTGACTGGGAGTCTCCTGGGAAGGTCTCATGAAATACAGCCGTATATTGCTTAGAGACCAGGATCTGTTTTGAGAAATGTGTTGTGAGAAAATGTCATTGCCCTTTGCACACGGCAGAGAGTACAGGACCTGTCTAGATGGTTCTACACACGGCTGTGTGGTGTACCCATCATGTAAGTGGTAGGTCAGCTGACAAAATGTGGAAGGAGAGCAAGGATGTCTGTCCATAGGACATGGGTCCCTCGTGGGCCACAGCATCCTTTACATGAATGTCTTTGTAGTCACACCTCGATTCCAGAAGCGGAATGATCTGGGCTTTGTGTTGCTGGCTGAAGACATGCTGTCCAGTGTCTGCACTGTCCAGCTGGCTGTACACTTAGTCCCCTCCCATGGTCAGAGCACCATCGATGGTACAACAGCAGCAAGGGACCTTGAGCTGCTGGCCACCGAATCTTCCTTTAACGGGCCCTGGTTAGTTATATATCTCCATCTTTCCCGCCCAAGTCTGCTGCTTCCTGTCCCCACTAATCCTCTTCTCTTCCAAAGGTCTGCTAGAAGACCTTTGGAAAACTCAGCCTTCAAGCACCTTTGCTCTATAGCTCCAAAGCTCCACCCCCAAACCCCCAGCATCATACTTTTCCATGTGGTGGAGAATATTGGGAGGTCCGTCAGTGTCCCAAGTCCAAACTGCTGTGGTTTGTGAATCCTGTGAAGTTTAGAGGGGCCTTCAGATTGTGAACACCTTATTCACAACCCCACCCAAGTTGTTTGAATGCTGTATTAGAAATACATTGAATATTCAAATATGGACATCGATGTATACTAAAACATGGTTCTTTGTGAGTGGTGCCTAGGGTCTGAAGTGGGTGTGGGTTTGAGTCCCTGCTGAAGTACTCAAGTTCTTATGTCCCATGGCAATGGATTGGAGCAGGGACATGTGGTTAGGAATAGAAACTTAGGCAGTTTGTTAAGAAATGGAAATGGGAATGGGAGAATGGGAGAGGGCTGGTGAGCAGAGGGACAAGTCCCAGAGTCCTCAGCTCTTGCTATGATTATTTACTTAGGACTGTTCTCCCCCATTTGTACAGCCTGGACTTTTCTCGCACATGCTCTGTGTGTTGTGTGAAGCCCCAGTGGGGAAGGGCTTCCAGTCTTTCTTTACTTATGGGCTTCTCTTATCTGTTAATCTTGATGTGCATTTCTCCAGTCTATCCCCCCATCACACAATGACATCTCCAGCTTCTGAGTGAAGGTGGGTGTGGCTGGAGGCCTTGTTTAGGCGACAGGTTCTGCTTCTGTAGGGCTGGGATGCTGAAGTCCCAGGCCATCTGTGGAGGACTGCTATGCATAATGCTAGGAGGGGCAGGTAGTTATAGAAACTAGTATAGAGGTGATCATGTCTGCATCTCTTGGCCACAACCATAATTTTAGGATGCGAGAATTGACAGCTGGGAGCTACCCAAGGAATTAAGCAGGTTGACATCCATTTGTCCCTACTACAGTTGGGTACCTGGACTTGATGTCACAGGCTGTTTTAGGTTCCTGTGTCCCCTGCAGCTCTTTGTGTTCAGACTAGATCAGTGGAACTTCAGGTTCCCTGAGCCTAGGGACTCTTTGCTGAAGCAGAGGAAGGAGGCAGGGGCTGCTCTGTTAGCCTCTCTCCCCTCAACCTACCCAGGCAGGCAAGGATTCATGAGGAGCCATTCTTGAGGGTAGCTGGATGCTTGTTGTACAAGCAGAAGCTGAGCACCTAGTGCACACATTTCCCAGGCCTCCTTGCTCTCTCATCTTGGACAAGTAGCCCAGTCTCTTCCTGCCTTGGTTTTCTCAGTGGTGGCGCATCAGCCCCACAGCACCACCTGCCCACAGGAATGCTGGGAATGAGTTAGCTAAATAAATGAAGTAACGCAGTTGGTTTAAATTTCTCTGTTTACGCCTTAGGCCCTTGGGTTCATCCCCAAAGAGAAAGCTGCTCCCTTGGGTCCCTACTTGCCTGGGCGACTCCCCCATTGTGTGTGCAGCCTTCTCCAGAACCCATCAAGTCCGCTTTTGAAAATTTCTTTCAATTAATCCTTCCACGTGATTTCCAGTTATTCGAACTCAGCTTCATTCTCCTCATAGGGATGTGCCTTCGTTTGTTTGAAGCTTCTCCTCTGAGCGCAGCACTGCCAGGCACACAGCAGTTAGCAAGATGTCGGGGCCATTGAATGAACAGAAATTCTGCTTTCTGAGTCTGTGCCACGCGACCTCAGGAAAGGAGCAGCGCTCTGATGATTCACATCAGAGCTGTGCTTATGAGATGAGCGAGGGCTAGGCAAGCCCCTGCCAGGTCATGTGGGCTTGTCCTTTGGCCTGGACTCTGGGTGTATTCTCTCCATCTTCTGTCTCAGTTGAGCTCCTGTTGCCCAAAATGCAAATGTTTCAGGGGCGTCATTTGTGTTCCTGGATAGAGCAAGGTATTGGGAACATAAAAATAAAAAGAAGGGAAGGAATTAAAAATCTCACCATGGAAGCTGCCGTGCAACCCAACAATCACACCTTGTCCATCCATCTCTATATACTCCTTGGTCCATCCATCTCTCTATACCCCTTTGTCCATACATCTCTAAATACCCCTTTGTCCATCCATCTCTATATACTCCTTGGTCCATACATCTCTCTATACCCCTTTGTCCATACATCTCTAAATACCCCTTTGTCTATACATCTCTACTTGCAAGACTTCATTGCAAAGAGACATTGGCCTGGTTGGAGACCCCTGATTTCCATTACCCATTAAATGCTGGGCTTCCACTAGGACTCTTCCTGCTGCTGCCCCGTGTTGTGGAGATCCTGCAGTTTTGGGTCTGCAGGTCAGGTCCCTCCACATGCTTCAGCAGATCATAGATGGGGTAGATGTTGGGGGCAGGCCAAGTCATAACCCTGGGTCTGGGCCTGGGCAGCTGTAGGGTTGGTCTGCCAGATGGGAAATGGGGATAGTTCTCCCATGGTCACAATTTCTTGGCTGGCTCATCTACACCTTTGCTAACCATGTTGGCTCTGTTGTGCTGCCCTGGTGAGATGCAGGGCCTGTTCTCCCAAGTGTTGCAACTGGTGGGGGTCAGGGATGGCTCTACCACACTTATGATCACAGGGCCCGCTCTCCCACCTGCCCCAGGCATTGATGGGCAGGCAGGGAGGGGGTTTCTTTCCCCAGCCCATGCTGCCCATAGTGAAGAGCTTGACTCTTAGGGCTGCTGTCTAGGTTGGACTCTGTGCTTGTTTAGTTGTTTTTGTCAACGTGAAACAGGCTGGAGTTGCTTGGGAAGAAGAAGCCTCAGTTGAGAAACTGCCTCCATCAGATTGGCCTGGGGGCAAGTCTGTGGAGTGTTTTCTTGATTGACGTTTGCAGGGCCCAGCTCACTGTGGGCAGTCACTCCTGGGCAGGTGGGACCCAGTTGTATAAGGAGGCGGGCTGTACCAGCAATGGAGAACAAGACATTAAGCAGCACTCCTCCATGCTCTCAGCTTCAGTTCCGGCCTCCAGGTTCCTGCCCTGACTTCCTGGATGATGGGCTGTGATGGGGACTTTAAAGTTAAACACACCCTCTCCTCCAAGTTGCTCTCAGTCATGGCGTTTATCATAGAGGCAGGAAGCAGACTAGGACAGGCTCTTAGGAGATTTGTAGTTAAAGCCATGTTCAGAAAGCTCATGTGTTCTTTCCTGAGCAGAAATGGGAATGAGGTAGGGTGCTTCCAGCTCCTGGATCTTACCTTTCCTGGAGCTTTCTTCATCTACCTCCTTCTTGGTCACCTTTCCTTCTGTTTTTGTTGTTGTTGTTTGGTTTTCGAGACAGGATTTCTCCGTGTAGTTTTGGTGCCTGTCCTGGATCTTACTCTGTAGCCCAGGCTGGCCTCGAACTCACAGAGATCTGCCTGGCTCTCCCTCCTGAGTGCTGGGATTAAAGGCGTGCACCACCACTGCCTGGCTCTACCTTTCCTTCTGTGTGCCTCTTTTCTCTGGTTTTCTGGGAAGACAAACAATGCTTACCTTTTATCTGTTTAGCCTCACAAAGTCCCACCCCCACTGGAAGACAGCCTTTAAACGCAAGGAGGGTAGAGAATGCAGCTTGAAGCTTTCACAGCCAGAAGAATTTTAAAAGTCAGGAAAACCCACTAGTGCTTCCAATCCTAATTGAGTGAGTTATTATCTTTTTCCAATTTCATGCAGAGGGCGATGGAGACTCTGAGGGAATAAATAATTTCTTGAGATTCCAGGCACAGGGCTGTGTCCCTCATCTGTGACTCTCCCAGCCAGTGCATTATGCTCTGGAGACACGCCTCACCCTAATCTATTGCTCTAGTATTTATAACAACGCAGCCACAACTCATTTTTCTTGCTCCAGTGAATCAGCTACTGATACTTTTGATTCCCAAGAGCAAAATGCCACCTCGATCTCTGCGACCTGCCGGTGCTCTGGGAGCTGTCCTCAGGTCTGCTCTTGGCCCAAGTATCCCCTTCCCCCATGCCTTATAGCCCGCACTGCCTGATATACAGCAAAATGAGTTTGTGATTTAGAGGCAGAAAAAGGTTAACTCTAAATAATGATGAGAAACTTAAAATATAGAGCCAGAATGTTGCTTTAGTTTTTATAGGTTTTAAATAATTTCACATCCTTCCCTGAAGGATTTAGCATAACTCAATGAGAAAATTGCGTTCGGATCCTGTGGGCTGCTTTGACGTGACTGGATTGCAATGAGGGGAGGCAAGACAGAGCCTTTCCCACAGTGAACCCGACAACCCGAGCTCAGAGAGGAGTGACCTGAGGAATGCCCTGGCTTTCCCAGACTCCTGGGTCAGGCACTGTCACAGCTGGAGTGAGGTGAGGTGACGCAGGGCCAGGGCATGCGGCTGGGCAAAGAGCAGTTGGGGGAGCTACGTGTTCAGCGCTGCCCAGAGAAGATCCTGGTACTTTCCCATCTTCTTGCTTTTAGCTTTGGATTGACATCTTTGTGGGAGTGGCCAGGGTCTGTCCTTGCTATTTACAAATGGTATGAATCAGGTCTGTTCTTGAGTGCCATTAACAGAAAACTTGGGTGTGGTAGGAGTGAGCTTTGTCACTGCGATCAAAATATTGTCAACAACTTAACAGAACAAGGGTTCCAGAGTGTTCAGTTCCTCATGCTGGCTCCTGATTCTACGCCTGTGGTGAGGCAGAGCTTTGCTGCATTGGGAGCATGTGGTGAAGCTGCTCGCCTCATTGCAGATGGGGAGCAGAGAGAAGGCATACAGAATGAGGTCTTGGCAAGACAAAGCCCCAAAGACACACCCCAGTGACCTACTCCCTCTAATAATGTCCCCTCCTATTTTCATGACCCCTCCCCCACTAAGGCCTTATTATGAGTCCATCAAAGCACAAATTCATTGATTAGGCCAGAATTCTCGGCATCTGATAATCTCTGGAAACATTCTCCCAGACACACCTAGAAGTAATTGTACAATATGTGTATATGTGCTGTGTGTCTATGTGTAGTGCATGTGTGTCTGTGTGCATGAGATTGTGCATGCATGTATGTGTGTGTGTATGTGTGTGCTTGTGTGTGTGCATGAGACTGTGCATGCATGTGTGTGTGTGCTTGTGTGTGTGCATGAGATTGTGAATGCATGTGCGGGTTAGTGTGTTTGTGGTGCATGTGTGTTTACATTAGTGTGTGCCGATTCTTGTGCTTACTGTTTTCAAAGGCCAGTTAGAATGTCAGATGTCCTGATCTATCATTCTTTGTCTTATTCCCCTGAGATTGTCTCTCACTGAACTTGTATCTAGGCTGAAGTCCAATAAGCCCAGAGATGCTCCTTTTTCTGCGCTCTGGTAGTGTTGGGGTTACAGGTGTGTGCACGTGGACATACCCACAGGTGTGTGCACGTGGACATACCCACAAGTGTGTGTACACAGACATACCCACAGGTGTGTGCACACAGACATACCCACAAGTGTGTGTACACAGACATACCCACAGGTGTGTGCACATGGACATACCCACATGTGTGTGGGTATGGGGGCTAAGATCTGGACTCGGGTCTCTGTGCCTGCACAGCAAGTCTTTGGGCTTACCTTTACTCTGCTCTGTCCCTCAAATAAGTCAATAAATAAATAAATGGATCTTTGTGGAAAGTTGAGAAGGTCCCATTTAGTAGTCTCCACCCCCTTCTTTCTTCTTGGTGTTATTTCTTGGTGAGGGTGTGGCTTTTATTTTGGACACCAACGAGTTCCTGCTTTTGACATATTGAGCACCCATTTGGAAGTAGGTGCCTCCACACACCACATCTTGGTTAATTCTCACAGCACTCCTAGGAGGGAGGTTTTATTGGCATCCATCTGTCAGATGAAAGGGAGACATTTGCCCAGGATCTCAGAGTGAGCAGGAAACAGTGGACATCAGGTACAGGAATGAGCAGGCAGATGGTGGGGACATGAGCTTAGTGGCTGTCTTTAACCCAGAGCAGCTGTTGACAAGGTTCTGAGAGTCACAAAGTGCACCAACATAGCTTTCCACACCAGGACTCTGGGTCAGATCCGGGGATTCTTATGTCAGGCCACTGTCCCCATCCCTCCACAGCTACCCCAAGTCCTTGCTGCTGCAAGCCAGGAGCTCCCACAGCAAGAGGAATGCATCACACATGATTCACTGCCCTGCACTGGCTTTTGGGACTGTCCTCTTTAAAAGAAGCCAATTTATTTTTTATTCAAAATCTATATGAAACAATTGAACAATAAAACTGTCCACTCCACCATCTCCTTCAGCAGGGAAACATGATGGCATCTGAAATTACCCCTCCCCTCCTCTTTCCTCCATACCCTCCCTTCCTGTCCATTCCCTCCCGTCCCCTCCTCTTCCCTCCAGTCCTTCCATCCCTTCCTTCCTTAAGTATTTTGAACACCTATGCTGTGCCATGGCTTGGGCTAAGTTCTGATTTCCTCTCCACACACCTCCCCCTGAGACCTAATTTCTACCAGATGTTTTTGGTCTTTGGACTTGACTCTCAAGCACTCAGGTGGTAAAGGGGTTCTGAGTCTTTGGACTCTCTGAAGGCACAGATGGTGATGCCTGGAGCAGCTCAGCTGTGGAGCACATGGCTGACTCTCATGCTCAGCTCTGGGAAAAAAAAAAGTTCAGTACTGTATTTTATAAAAGTGGAGACCTGGGTCAGGAAGCCAGCTCTGCCCAACATCTATAGACTTTGAGGCCTGGCTGGAGAAAGATGCCTTCATCTGACAACTGCCATGAAGGTTCTGCTGTGCACCTACCTCTGGAATGTTCTCCCAGGAGAGGGTTAGTTCACTGTTCATTGCCTGGAGTGATGTCTAATGCTTAGAAGTTGCTCAGTGCATTTTTGGCCAGTGAGAGAATAAAAGAAAGTCTGGAACCTGGTCCTAGTGCTCCAGGGACCCCCAAACCTGGAGTCATGGGGCTGCATTCTCCAGAACCTTTATGTATAAAGTTTTCTGTTACCGGGAGTTTAGGCCCCTGAATGGATAATGGTCCTTGTGACTGTGGAGCCGGGTGGGAAGCAGGCTTATCTGTCTCTCTGGCGCTGCAGTCCATTTACTGGGCTGGGTGAGGTGCTCTCAGGAGATGGAGCAGACCTTCGTAGGTCATCACTTCTTTATGCTGGCCCGAGGCAAGGCAGGCGCTGCCTTCCCAGAACTGGGGAACATAAACCCTTCCTGCTGACAAGCTGCCACCCGCAGCGTTTACCCACTCACTTTATCTTGTGGCTCTCATACATCATTGATGCGGCCTCCCCCGACCCACCTTCAGGAGTGCTGAAGGGCAAAGGGGGCTCTGGGCCAGCTGAGAGGGGCAGATGGTACTGCAGACTTGTGAGACTCAAGGACCCTTTTTCATGCTCAGTAAGTGGGGGCTGTGGTGGGCACAGCCTGGAAAATTCTATTGTTTTCTCTCTCAGTCCAATCCTCTGGTCCTGTATGATCCCTCACAGCAAGCAGCAAAGAAGGGGCTGAATATCTAGGATGATGGGAGCTGATCAGTGGATACAATGAATGTAAAGAGTTCAACAGAGCTGGCTGTCTGATCATGTGATGTCTGGGAGGGTCCAGCTCCAAGGGATAGGACTGGGACACTAGCCGGGGTTCAGATCCCAATTCCACCTCTTTCCAGCTGGGCTACATAAAAACCCCTGCCCCACTGACAAACCGGCAGTGTTAACGACCGCTTTATCTCAGGGATGGCATAGGTTATTGATTCTGCCTCCTTAGCATCTATAGGTGAGGTGCTGAAGGGCAAAGACCAGCAATTTTTGGAGCTCTTTTGCGCCTTGGTTTCTTCTTTGTAAAATGAGAAATCAATAGTACGTAGCTCATACAGTTATTTTGACAGTTTAATGAGTTCATGTGGGGAGAGCTCAGAGCAAGGCCTTGTGTATTAAAAGCTGTCCATAAGGGTCTCCTATGTCTTCCAAGGCTTCCTCTCATCCCCAGCCCCACATGGGAACTCTGTCCTCTCAGTGGCACCAGTGCTTTTTAATATTGTAGGAATGGACCCTAACTTTGGTGTCGTACCCCCCTTCTGTTATGAGCTCTGGGTGGTAGCTCTTTGAAGCTACAGTTCTGGACAGAGCAATGGCCTTTCAAAGATGGGCATTAGTTTAGTCCCCAGCGGCCCATGATATGTGAGCATATATTGCAAAGGAGATTTTGTAGATGGAATTAAATGAAATTGACTTGAGAAGATGATCCTGGGTCACCCCAGGGCTACTGATGTAATCACAATGGTCCTTCTCAGAGGCATGGATACAGGGAAGGTGGAGGATGGGGCAGGAGGAATAAGAGTTGTGAGGCTAGGTTTGATGCTGTAGCAAGGAAGGCAGTAGCCTGTAGGAGCTGCAAAAGGCAAGGAAGCAGGCTCTCTCTAGGACCTCCACACCTCCTGAGCCCCAGTATTGAGGGAACCTTGTTATAGCACCCATAAGGACTAAACACAGCCACCCATCAAAGGAGGGGACAGCAAGGGAAGCCCTGGGTCCAAATGGGCTGGGCTCCTCACTGGTTTGCTGGGTGACTGGATGAATACTGTGGCATCTGCTGGGGGATGTCTTTCTGTATGCTGTGAATAAATGTTATTCCCATTGGTTAATAAATAAACTGCATTGACCTATGGCAAGGCAGCTTAGAGGCAGGTGGTAAGGAGAGAGACAGGAAAGAGAAAAGCAGAGTGTGGAGAGACGCCAGCCTGCCACCCAAGGAACAACATGCCAGCAGACCAGTAAAGCCATGGAACCCGTGGCAAAACATAGATTAATAGAAATGGGTTAATTTAAGATATAAGAGCTAGCTAGTAAGAAGCTTGAGCCATAGGCCATCCAGCTCATAATTAATATAAGCCTCTGTGTGTTTACTTGGGTCTGAGCAGCTGTGGGACCAGGTGGGACACAGGAAAACTTACGGTTGCAGTCATCTCTGAGCTTACTTTCCTCATCTGCACAGTCGGGGGTTACTGCTGTTAGAAGCCCAAGTCCCACCATACTACAGACCCCAGGCTCTAAGCCAGAGACTGTAGCAGGGAGAGGGTATCTACCTTCCTCCAGCTGAGCCCCAATGAGCTGATTGCCCCCTCTCTTCTTGCTCACTCCAATGGCACGTGGTCAGAAGGCTCCCCTGGGCCATTTTGAGGTGCAAGGGGAGCAGGGCTGTGATGACTGGTGCAAAGGTCAAGTGGAGGCTTCATTCCTTGCTCTCACTGGGTCTACCGAGGCTTCAGCACTATTCAACAGACGTACTAGTTCCCCCACATGTCATCCATGATCTTCCCAGTCCTAACAAGTCCTGCAAAAGTCACTCAAAACTGATGGGTAAAGTAGCACATTGGTAAGATGGTCACCTCATCCTCACACCAGCCTCTAGTCTACAAACATCACTAAGAGTTCACTGTGCGCTGGCCACTAGATGTAAGGGAGATAGTCCCTCTCCCTTCCTCTTCTTCTTCCCCTCCCTTCCCCCTTCCTTCCTTCCCTTCCCCCTGGAGCTTAAATTCTGAAGGACAAAGAGAAACAACAAGTAAATGAAGAGGGACAAGAATACACAAGCAGATGTTACAGTTCAGCATCAGGAAGAAACTGAGGCAGGTCATCACGTGAGAAGCGTGACTTGGAGCTAGCTTGCTAGGGAAGCTGTCTGAGCTGGGCCTCTATAGAAGACTGTTTGGGTGGAGAAAGTCTGCAGATTGGCCCTAAGTTCTAATTCTCTCTGTCAATTTGGAGCCCATGGCCAACTTCCTATAAACAGAAATGTGAAGCCTGGGCTCTGCACAGCAGGTTTGGTGGGAGAGCATCCAGACGCTAGTGCTTGGTCAGCCAGTCCCCAAATTGACTTTCCTGGGAGCTCTTTAGGAGCTTGCCATCTGTGACAGACTTTAGAGGAAGAAGGATGTACTTGGAACTCATGGCATCTAGGGCGCCAGTACACAGTTCATGGGCTTCCTTGCTGTGGGTCTATGAAGCAGAGTGTGATGTTAGTGTCAGTTGTCCACTTGACAGAATCTAGAATCACCTGGGAGATGGGCCCCTGGGCCTGCCTATGGGGGATTATCTTGGTTACACTAATGGAGGTGGGAAGACCTGTCCACTGTGGGTGGTGCCATTCCCCGGCTTGGATCCTGGGTGAAGAAAGGGGGCTGAGCAGTAGCAGGTATTCAGTCCTCTTTGCTTCCTGATTGTGGATGCAATGTGGCCAGCTGCTTCAAGTTCTTGCTGCCTAGACTTCCCTACCATGATAGACTGTGCCTTGAACTATGAGATAAAACGTACCTTCCTCCTTAAGTTGCCTTTGCTGGAGCGTTTCATCACAGCAATAGGAAAACAAACCGAGGCACAGCACTGTGGCTGCAAGAGCCTGTGGTGGAACAAAGCTGCTTATCTCACCGTGGCCAAGAAGCAGGGAATGGCCTGGGAGGTAGCTCAGTTGACAGAGTACATGCATGAGATACTGGTTTCAGAAACACATGGTGGCCAGGCCCAACATTCTAGCCCTTGAGAGGCGGGTAGAGGCAGGAGGATGAGAAGTTTGAGGTCCTCTTCAACTACATAGAGAATTTGAAGCCAGCCTAGGCTAACTGAAACTCTATCTATAAAAATAAAAAGAAAGAAAAATTGAAAAAAGGAGCAGAGAAGTGGGAGTAAGGTTCGGGTTGGTGGTGTAGCCTTCTAGGACACACCCAGAACCCACTTTTCCTAATGAGGCTCCATACTCTCAACAGTTCTACCACCTCTCATTGTCTGTTCGAGTTTTGAACCTATGAGTGGACCAATCTATTGATGAAGTCAGTGTCCATGGACTGGTCTGTCCCACAGCCGCACACTGGGAGCCAAGCCTCCTACACATTAGTCTGTGGGAAAAACCCTCGAATCTGAACCTTAACAGGCTCCCCCCAGAGCTTGGGGAATGAGCAGTGCTCCACCTGGAAGAGATAGGACCTTTAGTACCTGGTGCCTATAATTCAGCTGCTCTTGGTTGTAGGGGAGAGTATTCCTGACTGTGGGGCCTGCATCTCACTTTTGGTGGTGGCGGCGGCTATGTGACTCAGGACTCATCTACGGGCTCAAAAGTTCACGGTATGGGGCTTACAAGGTCACAGTGTGGAACAGAGACCCTGAGCTCAGATCCCATCCCTGCTGTTCCATGGCTGTGTGACCTTGGGTGGATCCCTGAACCCTCTTCTCCCTTGTCTTCCTCACTGAGGAATGGGGTGAATCCAGTTCCTCCCTAAGGCAGTTTTAATGTCAAATGCACGACTGTTTACGAAGCTCTGGTACACATTCTGCTTGGCATGATGAATGCCGGTGTGTGCATTTGGGGAGTGTATACTCACGTGCAGTATTCTTGTTGGAGAAATACCATTTAGACTTCTGACATTGAACTCAAAAGAGAGCTGCAAACTATTTTATTCAGAAATTAACCGTTGGGTTTGAAAGAAGACATTTATTCTAAAACTATAAATTTATGTCCCATTCCTGGACCTCGCTGCCCATGGGGAACACAAAATTGATAATATTATAACATTCCCATAATTATCATAAGAAGAGTTTAATTACAGTGCTTTATGTTTTTCCCTCTCCTAAAGGTGTTAAAATGTTAATCTGTTCACTCGCGATATGCCAGGACCGTCTGGGTATTCTTTTAGTTTTTAAAAATGTCAGGAGCCCCTGGTCCCCACTTTGTACCTGCCTGACTCAGCAGGGAGTGAAGATGAGGGATAGAGGAGTCTCTAAAACACACGTTCAAAAAACACCAGAATGAGATCTAATACCTTGGAGGCTAATTTAAAACAAAGATTAAAAAGTCATTTGAGAATAGCAAATGGATAATTAAGTAAATAAACAAAAGTCAGGGGCCTAAGAGAGTGGTAAGGGTTCAGGGGCCCCCAATACTTACGGAGGTGAGTGGGTAAACAAGAAGGAGGTCTGGGAGGAGCCACTGTCCCCAGCACTGGGCACTCTGAAGACAGGGAAGCCGTCACCGCCCCACAAGCTCCCTCCACTGTGCTTTTCAATCTTAAACAATTTCCCCACTTGTCATGCGGCCTGCAGCCCTGTTAATCACGGTGCAACCGGAACACAGGGAGGCAGAAGCAATTACTGTCAACACAGCTGTATTGTCATGGAGCTTGGCCCTCCACTGTCACCTGGGCTTGACACTGCTTCTCACCTGTCCCCTTTCCCCACCCCGCTGTTATCCAGTGTCTGGTGTTTGGAGAAATGGGTAGCCAGCCTCAAGACCTGGGGTAGTCACAGGACATCACAACCTTGCCTGGCCTTGGTGGGCTCCCTGGGGGAAGATCTTCCGTTTTCCACCTTGAGTGGCACTAGCCCCAGGGAGGGAAGACTTTAGGATCTTTTGAGAGCACTGTAGATTTGGGAATAAGATGAACTTGGGTTTCCATCTTGGCTCTTGCACTTGGCCTTGAAAAGGTGACTCTGTTCTGTGTGTTCAATTGTCCTGACCTGCACAATGTCCCCCAGCCCCCACAAGACAACTTCCATCTTCGTTTATTTGTTAAGATGGGTTTTGACTGACGGAGCTTTTGTGAGCACCACCCGAGAGGCATGTGGATGCAGAACTCCCTACAGTCCCTAAAGCTTGGTGAGAGCTTGAGGGATTGTGAGGCAGGCTCTGGCACAATCAGCTCAGAGCCTGGAGTCTGGAGGGCTTGGAGCCCTGATGGCGCTGGGTTGACCACAGGACACTGCTCATCATTTCTCTTCAGTGTTTTTCTTCTCCTTTGCCTTCATGCACCGAGATGTATCACATAACCTTTTATTTTTAACTTTTTCTTCCGAGATAGAATCTGGCTGAACTGCCCAGGCTAGCCTTGGTTGTCAGGCTGGCCTTGAATATGCTTTTTAAAATGTGTGTGTGTGTGTGTGTGTGTGTGTGTGTGTGTGTGTGTGTGCGCATGTGAGTATAGGTGTGTTCATGCTATGGCACATATGTGGAGGTCCAATCTTATGTGTCAGTCCTTGACATCCATCTTGAGACAGGATCTTTCTTTTGTTGTTTGCTGCTGTGAAGACGGGTTAGCTGCCTTGTGAACTTCTGGGAACTTTCTTGTCTCTACCCTCCATTTGCTGTAGAAGTTCTGGTGTTATAGGTTTGTGCTACTACACAGATCTTGGCCTTGTGTGGGTTTTGAGGATTTGAACTCAAGTCTTCATGACTGAAAGTCAAGTGTGTTATATATACACTGAGCTGCCTCCCCAGCCAAGGCCTTGGACTTTTGGTCTTCTTTTGGGCCCCTGAATGGCTAGCTATTCAGTGCTCTTAACTTCCGTTTTGACTTCAGTCTGTCGGGTCCCCTGGGGAACTAGATCATGTTCTGTGACTCTGAGAGTCAGCTCCTTCTCATCCTGAGCGCCCCTGGCAGACTCCCTGGAGACTGAGCTCTTTTGACTCTGTGAGACACAGGGTGGGGACTATTAGCACGGATGTCTGGGTCCAGTCCCACAGTCACCATCTCTAGGGGCTGCTGCACTGCCCAGTGCCCAGCGCCCCCTGGCTATAGCCACTGTGAATGCCTTTGTCATAGTAGCAAGAGGCCAGGCCAGCTGTCAGGGGTCTCCACCAGCATCATCAACAGCATCGGCTACAGCAGGTGCTGCGGGCTTTGTCTCCCTCACTTCTCTCCAGGAAGGAATGAGCTCTGGCTGGAAGGACCTGCCATCAGTGTGGCACAGGCATGGGCTGCTGCTTTGTGTGACCTCTGGGGATCCCTACAACATCACACTTCCAATTTTTAGACTTGAACTATCAGTGAGGTATGGTAGTGCACACTTGTAATCTCAGCACTCAGGATACCGAGGCAGGAGGATCTTGAACTGGAGGTCAACCTGGGCTACAAGGTGAGGTCTCATCTCCAAGCACCACCCCCACATTTCCCCAAACTAACTTTCACAGAAGAGTCACAGCCTTGTTTCTGATGTTCAAACCCTATCTAACACCATATTTCTCAGAACTAAGAAATGAGCGGTGGTCCAACACTATCAACTAAGCCACAGCCTCTATTAGACTTCACCATCTCCCCCACGACTGTTCTTTTTGTTCCCACCTTGCATTTGGCTTTTCACTTGCTATATCTTCAAAGCAAACACACAGAGTCAGGATGGACCTGGCTGGGTGAGCTTTCCCATGCAGCAGGTCTGGAGACCCTTTATTTTTCTCCTCTGCTCCCAAGCTGCACATAGCATCTCCTGGGGAGCCTGGGGAGTCCCCTCTGCCACTACAGGAAGCCACCATCCCTGGATGATAGCCCCCCACCCCCGTCGTCCTACCCCCCGCCCATAACAGGTGCACCAGTGCAATGCTGGCCCAGGCAGGCTACAGTTCACTTGTTTCTGCAATGGGCATGCTGATCCCTGATCCACTGTTCATGTCCCTGTAGCACTCTGATCCCTGATCCATTGTTCATGTCCCTGTAGCACTCGGTGCCTCAGTTTCCCTCTCAATTAAATGGAAGGGAAATTATATCTGGCTCCCAAAAATCTACTGAGATTTAGTGCATTGTTTATGCAAGCCACACAACTCAGCACTCACTAATTTCTGTCTCTGACGACAGAGAGCAACAGCCGAGGCACTCAGCTACGGAGAACTGAAGTGGTGGAGGTGTAGCCCGGATACAAGGGATTTGCTTGTGTATGTACGTGTTCATTTGTGTGTGCAGGTGTATGTGTACATGTGTGTAGGGCAGATGCTGATGTTGGATATGTTCCTCCATCAATCTCTACCATGTTTTTGAGACAGTGTTTCTCACTGCACCTGGAGCTCACGACTGGTAAATCCCTGGGATCCTCCTGTCTCTGCCTCCCCAACTGGGATATTGCAGATGCACATGCCTGTGTCCAGCTTTCACGTGGGTGTTGAAGGCTGAACTCAGGTTCTCATGCTTATACAACACAGCACTCTACTGACTAGCTTCCTCCCCTGCCCTTGGGCATAGGATTTTAAACTCCCCCACGTGATTTTCACATGCAGCCAGGACAGGAAACACTGATTTAGATAAACATTCCTCCTCAGCCCGATTCCAGGTTTTGCAGTGAGCAGCCTCAGCAAAGAAGCAAGGGTCAGAGTTATGACTGCCTGGCATGAGGGGAGACTGAGGGCAGAGCCCTACTTTCCTCCACAAAACAAGTCCAGCGATAGCGACAGCCACTGGCACTGGTTGGAGCTTCTTGCCCAGTACTTTACACACACTATTCCCATGCCCCTAGGACCAGGTCCTGTTGATAACACCATTGCAGCCATGAGGAAACAGAGGCACAGAGATGTGGGGTCACTTGCTGAAGGTGGCACTGCTGTTGACTGGCAGAACCATGCCGTAGCCAGTATTGTCTTGAGCAGTGAGATGGCCTCGGGCTGTCAACCTGTGGCGCAGCTTCAATTACCAGTCATGCCAGATACTATTTGTGGTTCTGCCTTGTACTTGGCCCTGAACGTGACTTAATCTCTCCAGCGTTCTTGAGCAGTGCCTGCCTTTCGTGTCATTTCTCTTAAGGAGATGAAGCGACTCACCCCAGGCCACTCAGCTGATGATCACCAGTGGAGCCAGGGACTGAATCCTCGCTGGGCTCTCGGCCTCCAGGGACAAGCTGCCTGAGAAGAAGGGAAGAAAGCCCGTTTGCTGCGGGAAGCACAGGACCCAATTCAAGAGCATTAAGAGGGCTTAAGTGAGTTGGGAACAGATATAAATGTCTCCCCAATTTTCCCCATTTGCAGAAAGTGATTGACAAATTGGCTCCATTGACTGACTTTTAAACATCCTGGGAATGGCTTACCTTGCTGTTTTATATTTCCATGGCATCCCAGGTAAAGCTGCAGGCATAGTATCTACCAGTCTTCCTGGAGCTTACTTGCTGAGCGGTAGGGTCCTTAGCCTTGGAATTCTCCTTTCTGTCCCTACTCTGTATCTGGAGGAGGGGGATGGACCTCCTCTGTGCTGCTCCCACTCAAGCCCTGTGACTCTGTAGCTCCTGGCCTTAGACTGCACATGTCCCAGGCTCACACCCAGCCTAGGTGCAGAAGAACATTGCTGGGGTGGGAGGGAAAAAAGGTAATTATGGCAATGCCAGAGGCAGATATGGACTATAAAAGAATCATGGTCCTTTTCCTGCACTGTGCAGAGTTAACTCTGAGAACAGGTTGCTTACCTAGTAGTTCAGTTTCCCAGTGTCCTTTGCATCTAAGCAGACCACATGACCAGTCCCGGTCAATCAATGTGAGCAGAAGTGGTAAGTATCATTTCTGGGACAAAGTGGATGTGGTCATTCCCTGTCACTCATGGTGTGCAGAGGGTTCTAGAAGAGGGGAGATCCAAAAGACCCTGGATCTCAGAATGACACCAGGGAAGCCTGGCTGAGCAGGAAGACCACAGTGGGAGAAGCTTTCCTTGTGCCTACTCACTGAGATCTTGTGGTCTGTCTGTCACGGCACCCAGCTTTCCTTTGACTGCAGCAAACTATGGGCCTTCAGTGCACCAGGATGTATGTATGGATGTATGTATGGATGTATGCATGTATGTATGTATGTATGTAGGAAGAGGCTCAGAAGCAAGAAGTGCCTCACCCAAAGGCGCAGTGCAAAGGATGGAGGTCAAATGTGAGCTTTGTATGTGTTGTGGGTATTCTTTCCGCCAATAGCTTTGGAGTACCAGCCCTAGGGCATGGCCTCTTGGCGGGTTACATGACTGCTTAAAATCTGAGGAGGGGGTGCGCGGTCACTCTCTTGGGGTGATCGGAGACCTGATGGCCAGATCCATTTGCCCCTGAGCAGAATTGAGGATAATGACGGCTGTTTACTTGGTTCTGTATCTGTGAGTATATTTTTCCCCATTTCATGTCTTAATAAATCCTTGATACTCCTTAAATAGATTTTTGTGGGTTTCACATAACCTATGGTGTTCAGGACTAGATAAGCCCAGTCATGGTGTTGGGAACCTGTCTTTCCACAGCCTGCCTGTTCTCTCCTGAGGTGGTCCACCCCCAAGGCTTGGACTTCTGCTGTCTCCTGCCCAAGCTCAGGGACCCTGTTCTAGCGCACTGTCTTTCCAAACCTAGGCACCTTCCTCACACTCATGGATCTGGTCTGAGGCCCCACACTGCAGAGGATGTTCCTGGAGGAACTGACCTGCTGCTGTACTGACTCCAGCCCTCAGTGGCACTCACAGTAGAGAGGATGTGGTTGGTGTTTACTCCAGGAGGCAAGGCCAAGTAGAGACATGTAAATCCAGACAAGGTCAGGGCAGCATGCATTGGTGGAGGCCAAAGATGGAGGCCAAGCATAGGTGGGATGAGGTTGGAGAAGAGCAGGGTGGTTGAGAGCAGAGACAGAGTTGGGAGAGAGAGTAGCAGAAGGAAGGGCTGCTGGCAGGCATCAGAAGGACACACAAAATGGGACTCGCAAGCGCTTCTGTTGTCTCTTTTTACATCCACCTGGGGCTGTGTGAGACATCTGGGATTCTTTATTTCTCTAGAACTTTCTTCTTAGGGACTGTTCCCCACCCTCACATTAGCTGTGGCTCTAACTGGCTGCCCCTTAGAATACCTGCTCTGCCATCACAGGATGGTCATGTGGCCCCACTGCAGACAATCATAGCGTAGCCCTATGCTCTTTGGGGGCATAATGGCTGGTTCAAACCGAGCACATGATTAAAGATTCTCCAATCACAGCCATCTGTTGGAATTTAAAGTTTTAAGCCTTTGGCTGGAGGAGGAAGGGTGCTACACTCACTTTGGGACATTAGAACGGACTGAGAGGATGTGGTCATGTTCTTCCAGATGGCTGAGTTCACAGCAGGTGAATGTGTGTTCAGAATCAGTCAAGACCCAAACATGAAGACAGCTCAGAGGGGTGGGGGTGGGGTGTGCATATTTAATCTTGGGGGTGGGGAGAAGGAGCGGAAGAGAGGAAGAGAGAGGGAGAAGTGAATGTGAGTGAGGAAGGAGGATAGATCAAGAACAATTTTACTGAAGAGCTGCATCTGGCTGTTCCTGAAGGTAGTGTTGTAGTGAACACTACAGTTGCGTGGATGGGTGCAGCAATGGGCACTTTGCATGACTCCGGAAACACTCACTGGCTAAGTGACCTGCTCTGCTCTGAGCACCATGCGTCCTTGTGCGCAGTTTCCATAGATACTAGAGGTACATTCTAGGATCACACACTCTGAAAGACAGTTTGTGGAAGGGACTACATGCAAGGGCCCCATGTGGGGATGAGGGCAACCAGAGAGAAATAGCGATGTTCTCTGGAACTGGCAATGATGGGGGAGTCACCTTAGGATATGTCGTAGTTTGAATGTAATTGGCCCCCATAAGCTCATAGAGAATGGCACTATTAGGAGGTGTGGCCTTGTTAAAGTAGGTGTGGCCTTATCAGGAAGTGTGTCACTGTGAGGGCAGGCTTTGAGATCTCTTTTGCTAAAGCTTCCCTCAGTGTGATTTTCAATTCACTTCCCGTTGCCTGCAAGATGTATGACTCTCAGTTACTTCTCCAGTACCATGTCTGCCTGCATGCTGCCATGCTCCCTGTCATGATGATAATGGCCTGAACCTCTGAGACTGTAGGTGAGCCACCCCAATTAAATGTTTTCATTGATAAGAGTTACTGTGGTCATAATGTCTTCTCAGCAATAAAAATCCAACTGAGACAGGATACACCAGAATGGGAGGAAAGGTTTACCGGAACCCAGAGGAAGCGGGAGGGAAGGAAAGGTCATCCAGGAGGACCCATAGTTTGCAAGAGAAGGTGTGTAGCCATTCATTCCAACATGGGACCCAACAGGAGACTGGACAACACCTCTTTCCTCAGGTTCTCTGATTTGTCTACATTTTCCAGCCAAACCCAATAGGAAGTGAAGAAGAGGCTGTGGATAGACGAAACTGGAGATGTTCACGCTGTAGTGAATGGTAGGTCGAAAAGATGGAGTAATGGTGGAGGGACAAACAGAACATGTCCCAGACCTCCTGACAGTGATCCGCTGTTCCCTAGATGGGCCCACATTCCAGTGCCTACTTAAGCACAGCCATAATGACGCCACTTCACAGAGGTGCAGGCTGGGAGGGCCATCTATCTATACCTAAGATATCCTGAAGATTCTGAAGTGTTACCATCCGTAATTCAGGCACTGCTGACCTGGTCACACACCCATGTCAGGTGACCTGAGCCAGCCACCAACCCTTCCAGGGGATGAACACTATCCAGATGTACTCTATGAATCCAGCACTTGTCCCACCTCCTCACATCAGCTCCCTGGGGACAAGGTGACATCATTTATAAGTTGTGGATAGCTATTGATTCAACAAGTATAGCCTGGCTGAAAGAGAAATTAAGGCAGGTGGGGACAGACTTCCCAGAGCCGAGTACCATGGTGGTGTCTGGCATGGGTTCCTTCAGGAAGACTCTGCCAATGCCCTGCTTCCACATGCAGTGTCTCTGTCCATCCTTCAGAACAGACAGTGGTGAGCAGAGTAGGCAGCTGGGTCCTAGTGGAGGGAGCTGAGTCTAGTGGAAGGGCCAGGGATGTCAAGTATACAAGAGGAAGTCCAGGGCAGGGAGACTTGCTCACTTCATTTCATCAAGCTCTCCTCATGCACACACTGGACCCAGCTCAAGGTCTAGTCAGCAGGCAGACATACAGCTGGGTGACATCCGTCCAGTGTGATAGGGTTTCTATGGAGTAAACTCATAAATGACAAACTCCTACAGGGGAGGCAGCTGAAAGGCCCTAGCCTCAGGAAGACTTCTCCGAGGAAATGGCAATAATATACCTAAAAAGGTACAGATGGTCACTACTATTTATCTAGAACTTTCTAAGTAGGCCAGCTACAGTTTCAAGCACTTAGCATTAGTGATTCTCAGTTTTTACTACCCATGTCTATCTCCTGGGAAGAAATAAAAACAAAAAAAAACCAAAAACCAAAACAAACAAACAAACAAACAAACAAACAAGAAACCCAGTGCCAGGGCCTGACCCCAGAACCTCAAATCTCCTGGCAGGAGACTGGAGCCATCAACATACTTAGGAAACCTCCTGCTGTTTCTGACACACACAAAGTGTGACTCTCAACTGTTCTCCTATTTACTTATGGGATTTTCTGCGGAGACCAGAAGTGCTGTGGGTGTGGCCATCTCCAGTTTACAGATGGGTTCAGTGGAGACAGACACTTACTTGTGGTCAGAGCTAGGACATGACAGTAAAGTTGGAACCCAGAACCCACATTTGTGATCACTGTTCCATGACGCTTCTCCTAAGGGGCTGAGGAAGAATTAGTCAGAAGCCCGTGGGAGCATGGAGCGTGTTCCTGGTGGTGGGGTTAGTTAGACTCTGCTGGAACTGAAGGGAGATTAATGCAACAAATATAGAGCAATAATAGAAAGAACATATCCATCTTTCTGTCCATCTGTGCATCTATCCATCTGTCCATCCATCTGTGCATCCATCCATCTGTGCATCCATCCATCTGTGCATCCATCCATCCGTTCATCCATCCATCCATCCATCCATCCATTCATCCATCCATCCATCCATCCGTCCGTCCGTCCATCCATCCATCCGTTCATCCATCCATCCATCCGTTCATCCATCCATCCATCCGTTCATCCATCCATCCATCCATCCATCCATCCATCCATCCATCCATCCATCCATCCGTTCATCCAGCTAGCCAGCATTTGTTAAGCACCTGCTCTGTCCCAGGTACGAGCTGGACACTGAGAAGGCTGTTGGTGGGCAAAGACTCAGGAGGTTTGCAGCACCACAGTGGGGTCAAGGAACTAGCCACAGATATGACTGTAAAATTGCCATGGCTTTGGGAAAGTGGCAGCTGGTGACACTGAAGCCTTTGTCATAGAGAAGTCAAAGAGAGCTGGATTCCAGGATGTGAATACGGTTCTCACTCACGTACAAATGAAGCTGAGACTGAAGAGATGAGCTCATGTGCCCAAGGTTGGCAGTAAGATCAAGTTGGAATTTGGAGCTGGGTAATTCAAGTTCAAGTGTGTCTGTGTCTGTGTGTTTGTGTGTGTGTGTGTGTCTGTGTGTGTGTCTGTGTGCTTGTATGTATTTATGTGGGCACATACATGTGTAAGTTTGCGTCTGTGCCTCTGTGTGTGTGTGTGTGTGTGCCTGTATGTGTATGTGCCTGTGCTTTTTGGGTTTGTGTTTATGTGTGCACATACGTGTGTAGGTTTGCACATGTGCCTGTGTGTGTGGATGTGCATGTATATGTGCCTGGACAATTCTCAATCTTTTCACCATGCCTGAGAATCTCCTAAAATGCTTTCTAAGACTCTGGTTGCTGGGCATTCCTGGAGTTTCACGGAGGTTTGTGGGCCCTGAAAGCCCATTTCTATTAGCTTCTTGGAGGATGCTGATCTTACTCTGGGGTTTGTACTTTGGGGCACATTGTCACTATATGAGCATGTTGGCTTTTCCCTAGAGGAGGAGACATTTTTTTTTTTGGCTCACAACAGGTTGAGTAGATGTTCTGTTGAAGATAAGGAGAAAAGCTACACCAGGCTGAAGGTTTTATGAAGACTGGAGCTGAGAAAGTGCCTTCTGGCACCAGAGCATTCCCTGTAGATTTCCAGACTGTGATCATATGTTCCCACATACCTCTGGCAGCATTGGGTCAGACTGCATCTGCTGCTAGCTAATAGCTAATCAGCCCTAATGGAACATGAAGGTCTTGCTGGCTCCCAAGTTGAGGACACCGATGAGAGTAGCCTCAACTGTAGCGCCAGTGGACAGAATCCTGTTCTCTTGAGATCACAAAGAAGATGTTTTCTGACTTCAAGTGGGTGCTCTAGGATCTATCACATATCTTGGTTCAACATAGCTATTGTGTCCTTTGTGATTGTAGCTCTGGACATGCTCAAATATCCACTATGGACTTAAGGGTCAGGAGACAGTTGGTGACCAAGATTGTTTTAGACTGTGATCAGTATTTGGAAGATATGAATCAGAATGCTGTGAGGTCTTGCATGAGGTGGTGGCTTTAGGCAGTGTGGCTAGGGAAGGCTTCTCAGAGGAGGTGACGTTTGCAGTGGAACTATTGTCATAAGGAATAAGCTAGGAAGCACCAACGGGCAGGCTAGTCCAGGCAAAATAAACAGCAGGCATTAAGACCTGGCACACCACCTAGGTTGGCCTGTGCTGTGTAACAAGTTATCCCCAAGTCTAACGACTTGAAACAACTTCTTCTTTCTTATGCTTCTGTAGATCATTACTTCGGACAAGTTGGCTGGGCTATTCTGTCCATGCAAGGGTATCTTCAGGGACTCACAGAGCTGCATTCACTCAGGGCTTGGACAGGGCTGGGACATCCAAGAAGGCTCTCTTCATGTGTTTTCCAGTTGCTATTAGGTGCTGGTACCTGTTCACTTGCCCATGTCCTTTGTTCCTTCAGGAGTTTGTCCTAGTTGCCCAATATGATCTGCTAATCATTCTTCTGTTACTATGACACATATCTGAGATAATCAACTTAAAAACAAGAGAGGTTTATTGTTGGCTGTCACTCTTTTCAGATGAAAAAAAAAAAATCAGACAGGGTGAGTCATTTTCCTGTTCCACGCTGCTTGTTAGTGATAGAGGACAGCACCCGTTGACCCCTGGCCTTCATATGCACACACGCGCATGTGCACACAACCTTTCCCCAAACATGCACGGGCATACAAACAACAACCATACGTATGAGCATACGCTACCCACACCAGGCCCCTGCGGCCTTGGTGATTCCTGCCTCTGTTGCTTCACCCTCCACTCACAGGTCAGTTTCAGAAACTCCGACTTTACCAACAGAAGTGGCTTGGAGGCCAGTGAGACCAGGGCTGGCACCTCATGGCTGTCGCCACCCCTCAACCATGGCTGACCTTGCTAGTTGGGTCTCAGAACTCCTTGTGAGAGAGACTTAAGGTCACCTTCCACCTAGCATTCCAGGTAGCTCCAGAGTTGGCAGGCGAGGGAAGCCCAGGTGATGGCTTTCTGTATGAGATAAGATATCAAAGACAACGTGTAAAGAGGAAAAAAAAAAGGAGAGTCAGAATTTCAGAAAAGTGTGTCAAATTACTCATGGAGAATCACAAAGTCTGTTATTTGGTGTAAATTGTGCTTTTTTTCCTCTGTGAGTCCAACTTAGCCAGTTTTTCACTGAAATTCGTTTTAGATGATTGAATGCTGGCTGAAGGAAATGACATGCAATTAGGAGCCATTTTGGATTTACCTTGAATATAAGTAAAACCCAGGGACACTTCTCCACCGTCCCTGCCGTCTCTCTTCCAGAACATTCCTCCCCTCTGCACCCCTTTCTGCTCTCAATAGCATGAGCTAACATTTGTGGGTTGCCTACCACACACCCGCAGCATTTCCAGAGGCTCCTCGTTACAGCCCCTTGTGTGATTACCTCATCCTTGTGACGACACTTCAAGGGACAGCTGTCACTCTTTCCAGATGTGAAAAACCAAAATAAGATCAGGCAGGGCGAGTCATTTTCCTGTTCCACTCTGCTTCTTAGTGGGAGTCAGGATTTGAGTCTAGAACTTCGGGTTCGCAAGCTGAGCTGCTGGCGGCCCCACGAGCCAGCCATGTTGAGTAGTGCTACCAGTTGGACAGTGGTGCTGCGTTTACCCGTCCAGGCTTCTTGCCGCGGGTCTGTATCTTTCCAGGTGGCTTGGCTTCCCTGTTTGGCCTGGGCCTGCCATATTTGCCAGGTGTTGGATTTGTCCCCCGTTGCCTGTCATGGTCTCTGGTGCTTTGGCTAAGCAAGCATTGCGAATCCCACTTGGGCAGTCTGCTCAAAGCTTTATTGATCTCGTCTGGCATTTGTTTCTCTTGGGCCCTCAGTCCTGGGCAGCTGGACAAATGGCCTCTGAGGCAGACTCATATAGCCACAATTGTTTAAACAGCCACAATTGTTTAAACAGTCACAACTGTTTACACAACTCAAGGCTCTTGCTTAAGGGGGAGGGCACGGCATGGTTCACTGTAGTGGGTGGGAAAGGGACAGCGGCCTCCTGCAAACCCCAGAACTCTAGAGAGTTGAAGAGGCACTGTTTATCATAGATAGGAGAGAGAGCACAGGCAGAGGCAGAGACATCTTGGAGAGTTCAGAGTGGGCATAACCCTGAGCCAGGCCATGTGAGAATAGGGGAGAGGAGAGAGCCAGAAGACCAGGAGACTAGGAGGCTAAAAGGGAAAAAGGAGAAAAGGTAAAATGGACCATGTAGCCAAAGGGCTGGATAATACAGGGAAGAGCCTCTAGGGGAAGGGCAGCCCAGCCTCTGGGCTGGAGAGTTCAGGGTAGGGAGTGGGGTTTGCCAGCCATATCCTGTAACAAGTCAGGACTGAGGGATGCTGGGAGAACCTGTTGCCAGGTCCGCTTTGATATGCTAAACAGGCACCTCAGTTGTCCCAGGTTAGAGACCTAACACCTGGAACATCCTGATGTTTTAGATGTGTGTTACCTCATTGCCAACCAGAAAAAAAGCCTCCGTCCTCATGTAGCTTTCTGAGGTCGGAACTCCACTGAGCTCCTAGATTGTCAGTGCGCAAAGGGAAGACTGGGTTTCTGAGAGGCGTGGCTTGAATTAACATGTGGCCTGCCTCCCGCAAGATGCGCAGTCAATGACAAGCAGAAACCACTTCTGCCGAGACAGCTCTAGCACTTAGCTCGTATTTGATATTAGCTCCCCTCACAGTGTGGCCTCCATGAAGTGTGTGCTGCTGCACCCCCTTTTACACACAAGGAGAGGGAGCGATGGGGTGTCTTGGTGATAGTGACTTCACATCTGCAGAGGAATTCTGCAAGGAGAGGTGTTTCCCCCTTCTCCAGTTCTGCCCTGGGCTCTGGCTGTGCATCACTTCCTGTCTGCTCCTTATGGCAGAGGGAGTTTCCTGTTCCACCTTCCTTGGTGACAGTTGTCCTTAGTGGCGCTCAGGTATTAGCAAGGCCTTCTGCCCCTGCTTTAAGGCTTCTGAGGAGAGAATCCAAGCAGGGCTGGAAGCCTTTCCCACAGGGTCCTCAAGTCAGCCCTGGTCCATGGGGTCTCTGAAGCTTTCTTCTTTCTTGTGAGTCAGAGGTTAACGGGTGAGGAGTGTCGCCTGTGTCTGGGACTCCCAGGGAGGCCTCAGGGTCACAGCCCACACTCAGCTGGACTGCTGTTCAGGTTGGAGATGAGTCTTTCCCATGGTGTGCTGCCTAGTTTTATGTCAACATGAGAGAAGTTCGAGTTATCTGAAAAGGGGGAACCTCAACTGAGAAAATGCCTCATAAGATCATGCTGTAGGCAACCCTGTAAGGTATTTTCTTAATTAGTGATTGATGGGGGAGGGCCCAGGCCATTGTAGGTGGGGCTACCCATGGGCTGGTAGTCCTGGGTTCCCCAAGAGCAGGCTGAGCAAGCCATGAAGAGCAAGCCAGTAAGCAGGACTCCTCTATGACCTCTGTATCAGCTCCTGCCTCCAGGTTCCTGCCCTGTTTGAGTTCCTGCTCTGAATTCCTTCCATGTTGAACAGCCATGTGGAAGTGTAAGCCAAATAAACCCTTTCCTCCTCAAGCTGCTTTTGGTCATGGTGTTTTATCACAGCCGTAGAAACCCTAACTAGAGCAAACGGGATGGTAACAAGTCTTCTTCAGCTGGATTTCCTCCTTGGATTTCCTGTTTCAACATCCTATCTTTATTTCCTGCCTCAACTTCTTGCCTGGATTTCCTATTTCTCAAATTCCTGTGCTGGGTCTCCTCAAAGCAGTCTCTCTTTCTAGTTTAAGAAGCTTGGATGCCAACCTCAGTCTTGGATAGGCTCAAAATAAATGATGATTTTGCAGATTATCTGGTATTTTCTAGTTGTTTTTTTCTTTTTTGGGGTGGTGGTGGTGGTGTAGCTAGAGTTTTCCTGCCTGGCCCACAGTCAGGACAAATCTCTCTCACCTGCCAGTCCCACAGCCGCTCAAACCCGACCAAGTAAACACAGAGACTTATATTGGTTGCAAACTGTATGGCCGTGGCAGGCTTCTTGCTAACTGTTCTTACAGCTTAAATTAATCCATATCCATTAATCTATACCTTGCCACATGGCTCGTGGCTTACCAGCATCTTCACATGCTGTTTGTCATCATGGTGGCTGGCAGTGTCTCTCTGACTCAGCCTTCCACTTCCCAGCTTTATTCTCCTCCTTGTCCCGCCTACACTTCCTGCCTAGCCAATGGCCAATCAGTGATTTATTTATTGACCAATCAGCAACACACTTGCCATACAGAACATCCCACAGCATGGTGGTGGTAAAAAAAAAAAAAAAAAAAAACAACTTCCCTATGTTATACCACTTCCTCCCAAGGTTCAGGGATCATTGTGAAGGAGGAGGAGGAAAGACTGTAAGAGCCCACAGCAGTGGACGACTACAAGCAACCAGTGCTTCCTAAGACACGCGGCAGGCAGTTGGGTGCTAGGAAATGACAGAAGCCGTGACTGCATGGATGAGACTCCTAAGATCAAGGCAGACAGGTCCCAGTGTGGAGGTGGAGAGGAGGTCCCCTAGCTGAGGAGTGGCTGCCAGAAGAGGGAGAGTCCATTTTCTTCAAGGATTTGCGCTCCCAAAGGCTGCCCATGCTCTAGTAGATGGCCTCGTACTCATGTGTGTACTGGGAGCACTAAGTGGACTCTGTGGGTTTAAAAAAAACAAGAGAAAGAACACAGGAAATTGGGAGGGCATAGCAATGGCGAGGCAGAGGAGGAATTGGAAGGGAGGAGTGTGAGGTAGACTTAAAACACATTCTACGAATGTACGAGTGAAATGGCTCGGTGGCTGAAGGCATTTTTCTGTCAAGCTCATGCCCTGGGTTCAATCCCCAACACCCACGTTGTGGAAGATGAGAACTAACTCCTGCAAGCTGCCCTCTGACCTTCACGTGCATCCTGCGGCAGACCTACACATCCCTAAACTCCCACACTGGGGTGGGGATAAATACATAGGTATTTGAAAAAAAATAAGGTGGCTACTGACCTGGCTGGGGAGATGCCATGATTAAGAATATGGGTTTCCCAAGGTGTGGCTTATCCGATGTACTCTCTGGATGTGCCAAACCATTATGTGTGGTAGTTGGGGGATTGTGTTTGTGCTCTCTCCTAAAAAAAAAAAGTAAAGGGGAGAGTGAATGAGGAAAGCCCTTCATGTAGACCTCTGCCTGCACATACACACACACACACACACACACACACACACACACACACACACACACGTAACTTGGTAGTTACATGAAAAAGATTCTTCCTTAGAAAGAGGTAAATCCAATGTATATCTGTTCAACAATGTTTATTGGTTGTAAGAAAAAGTAAAATAAAAGTTGGCAGTCCATTAACAAGCTCTGGAAACAGACTGAACAGAGTGGGTCTGGTGGCCGACTCTGGCCCACAGGCAGCGAGCATGGATTTCTCCATGCCTGTGGCTCTTCTGTCTTTCCGGCTGCCTGGAAGCCCCTTTTGGTGGGTGGTCAGCCCTTTCCCCAGGTATGCACTGTGCATGGCACAGAGAGCCAGGATGGAGAAAGGGTGCTTTACTCAACTGGCACACGTGGGCCTCTGTGACCCACCCAAGACAACCTGTGCAAGACAGCTCTGCCCTCTAGGGAAAAGGAGGCTGAGGGGATGGTTAGAGATGTTGTCTGATGTTTTGTGGTAGGGGAAGGGCAACTGGGAAATAGGGCCAGAAGAGGGATCTGGAAGGGAAAGGCATCCATCAAAGGGTCCATGAGCCAGGTGGGACTAAGCTTTAGGCCTGTGGCTAACAATGCTAATGAAAGTTTGAGAACACAAAGTCAGAGGCAACCCAGGCAGCGGTTGGAGGTTTGATGAACTCTGCTGTCCTCTGGGGCCAGTCACCTGATCTGTATATGCCTTAGTGTCCCCACAGGCCCTGCCACTGTACATTGGTAGTTGAATCAGTTAAGTACCACGTGCTGAGAAGCAGAGACACGTGGTTTTGACATGAACACCCACCCCTTTCCCCCAGCCTCAGCCCAGGATTGGGACACTGCCTGCCATTTTCTGTGCTCTCTGGGCCTGTAATTCTCATCTCTAGCTACTAAGAGAGAGTGTGGCAGCTCCCTTCCTGGAGAGACATCAGGAGGAATTTACAGCCTTTCTGCAGAGCGGTGAAATACTGCCATTGACTTGAGGCTTCCCATCCTGCTTGGCTCCTCCCACAGTCTCTCAGAGATGAGACTTTGAGTGATGTAGGGAGGAATGGAGCAGGCGGGGTGGGATGGGGACAGAGAGAAGCAAAGAGATATGGGGGACGGAGGTGTGATTGATGAAAGCATTACACACACAGAGATACACACAGATATACACACACGCACACGCACACACACATACATGCACAGAGGGACTGTGTTATGTTTTGGAAACAAAGTCTCCCCTTCACACACACACACACACACAAAAAAAAAAAAAAAAAAAAAAGGAAAAGAAAAAAAAAGCCTTATCTACTTTCTGGAACTGTTAGGAGGTGGGAGCCAGCTGGAGGAAGCAGGTGGGTCCTTCCTTGTTCCTTCTGGTCTCACTCTTGGCCTCCTGCTGTGCTCTGTGAGTCCCATCTGCCAAGAGGTAAACAGCTTTAGTCACATACACTCTCTCCATTGCCATGAGGTTCTACTCAAGCACACAGGGCCACACAACCGTGCACAGAGCTCTCTAAAACTGTGAGTCCAAATACATATGCTCTCCCTTAGGCGGCTTCTGCCCAGTATTCTTGTTCATGCTATGCAAATGCATGTGCCTAATACAGTGACTACGTAAAGCAGGACATCACACTCCCCAGCTTCCCTACAAAATAGAGGACACTGGATCAGGAGCCACATACTTGCCTTTGAGTCTAGGCTGCGCACCAATCGATGTTCTCTACACTTCCTGATTTTTACAGTCAAGGGAAGGGAGGCCCCAAGATGTGTCTGGGAAGATAGTGAGGGACTTGGGTGGCCTGGTCAAGCTTGCCTCAATCTCAGGAGTCTTATCTTCAGTCACCTCTGAGGTTGGCCACCGCCCTATCCTTTGGAAGCAGCATCTGCATTTGGGTAAATACCTTAGGCTGCCTCATACAGGGCTGGTAGGGTATGTCATGTTACAAACTGATAGATCTAAGAAACCCAGGCTGCTTATAATGGTTTTTAGGGCCTCCAGAGTCCTGACCACCCACGTCCTACTGGGGGATGCTCTGGGATGTGGCAGGTGTCACCCATCTTTCAAAAATATTAAGAGAATAGGGGGTGGGGATTTAGCTCAGTGGTAGAGCACTTGCCTAGCAAGCGCAAGGCCCTGGGTTCGGTCCTCAGCTCTGGAAAAAAATATCAAGAGATGCCTTTAAGTTCAAACTTCACGTGTAGTCTCATGCTTTGTCTGTTTATTTTTTGTGCGTGTGTCATATTGTGTGTGTGTCCGTGTGTGTGTCTGTCTGTGTGTGTGCATGCGTGTGTGCATTTATGTCGACATGGAGGCATATACTAGGCTCACATCCAGCAAACCCCAGTAATCCTCCTGTCTCCACTCCCCTCAATGCTGGGATTACAGGTACACACACAGCCATGTCCAGATTTCCACACAGGTGACAAGAATTTAAACTCAGGTCCCCACGTGTGCAGGCCAGGCATTCTTACCTACTGAGACCTACCCCAAGCCCCAAATCACCTCATTTAACGGCACTAACAAATATCCTAAAACATACTCAACAATCTTGTGACATGAATGGAACACCATGCAGGTGGGCTGCTTCCCAAGGTTCCCTGCTGAGAAGCTGGGTCCCCTGCCTTCCCCAGGGCTGGGTCCTTCTCTGCTCACAGGAGGGGCCCAGCTCCTACTAGTGACACCCTTCTGGGCATGCAGGAAAACACAACCAAATATTAAATAAACACTTACTAATTACCCTGAAATATTTATATGTCGAATTTCCCCTGTGTTGAATAAGAAATGCTTGAAACATGCATCACCCACTGTGCTGTTAATAACTGGTAAATATGTTTTAAATGCAGCATTCCATTAGTAATTCAGCCTGTCTCCTGGAGAATCCGCACCACATCAGACAAATGTCCCAAGATTCAGAGCCAAGGGAAAAATTTCCCCACCTAGTTAATCTTTATGTTCTCTCTGCAAGGAAATCCCAGCTGCACCAGCATGAGAAATGGTCCCCTGGGGCCAGTACTGATGGCTACTGTCCTTGAGAAACTTGTGAGCAAGGAGGGGCAGCCACATCTCTGGAGAGGGGCCAGGAGTGGGTGGAGTGACCAAGACAGGTGTGTTCCTTCCCTGTCAGTTAATGGAAATGCAAACTCGTGAAGCTGAAGATGGTATAATACATGTTTGGGACATCAATGGTCACCATAGATGTGTCCATTGGGGAAGGTGGTTACAGGATTGTTGCCCTCCATGCAGCCCACCTGTCTGACTCTTCCTACATGCCTTTTTCTGGTGGGAGCAGTCAGAAAGGAATAGACGCAGTAACTGTTCATTGAGAAATATCCTATCAGCCTCTGCTTTGGGGGACCAGCACATGCGCTTTGTGGGACCTTCTCCCCAGGAGCTATTTGCTCAGTTAACAAGCATCTGCTGAGCATCTGTTATAGTCCAGGTGCTGTTCTAGATTTGGAGGGACTGGTGAACCATGACAAATACATCTTGTCTAAGGAATCTACCTATTAGGTGTGGGAGGTAGACAGAAATCACATTGACCAGTTAGTCAGTAAGCATGTTTGCAGAGCAGATGCCCAGTATCAAAGGGGAAAAACTTTGGCAGAGTAGAGGAGATGGTGGCTAGGAAAAACTGGATTTGAACTCAGAATCCAATTTTGATCCTAGAGATGAGGGAATGGGAGAAACTGATGATGTCTTTGAAGTTGCAAAAATGGAGTAGATGGTGTGCCATTTCCTGTGTTCTGGTATTTAGGAAGGAGGGGGGAAGAGCATAGAACACACTAACAGTGCTGCAGGCAGCTGGGCCTGCTGCTCAGGAGAAAGGCCACCAGGACATGCACTGAGCTGCTCCTTCCAGCACTCCGAGCTGTGTGTGTGCAGAGGTGGACAGTTCCCTGGGCATGCGCACAAGTGTTTCTTGACTTTGCTGTCTCCACTGGAGCAGGATCAACTTGAGCAGGTGCAAGGGGTGTGTGTGTGTGTGTGTGTGTGTGTGTGTGTGTGTGTGTGTGTGTATTGGGGTGTGGGTGTGAGTACTGCTGGAGGTGCTGGGTAAATACCTGTCCTCTCTGGGGCTAGCTTCCCAGGACTGAGCCCACCTGCCCCTAGAACCCACTTGTCTGTCACTGGGCACTTCTCCAGGCTTTCTTCCTCACTCTCCTCGCCCCTTGCCTTACTCTCTTCACCCTCAAACTTCCTGGGCTTCAATCTGTCTCAGGCTCCGTTTTGTGGTGTACTGAAGTGAGAATCGACATTTGCCGGCTGCTGGAGGGGACACGTGGGACTGCTCATCACAGTGCTGACTGGAAGGGCAGACTTCCTGGAAAGAAGGGGTGTGGGGTGGGAATGGAGGGGTGCAGGCACCCGGTGGCATGCGGGTGCGGAGGAGATGAGTGAGTTCTCCTCAGCACACACAAATAAACCACTGGGAGTTAACACTCCCAAACACCAGGGAAAATCTCCCCTGCTGCCCTTCTGTTGTTCTGTTCTCTCCATGGACTGAGATCACAGTTTTCTCCACAGCTTTCACATCTTACTACAGTCTTGGTGGCTTGTTTTTTTTTTTTCCAAGACTTTGCTGGTTTGCAATTGAGTAAGATTGAAGTGGTGTGTGTGTGTGTGTGTGTGTGTGTGTGTGTGTGTGTGTGTGTAGGGGTGGAATTCATCCTCATACCACCCCTGAGGCGGAAGTAGCCCTGATGGATTCCCAGAGTCATCTCTTGTTCCTGGCACCTCCACACAAGCGTCCACATTTCGTCTAGGGGTTGGCAGGTTGGTGTGGGTGACAATTTTCTATGCATTTCCAGTGATCAACTAGAGGGACAGTGGATAACATGGTGACCCCTCCTTCTTTCCCCCTCTTCCTCCTCCTGTTCTTCAGGGCTGGATATCAAACCTAGGATCTCACACATGCTACGCAAGCCCTATACCACTGAACGTTACCACCCTCCCCCTGCCCGTGTTCTTTTTGAGAAGAAAACTGAACAGTCCCATGGGGTGTGTGTGAGCAGACATGTGCAGTGTGCCTTGACTCTGATTTCACAAACCTGCCTACCTTCTTGGATAAAGTAAGTCCTGTGTCAAGTCTCCTGAGACCTGCACACAAGGAAGCACGTATCCCTCATCAGAAATGAGCTCATGCACCTGGAAACATGCTTATTAAGCTTTCGCCTCGTATCAGGTCCCAATGCACACCATGCTATCTATGCTCTCCTTGTGGAATTTACAACGTGCTCCCCTCTATTATATGCTTGTCAATTACACATGCACTTTATCTCCAAACCACACTGTGCATGTCTTCAGGGTAGAATCCATGTCCAACCTCTCTCAGCACCTCCCTACCAATTAACTTAGGAGAGGAATATTGCACACAGTCACACGGGGTCGGATGCTGGGTGTGTTTTGAAGGCGGAGTAAGAAGAATGCACTGACAGTTTGGGTATGCGTAACGTACGAGAACAAGGCAGATGGCGAGGTTGGCTTTGACCTGAGCAACTGAGAAAATTGAGTTGCCCTGTACAGATACCGGGGAAATGGTGGGAGGAACTGATGCTCGGAGAACGGAAGGTCATTAATATCTATTTTACTGCTTACAGCAGCGTGGGATGCTCAATATTTATGAGTGGTAGAGGGAATGTTTAGATGCTGATATTCTGGCCTAAGATCAGTTAACATGGAGTCTGAAAGTTAGAAGCTATTTATCTTTCAGTTCTTTATCGGCTTCTTTGATTAGTTAAGAGCAGTCTCAGATTGGTTGGGAGTATGTCTTTAAATGTTTGCCGATTTCTCTTTTTACAGGCACAAGGATATGACTTCCAACATTGTCCAGCTCAGTTTAATAACAGCATTTTCTCTTCCTATTCATTTTGTGTGTGTGTGTGTGTGTGTGTGTGTGTGTGTGTGTGTGTGTGTGTGTGTTTTCTTTTGGGGGGAGTTCTTTTTATGATTTTGAATGCTAGTTCACTTATAGTCCAGCTTTATTATTTCCCTTAAAATGAATTTACTTATGTTAAAAAGGCAATCAATTTGCAAAGAAACATTTAAATAAATTTACCTGTCCATAGGTTCAGTGCTGAGGGTTGGGTACCAGGCACCCTATAGGATGCTAGGGATACAGGAAACAGACACATGTATACAAATGCCATAATGAGACCCAGAATTTTGCACACTAACTAGGAAGCATAACAACAACAAAAAGAAAACTCTGAGGTTAGAGCATAGTGGGAATGAGGGGTAAAGTGGGAGACAAGAAACTTGAGTATCAGAGTAGAAACAAGGGAGGAAGTGGGAGAGTTAACCTCAAGGAGGCTGTAGGTAGAAGAGCCTGTAGGGCCCTGTGGGACTCCACTAGAAACATAACTTGAGTGACACCGGGAGCCTTTGGGGAATTTTGAGCAGAGAAATGACATGATCTGACATTTACCCTCAAAGCATCCCTGTAGCTGGATCTGGAGCACACTTGGGGAGCTGAGACAGGAAACAGAAATACTCAGGGAAAGATGCTGCAGAAATCTAGGCTTGAGCCATGACATCTTGGGTTTGAATGATGATGGCAGGGGCAGACGTCCAGTTTCTGGATCTGTTATGAAGGTGGGCAAATCCAGTTTGTTGAAACTGGGCATGAGCTGTGGAAGTGAACAAGGGTGACCCTGATGCCTTTTTGACCTGAGCGACTAAGTCCATTGAATTGGTATGTACAGATTCCTCAGGACAGGTGTATAGCAGGCAGGGGAGATGGGAGGAGTCCCCTGGGTCCTGTTGACCTTGAAACACTCGGGCATCCCAGTGAGCATGTTAAGTAGGGTTTGGGTATTTGAGTTCAGGGTAGAGGTCCCAGACAGGGACATTAGTGACATGAAGCTACTGAGCGAGCCAATGCCAGGCAGTGGAGAGGGCTCAGTCTCTTCTCCAGTGGCCTTATGTTCTCAGCTCTTCGGTTGGTTAGAAGCTAAATGACAGTGCAGTTGACACAAAGCCATCTTCCTGGTGACTCTGGGAAAACACCTCAGTTTGGTGTTGCTGCAGAAGACAAAGAAGATTTGCTTTGAAAACCTGCCCTTTCAGCCTAATCGCACGTGCCCATCTTTACACGGTCAGCTTTCCAGACCAATCTCCGCTGTCACTCTGACTGCTTAAACCTTGCTTTTCTTTGTGCGGCTCGCATTTCCACTGGGAAGGGCTCATCTGAAGCCTGCACTATATGTGTCAAAACACCCTGCTAGGGTTTCCTGAGGGTTCTGATGGTGGGCGATTTGGGGCATTTCGTTTCCACATCACAGGAGGAAAATTTCTTCCTGTCATTATGTTTCTGCCACAGTTCAGGTCATAACTGCTTCGGGTCTTGGGGCCAAAAGCAGATTTCTGAGATGTGTGATAGTTTTTGCTCAGCCTGAGGATAGGGAGGAAGACAGATTAAATAAGAATAGCCAAAGCCTCAAGGACATTTGCCAGATTCTGTTCTGTAGCATGTGGAAAGTCTTTGCTGTATGCTTACCCACCTGCAGCTGCTGTGAGTGAGGGCTCCAGCATGTGAGCATCAGCTGACTCCAGGAGGGATTGAGGCTCATTTCTCTGAATAAGGAACACATTTGTCTGAATTGAGGCTGCATCTGTCTGAACAGGGGTCTCACCTGTCTGAACAGGGGTCTCACCTGTCTGAACAGGGGTCTCACCTGTCTGAACAGAGGACTCACCTGTCTGAACAGAGGACTCACCTATCTAGACAGAGGACTCACCTATCTAGACAGAGGACTCACCTGTCTGAACAGAGGGCTCACCTGTCTAGACAGAGGTCTCACCTGTCTAGACAGAGGTCTCACCTGTCTGGACAGGGGACTCACCTGTCTGGACAGGGGACTCACCTGTCTGGACAGAGGAGTCACCTGTCTGAATAGGGGACTCACCTGTATGAACAGAGGACTCACCTGTCTGGACAGAGGGCTCACCTGTCTAGACAGAGGACTTACCTGTCTGGACAGAGGGCTCACCTGTCTGAACAGGGGATTTACCTGTCTGAATAGGGGACTCACCTGTCTGAACAAAGGACTCACCTGTCTGGATAGGGGACTCACTTGTCTGGACAGGGGACTCACCTGTCCTGACAGAGGACTCAGCTGTTTGGACAGAGGATTCACCTGTCCTTGCTTTCATCCCTTTCATTCTGTTCTGTCATCTCCTTGCTCTATCCTCCTGAGAGCTCCCTTCATTCCAGAGTCACACATCAGCCCCTTTCCATGGAACTGGGCTTAAGTGTGATATGTTTTGATATTACAGAATCCTCTGCTACAGAATGATAGTAATAAAACCATAGCACGCTTTTTGTTCTTTGTAGATGTGGACACAGTCTTGATGAGCAGCTAGGCAGGAGCAAGAGCCAGGAGTGGAGGCTGGCATGTCTACAAAGCTCATTCTTCTGATAGTGGAACCTTGCCTATCCCCAAGGGGAGGAGGGGCTCAGATCTTTTCAACCTCAAATGTTGCTTCTTTTCTCTTCTCTGGGGGCAAATGTGGATTTCTGGAGCGGGAACCAGCCACTGGTGGAGACTGTGGGCAGAGGGTTATAGATGTCTGGAGGCTTGGGGAAGGAAAGAAAGATGGCTACCCAATCACGGAGATGTGTCAAAGAACTATGGCTGACGTAAGTGGGTAATCTGGGAAAATCCAAGCTCACTCCTATTAGATTTGCCGTTCGGCTGTCTCCAGGATTTGCACACCACTCACAGGCAGCACCAGCTGCTCTAGGCTCCAACTCAGATGCCTCTGTGCGGAAAGAAGCAGAGCCTCAGGTTTAGGAGCCGTGCTTATTTCTCCGGGCCCTATCAGCAGCTAGCAGAGTCTCCTGCAAGTTGGCAGAGCAGGTGAAATGAAACCGTCTTCTCATCCGGGAGGCGGGGAAAAGGATTTCCCTCCTGGTCTCTCTGAAACCATTGCAAGCCCTTGAAAGAGTACAAGTTGCTCTCTGTAAGGGAAGGACTTGGATTGTTGGGACAGCTGAGTGAGGATTGGGTCTGACCCTTGTACAACTCATTCTAAAGTGTGTCCTGAGGGCCTCTGTTCCACCAAGACCAACAAGAACAAACCCGACTAGGGTTCAGACGTTCATGGCATACAGACTGGATGTGAGGAAGTGGGTGGGAGGACAAGTCATACATAAAAGAAGATGGAAGGATCTTGATGGGCAGCAAGGAAAGTATCTGCCAATAGCAATGATGCTAGTGTACACAAAGGAGTGCACGCTCTGCTCTCCTCTGTAGAGAATGCGCTGCGCCATGCTGCTATGCTCCCCACACCTTGGAGGTTGAAGCTGGAAGGAAAACCAGGAATGATGCCCCAGCCATTCACTGATCTCACGCACTGCATCTTGCAGGGACATGTCTTCAATTCTCACGGCCTCACCTACCGCATGAATGAACATTTTCACCCTCGGATGATGAAATCAGAGCTTGGAAAAGCCACTCACACTGCACCCACAGCCAGCGAGTTAGTTAGTCCTTACCATTGACAGAATGTTCCGTAGTGAACATGCACACAGTGCGTCAGAAAATCAGGTCTATGATTTGGGGTCAGATAACAGGAACTATCAGCATTCACTGTGAGTAGTAAAGATTAGCTTGTGAAATGATGGTTGTCGTGGTGCATGCTGGGTAGGTCCTGCTGGGTAGGCACCTATGAGGTTGAGATGTAAAATGAGTGTCTTACTGTAAGTTGTAGATTTAAAATTTGACTTAAGCACTCACATACAGTTCATGTGTCCCTTTGGGCTTCTGACTTTATGAGGAACAGAGTAACACAAAGTGTGTCCTGGAGGGTGACTAGGAAATGGGAGAATATGGAAGGCAGAGCAATGCCTCCTTCCCTACACTCTTCTTAAATATCCCCTCTCCACTTCTACATTTAAATTTTTTCAATAGATTTTGTGTATGAGAGAAACCATGATGTTTTTGTCTTTCTTTAGCATTTTTGATGTATATGTGTCCATGGAGTATGTGTACGCATGTGTGTAGAAGCCACAGGCTGACATGGGCAGTCTTCCTCTATTTCTCTTTAATTTATTTTTTGAGATGTGGTCTCTCACTAACCCTGAAGCATTCCAGTTCACTAGGCTGGCTGGCCAGTGAGCTCCAGAGATCCCCCCTGTCTCTGCTTCCCCATTTCTGGAGTTGCAGTCCCCCCTGCCCCCCAGCTGGTTTCCCTTTTTACCGGTTAGCCATGCTTTCTTCTTAGCACGTGTGTTTGGTTACCCTCTCTACCTTCCACGTCCCTCAGTAGCTCCTTCCTCCCCTTTCATCCTCACCACCCTAGCTTCATGACTCTCCCACATATATGAACACACATAAATTTAGATCTAGACTCTATTGTAAGGGAAAACTTAACAATGATTTCAAGTTCACCCACTTCCCTGAGATGCCCCTCTTCCACCATTCTCTAGAGAAGAATGCAGTTCTTCACCCATTCCATTGACAGACACCTAGGCTGGTTCTGTGAGCATACTGCAATAAACACGGATGTGCAAGTGTGTCTGTGATATACTGACTTAGAATTCTTCCAATACACACCCGTGAGTGGTGTGGTGGGGTCATACGAAAACTCTGTGTTCAGTTTTCGGAGGCACATCAACACTGACATCCATAATGGCTGCACAAGCATGTACACTCCTTGAAACCTGTCTTTCTCTGTGTAGCTTTTTTCACTTAATATGATGACATCCAGTTGCATTTATTTGTCTGCAAATGCCATGATTTCCTTTTCCTTTATTTCAGTACTACTTTGTAGGAGACTAGAACTATCTGTAGGTCACCACTTACCAGGCCTGAGGATCACATTCTGCCTGCTCTGGGCAGGTTGCCAGGGACAGTGTGACAGTACAGGCAATGGTTAATGTAGGTAGCTCCCTTGGGAGTTGGTCACTACCCATCAGAGTACTGTGTAGGTCAGGAGGAGGGTGTGAGCTGGGGAACTCTGTACCACAGCTGGGAGTCACAGCTGGAGGTTAAGGACAAGGGTGAGTTTGGGTGGGGGGGTGCTACCTTGTACAGCACCAGGGTAGCACCCCACTAATCTTCTTCTTATTGCCTTGAAGTCCACTGTGTGAGAAACCTGACAGACAATGAGATTCCCCTTTACATTTATCAGAACATATTCTCAAATTTCCAAGGCTATGTTTTCTGACCTGTGTCAGGCATGTATAGATACATATGTGTACAGGTGTGCACACACAAAAATCCTGACACTGTGCCTTTCTTCTTGGGATTATTTCAGACATTCAAGATGTCCCAGGGTGGAGAGGCCAATATCCTAAGGCTTTATGTCTTCCTGCCACCATGGGACCTTTACCCAGCAGCACTATGGAATAAAGGCCAACTTTAGGATTAGAGAGAACATGACTTCAGCATGAGTGGGAACCTGCTGCCCATGTTTCTCCAGTGTGCACTGAGAATCCTCATTCAAGAGGCTCAGTATCCTCACTTTTATACTTAGGGCCTTCTGGGAAACTGCCTAACCTCCAAGCCTCAGTCTCCTCTTTGGAATGGGGAGGTGCATATCTTCAGTGTTGGTGGAGGAAGCCAGTGCTGTATTTAAAGGACAGAGCCACAAGTGAGGCACTTAATAAATCTTGGCTTTATCCTAAATCCATTAGGGAAGTAGAATCTTTAACCTCCTCTTCTAATGTCCTGAAGCCCATCTCTTGCCGGAGTTCCTAAGGACAGTGTTGATTCTGAGACTGGAGTTGTATTTTGGGAGACCTATTCCTCTGGTCTCTCTCTCTTTGTGCATGTGCTGGTGTGTGAGATGTGTGTGTGTGAGATGTGTGTGTGTGTGTGTGTGTGTGTGTGTGTGTGTGTGTGTGTGTGTGCTGGTATGCATGCCCATGTTTACATGTGTGGAGGCCAGAGGTTAATGTTGGGTCTATTGCTCTCCACCACATCTTTTGAGACAGGATCTCTTGGGGGACCTGGTGCTCGTCTATTAGTTACTGGCTACTGGCTGGCCAGCCTGCTTCTACCCTCTAGGTGCTGGGGTTACAGGTTACACAAAGCTATTTATGTGAATGTTTTTGGAACTCAGGTTCTCATGGCTGTCATAGCAAGCGCTGTGGCTGCTGAGTTACTCAGCTGGGAAGACTTCATCTTGTAAGAAGAGACTAGAAGTGGGGGCAGAATCTGACTTGTTTTCCCCTCAAGGCTATTCACAAGAAGGGAGCAGACCACACAAGCAGGGCTTGGGACTATACCTTGGAGCTGACCCACTTGGTGGGCACCTGCCCTAGAACCTGACCACATCCGCCAACAAAGCTTGCTCCCTAAGAGCTTTCCAGATTTACACCACTTCACAACCATAACCATCTTCTAAAAACATGCATGCAAAATAAGCATAGTCACAATGCAAAGCAATCCAGAAATTCATCAACATCGACCTCACTGATAACCTCTCCCAGTCCTAAAGGCTGGACACACGGGTGTTAATATTGCGGTACAAGTAATGGTGAGTATTACCTATGAGTGCATTTGTGTTTGATTTATAGCTGATGTAACCATTCTCTATCTTTAATACGCTTTTGGTGTTTAATGTCAGAAAAAATGAACTATACTCCTTTTTAACATCTGTGCAGTATTCCATTATATCCCATGTCCTTAACTTGATTAAATGTTTTGGTGGTCATTTTGGTTATTTTCAGTTATATACTAGTAATGCACATCTTTGTCTACTTGGGATCTAGATGTTTCGAATATCCTGTGCAACACAGAATTTTTTCTTCTTCTGAAAAATATCTGGAGTTTATAAATAGCTAGGTGATGTGGTGTCTGTCTGTCACTTCTTCTGTAAGAGACACTTCTTCAGCACTGAATGTTCCAGAACCTGTACTGGGTTCTATGGATAGAAAGGGAATTCAAGTCACCAACTGGCCTCTGTGGTGTGACTTTTATGTAATAATGGCCGTAAGAGGGAGGCAGCAGGCAAGGAATTAAGGGAGGTTTTGTGGGAACAGTGGGTTTGAACTTCAACTCCTGTTCTTGATAAGAGGAAAGGGAGGGGGCATGGCAAACATGGCCAGTGTGAGACGAGAGAGCATCAAGGATGGGAGAGGAGCAGGATATCAGATGAGGTCACCGGCTCTGGAGTCAAGCCGACTCTAGCCTTCACTTTCCAGGTAGGACTGGGGGAGGAGTCAGTGGGGTCACCGAGACATGGCTACTTGGAATCTCAGTGTGATGGCTAATCCTAGTTGTCAACTTGTGGAGATTTAGGGTCAGCTGGGAGCTGGGCCTCTGGGTGTGTCTGGGAGGGGTACAGTGATTAGGTTAATCGAGGTGGGAGGACCCAGGTACTGTGGGCATTACCATTCCTTGGGCTGGGATCCTGTGTAGATGGAGAAAGTGGACTGTACACCAGCATTCATTGCTCTCTGCTTCCTGGCTGTGGATGTGATGTGACCAGCTGCTCCAACCTTCTGCGGCTTTGACTTTCCCTGCCATGATGGACTACAATTTTAAATTGAACTCAAACAAGCTTTTTCCTGTAAGTTGTGTTTGTCAGATCATGCCAACTGGAAAAGAAACTAAGGGGCCAAGTTCCCCTTTTCCAGACCCAACGTCCTGTGGCTCCCATCTAGACATCTCCAGATATCTTCCAGAGCCTGCATGAACCTCCTCTGGGTTCATGTCCCTGAGTATGCTTCTGGTGCGTACCTTCTGCCTCCAGGCAGGGCAAGGTGACTGACTGCAAGAGCTAAATCCAAAGGCTTTATGTACAAGCTGAGAATGCACACACTGTAATGATGTCTTTCAGTGGGAAACAGAGCCAAGATGGAAGGGGAGGGGTTGGGAGCTCATGGCTTCCTCTGCCTAAGGAAGCCTATTCTTTGAGCTCCTGTGTCTTCATTTCCTCTTCTATAAGGTAGAGCTCAAAATAGACCTTGTAGCATTAGGATTTGGTGGGGACTAAATAGCAGATCTGATATAAAGTGTTCAATGTAATGGTTCACTACCATTTAATGAGTACTCAATAAAGACTTGCTTCAGGCAGAGTGTTCCCAAGGAGGCTTTTCAGATGGGGTAGCATGATGGTTTTGGGGGCTGGGATTAGAGCAGATGAAGGGCTGGAGGCAGAGAACCAGAGGTAGGAGGGTCAGTTAAGAGCTGGAAACTCTTGATAGACATTTGATGGGGACTTGAGGTATCCAGGTGATGAGCCAAGATGAGCCAATGGTGTCACTGGAGTTAGGAATGCACACTGAGTCTGAGGGAGGAGAAAAGCAGCATTTCTTCAGCTGGACCTCAGACTGCCCATGTGGGAGACCACCATGGTTTTGCTAAGTGCAGGCTCTGTGGGACCCAGCCAGTCAGTCTTTGGGAACACCAATACAGTGTAGTTGAGTTTGTGGATCACCTGGTGACTACTGGATGGGTCTTAGAAATGTGCAATGACATTGAAAGAAAGGGAGCCTTGCCTTGCTGCAAGGAAGAAACTATTACTTCATATGTACCAATGACAGAGTCATTTTTCCAAACGTAAAGCCAAAGGAAAAGATGAGTAAGAAGGAATCGGTGGTAAAGATGTCGGAAGCCACTGTTTTGAAAGTGGTTCCCTGTGTGTGCATGGGTGTGTGTGTGTGTGTGTGTGTGTGTGTGTGTGTGTGTGTGTGTGTCTAAGAGATTGCAAATCGATATCCCATTTCCCTTGGAGTTTACACAGCTGCCCACAGGGCGACTCCTGACTGGAGGATAAATAGGGCCGTATAGGTCGGCTACAGAACAATGAATTTTCCAGATGGGCCACACATCCTTTCCATGGGCCTTTCAGGAGCCAATTCAGCTCCTGAGACATTCATTTAATACTGTTGCCCTCTCCCCCAGCTGGTTCCCTAAGGTGCATGGGTGGCCTGAGTGATGGTGTGTATGCAAGGTGATGCTTGGTTGCTGAGCCAGCTCCTTGGAAGTCACTGGGATGTTGTTATTCATGTGAGGGGTTTCTACAGGGGCCATCTCCTGTTTCTCAAGCCACCTCATATCTGTTAGATCGAATCAACACACACTTCCTTATAAGTGACAAGGGTTTACTGCTTTCTGCCACGATGTCTCCATCCTGGGTCCAGGTAGGGATGGGTCTGATGTGACACCCTCACTCAGGTACCTGAGCTGATTGATGGCCCTATCAGTGTCTGGCTGTTGTCCATTGTCAGAGAGGGAAGGAGATGTGGTAGAACTCCACACTCCATCTCAGAGTCTTTTGGGAGTGTCAGCCCACATCACATGTGCTTCCCAAAGATGGGAATCACACGGCCCCAGCAAAGCTTCTATAGGGCTCTCAAGAAACCCTCAGGGAGGAAATCATGGTCTGAGAGGGTAAGCCACTTGCCTGAGGCCACACAGCAAATGCTGTAAGTGAGAGCTAAATTCAACCCCATGTAGCATGCACACTTGGGACTCCGGTGGTCCAGCTTGCTTTCTTTTGGAATTTATTTGTGTATGAGCATTTGGCTGCATGTGTGTGTGTGCCCACCATGTGTATGCTGGGCATCTATGGAAGTCAGCAAAGGGAACTGGATCTCCTGAGCCAGCATGTGGGTGCTGAGGATGAAACCCGAGTCCCCTCCTGAAGACCTGGTGCTCTTCACTGCTGAGACACCTCCAAGCCCCTGTTCTCGCTTTCTAAAAGGAAGACAGCTGCCCTGAGGACTGACCTGCGGTCCCTGCCAGCTTCTCCAGCTGTGCACACCTGGAGTGTGTGGAATTCAGACTGTGAGGAAGCTCAAGACGTGTGTCCCATCCGTCAGGCTTGCCTATTATAGAGGGAGGTAGAGATCAGAATGTGAGTGTGGTGTGTACTTGCAGTACATTGTGTGAGTGTTGTATGCCTATGTCTGCAGTATGTGTGGTATATGTATGTGTGTGTTGAGTATATGCATGTGTGATGTGTGCATGTAGCATGTATGTGTGGCATATGTCTCTGTGGCGTGTATTAAGTGTGTGTGTGTGTTGCGTGAGAGAGAGAGAGAGAGAGAGAGAGAGAGAGAGAGAGAGAGAGAGAGGGGTATGTGTGTCTCTGTGGTGTGTGTGGTGTATGACTTCTTGGTGGGTTTGAACTGACCTGATCTCTTCAAGCTGTTGCTCTAGAAACTGATGATGGCAGGTCAGATGGTCTGCATCAGCATTATCTGGCCTGGAATGTGGCCATTGACACTACCAATGACAAACAGGAGATGTGAGTGAACCCTCTAGGCAGGAGACACTAAGAACTCCAGGAGACATCTCCTGCGTGGGTACCAGGCACCACACACAGTGCTGGGACTCAGCAAGCTGGCGCTGAGACTTCTGGACACAGGTATGGGAACTACTCCTCTGAACTTATGGATGAGGATCAACATGCAGGCTCAGGCCTTCATTCTCAGATCACGTGACTCCTAGTCAGGTCCCACAGAAGTGACCTGGAAGTGTCAGGGCACACACACTGAAATGTTCCCAGGAAGGGACAGTGAGAGGAACCAGCTGGACTAGCAGCCAGGAATGTGTCTAAGAGTGCACTTAACTTTTGCCACCTCTGAGCATCTTCTCACTGAACCAGAAATACAGGGATAATCCTGTATGTTTTTCAGGTATTTCAAGGAAAACCAGGTAAAGTTTATTCTCCAAATGACTGGGCACTAAGCAGAATGAAGCTGTGGGTCAAATGTGGTCTGAAGTTTCCTTATTTCTTCGTCCCTCCTTCCCCTCCCCCTCCTTCTTCTCCCTTCCCTTCTCCCATTCCCCCTCCTCCTCTCCCTTCTCCTTTTTTTCTTTCCTCCTCTCTCTTCCTCTTCCTTCCAGACAATAGTCTCATTATGTAGTCTAGGCTGGCGTCAAATCCACCATCCCCCTGCTTCAGCCTTCTAAGTGTTTTGGCACCATGCCCAGGCTGACATGCAATGTTTGTGAGTGTGTCTCCACACAGCTCCCTCCGCCCCCGCCCCCCAGCATGCACCCAGCCTTCAGCGGCTGCACTCTGCCTCTCTCTTCCTGCTGGAACCTTGGTGTTACCAGATGGAAAAGCCAGGAAGCCCGAGAGAGGTGGGAGCTGTCGGCTTGTTGTCTTAATGGGTTAAGTCTCACCATTAAATTTTCTTGAGTGGATAGGGCTTTCTAGAGAAATACCAGCCAGGCCTGGATACCCTGAGAGCTCTATTAATCTTTCTGTAACCCCATTAACACTTACTGCATATTTCCTGTGAAAAAGGATTGGAAATGACCAGAGCCTGCAGAATGGAAATATCTGTCATGTATGAGGCAGCCGGGGGATGGCTGTGTGGGCACAATGGGAAAGGAGGCTGGTACACACTTCCTTCAGAATTGTTAAAGGTTGGAGGGGGGGGTGTCACTTAACCTGGAGAATCTTATAACTTGACAATCATTACAATGAAGCCACCTGCACTTTCCATCTAGAAATATCTATTACCTTGAACCTGGGTGAGATGCCCACTCCCTGGGGAGCCTCTGGAAAGGGAGGTTTATTCGGGTGGCAATAATTGAAGAGTTCATTTGACTCCAGTGTGGATCTTTCAACCGCAATCAATTTCACACTCTGTCATAAATAATAGAGGTCGCAGAGGCAGCCAGGCAGGGCGGGGGATCGGCTGGCACTGTTGACAGTATTCAAGCAGCATCAACAGAGAGAGGGATGGAGCCCACTGTGACAGCTGCTTCAGAGAGTGACTGGCAGGGTTCTTCTGCCCCCACCCTTTAAGGAGAAAGGCTATTGCAGTTGGACCGCATGGGGGCAGCCAGAGCTCATCCATGGACCCTGCTCTCCAGCGCTCCACTCCGGCAGGGCCTGGGGGATGTGCTGTAACAACGCCACTTCATACTGGGTCCCTCAGGCACTCAGGCCCATTTCTTAGGGAAAGCTGTCAGTGGAGAATTAATAAGTGACTGCTGTAATTGGCTGAGTTTCGGGGATGCTTCAGGTTAGGTGCCTGAGGCAGTGTAGGAAATGATTGTTTGAAGTCAGAATCATATGAGAATAGGGGAAGAAGGGGCAGGAAAAAAGTTCAGTCTCAGCTGCTTTATAGAGATTTTTTTCTTCCCATTTGTAATAAATGAAATGTAGAATTTTAAAATTTCATATATGGAAGATACTGACTTAAGTACCTCCCAGCCTGGGCCTCTCCCGTTAGCTCAAGGGACCTAGGATTGTTGGCTGCTTCCCAGCCCCAGGGCCTTTGCACACACTGCCTCTCCTGACTTGCCCCTTCTGCCTGGTCAAGCCTTACTTCGCTCCCAGTTCTGGCTTCAGCTGAAGTTTAGCTTCCAGATGGAGCTTTGCTGTCTGGTTTGCAGCCTGCACCGTGCTTTCCCAGGGCGAGCCTTGGCTGAATTAAGCCGCCATTTGTGTAAGGGGTGGGTATCTGCTCTATTTTATAGCCTGAGAGCTTGTTAGGGAGCTAAGACTGGATCTCTCTTGCTTCCCGTTGACTCTTCAGTCCTGAGGGCACATGGAGTGTGTTTGTTGAATGAGTAACAAAACAAATAAGAGGAATACTATTGTGTCAGGAGCTGTCACACGCTTTACTTTTTATTTTTATTTTTCTAGCATTCTCCCTGTTTCAATACAGCTGCCCCTCCTTCTGTTTCTCATCCAAGTTTCAGATGGGACTCAAATAAAATAAAACATCAACAAAGATGGTGAGAGCTCTGGCTGGATAAGGACAGTAACGCTGTGATCTCTAGCAAGCTTGAGTTTTCATCGTAAGGCTGGATTCTTGGGTGTGCTCACATCAGGCCTCAAGTGAGATGAGAATGTGTAATTATTTTTTAGTTGGGTGTGATACAACTCTCTTGAAAATTACCCTCTCTTGCTTCTCCTTTTCTTCTAGCCTCCTCCCCAAGCTGGCCCAGCATGATGGCCCTCAGCAGATAACCCATCCCATGCTCATGTTCTTCCTAGCATCCTGAAGAAATCTCTACCATTTACGAGCACCTCACCTCAAGGGCATTATTGGGACCAAGGCATTGTTAGGACCAAGGCATGAGACGATGTGACCGATGTCAGCAGCAAGCAGGAGGCAGAATCAAGACTGAACACAACAGCAAAGGCTTGGTGCATGATAAACCTTGTGTTGTCCCCAGGTTTCCCTCCTAGGGACTGAAGGCTTGCCTAAGCTCATAGAAGGTGGCATGGTGACCTAGTTTGGGCCTATACACTGGTGTGTGTGTGTGTGTGTACTCACCAACACAAACTTTTCTTTCTGTGTTAAATGATGATGGATGTCAACACCTGTTCCCAACTTGAATTTTGTCCCTAGTGAATTCAAATTTATTTGTTAAGAACCGTTATAGATAGAGGCGGTTGTTTTCTCAAGATGTGGTTGCTGTGTGCTCTCCAAAGGGGGAGGTACCAAGGGCAGCTGTCTCCAGTTACTAAGGACCACACTGGGAGATTCTGGGATCCTGGAGAGTTCTTCCTGGGCTAGAAGGGGAGAGACTTGCTCTGCTCGGGCCTGCCTTCCTGTGGCTTTCCCCAAATGTGCCTGGCATCTTAGGTGATTTCCAGCAAGGCACTTCTCACTGCTTCTCCAATTACTTGGATGTATCCTGGTTTAGTCTCAACAAAGTAGGTCGAGCAATACTGGGGACAAGAGTCAGATCTCATCCACCCTCTGCTCAGAGCTCTCAACTGCTGCCCATTGTTTGACCCCATGTGATCCTGCTCAGCCTCCTACTAGCTCTTCTCTCACTCCAGCCAGTCTCCAATCCCCTTGCTCCTCCTCGGACATGCTCCCAGCTCTCCTGTCTGGCTCTGTCCTTGCTGTCTCTTCTGTCCCATGAATGTCCTCACTCTAGGTAGTTATGAGATTTGTTTTGGATGCCTTTCATGTCTTTATTCCAGATGTTACTTTTGTGAGGAAGCCTTTCCCACCATGCTGTGGAAAGCGTTGAATGAGTTGCTTTCCCTGCTCTGGTTTCCGAAGCCTGGTGAATTCCAGGCATCCCACTTCTCTGCTGGTCTCTTTCCAGAGACTTCTCCTCTGAGAACCAGAAGGGAAGGGGTGCGGGGGTGGGGTGGGGTGCCTAGACCAGGAGAGAGTAATCATACTTCAAGAGTCATCCTTCAAGTCAGTCTGACAGTGAGTCACATGCTCAGTGTGTTTCTTCTATGCTGTTCCCATGACACCTGGCTGTAGCACACCTGGCCTGACTCTCCCAGCAGAGCCTTCTTTGGGCAGAGCATCCTCAGGAGAGGGTGTGGGAGGCCATTCACAGGCCATCAGTGCTTCTGTGATTCACCTCACAGTCTGCTGACCGGAGACAGAGCACACATCTATACCCTGTGTCCTTTGTGCCATTTTTCAATACATTAAAAATAGTTAAAACCAACATGTCTCTGTACATCCTTCATCAGCTGAATAGCTTTTCTTGGCTGGAGGGGTGGGAGGAGGGAAGAGGGGGAAATCTTTGATTGGTGTGTGAAATGAATGAAAAAAAATTAAATAAAAAAAAGCCCCCCCCAAAAAAGCTGAATTCTTTTGAACTTTTGTAGGTTACCTTTTCTTCTTCCTATTTTTAGTTATTTCTTTTTTGTCATGATGATTTTATTTTTCTTTAAAATGTCAAAGTGGATGCAAACATGCTCAGTTTTTTTTTCTTTTTCTTTTTTTTTTCAATTCTGGCCGAAGATATGTAAAATAGAACTTGCCAGCACAACCATTCTCATGGAGACAGTTTTGTGTGGTGACAACACCATGTGTGGTCTCTTGTCTTTTTGTTTCCCTGGGGAGCCACACTCAGCATCTGCAGAGCTTTGCTCTTCCCAAATGGAGCCGAGTCAGAGCTTGGACACCCCCTCCCTTCTCCTGTCCCAGGCCACTGCCATCCTGCATCCTCTCTTTCCGGTTGCAGTGTGTCTCAGTTAGGGTCACATCGCTGCCACGAAATACCACGACCAAAAGCAAGTTGGGGAGGAAACGGTTTATTTGGCTTATATGTCTGGATCATAGTCCATCATTGAAGGAAGTCAGGACAGGAACTCAAGGAGCCTGGAGGCAGGAGCTGATGCAGAGGTCATGGAAGAGTGCTGCTTACTGGCTTGCTACACATGGATTGCTCAGCCTGCTTTCTTTTTTTCTTTTTGTTTTTGTTTTTTCGAGACAGGGTTTCTCTGTGTAGCTTTGCGCCTTTCCTGGAACTCACTTGGTAGCCCAGGCTAGCCTCAAACTCACAGAGATCGGCCTGGCTCTGCCTCCCGAGTGCTGGGATTAAAGGCGTGCGCCACCACCGCCCGCCTCAGCCTGCTTTCTTATAGAACCCAGGGCAATCAGGCCGGAATTGCACCACCCACAATGGGCTGGGCCCTCCCCTATCAATCATTAATTAAGGAAATGCCCTACAGCCAGAGCTTAAGGGGCCGTTTTCTCAACTGAGGTTCCCCCCTTTCAGATAACTCTAGCTTGTGTCAAGTTGACAAAAAACTAGCCAGGACATACTGTGTAAACAGTTTTCTCCTTTTTAAAGATTAATTTTACACTTGTATCTGTGTGCGCGTAAGTGCATGTGGAAGTCTCAAGCTGATGTCAGTGTGATCATTCTCCACTTTGTTTGCTGAAGCAAGGTCTTTCTCTGAACTCAGAGCTCATCAATTCCAACTATTCTAGCTAGCCAGCTTGTCCAGTGGATTCCATCTCTGTCTGCTGAGTGCTAGGATTTCAGGTGGGTACCAAGCTTACCGGCATTTATGTGGATTGTGGCTCTCATTTCCCTCTATTTGGAATTTTCTGAGTTAAAAAACATTTTTTTTTTTATCATGAAAAGGCATTGAATTTTGTTGGATGCCCTTTCTTCTTCAGTTGAATTAATCATGTGTCTCCCCTTTGTTTTATTAATGTGGTCACATCGACTAGTTTTTGTATATTTAACTATTCTTGCATTCTACTAACAAACTCTACTTGGTTATGCTACATAATCCTTTAAAATTTTTTTTGAGATTATAGTTACATCATATTCCCTTTGCATAATCATTTTAATATACTATTCATCTCATTTACTAGCATTTTGTTGAGATTTTTTTATACTGATATTCAGAAGGGATATCAGTATGCATTTTGTTTTCTTGTGGTGCCTTTGTGTGGCTGAGGTATTGAGGTAGGGCTGGTTCCACAGGTCAGACTAAATAGGGCTCCCTCCTCCTTGCTTTTAGAACTAGTTTGAGAAGGACTCGCTTACTTCATTTCTGGTGGAATTCATCAGGACCATCAGTCCTCACTTTTTTTTTGTTTGGAGATTTTAAATTACTGGTTCAATCTCATTACTGGCAACTAGCTCTCTTCAGATTGTCTATCTCTTTAAACAATTGTAATTAATTAATTAGTGTGTGTGTGTGTGTGTGTGTGTGTGTGTGTGTGTGTGTGTGTGTGTGTACACTCGTGTGTGTATGCATGAATGCCACAGTGCATGTATAGAGGTCAGAGAACAACTTGCAGGAGTTGGTTCTCTCTTTCTACCATGTGGTAACTGGGTATTGGACTGCGGTTATCATGTTTGGCGGCAAGTGCCTTAACCCATTGAACTAACTCACTGATTCAGATTTTCTCTTTCTTTATAATTCAGTCTTGCTAGGTTGTGCATTTCCAGAAATTTCATCTGAGTTATCCAAATGGCTGGCATACAATTGTTCATTACATTTTCTTACAGTTCACTTTATTTCTATAAGATTATTATCAGTGAGTCTTCTATTTTTTTTATTATGGCATCTCTTTTTTCTTTCTTTAGCCAATCCAGTAAAATTTTGTCAAGTTAAAAAAAAATGATTTTGAAGTTTGACTCCTAGTTTAGTTGACTTTGTTTTTCTTTAAAAATCCTCTGTTTAGGGGCTCCATGGTTAAGAGCACTGGCTGCAGACGACCCAGGTTCAGTTCCCAGCACTCATATGGTTGCTCACAACCATCTGCAACTTCAGTTCCTGGGGATCCAGTGTCCTCTTCTGGCCTCCGTGGGCACCAACCACACATGTGGTTCACTGACATACATGTGGAGAAAACACCCACACACGTAACATAAAATAAAAGTGAAAATTAAATAAAATCCTCTATTTTGTTTCTGCTTTAACATTTGTTACTATTTTTCATTTTGTTAGTGTTAGGTTTAATTTTATCTTATTGGTGTTTTGTTTCGATTTGAGGTAGGGTCCCATTCTGTAGCCCAGGATAACTCTAACTTTGTACCCCAGGCTGACCTTCTTATTTTTCTAGTTCCTTGAGGTATGAAATTAAGTTGGTAATCTGAGACTGTTCTTTCTTAAATGTAAATGTGTACTGCTGTCCCCCATGTCCCACCCCCTACCCCACACTGCTTTTGCTGTGTCCTGTACCTTTTGCTGTGTCTATGTTCTCTGTTCCTTTTCTTTTCTTTTTTTTTGCCATGTGCAACCTCAAGTCTATTGCATATTCATTACAGCAGTCATGCATAGTCCTTCTTGACCTACAATGCAGTTACACCCTGATAAACCAGGCATAAGACCAAAGTGCACCTAATGCAACTAACCTAGAGAATGCACAGCTTAGCACACAGGGCAACGGGGAGCACCGTGCCTTAGCGTGCCTGTGGCAGCAGAGGACAACTTGCCGGAGTCTGTTCTCCCCTCCGACCATGGTGGCTTGCGGGTCACTTGCCCGTGGTGACACTTGGCACCAAGTGTTTTTACTCATTGAACCATCTTGCTCACGTTGGTTATAAATTCTTTTAGGTTGTTTTTATTGTAGGGAATTTTATGACACGCAGTTTTGCTGGGTATGGTGGTCTGGGCTGTCAGCCATTGTCTTTCAGAGTTTGAAGAACGTTGTACCAAGCCTTTCAGGCCTTTAAAGTTTTTGTTGAGAAATCTGCTTTTATTCTGATAGGCCGGCCTTTGTGTGTGACCCAGTGTTCCTTGCTGTTTTCAGTACACATTCTTTGTTCTGCATAGTTGACTGGACTATGGCAATATGGTTTTAACTACAGTATGGCGTGGGAAGGTTATTTCTTGTCTTGTCTCTTTGGTGTTCTAAGTGTCTCCTGTTCCTAAAGTGGTCTCTCTTTCCATAGATATTAGACATTTTCAGCTATAATTTTATTGAAAGTACTTTCTACACCTTTATCACAAAGTGATTCTCTTCCTTTAATTTTTAGGATTCATAGATTTGGTCATTTCCTAGTGTCCCCAAGGTCTGGGATGCTCTGACTGCACCTTTGTGTTCATTTGTCTGTCACTGTCTGTGCTGATGCCTCCACATTGTCTTCAGGTCTTGCTGTTCTGTCCTCTGAACCATTCTGCTGTTGAGGCTGTCCATGGAGCCTTTTATTTGACTTACAGAGAAGTTCATTGCCAGTATTTCAGTTTTTAGATAGTATTGCAATCATTTATTGAATTTCACTTTCTTTTGTAAAAACTTTTATCTATTCTTTGAAAATTATATGCAATATACAACATATATGGACCACATCCTTCTCTACTTCTTCCTTACACCTGTCCTCAGGACCCCCTTCACATTTGTCTTCCAACTTTTGTTCTTTTTTTTTTTTGACCCACTGAGTTCAATTAGTGCCTCCAGAACATGCATGAGTATGGGAACATCAACTGGATCATGGGACACTCACCAGTGGCCACATCCTTCAAAGAAAAGTGACTCTCAAAAATAAGTTAAAAAGTAAATAAATAAGAAAAGAAAGTAAGAAAAGAAAAAGCAGCCATCAATTGCCAGTAGCTCCTCAGCCAGTGGTAGAACCTTGGGAGATCCTACCCCAGCAAGGGAACCTTTAACTGGCTTGGTCTTGTACAGGTCTTGTGCAGGTAATCACAGCTGCTGGGAGTTCATGTATGTGACAGTCATGTCTTGCCCCAAGGATGGTGTTTCACAGTGTTCTTCCCATCTTCTAGCTCTTACATTCTTTCTACCTCCACTTTCACACCAGTATCGACGTCTTTTTTCAGTCATGTTTGTTTTTGTTCTCTTGGAATTTATCCAGCTGTCCCTCACCACTTTCTCTTCCTTATGCTCCCCGCTCCCCGTATATATTTTTTCTTATTCCCATGAATTTTTTGTTTGGGATTCCATCCAATTCACTCTTATCCGAGGATGCTACTGTGGGATTAATAATTTTTTGGAGGATTCATGCTGCCTTGCACTATCCTGTTTTTGTGTGTTCTGTGTTGTAGCTTGCACATGTGGTACTTGGTTGTTGGTTGGACTCATTTTGTCACCCTGTTCTTTCAATGGAAGTGCTTGAAATGTTCCAGAGGGGACTAGGGTGCTGCAGAGTTGAAATGTCCTATTTCTCTGCTAGACTGGTGCTTGGGCCCAGTCATTGGTATTCCCCTGAAATTGGAAAATACTGTCCTCAAAAATCACTCATTGTCGAAGATAGGCCCACTATGAAATACTGTAATAGACAAATAATAATAACCCTTTTGGTGCCAGTCATTTGGAGGAGTAAAGGAGCATTGAAAGCAGAGTGTGAACTAAAATATTTGTTTCTATGGCTACAAGGGGGAAGAAAAAATGAGAGGAAGACTCATGATCAATAGCTTGTTATTAAGAAAAAGATGGGAGAAAGGTAAATAGAAGGGGGAACAAGAGACAAGGATAGATGGATAAAATGGACTAAAGGTGGAATGAGAAAGGGAAGGTAAAGGTGATTTAGACGAATCCCAGGTGCCAGGAAGCTGAGACACTGACCACAATAGCCAGCTAGCACATGGCATTTGTGAAAGATTATCAAAATAAAAAAGTCAAGAATAGAGAAAAAGGTGAGGGAGAGGTATAAAGAGGAAGAGAGGCAGGGAAGGAAGGATGGAGGGAAAAAGAGAGGGAGGAAGAGAGAAAGAGAGAAAGACAGGAGATGGGGGGATGGGGCTGGCCTGCTAAGTTGACATTGGATATTAAATAAAGGAGGGATAAATGGGAATGGGAGGGAGCTGGGTGGTGGAGTCTGAATGCAGGATTGTCTGCTGCTGGTTACAGCCTCTACTCTTAGCATTCTTTCCCAGGCTCCAAGACACCTTCCATATCTCTGGGCAGGTCTTTGAAGATCAGGTCACAGATGCTGATCCTGTAGTACAGAGTCCTTCATGAGCTGGGTCACAGTTCCTATGAGAACCTCTGGACCATCTTTCAGGTTGCAAATGCTAGCCCTGTGTCTGGATGTTCTTCCTAATATTGGGCTGTCCACTTGGATCTTGTGTCCAAGTTCCCCTGTAAACTCTGCCTCCGACATCGCACCAAATGCTGCCCAGTTCTGGTCTGAAGTTTCTTCCCTGAAGTCCAGAGGTATTTCAGTGTTTGGTCCCATGACAGACATTAAGCTGCTTACTCATTAGGATTCTTTTTTTTTTTTTGGAACAAAGATTTTAAATATTGTATTTATTTTTGAAACTTTCATATAATGCATTTTGATCATATTCTTTCCCTTCCCTTAATTCCTTCCAAATTCCCCCCCCCCCACCTCCCTACTTACCAACTTTGTGTTCTTTCTCTCTTAAAATAAAACAACATAAAAACACCCATGAAAACATGGAGTTTGTTTTGTGTTATCCAGCTACTCCTGAGTACAGGGCCTGCCCTGGAGTGATTGACATATCCAGTGCTACTACATTGAAGAAAACTGATTTTTTTTTTCCTCTCCTGGCAACTACCAACTGTGAATGGCTTCTCGGCTAGAGGTGGAGTCTTGTGACCACTTCCCGTCTCCATGCTCAGATTTTGTCTGGCTTGAGCATGTGCAGGTCTTGTGAACGCTGTCACAGTCTCTGTCAGTCCGTACGAGCATCAGTCCGGCTGTGTCTGGAAAACATTTGAAAGCATCCAGCACCCTTGCCTCTTAAAATCTTTCTGGCCCCTCTGATGGGTATATCCCTGAGCCTCGAGGGGAGGGGGTGTGATACAGATGTCCTATGAACGTTGAACACTCCAAAGTTCCTCATTCTCTACACATTGCCAAATTGTGGATCTTCGTGTTAATACTGCAGGAAGAAGCTTCTCTGATGAGGGCTGAGCAAGGCACCATCGATAGCTAGAGCAATATGCCATTAGGAATCATTTTATTTCTAAGTTCATTTAGCTGAACAATAGTAGTAGCTTTCTCCCTGGGTCCCTGGCTTATTTAAACCTCAGGTTCCTGGACTCATTAGCGGTGTCAGGTACATGGTCCATCTCATGAAACGATCCTTCAATCCAGTACAAAGTGGTTGGTTACTCCTGTGACACTCAGGCCACCATTTCACCATGGCTCATCTTGCGGGCAGACTGCTAGTGCAGCCTTTGGGGTTCATACTTGAGTGAGACTGATGGTAACTTTTCTCCTCCATCACTGTTCCTGTCAAGTGATGGGAGGAGAGGGTTTCCCTAGAGTCTCTTCTCCCCCTTCTGCTGCTGCCATGAACAGCTTCTCTCTCCCTTCCTCCTCCCCTCCCCTGTTCTCGTACTTTTTGTTGTTGTTCTGCTTTTTAAATCTTCTATTTTATTTTGCTGTTAGACTAGAGGTTTTTTGACCATCACCCACCTCTTCTGATAGCTATTATCTAACTTGGCCCACTTCATTTCTTGCAGAGTCTCACAGACAGTGCCCGCTTGCCATCTATCATCAGACATTTCATGGTTGAAGCATCTTACTTGATGCAACTACATCTCTGTCCCATCCCCAGGCTCTTGCTTACCATCTCCTCTCCTCTTCTTCATCTCCATTATATTTTCTCTGGTGTTTCCTAGGACCCCAAATTTAAATGTAATCAGAACTTTAATATAAAGAGGGATTTTTTCAAGATCTGTGGTGGGGAAGAATTCGTTTCTAATGGATTTCTTTCTCCTTGACTAAGTGCTGGAGGGAAAAGATAGTCTATTAAAAATATCATTCTCACAGGATTCATATCTCCCAGTACTCTACCAAAGGATTCTTCTCCTGTGATATCATTGCAACCTCCTGCAATGAGGGAAGGAAGGACTAGATGAAAGTGATGCACCCTGGTCATCCAGGAGATCAGGAAGAGCCTGGCTCACAGACCCAGATCTTTAGACCCTTAGTTTAGTAGTGCTAAGCACAATGGCTCCTCCTTCTGATGCTGTCACTTTGTAGCCCAAGTTGTCCTTGAGCTTTTGATCCTCTTGGCTTTGCCTCTTGAGTTCTGGGATTACAAGTGTGTGTCACCATGCTCAGATAGAGCAGCTCCTTCAGTGCAGAGCTGAGTGGCAGTACCAAAGTTCATTCATTTCTCTGTGCTCCTGGGAGGGGCCATGGGTCAACAGGGAAGACTGTTGGCTTCCTCAACTTCTTTCTTGCCTGTCAACAATTCCATGCCTGTAAGGACTTGCCTTAGGGCGCAGCCTGGCAGAGCACACCTGGATGCTCACATGTGAGAGGGTCTGCTTAGAGACCCAAGTTTTCACAGTGGGTTATGGAAATATTGCCTGGCAGACTCTAAATCTGAGATTATGTGGTGCCCTGATGTATTTTAGTGCAGCCCTGAATATTTGACAGAAGTCTGAGAATTGGATCAAATTAGGTGGCTTGAGAGTCCTTGTGGACCCAGCCGCAAGTGAGGAGCAGTCCCTCAGAAGAAGGGGCCTCTCCAGTCTGTCTCTCACATCAATTGACTCAGAAGTGAAACCAGAAGCATTCTCTCAGCTCAACTGTCTTCCAGCCTTATCTTTACCTCCCATATGCTGCCATTAACCAAAGATGGCCGTGTGCCTATCCTACTGAACAAATATGTAAGACACCAGACATCAGGCCTGGTTCCAGTCCAAGATCTTTCTTAGAGCATGGGATGTCAGCAGGTTTTCATCTTCATCAGCGTTGCCACCAGCATGATCTCTATCAGCATCATAAGCAGCGTGCAAGGCTTTAAGAACTGGCATTTATTGAGCAGCGTTAGGTATGCCCCAGGCTCTTTCTGCATGTCATCTCATTTAAGTTTCACAACAACCCCATGACCTAGACTCAGATATGGTCTATCTAGAGTTACACACACATGCATGCAGAAACTGGGCCTTGATCCTCAGTCTCTCTAGCCCCTTCACCTCCCCCTGGTGATTAGTGGTAATTTTTAACTGGACAGAATCTAGAATCACTTTGGAGATGGCACTCTGGACATGTCTGCGGGACGTTTTCTTGATTGTGTTAATTGAAGTGGGAAGACCTGCTGACTGTGGGTGATGCCATTCCCTAGGCAGAGGACTTTAGACTATATGAAAGTGGAGAAAGGGAGCTGAGGATTAGCATGTATGCATTCATTCACTACTCTTTTTCTGACTGAGGACATAATGTGACCAGTTGCTTCAAGCTCCTGATACCTTGGCTTTCCCATCATGACAGACTATAACCTGGAACTGTGACCTAAAACAAACCCTTTCTCCTTGAAGTTGCTTTTATCATAGCAACAGGAAACTACACTAAGACAGACCGTGAGCCCAAGTCTCATACTGTTCTTCTAGACATAAGCAGAACTATTTATTCATTCGTCATCATTCAGATCCGGTGGTGAGTTGATCATCAGGATCAAATTCTAAACCCTGTGCAACCCCATCTCACATTCTTAAGCCCAGGGTTAATGATGTTGAAGGAGGAAAAAGCTTTCTTGAAGGACAATATGGGGGACAGGAACTGCTGTAGGGACAGGAGCTGCTGTGGGGACGGGAACTGCTATGGGATCAGGAACTGCTGTGGGTTTAAATAGGATAAATGAAAATTCAGGGGCACTCTCCAAACAGATCTGGACAATGAGACAAGGAGGTCTAGGGCTTTCCTTTCAGAGGGAGACAGGGTCAAGCTCCCTTTCTGGAGGCATATGGCTTTCTCTTCCCAGAAGGAAGTGCTCTGTACAAACCTATCTTTCCCTGGACTTTTCTCAGACATCTTCAGAATTCCTGGTGCCTATCTATTCTTCTTCATCAACAGGGCTGCTCACACACTTACTCTATGATGTCTACCATCAGGACTGCTCACATGCTTACTCTATGATCTCTATCATCAGAGCTGTTTACACACTTACTAAATGATGTCTACCATCAAGACTGCCCCCACACTTACTCTATGATCTCTACCATCAGAGCTGCTCACACACACTTACACTCTGAGAAGGGAGAGAAATTATTGGTCCATCCTCCAAATCTCTCTATAGAGGGTCCGGCCATGTATGTTAGCCTCGGCATATGTCTCACAGGAATGAGAAGGCCATGGGGCATCTTGTTCTCACCTGCTGACTGTGAGTCTCCACCACCAGAAAAACCATCCGTGGAGGCTTTGGGGTTCATCACAATTCCCAACACCACCTGACAGTGAACTGAATAGTGCCAGTCACAGAAAGAGCCCTGGGCCACTTGTCAAGGCACCATGGAGACCATGGTTGTTATCTCTCCAGCTCATGTGCCAGCACTTTCCCAGCTCAGCCAAGCAATGCACCTACCCTTCTGCTTGGGAATCCCTGCAGCTCTGAAACAGACGGGGGCCCTTTAAGAAGCCAGTCTCCCGCTTCAGTGCTGCATCAGAGAAATGTCAGAGGCTGAGTTGGCTCCAGAATGTAATGCGCCCTGTCAATCAGCGGCTGCCCGCAGACCTGCCAGGCCCATTGACAGAGGCCCAAGAAGATTTATTTTGTCTCACTTAATTGCCCTTTTTGCTTTGCAAACATAAAGGTTGCAGCTTATGGTCTGACAGCCAGAGCAGCCTTTCCCTTATCAGAAAAAAATGACATTTGGGCTCTTAGAAACGGTTTCCCTCACACCTACTGGATAGCCCACCTGCTTCCCCCGTGTTGGAGGCTTGTCTGGGAAGACCTCTGCACTGGAGTCTGATGAAGTCGCAGGACCGCAGGCAAGCAGCCATTCCTCTCTGGCCTCAGTTTATTCTCCTACGAAGTGGGGGTGCTAATAGTTTTACCTCAGAAGGCTTTTGTGAGAGCGTTGGGCATGGTGCCCTGGAGGGACTGATAGTCTGAGCTAGGAAGTGGGGATGCTGGGCTCCAGTCCTAGCTCTGCCTCTCACTAAGCTATGTGGTTTAACCTCTTTCTACCTCAGTTTCCTTCTCTGTCAAATAAGGACAGTCCTGAGAGATCCTGCTACAGGGGCCTGTAAGATGGATTCCATGAGTTAATACGTGTACATTTAGAGTAGAACCTGGCAAGTGATCAGGGCTACTGCATGATGGCTGTTTAAATGAGCATGTGCATCACATTGAGCTGGGACCTCACACACCAAGGAGGGCAGCTGACACTATATGCCCAGTGATTCCTTAAGGAATGCTTTGTTTATTTATGTTTAATAATTTGGAGCCAGGAGCAGAGGCCCATATCCGTAGTCCCAGCTCTCTGAGGCTGAGGCAGGGAGGTCAGGAGTTTGAGGCTAGCCTTGGCTACCGAGTGTTGCTAGAGTTTTCCTGCCTGGCCCACAGTCAGGGCAAATCTCTCTCACCTGCTAGTCCCACAGCCACTCAGACCCGACCAAGTAAACACAGAGACTTATATTGCTTACAAACTGTATGGCCATGGCAGGCTTCTTGCTAACTGTTCTTACAGCTTAAATTAATCCATTTCCACTAATCTATACCTTGCCACATGGCTCGTGGCTTACCGGCATCTTCACATGCTGTTTCTCATCATGGCGGCTGGCAGTGTCTCTCTGACTCAGCCTTCCACTTCCCAGCTTTATTCTCCTCCTTGTCCCGCCTACACTTCCTGCCTAGCCAATGGCCAATCAGTGTTTTATTTATTAACTAATTAGCAACACATTTGCCATACAGAACATTCCACAGCAACTGAGTGAGACACTGTCTCAAATAACAAATAATAAAACTTGTGCATTTCACATAAGATGCAGATTTCTGGCTTTTCTTGAGAAGCTGGACAGAGCTGAGGCAGTACTGGACTATTCTGTTGAGCAGTGCTTCTGTGGTACCCTCAAGCCTGTGGCCTTTTGCTCCACAGGAAAGCCATGGATGCTCTCAGGGTTATTGCTGGAGCTGTGGCCAGAACACTCATCTCTCCTAAGGTGCTCACCCAATGCTGATGTCCTGAGATGCACCTTTTTGCTGTGAATGAGTTTCTGATTTTTAGATATGGCCATGCCCTGGCTTCAGTTTCTGAGTAACTCCATTACTCTTAGACAGCACTTAGACAACAATGCTGTATCTCCTTAAGATTCTCTCTGTGGAATGTCAAGGAAAAAAATCCCAAAGAATTTCCGTGTTGCAGGTGATAGGACCCAGGCCCTGTGCATGCTGGGTAAATGCTCTTCTCCTAAGCTATATGCCTAGTTGGTTGCTGCCTTTCAAATACACACAGTTACTAGGACATCATGGGGTATAACATGCTTTTCATTTTGAATACAGAAAATATGGTAATCCATAAACAAATGTGGTGTGTGTGTGTGTGTGTGTGTGTGTGTGTCTATGTGTGTAAATATATCTCCCACATGCTCCTATCTGTATCCCCCAAAGTTATTGACCTATTTAAAAAATTAGATTGACTTATTTTATTACTTTTATGTATGTGAGTGTTATGCCTGCATGTCTGTATGTGCACTGTGTGTGTGTGTATGCCTACAGGGGTCAGAAGAGGTGTCAGATCCTCTAGAACTGCGGTTACAGACAGTTATGAGCCACCACATGAGTGCTGGGAACTGAACCTGGGTCCTCTTCAAGAGCAGTCAGTGACAGCCTGACTGTGCAATAGTCTGTGAACCAATGTCAGCAATTGTAGGCTGCAGAAGGTCTCCTTCTTGAAAGACAGAGGGAGAAGGGGAAGAAGGGAGGGAGGGAGGGGATGAGCGGGAGAGATCCTGAAAAGTCTCCAAGTTGCAGCAGGTACCAGGTCAGCCATACAAACAGTTTAAAGTGCTGGGCTTGTGGAAATGGATGATGAGGCTTGTAGTAAGCAGGGCACGTGACCCCAGGAGAGGCAGCGGGAACTGAGGTCTGGCTAACCGTCTCCAAGTAGCAACAGGGGCTCTGTATCACTAGATAGTCTAGTTTATAAAGAAAGCCAGAATTCTTGATTCTTCTTCGTTTTTTAAATTTTAAATCAGAAATCTTCTAAGTTTTAAATGTCAACAACTATTTCACAGTTTAAAAAAAACAATCTGTGAGCAAAGAAAACACATCAACAGAATCAGCTTGGGCTCCATGTAGAGCAGACTCTGCAGCATGTGCTGAGCTCAGCTGTGTGCCGGTGAACGGGGGACTGGGGGGCTGGGGGGCTGGGGCTGGGGCCTTGCCACCAGGTGTTGTCACTTAGGAGCCCTTCAATTGTCTCTGCTTTGGTTTGCCCCTCACCGGATGCCCACGTGACTCCCTGCTGCAAGAGTGCTGTGAGATGTGAGAACCCACGTGCTGCTAGCAGGCTGCAAACAACCCAAACAGAAGCAGTCACTGTCCGGAGTCCTGGGGTGGGGGAAGACTCCTGTCTTCTTTTGGTTGTTACTCTCACACTGGTTTGTCCCCACAGCCAGAGCAGTGAGTTGTGACCAATCAAAATGAGGACAGGACTCACCTGGTTACTTCCAGGTGTTGTCTCCCTTCCTCCCTCTGGCTTCTCCGGGGCTGATCCCAGCAGCAGGCAGGCAGTTCTGCAGCTCCCCTTCTCCCACATGCTTGGATGGAGACGCACTGCTGTCTGCCTGCCACTGGACTTATTCAGGGAAGACCAAATGGGGGGCAGTGGGATACCACACACAGTGTCCAAGATGCCCCGGGTAAGGCTGCTGTTGCCAAGCCCTTCCTTGGCACGGAAGGAGCAGTCAGCAGAAGGTGTTTTATACACTGCCTCAAATTCCTGCAAATTAGCCTGCCGTTAGCATGAAAAATATTAAGCAATAAACAGTTGCGATATTTAACACTCTCTACAGAGGCCGGTTGCCACCGGCGCAGCCTGTGTAGACTGCGTTAATGAGTGATGGCAAGCTATGCAGCAGGAAGGACCACACCGGCTCTGCGTAAGCAAGCCCAGGCATCACACACTGTACCAGGCGGAAGATGGGGGTGTGTTCTGTGGGGAGATATGTGCACCCGTTATCCCTCTACCTGTTCATATCTATACCAGCACAAACATACACGTATACATATTCCTGTTCATGGACAAACATGCATCGATACACAAGCACCCACATATGGACCCTCCCCATTCCCCAGTGAGGTGTGGTAGTTTGATCTGACCTGAGAGTAGAAGTCATTGGTGTCTATCAAGTACAGAGTTGGACATATGACTTTACTTAGCAATACCAAACCTTGTTGATAGCTCCATGGTATGGGTTGTTTAGTATATCAGAGTTGGCTCTGTTAGCCAGAGATGCAGACATTTAGGTTAAAGGAACTAGCCCACATGGCCTCCCCCGCCCTTAAAATTTTATTTATTTATTTACATTTTCTATGTATGGGTATTTTGCCTGCGTGTATATGTACGCACTACGTGGATGCAATATCCAGAGAGGCCAGAAGAGAGCATTAGATCCTTGTAACTAGAGTTATAGACTGTATGCTATCATGTGGGTGCTGGGATTTTGAACCTGGCTCCTCTGGAAGAGCAGTCAATGCTCGTAATTGTTGATTCATGTGCGTTCCCTCCACCTCCCATATCCTCCAGATGCCAACAGTGGAGGTAACAGGAAGCAGGAAGACCCAGAAGATCACTGTTGGGATATCCAACTGGACTTGGAGTTGTATTAAATGTACTGAGAGCCAGGCCAATCCAAGGCTTTCACAGAGGCCCTGATAAAAGGACAAAGGGAAGCTAGTTCTGCATCCTTGCCCAGGGGCAGACCTGTCAAGGTCTAGGCTGGGCTGGGGATGGGGCATGGGCCTTGAAGGAGTTAAGGTTTTGATTCCTGGAAACTTGGCTTTTTCCCCTGAAAAGGCTAGGGTTCCCAGTCCCAAGGCTGCTGTGTTTGGTGTGCTGTGCTGTGTTGTGCTTGTGCTGTGTGTTGGTCTGTGACACACTTGAGATACCCTGTTTCCTTTGTGAAACACTGCTTGATTAACTTCCTGCTGACTTTGTCCCATTGTATGATGACTTTCTGCTGACTCTGTCCCATTGTTCCCCTCCAAACTGTATATAAGATGTTGAATTTCTTAATAAATGTACTCACATAAGCCATCAGTTTAAACAAGACCTCCTGATTCCAAACTCTCCTGTCTTCATTTTCTGTTCTCTTGGCCCTGACACTGAAGAATGACCAGCTTGTCCAGGCACAGCAGAACACACCAGTAATCCTAGTACTCAGGAGGCTGACACTGGAGGATCATAAGTTCGAGGCCAGTCTGTGCTTCCTAGGGAGTTCAAGGTCAGTTTTAGCCACACAGAGGCACACACACACACACACACACACACACACACACACACACACACACACACACAAGTGTGGGTACATGCGCACATGGATGGAGACACCACAGTGTGCTGGGGTACTTTGACTATTGCGTTGAACATTGTGCTGAAAGCATTTTCGTGTCTGTGTGCCCCTGTAGCAGCTTCCTGAGATTTCCTCTCTCCATTTTTTTCTCCTATGTAGTGAGCCCTGCATCAATAAACTAACCTGAAAAGTTAAAAAAATATGCCAAGCATATACCCCAGTATCTACACTCAGTGATCAGTGTTTCCCTTTATCTCCCTTCCTCCAGTTCTGGGCAACTGCTGTTCTGCTTTCTGCTCCCAAGGACCTGACGTGTTACGGTTGCACATGTAAACGAGGTCACGTGGGTTTGTATTGTGGTGCCTTGCTTATTTCACTGAACACGATGTACTCCAAGTTCGTCCTTATTGTAACAAATGATACAGTTTTCTTTTCTTTTTAAGGTTGAATACTATCTGCGGTAGTTTGAGTGTAACTGGCCCCCATAAGCTCACAGGGAGTGGCACTATTAGGAGGTGTGGCTTTGTTGGAGGAAGTGTGCCACTGTGGGAGAAGGCTTTGAGGTCTCTTTTGCTCAAGATACTGCCCAGTGCTTCAATACATTTCCTTTTGCCTTCTGACCAAGATGTAACCAGCAACATGTCTGCCCGCACGCCACCATGCTCCCTGCCATGATGATAATGGACTGAACTTCTGAACTGTAAGCTGCCACTTCAATGAAATGTTTTTCTTTATAAGAGTTGCCAAGGTCATGATGTTTCTTCACAGCAATAGACACCCTAACTAAGACATTATCCCAATCCGTACATGTTCCAAATTTTGTGTATTCATTCTGGACTTGATGGCACTTGAGTTGCTTCTATATCTTAGTTGCTATGAACAGCACTGCATTGAGAGTCCTGCACAGGATGGTAATTGCAGTGAATGACAATGTATTATGTATTTCAAATTGCTAAAAGAATGGATTTTAAATGTTTTCACTATAAAAAAAAAGTGTGAGGTAAAGGATATGCTAATTAGCATATAATCATTCCACAGTGTAAGCACACATCAACACTCCATGCCTCAAGTGCATATATTTTATGTGTAAACAGTCTCTAGCCATATGCACATGTTTCTTCTGTGGCTGCCCATCATACTCAAAAAAAATTCATGGGCAAAATGCTTGCTTGGTGTCCTGCCCTCAGTGTCCTTTCTATCACGTTGCCTTCATGCTGTTCTTCAGTCACTCTGAGATGTTTGCACATCTCTTTTTATAGACAGTAAAGACAGGATGTGTTGAGATGCCCAAGGGAGTGCAGATAGAGGTCTGAGGAAAATTCCCTGGGACATTCAGAGGTACAATGGCTGGAAGCAAGAGGTAAAGCCAGTGAAGACGACAGAGATGAAGACACTTTAGACAGGAGGAGGATGTCCCAGCAGGGGAACTTGTCGAAACTTGCTGAGCAGGAGAGTCAGGCAGAGGGGCCAGATGGAGGTGGTGGCCAGTACTGAGGGATGCTCTAGATACTTGGTTGGAGAGGGTACAGAAGGAGTGAACTTGGAAGGGAGGCAGGGTGATGACACACGCAAGACTCTTTCTATGAGAGGAACTTAGAGCCGAAGTCCAGATGATTCTACATGTATATAGTGAACTATGGTCACATCTGCCCCCATTTCTCCCTTCAACTCTCCCCCATACCCTTCCCAACATGCCTGCTCCGAACTTCAAGTCTTCCTCTTTCCTTTCTCCCTTCCTTCGTTCCTTCATTCCTTTCTTCCTTTTTTTTCTTCCCATATGCACATGCATGTGGTACTATCCACTGGAGCATTAGAAACTTCCCAGTGGGCATACCCTCAAAGAAGAATGATTCTCCCTTCCCTAGCTGCCATCAACTACCAACAGCACCCCCAGTAAGGCAAGGGACGTAGAGATAATTTATCCCATCTACTCTGGGATTTTGATTGACTTGATCTTGTCTAGATCTTGTGCAGGTAACTCCAACTGCTGTGAGTTCATGAATACAACAGCTATGTCATGCCCAGAGGACAGCATTTCACAGCACTTTATCCTCTGACTCTTACATTCTCTTCTCCACTCTTCTGAGATGTTCCCTGAGCGTTGGTGGTGGTGGGCTTAATAGAAATGTCCCGTTTGGGGCTGAGCATTCAGTCTCTTCTTCTCTGTACTTTAGCTGTTATCCACAAAAAAAGAAACCTCTGATCAAGGGTAAGAGCAGCCCAGATCTATGGGTATGAACATAAATATTTAGAAGGCTAGTTGGCAGTGAGATCCTTTAACAAAGTAACAATGGTAGGTTCTATGTACGTCTAGGTGATTTCCATGAATAATTCTACATGCAGAGCCTGACAATCAGGAAGCAATTCTAGGCTAGAGACATAAGTCTGAGAATGCCTGTAGCCCCAAGCAGTAGATTTTAATATCCCAAGCTGATCCAAACAAGAGGGAGACTTCTTACAAAGTAGCGATGTCAAAGGTGGGTAGCTCCAGGGTTGCTTGTTCCAGCAGCTCAGTGGCATCACTTAAGATGCACCTCCATCTGTCTCTCTGTTCTCTGTTGTTTAGGCTTCATCTTAGGGCTGACAGTGGCCACAGGGGTCACATACTTCCCTATCAACAGAAAGCAGAATAGAGCAAACCTTTCTCCCATTGGACACTAAAGCGCTTCCTCTCTGTCTGGCTGGTCAGCTTTAGTCATGTGCCACAGTCAGTGTTTGGCTATGCAGATTGGTTGGCTGATAAATTGAATTTAACTTTTGAAGCTGGAGATGGAGTTAGCCTCCCATGATTCTCACAGATTCATGTGGGAAATATGGGTTTTTAAATACTATCTGTTGGGAACACAAGAGGGAAGATGTTGTGTGGGTGTTGGAGAGGCAGACATCAGTTTTATATGTAGGTGACATCAGAACACAAAGAGCAATGAACACTCCCAGAGAGTGAGTAGAGGCTCAGGAAATCCCAAGAGCTGAGAGGGGAAGTTGACTTTGTTTTCTTATTTTCAGTCCAATTGTTACTGATATTGGAAGTAGGGCTATGGTACCTTCTCTATCTAGGTTGTGAAGTACTGATGAAGTAACACAGGAAAGTTTGACGTTGCTTCCTCAGTCAAGATGTTTAGAGGAGGAAGGGGCAGACCTCTTCAGACATGAGGGGCAAAGCTGGTATTTGAGTTCAAGGAGAATAAGATGCAGGTCCTTTCTGTTCAGCATCTTTTCCACTGGAGACCATCAGGAGCAGGTGTCTGGAGATCTCATCAGATTGGCATATGAGCAGGGAAGGCTCTGGTGTGCTCTGTTGCATCATCTAGTTACTAGATTCTAGTAAGTTCAGAAAGATTCTAGGTCAGCTCAGTTCCTCTGATGGCCCTTTGGGACAGAACATCTCCTAGCAATTTACATGAAAATGAAAGGAATGGACTAAAAAGATTATAGCTTTCATCTGTGAGTGACTAATCTTGAAGATGAATGCTGGTGTCTCACATTGGGCATTAATTGCATAGACATCTCTGCAGCAGACCTAGCCTGAATTAATATGGATTCTGAGTAGGAGCAAGTATGTATGGGGAGTCTATGATGTTTATAGTTTAAACCCAAAATATACTATGTAGGCTCACATTTTAAATGCTTGTGCCATTGTTTGGGAGGCTGAAGAACTTTTAAGAGGTGGGGCCTAGCTAGAGGTGTCTCTGCATATGCTCCCACTGTTGTGGATGGAGCCACATCAAGACTTCTATTCTAGGATAAACTGAAATCCTTTTGAAACCATGAGCCAAAATAAATCCATCCTGCTGTGGGATGTTCTGTATGGCAAATGTGTTGCTAATTAGTCAATAAATAAAACACTGATTGGCCGTTGGCTAGGCAGGAAGTGTAGGCGGGACAAGGAGGAGAATAAAGCTGGGAAGTGGAAGGCTGAGTCAGAGAGACACTGCCAGCTGCCATGATGAGAAACAGCATGTGAAGATACCGGTAAGCCACGAGCCACGTGGCAAGGTATAGATTAATAGAAATGGGTTAATTTAAGCTGTAAGAACAGTTAGCAAGAAGCCTGCCACGGCCATACAGTTTGTAAGCAAAATAAGCCTCTGTGTTTACTTGGTTGGGTTTGAAAGGCTGTGGAACTGGCAGGTGAGAGAGATTTGTCCTGACTGTGGGCCAGGCAGGAAAACTCTACCTACAAATGGCGTCCAACGTGGTGGCAAGAGTTTCCACCTAAAACCTGAGAAAAGATTCTAAAACGGAGCTAAAAACAGTTCCTAATTGTCTCTCTCAAATGAGCGGCAGCTGCCAGTTTGAGCTACTTGTGGGTTCCTAGTATGCGTGCTCGACCTGCGGTATGGTGGGAATGAGGCCTCTGCAAGTGGCACATTAAGCTACATGGTGGATTTAGCCTTTGCTAGTGCAAAACAAAAAAGGGTTTCTGGGCTACTTGCTGCTTGGATAAAAGCATAGACCCACGATAGCTCCCAGAGCTGGCGGTAAACCACTGCCATGTTGGGAAGCTGAGGTGGGCGGAGCCAGCAGCCACAGCTGCTGCAGTTTAAAGCAAGAGATTCACAATAAGACAGATTCAGATGTAATAGTTTGCAATGTGTGTAAAAGATACGTAGGCTTGAAAGAGACAAAAAAGATGATATATAGAGTTATAGAAACAAATACATAGTTTTAAAAAATAAAGTCTTTAAAGAGACAGTAAAGGTAGTATAAAAAATAAGCCATGTAAAAATGGATATTACACAGAGAATCTGCATTGTGTTGTCTTTGGGACTTTTAACTGCAGAAAAACATTTGATTGTAAAAGCTGTTGAGTTATGCCAAAATGTATATTTTAAAGGTACCTTGACTTCAAAATTTGGATATAAGGATATGTTACTTTGGAAAGGAGACTCTGCTTTTGTTTCCACAGAAAGCCAGAGGCTATGGATTTGTTCCAGATTAAGACACATCAGGTTTGACCAGCCAAGACCCCCTGAAAGGTCTCCGATGACACCATGGCCCAGATGATCCAACATCCAGAACGGTTTGAAGGCATCTGGCTCAGACGATACAGCCTCATGGACTATTCCATAATCCTAAAATTTTCTTTGTTTCCCCATAAGATACAGCGCCCCCCTCCAGCAGGAAGTAGTAAGAGAAGCTATGTCCAAATTCCCAAATTATATGTAATTTTACTTTGTTAAGGTTAAAACCTTCCTTTTTGAAAAAAAAAAAGGGGAAGTGCTGTGGGATGTTCTGTATGGCAAATGTGTTGCTAATTAGTCAATAAATAAAACACTGATTGGCCGTTGGCTAGGCAGGAAGTGTAGGCGGGACAAGGAGGAGAATAAAGCTGGGAAGTGGAAGGCTGAGTCAGAGAGACACTGCCAGCTGCCACGATGAGAAACAGCATGTGAAGATACCGGTAAGCCACGAGCCACGTGGCAAGGTATAGATTAATAGAAATGGGTTAATTTAAGCTGTAAGAACAGTTAGCAAGAAGCCTGCCACGGCCATACAGTTTGTAAGCAAAATAAGCCTCTGTGTTTACTTGGTTGGGTTTGAAAGGCTGTGGAACTGGCAGGTGAGAGAGATTTGTCCTGACTGTGGGCCAGGCAGGAAAACTCTACCTACACCATCCTCTCTTAATTTGTTTCTGCCAGACATTTTGTCATAGCCACATCAAAAGTAAATGGTATAGATGGCTTCATTTAACATCATATGCAAATAAATTATGGAACACAGCAAAGCAATGTGGAACAGCCATGTTAAGGTCAAATGAATACACAGACACTTGTCTTTCATTTATGGAGCAGTTCTGTGAGGCCAGTTTCTAGCATAATCAGTTGCTACTAAAATGTCTCTTCTTTTGTTCAGATAGGACCTTGCTATATAGACCTGGCTGGCCTGGAACTCACTATGTAGTCCAGCCTGGCCTTGAACTTGACATGATCCCCTGGCCTCTACCTCCTAAGTGAAATTATAAGCATATGCCAACATGCCCAGCTGAAATATCTCCTCCTGACAAGTGTATAAATTACAGTAGGAAATCTGCTCATAGCCAATGCAGTCTACTGGACAAAGCATAAGTTTAAGCCTAAGATGAGTTTAGATCCTGGGCCTGTCACTTACTAGCTATGTGGTTACTGCTAAGGGATGTAGAAAATTGCATCCACAAGATCCTCATCTGGGAAGTGGGTAACATGTCAAATGTCATGAAGATCTTAGGAGGATTAAATGAGACAGTGCATGGAAAGCTTTAGGCACTTAAATCTGTAGCTGTTCTTTCAGGAGGGACAGGTGGTCCTTAAGCTTTAAGTGCATTTGCAACTTATTCAAGGGTCTTTGGAGAGATTTGATGGGTAGGACCAGAATGACGTCACTGTTGCATGATACTACTGATAATTCCTGAGCAAATCCCTGTGGCTCAGAAGAGGCTAAGAAGAAAGGGAATGAACCTCTTCTAAATGCAAGGGCAGTCACTTACCTTATTCAGGGGAAGAACTGAGATGACACCAACATCAATACACTGCTTAAATCTCCACACCGTGGGGATAATGGAAAGAGAGCATAACAATGGTTGAGGAACTCTGCTTTCTTTGTGCACTTCATCATCGCCAGCAAGCCACAGCATATTCTACCCAGTTCTCCTGGGCCCATTGCTATTCTGGGTACACAGTCATGGTCTGCTCACACCCGCAATTACTCACTCTTGAGACAGGAACAAATTTCCAATCCTTCATCTGACTTTAAGATCTCTTCATGCCCTGGAATCCTCCTTACAGTTCCTACTAGAAATTTTAAGGTCCATATACTTGGCTCTTTCTATGCTGTTCTTTCATTTAGTCTACCAGGCCAGACTTCTTCACACTTCTAGATGTTTGCACTTGGCAACATGTCAGCTTAAAGCTACTCTTGCCTGAAACCTTATGACATCCAGCCTTCTCTTTCTGTCCTCAGGCAACCCCTTAGGTGTGAACTTAGGTCCTGGTACCAGCTTTTGCCCAAAGAGATTCTACTCAGCTCCCATACTACTCGGGTCAGGGCATCCTCTACTTAAAAATTAAAAACCTGAAATGTTCCAAAGTCCAAACTGTTTTTTAGGTAGTAGCATGAAGCTACAAATTGAAAATTCCTGATTTCACAGGATGAGCCACAGTGAAAATTCCAGTTCACTAAGATGCCGTATATCATTACCACCATGCCGTGTATATAAGGGATATGGGAGACAACAGTGAGTTTCATATTTATACTTGAATCCCACCCAAAGTCCCTTTATTTCTATGCAAATCCCCCAATAGCTGAAAAAGTCAGAAATTTGAAATACTCCCTGTATCAAGGACTTTTGCCAGTCCTTATCACTTTGGCATTTTCCATAGTACCTGCCAATTAAAATTACTTACTAGGGTGATTTTTAAACTTCTTTCTTGCTGGTTTGCAAGCTTTACATGGATAGACAGACTATTTCTTAGAGAAAAAGATGTACTATGCTTAATAAGTGAATCAATGGACAATGACTCTTAATTTTCATTCATTCATACACTATCCAGTTCCAAACACCCATATATCCATGCAGCCCTCCAGCTATGCATCCATGCATTCATATGTACCACTCACATGACAAATGCTGTGAAGAACCGCCATGAATTGGCCCTGTGGACTTTCATTGATTATGCCATTCCTTTAAAATATATTAAGAGGTACACTTATTTGCTACATTACAGCAGGGACAAATAGGAAGACACAGGTCTTATCTGAGGAGAATATTGAAGTGTCAAAACCACTAATTTAGCTGGTGTTTTCAATCAAGAGATGGAGCAGGGTAGTGGACCGTCCATGGTGACCTGTGGAGACTCAACTGGGGAGATACTATTGGTGGATGATAGAAAGCCTGGTGGACATGAAAGCTGTGAAGTGTGCAAGGCTTCTAGCTTCCGAGATGTACCATAGTGAGTGAGTTGTGCACTTCATATCCCAGAGCAGGACATCAGCATTTGACCTTTCAAGTGGCTACCGGCTGGCAGCAGCTATGGTGCCTATGTGGGTCTGAAGCCCTCGACTACATTTCTGCCCTTTTTTTTTTTTTTTCGAGACAGGGTTTCTCTGTGTAGCTTTGTGCCTTTCCTGGAACTCACTCTGTAGCCTACCTAGGCTGACCTCGAACTCACAGAGATCTGCCTGCCTCTGCCTCCCAAGTGCTGGGATTAAAGACATGCACCACCACCACCCCTGCCTTTGTTTTTATAGCAAGGAATTAAGCCCAATCATTTTAGTTGGATCTTTGATCTCTTCCATGGACCCCCTTCTCTGTATTCCTAAACTCTTTGCAGGGGTCTGTACAGGTAACATCCTCATCAGACTGATAAAATACCTGCCAGAGTCAACCTAAGGGAAGAAAGATTTTTCTTGACAGCAAGAACTTGTGGGTGCTGGCGACATTGTATGCCAGCAGACAGAGAGTTGGTTAGAAGCTTGGCTAGGATGCAACCCTCAGGAGCTCATTCCCAGTGACTTTCCTGTAACACGAATTGCTAAACAGTCTTATTAGTAAAAAACCTGGAGCCAGATATTGGGGTAAATTCTGAAAGATCAGAGGAATAGCACAAGCCACAGCCAACCTCACTTTACCGACCCTCAGCTTCCAAAGAGACCTACTTTCTGTATACCCACGCCTATATGCCTTGCTGTTCTGCCATCTCATTTCCTCTCTGCCTAGCTACATCACTTCCTCTTCCTGCCCAGCTTTGTCACTTCCTGTCTGTCTGTACAGACCTCCAGACCTTTATTGTTAACTAGTGTTGGAATTTAAGGCCTGTGCCACTACACCTGGCTCTGTTTCCAGTGTGGCCTTGAACTCACAGAGATCTGGATGACTCTCTGTCTCCTGAACACTAGGATAAAAGAAATGTGCTACCATTGCCTGACCTCTATGTTTACTATAGTGATTAACTTTTTCCTCTGATCCTCAGATAAACTTTATTGGGGTACAGCTAAAATATCACCACACTCTCCTCCACCAGCTATGCCTCATACCCCAAAGGCTCACAACCTTCCAAAACAGCATCAATAGTTAGAGACCATGCATTTAAACATATAAGCCCATGGGGGACATTTTCCTTTCAAACCACAGCATGATCCTTCTCTCAGAAGATGATGTCATCCCTAATGGAGTTAAGAAACCCTGCCTACCAGGGGTGCAGTTTTACTCTTAGGTCTTCTAGCTGTGTGGATGACACCCAGCCCATCCTGGACTGAATAAGGGACTCAGTTACTATGCTCTGCTCCAGCTTGCTTTTAGATAGTAAAGTCAAATGGTTGGAAGCAGTCCAAAAATTATTTACTTCACTGTATAACCCCTACCTAATGGAGCAGAGCTGTTCAGGAGTGAGCATGGATAAAGGATGTGAACATGGACAAAGATTTGTCCCAATGCCTTCCTTACATGTGGCAGTTGGTGATAATGATTGGTGTGTGTATGTATCTGCACCCCCTGCCCCCCGACCCTCATACACATGGTAGACATCCATGTCTTTCTTCAACCACTCTCCACTTTACTTTTTGAGGCAGGATCTCTCACTGACACTGAAATCTCAGTGATTTGTCCAGGCTGGCTAACTAATGAGTTTCAGGAGTCTGGCCACCCCACTGTCCCCACCCCTTGCCACTGGGATTTTAGGACTATACCACTGAGCGCTTTATATATGGGTGCTGCAGATCTGAACTTGGGTCCTTATGCTTGTGGGTCAAACACTCCCTGACTCAGCCAGCTTCTCAGCCCTGTGTCCGATTCTTGCTGTTGCTGTCACTGATCTCCCAGGACAGAGTACAAGAAAGCAAAGAATGCCGGGCAGTGGTGGCTGCACACGCCTTTAATCCCAGCACTCGGGGGGGGGGGGGGGGAGGCAGGTGGATTCTGTGAGTTCGAGGTCAGCTTGGTTTACAGAGTGAGTTCCAGGACAGGTTCCAAAGCTACACAGAGAAACCCTGTCTTGAAAAAACCACGTACACACACATACACACACACACACACACACACACACACACACAGAGAGAGAGAGAGAGAGAGAGAGAGAGAGAGAGAGAGAGAGAGAGAGAGAGAGAAAGCAAAGAGCTCTTGTCCACAATCACATGACCTAGATCTTTCTGGACCCAACAACTAATTCAAGGGTCATTCAGAATAAGCCTCTTAACACCTCTGATCCCAGTTTCTCTACTGGAATCCATCTCAAAGTCCCCCTTTAACTAGTTTGCCTCCCTGCGTGCAGTCTCAATTCCTCTAAGCACTGCAGACAGAAGTCAGTCTGCTCACAGCACCAGGTCATTAGAAAACTGTCAAATAAACTGAAACCAAAAGAGAATTTCTTTGACTCACAAAATGAAGTCACGGGGGTGACCCTCCTATCCCTTCTCAGTTTGACTTTTCCTGTTCCTGCTTCCCGCTTGGGCAGGCTTTCCTCCAGGTGCTGGAGTGCTCTGGGTGTTCAACAGATCAGCCTGTGCACCACAGGGGAGAGTACACCTGTGTTCTAGTCATTCATCAGAATCTCTGAACTCCTGTCTCGAGGACTGAGTGGGTCATGTGCACATCCTTGAGCCATCACTGTGAACTGCAGAAGGATGGCCCATGTCGTCACCAACCCGAACAAACGGCGAAGGGGCAGGTGTCACCAACCCTCATTGGATGGGAGATGGGGTTGGGATCACCACGGGTGGACTGAGGTGCTGCAGGAGAAGCCAGACATCAGATGTCCACAGAAACATCCTGTTGATGAAGCCTGCCCTGAGCTGGCTCTCATCATCCTTTCTGGAACTTTCCCTCATCCTATCCTGGAACCTGCCTCTCTTTTCCTTTATCAGTTTCCCTTATTTTCCACGGTGCTTTTTACTCTTGGCTGATTACTGAATAGTTCCCTACCCTTCAGGAATTGTGGGGCCAATTCTTTACCTCCCACAGTGAGAGGTTCCTTCCTCTGCATTCCCATAAAACTACCTCCACCTGCAGTGAAGAACTCTCTACAGCACAACTGACTTCTTCATCCCGTGCCTGTTTTCATCATTAGACTGTGAGTCCCCAAAAACAGTGCTATGAGGTTTATCTTTGCAGCTTTCGTAATGCAATAGTGGAGGTACAAGTAGGCACTTAATAAATATGGCATTAAATAGTCTCCACCAAACTGCAGTTGGTCTAAGCTTTGCCACTGTCTCCAAATGCAGGGTTTTTTTTTTTTCTTGTATACCAGAGGATGGTGGGTAGATCAATGCAACAGTACTGCAAAGGTCTGGGATAGGAGATTGCTGGCAGATATGGGGTTTGGTTATTCAAGGTAAAGTGTTGCTGGCTAGGGGCCACTGGCACACAGCATCTGCCAAGGGCCGGACAGGAGAATTAGGAAGTTGGGATGAGAATGTGATGAGAATGTCAAAGTGGGAAAAAGTTCTGTTGGCAAAGGCAGAGGACATTGGCCTAAAAGCCCGTGATTTACATTGGATTAGCAGGTGAAAGATGAAGTGGCCACCGCAACAATTCCTTCTTGCCGCATGAACTTCTCATTTATAAAAATATTGATCCCACTTCTTTGGACATAATTGATTAATTATATTTTGTGAGAGAAAAATCGTTTCCAAGTCTCTGCAGGGTTTGCCTTGCCTCATCTCACAATGTCCTGTTCCCCCAACTATTGATACCTTATTTTTCACGACTGCAACTCCTCCCTCTCTGGAGGGGGAATGGAGTTTAAAAGAAGATGAGACAAATCTGTCTCTGAGAACTTAGGGAAGTGGGAAAAGCCACAGCCTAAGTGTGGAATAGCAGCATAAGGTTCTTAGAAACGAAAATGTAGGGATCATCCAACCTAGAAGTCATGTCTTAGAAACCGTCAGCCATTGCATTTTTGGAGAGAAAGCTGGGAAGCACATTGAACACCACTTTTCCAGTGACTAAATGCTCAGTATCTACTCTGAGGGTTAGAAGCACATTAGAACACACACACACACACACACACACACACACACACACACACACACACACACACACAAAATAAAAATGATTTTCTATTACCACATCCCATTAAGAAGCCACTGTTAATTAATGCTTTGAAGTATGTGTTTCCAATACTTTCCAATATCAGACTCACTCTACTTGCTGCTTCACAGCCTACCCTTTCACTCATTATGAATGTTTTATAATTTCTTCATATTACCTTTTAATTGTTATTGCATTTTATTTACTTATTTGTGTGTGTATGCAAGTGTGTGTGTGTGTGTGTGTGTGTGTGTGTGTGTGTGTGTGTGTGTGTGTGTGTGCAGTCCTGGCTGCTCCTGTGTGGAGGTCAGAGGACAAACTGTGAGTGCTGGTTTTCTCCTTCTACTATGTGAGCTCTAGGGATTGAAGAATTCATGTCATCAGACTTGGTGGCAAGTGCCTTTACACACCAAGCCATCTCACTGGCAGGGTTTCTAGTTCTTAAACATGTTTTAAAATAGATGGCTAATATTTTGCTATGTGTTTGTACGATAATGTCTTCAAGTGTTTCCCCATTGTTGAATAATTAGGGTATTTATAGTTATCTTGTTTTGCTATTAAAATATCCACATTACTGTATATGAAGTTCTGAGGATTTCTCTAGCTACTCTCAAAGGCTATATGTATTTCCCAGGGAGGAATTGCTTGAACAAAGACTATTTGTATTCTTCAAGATTTTGATATATTCATAAAGACTGTGTCCGACAGGTATGCATTGGTTTGCTCTTCCACGAGATCTGACTTTCTTGTTCCCTTACCAATGTGCAGGGATAGAATCATTTAAAAAGTGAACTTTAAAGTTCAAGAAAATGTCTTATTGTTTTCCTTGCTTCTCTTTATAAACGCTTAATTGAAATGTCACAGGATGACTTCATGGATTTAACTAAACCTCTCAGCTGTTCTGCAAAACCACGACGTCATTCACCCCTAGCACTGTACCAGTTACCCCAGCATCATGCCAGCCAATCCCAGCACTGTACCACTCACCCCCAGCACCATGCCATCTGATCCCAGCACTCTGCCACTTACCCCCAGCACCATGCCATCTGATCCCAGCACCATACCATTCAATCCCAGCTCTGTATCACTCACCCCCAGCACCATGAGGAGACTCTCAGTTCCCTGTCCCCCTCTCCAGACAGACTGTATTCAGACCCTTCCCCACTAAAATATTGGATTGTCTTTTCACTTGTGGGTAAAAAGTTTACATGTGAATTCTTTAGCCTACCAATTATTTGCAAATGTTTTCTCTCAGATTGAGAGTTGTTTTTTTTTTTTTTAACTTTCCTGATGGTATTATTTTGTGTGAGTGTTTGTGTGCGCGCACGCACACACACACACACACGTGCTTCTGGGTGCACATGTGATTTATGTGATAAGTTGAATCAGGTGTCTTCCTTTTGAGATGAGGGTTTCTTGATGAACCTGGAATTTGCCAGTTCAACTGGACGTTCCTCTCTCTGCCTCCCAGTGCTGGGATAATAGGTGTGTTCAGCCATGTATGACATTTTTCCTGTGTGTTGGGGAGCCACACTCAGGTCATCATGATTGTGAGGCGAGTCCCTTAAAAACAGAGATGTGTCCCTGGTGTTTTCTGATGTCAGTCTTTGAAGCATACTTTTGTTGCATGTTTGTTTATTTGAAACAGAATCTCAGTAACCCAGACTGCCCTGGAAGTGGCTATTTGATCCATTCTCACTTCAAACTCATGCCAATCCTCCTGTCTCAGCTTCCTAAGTGCTGGGATTATAGGTGTGAGTCACCAAATCTAATTCTTTGTAACAGAAAATTTAAAGTTTGATGAAACCCAATTCATTCATTCTTTTTCTCACGTTTTCCCCCCCACTACTTAGAGAATGTTTTATTGGCTTCTGTAACCAAACGCACTTAATAAGACTTTACATATTTAATACAGTGAGTTACCCTGTACACATGAGAGCAAATACATTTAAAGCTTGTAGAACAGTATGGTCATTCATTTCTGTAAATATCAACTCAACATGGTAAACTGGGGTACCTTTTCTAAAGCTGACTGCACAGCTAGAGTTTCCCAAAATTCAAATACAAGGAGACCAATAACATCAGCGCGTTGTGCATTTTCTAGGTTTGCAGCTGTATGAACAAGACGCTGGAGAGACTAGAAGGCAATAGAAAAACTATTGCCTCATCCTACTGATTGACACAGCGGTAGTTTGAATGTATGGCCCCTGTAGGCTCACAGGGAGTGGCACTATTAGGAGGTGTGGCTTCATTGGAGTAGGTGTGGCCTTATTGGAGGAAATATGTGCCAGTTCATTTCCTGTTGCCTGAGAATCAAGATGTAGAACTCTGCTACTTCTCCAGCACCATGTCTGCATGCATGCTGTGTGTCCCAACATGATGATAATAGACTAAAACCTCTGAAACTATAAGCCACTCCATTAAATATTTTCCTTATGAGAGTTGCCATGGTCATGATGTCTCTTCACAGCACAGCAATAGAAATGCTAAGACAGACACTATTCTGGGGAAGAGGAGCACCGATGTCTATTTTTTCCAGATAGGGAATCAAAGACAGCTTGAAGTAAGGATATCACCAAAGGCCAACTTGGTGTAGCAGTGGGTTTTATTGGGGTTACTTACAGGAATACTGGCAAGGGGTTACTTAGAAGAGCAAAGAGGACTCAGAGACAGCTGTATCACCGAAGCCCACCCAGCATGGGTGACAGGTCACAAAACCCAGAAACTTGGAGCTCACTGCATATCCTGCAGGCAGCTCAACTGGTTGGAAAGCATCCTTTGCCTGTAGCTCCATAGGTTTGGACCTTATCCAGGCAGCTCGGCTACTCTCTGCTTCTTCCTGGTGACTCAGCTGGTCTGGGTTTCTTTTTTAGGCAACTCAGCTTGTTAGAGAGTCTTCTAGGCAGGTTGGCTGGTCTGTGAGTGACTCCCAGCAGTCCTTACTGCTTATGTTGATTGGGGAGGGTGGGACCTAGGGAATCTGGTCAGCTTCAGGGATTTCCTTGAAGCTTTTTTGGATTGCTTACTTCTTGAGATTGTGAGTTTCCTCCCAAGATGGAAGGTTAATCTTGGAGGAAACTGCCACACAACTCAGCCCGAATCTGGCAGGTTGACTTGTTTTCTTCCAGCAGTTTGGTGCGTTCAGCTCTCACACGAGGTGGGCTGACTTTAAAGAGCAGACCAAGGCTGTACATTCACATGGCCCCTCTTGTGACTCTGACTCTCATCCGCTTGGCTCATTTTCGTCCTAGGCTGGTTTTCATTTTCCGCATTGATTTTTCTAAATAATCAATATGAGAAGTGCTTGTACTTTGTTTTATTTGCTGAAATTTAGTTTTCTGGTTTTTATTTTGCCTAATGGTTTTGCTTATTGTAAAAGTTACATTTTACAACTTATTTGTAGCTAGCAAACAGGGATTTGGGTCCTGGGCCCAGGGCGTTCCTGTCGGGTGGCATCTCTGGCTGGCTTTGTGGCTGTGTAATGGAGTGTGCCTAATTAGGATTTCCTGGAAAATGAGTGAAGAAGAAGTGGGGAAGGATGGGCATTTGAAACTGTGGTTAGGAACAGAATTTGGCATCAGGCATCCTTTGGTTCAGATTCCTACTTGTGATATTAATCAGTCCAGTGACCTTTGCTCACTTTCATTTAGTATGATAATCTCTGTCTCAGAAAGTCACTGTAAAGACCCGCTGGAGGCCTGTGGCACTGAAAATGTAGTTGTAGTTTGTTTTCTGTTACTATAAGAAAAATACCCTATGTGGCGATTTGAATAGGAAGAGCCCCCATAGATTCATATGCTTGAATACTTGTCTCATAGAGAGTGGCACTATTAAGAGGTGTGGCCTTGTTGGAGTAGGTGTGGTCTTGTTGGAGGAAGTGTGTCACTGTGGAGGCAGACTTTGAGGTCTGATATGCTCAAGCTATACCCAGTGTGGCACACAGTCTCCTGCTGCCTGCAAATCAAGATGTAGAACTCCCAGCTCCTTTTCCAGCACCATGTCTGCCTGCATGCCTCCACATCCCACCATGATGATAATGAGTTAAACCTCTGAAACTGTAAGCCAGCCCCAATGAAATGTTTCCCTTTATAAGAGTTGTCATGGTCATGGTGTCTCTTTACAGCAATAGAAATCCTAACTAAGACACTTGAGATTAGGTAATTTGTATAGAATAAAGGTTTATTTGAGTCTTAGTTCTGGGTGCCATCATCTCCTTGTGTCTAGGGAGGGCCTCTTGCTTCACTGTAACATAGCAGAGGTATTGCTTGCTGAGACAGACTAAGCATGCCATCTCAGAGTTCTCTTCCTTTTCTTGTAAAGTATGGGTGAACTCACAGGGGGGCATCCTCAAGGTCCCACCTAGCCTCCACTCTATGTAACATTAATGTATGGATGTCTGGATTAAGTTTTCAACAGAGGAACTGAGGGGTCACGTTCAAACCTTTCTACAACTAATTAATAACTTAAAACCATTCCTTCTAGAAAAGCTGGAGGCACACAGTTGTCACTTGACATGCATGCCTATAAAAAAAAAGAAGGGTATTTGATTGACTGATATCTCAGACAATGGCATAGCAGCAAGGCCAACCTGGTGTGAGACCATGTCTGTTCTGCAGCCCAGGAAGGGCTGTGCTGGGAACTGAAGATGGAGGCAAGGCCTTTAGCACACGGTGGTCCTGGAGCTGAGACCCACTCTGAGGAACAGTGCCTTTAAAGAGATGCCTTGTGTCTTCTGAGCTGTGTTAGGCATGCAAAACCCAACAAACAAACCCAACCTCTAACACAGGGTGCCACAGTGTCAATCATTTCTACTTCATCTTTGGAGAGAGAATACTCCTGCTCATAAGGCAGTCCTTTGTTCTTCAAGAAAACTTGTTGTTGTTATTGTTTTTTAATACAAAAGTGTACAGTCTAAATAAAACACAATGATAAGCCCAAACGACACATTTGAGACTGGCTGACACCAGCAATCATCAAACTGAGAGAGTTATGCACCAGTCTTAGCTATTTTTTTTTTCCTGGAAATTTTTACTGAGTCTTTAGAGGAGAAGGCACATATCTGATGAGACAGGATGTTTGCACCAGTGCTCATGAAGAAGGAAGGCAGGAGGCTTTCAGATCGCTCTCATTTATTAGCACCAGTGGGAATGGCCCCAATGAGTTGTTAACAAAAAGGAGTCGGGCAGCACGTTCAGCAGATCACATGTCATGTCCAGGCGGGGCTCATTTCGGGATGTGAGTCTGGATCCTGTTAGAGAATCAATTAATAGAATTCGCTCCACTAGAAGATTAAAGGAGAAATAGCTTGAAGTAATTTCCATGTACCTAGAAAAGGCTGCTAAAACATATTAGTGAGAGAAGAATGAGGAAACCCCCTTCTGCTTGATCTAAAGCTCTTCTAGGAAACATCACATCTAACAGGAAATTGAGGAAAGCGTCTCTTTTAAGATCAAAATCGAGGAAATGCTATTTACAATTGCTGCTTTTATTCAGCATTATGCTGGCAGTCCCAGACAGCGCAGTAAAGTAAGGAAATAAATAGAAGCCATAATGTTTGAGAAGAAGAAAGCCATTGGAACTCCCAGGTGATGCGATTATTTACATAGAAAATGCGATAGAACCCACAGATAAGTTATTGGCAGTAATAGTGGCCAGCTCTGCTCTTTCACACAGTGTAATACAGGAAGGTAAATTGTGTTTATAGTAACCAGCCACCAATGGGCAGAATGTGCAATAAATAGACACCATTTGTAATAGTGCATATAAGGAAATCTAAATCTAACGGTTTGTAAGACCTTTAAGGAAAAATGATAGAATGATATTGGAAGAAGTTAATGGAATCATGAAGGGATATTTTATTCTCGTGGGTGAGAAGGCTCCATTTCATAAAGCTGCTGCCTCCTTGCAAGTTACTCCAGTCTCAAGGCTGCTCCTCTTAAGAGCCCAGCAGGGTTTGTGTGTGTGTGGAATTTGATGCTTTCGATTCTTATACTAAACTTTATGAAAGAGTAAAGGTTAAAGGTTAAGAACATCTAGGAGGCCAATAAAAAAGAAAAAGGAGGGAAATGCCTTACCTTGTTCAAAATGGGTAATAGCTGCTCTGGTTAAAGTCATGGTAAACCCACGTTAGTTAAGGCAGCATAGCCTGGGGATGCCTGTCTCACGCTGTACACAAAAGCAATCTTGGGCAGGGTAGCTATTACACAGAAATGTATGACCCTGTAGAAGATGATATTGGAGAACAGCCATGTGATTCTCCATCAGAAAGCAGGGTTTAAAAAAAAATACATCAAAAGGGAAAATGAGAAATTTGATTACATGAAAATAAAAACAAATGGGATTACATGAAATAAAAATGATTCTATACAACAAAGGGAACAATCACTACAATTGGGAAAGAATTCTCTGCCAAGTATATATAAGACTGGGGATTAACATTTGAGATACATAAAAACTGCAGAAATTAAACATGCCACCAAACAAATCGTTACGTCAGTCAATGGGCTGATGAGCTGACTAGATAGTTATCTAAGAAGAAACACAAGGGGCTGGATTGATGGCTCAGCAGTTAAGAGTGCATGTTGCTTTTGCAGAGGATACACATTTGGTTCCCAGCATCCATACTGGGCAGCTCACAACTACTTGTAACTTTGGATCCTGGGGAATCCTACACCTCTGGCCTCTATGGACAACTACATTCACATCTACACCCCCATACACATAACTGAAAATTATAATGATAAAAAGAGATGAAATACAAATAACCAATAAATATTCAAAAAATGTTCAATATTCTTAGCCACTGGAGAAATGAAAATCAAAACTGCTTCCAGACTCCATCTCACTCCAATCAGAATGGCTGTCATCAAGAAAACAGATGACAACAAACAGTTGTGAGGATGTGAGATAAAGGACCCCTTATCCACTGCTGGAAAGTATGGAGGCTCCTCAAAAGAGAGAGAGAGAGAGAGAGAGAGAGAGAGAGAGAGAATAGAGAGCTACCGTGTGATCTAGCCTGACAGCAGCTGGGCATACGCCCAAAGACTCGATCCTACCCCAGAGATACTTGCACATCTAGGTTCATAGCTGACTATTCATAATAGCCAGGGAATGGGCCCAGCTTAGATGTCCGCCAACAGAAAATCTGACACATAGAGCCAACGGATTTCCATGCTGCCATCAAGAAAAATGAGATGACCTCATTTTCAAGACACTGGATAGATCTGGAAATGGTTAAGTCAGGTAACCCAGACCCAGAAGGAAAAAATGCTGCATATTGCTCTCTCATGTGTGGGCCCAGATTCTCATTTTTATATATGTGTGTTTGTGAAAGAAGAAGGGGGGCGCTTGTGAGGGGGAGAGAGGACTTAAAGGGGGGAGGAATTTAGAAAACGTGTGACACAAATGTGGAGAGGGCGCCAGTGGGGGGAGAAACGGGACAGACGAGAATGAGCGAGAGGGTGTGGAAGAGAGTGCGAGAAGACCAACACAGTGCGTGAAAAAGCCACCACGGACCGGTTAGTTTGCACACTACCTGAAAAACAAATGCAAAAGAAATGTATTCGGATACACGCTAACCAGAAGAGAAGGGTGGGATCTGTACTAATAGACACAGTATTTTCAAGGAGAAACATCATGAATGATTAGAAACAACCTCTTGGTCATGGCTCCAGGAGTGATTCCTCAGCATGATGCACCACAGGGAGACCTGAACCGCTCAGGATAGAGAAGAAATAGATGAAACCTGATGAAATTACAGGGGGATGCATGGTGTGGTAGTGCACACCTGAGATCCCAGCACTCTTCAGGCTTCCAAGGAAGGTCTTGAGTTTGAGGCTGGCCTGGGCTATATTTCAAAAAGGGGGGAAGGGAGTATAAATCTCTATAGCCATGATGGGAAGAACTAACACACCTCTCTCAGGAACCAGTAGTTGAAACAGATGAAAAGTATGAAGCTGTAGAAAATCTGAATAATAAAATGTACAAGTTTTGTATTAATGGACACAATATGTAATTTTGCAAGTAAAAACATTAAAGAATATAAAAATCATTTTCTAAAGTCCATGAATAATAATCAACTATGACTAAATACCAACAGACACCACACCCTTCATATCAGTGTCATACAATTACAAACCAAAAAAAAAAAGTTCTAGAATTTAACAACACAGTAGAAGATCACTCATGTATGAAGAAAAGAGGATGCAATGGAATCAGAAAACATGGATCTGAATGACAGCACTGTGCTGTGTTTCCTTCTCATAATCCATGGCCTACATGTACAGACAGAATTGTCTCTTGATTTCATCCCCTAGGGAATAAGACCCACAATATAAAGGCCTTTAACCAAATGTTTAGGGACAAGATAAATCCTCATTATTCAAAAAGGAGAGAGGAGAGAGAGAGAGAGAACGCCAGATAGACAAAGTGTTCAAAGTATAATTATGATCAAGTGATGAAATTCCCTCTTAAGGGAACTATAACACTTAAGACTTGGCCACTTATAATAAAGATGTGTCATACCCAAGTCTGGGTCTTTCCAGGAACCTAAGAATTGCTTACAGTCCTAAGTGGAATGGACAGGAGTGTAGAGAACTCACACAAGATGTGAAAAGATGGTTAATAATCGTGAATTATATAACGCTAGTTTGCTGAGGCAATAGATTTTAGGTATGTGTGTCCCTGATGCCCATATGGCAGTTTCCTCTAAACTGAAACACTCCCTCCAGGAGACAGGCTCCCAAGCCGCTGGAGGTAAGCAAACCTTCACCAGTCTGTGAAAGGGGATCTTGAAAATTCTTGAATGCCCCTCTCAGCTTTATAAGAGGAATAAAGAACTGTGTCGGAAGGGGACTCTGAGCAGCCCAGAGGCAGAGAGCTTTCTGCCACTTGCTTAGCTGTCTTTGCAGGCTGTGTAGACAAAGCCTGGGGTTGCGGACTTCTGGGGCCCTCACCGGTACTGGAGTGAACTTTTAGGTGATGCAGCTGCTTTTGAGTCACCTCTGCTACTGTATGTAGCAGGATCCTCCTGTCTTGGCCTCCCCGGTGCTGGGATTACAAGTGTTTGCTCCCATGCCCATCATCTAAACTCCTGTTAGTAACTCTGATAAAAACTCATTGGTTTACCAGGATGGACTTCAGTTCAATCATCACTTGGGTCTGTCGTGGGTTCCTTTTTTGGGTGAGTAGATGTGTCTCCCCAAGAAAAGTCTCTCACACAACAGAACTGAGATGATTGTTATATTAATTTGCTGTCTGTGTAACCATTTTACAATTGTGCATACAATACAAAATATATCAAAGCACCAAATTGTGCGTATTAAATAAATGCAACCAGGAAAGGAAAACAGAAAAGTTAAAATATCTACTTAATAAAGTTCACTTACCCAGCCTGGTGGTGCAGGTCAATAACCCAGCTACAGTAGAGGCTGAGGCAGAAGATACCAAGTTCTAGGCCTGTTTGGGCTACAGAGCAAATCCTAGGTCAGCCTGGGTGACTTAGTGAGATTGTGCTCCAAAAAAACTGCTCAGTGGTACAGAGCTTGACTAGTGTGTGCAAGGCCCTAGGTTCAATCCCCTATACAGCTCTCTCTACACATACACCCAAGCAGACACCCCCTCCACTATACTAAGGGATTAATTGCACAAAACTATATGTATGATTCTTCCAGTAAGTTCAGTTGATTTACTTAATAAAAGATAGATTCATGATTAAGAAAAAGAAAACTTTTCAGAAATTGGAGCAGCTTAGCTCTGGGAGGGGACTCCCCATGGCACGCTGAGGAAGGGAATAACAGTTGCATGAGGTAGCTGTTATCCTCCGATGCTTCCAGGCTAGGAGACGGAAATCCCCAAAGCCCTCCTTTTGCTTCACATGGAAACTTCCTGAGATTTACACCCTTGAGCAAACAGTGATGTCAATTTAAATTTTACTACAAGTGCAGAAATTTCGAGGTAGGAAGAACTGCTTAGGCACGCGGTTCCCTTAGGGTTGTGGGTCGTATTCCAGATCAGGGTCTCAGCGTCCCACTCCTTCATGTGAGGACTCTAAGCTGGGTACCATGAGGCAGAGGTGAGTTGTATATCTTTCTGTTTGCTCGGCTCCAGTAGGCAGGGAGACTGCTGATAGGTCAATATGCTGTGTGCATCACTGCACGGTAGCTTCATGGTTCATACACTGTTCAGCATTGTTTGCTTATTTTTGTTTTGTTTTGTTTTAGTGAGAGGTTTAAGATGGCAATTTCAATGTTTTCTCATCTGAGCTTCCTATCTAGAATATAATGGAATAAATCAGTTCCATTAGCTATATTGTGTCTGTGGTAATGGATTAAGATTATGCTCATGTCTGTGTTGTAGTTTTTGAACTTCTTACATACTCCCAAAGATGACTGAGGAAGCATCATGCTCTCATGGAGGGTGGAAAAATGTGTAGCAGGTTACCAAACATTGCTGGATGTTTTCTTTGGAGGATTTGCTGGATATTTCTAAAAATGCACAATATTTTTTGTTTGTTAATTTTTGATTTTCATCCTTTTATTGAAAACAGTTTTTTTCTCACACAATATATCCTGATTAGAGTTTTCCTTCCCTCTACTCCTCCCATTTCCTCCCCTCCAGATCCACCTCATTTCTGTCTCTCATTAGAAAAGAAACAGGAATAATAATAAATTATAATATAGTAAAACAAAAAAACTAACTCATTGGAGTAGCACATGACTTCTTGTCTAGACCTTTAATTACACTTGTGTAAACACTTATTGAGAGGAAGGTGTGATCTTAATATAGGTGCATGTTTAAACTGTTGGAACTGGCAGAAGATTTCCCAAATCCTTAAAACCACCTCTCGGGGAGGAGCTTGCAAAGTGTATAGTGTGTTCAAATCTGCTCAGTAATGCTTTGTTTGTTTTCTTATTCTTTACTCTGTGTCAAAGTTTTAAAGCCTTGTCTGTGATTTGCAAATATTTTCTCTTCTTACTCAACTTTTTTGAATCATGTGTATTAAACCATTTACTCATATATAATTTATACTTACATACATATGTAACACAAAATTCACCCATTCTGAGTAAATGGATTTCTTATACATACACAGAACTGTGCAATAATCTCCATAGTCCAGTTTTTAGAACATTCAATAACTCTGTACAGGCACTTTGTATTTATAACCTAACATGATGAACCATTTAAGGCCAGCACTTGAGATGATGAGGCAGGAGGATCATCAGTTTCAAGCCAAGCTGAAATACGTTAGTGAGACCTGGGCACATAAAAACAAAACCAACCAACCCACAGACCAAAGCCTTGCTTTCATTTGCAGCTACTGCCTCTTCTCACTCCATCCCTGCACAGTGACTGCCTCTTCTCACCCCTTCCCTGCACAGTGACTGCCTTTCCTCACCCCATCTCTGCACAGTGACTGCCTCTTCTCACCCCATCTCTTCACAGTCACTGCATCTTTTTACCCTCAGCCCTAGTCAGCCATTGCCTCTTCTTGCCTCCAGCCCTGGAAGTCATTGCCACTGAACTAGTAGACTACCTTTCGGCTGGGAGGGTTTGTCCTTTTCAGACCTGTAATGCAGATGGAGTCACAGTGTGTGGACATTTTCAAAGTCCATTCATGCTTTTATACATCCATTCACAGCTTTTAATTTCTGAAGAGCCTTCACCTTTCAGTTTTGGGCATTTTGGTTGTTTTAAGCCTTTGGCTACTATAAATAATGCGACCATGAACATACAGATGTATTCTTTCATATATTTTTATTTCAAAAAGATTGATTTTTTTTTTGTGTGCTGCTAAGTGTTTGGACATTTTTGTAGAGACATGTATCTGTGTGTCTGTGCACAGAGACCAGAAAATGGTATCAGGTGTCGTCCTCTGTCACTTTCCAACTCTTCTTTTGATGCAGGGTCTCACCTTAAATCTGCAGCTCATGTTTTCGTGGCTAGGTTAGAAGTCAGCAAGCCAGTGATTCTCCCGTGATCCTGTGATCCTCTGCCTCCCTAGGGAGCTAGAGTTACAGGAGTACATAGGATGTTGGGCTTCTTGTATGGGTGCTGGGATCTGAACTCTGATCCTCATAACTGTACAGCAAAATTCTCCTAAAGCCTATGCCAGCTCTCTATCCTGGTATTGCCTTTTTTTTTTCTCTTGAGGAGATACCTAGAATCGCAGGAGTCTTACAGAAACTTTGTGCATATATTTCTGAGTGTCTGCCATCCGAAAGCAGCTACATATCTTCACATTCCCACCACAATGGCAAAGCATTCTGACAGAGTTTATGTTTTTTATTGTTTCCCTTATGGGTCATATAAAGATGTCTCATGGAGGTTTGAACCTGATTTCCTTGTTGACGATGTTGACTGTGTGTTCATTGGTTGTATCTCTTTAATAAAATTTCCATTAAAGCATTTTTATATTTTAAAATTTTGGTCATTGTGTCTTCAAATACTTTTCATTGTATCTTCCAGGGACTCTGGTGTTGTGTAAACTAGGGAACCTGAAGCTGTCCAGCTGACCATTGATCTGTTCACTGTGTGACCCTTTGTGTTTAATCTGGGTAGTTTCCAGGGCTGTCTCTCTAATCTCACGAATCTCTTCTCGTCTTCTGTGGTCTGTTTGCTCGGATTTGCTCTTCAGTGGAGGCATTTTGGTTTTTGTCTCTAGAAGTATGGCAGTGTTGTTTTAATGTTCAGGGTCTCTAAGCAACAACTTCAGAGTTTCCTCTAGCCTCTATTTGCTAATTTTCCAGTGTGTCTATCCCGTGTCCCTTTGATTGGCTGTTTTACTCACTTTCTTGTGCGTTTGTAGGCTTGGTAACGACTTAGTGAGGGTCCACTTTGGTTATTGTTTTTCCTTCTTCCCCTTTTCCTCTCCGTCCACATAGACTTCCTCCAGCTTCCCTTGAGCCAGTTTCTGGATGTGACTACATTATTTGACTCTTGTCTGATGATTAGGACCTTACATTGCGGCTTTCCTAGGTGGGGCCAGAGCAATGTTTAGTTGAGGACTCAAATTACTTTACTAAGGAGGCAAAACCCTTTCCATCCACTACCCATGTTCTGAGTATTGAGACTTTCCCAGTGTGCTGTATGTGGCCTTGTGTGCTTCCTGAGCATTGGACCCTCTGATCCTTCACAGCCATTCCTTATTCAGCCCCTGGAAGTTTTCTTATATCCAAAAGCTGATCAATAATTGATCTGAGATTTGCTTGTCTGTGGGCTATCCCCGAAAGACCCTTTCTGACAGGCTTCTGCTCTCTGGGGTCCTTCCTGCAACACTTGTCCCTTCCTGAACCCCCAACTCTCCCTCCCTGCTCCACTCTGCTTAGGGCCTGCCTTCTTGTGCTTCCACATAAACACTTTCCTGGGAAATATAAGGATTAACTCACTGTTTTCTGTCTCTTGGAGACCATTGATCTCCTGTCCTGATGTTCGAGATCTTGTGAACCAGTGACTTATAATTTTAAATTGATTTTTATGGTGTTAAAGCTGAGAAGACAAATTTAGTTTCGGTGTCTCTGTTTTTGTCAGAAAAGAGAGAACTTTTATTTTACATTGAGCTGGAGACTTCGTGAATATGACACACCTGCACACACACGTGCTGCCCTGCACATAGGATGATAGCTCAGCAGCCAAGGGAGAAGCAGAGCTGGCACCCCACACGCGTGGAATGATCACAAAGAAAAGCTAGAGAACACACAGATGTATTAATAACAGATGCCGGGGTTTAGAAAGTTACTAGATACATGATCAATACACAGGAAAAAGTTAATTGTGCTCTTAAACATCAGCCAGAGACAATTAAAAAGAGTAATTACAAAGACTTAATGTACCATCACAACAAAAGTTATGACTCAATCGGTAATATATCTAGCAGGAGACTTTGGTGGATTTCATGGAGGAAAGGAAACATCATGTTAAAAAAAAACACAAGATCTAAGGGGATGGGAAAGTCACTTGTGTGGTGCGGAAGTTCCTGTGAAGATGGCATCTTTCACAGGTTTACACAGTTACTATACACTATGACAACATTATTATCATTTTTGTTGAATGTCACAAAAGGTCTGTTATAGTCACATGGGAAATAAAGATCCAAGAAGATCCAAGTCAATTTTTAAAGGAAAAAAGAGTCAACATGGCCATCTTAGGGATTAGGTTTACTGATATCAGTTATCAGTCAAGGCAGAGGAGAGAGAGAGAGAGAAGACTCCACGGTTGTTTCAACGGAACACTTAACATAAGGCAAGTGAACTGGGCTACAGAATCGGTGAGTTTGTAACTAAAGGGCTGAGGGAAACAAAGATACGGTACTGGTAGTGTGGGAACCACCTGCTTGCTCCAGCACTAAGACACAAGCAGAAATGGCTGGAATTGTGAGTAGTCAATGCTTAGAAAAGGCTGCTGAGGAGACCAGCCTTGGAGCAAGGCAAAAACTGGGCTGAGCCCCTGGCACTGCTCCTCTGGGGCTGGTGTCTGTCTCTGAAGCAGACAGAATAAAGACGGCTTAGCAGGTGCTGGGAAAACTGCCATGTGTTGAGCTACCGCTCCAGGGAAGGGGAAGTACCCAGATGGAGAATGGAAGTGGGTGAGGGCAGAGTCACTGGCAGACCGCAGCGAGAGGACTTGCTTTGTCTCTAGGCCCTTAGGCTCCTTCCAGAGTCAGCAGTTGAAAAGCAGAACTGACGTTGGCAGTGTTATAGGGTATAATAAAGGTAGATTTGCTTTTGAGACACAATAACTTAATGTCTTGGAATGCTATACATAAACCCTGTGACTGTCATTGGAATGGACAGAGTTGAGCATCAGGACCACCCCCCCCCCAGACCAGCACTTCCTGGAGCAGACACCTGGGTTTGAAGATACCTAAAGTGAGGGAATTATTTATTACTGTGGAGGTTATGGCTATCTACACAGAAAGAGATTAAAGCCATATACTTAACTTTATGCCTTGTGAGAAAATATATTCCAGCTAGAGTCAGTTTACACATATGGAAAAGAGAGGATTTACTCTTCCAGAAGAAAAGCCCTGAAGAACCTTTTTCATGAGATTGTGATGGGAAAAGGGATGCTAACTATGACAAAACAAACCGAAGCCACTAAGGAGAGAATGGATATGTATCACGGCATTGAATTAAAACTTCTTTATGACAAGACACATCTTATATCTAGGGAACAGAATGTCTGAGGGAGAACACTTTTAGACCATGTAATTAGTAAGGGATTCATACCTAGACTGAATTAAGAATTCTCACAAAATCATTAAGAAATGAAGAATCCAATAATGACAAAATTCATAAAGTAAGTAATTAAAAGAAAACCCAATATCCAACAGACTGTAGCAATATTCTCAATGCCACTGGTGGCTCCATCCAGAATATAACAGCAAAATACTAAGTTGTGTTTCTCAGGCCGGGCGGGATCATGAAATCTTCTATTGCACATGTTACTGAGGAGATGGAAGATGGAAAATCATTTCTCTGCTGTGAATATTAGGTGCTAAACCACTTTGGGTGGCAATTTGGCATTACCTAGTGACGCTGAACATGCCCATACTGTTTGCCTTTCAATTCCACTTATGGATGTTTGTGCTAAAGGAAACTCCCTTATGGGCCCAAGGAGAACGATACAAGAATGCTTATTGTGGTAGCTTGTAATCACAAGAATGAAAAACAACCAATAGTTGCTTATTTGGGAAATGGCTAATTGTGGTTTATTCACAACAGGATATGATGTTGTAGTTTAAAGGAGCAAATCAGATTCACATGAGTCGCAGATAAACATAAAATGATTGAGAGAAGAGTAAGTTTCTTTTTTTAAATCTCTCCTTCTCAAAAGGGGGGGCAGGTAGGGAAGGATGGGGGGGAGGGAGGAGAGGGAGTGCATTAGCACCTGTGAGCACAGCTGTATGTTCACAGGCACACAGGAGTCCAGAGGACAACTCCGGTATCAGTCCTTACTTTGTTTGAAACAGGGTCTTTGTTTTTTTTCCACTGCTGAGTGAGCTGGCTCTGAGCTTCTGGGGCTTCTCCTATCTCTGCCTCCTGTCTCCCTGTAGGAGCACTGGGATTATAGACACATGCACCACCATGTCCAAATTTATGGGTTCTGGGGATTTGAACTCAGGGCTTCGTGCTTGCAAGGTAAGCATTTTAAACACTGAGCCGTCTCCCCCACCAGCTTTGAAGGAAGACTGCAGACAGGTGTGAGAAGGTCCCATGATACATGGCAGCAGCTGAAGGCTCAAGGAAGGCACTTGCAGCTGGGCATCCAGATGTAGGGAGCCCCACTACACATGGCAGAAGCTGCAGACCCAGGGAAGGAGCAGAAGTGGACTCATGGGAAGCCACACGAGCGTGGGAGTGACTCAACTCATGGTGAAAGCTGTGGGCCCAGGGAGGAGGTTGGAGCTGACTAGAGATAGAGCTGCTGGCGCTGAATCCCAGTTTCCAAAGGACAGTGACACATCTTCAGTGTATGGACACCTAAACAGAATATTTGCCCCTTCCCTTCACCAGAACTCTACATTTCTCAATCACTTTACTTTTTAAACCTTTGCTTTTGAGAATTTAACACATGATTGCTATATTTACATCATTTCTATCCCTCCCTGTGACCAGCTCCTCCCATGTCCCTACCCATTCCCTCTAAAATTTATGACCTCTCCTTTTAAAATTACTGTTGTTATAGCCTGATGAATCTATTTCATATATATATGGTTTGGGGGCTGACCACTTGAGATTGGATAACCTAATAAGGGCTTATTTCTGGAGAAGACTATTCTCCCTTTCTTTTATTTTTTTATTTTTTTATTTTGCAATACAATTCAGTTCTACATATCAGCCATGGATTCCCTTGTTCTCCCCCCTCCCGCCCCCCTCACCTTCCCCCCCAGCCCACCCCCCATTCCCACCTCCTCCAGGGCAAAGCCTTCCCCGCAGACTGAGATCAACCTGGTAGGCTCAGTCCAGGTAGGTCCAGTCCCCTCCTCCCAGGCCAAGCCAAGCGATCCTGCATAGGCCCCAGGTTTCAAACAGCCAACTCATGCAATGAGCACAGGACCCGGTCCCACTGCCTGGATGCCTCTCAAACAGATCAAGCCAATCAACTGTCTCACCCATTCAGAGGGCCTGATCCAGTTGGTGACCCCTCAGCCATTGGTTCATAGTTCATGTGTTTCCATTCTTTTGGCTATTTGTCCCTGTGCTTTATCCAACCTTGGTCTCAACAATTCTCGCTCATATTAAACCCTCCTCATTCTCACTAATTGGACTCCCAGAGATCCACCTGGGGCCTAGCCATGGATCTCTGCATCCAGATCCCTCAGTAGTTGGATGGGGTTTCTAGCACGACAATTAGGGTGTTTGGCCATCCCATCACCAGAGTAGGTCAGTTCGGGCTGTATCTCGACCATTGCCAGCAGTCTGTTGTGGGGGTATCTTTGTGAATTTCTGTGGGCCTCTCTAGCACTTTGCTTCTTCCTATTCTCATGTGGTCTTCATTTACCATGGTCTCCTATTCCTTGTTCTCCCTCTCTGTTGTTGATCCAGCTGGTATCTCCCGCTTCCCCAAGCTCTCTTTCCCTTGACCCTCGCCCTTCACTACCCCCACTCATATCCAGGCTGTTCATGTAGATCTCATTCCATTTCTCTGTCATTGGGCGATCCCCGTCTCTTTCTTGGGGTCCTGTTTTCCAGGTAGCCTCCCTGGTGATGTGAGTAACAGTCCAGTCATCCTTGTTCCACATCTAGTATCCTCCTATGAGTGAGCACATACCATGTTTGTCTTTCTGAGTCTGGGTTACCTCACTCAGGATGATTTTTTCTAGATCCATCCATTTGTCTGCAAACCTCATGATGTCATTGTTTTTCTCTGCTGAGTAGTATTCCATTGTGTATATATACCACATTTTGTTTATCCATTCTTCAGTTGAAGGGCATCTAGGTTGTTTCCATGTTCTGACTATTACAAACAATGCTGATATGAACATAGCTGAACAAGTGCTCTTGTGGTGTGGTTGAGCATTCCTTGGGTATATGCCCAATAGTGGTATAGCTGGATCTTGGGGGAGATGGATTCCCAATTTTCTAAGAAAGCGCCATATTGATTTCCAAAGTGGTTGTACAAGCTTGCATTCCCACCAGCAGTGGAGGAGAGTTCCCCTAGCTCCACATCCTCTCCAGCATAAGGTGTCTTCAGTGTTTTTGATCTTAGCCATTCTGACAGGTGTAAGATGGTATCTCACAGTTGTTTTGATTTGCATTTCCCTGATGATTAGGGATGTTGAGCAATTCCTTAAATGTCTTTCAGTCATTTGAGTTTCCTCTGTTGAGAATTCTCTGTTTAGCTCTATAGCCCATTTCTTAATTGGACTGTTGGGCATTTTGATGTCTAATTTCTTGAGTTCCTTATATATTCTGGATATCAGCTCTCTGTCAGATGTGGGGTTGGTGAAGATCTTTTCTCATTCTGTAGGCTGTTGCTTTGCCTTGTTGACCGTATCCTTTGCTCTACAAAAACTTCTCAGTTTCAAGAGGTCCCATTGATTGATTGTTTCTCTCAGTGTCTGTGCTACTGGTGTTCTATTTTGGAAGTGATCTCCTATGCCAATGCGTTCAAGACTACTTCCTACTTTCTTTTCTGGCAGGTTCAGAGTAGCTGGATTTATGTTGAGGTCCTTGATCCACTTGGATTTAAGTTTTGTGCACGGTGATAGATATGGATCTATTTGCAGCCTTCTACATGTTGATATCCAGTTATGCCAGCACCATTTGTTGAAGATGCTTTCTTTTTTCCATTGTGCACTTTTGGCTTCTTTGTCAAAAATTATATGTTCATAGGTGTGCGGATTCATGTCAGGGTCTTCAATTCAATTCCATTGGTCCACATGTTGGTTTTTATGCCAGTACCAAGCTGTTTTTATTACTGTAGCTCTATAGTAGAGCTTGAAGTCAGGGATCGTGATGCCTCCAGAGATTGTGTTATTGTACAGGATTCTTTTGGCTATCCTGGGTTTTTTGTTTTTCCATATGAAGTTGAGTATTATTCTTTCCAGTTCTGTGAAGAATTGTGTTGGTATTTTGATGGGGATTGCATTGAATCTGTAGATTGCTTTTGGTAAGATTGCCATTTTTACTATGTTAGTCCTGCCTATCCATGAGCATGGGAGATCTTTCCATTTTCTGACATCTTCTTCAATTTCTTTTTTCAGGGTATTCTCCCTTTCTTAGTGGCCATTAATTGCTTATAGATCTACATCTCGGGATGTGGCCTTGTGAGAATTCCTTCATCTACACTGGCATGCCAACTCATTGTCATTGTGCTGGCCTTATTTAGATGACCATGTTGTTAAGATTCATGGGTGTGGCTTCCTATTATATATAGAAGACACATCTTGAAACCTTTCTGGCCCAACTTCTATGACAGTCTCTGGGCTTTAGGTACAAGGTTTGTGTTGTAAATGCATCAGTTGGAGCTGGGCACACTATAGTCATTTTGCCTAGAATTTCTGTGATGGGCTCCATCTGTAAAAAGAAGCTTCTTAGATGAGGGGATTCACTGAGGGAGATCTGTCATCTAGTTGAGCATACCTCATTGTGTCTCCAGAATTGAACTCAAGACCCAGGGCTGGATAGTTTGAGCCACAGGCATTGGTAGCTTTAAGGCTGAGCGCAGGCTCTAAACTACCAATAAATGGACCTTGAGACTCTTGCAGGAGCTATACTGAAAGAGCAAATTTCTTTCCAATGGTGTTTCAGAGCCAGCAGGGCATTAATTAGTGATTTTCTTTACGTCTTGTCATCTAGAGTGTAGAGACAGCGTAAGAAGAAACAATGTTAGAGATGGGGAAATGGACTCCTGATTCTGTTGAAGGCCCAGGCCCATCAGGAACTCACACGGACCTTCTGTCCGAAGAGCTAAGTCCACCTTTCCCTCTTCTCTTCCTTCTTTTATTTTGGCTTTGTTAGTCTGTTTTAGACATTTTGGTTCAGGTTTCTAAACATACAGCTGAAAGATTTAAAAATCTTTTCATCCTCTAAGTTTTTGTCATTAACTTTAAAATGACAGGTGGGACATTAAATACTCCTACAACCTGTTCCATTGTTTTCCTTGGTAAACAGCATCACCCACTTGAGTGGTCCCCATAGAACAGTGTTCTAACTTTAAACCCAATCCTTGGAAACTGCTGCCAGCCGTCTGTCCTGGGGGTCAGCTCCCAATTCTCCTGCTGCGACATCAAGTCTCTGGCATGCAAAGGGGAGAGAGAGAGAGAGAGAGAGAGAGAGAGAGAGAGAGAGAGAGAGAATATACTGAGTTCTACAATTGTGTGACATCTGAAAGTCAAGTGAGTAATGCTCTTGCCATTAACCTCCAGCATAAATGAACATCTGGACTGTCTTCTGCAGCTGCGGTGGGGCAATCTGATGGATAGCTGGGCCCCAGGCATTCGTCTCAGTGCTTTGGCAGCTGGGCATGCAGGTGGAGAGGGACCTGCCAAACGCACCTGCTACGAATGCTTTCATACACGTTCTTTCAGGTGCCGATTCCCAGTCTTCAGGGCCAGCTTCCTCCCACCCATGTCCATCTTGTCCATCAAGAAATAGCTTATCAACTAGTGGCCAGATGGGAACTGCTGATCAGAGTCCTGGAGACCTTCAACTCCCGCTTTTTTATGTCACAAAGTGGTTGAGATTATGGGGTTCCAGTCAGAGATGACAGGTACCCAAAATATTATTTCTAACCCCAGACAGACAATATGATCCCACCTCTCTAAATCTCCCTCTCTTCACACACAAAGTTGGACCAACAATAATGCCTGCTTCTCTGAGCTGTGATAAGGGCTCATAGGAAACCACACAGGTCGTGGGCACTTGGAACACGGCCTGTGGTGCCCTTAATGCTGAAAATGTTGACCATAGTCATGATGGTGCATGCTTCCCCGTTTTGTGTGTGACTGTATGTAGTGGGGAGCAGAAGAAGTCCTGAGTGAATGTGTGTTATTGCCTTGTCAAGGACCCCAGTCCTTCAGATCCATGAGGAGTGGTAAACCCTTCACTTGGTCTGTGTGTGGATGCTAAGGGAGTGCTCAGAAAGTATCAACCACAGCCTTCTCCTCCCAGATGACCTCAGCCTGAGTCTGCACCCATACAAATGACCTCAGCCTGAGACTGCTCCCATACAGAGACCGCCTACCTTGGTTAGCTAACCTGCCCTTTTTTTCAGCCATACACACTGAACACACCTACTTCATTCACATGTGTAAAATAAACTTGGGGAGGCCCAAGCTGCTGTGGGTGGTACATCTCCGTCAGTCCACATGGCCCATGCAGTCCCAGCTTTCCTGTGCATGTGTCCCTGTATCTGTCCCTTTTCATTCTTTCTTTGTTCAAGCCAGGTTTTCAGGACCAAGTCGTGTGGGGTATGGTACTCTGTATCCACTGTGTCCCCAAGGCACACAAATAGAAGCCTTAGTGAGGGAAGGAGCTAGTGGGTTTGTCTCTGGAAGTAGTCAGGAGGAAGGGGAAGAGAAGCAACCCAAACAATTTGTTTGAAAAAAAAATGCCACAATGGAACTCAATTCTTCATATGTTAATACAAAACAAAAATTAAAAACAAAGAGACCAGTTGACAGAAAGACTGGAAGGCTACAGCAGGAAAAGAGCCCCAGATCTCCAAATATGGGAGAAGGAGGATGCTGTGTAAATGACCTATATGGAGTCAGAGCACTGGCCTGGGGCCTCTGAGTCTCAGACCTGTTCCAGCTCCCTAGACCACATCCATTCTCAGGGACACCTTTCTCTTCTTTAATAAACTGCTTCTGTTTCTGTAATTATCTCTGTCCCTGGTCCAGTTCTTTGTTCTGGGACACAAGAACCTGGAAAGCTCACCAGGCACCTGCCCTCTGGACCCAGATCTACACTTATAACAAAGGAGTTCACATCTGCATTAGCTCTACCCACGACAGGCACATTCAATCTAAAGCAAGCTGGGGCAGCCAGTGGCCCTACAGCTACAGAGGACCCTCTTCCAGGGCCCTCCTGGGTCCTATACTTCTGATGCCTGCTGTGTTGGTACCATTTGTCATTGTCACAGGCAGACAAGAGAGCCCAGCCCCTGGAGGCTGTGAGAATATCCATCTACCCAGAAATCCAGCTGCCACTAAGTGTGGCTATCCATTTCATATGTATACTGGAAAAGTGAGATTTCAGGCCCCAAGGGTGGGGGTAGCAGAAAGGGTGGCCCTGGTTATAGGGTAGATGCAGGTCTCCTTTTGCAGACTATTATGGTTGGTTTTAATTTCAACTTGCCACAAATTAGAACCACCTGAGTAGGGACCTTTGCCTGAAGAACTGTCCTGATGATGTCCTTGATTGACATGTGGAGGGTGGGGTGGGCGGTGCCTTCTGGGAGGAGACCAGATAAAAAGGGTGTGTGAGAAGGAAGATCATCTCTCCTTTTGGTGGCTTGGACTCCCTCTAGCTGCTGAGTGGATTTATCAGGTTGTTACTGAAAAGGCTGAAGTCCTGGAGGACTTTAGAGGAGGAGGAGCTTGCCTCCCAGACCTTTATAGCTTCTCAGACTACCTTGCAAGAGCGACTTGGAGCTGAGACATTGGTGAGTAGTACCACATCTTGCTTTCGACTGCCTAGTTAAGAACCTGTAAATGGATTTGGAGAGGTGACTGTACATCTTTCTCCTTCTTCCTCATGTGGCCATGTTGAATAATCTCCTTTATCTGCTTTTTACTATTAATTTGTTTTAATCAGCTTATTGAGGATGTGTTGCCTCGCCTGGCTTGTTGGGGCACAGGCTGTTATCCTAAGTTCAGGCATGGTATTGGTCATGGTATTGGTGTCTGTCTTTGGTTGCCCTGTCGAATGCTCAGGACCCCTCTCCAGCTCTCAATCCATCTGGACTCCTGCTTTTTCTCCCTGCACCACAACTAGGCTTTTTTAGTTTACATGGCCTTCCTGCCTCCTCCATCTGGACCCACTCTGTGAGTCTGTCTCAGGGCCCCCTCCGCAGACTGCACACAGGCCCCTTTTCTGTCCCAACTCTTGCTTGTAATGGGAGATTTTGGGGTCCTGACATATTTGGAGACTGAAGTCCCAAGATGGAAGACTCTATTATTGAGTTTTACATGCGTTCCAGAACTCATTTTCTCCAGTCCCTACCCTGTCCTTGGCCTTGGGAGAAGGGCAACCAGACCCTTCCTGTTGACTCAACCAAGCAAACTTCCTTGCCTTTTCATTGTCCTCCCCAAAGCCTTGTGGGGCCAATGTGTCTTCATGTGCTTTGAAGCAGGAATTCTGGGAAAGGCTCACCTCATCTTGCCTTCACCTAGAGTACTGGGATTCTTTTGGGTTTGGGGGTTCAGAAATGAGACACCTTTTCTCTGAGACAGCATAGTGACACTCCCCACCCCCACCCCTTGGTGACTCAGGGAAGCATTTTAGGGCAACTTGAATTTCTGGGCATGAAAAGAGAAAGAAGGAACCATGATTAACATATCAAAGCATTCTGCCTATCCCCAGAACCTAGTAAAAGTCTGATACCACATAGGGAAAAACCCTTCTAGCAAGTTGTTGTTGTTATTATTTTTTTCTTTCTTAACACCCAGGCCTGGACCTCAGCCTGGTTTTTTGGAAGAAGGAGCGGATTGGTCTCAAGTAATGTAACAGTCTGGCCCTTTACATCCTATACCTTGAGTCATCTCCTGCTCCTTCCATGTGGTAGGGTGATAAACACATTTTTTGAAACATGGCTGTGGCAGAGACTCCATTGGAGCTAGAAATGGGAGGCTCAGGTTCAAGGTGTGTTAATAATCGGGTGTGTAGGAGATGCATCACACACGGTCTCTGGACCTCATGACCTTCACACCAGAAAGAAGCGTCACACAGCAGGAGATGCACAGCAATCACTCCTTAGGGTCGTAGGATTTGGTAAGCGCTACCACAAAATGTGTGGAAAGTACCACTGTTGACTAGCACTGTCCTCCAAGTTAGATTGGCACCATCTTCAGGACTTCTGATGGCTCTGCTTGCAAAAGATCACCGCAGCGCATGAGCAGACTTTTTGGAGCCCACTACCTATGATGGGACCTCAAACAGCCTTGAGGCAGGGGAGGGGCTTGGACCTGCCTCTGCTAAATGTACCTCCACATGGGAGGCCTTACCTTCTTGTAGGAGGGAATGGGAGTGGGTTGGGAGGGGGAGGCTGGAGGGGAGAGAGGAGGGAAGAGGGGGATCTTTGGTTGGTATGTAAAATGAATAAAAATTTTATTCTTTTTTTTTAAAATATTTATTTATTTATTATGTATACAGTGTTCTGTCTGCATATACACCTGCAGGTCAGAAGAGGGCACCAGATCTCTTTATGGATGGTTGTGAGCCACCATGTGGTTGCTGGGAATTGAACTCATGACCTCTGGAAGAACAGCCAGTGCTCTTAACCTCTGAGCCATCTCTCCAGCCCCCTATTCTTAATAATAATAATAATAATAATAATAATAATAATAATAATAATAATAATAATAATAAAAGATCACCACAGCTGGGACTGTTGACTATTTAACCTCTGTTCATAGAAGTGGCGGTTGGGGAGGTGTAGGGAGGAGCCATGGAATCCCCATCTGAGAAGCCAGCTACCCCTTCCAATCAGCTGTATGCAATTCTGCCCTACTGGTATGTGGTTGCCAGGGAGAGGCTAGGGGCTATACGTGGAGAAGAAAGAAGAGAGCAGGTTTAATGTACACAGCTATGGGGAAGCCATCATACCCACTGGGAAGAGACCTTCAGGGTGGCTAATTTAAGGCCACCCATGCTTCTGTTCCTAACCCCTCACCCACTGCTCTGTAAGGAAGCCTAATAAACTCATTAGTTCCCAGGGGTGAATTTTGGCGGAATCACGCCTCGGTTTGGCACTGGAACATCAGGAGGAGGGGTAAACATTGCTCGTTCTCCCAGGAAAGGAATTTTAGTAACAACCACAAGCTGACAAAATCTGAGAAGGCAAGCGTTCCCTGGATTGGAGGAGTCCTTCTGTTTTCACCAGAAGACACCAGGGAAACCAGAGTCCCTCGGGGCTCTTAGTGTCGTCAGTAAATGAGAAAGAAAACTTACACCTTTCTGATTATGACCTCAGAAAGGTGGGCAGACAAGCTGAGCCTCATGATGATTGGTGGTTCATAGGGACTGTGCTGGGGGAAGAGTGGGGGGCAATTCTGGTAAGGAAAAACACATTAATTAATCAAAGGGAAAATTAATTTACTATTCCTTTAGCAAGGGAAGCCCGGATGGGGCCAAGACCTTTTGCTGTTATTGAAGGGGTGTCTCAGGGTGTCCTGTGACATATCTGGGTCCTTCATGCGTCAAACAAAGAATCTAGCAAAAGCCATGTTACTGGTGAATCAGGGTTCCCTCTTGCTTGTTCTTAGTTTCATTGATCAAAAATTAAAAAAGAAATAGACTCAGAAGGAAGCTCTATGACCATTTCATTGGTGTTTGAGAGAAAAACCAAAAGCCAGGCAAGCTGTATACGCCACCAGCTGCCAGGTGAAGTGGGATGGTGAAGAGAAAGTCATTCCCTTTGAATTAGAGTCAACAGAGGTTTATGGCAACTATTAAATGAGGTTGGAAGTCTTCAGAAAAAATGGAAAACCCCTGGGCACTAAGGCAAATGTCCTTAGGACCAAAGAAAAGATAAAAATGGGGAAAGGAAATATGCTTTTGAGTTAGAACTCAGAAAAGTAGGAAGGGGCTTAGCTGTGGAGATCTGTAATCAACTGCCTCAAGGGAGGTAGATGCTCCTGGGAAGGATAAGCACATTATCTAATTAAAGGGGTAATTAGTCCTCCCATATCCATAGCATGTGTTAGGCATACTAAGAACAGTCAAAAGTCCTTTGCCCACATTCCAGAACCAGGTTCCTCGGAGCTCCCCATCTCCCACCTTGCCTTCAGTGTCTTGGCGCCAATGCCCCACCATGGTTAATGACCAATGCAACACTGTTGCATATTTTCCCTATGTGCATGCTCCACACCTCCTATAAAACAGTGACAGCCTGTCACTGTCTCCATCCCTGCTCAGGGGAAGCCATTTTGCATCTCCCCCTCCCCAGTAAATCTCTTGTGTGAGGTTTATTGCATGGTGTGATTTTTGTGGTATTCCTTGGCCCCAATTGCCAAAATAGTCTTTTGCTGCAAACCTATTTCAGCATGTTCTCAGGTGAATCAGTTTTCTCAAGGACTGGCTTCCTTGCCAGGTGATAGACAGACTCTGTTGCCTCAACCTTTAAGGGAAAAAACATACGTATGTGATATTTTAATATTGGGGAGAGATTAGATGTCATGTCTCTGTCCAAGGCCAGAGATAGAACTGGGAGGAAGTAGTATTCTCTCAATGGGCTGCAGCAAGGCCCCCTACCTCCATCTTTTCATAGGAAGGTATGGTAGTTTGAATGTAAGTGGCCCCCATAATCCCATAAGCTCATAGGGAGTGGCACTATTAGGAGGTGTGGCTTTGTTGGAGTTGGTATGGCCTTGTTGGAGGAAGTGTGTCACTGTGAGGGTGGGCTTTGAGGTTTCATATACTCAGGATACTGCCCAGTGTGCCAGTCAACTTCCTGTTGCCTCTGAGTCAAGATGTAAGGACTCTTAGCCCCAGCATCTCATCTGCCTGAATGCTGCCAGGCTCCCCACCATGATGATAATTGACTGAACCTCTGAAACTGTAAATGAGTCACCTCAATTAAATGTTTCCTTTATAAGAATTGCTACGGTCATGGTGTCTTTTCACATCAATTGAAACCCTAACTAGGATAGAAGGCAAGGTCTAATGTTGGTAATCCTCAATAGCCTCTGAGCCGGCTAACGTCTGTGTAGCTGCTCACCTCTGGGATGAGAAGAAAATACTGCTTTCCAACACTGAGAGAACATTCTGAAGCCAGAAGGTGAAAAGAAGCATGACACCCAGAAGGAGTTGTTAGGATGGGAGGACTGGTTATCTCCTTGTGATGTGCCTCATAGCCCTCCCTGCAGGACCTTATTTACAGCCCCTTACTGCTAAGCCTGCCCACCTTCTGAAGTCTACCTCAGAAGATAAAACTCTTCCCTTTCCCTCTTTCTGTTTCCCCTTTTCAGATCCTGATCAAAAGTCTGAGCCTGCTTGTCTTGATGTCCATGTGCTCTGCCCCTACCTTCCCTGTCCCCTTCCATCCAGACATTCATTCTGATCCTCCTTGCTTTCTTCTCGAACTCAGAACATACACCTTTCTGTCTTCCTCTTGTCCATCTCTCCCTAGCAGTTAGTGAAACCTCCAGCTTGTCTGCATTTCTGCTTTCTCTCAGACTCTGGAAAACTTTTCCACAAATTTCCTTTGGGATCCCCTTCTAGATTCATTCATCTCCAAGACTGTGAACCTACAAAAGGAACCTGATAGCCCAGTGATAAGCCTGCCCCACCTCCCACGTTCCTCGGGCTCCTTTCCTCCTCTTCTGAGTGAGCAGATACCACTTACACAGTCCTTAGCTGCAGCCTCTGAATTTATTCCTAGAAGTCTGAGCTTATCTGTTGGGAGTCTTAGCCACAAAGAGACAGCGTCACTCAAAGTGACCCATGTGTGCACTTGGCAGTTTGAGAAAACACATTCCCACCCAGCCCCTTCCATTCAGATCTTGTGGCACACACTGAAGAATGGTTTGGGAATATAGGTATGTAACATTTACTGGCCTCTGTTGCATATGGCTGTGTGGGTTGTGTTCCATCTAGTGCAGTGGTTCTCAACTTTCCTAATGCCGTGACCCTTTAATACAGTTCCTCATGTTGTGGTGACCGTCAACCGTAAAATTACTTTTGTTGCTACTTCATAATTGTAATTTTTACTACTGTTATGAAATGTAATGTAAACATCTGTGTTTTCTGATGGTCTTAGGTGACCCCTGTGAAAGGGTTGGTCGACCCCAGGTTGAGAACCGCTGCTGTAGTAGTATGTGAGCAGAGGTGAGATGAGCCCCTTCTAGACCTCAACAATAATCCATGCCTGTGTATCCAGCTCTGCTGGTTATGATTAACTTATTACAGGTGAGTATAGTAAGATTGGAAGGTGAGAATCTAACACGGAGATGCCACATCACTGAAGGAACGTGGGTTCCTAGACACTCAGGGAAGATTGATGGACAGCCAGATACACTTTGGTGGACTGAGCAAGCCACTGAAGTACTAAGTTACTGAATGTTAAGGCATTGCTTGTTAGATTAATTTCCTTATCGAAAATAATGCACCTGTACTGTACTGCAGTAATCATCTCTATTGTCATCAGGCTCTTCAACAATTGTCTCCTGGAGACCATTCTATGTGGCTTTCAAAACAATCATCATATCGCCTAGAGATGCTGTGGCTGCCCTCATACTCACAGATCTACAGCAGTTGTTATTAATCAGTCTGGACCAGAGTCACAAGGGTAAAGACAGCAGCATGGGTGACATCTTTAGGCATCCTCCTATAATGTCCCATGGTTTGTCTTCCTCTATTGTTATCCCATACATGATCCCCTATTCATTAATGACTCATTCATCTCCAGGCTGTGGTTCCTCTACCTGGTTCCTTGTCCCTGCTTTCTCCTCCAGGAATTGCCCTAATCCTCACTTAAAGGTAGCTGAAGATACTGGGCATAGTGGTACATACTTTTTCGTACAAGCCTGTTCTGCATAGTGAGTTCCAGGACAGCCAGAGCTACATAATGAGACTGTGTCTCAAAAAAACAAAGGTAGCTGAGGGTTCATCTTTCTACCTGCTAATCTTCAACCCCCAGCCTCTCTTCAACACATTCTCTTGGGTTTACAGTTCTTTGTGCACACTCTTCAGTGAAGACAGTGTGCTGTATCTACTTATGGATCTGCTTCTCTCCCTAGACAATGAGATCAGAGGACAAGAATACTGGTATTTACACAGCAGGCATTCTGCAAATATTGAATAACTCAGTGAGAGGAGGGTCAGAGAACAGAGGCCGTATGTCTGAATGCAAGTCAGCCAGAATACAGGCCCTTGGATGGTGACAGCCACAAAGTGACAGGGAGGCCATTTGGCACATTCCCACTGTCTAAGAAAACGTGGTGTCAGAGGGGAAGAGAATTTATTCCAGCTGGTTCCAGCTAGGACCAATATGGGGAGATTAATGTCACTTTAGTTAAAGATAATAATTCTGCCCTGTTCACTTAAACACAAAAAATGAACATATATTCCAAAGATTAGAGAGGGTCAGAAAATGTAACACTCAACTATGCACTTTCTGTAAAGATGCAATAGATGTTGACATCTGTCCTATTTACTTCACGCTTTGGATTAGTCACTTTCCTGTTGTGACAAAATGCCAGAGAGAAATAGTTTGAATGAGGGAAAAGTTCATTTGGACTCTTAGGTCTAGTCCATGGCAGGCTGGCTCCATTGCTTTGGTGCCCAAGGTGAGGCACAGGACATCACAGCAGGAGGCATGTGGTGCGTCAGAGCTGTGGAAAGCAAGGTGTACAGGAGACTTGGAGCAAAATACACTCTCAAGGCATATCCTCAGTGACCGCTCCCTCCAACTACACCCCAACACTGGACTATGGCACGGCTCCACCAACAGGTTGATGCACTAATGCAGTTTGTGCCTCACGAGCTCATTACTTCTCAGCCGCACCTGGAGCCCCAGCATGTGAGCTTGTGGGAGATGCAGCCTACCCAAACCATGACAACCTTTTCCTGTCCTTTCTCCAGGTAGCACTGATAACTGTCATGTGCCCCTTGTTCACTCTCCACTCTCTTAGGATAGGTATCCTTCTCGTGCATCTTTATGTACATTCATTATAGCAATCATGGTATTTTTAAGACAATATGTGTATGTATATATAGATAGTCATGGGCTTCACAGGATGTTTTGGTGAGTTATTCTCACATATATGACACTGTTCACAATATTTTATTGCCTAGAGATGCTGTAGCTATCTTAGTTTATGTAAGTACACTCTATAGTAAGTGGGAAAAATTGCCTAATGACACATTCCTCAGAACATGTCCCCACCATTAAGTGATGTATAACTGTATATGAAATACATAAGTGAATATATAGCATGTATTTGTGCTATAGCTGCATAGCACACACACACATGTATTTGAGATATTCATTTAGTTGCATGTTGAGATAATGAATTCATCTAAGTGATGGAAGCTACTCTGCCACAAGGATATTCAGCTTATTACCCATTTGTATACTTAGAGACCTCAAGATATGTTGCCATTCTTCATTAGAACAAACCAGTTTCAAAAGATCTAACCTCTAGGCCTAGCCTGGGTCATACATTCTATGCTCCATGCCATTTTAGTGAGTTCTCTGGATGCTAGCTCTCCTCTACTTTTCCAATCCCCAGACCCAGCTTGTGTTGCACATTCAGTATAGTGGTACAGTCTGGTGAGTCTGCCTAATGGCAGCCCACTTATGACATATCCAATCTCTGATCCTCGCCTGATGACACAAAGCTTGTTTACCCTGGTGAGTACTTGGGACCCTGGCCCAGCCACCCCATCCTCACATTCCCAGGCATCCCTTGAGTAATGCAACCCACACACCAGCCTAAGAAGATGAAGCCATTTTTTCCCATTCACATACTTTTTTTCTTTTTCTTACCACTGAATTGAAGTCATCCCTGTTGTCCAATCCAGAATCAACATTGACTGTCTGGAGGATTGACCTATTAAGTCCTCATACCGGACTTGAAATCAATCAAGCTCGGACAACAACAACAACAATATCCCCAAACTTCTACTTAACAAGACAGTCTAGAATTTCACATCAGACACACAAACAATAAAAGATGTCCCATGCCCAGGGTCATTGTAAAACCACAAACAATTTGAAAGTCAGTATATATCTCCCCATCTAAATCCATTATCCTATAGCAATATTCTCTAATGAGAATGACCTAGATGAACTCCAAGACACAGAATTTAAAAGAACAATCATATACTTCATTAAGTAATTCAAGAAATTTAAAGGAGACACAGACAAACAGTTCAATGAACTTAAAGGGATATCAATGAGTGATGACTAAGGAAATATGAACATAAGGGTGAATAAAATGATGAAGACCAGTCAATATTTGAAAACTGAGTTCAGTAAAGACACAGAAATATTGAAGAGAAATCAAGTTGAAATTAAGATAGACTCGAAAAACTAAATAGCTAAATAAGAAGACTCAGGGGAGAGCCTTACTAATGGAGTGTATCAAGTAGAAGATAGACTATCAGAATTTGAAAGTAAAGTAAAACTGTTGGATCAGATGAGCAAAGGATATGAAGACTATAAAAAAGGAAAACCCATGAAAGGAACACATAGGCACTGTGTTCCTTTATAATATAATATATATATTATATATATAATATATAGGCATATATATTATATATATACGAAGAATTTGTTAGAGTAGCTTACAGGTTATGGTTCAGCTAGTCCAACAAAGGCTGTCTTCTGATGGAAAGTCTAAGAATCTAGTAGTTGTTCAGTCTATGGGGCTGGATGTCCCAGCTGGTCTTCAATATATGTTGATCCATAGTACATATGTTCTAATACCAGTGAAGGAATGCCTTAGCTGCAGGATAGAACTTGTCAGGTGAGTAGGGAAAAAGCAAAAGCTTCCTTCTTCTGTGTCCTTTTAAATAGACTACTACCAGAAGGTTTTGCCTGGGTTTAGGTGGGTCTTTCTGACCTCAAATGATCCAGATTTAGGGTGGGTCTTCCTATCTCAAATGATCCAATCAAGAAAAATCCCTCACAGATGTGCCAAGTTGGTTGGGTTTGGTTGATTCCAGATGTGGTCAAGTTGACAATGATGATTAGCCATCAAACCAGAAGAGCCAGTAGCAAAGTACTTCAGTTTCTGAAAGACCACAGATGCCAACCTAGACTACTCTACCCAGAAAACTATCTGTCACAGTTGAAGAAAGAATAACATTCCAGGAGCTGGAGAGATGACTCAGTGGTTAAGAGCACTGACTGCTCTTCTGAAGGACCCAAGTTCAATTCCCAGCACCCACATGGCAGCTCATAACTATAATTCTAGTTCCAGAGGATCTGACACCCTCATATAGACATACATACAGGCAGAACACTAATGTATATATAATAAAAATATGTAGTGGGTAGCCATTCCAGCTTTGACCTGGAAGTTCCAACCCGAGGCTTCGGTAATGGTCACGACTACAAGGCGGGGCTGAGAGAGGATGCTGAAGACTGGAGTTCTGGATGCAGGGCTCTCTTGGTTCCTGGACCCTGGACACTGGAGGTAGACTGAGCAGAGTTCTCCAGAGAACACTGCCAGACTGCGATACACCTTTCCCAGACCCTGCAACCTACCTATCCCTTCACTTGTAAGTTACGCCACTAAATAAACCTCCCTTTTAACTACGTGGAGTGGCCTTAATAATTTCACCAATAAAAATAAATCATTAAAAAATAATGTTCCATGATATAAACATGCTAAAATAATTCATGTCCAGCTCTAGCCTCCCACATGGCATGGAGACACAGGTAATCTACCTGTACAACTTGCCACTGACCCTCCCTATCTCAGTCACCTGTGGCTACTAGCCAGTGACTGCTACCTCCTCCTAGCCTATCTTCTTCCCTTTGGGAATTGTCTACTCTCCACAAGAAACTCTCCAGTTAGCACACATGGTTTGGACATGTGGGCCTCCTTCCCTTAAAGACTAACTACAGCCCTGCCAGTTAGGTCCCTCCCACTGTTTATCTAGTCTCAAGACCAAGGACCAGTCTACACTGCCATCAGGAACTTGTTCTAAGTTTCTTGACCAAGACACTGAAGACACCTAACCCACTGTAACTGACAAGCTGAAGACCTGGGGTAGAGGCTGCAGCCCTGCACACCAGGCAAATACAGAAAATTGGTATCCCAACCCTGCTTCCTCCTGAACACCATAAACACCTCTGTTGAAAGAGGCAGGGTGCTTTGAAAAAGAAAGAAAAACTACCTCCAGGTATACAAATCCCAACACAGAAATGAAAAACAAAACAAAAATTTAACACTTCCCCTTAATAAAAATACAAATCCCATAGTAATACACTGTATTGAAAATGACTTTGGAAGAACTCTCTAATGAAGAATCCAAAAGAATAACTATAACTGTGGTCAAATAACTTAAAGACAAAGAGATGAAACAAGAATGTTAATCTAAGACAGGAAAATAAAGATTGAATTGTAAAAGAAAACTCAAACTATGGAGTTCATGACTGAAAATAAATATGTAATAAAATGTGATGTGTTGTTAGATGAGGTCTAGCATCCCAATATTCACTATGGAGGAAACCTCCAGTGCCTGGTGCAACTTGAGATGCATTTACAGATAGGGCCATAAAGAACTGAATTAAGGCAAGGCCCCTACAGCAGCCAATCTATTTTGGCTCTGGTACATTAAAGGAGGGAATTTGAAGGTCTAGTGGGAACAGAACCATTGCAGAACCCATTGATAAGGTGGCCACCTGCAGGCTACCTCAGAAGAAGCCCACCCTGCTTGTCACCAGGGATGTTCCTGTCTAAGCCTGGACTCCTGCAGCCTCAAATGAGATTGGCTCAACCAACCTCAGCATGCCAGTGAAAGAAAGAGGTGATGATGGAGGGGAGGGGGGGCATTTATTCTGTGTGACATCTTTGAAGACAAGGGACAGATGAAAGGGACCATCGATCCTAAATCTACCTTTGGGGTTCTGACATGAGGTCTAGGTTTAAACAGACAGCAGAAGGTATGTATAACTAAGCAGTCCTGGTCCAGATGTGGCCCTGTCCATCATGGATCCCTCTCTGTCTCAGCACCAGCCTCTCCTGCTGGGTCTGCTAAGTCGTTAAGTTGTATAAGTCATAAGGCAGTTGTGGATCCGTTTCAGTGGAGGGGTCCACTTTACCCTCATGGAAACTGTCCTTTTTGTGGGGGCAGGGGGGGTCTGACCTGAAAATTTACTTTTCTTGGAATTCAGTGTGTCTCATGAGGAAAGGTTAGGGACAATGACTTATTTCTGTGCTGTGAGCTGAAGTACAGATTGAGACAGAAGACAGAGATAACAGCCTCTGTCCTGTGTTCAGTCTTTCTCCTGGGCCCAGGTAAGGACTGACCACAGCAAAAGCAGCTTCTAAGTGCTTCATGCCAAAGCCTTGATCTCAGGCTCGCAGCTTATCGATGCGTGTTGTTTATGCAGCCCTGTCTGCAGTCTTTTGTCCTGGAAGATTGATCAGGGACACAGTATGGGATGAAGAAGAGGGGAGCTCTTGATTTGTGAGGGTGACAGGGCTGTCTGAGGCACACAAGAGGATCTACAGTAACCCTCCTCACTTTGCAGTGAAGCGCCTTAGGTTCTGAGAGCTTTGGTGAGACCCACAATGCCACCCAGCTGGAAACAACACAGATTCCCATTCAGGACTTTGGATTTACAGTGACTCTTGGTTACACAGTACTAGGCAGCTTCTGTTTGGATTGTAGAGGAAAACTGTTACTGGTCGTGCTTTATAGTTCACAAATTATCCTGAGAACAAAGCATCTAGGTGGAAGATCTGCCCCTCTTCCACCCTCCTCTTCCACCTCCTCCACCCCTACCCCTGTCCCCCTTCACTTTTCCTCCTCCCCCTCCCTCTCCCTCTTACCCCTTCTTTTCACTGTACCCTCCTCCTCCTCCTCCTCCTCCTCCTCCTCAGCTCTCACATTATCATCTCTGCTAAGGCTCAAAGGAATTGAATGGGTGTCAGTCAGGAGAGGAGAAGAGCTGCCGAGTGTTACTCCATTGTTTTTTGCATAGCCTAGAATGCATTTCATCTTCAAATTAAGCTATATCAGCTCCCAAAATTCACTTAGTGCTAAAACTGTTCTATTTACATTCTTGAGAGAAGCCTTGCCAGCTCCACAGGACTCTGGGTATCACAGTTCTTTCTCTGCACCTGCTCCATTTCTCAGAGGTTCCAGCTCCTATCAGCCAGGAGCACCCATGCTGGCTGGGGATGAGACCCTGAGTAGCCACTGGATAAATCACCCTAAGTGTGGAGAGTTAATCTGTCTGACTCTAAAATGCATTCAATAAGTGTAAAACAAAACTAATTGGTTCTCTCCCATACAAATTTAATCATACCATAAAATGTGATCGATGCAAATAAAACCCATTGAGTGAGTTCAGTGTCAGGGATCCATAAAGGGGAAAAAATGGTCTCGTGCATAATCGCAGGAATCAATTCACACGTGCATTAATCACTTCCAGTGCCAGAGGTGACAATAGCCAGGCTTGGTTGGAGGGACACTGGAAATTTCTTTCTTTTGTGCCAATCGTTCAGAGAAGCTAATTCCCTCATTGACTGTGGGGCTCACGTGCTGCTGCCAACAAATCCTAGGCCAACGCATCCTAGACCGTATTCATCAGGTGAGCTCTGTGCCTCTGTAACTCACAGGCTGCTCTGGAGACAGATTGTTCTCCTGGTAGATAAAGATAATAGGGTGAGTGAAATATCAGAAGCATGGCCCGAAGGGTAGAATGATGCAAAGTGGACACAGAAGCCTCTTTTATGAACATTTATTTGGTGTAATAACAAAGCCATATTTAATCTGGTGACTTTAAAAACATCATACCTAGGCCTCTGCCACTGTCATTCTGATACAGGACATGAGGGGACGTTGTTCTAGTTACCATAGAGTTAGAAAAAGAAAAACTGCATATGGAGTCTGAGGCAGACACTTCACCAGGAGAGGAGTGACCTGTGGCAGAGTCAGGTTACCCTCACAGAGGACAGCAGGGGTTTTATTTGGTTTAGGAGGGGTCTGGACTTGTGAGTCATGAGGATGGTGTAAGAAAAATGAGGCAGAGAAGCAGACAGATTCTATCTCAACAGGCTGAAACCACTTTACTAGAACAGCAAGGGGTCTAACCTTTCCAAGGGATGAAGGTTGAGCATTTGCTTAAAGAGGCTGGGGGATGGATATATATATATATATATATATATATATATATATATATATATATATATATATATATATATATATATCCCTCCCCAAATCCTGAGCATTGTTTAGACCCTATTCTGAGCTTTGTCTATCAGTCAACAGAATCCATCTTTATGCTTATTACAAGCCCTTCCTCCCCAGGCTCTTATCCTGAACACTGTTTCTCTGTCAATAAGAACCCATTCTCATCAAAATCACAGCTGCTTTGCTATAGAGATGTACTTTGCGGGGGGGGGGGAGTGTGATGTAGCCATGCCTAAAGCTTTGCTGTGATATTGTCCAGTGAAAACTTTCCCCCAAAGTTTTATTGCATTCAAATGTGTAAGAAAAATAAACTGCTTGGTCAGACTCCAGAAGTTTTTGATACGGCACCGGCTAAGTCATGCTGAACCTAGTGTCATTCTTAGCCTCCTGAGGATCGGTTCCCTGCCAGGTTGCAGGGATCCCCACAGTAGTCATTCTCCTGCAAGCAATTCCTCACCCATCCTCCTGCAAGCAGCCCCAATGTAATTCACCGGATTGTTTTTTTAAAAAAAAAAAGATATGAAAGCACTAGGGATCAAGTTTGGAGGAGGTTGTGGATCAGTGGGAGTCGGAGGCAGATAAGAGAGAGTAACAGAGCAAAATAAAAATAAAAATAAATATTCCCACAGCTCATGCTCTGTCCCTAGATGGTGGTGCTATTGTGGGAGGTCCTCATCAGATGGGGGCATGGTGGATGGTGTTCTCCCTAGAGAATACAGTTTCTATGGGCTCTTTTAAAAAAGCCCAGGAAGGTCACATGTTAATTATTGAATGGTCCCACAGGAAAGCCACTCCACACCAGCCACCTGCTCGGGTTACTGACAACTCTACCATCCACAAATCCGGCCTCTGACTTCTGCTTCCCGGGCCTGCCTTCTGTGCATTGCTGGGGCTCTGCCTCCTTCCCTGTGATTTATCCCCATGGCATCTCTTCCCATTCTACTCTTCCATTTGTCTGCTTTCAATAATTATTTAAGCTTTATTAGGTATTTGTCAAGTAAACTGTCAGCTTCTGAAGTTTGCTTATTGTAGCCAGAGGTTTAGAAAGGCAATTTGTATGCATCTCGGTGCTCTCACGGCAAATCCTCTCCCTGGATTGAAATTATAATATGAACATGATGTTTTATGGCCTGGTAGAATGAAGATTCTACACTCGAGGCTGGGATATATTCTTTTATTTCTTTTGAGTTTTCCTGAGAAAGAAATATGTGAACAGCCCTGATGGCCTGGTACTGTAGAGGGGGTGTGGAAGCATGCTCACCACGAGGGAATCCAGAGCAGACAGAGGAACAGTTCCTGCACTTGGCCTTCAGATTCATGAGGCGGAATGCCAGCCAAGTTCAACACCACTGGGCCCCGTGGCTTTCTGAATATGCTGGAATGCAAGATTAATCTGGAGGTGGGGCAAGGAAAGGGGGTCCCCAAAACAGCTTCACCACACAGCTGCCATGACAGGCTTAGAGGCCCAGACACAGCTCTGGCAGGCAACACCTGGACCCAGGAAAAGCCATAAGCTGACCCATCCAGTGGGACCTGCATCTAAGAGGAAATACCTGACATTCCAAACATTCCCTATACCCTAGACAAATGTAAGCCAACCAGGGTTCTGAACCCTGGAAATCCCCTCACCCCAACCTCTGCTGTGATTAAAAAAAAAAAAAAAAACCCACCCTGCCTGGGCTCTGGGCTCTCTGTGCTGAGCCCAAGCTCCGAGCTTGAAAGTAAAGGCTCTTTGCTTGTACATACGGGATTCGGTCCCTGTGGTGGTCTTTTGGGGGTCCCTGAAATCTGGACATAACACTTCAGGACAGGGGAGGGTGGGAAGGCATGAAGCCCAGCAAGGTTTGAGCTGCAGCAGGGCAGGTGAGCAGCGCAGAGCTGTATGCAACAGATGCATTTAGGGGGTGGCGTGGGATTTGGGGTCAGGTTCTTTATAGGGCCAAAACCACAGGACTGATCAGGCCGAGGGATGTGAGCTGTCCAGACCTTTTTGTTTGATTCCAGTTTGATATGACCTTCAGCCCTTGGTATGTTCAATACCATTTTGTTTGTGATTGTTAATCTTCATCGTTAACTTGACAGGATTTGGAATCACCATGGAAACATGCCTGTGGGTATCACTATGAGGGGTGTTTCCAGAAAGGTTTAGTTGAGCGGGGAAGATGCTGCTTGAATGAGGGCGGCACCAATCCATAGGCTGGAGTGTCACACTGAATAAAAAGGAGGAAGTGAGCGGAGCACCAGCCTTCTCTTCCTGCTGGCCCACTGTGGATGCAGTGAGACCAGTTGCCTCATGCTCCTGTCCCCACCCCCTTTCTGCTACAATAGACTGTTCCCCCAGACCATTTCCTTCCTTATGTGCTTTATTCAAGTATTCTTTCAGGACAATGTTTTTCTTTGAGAAAATCACCCCATCTCAATTCTCAACTGGTAAAGTCGAGGTAAGGGTGCCCGTGTCCCTCCCTAGTTTCAGGAATGCAATGCAGGTGTGTGGCATACTGATGGAGTGTCCTCCCGACCAGGCCAATGCAAAGCCATTCGTTCTGGGGCTTGAAATGGGGAGGGCATAAGTGCAAGTCCAGGGCTGGTGGAGGCCTCCTGAAGAGCTGAAGGCAATGGAGAAGGCAGAGAATCAAGGGGAGGCTGCGATCCAGCAGCAAGCACGAGACATGGGCTAGTCTCTAGTCAATAGCTGTGTCTTTCAGGTCCATGAAACAGAGAGCCTGTGTGGCTGTTGGAAGAACTGTCATTGCTACTGTCATGATTAGCGACCGTCTTCTCTTCATTCCTGCCGCTGTGATAAAACACTCTGACAAAGGCATCCTAAGGGAGAATGATTAGTTGGACGTGTATGAAGGCGGATGAGCAAGAACCTCCTCTGTGTTCTTTAGGAGCCTCCATTCTTTTAGGTCCCACTTTGTCTTAGTGGGTGACTTGGAGGTTAGACCCATAGTGAACTTGGCAGGGATGCAAGTCGGGGAGGAAAGGAAGCTGCGGTTTGGCAGTGACATTCAGAGGCAACATGTTTTTCCTGTATCCCTTTAGACTGAGATGCCACCGGTGGAAGCGAGACACTTTATTATTATTTATTTGTGGGACAGGGTATGACCCCTCCCAGGATGGCCTTGAAGTCACTATGTAACTAAGGGTGATTTTGAACTGCTGATCCTCCTGCCCTCTCCAGTTATTATTATAAACCTGTAATTATAAACCTGCAACTCCATGCTTCGCTTGTACAGCGTAGACACGCATTCCACCACCGTGTGGCATCTCCAGCCCCAGGAGCCTGACCCTTTCTGACTCAGTGACTCATGATGAGAAGTGAGAGACCCTGCTCTGGTGTCTTGGGCCTGGGATTCCAACAGACTCCTGCTTCTACTACTTCCCTCGATTCTCTGAGCCTCAGTTTCTTTATTGTGAAGTGGAGATAACAGAATTAAAAGGTTGTGAGTCCTGTGCTGGGAACATGGCCAGTGCTCAATGGTTAGGGACTATTTGTCATGATGTGAAAGTGATGTCTGTTCACTGATGACTGTGAGGTCCTGGAATTAGTGTTCTCACATCAGGCTTCCCTTCCTATCAACAGGTGAATGTGAGGTTATGGTGATTGTGTTGTTTGCAGGAGAGATCAGCAGGAGAATGCTCAGCATAACACCTGGTACACAGTAGACACTCCATTTCTAAACATCTGGGGGGTGAAAAGTCTCAAAGTCCACAGGAGTGAATCTAGACCAGTAGTTCTCAAACTGTGGGTCACTGGGGGTTGAACCCTTTCATAGGGGTTGCATATCAGATATCCTTCTCATCAGATATTTACATTATGATCCATAACAGTAGAAAAATTACAGTTATGAAGTAGCAACAAAATAACCTTATGGTTGGGGGGGGGTCACCACAACATGAGGAACTGTATTAAAGGGTCACAGCATTAGGAGGGCTGAGAACCGCTGCTCTAGACAGTGACTAGACAGATGGGATTGCTGGGAAGAGTCAGGGGTGTGGAGAGCAGACTCTTGCCTTTCAGTGTTCCTACACTAGAAGTCAGAAGCATAGCACCGGCAATTGCTGGGGAGTCAGTGGCACCTCACTGGGGTCTTAGGATATGGCTCTTGGAAGGTTCTGGAACTCACTTTTCCCCCTGTCATTCTGTCCTTGCTTCCTCTCTTCTTTCCTCTGTTGCTTTTCATGTTTTTCTTTTCTTTGCCCACTTTCATGTTCTTCTTCTACCTGTACATCAAAGCTTGCTTCCTGTTGCTTGGCCACAAGGGTGCCAGATGCAGTTCTCCACATAAAAACCCACAGAATTTCTTCCCTTAGACACCATTAATGATGGGGATGGGGTGGTGGGGAGTGCTTCTGCAGCCATTCCAGCACCAGGAAGCAGGCCTCTACCCTTGAACTCCTGACTCCCTGACTCATGTGAGCCTAAATTTCCTACAGGCTTACCTAGTCCCAGGTATGCTGAGGCACAAGCACTTTAGAAGCTCTTGTCCCAATGATCCCATTGTTCTAAATGGCTACTTTCATTGGCCCTATGAACCTTGAGCCTCAGAAGTCATCTCCTTTCATCAAGGCTATCTCCGATTTCTCAGCACATTGGCTTAGCTTTTGTGTTAGGTTCAGTCTTTGGCTCTTGTTCATGAGCAAGGAGTCCTGCCCTCCTGTCCTGCTCTCTAGCCTTTAGCATAGAAGAATTGGCATCTGGGACCATTGAGTCCAACCTCAGCCAATGTGATGGCCAGCATCCTCATCAGACATGTCCTCTCCATGGCTGTGTGTGTGTGTGTGTGTGTGTGTGTACAAAATTTGTGTATTTGTGCATGTGTGTGAAAGCCAGGCATTAGGGCTGGGTGTCTTGCTTGATTGCTTTTCACCTTATTGTTTCGAGACAGTCTCTCACTGAACCTGGAGCTCACTGATGTGGCTGGCTTGTCTAGTCCCAGGGATCTTCCTGTCTCTGCATTCCCAGTGCTGGGATTACACTTGGCTTTTTATGTGCGGACTGCTGAGCTGAACTCAGGTCCCTGTGTTTGTAAGAACTTTACAGATTGAGTCATCTCCCAAGCCTCCCTTGGATAGCTTTTGGTGCCCAAATTCCACACGGGACTTTCATCTCTGCTTTCTCTATGACAAGGCAGATACCACAGTCTGGTCTATATTCGATTGTCCCTGGGTCATTCCCAAGTCCCCAAGGCCAGCAGATGGCCAAGAACTCTTTCCCCTACATGGTGGCCAGGCTGCTGACTTGGGGGTGGGCTGGGGACCACTGGCTCTGTGGGAGGCTGAGGTAAGGAAAAGAGCAGCTGGGAGGAGCAATCAGGAGCTCCTGGTCCAACTGAGGCGTATAAATCGCCAGGCTGCCGTAAAGCCTTTTAAATGTTTTGACAGTCCCCAATCCATCAGAGCCTTTAATTGGGTTTTGACTGAGTTGTTCTATATGTAAATACCAGTTACTGGTGAGGTTGTTTACAGCCAAACTGTCTGTTTATGCAAATTGTGTTCCAAGATCACAGTGCTTTCATTGCAGGATAAAAACATTCCTTTTATTTAATGCCAAAATTGCTTCTTCCTTGGGCTGGGGTTGGTTTTTCCTCTTTGGCTTTTAAATAAAACAAGGCAATTTGATAAGCTGGTGGAGAGGTAGTGCCCATGTAGCGGACACCACGTGGCCTCCCTCAGAGGTGGGCAATGAAGGTGAGTGCTTTGAGTCTTCCAGATTCCCGGGTACCTCAGCCCCTCTTCCCTCTCAACACAGGATCTCCTGGAATGATGGGAGCTATGCCTTGAAGCAGCTTGGTCCTGGTTGGGTGAGTCAGTTATAAAGAGGAGTCTCCCCAACAACTGGGAATTGCAACGCTCCCCGCCAAACAAATGATTTAATTCCCTCTACTACCACCCAGATGGAGAAAGCTCTCATGTCTTCCCAAATCCATATCCTTGCAGTCTAGAGGGACATTTTGGGCCTTATGCCTCCAGGAGAAGTCTTCCAGCTCTCGGTGGCCTGGATGATGATGGTCTGTGGTCAGGATGTCATCTTCCACGCCTTTCTGGGTTTTACCCCATTCCTCGACCCTAGCTCTGCTCAGTGGCTTCTAGGAACTTCTCCCTGGCTTTGCCAAATGAGAAAAAAACAGTGCTGTCTGTAGCTTGTGCCCAAGGCTGGGCATCATTCCTCTTGATATTGTCAAACGTGCTGAGTAGACCTGGATAGGGCAGTGATTGACAAGGGGAGAGAGAGGCCCCGCCCTCCTGGAATTTGTCTTCTGCTCTGGTTTGCGCACAGCTGAGAATGATTTTTTTGGGGGGAGGGTCATTGTAAGTATGATGTCAAACTATTCTTCTAACCAAACTAGCTGTTCTGCTTCCTCTGCCTCTTAGTAAGCTCCTACACAGTGGGATCAGGTTTGGGAACAAGGTTCGTGTGCTAGGAGACAGGGAGTGGGGCTTCTGAGAGGCGGAGTCCATCACAAGGTCACAAGATTGATGGAGGCCTCGTTCTCAGATGACATTAAAGTTCTTTTAGGACTGGGTTAGGTCTCTTGAGAGTAGTTTGTTATAGTCAGCTGGGCCCTTCTCTGGTCCCTTGCTCCCTTTCTTGACATGTAACCTTTCTTTTCTTTCCCCAACTGGGCCAAGAGGTCCTCAAACAGAACCTGGTAGAGGTCAGTGCCACGCACTCGAACCCCAGGAACTACAACTGAACTGTTTATGAATTATGCAGCTTCAGACACATTGTTACAGCGACACAGAACAGACTAAGACGCAAACTATCCATCCATTTGGTGATAAAGGAAGTTGTCATCAGGAGTAAAAACACCCTAATCTTCCTTTCCTCCATCACTATGACACACATCTTCTTCCTCCCTTGTTTTTTCATCCCCTCAGAGGAGAAGGGTGCCAGCCGAGACCCCCCCCCTCAGCTGTACCATGAATGTGCCCCCTTCCTCCCATGCAGGGTCTTTTACATCTTTTCTGCCCTGTTACCGTTGCCATTATGGTCTCCAATGCTGGAGAATTTCTCCCACTTAGGAAAAACAGTTTGAACACCACGCTCCCTCCATGTCACACTTTGCCTTTGTTATACTCGGCTCCAGCAGCCACCTCTGTACCACCTCTAGTGGTTTTAAGATCAGATGCCTGGACAGACTCTCAAAGCAATAAAAAATCTGTATGCTGCCGCTAAGCCCTGACATCAACGGGCTTTGAGATGTCTCCCAGGTGATAGATAAGCAGCCAGGGCAGAAAACTACTTTCTTCTTTCATGATCCCCTCCCAATAGAAAATCTGCTTAAAATTAGTCACAGATACTGTCTCTGCCTCCTCATCTTCCAAGTCCATTGCTACCCAGCTCTATCCCACCAGTTCTCTGAAATTGCTTTGGAAATGTCACCAGTAAATGTCTGTACCTTGCTGACCCTCCTGCTCTTCTGATCCAATGGGCTCCTCAGATGATCTCTGAACCTCACGATGTAGTCTCAGATCAGCCCCTTCCCAGCTCTTTCATAGACTCCCATTTCTAGAGCGCCTTGAACTTGTCTGTTCTCAGCATCTCAGTCTCTTACCGACTGGTGAGCTAATCTATGATTCCCGGTTCAGCAACGATGGCTTCCTGGACTCCGTACCCAGAGCTCCAGTCTTCCTCTTCTATGATGTGTTGAGCAGTTCATGTACTCCTTCCTAACCCTGGTTTCCTGTGCCCACTTTCATCTCCCCAGTGGATACTATCAGGGCACCTGGTCCTCCCCTGGAGACTCCCTCAGAGAGTGTCTCCCTGTCTCTCCTTCATACGCTGCGAGTCACTGAGTCTGAACATTCTGGATGCCAGGACTTATTTTCACCCATCTTCCCGTCACTTTCTCAGCTCAGACCTTCACTTGCCCCTCCCCCTAGTGATCTCTTGTTCCCACCTCTAAGACCACCTTCTTCAGGCCCTTCTCCATGCTGCTGCCGCAGGGACTCTTTATCATGCAAAGTTGATCACAGCTTTATTTCCCTAAAACCCGCTTTTTAATGACTTACCAAAGCACAAATGTTAAAAATGCGTGCAGTTGAGATGCTGGACAGCTTATGGAAAAATACCAATAGACAGAGTCAGGAGAAGAGTGGGTGCAGATAGTCCACAACCAGATGGACAGCCAGTGAGGGAGGCAGTGTTGCTGCAGGGTGAGTGGAGGAGACTCTTCCCCGACCTTCTGAACGTGTGACTTGACCTTTAAATCCTGAGAAAGGACTTTACCAACCCCATAGCTCCTTCAGAAGACACGGGCAATTTCTGCATATTGTGCCCTCAGTTCCTTCAGTTTGGTGCTGCTGGTTATGTGCATGTCTGCCCACCAGGGGCCAGGAGTGGATAATGGATGGCTCTGGCACATGTGTGGGTGCTTCTCTCAAGGATGGCGGAATCCAGAGTTGTCCCTACACCACCCCTTCCTTCCTTCTGTACAGGTTCAGGCCAAATATCTGACCCAACTATTCCACAAGCCTAGATCCTGCCACTCAATATCCCAGCCTCACACCCCACTCTGCAGCCACACTGCATCCCCTACCTCACACCCCACTCTGCAGCCACACTGCATCCCCTGCCTCACACCCCACTCTGCAGCCACACTGCATCCCCTGCCTCACATCCCACTCTGCAGTCACACTTGATTTCCCAACCGATCCTCTATGGATCTGGTTCTGATATCTCTGCTATCAAATGGGGAAGTTTCCTCTCATGTAGCTGGGAACCAAGTCCATTCAGCTCTGAGTTCCTGGTGCTGGGCAGAAGAATCTTTGGCCTTAACATATATTTGTGGGATAAATAGTTAAATGGACAAATAAACAAATTTAAAAAGAAAACACGTGTTTAAAGTATCCCGGGCACCAACCTTCAGACAAAGTGAGTTACTTTAAACCCTTTTGCCTAAGAATGTGGTTGGAATGGTCCTTGAAATGACCACTCCCATTTTGACTCCATCACTTGGTGAACTTTGCTGGGCTCCAACATTGTCCTGTTTATTAATGTACTTGTGTGGCACATCCAGCTCCTTCAGGAGCCTGCAAAAAATGTTGTTAGGGTCAGGCATCTTATCCATACCTGTACCCCAAAGGTCTCAATTCCCAGGAAACTGCAGCTACCTGATAGAGATCTGTTGAACAAATAAATGGCTTTGCTTTGAAACTGTGCAGCGTGCACAGGACCTTCAATGTAGAACTGACTGGAAAAAGCAAGCCGTGAAGAAAGCAAGGTTTGAGGTACAGCACCCTGGCTAAAGCTGGGTTGGGGCAGGCTCAAACATCTTTCAGGGAGAGGCCCCAGAAGAGTAACTACCACACAGATCTTCATGTGCCCATTCCTTTGAAGAATTTGTTAGAGGGGAAATCTGGGAAACTCAAGGCAAGAATTCAGTGTAAGCTGGAATTGAGCAGGAGCGAGAGGCAGTAATGGTGGCCAGTTGTGATTGTTTACTTGACATTGCTCAAAGTGTCAGCCTATGTTGCTCATAGATTTGGCCTCCAGGATACAAAACACACTATAGTTTACAGGAAGAGAGATGGGTACATAAGCAGGAGATAGGTCACAGAAGCAGAGCAAGGCAAGGTTCCACCCTGCTTCCCGTGTTTCTCTCTTGCTCATCCATAAATAACAGGTGGTTTATGTCTCCCTCCAGCAGTGAACACCCCAGCTCCCCTTCTAGGCTTTGTCCCACTTTTCCCAGGATTCACCAGCCAATGGAACCCTCTCTCCCCTTTGTATTTGGAACACATCAAGTTTATTTTTTCCTCTAGGTTTTTGAAAATGCTGGCACATCTTGCCTTAAAGTATGTGATGATACTTTTTGTCATTGAGGGAGTTGACATAGGTATCTGGCCCCACAGGTTGATTCTAAAATGACGAATCACTTGACATAGCAAGGCAGACCCTGCATTTCCATTTGGAAGCAATAAGTCAACTCTCCACTTGGCCCCAGTCTCCACCCTCTGCAGTCTTTACACCTGTGTTAGCTCATGCCACTATGCTGACCTTGGCAGTCTCTACTGGGTGACAGAGTCCCCTTGGTATCTGTCACTCACTGTGGCCAGAATGAAGATGCAAAAACCTTTTCTAGGGATTGGGGATTTAGCTCAGTGGTAGAGCACTTGCCTAGCAAGCACAAGGCCCTGGGTTTGGTCCTCAGCTCTGAAAAAAACAAAACAAAACAAAAAAACCAACCAAACAAAAAACCCTTTTCTAAAGCTGGTGGTAAGACTCCAGAATGTCTCTTGGGGGCTAAGAGCAAACACATTATCTGGGGTCTTGTTATACTTCTGATTCTGTCTAAACAGGGACATGAAAGCCTGAACTTCTGCATTCTGCACAGGACCAGCTGAGCCAATGCCATGCAGTTGTCAAGGACGAAAGGAAATGTGGGATCTTCTTTAGAATTAAGTAATTTTTTTTTCTTTTGTAAATCCTTTCTGGCTGTTTATTTCTTCTTTTACTGTGAAATCCATTTTAAAAGATTGTAATTGAAGGTGAGTCCTGGGGAAGTCCCAGGATGCTGGAAGGCCTTAAGGATGATCTAGTGCATTTGAGAAAGGCTGGAAGCCTAGAGGGGGCAAACATTCATAATCTAAATATTTAAGACTATGTGTCTCAAGGTATCTGGAAATGACAGTCTCATTTGGGGGCTTCAGTTTGGTGAACTGTATGCTATCTGGATCTACTTGGGAAAAGCCAGGTCTAAACAAAAGGCCAGAAAACCCATTAATTTGCATGCTAAGAAGTGAAGGACTGTGCTGGCTAGGAGAGTATAGGCATGAGCAGTCCTGAAGGGTAGGTTGGGGTAGTGACACAGAGGTGAGGAGGGAGGTCTCCTTGAGGCAGAGCCAGAAGCACCCAGGACTGACAGGCTCAGAGACTCCTGGGTCTGGCTCAGATCCCAGGGAAGAGGCATTTCCGCGTCTCCCAAATACCAGATGTCTTCGATTTTAAAAGAGTTCATGATTTACAAAATAAACATACTTAAAAAAAGAAAACCAACAAAGCAAAACAAAACCTCTTATACAACAAAAGAAGTAGCAAGGGGGCTGGAGAGACGGCTCAGAGGTTAAGAGCACTGGCTGCTCTTCCAGAGGACCCGGGTTCAATCTCTAGCAACCACAAGACAGCTTACAACCATCTGTAATTCCAGTTTCAAGGGATCTGACATCCACCTCCCTCCTCCTCAGGCACCAGGCATGCAAGTAGTGCACAGATGTATGTACAAGCAAAATACCCATATACATAAAAATGTTTTTCAAAAAGGAAAGCAGTATAGAGAAAATACACTCCTCTTCCAAGTCTCCTCCACCCAGCCTATCAGCCTCTGCTCCCAGAGATGACAGCTGGCCTGTGCTTTCAAATGTCATTGCATGGCCACATTCATTTCTCCACTGACAGACTGGCCAAAGTAGCGGTCTACACCTGCCACAGAAGCTCACAAATCTTCCATTAGATGTTTGTTCCTGGTGTAGGCTAATTGCCTATAATGAGTTTCGTTATGACATTTTTCTACAGGTATATGCTTCTTGATCATGCCCCTTCTCATTTGGTGTCACTCTCTCTCCCTCTTTCTTTGATGACACAGTGGTGGCCTCATTTCCCATCAGCCCATGGTCTTCCTTACTAGTTTTAACAGCTGCTGTGTATTCTGTAATTCGTTTACCATTCCTTTATGAACGTGATGTTATGTTACTTCTGGTCTTTTGACACTGCAAGTATTTTTTCAGAGAACATCTTTCCTGGTATGTCAACACAGAAAATGCCTGGACCTGCAAGAGGACTCGAGAGAGATGGCAGGGTCAAGTGTGCAAGTGGGACAGGTCTTCCCTCAGTTCCTCCCAAAGCACTGCTGCTACATTTAGACTCTCACCAGAAACATGCCATGGTGAACCCTCTCCTTCCTTCACCACAGATAGACAAATACTTCAAAGACATCTAAAGAAAATAAAGTATAATCTATAAGTGGTAAGGTGCATAGACCTTAAAGGTAGGATTCTTTGGGGTTCAGAAATCACAGACACTCATGTAACCACATCCCAGTCAAAATAGAGGCCAAATCCATCAGTTTCTAAGGGTCTCTCTCACCCCTTGTCAATTACATTTTACTCAGGCCCCAGGAAACAACCACTGTGTCCTATCTTTTAATCAAAATAGATTCTGTGCTGTAGAATATTAAAGATGTATTACATTTGTTTATGCTGTGGAACATTTGTTTAATGATGCAAAGATATGTTGCATTCTTTTATGTTGCATTTGTTTAATTCTGTGAAGCTGTTACTTTGCCTGTCTAAAACACCTGATTGGTCTAATAAAGAGCTGAATGGCCAATAGCAAGGCAGAAGAAAGGATAGGTGGGGATGGCAGGCAGAGAGAATAAATAGGAGGAGAAATCTGGGAGGAGAAAGATCAAGGAGTGAGAAAAAAAGGGGCTAGCCACCCAGCCACCCAGCCAGACATGAAATAAGAAGGAAAGAAAAGATATACAGAAATAGAGAAAGGTAAAAGCCCAGAGGCAAAAGGTAGATGGGATAATTTTTAAAAAGCTGGCTAGAAACAAGCCAAGTTAAGGTCAGGCATTCATAAGTAATAATAAGAAACCATGTATTTATTTGATAGCTGGGTGACTGGCCGCCAAAGAGAAAAGAGTAAGAATAAAAAAAACAACTACAATTCTGCATTTGAACTTGATGTACCTGAATGAGAGTCACATATGCTATTATCACCATAGTCCCTTTTTGCAGATAAGTATGATTCTAAGCGTTCCTATTTCTGTGAAGAGACACTATGATCATGACACCTCTTATAAAGGAAAACATTTAATTGAGGTGGCTCACTTACAGTTCAGAGGTTTAATTCATTATCATCATGGCGGGAAGCAAGGCAGCAAGCAGGCAGACATAGTGCTGGAGAAGGAGCTGAGAGTTCTAGATCTTGATCTGCTGGAAGCAGAAGAAAGAAAACATCCCACTAGGCCTAGCTTGAGCATATGAAACCTCAAAGTCCACCCCCACAGTGACATACTTCCTTAGACAAGGCCACACCTACTCCAACAAGGCCAAATCTCCTAATAGTGCCAATCCCAATAAGTCAAACACTCAAACACATGAGTTTATGGGGGCCATATCTATTCAAACTATCACAAGTACTATTTCATTTTATGAGTATAGTGGCTATACTGTATTTTGTTTTCTATTATTTTCTAGGTAGACATTTGATTTGTTTAGAGTGAAGTAAAAATACCAGCATTCTAGTGTAATTCTTTGTGTAGACAGTTATATTCCCTGTTGCTGTGATAAATACCCCAACAAAAGGGGAAAAAGGACTTATTTTGGCTCATAACTTCATCATAGCAGGGAAGCCAAGTTGGGAACTTGAAGTAGCTAGTCAATCCACCCAAGAACAGAGAGAATAAATGCATTCATGCATACACTCAGGCCACTAGGAAATAGTGTTACCCAAAGTGGGTGGGGTCTTCCCACATCAATGAGTGGAATCAAGATAATCAGGCACAGGTAGGCTCAGAGGCCAACCTAAACTAGACAATCCCTCACTGAGACTCTCTTCTCAGGTGAGTCTAGATTATGCCAAGTTGACAGAACCAATCACCTCAGGGTCTGCCTTCATTTTTGTCTTCAATCCACACCTGAGTACAATTCCTGGACCCTGGTGACTGTGCATATCACACTGTAGAAGCTGCTGCCAGATTCATGGTGGTTGTGCCATATTACACTCCCAGTGACAATTAGGAGTGTTTGAGCTGAGCAGCATACTCACTGATATTTGATGTTAGTGACTTTTACATCCCCCCCACCCTCCCCTCCCGGAGCTGAGGACCGAACCCAGGGCCTTGCATTTGCTAGGCAAGTGCTCTACCACTGAGCTAAATCCCCAACCCTGACTTTTACATCTTAAAAAATGGATTTGATTCATTAAAGTTAGCATGCAGAATAATGGGTTTCATTGTGGCATTTTGGCATGAATGTGTCAATATACCTGGTTCTTATCCAGTCTCTCTCCCAACGCCCTTTCCCTCCTGACTCTTTGTGTGCGTCTTCTTCCTCTGAGACTGTCCACTCTTCTGCTCTCCTGTCTCTATATTCCATTTATCTTCTCGATTTCCACCTCTCTGTTATGATCCCCTTTCTATGTCAACACACACACACACACACACACACACACACACACACACACACACACACACATGTCTAGAGATTCAATGCATAGGAACATGGTTTTTGTGATTTAATACAACAGTTTCCAGGTACATCTACTGTTCTGAGAATACCTCAATTTCACCTTTCTTATGACTGAATAAAATCCTAATGTGTATATATCCCACACTGTCTTTATTCACTCAGGAGTTGATGGACATGTGGGCTGATTCTATTTCCTTGCTACAATGACTAGCACAGCAAAAAACATGGTGTCTCTGGTGTGTGACTTAGAATCTGGAGTCACTTAGCAGTTCTACTTAGTGTTTTTGTGACCTCCATTCTGATTTCCATGGTTCTTGTCACTCTGGTGTTTGTCTCCCATGCTGTGTAGAAATAGTTTTATGTAATCCCATTTGTCAGTGTTAGGAATGATTATCTGTTATTGGAGACCTTTTCAGGGAATCTTGAGGTCTTTATCTTATGTTTCCTCTAGCAGTTTCAGACTTGAGGTCTTAGATTAAGTCCTTTGATCTGTTTTGAATGAAGAGATATGGATCCAGTTTTACTTTATACGTGTAGATGTCTCCTATTTCAAGTACTATTTGTTGAAGAGGTTGTCTTTTTTCCTAATGTATGTTTTCGATACTTTTTCAAACTTATAGCTGGGTGGGTTTACTTATGGCTCTTGTATTCTAGTCTACTGTTTGGTATGTCTGTTTTTGTTCAAATACCATGCTGTTTTCATCACTATGGCTCTGTAGTACAATTTGAAGCCAGGTATTATAATACCTGTAGCATTGCTGTTTCTGTTTAGAATTACTTGAGCTATTCAGGGAGTCTTTTAAATTTTAATCATTTTTGGGGGTGGTGGTGGTGAAAGATTTAATATCATTATTTAATTACCAATGTGGTTGTGTATATATATATATATATATATATATATATATATATATATATATGTGTGTGTGTGTGTGTGTGTGTGTGTGTGTGTGAATACATACATGCACATGCTTGTGTGTGTACTGGTGCACATGTGTGTTGAGGCCAGAGGACAACCTTGAGTGCTATTCCTCAGGTGCCTTCCACCTTGTGTTTCCCCATCATGTCCTTCACTAGCCTGGGTGGAATTATCCTCTAGGCCTATGCTAGCTGACCAGTGAGTCACAGGAATCTACTTTTCTCTACACCCTCCCTGGCATTACAAGCACAAACTACCGTCACCAGGTTTTGAACTTGGGCTCTCATGCTTGTAAGGCAAACGTTTTGCTCACTGAGCCATCTCCCCAGCCCATTCTTTCATCTGTTTTTATAAAATGCTTGTTCAAGAACTTTGGTAATTTTCACTGGGTTGTGTGTCTTCAATTATTAATTCTGAGAGCTTTTTATATTGTGGACACCAGTCTTTTGTCAGACATGTATTTCCTCTCAGTCTGTGGTTTGCCTTTTTAAAAATCTGAAACCACTTGCAGAGGAACATTTTAAAATATTGATGGAATTTTAATATATTTTACTTTGTTTTTAGTGCTCCTTTGTCCCCATGTTGTGAAATTCTCCTTTTATGTTTTTAGCTTTTAAGTTTGTGTCTGCTTTGAATTAATTCTTATTTATACTGTGGAGTAGAGGTCGGGGCTCAGTTTTTCTTTATAGCTCACCCTCCAATCTTATTTGTTGAAAAGAAATGTCTTTCCTCCGTGGAATTGTTTGAATATCTTAGAAAAATATTATCAGCCAGGGTTGGGGATGTGGACTAGTGGTACAATATTAGCATGTGCAAAGTCCTGAGTTTAATCCCAGGCATCTTAAAAACATACTTATAATAAAAGGTTTGGATTTTACTCTGTGCCTGAGTCTACTTTAGAAAAAAATCAGTCAACTGTATATGTGTGGCTCTTGATATTTTATATATATACCAATCTGTTATAGTCTTGATTGTCGTAGCTTTATTGTAAGTTTTAAAGTCAAATTGTGGAGGTCTTCAAACTCTGATTATTTTGGATAGTCTAGGCACTTCCATTTATCCATAAATTTTAGAATTCTATTTTCTAGTTTACAAAATGGTTGGTGGGATTTTGAATTGAAGTTATAAAAAAATGTAGGGGGCTTATTCTAACAAAACTAGAGTCCTACAATCCATGCACACAGTATGTCTCTCCATTTATTTAGGATTTAACATCACTCAGCAATGTTTCAATGTTTTTCACTTTTCATGCAGAGTTCTTATGTGGCATTCATTTGGTCTATTTTAACACTATGTTTTTGATGCCATTGTAAATCTTTTATTTGATCTTGTTTGTTGGTAATAATGAATTTTGTTTTTAATTTGTATTTTATGATTTTGGTAAATATCCATATGAGTTGTAGTAGCTCAGGATGGATTCTTTTGGGCTTTCTGTACATGTCAGCATGTCATTTTGAGGAAGAGAAGCTCATTATTTTTTAGTATTCATGTTTTCTATGGACCTTTGCATGGTGGTGAGTGGAAGTGGTACACAGGTACTGTTTATTTATTTATTTCAGTTTTATAAGGGACTTAATATTCATGGATAACCTTTTTGAACTTTCTCAATTGAGGAAACATGTTTGAAAGTAAATTTAAGAAAATACTAGAAAATATTAGAAAAATTACTTCCTATTATTGAAAGCCCTCATCATATATAGATTTAATAATGTTCCTACTAGACCCTTGACAGTTTTTGTTTGACTTGTACTCATAGATACCTTTTTCTATCTCTATCTCTGTCTCTCTCTCATTTTTCTTGTCACTGTGAATGATCATTTTGTAGTATATTAGTTTCTGGAAAGGCCTTCATCCATATTGGAAACAGCTCTGAGGTCAGACTAAACAGTTACTAATCACTGTTCCTGCTTTGAGGTCACAATGCCTTGAGAATTTCACTATTAGTGAGGCAGAATACTCTCTGGGTCATTTACTTTACTGTGGACCATTCATTTCTTCCCCTTTAAGTTGTAAGGAAACTTTAATATTCAGTCAATTTATAAAACTATTGATTTAAAACTGTATGAGTTAATCTTTATCATTAATGTGAATAGGTTTAGAATCAATATGGAAACTGTCTTGGTTAATTTTTATTGTGAACTTGACACAACCTAGAGATACCTGAGAATGGGGAACCTCAACTGAAGAACTGCCTTAACAATTTTGGCCTGTGACTATATCTGTGGAGAGGTTGTCTTGATTGATGACTGATATGGGAGGACCCATCTCACTGTAGATGGCACCACACTAGGCATATGGCCCTGGGTTGTATAAGAAGCTAACTGAGCATGAGCCATTGAGTGAGCCAGTAAGTACCGTCCCTCTGTGGTTTCTACTCCAGGTTCCTTGCCTTGAGTTTCTTCCCTGACTTCCTTCAGTGATGGATTGTGACCAGGAAGCATAATCTGAAATAAACTGTTTCTTCCCTTACGGTGCTGTTGGTTATAGTGTTTATCACAGCAACAGAAAGCTAACTAGAACAGAGACACACCTCTTGACATGTTTACAGAAACAAAAGAAATAGACACACTGGACCTGGGCTGGTTCACTGTGCAGTGTTAGGTTCAGAGCTTGTGTGTGCTACAGAAGGTAGAGTCATGCCTCACTCAACTCCAAACAATCATAGTCCAGGCATCCCATAGGCACCACATTCCAATGGCTGCCTGAGTTCATGACGATGCTGTTCTCAAATCTTTGAGCCTAGCACTGTCTTGGACACAGAGTAAGATACAATAGGTGACTATTGGAGAAAGGTAGAAAGCGCTTTTATTAGTCATTTGTCTTCTTGCTGTGACAACACACCTGATGAAAACAGCTTGAAGAAGGACGGGTTTGTGTTGCTCCCAGGTGACAAGGGATACCGTAGGTCATGGCGGGGAAGCCACAGCAGGCTGAGCGGAATGTGAGGCAGCGGCTCACATTGTGCCCACAGTCAGGAAGCAGAGAGAGGCGGTGGTCAGCTTGCTTCCTTAGTGTTTTCCTCTTCTTTCTTTATTGTTTTTAAATTTCTTAAGAATATTTTTCTTTAATCATTTCTAACATGTATACAATGTGTGGGATGCCAGCCCATGGGATGGCGCCATTCTCATTCAGAGCAAATCTTTCCTTTCCAGTTAGACTTTCCTGCCAACACCCTAGACACTTCAAAGGGAGAGGATTAAATAAAGGGAATTAATTATTCAGTGCTAGGGCCCTGAAAGACCAAGCAAGGCAGTTTGGAGGATCCTATGTTAGAAATAGAGATGAGACAGTCGTATCACACGTAGGCGTTTAAGGCATGGTCCTGTATAAATAGGTGCTTAGATCTCAAGGGGCGGTGTCCTACAGTCTGTCCTCAGGTCTTAGGAAGAGGTCATATGATTGGCACTGACAAATCTGCAGAAACTTTGGTGGCTGGTAGTGGGACAGGGAAAGAAGCCCAGGGGGCTGTTCTTGGAAAGTTGGAGAGACATGGACGGCAAATAGCTGGAAAGGAGCCAATTCCTGACACTCTCAGGATTAGGGGACTGGATGTTTGTAAACTACAGTTCCCAGAATCCCATGGTACTTTACTACTTACTGGTTTCTGCCCATTGGTGGCATCAATGAAGGCAATAAGTAGTGGCACATATATATTGGTTTGGTATGGTCCATAGGCCAAACGGAGCTTCCTGCCTGCTCATGTGTTAGGATTTAACACTAGGTTCCAAAATTTAAATTGTTGGGTTAAATAAAAATGAGAAGAATGATATTTTATGGCATGTGTAATTATGTGGGACCCACATTTCAGCGTCCTGAAGTTCTGGCCATTATCATTGCTTCTGTATTGCTCAAGGAAAGGGTGGGAGCAGACATTTTCAACAGAGACCTCAGTGGCTGCAAAATCTCAAATCCTTCTCACTTGGTCTTACAGACAATGCGTGACACATTTATGTAAGTGTTTTAGGGCCAGATGTTAGGAGAAGCTACGAGCACAGGAGTCAACTATTGAGGACGATTGAGCTGGGCCGTGGCATCCCATTCTAGATGGGAGCAGTGAGAAGCCCTACTGCATGCCTATGTGGGTCTTTATTTTAGGGTGTTAGGGTTTAATAAGCTGTAGTTAGCTCCTCATGACTGAGAAAGAAAGAGAAAACAAAACCAGAAACCATGACAAATGCATCATTCATATCGCCTGTGTGTCCTTGCCGTGGGAAGCTGCAAGACTAGTGATGTCAAGGGAAGATGGGCCCCAGGCACTTCCTGTACTAGAGCTGAGGTGGTCTCAGGCCTGTTCTCTAATACACTTGTCATAGAATTATTTGCCTCGGATTCTGTGAACTGTGAGGCCATCTCTATATCCCCAGTACTTTGATTTTTGTATCAGTGACGACAGGCATGAACATGTGTTTGTTGAATGACTTAATGAGTGGAATGGGATTAAGCAATGTCACCCTCAGAAGGTAGTCTATCATTGGGTTCTGTCTCCTCAAATGGACAACTAGGGTTTCCAAGCACTCGTGCCACATGGCCAGGGACTTGAGCAGGGCAAGCTCTAGACACTTGTCATTCTGGAGTCTGGGATCCCTCAGGCATAGGCAGAGCTTCAGATCCTTGTCATTTTGAAGATTATAAGACCTTTTTTAAAAGTAAAGAAATACTCTAGAGTGAGGTCATGAAAATCATTTCATATTTTAAATGTGATATTTAACGAGGTAATGCTTTTAGCAGGCAAAAAGCCCAGTAAAATACAATTGTGCAATCCACAAGATAATTGCGTGAGTTATTTAAAGTCTGCGTGCATAATGGATACAGTGGACCATGCCTGTGATCTTAGTACTTGGAAGGTTGAGGCAGGAGGATTGTAAATTTGAGGACAGAATACACTAGTGAGACCTTGTCTTAAAAATATAAAATAAGCCATAGCCAGGCAGTGGTGGTGCACATCTTTAATCCTAGCACTTGGGAGGCAGAAGCAGGTGGATCTCTGAGTTTAAGGCCAGCCTGGTCTACAGAATGAGTTTCAGGATGCCAAGACCTCACAGAGAAACCCTCTCCAGAAAAAATAAATAAGCAAATAAGTAAATAAATAAACAAGTAAAATAAAAGTTGAAGGCAGGCAGATCCAGAGACTCAAACGGTAGTTCTGGAAGCAGATGAAAAGCTTCTTCCGATCCAGGGTATCTTTATGGCCACAGCCTCGTCTGGAGGTGACATCTGTGCCCAGAGTGATGGCTCTTTGGGAGCATGAAGCCTGTGGTGCAGTCTCCTCACTTTGCTTCAGCAAGAAAACCTATACTCAGCGACAGATGCCATGTTTGTCTGGTCCAAGCTGGGCTAGGGGCTGAGGCTAGGTTTCCTGCTCCCCAACACAGCCAGCTTCGACTGCTTGTGTCTGTCTGTGGCATGGCCATGTCTACCCCAGATACCCCCATACAAATGAGCAGAAGATGGACCTTCTGTGTGATTAGATGAGAAAATGTCCCGTTAGCCGTGGACAATGGGCTAAGGCTGGCTACAGGTCCCTGACAAAACCCACAGTTGAGTGGGAAGAGCTCAGCCTAGAATTTCAGTTTCTACTCACACCCTTTTAGCAAGAAGTGTCGTGTTGCACTCAACCTGTACCACAGTGTATAAGCAGCCACAACCAGTTTGCAGGGGATTTTCCTCCAATTTTCACCTACCTGTCCCCATGAACCTCACTTCTCTGTGTTCCTATCCTTTCTGTTCCGATCCTTTTGGTATGGTGGTCCCTTGGGGCAAGAGTTAATGGAGGTAGGGGCGATGACTTATTTACAGATTTATGTTTGTGGACGATCCCTTGGTGGAGGGGGATCCTAAGTCTCTCGGGACCACACACTAACTCCTTCCTGTTCCGGGCGCCGGTTTGCTGGGGTTGCTCTAAGTAGCCGGCTGCTGCAGCTTCATGTACATATTCCTGTTGTCAGCATTAATAAGATACAATTGCCTGGGGCCTTGTTACCCACCAATTAAACTTTGGGTTTTATTGTGCAACCTCGAGGATGCTTTACGGTGTCAGACGCGCCTGGCAGTTAAATACGACTGAGACTCATGGCTCCCGCACGGCCGCTTGGCATCTTGCTCCACTCAGGGTGATTAAGGAATTAATTGATTTGGATGAGACTGGCACATGCTCTTGACAATAAAATGATGACTCCCTGTTAAGCTGTGGATTCCAGGCGTCTGCTGCTGCGCTGAACGCAGGTTGGTGACTTTTGGGCTCCGGGCTTCTGGACCATCCTCAGATCACTGTGTCAGCAGTGGGCTCTGTTCCTAGAAGTGGGGATCCTACAAGAGTCTTCTGGCAGCTCCAGTACCTTCAGACCTCCCTTCCTCCCTTCAGACCTCCCTTCCTCCCTTCAGACCTCCCTTCGTTTTCCTCCACTCCTCCCTTCCTCCATTCTCCCTCTCCTCTCCCCTTCTTCCCACATCTCTTCCTTCTCATTTGTATCTTTCCCTTTCAAACTCTTCATCCCATCTCTCCCTCCTCTACTCCTTTCCACTTTCCTATTCATCCACTCTGTTTCTACTTTTCTATGCCATAATCTTCTTCTTTCTTCCCTCCCTTCCTCCGAGTGCTGTGCACACACCCATCCGCTGCGTCCTTTGCTTCAAGCTTGGGAAACCTGTTCTTTCCTGTGCTCCTTCCTGACCCAACACTGTTTGCTTTGCCACAACAGTAGCCCACTCATGATGCTCCTGCAGGAGGGTCCTTAAGATAACTGCGGGAGTGGCAGAGAGCCAAGTCTCATAATTCTAGAACACTCTGGAGAGTAGGGTCAGGCCTCATGGATGTAGGAGCTGGGGCATGATGGAGTTCTGACCCAGGATGCCTGAAGCTTTTCGAGACAGTACAGAAAAAGCAGTGGGTGTTTCCTGCAGCACAAGGAAGCATAGGCGCAAAGAGGCAGGGGGACTAGCCCATGAGGTCTAGCAAAAAAAATAAAACATAAAAAATAAGTGGGGGAATTCAGGTCCTGCCTGGTGTCCTCAGTGCTGCACAGAGTAGGTAAGGCATTAACCCACTTGTCTACACTCAGCCTAGGCCAGCTGTTAAGAGCACCATTGGCCCTGGTGCAACCCCTGGCTTTTTAGATCTCCTCTTAGCGTTAGTAGGAGCCTCCCCCAGCTGCCTTGTGGATAGGTCACTGAGTGGTCCTTCCAGGGCCATGATGAAAGGCTAGGGGGCTGAGAAGTGCACATGCAGCTCCCTCTTTCTCTTTCCTCTGTTACAGAGGAAGTTTGGGTCCGTAGGATGTACAGGGAAATTACGGGAGATGCTTGATTCCTAGATAATCACAGAGACAAGAGAGATGAGCTTTCCAATGACAACATCACCTGCCACAACTGTCCCACTAACAACAATATTACCTAGTTCATTAAGCCACAAACACATGGGGCATTTTGTTACAGCACCAGCATTGCTTGGACAGACTAAGTTTTCAAATGCTGCTGAAGAAGAGAGAATCTTGGGATTCTGGGAGGGGTGTCAGGATGAGGCTCATTCACAGCCCAGGTCGGCTTAAAAGCAGGCTGCAAGGTACTGTCTCAGTAGTTGATGCCTGTGAGGGTAACATAGAATATAATGGTTCTTAATTTCAAATTCCAAGTTTGATTTTTTATTGCAGATGTGTGGAATGATAACTGACTTTGGTACATTAATAGTCTGTATTTTCCTGGGATGACAACTTCTTCTTCTTCTTCTTCTTCTTCTTCTTCTTCTTCTTCTTTCTTCTTCTTCTTCTTCTTCTTCTTCTTCTTCTCCTCCTCCTCCTCCTCCTCCTCCTCCTCCTCCTCCTCCTCCTTCTCTCTCTCTCTCTCTCTCTCTCTCTCTCTCTCTCTCTCTCTCTCTCTCTCTCTCTCCTTCCCTTTCTCTGTCAGTTATTCTAGATTTTGACACCTCTGAAGAAAGACTCTTTTAGTTTCTACTTCTCAAACTGTGTGCCTGTTATTTCCTTTTCTTATCTTACTGCACAGCTAGAATGTCTATATGACGATGGAGAAAGAGAACAAAACCACTGAATTTCTCATAGGATAAGTATGGGGTAGTTTTCTTTGTAGGTAGTTTTTATTATGTTAAGTATATAACCATCTATCCCTAATTTTATGAGAAGCTTTCAAAATATAAAAGTGTTATTTTTGAGAATGCCATACATGCATACAGGGAATACATTCTGATCATTTTCATCCCCACTATTCCCAGACCCACTCCACACCTCACAGCCCTCCCTTCTTTTCTAAGTAGCTCACGGATTCTAAACTGTGCCGCCGTCATGCTTATGGATATGGTCCATCCACAGGAGCACAGTCCACCTAAGGGGATAAAACCCTGACTCTTCCTTTCCCAGAAGCCATCAGCTGTCAGTAGATCTTGAGTTAGGGGTGTGGCTCCCCTAGTCTCTCCCTGCTTCATGCTACAAGGTTGACTAGCTTGACCTTGTGAACATATTGTGCAGGCGACCATGGCCTCTGTGCGTTCAGAGTGCAGCAATCGTGCCCAGAAGACTGCTTCACTCCAGTTCAGTCTTTCCCCATTCTCTCCCAAGACAGTCCCTGAGGCTAGGAGTGTTATAGAGATGTCCTATTTAAACTACCATTTAACCCAGGCATGCCTGAAATTTACAAGCTCCTGCCTCAGCCTCCTGGGTACTGGGATTATAGGTGTACACCACCACACCGGATTAAATAGATGCTTGATAACATTATCAGTGGACCCATGTAGGCTTGGAGCTTTGGTTTTGGAGAGGGACTAGTTGTTAATTCAACTTCTTTAATAGATTCCAGACTTTCCAGACAGACCCTTATTTTTTTTGAAACATTTTATCTTTCATAGAATTGGTTCATTTCCTCCATGTTATTAAGACTGTGGACATGAATTTGTTCGTAAAATTCTATTATTATTTTACTGTCTGTGGGATTTGTGATGATACCCTATTTACATTCTTGGTATAAGTAATTTGTTTTTTTTTCTCTCTTCCTTTTTGTAATTTAGGAAGGATAGTGGATTATGGGTTTTATTGATCTTTTGAATAACCAATTTTGGCCTTGGTGTACTGGAGCATGCCTTTAATCCCAGTACTAGGGAGGCAAATCTCTTTGAATTTGAAGCCAGCATGGTCTATGCAGTGAGTTCCAGGACATTCAGTAGTACATAGTGAGACTCTGACTCAAACAAACAAACAAACAAATAATTTTAATTCTCACTGATTTCTCTATTGATTCCATCGTAGTCAGTTTTGCTGACTCCTGCTCTATTTTGGTTAATTTCATTGCATCTTGTGGGGATAAAGGTGGTGCTCTTTTTCTAGTTTCCTGGGGGTAGACTCAGAATATGGTCTTCTCAGTGCTTATTCTCTCCTGACATTTGCCCCTGATGGTCTAAATTCCTTCCTTAGCATGGCTTTCTTTGAGCCTCACAAATTTTGTTAACTTCTATTTTTTTTTTTATTTTACATAATCTAAACTATTTCAGAAACTGCCTCTGGATTTTTTCTTTGACTCCTGTGCATCTAGAAGTGATCTGCTTACAGTTCAGTGGTTTGCTCTCAGCTCCAGTACAGTTCCACTATGGTCAGAGAGCAGACAGCATGGGATTTAAGATTGTGCAGGTGTATTTAAGGCCTAGGGTGTGGTCTGTCTTGGTCTATCCATTACATTCAGTTGCTTGATGGAACTCCCGAGTTCAACCCTGTCCTTATTTGTTTTCTGCTAGGTCTGTGTGGTTTTGATGGATAGGTTTCAGGGTCTCTGACTATTAGTATGTATTTATTCCTTCCTTTTCTTGCCTTGCACATTCTTGTGTTCTCTTGTGAGGGCATACACATTGACTGTCAGGTATTCTTGGATTGTCATTGCACCTCTTTATACCATCTATCTCCCCTTGCTCCGCAGTCAGTTACCCCTGTAGGGAAAAGGGGCCAGCTAAATAAACCCACCCTCACCCTGGAGCCCAGAACCAGTGAAAGAAACACAGCCTGGATCTGGGACCCAAGCCAGTGAAAGAAACACTTCATCCCTGAACCCAGAACCAAAGAAACATGTCCCAACTCTGAAACCAGTGCCAAAGAAACACTCTTTGTCCCTAGAATTAGAGCCAGTGAAAGAAATATGCCCTGACCTTAGAATTAGAGCCACAAAGCTAAGAAAGGCCAGTGAAAGAAACACAGGGTCATCTCTGCCCCTGATCAACAAAACTAACCAATCCCTGAGCAGGAAAAACTAACCAATCCCTGCACAGAAAATCATCCCTCTGGAGAAACTCCTCCCTTAAGAAATCCTGTATAAACCACCCTGCCTGTTCAGTTGTTGGCTATTCTTTCCCACCCTGGTAGAGGCAGCCATTCTCCTGGACTCCTTCCCCAATGCATTTATTTCTTAAAAGAGTCTTGGGTGTGAAGATCTTCATTTGCTGGTGCAGAGAAGAAGACATCCCTTAGTGGACTGAGCAGAAAAAACTTTGCCGAGACATTCCCTTAGAGGGGCTGAGTGAGGCAGAACTGAACAAAAGAATCTTGCTGAGATGTCCCTTAGGGGACTGAGCAAGGTGGAGCAGAAAAAGTAACACTTTTCTCTGGAGCTGAAGGAAATTGCTACATATCTGCAGGGGTTTTCCCTTTAGCAGAGTGAAACAAAAAAAAAGCAACATCTTCGGCCAGAGAAACTGGGAAGCCCCATTAAGTGCAGGCTGAGCAAAGCTCAGCTGTAGCGGCTCTCCAAGAGAGGAGCAGGATTGCTATATCCTGTGGGGAGACCATCTCCCACCACACTCCAACTCCAGGTATAGCCTGACTCCCAAACAGTCAGGATACCTTTCCCTCCAGAGCTGAGCTGTCCCATTGCAGCTCCATCTGCCAGAGCTGTCCTAGCAGCTCAAGGATACTCACCAAGCAGTCAGGATACCTTTCCCGGAGAGCTGCAACACTCAGTTACACCCCCACTTAAAATGGTCTATTTCCTCCTGTTTGGCTTCAGTTGATATGTGTTGTAATAGGTAAAGTGGGTTTCTTTTCTGTATATTAAAATTTTTATTTATTTATTGTATGTATGTGTAGCAGGAATCTTAAAGGTACTTGTTAATAAAATCAAACCTGAATCCAGTTATTGGGGTGAACGCTGGAAGATCAGAGAAGCAGAACAAACCACAGCCACCTCACCTCGCCAGTTCCTCAGCTGATCCTGTTTCCTCAGACTGGAAGCCTCTCAGTCCTCATTCAGAATGGCTCTCAGCTGAACTGTTGCTCAGAGCCTAAAAGCTTAACCGGGCCAAAAGCTTAACCAGCCAAATGCTTCTAGTTTCTGGTTCTCACGCCTTGTATACCTTTCTGCTTTCTACCATCACTCCCTGGGATTAAAGTCGTGTGTCACCATGCCTGGCTGTTTCCAACGTGGCCATGAACTCATAGAGATCCAGAGGGATTTCTGCCTCTGGAATGCTAGGATTAAAGGTGTGAGTGCCACCATTTTCTAGTCTTTGTATCTAGTGGCTGTTCTGTCTCTGACTCCAGATAAGTTTATTAGGGTGCACACTATTTTGGGGAACACAATGTCACCACATGTATGTGCATGGATGTTTTCCCTGTATGTACGTCTAGGCACCGTGTGTGCACAGTGCCCTTAGTTGCCAGAAGAGGGCTTTCGGTCCCCTGGAACGGGAGTTAGAGAGGTGGGTGCTGGAAACTGAACTTGGACTCTCTGGAAAGGCAGCTGGTACTCTAAGCCTCTGAACCATCTCCAGGCTCTAATGAGTGTTTCCTATAAACAGCATGCTATGCTGGGTGAGTCTTGTGTTCTTGGTTCCGTCTGGTACTTGAATTGGTGTCAGTGTAACACTGAGGGATTAGAGTGATTGTGGAAAATCTTAGGTTAATAGTGACCATATTTGTCACTGATTTCTGTTTCTTGATCCCTTTCTTTGTTCCTATTTTTGTCTTTCTTTCACACATTTCCTGCCACTGGAGGATCTAGTCAAGTATTTTACATGCCTTTGTTTTCTCAGCATATAAACATCTATTTATTCCCCCCTTTAAATGATTATCCTGAAATTATAATACATGTGTATATACACATGTTCAGCACACACATATTCACACATGTGCAGTTAAATATATTTTAAGCTATTACTATTTTGGACAGAATCTCTTTTTTTAGATTACTTAATAAGCTAAGTTATAAATGCTGTTAAGAGATTGCTCAGTGATTAAGAGCACTTACTGCTCTTGCAGAGGACCAGGGTTCAGTTCCCAGGACCCACATGATTGACTCACAACCATCTGTAACTCCATTTCCGGGGGATCTGATTCTCTCTTCTGACTTTTATTGTGGGCACCAACCAGGCATGCATGTGTACCACATGCACACATGCAGGCAAAGCACTCACACACATAACATAAACAAATGTAAAAGACAAAGTTGAAACAAACAAACAAAAAACCAAGGAAAGTTTTATCTTAGTTGTGGGTCTCCAGTTCCTGATGCTTTTCCACCCTCTGTGCAAGTGTTCTTCTTCCTTGTTTTCCTGTGCTTTGAAGAACCACTTTAACTATTTCTTGCAAGGTGAGTCTGTTGGCAGCACATTCTCTGCAGTTTTGTCTGAGAAGGTCTTTAATGAGCCTCCACTGCTGATGTGAAGATGGATGACTGTAGGCTTTGGGTTGGCAGGTTTCTGTCCACTCTGGCTGCTTCTCTCCACTGTCTTCCTCGTGTGGATTCTGAGGAGGGTCCGACATAGTTCTTACCTTTGCTCCTTCAGAGGTAAGATGCTCCCCTCGCCCTTGCTTCTTTCATGGTGTTTCTTGAGCTTTCATTCTAGGAAGTTTGAGTATCAAGATGTAGGTGATTGTCATTTTGTGTACTTATCCTGGGTGTCCTCTGTGCTCACGGAATCCATAGTGTGGTCTACAACGCTAATTTGGGGGAAACTCTTGGCCATTATTGTGTCGCACCCTGCTTCTGTGGACTCTTCTTTGTCCTCTCCTGTCGTGATACACTTTTCTGAAAATATTTCTTGTTTTCAAAGAGTGAGATTTTTCCAGGCCTTGCAACTAAGTTAAAAATATGCCTTGAGATAATTTAAGTCTAAGCATTTAACCTGCTGTCCTACTGTGCATTCAGCCTGTTTAAGTTTATCCCGCTTTCAAGAGAACAGTGTAGCTGACATTACTCTACCTTGGATTTCCCATGCAATTGGTTTTTATAACCTACGCTCTTGAGTTATGTACTCTTCTCTCTCTCTCTCCCTCCCCGGTGTGCGGTGTGTGTGTGTGTGTGTGTGTGTGTGTGTGTGTGTGTGTGTGTGTGTGTGTGTATTGTGGCAATCATTTGTTGAAAGCAGCCAACAGGTTGAAAGCAACCTTAAAAAACAAATATCCCACAAATGTCAGAAGTATCGTGGGATGTAGATTGATTCTCTGTGAAGTTTTGAGTGTTGTTCTGGGTCAGCTGGGGTCAGTAAAGTAACGTCTTACCTTGTAAAACTCTGTTAAAGATTTCTGTAAGGGATTCCTTAGTTCTTTCCCATGCTGTGTTTTCTGTGCTGTTCAATAAACGCAGAGCAAAACCCTTTGTCAGGGACAGGCACAACACACACAGGCATCAGAGACAGATAACAGGGGCAGACAGAGCAAACACCCACAAGAGACAGTCAACACAGACAGGCCAAGAGCCACAGACTAGAGACAGATGGGAGACACAGGAGGAGAAGTAGAAAATTCAAATTTGGACCCAGTTTGGGTCAAACTACTCCAAGAGAAGTTTTCTTTCCTTAAAGCCACACATATGCATGTTGGTGGCCCCTGTGAGGTTTCTCTCCTGCACAGTGGGTGGGTGCATCCTTCTTCTCTTCCTATTACAGGAAGGTAACTCTGTTGTCCCACAGATCTGGGGTGCTCTGCTTCGTTGTCTGTATTTTTCCTCTTTGCTCTCCAGTTTTAGAATGATCTATTATCATGTCCTCAAGCTCAGGGATTCTTCTCGGACATGTTCTGCTTGTCAGTGAGCCTTGTGCTCTGCCTTCTTTCCCACTTCCTTCTTCCCTCCCTGCCCTCTTATTTCCACATTTGAGATAGAACCCAGAGCCTTGCAAATGCTAGGCAAGTACTCTGAGCTAAACAGCATGCATTTTTTCTCTGTGTGAACATGTGTGCAAGTGTGCTCTCTTGAGGGTGCATGTAGAGGCCAAAGGGAATAGAAGAAGAAGGATGCACCCACCCATTGGCATGGTGTCTTCCTATCAGCTTTATGAGACATGGTTTCCCCCTGGACCTGAAGCTCCCTGTTTCAGGTAGAGTGGCTGAGCAGCAAGCCCCACGGATCTGCTGTATCTTGCCCCTAGCTCTAGGGTTCAGGCATGCATGGTGCACTCTGCTGTTACACAGACGTTAGGAATTGGAACTCAGGTCTGTAGACAGATTTTTCCTTGGGCCACCAGCTCACAAAAAATGAAATGGAGACTTACTATTAGTTATGGAAGCTTGGCCTTAGCTTAGGCTTGTTTCTAACTAGCTCTTCTAACTTAACCGATTTCCATCAATCTATGTGCTGCCACATGGCTTGTGGCTTTTACCTGCATGTCCTGCTTCCTCTGCATTTGGCTGGTGACTCTCCCCTGCCTAGATTCATCTCCTCTTCTTCTCTCTCTGCCCAGAAGTCCCGCCTAACCACTTTCTGCCTAGCTACTGGCCCATTCAGCTCTTTATTAAACCAATCAGAAAGCACCTTGGCAATGACACAGTGAACAAAAAGATTATTCTACAGCACAGGTCCATGGATCTGTGCAGTGGCACTTTACAGATGGACCCCATCACTCTTCATTTCTGTTGCAGTGTTGCTGACATTCATCCGATCACCAGCATTTCTTCTTTTTTTCATTCTCTCTTGAAATTGCCATCTTTCTACTGATGTCACCTGTCTGTTTTTATGGACACTTCCTTTCATGAAGCTCTTAGCATGCTGAGTGTGGTTTTAAAAGCATTGCTCTTCCGATCATTCCAGCAATCCTGCTGTGTCACATTCTGGTTTGTGCTTAGTCAGGATGTGTGTGCTCTGCTGTTGAGTATGTCTTGACGCTCTTTGCTGAAGAGTGGACATGATGGGCACCGTGGGGAAGGGCAGTGACACAGTGATGGGGTGGTGGAGGAGCCACAGTGTACAGTCCTATGACCAGGCCCCAATCTCTTGGTGAATCTGCAGCCCTAGCTGTGATCTTCATGGTTACTTCTGTTCCTTAGAATGGACAGGATGGTTGCTGGAGTGGGCTGAATTTGAGTATTTGCTCTTCCCTTAGTGAGTTACAGTCAATGAAATTCCAAGAAGCTAAACTCTGCAGAAGTAGTTTTTCCTAGGAGCAGTCCTTTTGGAGGAAGAACAGAATGTTCTGGAATATTTTAAAAAATGGAGTCTTTGCTCTTTCCCTGTTGAAAGCAAATGGAACTTTTTCTTGAACTTACTGAAAATATCCTTGTTGGAGTGATGGAAGTGAAACCCCTCCAGCCGTGGTGACTTCCAGTTATAGAGCCTTGGGAATTTCACTCCCAGACTTGTCCACATTGAGCTCTGGCAAGCCACCAAGTGTAGATTTTCATGCTCTGTCACTGGTCCGCATAAAGGTTTTATGCCTTTCTGTGTGGATGTATTGTCACTTTCTGTATTTGCCTGTCTGAATTTCCAGTTTGGGGGCAGTAGGCTGCCCTGTGACTTCATTTCTTTGATGAGTTGTCGATTTCTCAATTTGTTCAAATGTAAGCATGTGTCTAGGATGAAGTGGAAACTTAATTCCTTATAAGCTGGGCTGGAAAGCACAGGTCCATATTGTCCTAGGGAAAGAAGGAAGAATTGCTGCATGCAATATTAGAGGCAGGAAGATCAAGGGTTCAGGGTCAGCCTGGGCTATACAGTAAGACTCAACCTCAGAAAACCAAGGGCTGATGTCATAGGTCAGTGGTAGAGAGCTTTCCTAGAGTATGGGAATCCAAGTCTATTCCTAACATTGTGGACAAGAAAAACAAAAATGCTATGAATTATTAAAAAAATGAAATTATTTCATTTAAGAGTTAATTTTGACACCTTTAACCAGGATCTAGTTGGGTGAGTACCTGATCTTCCCCTCCATATACCTACTCCAATCCCTAGATCTGACCTACAGCCAGTGCTCTGGCCAGCCTAATCTTCCCACCCCTGCCTGCACTGCCCAAACCTCTAGGCTTCTGCCAGAACTTACTGTTTCTGCCCACCCCTGCCTTTATATTATCTACAGACCCCTCCCATTCCACATGAAGCCTCCCAGACTAGGCAGATCCTGCATATCCCTTGCTAGAGTCTAGCTGGCCTGATCCTCCTCTCTATATACCCTCTTCAACCTGCAGATCTACCACCATACCCCAGGCTTAGGCCAGGATGCTCTTCCTGCATGCCAGCCCAGCCCCTTCCCCACTGTGTCCAATCTGACTTCATTCCATCTAAGCCATACAGACACAAGAAACACAGAGAACAACAAATAGTCAAAATCAAAAAAGAAAACCTCCACAGCATGTCATAATTAATACACTAAGTATATAGAACAAAGAAATAATATTGAAAGTTTCATGAAAGAAAATGCAAGCCATACATAAAATAATAGCTAAATTCTCAATGGAAACTTTGAAAACCACAGGAGCCTGGAACAATGCATTCCAAGTCTTAACAGACCATGATGGCCAACCTAGAGTAATGGCCCCAGAAAAACTGTCTGCCATATTTGAAGGAGAAAGAAAAACCTTTCACGCTATAAACAGCCTAAACAATGATATCCAACAGATGACACCTAAAGAAATGCATCATGTAATATTTTGGGCTCAAGAGAAGAATGAACATAGCTGAGAAACTACAGGAAGAAAAAGGAAGCTATAATTACTGAAACACAAAGTACCACTGAGATCACAAACAACACCAACATTCAAAAGCACAGTGACTGCAATCAAGATACACCTTTCAACCATAACTTTAAATATTAATGGCCCAAATTCCCCAATCAAAAGACTTAGGATGGCTAGATGGATAAAGAGATAGAATCCGTCTATCTGTTGTCTACAAGAAACACACCTTAGCTTTAAAGATAGGCATTGCCTTAGAGTGCAAGAATGGACAAAAGTCCTCCAATCAAATGGAACCAGGAAGCAAGCAGCCATCACTCTTATATTATCTTACAAACTATTCCTCAAACTAAAACTTCTCAGAAGGGATAAAGAGAGACACTTCATTCTAATTAAGGGAACAGTTAACCAAGAAGACATTACTACTCTAAACATACACGCACCAAACTTTGGGGCACCCAGTTTCATAAAAAGTGTACTACTGAAATTAAAGACATGGATTAAAATCAACTCATTAAGAAGAGGTGATTTCAGTACCCAACTTTCTCCAATGGACAGGTTATCTGGAAACAAAGATAAACAGAGAAACATCAGAATTAGATGATATCATATATCAAATCAACTAACAGATATCTGTAGAATATCCCACCCAAACACCAAAGAATATACAGTCTACTTAACAGCACATGAAAGTTTCCCTAAAATAGACTATATCCTCAGACACAAAACAAATCTTAATACATTCATAAAAATTGAAATAACTCTGTATCCTATTTGACCATGTGCAATAAAATTCAAAATCCACAACAAATTTCTAAGTGTACAAACTTATGTAGATTAAGCAACTTACTTAACATCCTTACTAAATGATGAATGAATTTCAAAAAAAGAAATAGATGGAGGAAATATAAAGTCCCTTGGAACTCTCTGGGCATGGTGGTGCATACATTTGATCCCAGCACTGCAGAGGCAGAGGCAGGCAGATCTCTGAGTTTGAGGCCAGACTGGTCTACAAAGTGAGTTCCAGGATGGCAAGGACTAAACAGAGAAACCCTGTTTTGAAAAAACAAGAACAAACAAATGATGCCTGGAATCGCATGAGCATGAAAACATAACACAATGTATCAGGGATACATTTAAAGCAATCCTTTGAAGGACATTTATCGTTCTAAGTGCCTACATTAAAAAACCAGAAAGAACAAAATAAATGGCTTAATGATGCAGCTCAAAAATTTGGAAAAACAAGAGCAAACAAAACCCCAAACCACCATATAGCAAGAAATAATAAAAAGCAGTGCCCAAATTAATGAAATAGAAACAAAGAAAACAATACTAAGACTGAGTGAATTGAAGAGTTGATGCTTTGAGAAGATAAACAAGATTGACAGATAACTTGTCCCAACTCATCAGAAGAAAGAGAGGGAGGACCCAAATTAACAGTCAGAAATGAACAGGAAACATCACTACAGACACCAAAAAAATTCAGACTATTATAAGGGAATACTTTTTTAAAAAACCTGTACACCATTAAGTTGGAAAACCATAAGGCAATGGGGAGAGCTGGCACTTCGCTAAAACCAGAATACGCTCTAAGTACATTCTAAATGTTTTTCTCTGTACCCACAGGTGAGTGTGGTTCTCACCCTCATCAAAGAAACTTGTCTGCAGCTGAGACCATTACAGAAAACCACGACAGATCAAAATGCAGAGAACAGAACTCACGTGGTACAAAGTCCCACCTGATACATCTACAGCACAATTCCCACACCTCAGGCTCACTTCCTCATGGAAGAGGAAGCGGAAAGACTGTAAGAGCTAGAGGAACAGGAAGTTTACTGTGAGATTTTGTCTCCTAGAAAGACCAGAGAGGCTACACCAATAAGGTCTCAACAACATGGCTGCCTAGACAAGAACTGTACAACAGCGACACCAGGAAACATGCCAACTCGAGAGGGGGAAGCTAACCAGAGCCTCAACCCAGCAAAGAACGACGGGCAGCTGGTGACTGCTGAGAGCAGATGAAATCATCTTCCCCAGGGAAAGGCTCCCCCAATTAGTTATCCAATTCCAAGTGGTCAGCCCTGAGATCCTATACAGACAGGTAGCATAGTTTAGACTGAGCAGGTTATATTTATGTATTTAGAAATGTGTATAGATATGTATGTATACATAAAATAGCAATTAAAGGAAGAGAAGGATGAAGTTGAAAGAAAGCAAGGGGTTGAGAATGGGAATGGTTGTGGAAAGGTATGTGGGAAATGACAGAATTATACTTTCAGATATAAAAAAAGACTATTAGAAAATTAATTCTGGCCAGCTGGTGGTAGCGGCACATGCCTTTGATCCCAGCCCCTGGGAAGCAGGGGTAGGTGGATCTCTTGAGTTTGAGGCTAGCCTGGTCTACAGAGCGAGTTCCAGGATAGTCAAGGCTACCCAGAGAAGAAATCATGTCTCAAAAAACCAGAACAATAAACAAACAAACAAACAAAATGAAGTAAAACAAAGCAACAAACACAAACAAACAAACAAAATACCCAACAGTAACAAAATAACAACTCCCCCAAACTTAATTCTGAACACTTCTGGCTTCTCCAGGACCCACTGACAGCATCCCCAATCCCTTGTGTGAAATGTGAGTCGCTTTGCGGACAGATGAGCTCCTTGGCTTCCATGGACTGTTCCCACTGTGGTTCATCCGGCCTTTTATCTGGCCTCAGTCCTGAAGCCATCTGAGACTGACTTTAGCCTGTAGTGTGTGTCCAGCTCTCTCCTCCTTGCATCTCCTTGGCAGTAGGCTCTGTTTGGGTTCAGAGCTGACGCTTCTTCCATCATGGCAGATTCGGCACACTGCCTGGTGTAGGTATCCAACTGGTGTCTAAATCTCCCTGTTTCAGTTCCATTTCTGTTGCTGTGATAAAATGCCCTGACAAAACGCAACTGGGGGAGGGTACAGGGAGGGGTGTAGGGCATCTCTGAGTTCCAGGTTATACTCCATCATGGTGGGGATGTCACAGTACGGGGAGCCCGAAGCAGCCAGCCACAGAATGCATGTGTGTCTTTGTCTCTGATCTTGGCTCGGGATGTGGGATGATTCATTCTCGAGTCCCCATACTGATGCACTGTAACTGGAGTCGTAAAATCCCCTAAGTTGCATTTTGTTATGGTATTTTATCATAGTAACAGAAATGAAACCGAAACACCCCTATAAGCAGGTTAGATAGAGCTGCAGTGGCTGAGCCTCAGCCCACATCAACAGGGATGGGAGCCTTCGTCAGACGCCTCTCTCCCTAGAGCATTTCTGGCTCCTGGCTCCTTTCCTCTGGCTGCCTCTCACTCTCACTGGAAGTGCCCCAGGGTGACTGGTTGGCTCTCTGCCAGCACAGACCATTAACCCACACAGCTGTGGCCACTTAGCCTCAGCAACAGCTCTGCCCTGCTGTGGTTCAGGGCTCTGAACAAACCTTGCTCTGAGAATCATTAGGAGCCCTTGGCAAAGAGCTCTGGCCATATAGACAAGCCTAGAGGGGCTACATGCCAGCAGAGCCTGCTGGTTGCTCTAAAACCTGGGCCTCATCTTGGATACACTCTGGGGGATAGTCACTCACAGTATCCTGATGGACATGAGGAGGGGGTAAGTTGGATGGGTGGCACCTCTGGTCCAGCCAGAGGAAAGAGCACAAGCTCCTAGTGCACAGAAGGGAATCAAAATGACAGACCAGTCTCTCCCATCATGTCATGTAGAAATTAAAGTTGCTGACTGAGTCACGGTGGCTAACAGGACAATTCTGTGAGAGGGCTGCCTGCTGGAGCTAGCATGTGGAAGCCACAAGGACAGTCATGGGTCCATGCTCCCTTCACGCTGTTTCTCTTTTTAAATCAGAAATCCTTCTATCCAAGTAGAAGATAACCTAGATGAAATGGTTATCTTTTCATTGTCCGAGTCTTGACTTGCTCAACCTCTGGCTTCAGGTACTGCTGGATTCAGTTGCCCACATAGTGTCACAGGAAATAGTGTTTGATGTCCTTACTTTTTCCAGATTAGCTCCATTTTCATAGTCTCTACATGCATAGTGGCTATGTGACTGGATCCTCACATCCTTTCGTCTGTACAAAATTTGCATCTTAGACTGTGGCAGCCTCACTGGCTGTTATTCATCATCAGCATTTTTATGGAGACGATGTATTTCTTTCATCTCCTTATTGCATAGTCTCAACACTTCTCTAAATTAAAGATGTAACAAATTCACAGAGAGCAGGGATACCTCTTCCTATTGCTGCACACAATGCCTATGTTCTGCCTTGATGGATGAAACCTGAGCCAAACACTTATTCTTAAAAGGGGATTTGTTTAGGCTATCCAGATAGCTCAGAATCACAGACAATGTCCTGGAGTTAAAAAATGACCCCAGTTGTCGCGTTCGCCTCGACCAGCAAGGAAGAAGCAACACCAGGTTCTTCTCCAAGCAGTTTATTCAGGAACCTTGAACAATCTTCTGACCCCGGGGAAAGCCATCTTCTGACTCCAGGGAAAGCCAGCCCACGCCCTTTATAACCACTGGGCAACCAACCCCGTAGTGCCATGTGGACAATGCCGATAGGGTCAGACATACGCAAGCAAGCCAGATTCCACGCCCAAGCCAAATAAGGAGTTGATTATCCCAGAGAACACCTGCCATCAAGAAGGCGGAAGCCGGATGCCGGCACCATCTTTGAGGCGCGGCCGTGCACGGCTCTCTACAGTTCCCCCTTTATTGTTTTAAGCAGCAGGCAAGAGCAGAGGTCTAATCTCTGCCAAAATACAACTTGGACATTGTACTGGTGTTAGTCCAGGTGTCATCCACCCAGAGAACACTTGACCTGTCCGATACCCTTTTTTGCAGAGGTGGGAATTAGGGTATCAACCCACATGCAATTAGACTTGCTCTTCTTGGGTTTTGCAATACAGCTAGACCCAAGTGCAGTGCACTAGCCTCGCATCCTGCGAGATCAAGCTTTTAATGTGGTCAGCCAGGCCTGGGGAGACTGTCCAGCCTCTATGGCTGTAAAGGCTTGGATAATCATGGCTGCATTGCGCTGCTGAGAAACCCTTAAACGAACAATGCACCACAGGCACATCAGGGAGACAAGTACCAGTAGGCCTGCCAGGGCACCTAATCCCGCCCACTCCTTCGATCATAATCAGGGCTATCAGGATCAGGCACATCAGCTTCTGGGGTGTCATCACGTCTCTCCGTCTGAGGGGCCCGTCGCACCAATCATTCAGGTACCCAGATAGGGTCTAGCCGGTCCTGTGGGAAAACACAAACAGAACCTCGTGCCCATGTCAGCACGGGATCGGGGCCATGCCAGCTAACCGTGAAGATATCTTTCCACTTCACCACTTCATAGGACTGTGTGGATTATGATGCCTATCTGCTGATGAACTTCCCGAGGCATCCAAATTCAAAAAATTTAAGGTGAATAATGCCAGAGAGAGTCTTTCTCTTGGGGTTCGGTTTGTTTTTGAAGAATTTCTTTAAGGGACCGATGCCACGCTCCACAATGCCTTGGCCTTGAGGATTATAAGGGAGACTGTGCGTTAACTGCACATCCATGCGCTGACAGAAGGAATTAAATTTCTGTCCTGTGTACGTCGGCCCATTATCAGTCTTTAATTGCTGAGGTTTTCCCCATGCTGCTCAGGCTTCCAGACAGTGGGAAATGACATTCAATGCTTTCTACCCTGTCATAGGTGAGGCATGTATAATCCCTGAACAAGTATCCACAGAGACATGCACATATTTGAGGCGCCCAAAGTCAGGGATATGTGTAACATCCATTTGCCAAACTTTTAAAGGACATAAACCACGGGGGTTAATTCCCAAACTAGGGGGATGATGAAAAATAACACATTGAGGACAATCCATGACTACTTGGCGCGCATCCACACGGGAAAGGGAAAATTTAGCCTGCAACATGTGTGCATTCACATGGAATTCTTTATGAAAATCAGAGGCTCGCTGTATAGCTGAAGCCATAAACATCCACACTTGTCGGGTACACTGATCTACTATGTCATTGCCTTTAGCTAAAGGACCAGGCAATCTTGTATGAGCACATATGTGCTGAACGAAGAATGGATGTTTACGTAGCCAAATCAAACTTTGTAATTGCTGAAATAAGGAGCTCACAGAACTAGAGGGTTTAATCAGTCCTGAACATTCAAGATATTTCAAAGCATTAACAACATAGCAGGAATCTGATATCAAATTGAAAGGAAAAGGGCAAGCTCTAAAAACTTCTAAAACAATTTGCAGCTCCACCTGTTGCGGTGTCCCTGGGGAAAATTGATGTATGACCGGTGTCCCATTATCCACCATATATGCCCCAGCACCAGTTTTAGAACCATCTGTAAAAACAATGCTTGCTCCCACAATGGGTTGAGCGGCAGTCACTTTGGGAAACACCACCGGATGTTCCTTGAAAAAGGTTAACAAGGGATGTTTAGGGAAATGACAATCAATGGACCCTGAAAATGAACAACGTAATATGGCCCATGCATCTATTGTGGCAGTTAATATTCTAATTTGATTGCTATCATATGACGTAATGAGTTCTTTGGGTGACACTCTAAAATGTTGCACACATAAGATTCCTTGTTGGGCAATCTCTGCCACAGCAGTAGGATAATGCTGTATAGTTTGTGCAGGCGACAACTTTGGGTGAATCCACAACAGAGGTCCATCTTGCCATAAAATCCCTGTAGGCTGTAAAAGGGTAGGCAATATGCATAAGCTAAACTTGTCTGGACTCTGTACTCTCGTAAGGAACGCCTTTTGTAGTCTATCTTCTACCTTCTACAATGCATCCCTAGCCTCTTGAGTTAATACTCTTGGTGAATCCAAGGCCGGATCTCCATTTAAGATATCAAAAAGAGGCTTCAAATCATAGTTGGACTTATGCAAACTCCCTCGGACACAATTTATGTCTCCCAATAACTTTTGGAAATCATTAAGAGTACGAAGATGATCCTTCCTCAGCTCTACCTTTTGTGGGACAACCTGATTAAAGGTTATATTAGAGCCTAAATAATGAGCTATCCCATTCTTCTGAACCTTTTCTGGGGCAATGCAAAGACCTTTCTTTCTTAATGCTTCATCCAAGCAGGAATAAGCTTCCTCTAATATTCCTTCATCTTTTGCGGCAAGGAGGATATCATCCATGTAATGGACACATCTTACTATGGGAAAACGCTGCCGCATGGGCACCAGAGCTGCAGCCACATAGATCTGACACATGGTGGGGCTGTTAGCCATGCCTTGAGGCAAGACCATCCACTCCTATCTCTTATCAGGTTCCTCATGATTGATGGAAGGGAGAGTAAAGGCGAATCTGGCACTATCATCTTGAAATAAGGGAATGGAAAAGAAACAATCCTTTATATCCACGGCAATAATATGCCAGGAGGCTGGCAGAGCCGATAGAAGCGGTAGCCCTCGCTGCACTGGACCCATGACCTGCATCTGAGTATTAATAGCCCTAAGGTCATGTAACAATCACCACTTTCCAGATTTTTTTCTAATGACAAATATAGGTGTATTCCAAGGGGACACAGAGGGTTGTATATGTCCAGCCTCAAGCTGTTCTTTTACTAGCTCTTCTGCCGCTGATAACTTTTCAGAGGAAAGTGGCCACTGAGGTACCCATACCGGGTCCTCTGTTTTCCAGGAAATGGGAATTCCTTCCTCAGTGGCCCCTATGAAAAACCCAATCCCTGCCTAGGTGGTCTACTCTGCGCCTGAACTGGATCTTTTCTGCCTTGGAGAAACTTCCCCAAACCAAACCTAGGATGACATCCCATCTTCATCATAATTTCCTGAAACTCCTTAGAATATTCGTTACTCAATTTGAATCCCATAGATTGCATAAGATCCCTTCCCCAAAGGGACACTGGAAGCTCGAGAACATAGAGTTACATAACACCCGAATGGCCCCCTTCATCCTGCCACTGTAATTGTCCTGCACTAATATCTGGTGAATTGGTATATCCTAGCCCTTGTAGAGTTTGAGAGGAGACTTGCACTGGCCACCCATGGGGCCAGTCTTTACGGGCAATGATGCTCCGATCTGCACCAGTGTCCAGGAGTCCCGTTATCTTGGTACCATTAATAGTTAATTGCAAGGTGGGTCTTTGATCTAAATCAAGGGACAGAAAAGTTAAATCTGTCCCCGTGGATCCAAAGCCTTTATTTCCTCTGTTTCAATCAGCAGCTGGATAGGACTCATGTAAACTGGGTAATAAAACTAGTTGTGCAATTCTATCACCTGGTGAAATGGCAGTAATTCCTTTTGGAGACTCAAACATAATTTTCACGATCCCAGTATAATCAGGATCAATCACTCCTGGGTGTACTTTAAGACCTTTTATGGTGGTGGAGGATCTTCCTATCAATAAACCCACCGTGCCCGGCTTCAAAGGGCCTTTAAAATCAGACTCCACTAATTGTACTCCCATCTGCGGAGTCAGTACTAGTCTGGTGGTGGCACGGAGGTCCAACCCTGCTGAGCCTGTAGTGGCTGTCCGAGGTTCCTCGGATGACGGAGGGTTGGCCACTGCTCCGGGTTCCTGCCTTGCTCCTGATTCTCCACTGCCCCATATATTTGCAGGCCCTGAGGCCGAGGGCCTTGCTGTCCGTTTTTTGAAAGATTACCCGTTGTTATAGACTAACCATTTATGTCCTTAACTGACCTACACTCATTCGCCCAATGCTTCCCCTTTTTACACCTAGGACAAAGTCCAGGCTGTGCAGGACGTTGGCTCCTCCCTATTCCTTGGTTATCTTCTCCTTGAGGGCAGCTACGTTTGAGATGGCCCATTTTTCCACAACGAAAACATGCCCCAGTGTTCCCTCCTTTCTTATTACTAAGTTGCATAACTGCAGCCGCAAGGCCTACGTTAGTTAGAGGTCCCCCTAATTCTCTGCATACTTTCATCCATACTTCTAGACCTTTGTTCTTATAAGGGGTGATTGCAGCCTTGCATTCTTTGGTACATTGTTCATAAACTAGCTGCTTTATAAGCGGCATCGCGGCATCTGGGTCCCCAAAGATTCTGAATGCAGCCTCGACCATGCGGGCCAAAAATCTGAAGAAGGTTCCATAGGTCCCTGAAGGATCTTAGTAAGGTTGCCGCTCACTTCCCCTTTATTAGGTAGGGACTTCCATGCCCTTGTTGCTAGTTGATTTATCTGGTCATAAACCTGATGTGGATATCCATTTTGTTGATTGGCAAATCGGCCTTGTCCCAACAGCATGTCTACATCCCAAGCTGCTTGACCTCCACCTGCAGCCCTGTTAATCACAGCTTGTTCACTGGCAAATTCTATCAAAAATGCCTTCCAGTCTAAATACTGCCCTGCGCTGAGACATGCTTGAGCAAGATTCATCCAATCGGATGGAGTCATGCAAAATCTGTGCAGAGCCTCCACTTGAGCAACATTATATGAGGCTGTGATGCCATAAGCCTGGACAGATTCCTCTAGAGACTTGATGACCTTAAAATCCAAAGGTTCATGGTATCTCTGTTGAGTCTGGGCCTTGAGAAACACTGGGCAAGCTAGCTGCATTTCAGTTCTAACCTGTCTCCAAACCTCCCGGTTAAAAGAATTCCCCATAGAGACAACTCTAGACATGGAGGAAGATTCCAGATACGGTGGAGGAGCTGAGGGAGAGGCTCCACACTCAGACTCACATCCTTTAATTCTTTCTCTTTCTCCTTTATTTCTACCCCTTTTCTTTCTTATTCTCACGCTCTGCAAGGTTTCACATAATGACTCTACATCATCAGAATCAGGGGAAGAGATAGGGGACTCGGAACGCTCTAGGTCCGAAAGGTCAGGATATAACCTTGTTTTTTCTTTCCCCTTTTTTGTTTTACTTCTGGTAGACGCTGCTTTAGCAGACATGGCCTTTTCTGATCTTTCCTCCTGCAACATTTCTAAGGCTGCCTGCCCATTCTCTACCGCATCACTGCAGCGCTGGTCTTTGAGACACCCTATCACTAATTTCCAAACTGGTCTAACCCCATGTTTAAGCGTTCCTTGTTCTGCAGCGAAGTCTAGATTATGGCCCAACTTTTCCCAGGAAGCTACTGTGAGGCTTCCGGAAACTGTAAACCAGGGTGCCACAATATCACATTCCTCTAGAAATCTTTCTAAAGTACTCTTCTTAATCTCTAATTTCTTTGAAAGGAGCAGCTCGTTAAGAGCCAGAAAAATTGGGTGCGAAGAAGTTGTGCCCATGATATTAGCAGCACTTTTGCCTTCACCTGCTTTCACTTTCTTTAATTTTCCCGTCTGCTTTTGTTGCGGCTCTACTTAATTTTCCCGCTTTTGTCGCGGATCCCCACCTTACCTGGGGACTTACCAGTGCACTGCCCTGACTGCGAAGAGTTCTGAGCCTTAAAGGTCCCCCGTACAGGCCACCACTTGTCGCGTCCGCCTCAACCAGCAAGGAAGACGCAACACCAGGCTCTTCTCCAAGCAGTTTATTCAGGAACCTTGAACAATCTTCTGACCCCGGGGAAAGCCATCTTCTGACTCCAGGGAAAGCCAGCCCATGCCCTTTATAACCACTGGGCAACCAACCCCGTAGTGCCATGTGGACAATGCCGATAGGGTCAGACATACGCAAGCAAGCCAGATTCCACGCCCAAGCCAAATAAGGAGTTGATTATCCCAGAGAACACCTGCCATCGGGAAGGCAGAAGCCGGACGCCGGTGCCATCTTTGAGGCGTGGCCGTGCACGGCTCTCTACACCCAGTAAAATGAGAAAGAGGAGCATGTGGCTATGCCTTGATGTGCCTCAAGGTCCCAAGGCCCACTCCTCCTTCACTGGGTCTTTCTTCCTATTTCTCTCCTCCTCCTTCAACTGTCTCTCAACAAAGACATTGGTGGCCTCCTGCTTATAAAATGCAGGGTGTGCCACTTATCCATCATCTATAAACAAAATTATCTGCAAAGTTGCCTCTGGTTACATTGTGGTATTTTCTCATGTACCAAGGTATTTGCCTCTGCTTTCCTGCCCCCTTTTTACATTTATTTATTGTGGGGGTGGAGCCTGCATACACTATGGAAGCATGAGGAAATCAGAAGACATGGTTCTCTCCTTTCACCACAAAGGCCTGGGGGACAAGCTCAGGTGGTCAACCATGGTGTTAAGTAACTATTGTAGTTTGAATAAGGATGGCCCCCATAGGCTCATATATTTGAATGCTTGGTCATCAGGGAGTGGCACTACTTGAGAGGGATTAGGAGGTGTGGCCTTGTCATAGGAAGTGTGTTACTGGGGCAGACTTTGGGGTTTCAAAAGCCCAAGCCAGGCCCAGAGGTTCTCTCTCTCTCTCTCTCTCTCTCTCTCTCTCTCTCTCTCTCTCTCTCTCTCTCTCTCTCTCCTGCCTGTGGATCTGGATGTAGAGATCTCAGCAACTTCTCCAGCACCATGTCTGCCTGCATGCCACCATGCTCCCCACCATGATGACAATGGATTAAATCTCTGAACCTGTAAGCCAGCCCCAATTAAATGTTTTCCTTTATAAGAGTTGCCATGGTCATGGTGTTTCTTCATAGCAATTGAACACTGACTATGACAGTACCCTATGTGCAGAGTATCTCCTTGTTGCCTTTCCTGCCTCTTTCCGGGACCCCTCTGCACAACATACCCTTTAAATATTTGCTGTTATTTTCCCCAGGTTAGTGTATTGCCCCAGATCAGGCAGAAAACACATTTAACCATGAATGATAGATTGCTCCAGGAGCAATTAAACCATAAGAAATCCTACTCCTTCCCTATAGCACTTTCCAGAGGCCACAGGGTCACCAAGGATGCCATTAAAGACTAGGACTCTCTTTTCACTTTCCCCTCAATCTCTCATTGTGTGTCCACACAGCCGGAACCACAGACTTTAGCCAGGGCATTGTTGCATTTAAGATTTGGAGGGGACAGTGGTATGGAGAACATCACCATCTCTCTCCATCATCTCCCTTCAACGGATAAAGTGAGAACTTTTCAAAATCTCATCAGAGAGACTGGATTGCACAGCCTTCCCTAACTGAGAGGAGCTGAGGAAGGTGTCACCCAGTCAAAGATGTCTGCCATTTACTCCCCTTCTCTGCTCTGACTGCTGTTTTTGCATGGATGCTGTAGACTTTACATCAGACATTTCCTTGGAGGAGGTGGAGGCCAGAACCTGGTATAAGGTGTGCTGTGGGTCCCACACACCCAGAGCTCCTCCTCCCTCAAGGTGCTCTCCTTCCCCCATTTCCTCCAAGCATGAAACAGACATGCTGGGTCCCCCTTTATACCTCGCGTCTGCACCCTACTCTTCTGGGGACAGGTGGATTCTTTGGCAGCTGTTCACATCCTGCTCACTGTATCTTATTTTACATTTATTTCTATTTGTATGCGCATGAGTATGTATGTATGGCATGTGGTCAGGGGACAGTCTGAAGAAGTTTGCCCTTTCCTTCCACCATGTGGGTTGTGGGGCTCAAACTCAGCTCCTCAGGTTTGGTGGCAAGCTTCTTGTGCTCACTGTGCCATCTTGCTGACCCTTTATGCACGCTTTTTCATTTATTGTCACGGGACTCTGTAGATTCTTCGAGTAATGGCAAAGTGACTCTTTCCACCCCTTTAAGTTGGAGGCTGGCCATGTGGCTTGCTTTGGCCAATGGCATGGAGTAGGGAGGCAGATGCTCTATCCTGGTGTCAGCCATGGGAGGTCTTTGCATGCTCCTGATTGTCCTCCTGGCCCTGGGCCTCCACTACAAGAAGGGCATATGTCAGGTGGGCTCAGAACACTCACAAACATGGAGCTTCCCTGAGCCATGCATGACCTGAGAGGAGAGCAGCTGTCTGCCTCTTATAGCAGAGATGACAGTCCAGGCCAGTGTGCTGCAGTCACTTGCATACCCTGTAGACCCTCAGGCATGAGGACAATGTTTTCTGTTTCAAGCTGCTGAGTTTCAGGTCTTATTGCTGGGACATCCTGTTGCTGGATATTTTTACACCGTGTGAAGGTGTATTGCTGTGACTGGTGTAATGAAAAGCTGAACAGCCAATAGCTAGGCAGCCAGCATAGGATGGATTTCCTGAGAGAGAAAGGAAGAGGAAGAAGAACCTAGGTGCTAGGAAGATGCCAGGAGACACAGAAGAAGCAGGAAGGGTGGTGCATGCCAGAACATAGATGAATAGAAATGGGTTAATTTAAGTTATAAGAGCTAGTGAGAAACAACCTAAGCTACAGGCTGAGCCTTCATAATTGACAATAAGTCTGTGTCATTATTTGCGGGCTGGTGACCAAGGAAAATCTACTTTATAGCATCCACTGGTGTATATGCTGTGATACAACTGCAGAAGCATCTTTTTGTTCCCACCTCATCTGACATCTCCTCTCCCTGACGACAGAACCAAAGCACCACGTCCTCTGTGGGATGCATGGTAGGGTGTTAGAGACAGTGCTGGCCCTTCCCCGAGCCTGTGGAGTTCTAGATGTGCGTTTGCCCTTACCTCTCAGTGTTGCAGCCTTGTGTTAAAGAGGTTCTTTCCTGACCCGCCTCCTTCAGGGGGAGGGCAGTGATGGTCAGTTGTCTCTGCAGCCCCTGTATTCTGGCATGGCAGAGGGCCTCACAAAGGAGGGAATTAATATGTGCCAAACATCAGCTTTGGGTTGATCAGGTACTAAGTTGCAAATCAAGAGGGCAAAAGTCTGGAGACTAAAGACAGAGGGAGGAGAGAAAGAGAAAACCCATCATTCAGCCTCAGCTTGCTCCAAGGGCCCAATCGAGCCTGCAGCACAAGAAGTCAGTGAGACTCCAGCCAGTACCACTCTGTGGAGAATGAGGGATGCTAAAAGCTTATGGTGTGTTCAAGGTGGAATGAAATTTCTTCCCCTGGAGCCATAAAGGGACAAGCTTGATCCTCTTGGGGACAGAGTGATTTAAGTCTAATTGTGGTGAGAGGCACAGGGTCGGGCTGCTGGCCCTGGGGAATCCTCTTCCTAAGTGTGATTCAGAGCCTTGGAAATGATTTGTCTGCGAGCACTAGAAGGAATCCCTGGCCTCTGCTAGATAGGGAATTTAGCAGAGTGCAAGGTGAACGATGGACATCAGAAGCCGGGTGAAGCCCAGATGAACATGGGGGAGATTGCTTAACCTCTTTTGCAAAGTGGGGCTAAGCATTTTCCAGCACAAAGTGAGGGAGACTGTGTGAAATAAAGGGTGGGGGCCCCCTTCCCTTCCTTTCCTCCCCTCTCCTTTCCCCTCCCTTCCCTTTGTCCTTCCTTTCCTGTCAGAGTCTCACTATATAGCTCAGGCTAGCCTCAAACTCCCCACACTCAGCCAAAAAGGACCTTTTACTCTATTTTTTAGCACTAGGCCCTGGCCTTGTACACTCTAGGCATGAGGTCTGTATTCCTCAGCAGTGCAGTGGCTTCCTAAGGGCTTCTCTGTGAGAGAGGGGCAGACAACGGATATATTCCCTTGGCTTCTTTTTCCTCTTCTTCCTCATACTCCTGCTTTCAGATGAGGAGATCAAGTGTACACAGGCATTTTACCTCCCCCTTTCCAGGGGAGCCAGGGAGCAAGCAGCCTGCCCCTGTCTCCCTCTCTGCCTCTGCACTGATTTCAACTCTTAGAGATATTCATGTTGCGGTTTATTCCATTCTTTTTCTGCGTTGTGTCTGGCTCAGTTTCTGAGCTGTCGCCAAGTCGGGGAGCAGGAAGAGAATGTGAAACACTGAGAGCTGAATGCTTTTCTCTCGCAATTGAATTTTTCCAGATTCTTCAAGGGTTTCTCAGGAGGGAATGAAAGAGGGATCTTGAGGCTGGAGCATCTTCTCTGCTCCACCAGTCCCCAAATCACAATCATAAAAATTAAAACCCAGTTAAGAAAAACCACAGCTGTCCTTACAGCTTGGCAGGTGAGGGGGATCTTGATCAAATCTTCTATGCAATTTTACAGTTTCTGGGGAAATTCACTGAGCACGCATTGATCACCTTTGTGCCACGAAGACTGGCTTCTCTCAGCAGAACTCACCCCTCCCAAACTAATTTCACCCTTTGATCTAAGCTCATGTCATGCTTTTTAAGGGCAGTGTGTGATGGCTTCAGAGCCAGTAGCCTGACGCCATCAGGCCCAGCCCACATCAACCCCTTCCTGATATCCAGACAGAGGCCAGGCCAGGAGGTTCCTGCTGTGGTTTGGATGTAAGCATCCCCCAAGGCTCAGTGCTGAAGCCCTGCCTGTCTGCCTGCTGTGCTGTTTGGAGAGTTGGAACCTTTAAGAGGTGGAGCTTAGAGGGAGGAAGTCAGGCCATTGGCATCATGCCCTTGAAGGACATGAGACTCCACTACTCCCCTAGAGTTCCTCTAGTTTCTCTCTGCTTCCTGGCTGCTGTGAGGTGAGCAGCTTCTCTCTGGTAAATATTCCATCATGATGTGCTAAGTGACAGGGTCAAGTGGCCATGAACTGAAATCTCTCACATTAGTCACCCAAATCAATTGTTTCTTCTTTGAAATTCCTTACTTCAGGCATTTTGTCCCAGTGAAAGCTGAATAACACAGCCCCCTATATCAATCTAAGACCTCTGAGGCACAGGAGGGCTGCACAGCAATGTCTAATATCAGAGAGCTGGCCAGACTCATAGCCTCTGGCAGAAATGGCAAAGCTAAAAGAGCAAAATACCTTGGGATAGCCTGTAATCTAACAAGAAAAAAAGCCCCACAGGGACTTTGGCAAAACGGTGGAAACAAATAGAGTCTATTGTAGATGTAACCAACGGTCTTATTAAATAAGAAACACAGAGCCGATTCAGAGAAGAAAGCCAAGAGGTCAGAGCTAAGAGCCTCACCCTTCCTGATTCAGGGATCCTCTTCAGCCAAGAGAGCTCTCCGAAAGGGACCTACTTCCTGTGTGTATGTCTTTATATACTCTAGCTGTTCTGCCTTCTCATTGGTTGTAAACCCAAACATGTGACTGCCTCGTCACTGCCTGCATGTACCGCCCTCCAGGTCCTTAAAGGCATGCGCCACCACTGCCACGCACTTGCTATGGCTCTAATAGCTCTGACCCCCAGGCAACTTTATTTATTAACATACAATTAAAATCACATTTCAGTACAAGTAAAATACCACCACAGTCTATAGTAGATAACAACCCTGGGAAATAATTACTCTGAGCCAATCAACGCCTTGGTGATATTGAGACTTTTTCATGGGAGGTAGCTGATGGGATACTTCTGCTTTAAACACAACATTTAAATACTACTAGATAATTTAAAGAATTTAATTTATGCCATGGGCTGAATGAAACACACAGGAGGGCCAGGACTGAGTACTGAACATCCAGTTTTCATGTCTGACGTGGTGTGCCGCACCCTCCGTGCCCATGTCCCGACGGTGCCCCTGTGAGCTGTCCGAGCTTGGCTGTATTGTCAGCTTCCCATGCTGACAGGCTTTCATGAGGGTTCTTACGCCACCTTCAGTTTGTTAGTCTTGGCTCCACCCCCTGCCCGCTGTGCCCAAGGGCAGCTGAAGAATGCCTTGGTCCATTTCAGGAGGACAGTAGCTAAATCCCCTAAGTGGAGTCATTTTCTACAAGGAGTTCTGCTTTGCACATTGGATAGTGAGCTGGAATTTACCAGGGACAGAGTCAGTCCACTTGCCCGCCATGGTTTCTACTCTAAAAGGAGATCGTTCCCAGCAGGCTCTTAGCAGTGGACCCAGAGAAGGTAGGCGATGCTCCCAAACTCACACAGCTGGGAGCAGCCTGGCCTGAGTTTGAACCTGGGTGGGCCAGACTTTGGTGACCAGTACTGTTTCCAATCCCACACTATTCTTCTACTTATTAGAAGCACAGCGCAAGTAAGGACTCTAGCTTCCCATAACTCAAGACACACTTGACACCATAATCTACGGAAGACACCATCCATAAAGGAGCAGTGACAGACAGGCTACCCTGGTGACGGGCATGAGACCCTATCTGTCTGATCCATCATTGCCATTATGCATGCTGTATCTCTATTATCTCTCCCGTAAGACATATTTACAACGTTATTAAAAGGGAGATGTGGGGATATATTATCTTCCTTACGTTCAGTGTATATTATCCACCCATGCCCTGTCACATCTTGATGATGCCAGACATGGCTGACCCTGGTGCAGTGGCTAGAGAGAAGCCATCTCTCCTCGTTGCAAAGCAGTTGGGGAAGGGGTGCGAGCCTGCTTCAGGGCCTAGCAGGGTCCTGCATGCCAAGTTTACACAGCACTTTGCCAGTGTGATGGTGTTGATTGTCAACTCGACAGAATCTATAATCACCGGGGAGGTGGGCTTCTGGGCATGCCTGTTGGGGGGGTGCGTGTTATCTTAATTATGTCCATAATTAATTGTGTGGGAAGACCCATTTTAATTGTGGGTGGGGCCATTTCCTAAGCAGGGGTTCTTGGACTGTATAAATGGAGAAAGGGAGCAGGGTACCAGCGAGCCAGGGCTCTGTTTTCTGGTTTTTGGTGCAATGTGATCAGAAGTTCAGGCTCCCGCTGCCTTGGTTTCCCATATCTGGGCTATACCTTGATATGGAGCTGTGAGCCAGAATGAACCCTGACCCCCAAAGCTGCTTTTGACAGGGCGGTTTAGCACAGGGTAGGAAAAGGAGCTTAACACCCAGTGTTTGCTTGCCAGCCAGACCACTTCTGTGGTGGGAGGGGCTGGCACTGTCACCACCCCCATCAGATGAGGAAACTGAGGAGGGCCATGCTTGCTCTCAGCCCTTCTTCCAGGGCTGGTGGAGGCAGGACTGGAATTCAGAGCTTCTGACTGCAAATCCTTTGAGATCTCTATATTGCAGTTGCGTTTGCTGGGCATTCACACATTCATTCACTCACTCACTCATTCATTCATTCATTCACTAATTCAGTATATAAGTCAGTGAGCATCCCCTGGGGCTTGTGCCTGGGGCCGTGCATGTGCTCGGCTGCCACGGGCCTGGAACAGAGTTCTTTGTCAAGATGTGGGCAAAGTCTGCAAAGAACACAAGGAGGTTGTCACAGCGGGGCAGAGAACACTGGCACTAGGGTGGGGTTGTGCTGTGGTGAGCAGGACACCACCCTCTGCTATAGAGCCATGATCTCTCAACACCAACAGCGCTGAGGCCAAGCAGCCTTGCGCACCACTGATCCAATGGCCACACCCAAGGGGCTAAAGTTGTGAATGGGGACGAGCTACCAGAAGCAGAAAATGAATCTAGGCAGCAGCCAGACTTTCCAGTGCCTGCTCCTTCTCCCAACTCAGCCCTTTAAACAAGCCTGTGGGTTGCCAGCATCCACTTAGGCAGGAGGGAATTGAGGCACAGAGAGAGGGCAAATACCTTGCTTAGAATCACACAGCTGGGGAGGGGGCTGCACGGGGATTTGAACCCGGGTTGTTTGATTTTATCCTTTGGCCACTTGGCCATATTGTCTCTCCGTGAGCCTTGTTGCTCTTGGTGGGGTTTAGGAAGCTCTGTGGTGGGGGTAGGAACACTGGCACGGCATTTGAGGAACTCTGCGGTGTGGGGGCAGGAGGGCACAGCCACCTGGCAGCAGGCCACAGCTGGGAAATGGATTAAGAGAATGAGCTAGGAGAACAGAACGCAGAAGTAGGGTTGAGCCTTGGGCCCTTGCGGTTGCCACGGTGTGTGTGTGCAACCACACTGTTGTGTGTGCAGAGAATAGGACGCTAGGCTGAGCCTTCGATCTGTGAGGATAAACTGGGCCCTGGGACGGGTCATGGGCAATGGATTTCTCACCACCGGGAGCCTGGCTCACACACTGTTTATGAACACTCTTCTTGGGCAGGGTGGGGAAGGGCTGCTGGCCTCACCCACCACCCCTAGGTCCCAGAGACCTGTCCCTGCCCTGGTCTGGGCTATAAGGCACATCACTTTCTGCAGCGCTGACAACCCTCTGTTTGTGCTTTCAGATAATCTAACTCACAGATAATTAATGTCACTCTGCTGTCACCGCACCCTGGCTAACCACAGTGTGTGGGCGTAGGCCAGCCAGCCGGTCGATGAGCCGCCCCGGGATCTGTCAGAGTCAGGAAAGGGCACATCACCTGCCAAGCTGCTTGAGCATGCTGGGGACCTTAGCACATGCCTGTCTACTTCAGAGGCACAGACAGTCTCCATCCCAGAGGAAACAGTGGCCAAGGTCACAGCTGCAGCTCTGGGGACCAAGCTGGGTAGAAAGAAGAGAGGAGAGGAGTTTGTCCGCCAGTGGATGTGGGCCCACGCCTTGCCTTCCCTCATCTCCTGTGCAAAACACCACTTAGCCCAAGTTCTAACTCAGGTTTCGCAGCTGTGTTCAAACTCCGGGTAGATCAGAGATCCTGTATCTGCCTGAGGCGCTCTCTGCTACCAGCCACCCAGAAGTGCCAGGGGCTCCCCACACAAGTCAGTCTTGGCCATGTTTCTGTCTTAGTCACTGTCTCTCGGCCCGATCTCCTTCCTCTGATATGCACGGCCACTCTCCACAGGATTGTGACTGGGTGCTCAATCCTCTCACAATCTGGTTTCCAAGGAGCTCTCCTCTGCTCCGTGCCCCCACAGCACATTACACAGACCCTGGGGACAGTCGCTCCTCACATTCACTTCTTCCTTCTGCCATGTCCCCTGGGCACTCAGTCCACACAGGATCTGAGAGGCACAGGGCGAAAGAGGGATGCAAAGTAGGCATCCATTCCTCTGTGACTAAGTCTCCTCAAGAACAGGAAGTTGACTAATATGGTCAGGGGAAGGTCACCCAGCAATGTCTAAAGCCAGACATCAGGTCATCAGCCTCCAGCATTCTTCTGTCTGTCATTCCTTCAGAACTTCTCTGTGGTCAAGGATGGGTGACCTGGGTCTTGTGGGCAGTGATAGCCCTGTGCACCTCAGAAATTACCCGATGAAAGAAAAGGTAAGTGAGGGTCTGACTAGCTTACGGGTTCCTCAGTACCCAGACACCTATATAGCCAACTAACCACTCAAGGACGTGTGGAGGTCAGAGGACAACCGTAGGAGTTGGTTCTCTCCTACCATGTGGATTGCCAGCATGAAACTCAGGTCTTTAGGTGTGGCGGCAGGCTCCTCTATCCTCTGAGCCATCTTGCCAGCTCAACTCACATTCTGACCAAGATCGCTTGGGAGACTGCAGGTGCTGTGGGTGATGTGCTCACAGGTGAGGTAGTTGTGCTGAAGCTTCCACAGGAATTTTCCTGGCTAAGTATGGAAGGGCATGTGTGGGTCTGAGATTGGTCAAATCGTTCCAGGAAGTGAGAGCAGCAAGAAGGCAAGAGTCAGAGATGAATTCCTGAAGTAACAAAAGCCCTTCCCTCCCATCCTCATCCTTTCCTCCCCTCTCTGTGGCCCTCTTGCATCTGTTTTGCTTACTGAATGGGTGATACATTTACAAAGTTCAAAATTCTTGAGGCAAGACCAAGTGTACAAGGAATAGTATCTTCTGGCCCCCTTCCCTCCATCCCCTTCTCCCTCCTTCCTTGTCCTGCTCCCCCACTCTTCCTCAGCCTTCCTAGCTCCCTTCCAGGCGTTCTTTGCATTCTTTGTGCAAACATCTGTGTATATGAGCATCACATTAGGTTCGTTGTTCTGAAAAACCTTGAGAGTTTGATGCAGGGGCAGCTGAGGTCTAGGGATAGGGGAAGCAGAGGGCTGGGATTAGGTTGTGCGGGGTGTTTGGGGGGCATTGGATGCCCCACCTAGGACCTCCTGACAACTGAGCATATTTTAAGTCATTTCTCAAATTGTCTCTAAGTCATGATACTTTCAAGGGAACTTCCCACCCAGAGCTGTGTGACTTGGCCTCACTAAAAACAGAGCAAGAGCTGCCTCCCGTTCTGTGTCCCACCAACGATGAAGAAAAATGAACTCTCAGCAGAGGGAGGCACCCCGAGTCTGCATCTCTGTGCCTCATGACCAGCTAGCTGCTTCTGCTGTTTCCTCCTTAATTTATTTCCTGGGAAATATTCTGTGACTTAGAACAGGGTCTTCCCTTTGTCGGCAGCTGGCCCTCAGAACCGAATTGCTGCCTAAAAATAATGTACTTTTATTAAAAACTATTTTAAGTTGGTGCCTATTTTCAAGATAGATTCACATATGGATAAGCATCCAGTATTGCTTGTTATAGATAAGTGATGAATTATTTTAATCAGAAATGGATTTAACAGAATTGCAAAAATAAATTTGGGAGATTTTTCACAATCTGGTTGTCTTTTCTGATTTTTTATATTTATATTTAGTATTCAATGAAGACTAATCGTGACTATTGGGCATTCAATCAAAATCACCCAAACTGGATACATCCCACTCATAATAAAGATTGACACTCTCTGCAGTAATGCTGAGAAATTGGCTCTAGGCTCTTGGAGCCAAATCAGATGGGGGCAGACATATGCTGAAACTTTCTTGCCCAGCACCAGGGGTCCTCCAAGGCTCAGCTCTTGTCATGTGTTATATTACCTCATGTGATGCCCACCAAGGACCAGAACCCATGCCTGGGGAAGGGACAGAGGTACCCTGGATGTCTAGCCATCTCTGACTTAAGGCAAGAAAGACTGGTCAGGGCTGAGTCTGAGGCAGGGACTATGTCAGAAGCATTGGAAATTGGAAACTTATGCAGGCCAGGCTAAGGCTAGACTCAGCACAGACCCCCTTATCCCTGACCTGGAGTAGGCACTCAAGTGGATGCTGGAGCATCAGCAGGCCCCTCTGCATTGCTAATCATCTGACTTTAGTGTATCTATTTCCACCAACAGAGAGAATGCCAGTCTCAGCCCCCTTGGTTCTGTGTGTGCATGTGTGTGCACACTCATGTCGAGATCCTAAGTCAGCTGTCCTCCTCTTGAGTTCTCTACCTTATTTTTTAAAACAGTGTCTCTCATTGCACGTGGAGCTGCCAATTAGACAAGCCTGGCTGCCCAGCTAGCTCTGCGAATCTTCCCATCTCTATTCCCTAACACAGGGGTTACAGATGCAGCTGTGCCGGGATCTGATCTTGGGTCCTCAGGCTGCACAGTGGCATTCCATCCACTGAACTTTCAGGCTCTTAGTGATTACCCAGTGATATTCAGGTAGTTTTCATCCTGTTGGTCTTTCTTTTCTAATACTTCATTTTATTTTTCTTAAGATGTATTTTAAATCATCATATGAAAGAATGGCCTCATTATGACATTCTCACATACATCTATAATTGAACTTGGCTCATCTTTGCCTCTCCTCCTTTGTTGTCCTCCCTTATCCCCACCCCACTGGTCTCTTTCTCCTTGTACTTAATTACCCTTGCTAATACTAGAGAAACAGAAACATGCACTGTCTGTCTGTCCTGGCTTATTCCCCCTTCCTCCTCCTAGTCTTCCCCCATATACTCACTCTCCCTTCTATTTTTATGTCATATATGCGTGTGTGGGTGTATATGTATGTTTACATATAGAATACACACACATTGTGTCTGTTTTTATGGCTATTTTTCACTGGAGGCAAGTAACAACAAAATTTCATTCACAGAAAGAATTAAATTAAAAATAGTAAGTTAATACTGGTGTGTAGGGCAAGACAGTGTAAAGGTCCCTCCAGCTTGTATTCTTGCTGAAGCCAGTTTAGGTTTGACCAGAATTTGATCTCCTTGATGGAAAATACCATGGAAAACTATCCAACTCTATTCTAGAAACCTGAGGTCAAGATGCCCTAGCTAACTTATCTTGACTTCTGTTAAACTGCCTGCTTGTGCAAACCTTCCCTTGTAGCTGCCAAACAAGATAATAGGATGTGGTTTTTGCTTTTAAAAGACCCTTACCATAAGTGCTCAGTGCTACACTTGAGTCCTGAATACCTGAGTGTAGTCCCAGCCAGTTGGAATAAAGACTTTCAATTGGCTATAGACTGTTTCTGAGTAGACTGCTCTAGTGGGCTCCCAATAATACAGAAAGGAAATATATGAATAGCAAAAATCATGAAGATGGCATTTAGTTGAGTAAACAGATATTACATTGCTTTATGGGGCAAGGGAGACAAGAAAAGAGCATGTTCAGTTGGTCATGGTGGAGCAGGCCTGTAATCTCAGATCTTTAGGAGATTGAGGCAGGATGATTGATAGATAAGTGTATCTAGGCAACTTAGTGAGATCCTTTCCCTAAATAAAAAGGAAAAATAAGTCTAAGGATATAGTTCAGTGGTAGAGCCATTGCTGAGCATGGGTGAAGCTTTGGGTTCAGTCTCCAACACCATAAAACCCAACCCAATCCAACCCAACCCAACCCAATCAAAGCCAATCTAATCCAATCAAACCCAACTCAATCCAACTCAACCAATCTCAACCAAACCAAACCCAACCTAACCAAACCAAACCACATAGGCAGGAACTGTTCCTGAGATATCTTTCTAAGAGCTTCAGTTATCTTGCATAAGTTAGTAGAATGCAGTGAGGTAAATTCTACAAACAAATGAGGCCACTATCTACCTGTGTTCCTTGTATCTATAATTCAGGAAGAACTTTTACCTGGGACAGGAGCATGGGCAGAGCACTGTGGTTCTCTACTGCAGATCTCCACACATTTGTTCTAATCAGTTATTAGCCTCTTTGGCCATGAAGGAGCAAATCATTATGTCCCCCCTTCATTCTCAGGTTTTCATGAATAGGCTCTGGCTGCCTTTGGAATACATAGGGTTCAGCGTCTCAGCCAACTTTCCTCAGAAACCAGTAGTACCAGCTTTTGTTGATCAAGACATCTCTGGACTGATGGGCAGATGTTAACATCTGGGATTAATATGTGATTTTCCCCCTCCCAGTTATTTGGAGAATCTCATTAAGGAAGGTTTCCTTCAGGGAATTGATGCTTTAATTTTCTGCATTGTCAGCCGAGGACCTGGATTTTATTTCTTGAATAATATTTAATTAAACATTCAGGCTTTGCTTTCCCCAATGCATCAGCAATCAGGGACCTGGGCCCACCTTACCACTCTCCAACAAATCAGCAGAAAGCAAGGTTGGGGGCCACAGCACTGCTGAGCAATAAAGTTTATGGCCTGTGCCTTTGCTGTAATTACTACAGAGTCTTGCTGACTGGGCCACTTCAAGGGCCCCAGCCGAGTGGCTGCCATGCTGAGTGCTGGTCCCCACACTGTGTGTGACATGCAATCTGCAGGAGACACAGCTAGAAGGTGCTCACCCAGGGTCAGGGTGTAGCAAAGCAGGGCCCAGGGACAATATCTGGCTCTGAGTCTATTTTTTTATTTTTTTCCATTGAAAGCAAATAACAAACTCCTTTATTCAATAATAGGGTAGGCCTTATATATCCTCTTCCCAGCGCCTAGTCTGTGTGGTCATCTCTCATTGGCTAGGCACAATCAGGAACTCTGACAGTGACTGTTGCTAGGTCCTCAGGCAGACTCAGCATGATCAGGAACTCTGACAGCAACTAGGAACTCTGACAGTTCCTGTTTCTAGGTCCTCAGGCAGACTCCAGGTTGGCTCTTAAAGAGTACATTATGTGCATGCCTTGGCTACTGATCTGAGCCAATTTCCTTGACCCTATGCCTGTCCTACTACAGTAGCCTTTGTTGGTGTATATCACCTACCAAGATTCAGGAGGTCTCTTTTGATCAAACCTGATCCATTTTAACCTTGAAGGAATCCAGAGCCTCCTGTTTCCTGTGGAAACACAAGCAAAACCTTTTCCCCAGAGTAACATATTTTTGACTTCTTTTTTAAAGTTAAGTAGTTCTTAAAATATCTAGGCTAGTTTGCTTTGGCAGTCCTTTCAATCCCATGTCTCTTAGGAGCTGTCATTTGCTTATCAGCAATCAAAAAATTCAAGGTCAATACAGCAACATACAGGATCCAGACTCCTGTGTGCTTCCCATCTCTACATGAGTGGGAAAATGAGGAGGGAGATACCATGATGAATGAAGACCCCAAGGGAATAGGAAGAAGCAGAGTGCTAGAGAGGTCCCCAGAAATCCACAAAGATACCTCCACTGTAGACTACTGGCAATGGTCGAGAGAGTGCCTGAGCTGACCTGCTCTGGTGATCAGATGGCCGAACACCCTGGCTGTCATGATAGAACTCTCATCCAGTGTCTGATGGAAGAAGATGCAGAGATCCACAGCCGAGCCCCAGGTGGAGGTCCAGGAGCCCAATCAGTGGGAGAGGAGGGATTGTATGAGCGAGAGATATTGAGACCATGATTGGGAAAAACACAGGGACAAATAGCCAAACTAGTGGAAACACATGAACTGTGAACCAATGGCTGAGGAGCCCTCATGGAACTGGACCAGGCCCTCTGGATAAGTGAGACAGTTGATTAGCTTGAACTGGTTTGGGAGGCCCCTAGGCAGTGGAGCCAGGACCTGTCCTGTCCTTGGTGCATGGGCTGGCTTTTTGGAGCCTGGGGCCTCTGCTGGGACACTTTGCTCAGCCTTGGTGTAGGGAGGAAGGGACTGGACCTGCCTTGGCTGAGTCTACCAGGTTGGGCTGACTCCCCAGGGGAGACCTTGCCTTGAAGGAGGTGGGAATAGGGGGTGGATTGGGGGGGAGGTCTGGGGGGTGGGAGGAGGGAGGATGGGGGAATCCATGGCTATTTTTTTTTAAATAAAGTTTTATTTGAACAGGGCTATGCCTATTTCTTTTTTTTTTTTTTATTTTGCAATACAATTCAGTTCTACATATCAGCCACGGATTCCCTTGTTCTCCCCACTCCGGCCCCCCTCATCTTCCCCCAGCCCACCCCCCATTCCCACCTCCTCCAGGGCAAAGCCTCCCCTGTGGACTGAGATCAACCTGGTAGACTCAGTCCAGGTAGGTCCAGTCCCCTCCTCCCAGGCCGAGCCAAGCAATCCTGCATAGGCCCCAGGTTTCAAACAGCCAACTCATGCAATGAGCACAGTACCCGGTCCCACTGCCTGGATGCCTCCCCAACAGCTCAAGCCAATCAACTTTCTCACCCATTCAGAGGGCCTGATCCAGTGGGGACCCCTCAGCCATTGGTTCATAGTTCATGTGTTTCCATTCATTTGGCTATTTGTCCCTGTGCTTTATCCAACCTTGGTCTCAACAATTCTCGCTCATATAAACCCTCCTCATTCTCGCTAATTGGACTCCCAGAGATCCACCTGGGGCCTAGCCATGGATCTCTGCATCCAGATCCCTCAGTAGTTGGATGGGGTTTCTAGCACGACAATTAGGGTGTTTGGCCATCCCATCACCAGAGTAGGTCAGTTCGGGCTGTCTCTCGAGTGGGGGTAATGAAGAGCGAGAGTCGAGGGAAAGAGAGCTTGGGGAAGCGGGAGATCCCAGCTGGATCAACAACAGAGAGGGAGAACAAGGAATAGGAGACCATGGTAAATGAAGACCACATGAGAATAGGAAGAAGCAAAGTGCTAGAGAGGCCCACAGAAATCCACAAAGATACCCCCACAACAGACTGCTATGCCTATTTCTTTATGATTGCTTTTGTGGGTAACAGACAGTCCTTGACCCTACAGCAGCAGCAAGCAGTGATCCTTTGGCAGCCTTAGATTGAGGTAGGCTGGGTGCTTGCTCTGTGTTCTTTGGAGCATAGTTCCTGGATTCCCAGTGTCACAGTTTGCAGATGCCCATGTCCCTCCTATAAAATGCCATAGTGATTGCATATAACCTGCACATCTTATTCTTTATTGAAACCTGATTTCATAATACTTAGTGCAATGTGAATAATGTAAGTAGCTGCTAGACTACATTGTGAGGAGCATAATGACAAGAAAAAATGTACGCACACACTACAGATATAATGCTCGCCCAAATTTTCTATCTATGGTTGGTTGAACACATGAGTGAAGAGCCCGTGGAGGTGGAGGGCTACCTGTTCTCTCTGAAAATACACAAACTAAATCCTCCAAAGAACTGTGAGAGGCAGTGGGAACTGCAAGGGAGCCTGATAGGGAGCCTGCATTGAGTAAGGAGCAGGGTGGGGAGAGGTGGGGTAGGGGGAAGTGAGCTGAGGATAGGGGTAGGAGTGGAGGTGGGGATGGGGTAAGATGAGGGAATAGGGGTGGGGATGGTGTAGACTATCTGGGGAGGGCTCCAGGAGTAATGAGTTCAGAGCCAAAGCCTGTGGCTGGCAGCATCTCTGGGCAGAAGCTTTTCCCCTGGTAAGTTCCTGGCGAATCAGCAACCAAGAGAGATGACTGAGAGAACCTGTCATTTATTTTTCTTCCTTTCTTTCAGCTGTGATGAGATTCATTATAAGGTGCCTGTGTTAGAATGGGGTCCCACACTGAGACACCTTGCCATCGGGCCCAGGGATGATGTAGGTATAAAGGTCATGGGGAGCGGACTTCCTCCCATACTGCTCCCCTCAGCCTTTCTTCTCTGCGTGTGTTGCGACCGGGCAGGGTCTTCTCTCCTCTGTTTGTAGAGGCATTTTGGTATGCACATGTCAGAAAAGCCAGGAGCTGTCACTGCAGTGGCCTTTAGCGGTAACCTTCTTATTAGAAGCAGACAAAAAGTTTTAGTTGTTTTATTTAGCACAGAGCTGGAATTTATCAACCTCGTGTAACACATAAATACCATTGCAGTGTGGTCTTAAGGGAGTCTCTAGAGCGATTTTTAAGCTTTTTTTTTCTCCCCCACACTCTCCTAGGAAATTAGGTGAAGAGGAAACAGCTGAAGCATTCCAGATAGCAAGAGCAGCATGTGCAAATGCCCCGGATGCAGGAGGAACGTGGTGAATTTAAGATAAAAGGAAACAGAATAGATGGGGTTTAGGGAGCAGAGCTGGCATTGGGCAAGGGGGCACTATATCCCAATCAAGTCCTGTCACTGTTGAGAGCTTACCCAGGCTATGGGAAGGAGAGAGTGTCAGTGGGTATCAGCCTGCATACACACTACATCATCCCTTGAGCTGCACAAGTGCACTGTGAAAGTTGCCTTCCTCCTGGCCACAGCACTTCTCTCTCCCTTCATTCCTGTCATGGCAGGGGTCCCAACAGCTTCTGCTTTATCTCCTCTGCATCTTTACTTGTCCTTTCTTTCTCTCTGGGGTCACACCTCCACATTATGAAGTCACTCAGGGGAGCAAAACCAGTGACTGCGTGTCCATGCAAAGCATGGCTGTCACCTCAGATGGAATCAGAGTTCATTCTGAGCCAAATACAAGAGACCATGGCTCTGGGAACACAGACTTGGGATGCCCTACATGGCAGGTTCCACCAGGGAAGTGGCTACATAAACTTTCTATAGTAACAGAAGGAGAGAAACTCATAAACCATGTCATTTCCCAAACACATTGGTGGAAACATCAAGTAGATGGGCTATGGCTAGCCAGGGCAATCTCTGCTATAGATCTTATGCTACCTAATGACCAATGTAATTCTAGTTCTCAACCTGCAGCATTCCAACTTGCCATAGTGACAATGTTCTAACTGGTCAGTCTACAGAATCTTCAACACAGGTGGGGCTGAACACTTCGCAACTCATCCAAGGTTTCGTTTGTAGCTGTGAAGAAGAGGAAATACCATGACTGGGGTCTTGGAGGATGCCCATGAGACATGGTTGAGTGTTGTAAAGTCAGGGGCAGAAAAACACATATAGTACGATTCTCTGTTAATAAGGGTTAATAAAGCACTATCCCCAGAGCCATGTGTGCATGTGACTGTCAAGGATAAGACAATCATAACTGTGAGAAGTGGATGAGGCTAGCACCAATTAGAGGAAAGATCTGACAGGTCTGAGGAACTGTGAACTTACTAACAGTTGTGGGATTATTTTATCTATCATTTATCTGTCTATGTATCTTCTATTATCCAATTTAACAATCATCTGTCTGTCATATCTATCTATCTATCTGTCTGTCTGTCTGTCTATCTATCTATCACCTATCTATCATCTATCTACTACATAACATCTATTTATCACCCATCTATCAATCATCTATCACCTTCCATCTATCCATTAATCACTTGTCTATCTACCAATCTATCATCTAACACCTATCTCCCGTCTGCCTATTTATCATTTGTCTATTTATCTATTGTGTATCAGCTATCAGCTATCAGATGTCATCTGTTACCCATTTGTTTATCAACAACATTAATTTGTCTACCACTTAAATATCAACTATTGATCTGTCATCTATCTATCTATCTATCTATCTATCTATCTATCTATCATCTATTTATTTTTGGTGGTACTAGGAGTAGAACCCAGAACCTTGCACCTGCTAGGCAAGCACTTTTTTACTGACTCACACTCCAGTATTTCATTATCTACATGAACCATGAACATCACTTGTGATGTGAAATGCTAGTTCTACTCAGTCTTTTGGTTCAATTTTATGAACACAGGGGAAAATAGCAGAAATGTATGGTACATTATTATGGGTTATCTCATGTAAGGGCACAATGTAGAGGGAGGAAGTAGACTATAAATTCAATAAATAAAAACATACAAATAGCCACATTTAGACATCCATTGTCACATTATATACAATGGATTGTGTAAAAGAAAGCCAGGTTTGGTGGTGCATGGCTTCAATCCCAGGACTTGGAAGGCAGAAGCAGGCATATCTGTATGAGTTCAGGGCCAGCCTAGTCTACATAGTGAGTTTCAGGACAGCCTGAGCTACATAGCTACACAGTGAGACCTCGTCTCAGAAAGAAAAAGGAAGAGAAAGAAAGGAAGAAAGAAAGAAAGAAAGAAAGAAAGAAAGAAAGAAAGGAAGAAAGAAAGAAAGAAAGAAAGAAAGAAAGAAAGAAAGAAAGAAAGAACGAGAGAGAAGAGAGGAGGTGAAGGTGGGGGAAGGAACATTATTGCCCCCATTTTCTTCCTCCCTTCCCTCCTTGTACCTGAAGAGAATAGCTGTTCCCTGAACCACCCTGGCTCCTCAATGTTCTTCATTTAAACTCTGCCCCCACCTTCCCTAGAAACTGCATGGCTGTCCCTATTTCCTGTCTCTCCACGTGGCTGCAGATAATGGGTGCATTCAGGACTTGTCTTGGCTGACATCTAGGCTGTGCTTTGATGTTACAAACCTTCCCTCCCTCTTGCCCTCCAGGGTCCCTCAGGGGTAGTTGTAGAGTCCCCAGCTGTGGCCTTTCCTTATTGCACGGTGACTAGGTACATGTTCACTCTCACTGCAGAGTGACTAGGTGCATGTTCACTCTCACTGCAGAGTGACTAGGTGCATGTTCACTCTCACTGCAGAGTGACTAGGTGCATGTTCACTCTCACTGCACAATGACTAGGTGCATGTTCACTCTCACTGCACAATGACTAGGTGCATGTTCACTCTCACTGCACAATGACTAGGTGCATGTTCACTCTCACTGCACTGTGACTAGGCTGCATGTTCACTCTTACTGTACAGTGACTAGATGCATGCTCACTCTCACTGCACAGTGACTAGGTGCATGTTCACTCTCATTGCAGAATGACTAGGTACATGTTCTCATCTCAGAACATCACAGTCTGGGTAAGTTCCCACTCTCTCAGCCCTGTTAACATATGAAGTGGAGGATGAAGTTTCTGAGCAAGTTTCAAGGGACGAACTATATTCAAACCACAAAACACACCAAGTCACCACACAGGCCAACTCTTTAGAGCCACTCTTTAAAATTATTATTATTTTCATTATTATTGTGTCTGTGTATGTGTGTGTGTGTGTGTGTGTGTGTGTGTGTGTGTGTGTGTGTGTGTGTGTGTGTAAGTACATGTTTATATGGTCTGTGCACCTGTCTACCCATGTATGTACATGCCATAGGTCAATGTCAGGTAGTCAGGTATCTTTTTCTATTGCTCTCCACTTTAATTTTGGAGAAAGGGTCTCTCATTGATTTGACCAGCCTGGCTGGCCAATGAGCTTTAGGTATGAGGTTGTCTCTGTCCCACCCAGTGCTCTGGCTACAGCCACACGGGTGCTGGGGTTCTGAACTCAAGCCCTTATGCTTGTGGGGAAGGCACACAACCATCCTGAGCCATCTTCCCAGCCCCAGAAGCATCTTCTTGGAGAAGCCAAGTAACCTCACCATTTAGCTGCCTCCTCTGGCCTCAGTGCATCCATATCTAAGCTGGGCTAACAATGTGCAACTCTCTAGACATCCTGAGGAATAAGCGAGTTCATGCATGCAGACTGTTTAGCACACAGCCTGCAGAACCTACAACATGGATCAAACTATTTTATAAATTATTTTATGAAACTGGTGACTTAAGGATCAGAGACTCCTGGGATTAGAGATGCCTATGTTGAAAACATTTGCTTAGCTGTCTCCTGCTGAAATTTCTGTCACTGTTATGTCTCTGCATGTCTTTTGTGTTCCTTGAGGTCAGCTTTTAAGGCTCAGTTCTCTCTTTGTTCACTTCAGTATGGTGAGTGACACTGCCCATGAGTGGCATCTGGTGGCAGGGCTGTGATCTGGCTGATCTATGAGGCTGTTCCCAGGAAAGATGGATTCTATTCTGCTCTGGACATGCAGCTGGAGTCATAAGGCTCACCCATCTCCTCAGCTGCCAAAGATCTCCCAGGTGCCTGCCCTGGTGGCAGTGTGGAAGCTATGTTCTCCCTTGCTCCACTTGCCCTAGCATGCTGGCATTTTGAGTTGTACCCACTTGGGAATCAGGAGAGTGTCTGACTACCACAGGGGTGATGTCAGGAAGTGGGAAAGGAAGAAGAACCAGAAGAAATTCATGAAAGAGGACCTTTTAAAGATGGGTGTCACATAGAGAGCCTAGTACCTTCAGACTGACAGTCTTGGGATTCAGTGCAAGATGACAGCCTGCCCTTGGGAATAGGTATATGTCAGCAAACTCATATCATATCATATCATATCATATCATATTTGTTCTTTGTGTTCTGTTGAGTGTAATATATGCAGATGTTAGGGTGAGTATGTACGTGTGTATGTGTGTATAGGTCGAAGGATGATGCCTTGTGTCTTTCCTTAATTGCTTTACACATTTATTTTTTAAATTTTATGTGTATGGGTGTTTTACCTACATGTATACATGTGTACAATCTGAGTGCTGATGTCTGAGGTCAGAAGAGGGCATTGAATCCCTTGAAACTGGAGTTACAGATGGTTGTGAGTCCCCATATAGGTTCTAGGAACTGGACTGGGTCCTCTGCAACAGCAGTGCGCACTCTTAACCCTTGGGCTATCTCTCTAGTTCCCTCCACTTCTTGAGACCAGATCATCAATTCAGCTAGGCTGCTGTCCAGTGGACTTCATGGATCCTCTTGTCTCTGCTCCCGTAATACTGATATTATAGGCACTCACCACCATGCCTTTCCTTTTCTGTAAGTTCTGGGGCATCTGAACTCAGGTTCTCATGCTTATGTGGCAGGCACTGACTGATCCATCTCTCCAGCCCAGGAGGTCAGCTCAACTTCACAACTTGCTGAGGGCTGTGGCTGCCATCAGAAACATAGATCTACATAGCCCAAATTTTCCCTGTTGTGTGGTTTGTTCCTGCAGCCTGGGCACTTGCCAGGTCACTTTGCTGGCATGCTTCCTGTCTCACCGCCATACCCCCACCTGCTACATCAGGAAGGCTGCCCCTACCTCTTCACTTGTTTCCGACCCTGTAGCCATAGACATTTGTGAAAAGTTGATTACTTCCTTCTTGTGGCTTTCTGGCTAACATGCAGGCTCTATTTGAGCAGGAACTGAGTCTGTCTTCAGCAAAAGATGCCCTGCTTTTAGGGACCTCGGAGCGCGGTTCAGTGGGTAAAGCACTTGGCATGAAAGTCTGAGGACCTGAGTTCAGGTCCCTAGAACTCACTAACAATCCAGGCACAGTGGTGTATGGCGCCCACATGTGGTGGCAAGAGTTTCCACCTAAAACCTGAGAGAGCTTAAGAAGAGATTATAAATGTAGCTAAGAACACCTTCCTAGTTCATGTTGCTTAAGGTGGGCCTAGGTACAGTGTTGTGTCCCCTGGCTGTGGCGGGTTCATGGCATAGGGGCTTGACCTGCATGGTGGATACCCGTCATGATACAGAGGCATCTCCAAGCTGCACATTACACTACATGGTGGATTTAGCTTTTGCTAGTACAGAGAAAGAGAGAGAGAGAGAGAGAGAGAGAGAGAGAGAGAGAGAGAGAGAGAGAGAGAGAGAGAGAGAGAGAGAGAGAGAGAGATTTCTTGGCTACACGCTGCTTTGATAGAAGCATAGACCCACTGCCTCCCAGAGTCAGCAGACAGCATGGCTCCCAGAGCTGGTGGTGAATTATCTCCACCATGTTGAAAAGCTAAAGTGGGTGGAGTCAGCAGCCAAGGCTGCCACTTCAATCCCCCAAAAACGCAGTTTAGCAGTTTAAAATCTCTCCTGGTCATAGAAGGATTATAGATTCACAATAAGGCAGACTCAAATGAAATAAATTTAAATGGTTTACAATGTGTGTAAAAATGTACGTAGGCTTAAAAGAAATAAAAAAGAAGTATAGACAGTTAAATAAAAAATAGTTTTAAAAAATGAAGTCTTTAAAGAGACAATAAAAGTAATAATAATAATAAAAATAAGCCACGTAAAGATGGAAATCACACAGAGAAGTCTGGATTATATTGTCTTTGAGATTTTTAACTGCAGAGAGACATTTGATTGTAAAAGCTGCTGAGTTAAATCAATATGTATATTTTAAAGATATCTTGATTTCAAAATCTATGTCTAAGGATATAGAAAAGAGGTTCTGCTTTCATTTCTACAGAAGATGAGAACCTGTGGGTTGCTTCCAGGCTAATATGGTTTGATCAGCCAAGACCCCCTGAAAGGTCTCCAGTGACACCATGGCCCAGATCATCCAACATCCAAAATCAACTTCAAGGCAACTAGCTTGGAGAATACAGCCTCACAGACTATTCCAGTCAGGACTTGACCATAATCCTAAAATTTTCTTTGTGTCTCCATAAGATTACCAGCGCCCTCTATCAGCAGAAAGTAGCCTAGAAAACTACACTCACATTCCCAAAAAATGGATTATGGATGTTTGTCTTTGTTTAGATCATTGGTTACAAATTTTTTTTGGTCATAGTCAATCTCTTTCTAGAAAAAAGAAAGGGGGATATGATATAGAAATATAGGATGTAGATATGATAGGATAAAAGGGTAGATTATTAAATCTACTTTTAAAAAGCAACAACTTGCTTAAAATATTTTACATTGTTATGAATTTTAGTTTATTGATACAAATTTAAAGTTAATTTTGTTATTCTGTATGTATATTTCTACTCTTGTTTAAGGTATTATGTTTGTGCAGCTCATTTAAAATTGCAATGTATAATTAAGAAATATAGGTTAATTATTAGTCATCCATGATAATCAAACTTATAGTCTAGTTAAGTTTTCTAGGTATACATAGATATATATTTCAGATAGATAGGTAATCTTCAAACACTTCAAAGACCTACAGAATATGGCATTTAAAATGTTTTAAAAACTTAGACTTTCTGGACAGTGAGATACATCTGCTCCTGGCAGCACTGATTTAATTCAAAGAGAAAGATGGGCATCGAAGATAATCTATATGGAGTTTATCTTCTTCTTGGCAAAAATAGCCATTTGGGCAAGAAACTGTTCTTGCCTGGACTGTTTGACAAAATGTTGTATAAAATGGACATGCAGGACCCATAGGAAGGTGACCACTGAACTTTGCAAGACGAAATGGTCCTTCAGGTTCCTGCTTCACAGAGGAGACTGCCAGAAATTCTACAGGACACACGGAGAAGCAACTAAAAACTCAAGACCTATTGGCTGAAGATGGATTCCCCAACATTGCAGACGAACTTTAGGTGACTGTCCAGGTAGCCAGCTGTCTCTGTCATTCTAGATTTTTGGAAGTTGCTTACAATGTTCTTCCTATTTATTTAGCTAGTATATTCTTCTGGGGATCTTTGATGTAGTTGAAGACTAAATAGTTATAATTATAATTTTCCTTGGTTATGCTAAGAGATAAATTAGATATGAAACCTTAGACTCACAAATATAGGGTAGATAGGATATCTTCTTTAATTTTGCCAAATACAAATAAACTAGATATTATAATTGTAATTCTTGCTTGATATATGTAATTTTAGTAGGTTAAACCTGAAACCTTCCTTTTGTTTAGAAAGAAAAGGGGAAGTGATGGGGGACTGTCTTTCTGTATGCTGTGAAAATATGTTGCTCTGATTGGTTAATAAACAAAGCTATTTGGCCTATGGCAAGGCAGCTTAGAGGCAGGTGGAAAATCCAAACAGATAGGAGGAAGGAGAAAGACGGAGCAGAGGAGACACTGCCAGCCACCTCCATGAGAAGCAAGATGTAAAAGTACCAGTAAGCCACGAGCCACGTGACAAAGTATAGATTAATAGAAATGGGTTAATTTAACATATTAGAACTAGATAACAGGGAGCCTTCTGTGGGCATCGTTTAAAAATAATATTAGCCTGGGTGTGTTTATTTGGGTCTGAGCGACTGCGGGACTGGTGGGTAAGAGAGATTTGTCCTGACCGCGGGCCAGGCAGGACAACAGGAGAACTTTCAGCTACAGGGGGTGGGTGGGTAGAGCTAGATGAGTCCAGGGGCTTTCTGGCCAGCTCTTCTATCCAAAACTGACAATTCTAGATCCAGTAAGAGACCTTGTCTCAAAAAATAAGGTAGAGAGAGTGGTTGAGGAAGACATCTGATGACAACCTCTGACTATTGTCCATATGTGGACACACACACACACACACACACACACACACACACACGTACACAGACATGTGCACACACATATACACATGAACATGTACACGTGCACACACAGACATATAGACACACAGTGCCCTCACTCTGACATCAAATGGAAGCCAATTCACATCTGTGGAGTGACTGGATAGATGGTTGGTTGCGTGAGTGGATGACAAAATAATTCTATCCAAATATGCTTCAGTGCTAAATTATGCTAGTGAAGTCATTGTTCTGGAACTATCCATTGCACTGGCCCCTCCCTGGCCCTACAGCAGCGCCCTGACCTTTTCAGTGTTCATAATCTGTGCTTCTGTTTCTTCACGACTTTTCAAGGTGCTTTGTATCTTGTGCCTCTCTGCCCAGCATAGCCCTGCACAGACCTGGGCACAAGCCACCTTCTCAAGGACATTTTCTTGTTATTCTGTCAGCCCCTCAGGAGCCTGTACACACCATGGGAGGAGAGACGCAATAATACCAAGATTGAATTTCCCTCCAGCCGGGAGGAACCTGGGGATTAAAGTCAGATTTAATTTGATTTTAGGTTAATAACATATTGTGACATTTACTATGCACCCCGATTGCAGGAGACAAATTCCTACCTGTGCTGGGATGCACACAGGGCTAGGTCTCACACAAGGTGCCCAGACTGGCTCTTGCTTCTGCTCAGCCTCAGACTAATCCATTCTGACCAGCTATGCCCTCTCCACCCAGTCAGTCCTGTGTCCAAGAGGATACAAACGCCTAGGGGGCACCAATTCTAATACAGAATGTTGCTGTTTCCTACCAGGGTGGTGGGTACATCTCATCACTGGGCTGAGGTCCCCAATTCCATCTATTTTCCTGCAGATGACATCATCCCATTTGTCTTTATGGCTGAATAGAACTCCTTGTGTTTACACGGCATTTCCTTTATCATCTGTTGCTGGGCACCCAGGCTGAGTCCATAACTTAGCTATTGTAAGTAGCACTGAAATAATTACTATAGCAGCAACTTCAAGAGTGAGTCCCTCTGGAGAAAGAATAATCCTAGCTGGAAAGTTCTAGTTTCTTTCTTAGGAACTGAGCCTGGGAGGCACATGTTAGAATTACATGTGTGCCAGTGTCTGCTTGTAGAAGGCATTCATTGGCTCACTGAAACAAAACACTTAGAAAGTTGTGCATTCGGATGTGACCGGGTCTGAATGTTCAAGGTCATTGGGAATCTGCCACACCCTTTGGTTCAGCTTTTCTCTGTTGACCTAGAGTATCTCGGAGATTCCCACCACAGAGCATCTACTTGGTTGACTACTGTGGCAGATTTATAGCCACCAACTTGGTGACCTCAGGAAACAACGTATGTTTTCTCACAGTCCCAGAAAGTCTCTGCTCAGGCCACAACCACATGGCTGGCAGCAGGGAAGGAGCCTCCAGAGGACAATCCGGGTGTCCTGATGATGGAAGGGACAGAACTTTGACCAACAGATCTCAGTTCTCCAGGGATTCCTCAGACATGGCCTGGAATTCGGCTCTCAGCCCTCCCCTTCCCATCTCCTGCCATTCATCCCTGTGGCCTTTGAGGAGGATACATGGCTGCTTCCATCTCATCAGGGCTATCGACTGCCTGTCAGAGCCCTGCATAGCTCTGACACTGGAATCTCATTAACACAGGGTACAGCAGAGCCTCCTGGAGCACCCATCCCCTGCTCCCACCTCTGCCCCCAGCAGCTCTCTCCCGTTCTCCTTTGTGTGACGGAGGAGCTGGGGACTTGGTTTTAGTTCCCTCTAAGGCTATCCGAGTGTTCTCAGTCTTTCTCTCTCTCGTTTTTGTTTTGTTTTGTTCGTTTGTTCATTTGTCTTTTGAGACAGTGTTTCTCTGTGTAGCCCTAGTTGTCCCGGAACTTGCTCTGTAGACCAGACTGGCCTTGAACTCACAGAGATGTCTGCCTCTGCCTCCCGAGTGCTAGGATCAAAGGTGTGCATCACCACTGCCTGGCAAATTATTTTCTTTTTTCCTTGGGACAGGGTCTTACTATGTAGACTTGGCTGTCCTAGAACTCACAGATACACCAACCTCTGCCTCCTGATTGCTGGGATTCAGAGTGTGTACCACCACACCCAAACTGAGCCTTTTTTTTTTTTAACCTGTGAAGTGGGGTGATGATATTTTGTCCCTGAAGGGCTTAGGCTGCACTTACAGCACAGCCTGGGAGGAGGCTGGCAGACGGGGTGGTCCCAGAAGAGAGGGATGCAGTGGTAAAAGACACACCTTCAGTTCTCTCAGCATTTATCGTGTGCCAAACTCAGCTAGTTACATTATCTGTATTTCTTAAAATTCTCATGGCAACACTTGGAAGGGACTCACTCCCAGCTGCATGGAGAGGAGACCAAGTCTAGAGTGGAGGAGCGACATGCCACAGGTCATACACCTCACACACATCTGAGTATGAGGGCACACGCATGTGTGACTCCCAATCAATCCTGCGCTCTCAGCCAGGAAAGCACAGCCTTGGGACCCTCCGGTAATCCCCCCTTTCCTGCCTGTGCTTTGGCTCCTTCCTAAAGTACTCTGCTCTCAACAGAGATGGCTCTCCTGCTGTTAATTTAATATTTTTGGAGGAAATGGGCCAAACTATTTCCCTATTCAACGTTACAGTTTCTCGGAGCTTCACCCTGGCTGCATGTGGCTTTATGGAGAGCGTGGGTTTCTGGGTGGATTTGCCTGTAGTTGCCCAGAGTCACGGCTGCCTGCTTCCCAACTCTCTTGACACAGTCCACCTGAAGTCCTGTGGGGTCTGCATCTGTAGCAAATAGAAAGTCCTCCCTAAAATCAGGCAGCAAGAAACTGATGTTTATTATCAGGAAAAAAATGAAGATGTTTGTTCTTGTGAAACAACAACCAAGCCCGAGTGATCCATCCTGGGGCTTCACTCACCAGCAGCTCAGCTGCGTCATCAGCACACTTAGCATTGGGTACAACACCTCACGGCCCTCAAAAGCTGCTGCAGTTCCAGGCACAGCCTCAAGAAGGAAATAAAATTTAAAGCCCGCTGAGTCTGTTTTCTTTTCCAAAGGCCCAGAAACTTCACTCCCTCTCTTTTCATATTTATTGATCGTGGCTGCATCCCGTGGTCACCCTTGTCTGCAAGGAAGAACAGAGGTGTTTGGGAACATCCCCCCTTCCAACCAAAACACAATGGAGATTCACATAGGGGAAAAAATAGGTGGGCGGTGTATTAGACTTATTGTTTCTCCTCCAGCTTCCAAACATGGAGCGAAGTCGCGGTTTCTCTACCTACACCAACACTGAGGCCTTTCCTTTCCTCTTGAGTTCCGAGACAGCCCCGTGTTTGGTGTTTCCGCATTCCCTCTTGGACCCCCACCCCCCACCCTTCACACAATCTATTTTTTGTACTGTGGCTTCATAAACTATTAACCCAAACCTGTCTCTCCCCCACCAGGGAGCAAACTGAATGGGACCCTGTGTTGGGGTCTTTACTGCTCTTAAGGAACCAGTGAGAACCCTCGGCCTACCTGTCAATCAGGCTCCTGCCTGCCAATGAAGATCCTCCAGCAGTAGTGCAAGGCGGGGCCAGATTGTGAGTCTCTTTGCTCTCAGGGCCGCATTAGTGGGTTAGGTGTGGCTGGAGCTCTTGGTGGGGAATCAGTGTGGTCAAGCCGAGGAGCCCACAGTGGCAGATAGTTTTGGAGACCAACATGGCGGCTTTCTGAGAGCACTGGGGTTCGAGGTCCATTCCAGCCAGTCTGCCTCCTAATATCTGAATTGAAGATTCAGATTCTGTCCTGTCTTGCCTTGTGTAAATAAACCAATTTACCTCTCCAGAGGGCTCTTTTTTTTTCCTTTCCATTGTGCGAAACGGGAGGGTTCCCACTGGGGTTTGCATTGATCCTTAGAGTTCAGGTGTTAGTAACTTAATTTTTCAGTTCATATGCTGATGGGATTTGGAAGCAGTTTTGGGAAGTGATTGGAACTGGACTGAGGTCACGAGGGTGAGGGTCCTGCGACAGCGTTAGTGGCCTTTTAGAAAAGGGAGGGAACCCACACTAGCCCCCTGCTCAGTCTTACAGTAACAAGAATATTTACGAGATGCTGCCCACGCTCTTTGGTGGCCTCTCAGTCCCCAGAACTGTGAGCTCAGTAAACCTCTGCTCTTTAGGAAGTGCCCAGTCTAAGGCACTGAGCCCTAGTAAACGAAAACAGACCGAATAGTTCCCTTCTTTGACAGACTTACTTCTGGTCCTAAGAACCCACTTTGGCTTGTTTTTAAAAGCTAGTTCAAGATAGACATATAGGTTCACATATAGTTGGAGGAGCTGATGCCACCTGTTTGGGGTCAGCCTCTTAGGTCTTTCTGTAATGATAACCTCCTAGCTGCTTTTTTAGCAGAGGCCCTGGCACAGTGGGAGACCTGGGGATGGGCCAGTGTGTGCACTTGACTTTGTGCTGGTCATCTCTGTATTGTTCGGACCTCTCTTCTCCGGTGAACTGGATGGGAAAAGATAACTTCTATTAGAGCTCCTCAAAGCAGCGAAAGGTCAAGGGCTTCTAGAGAAAGTCCAATTATCATCACTTTGTCATTGCCCTTCAATTAATGTCTTCCACCAGACACAGCCAATAAACTTGGGGTCTCCGTGGTTGGTGGCAGGGCATGTGTCTTGGGCCTATGCCTATTTCCCTGAGTAAGATATAGATCCTATAAAGAGACCAAGCTTTAACTTCTACCCTCACCTCCCACTAAAAAATCCCAGAGGAAAGACTGTGGCTGTGGCTGTGACTGTGGCTGTGGATTCCAATCCTCTCAGCTCTTTACATGCTTTTTCTTGTATTCTACTGGTTAGTTGGAGATACTTTAGAAGATTTATAACATTAAGTAGGTTAATTATTTCCAGAAAGAACCAGAAGTTTCCAAACTGCTTCTGTCAGTAAATTTAAAATACGATAAATAATTTAAGTCCCAATTTTCTCTCCACAATGAAGAATTAAGAATCTTCAATTTGTCAAATTTTCTCTTAAAAAAAAAAAATCTTCAATTTCTTCCTCTCCATCTCCTTCCCTGACCTCGAGTCTTGGCAGAATGCCGGCCCAGCCCACAGGGTCAGACTGGCCCCGGCATGCCTCCTGGGATTGCTTTCTAGCTGGGAGAATTTTGTAGTAATTAGGGTTAGTTTCAGGGACCTTAAAACCCTTCAGATTTTTCCCCTTGTGATTAGGAGATGTGAGTTATTTGTGGTCATTTTCCAGATGCAAAAACTGAGACAAAATGAAGCTTAAAAATATCAACAAATACACCTCCTACCACCCCAGTTTGTTTCCTGCAGCATGGAGTCTAGATTTCATCTATCTAATTCCAAAGAATCTAATGAGCTGGGTTGAGCAGGAAGCACAGTTGCCTGTGGGGGTAAAGACAGGACCTGAAATGAGAAGATTACGCACGTGGTTTAAGGGGACAGGGAGGGAAGTTTCAGTGTGAAGCCTTCAGCATCCTCACTTGAAAACGCTAGGAAAATGATGGCGAGGGGGCTGGAAGTCAGAACCTGGGCACAAAGTGAGAGCTGAAGATGAGGGTCACCCCTTGGGGAGAAGAAAGGGACACTGTACTCTCAGTGTCTCTCAAGATTCTGTGTCTCTATAGCTGGAATGCAGCTAGAAGACTGAGTTCAAAGGAGTCCCACTCAGGCAGCCCAGAGGAAACTGCCTCTTCAGCTATTGATCAGACCAAGAAGTATAGAGAGTTACTTGTGGTGAGTGGGCAGGTGGCTGGTAGCTGATGAGTACAGGCTCAACTCAGCTGGAATTCATGAATTTGCCACTTTGCATACATGTAATTTATGTGTATCTACATGTTTCTTCTCAGTTTAGACCTTGTAGATTGCACACAGAATGAATTTTTCTGCTTATCATTTGCCTTCATTTTATTTTGGAACTCTAAGCCTACAGGACCCTGACACATGACTTCCTGTGACCTGCTGAAGAGCCCAGAGCAGTACAGCTCCACTTTGCAGATGAGGAAACAGCAGTCAGAGTTCATGGGACTTCTGAATTCCCAGGGACTATTAAACAGCTGGGGAAAGCATTGTCAAGTCCCGGGGTGAAAAGCAATCACCAGTAGAGTTTTACATTCTGTGGTCACAGTTACCTGCTGTTACTACAGATATTAAATGGAAAATTCCAGAAATAAGCAATTGATAAATTTTAAAGTGCATGATGTTTTGAATAGCATGATCAACTCCTATGACATCTCTTTTGTCTCACCTCTGGTGTGAGTCAATCCTTTGTTCAGTGTGTCCATGTGGTGTATGTCATCCATCCAGTAGTCACTCAGTAGCTGTCTCACCTAGGAGACTGACTGTTGAAGCATTGCCATGCTTACATTCAGGGTTTAATGCTCCATGTGGTACAGGGTATTTGTTTGAGGTCTTGGGGTATGCCTCCTGTGGGCAGGAAAGGGCTAATATGTCCCTCTGTGAGGGAAAGGGGAAGAGAAAAGGGCAGGCAAAAGCCAGCCGCGAGAACTGGCACAATCCCCACGTCCTCTTGCAGCTGTAGTACACCTGTGTTCTCAGGGACACTCAGGTGACTTGGAGGTTTCCCAGGATTTCTCCAACTTACCTAAACAGCTCTAGTTTTGTGTGCTGTAAACACACTGGGATAGTGTGTGAGCCCTCCCATGGCATGGTTTCTGCTGCACAGATCCATGGCCTAACATTCTCAGGCTTATAATCCTCCTGGGTCTGGTGTCTGCTCCCTTTCTCATGGTACACTGTTTCCCATTTTGTGATTGTTGGGTTGAGAACCTCTTTAGTGGCACTTACCTATGGGACCCCTGTGTGATCAGGTGTGGCAGTACATCTTGCTTGCTCATGGATATTTTTTACTTCAAGTTATCCAGGGATCCTAGCAACCTAGGGCTAGATTTTATCTTAATTGATCTGCTCAGGAATACAGAGTAAACTCAAATTCCAAACTGGTATGAGGATCAAGACAGGAGTGAGTCTTGGGTTGCTCCATTACAGCTCCTAATTTTGGGGGGTGCAGTCCTTGGGATGCTCCTGTTTTTGTCACGTGTCTACAGTCTAATTTTTTTTGCTTTCTGTGTTCAGAGCTTCACACTAGTCCCCTATGTGTGTTTATGATGCCATCTTGCTTGATTATTGTAACTGACCCATATCCCTTACACTTACATCTTATTACACTTCCCATCCCTCATATCACCCTGGACTTCTTGTCCATTCCAGGGAGACTGTCCAGATATTGAGATTAACATCTGTCATATTTATTGCTAAATTCAGGCTGTTTCATTCCACAAGGGTTTATAAGTGATATTCTCTTACTTTTGCTGAAAATGATGGGCCTTTGATTTCTCTTTGAAGGAAAGGTTTCATGTCTCAAGAAGTAGCCTTGCTTAGAGCAAGGTTTTGTTGGTTTTTGTCCAACAGGATGACTTTACAAGTGAGATTTCAGCTTCCAGGATCAGAACCTTCGGTTACACTGAGCCACACCACACTGCACATTTTACTCACATGAACCACAGTGTATGCTAGTGTAAGACCACACAGTGATTCAACTCAGGAAATCCAGGTTGGCAGGAAGCCTTGGACATGTCACAGGAAATGATTCCCAAGCTGGCCCCTGGACAAGTCACCTTGGGATTACCAAGGAAAGTCAACTATCATGGATTCTGTCCCTCTCCCAGACTGTCCAGTGAGAAGTCTGGGAATGAATACACATTTTATGTCTTCCTTAGTGGTTCTGACACTTAGTTTTATTTGGGAACCCTGGTCTTGACCATGCTTCACCCAGAGGAGCCCCATTCTGCATCTCTAGCTGGGATAGACTTCCTCTTTTCATGGAATTCTAGACACAAGGAATGGGCAGCCTTACATCATTCCACATCCATTAGCCTGCTTCCCATTTACTTTCCGGGTGAAAAGTGACACTGACACTAATGCATACTCAGGCTTTCTCAGGTTCTCCTGAATGATTCCTGAAGGGCCATGAGGCCATCCCAGCCTCTGCTGCTCCCACAACAGGCAGACACCACAATCTCTAATTGCTTTTCCTATGCCAACCACAACTCTGACATTCCCCAGCACAGAGGGACAAGTGTCCTGAAAGAAGATCAACTTGTGCCTGGCATGGACAGTCCTATTGGAAACTAACTTGCTTGTACAAGGAACATCAGAAGATAAGGCAGATGAGCAGACCCACCGTGCTTTGGAAGGTTTGATGGATCTTCAGAGGCGGAGGCTGAACAGAGGAGGGGTGTAGAAGGTCTCCAGACTCCTAGAAATGGAGAACTTTGCCTTCTCATCTGTCCCCTAGAAAGGTTATCATTAATACACTCCGCATGCCTGCTTGGAGAATCCCTTCCATCCAATGCTGGCTGGCCCACCTGTTCTCAGCCCTTAGAAAGAAGTTCATCCTGGAGCTTTCCCTCTGCTGTGTGTTAGGTAGATGATGTGGCAATGCAACACCTCTTGGTGTTAGTTGGGCAGCAGGTCCATGTGCCAGGCTCTGCTCTGGAATGGGTACATGGTGAGTGAGGTTGCATGTTGCTATGTCACATTTACATATTGCTAACATCTTGACACAGAGAGCAGAGGAAGAAATATTGGAAGATAGTGTTACATACCAGTAACTCATAGGAGGAATTGAGAGGGGTGATAGATGATAGGTAGGTAGGTAGATAGATAGATAGATAGATAGATAGATAGATAGATAGATAAACAGAGTTTGAAAGCATGTCGAACACATCATATGAGAACAGTCATGTTTACATATATTGTTATAGAAATGCATGCCAATGCAACACTAAAGTAGCATTTAAGGATGTACAACATTTGTTATCATAGAATTACCATATAGGATACATAAGGACATGCTACTACTGTGGGTATTAGTTGCTGTACTATTACATTCATGAGCATTGCTGTCATAGTATATCCTTGTCTGTTCTATGTAGTAGTTAGTGCAGATGTTGTACATCCTGGATCTTGCTGTAGTGTTACATTGGCGTGCATTTCTGTAACATATGTAACCACGGCTGTTTTCACACATTTAGCAGACAGCATGGATTCATGGCAGAAATTTCCACTTCCTGAGGACTTTTCTTTTTGACTCTGTGGATCAGCTGAGTTCAGGCAAGTGGCAAAGGTGACAGGGGAGACGAACCTCACCATAGTGCAGGCTCTGTAAAGTTCACCACATTCAACGGGGGCCGGGGGGGCCCCTAGTGTCTGAACCTCTACAAAGGGAACTGCTTCAGGTCCTCTGAGCAGGGTTTTCCTGTTTATACCTAATACTTCATTTACAACTCTTTAATTCCTTGACACAGAGACCAGAAGAAGAAATACTGAAAGCTAGTGTTTCAGGCCAATGACTCAGTAGAGGGTTAAAGGAGGAGGGAGGGAGGGCAGGGAGGAAGGGAGAGAAGAAGGGAGGGAGAGAGAGAGAGAGAGAGAGAGAGAGAGAGAGAGAGAGAGAGAGAGAGAGAGAGAGAATATCAGAGACACATGGAGAAAGATACCTGGAGAGACACAGAGAGAGATAAGGAGAAAGACAGAGACAGAAACACATACAGATAGACAGATAGATAGACAGACAGACAGAGAACCAATTCTGGAAGACTTGTTAAAGCCCAAGGTTTGTTTTCAGAATCCCCAGATGCCTGTGTGGTACCCAGTCCTTGTTTCCAGAGCACCCTCTACATTCCATGGACCATGATAGCCTCAAGAATTCATTTGCCATGCTGGGAAATCTACTAACTTTGTCTGGTTTTCCTAGGGGCAGACCATGGTTCAGGGAAGGAGCCGTATCATTTATCTGGGAGTTGGATGGGGAACTGGGGGTATGAGATAGAGAAGGAGGGAAGGTGGTGAGGGATGTGCCAATAAGCAGGAGGGGGCAAGTAGAGGCCAGTCCTGCCAAGGGATTCAGGGGAGTGTGGAGAGCATCTCAGTGACCTCAACACAAAGGCCAGGAGTGAGAGCAGCTACCTGCCTTCTCCTAGTGGCCATTGTTTACAGGCTGCTCCATGAAAATTGATAGGTGCATAGGAATGTGATGGACAAGTGAGAGGATGCGTGAGGGGATGAGCAAAGCCTTTTGGAATCCTCTCATATTCTCACCTGTTATCAATCATTCTATCTAAATATCTATCATATACCTATCCATCTATTACTCTGTGTGTCATCTGTCTATCCATCAATCTGTCTATCATCTGGCTTTCTATCATCTATCTATCTATCTATCTATCTATCTATCTATCTATCTATCATCATCATCATCATCTATCACCTACCTGCAATCTACCTTTCTATATGTGCATCTGTATCCATACTTCAGACCCTCCCCAGTTCCCTACACATTGCAATTCTTAGTAGTCAGAACAGATCATGTTTGAAATTAGTGTTGTCACACTGTCAGCATGGAGCCATCATACTGTCCTGCCAGAGGAGCTCTGTGCTGCAGCAGTCTCAGCAAGGAGGTGGCAAGTTCATATTTAGCCCTCAGACAGGTTTGTTTGGTCTGCAAAGTATCTTAAAATATGTGGAAGGAGTGCCAACATTTCAGATGTGTGGGATTTCATGCACACTCTGGGTTTCTGGCTTCTCTTGAAACAGTGGAAGACCTGGCAGCACTGGGGCAGGAGCAATATGAGGCAACAGTGGGCTGTGGTTGGCTAGTAGCTGCTCCTTTAGCTGAGACCTGTGCTGCTGGGCTCTCCAGAGTCTGCTCGGCCACCTGACTCAGGTTGCATCTGGGTCCACTATAGGTCCTGGACCTTAAATCTTGCCCTGTTCTCCTTGGCACTATGGAGTTGTATCCATCTTTTTCTCCCCTGCACCCTCACTTGTTCGCTGGACCTGTGTTGCTAGCGTGCCCTTCCACCCACCTGCCTTTGGTTTTAAATCCACACTGGGTTCTCCTAGCTTCCTTTTCTCCAGGATGGAAGATTTTGTTTCTTATCTTTCCAGCCGTTTGCTCAAGGCTTGCGATAAATGAATAGAAATGACCGTCTTCCCACACACCAAGCTTTAACTGCCACCTGCCACCCCTGGGCCTCTGCTGCCTGAACTCATCACTGCGAGTGTTGTGAAGCTGCACCGCCAAGGGCAGAGCTGAAGATGACAGGACCCCTTGGGCTGTGCACGCTGACCATCCTTGTGTTTGTGCTGGGGAGAGCAGCTCTGTCTTTAGCAGTTACAGGCTGAATCTGAAGTGTCTCCCTCTGGCGCCTGGTCTAAATGGGTGTTCGCCAGCAGGTGGCACCACGATGGGAGGCTGTGGAATGTTCAGACTTGACTGACACACAAGTAAGTCCCTCAGGACTTTTGACCACCACACGGAAGGAAGGTTTCCACAGGAGAATGCCAACACTCTGACCTCTGAAGGCGATGCAAGTTTCCACAGGGTGATTGTAACACTCTGACCCCCAATGGTGATGCGGGGCCCCTAGTTTGCACCTCTCCTCTCTCTCTCTCTGCTTCCTGGTCTGCTGTGATGTGAACAGCTGCAGTCATACACTACTTCTCTTGCCAGGCCTCCCCTGCCATGATGAACCCCCTGGAGATGTGAGCTGAAGAGCTCTTTCCTGCCCTGAGTTGTTTCTGTCGAGGGCTCCCGGTATCCTTGCCACACCCACCTCAACTTCTCACTTCTCACTGGCCATCACGACTGTGCCCCGAGACGCCTCGCAGTTGGATCCAGTGAGGTTATTAAACATCCTTCAGCTGCCACTGTCTTCCAGATGGTCTGTTACTATGGAGTTCCAAGAGGGAGCACGCCCTGCAGGAATCTCCCTCTGGTCGCAGCCCAGCTAATTAGACCAACTTTGAGGCTAGTGCTGGAGAAGACAGTGCCAATCTAGCGGGTGTGTTTGCTTTTCTCCTGCCTTTGTCATGAAGTTTCCCCTTTATTTCTGCACACACACACACACACACACACACACACACACACACACACACACACACACACACACAGTCTTTGAGCAGGAGCTGGTATCAGGAGGAGAAGGAGAACTGGGCTATCGGCAACTTTGTGTGTCACTTATTTCATTGACTGAGACTTCTGACATGGAAAGGAATGAAGGCAGAGAAAGTGATTTCCTTAAGCTTGGTTCACTTGGCCTCATCTCTCCTTGGACAATGCAAACGGTGCATGACCAAGCTCTTTCTCTCTGGAAAATGACAGGCGCAAGGACAGAAACAGATGAGTCACTTAGTTTTTGGAGTTTATGAGCTGGATGGAGTTCATTAGAGTTACAGCATAATAGCATCTGAGTGTTGGTGGAGACTCAGCCCCATCCTTTACAGAACAACAACAAAAAAAGTTTCCAATGCTCCAAAAGAGGAGTGGGATTTCATTTGCCCTCCCACTAATTAAGACAGCCAAACATTCCTTGATGCTCTCATGGCATTTCTGGCTAGTGGGGACACCAAGATAAAGATATACACTCCATCTTCAAGGAACTGCTTTTCTGGTGTGGGAGACAGGGCAGGTGGTATGACTGAGACTCACTCAGTACTAAGGCTTTGTGGCCAGCCTGGCAAAACAGATTCACATCCCAATGAGACTGTTTTTTGTCTACTCTCCTTTGAGCCATAGACCCAAGCTGTTTAATCTTAGTCCCCTCATTTGTAGAAATAAGTTAATGTCTTGCTTTAAGGACATGCCACGAGCAAGAAGGATAATTGGTAAAGGTGACACATAAGAGGTAGAGTCACTACAGCCATGACCAAAGTAAACTTTCAATGGAAAGTGAGGAGTGCTGGGAACATGAAGGAAGAGGCCCCTCAGATCTTTGGGGGGACTCTGAGCTAGAATCTGAGGAAAAGGGGATGGGTAAAGAAGACATTTGAGTAACCATATGAGAGCATGGTGGAGGGTTCAAGTATGATGTGAGGACCAGAGTGTATGGAGAGGTGAGGAGAGAGGAGAGGAGTGTAGGTGGGAAGGAGAAAGGCAAAGCAGTAGTAGGAATAATATGCCAAGGATTGTGAGACGGCGGGCTGGGTGGCAAGGGACACAGCTGTGGACAGGTGGGTTTTGTGGAGTTGCTGGGGCATATAATTGGAGATATCTAGCAGGCCTGAGGTTGTGAAGTTGAGGGTCTTCTGGTAACTGAGCAGAGGAGGACATAGTCTTCCAAAGAAGAAGAGTGGAGAGATGGGGGTTGCTGTGGGATGGTCTGTATGTCAAATGTGCTGCTGACTGGTCAATAAATAAAACACTGATTGGCCAGTGGCCAGGCAGGAAGTATAGGCGGGACTAACAGAGAGGAGACTTGAGAGAACAGGAAGGCGGAGGGAGACATTGCCAGCCACTGCCATGACAAGCAGCATGTGAAGATGCTGGTAAGCCACGAACCACATGGCAAGGTATAGATTTATAGAAATGGGTTAATGTAACATATAAAAACAGTTAGCAAGAAGCCTGCCATGGCCATACAGTTTATAAATAATATAAGTGGCTGTGTTTTTATTTTATATGGGCTGTTGGACTGCCAGGGCTTGGCGGGACCCGGAGAAAAAACTCCAGCTACAGGGGTCCTTGGCAGAGTCATTAGGAGCAATGACTCGGGGCCTTGGTAGGGATGCTGAACACCACCTTTTCCTCCTCCTCCTCTGCTGCCGCCCTCCCTTTCTTCTCCTGTCCCTGTGGTAATTATCCATCATGGGGTGGCTTTTTCCTTGGGACAGCACAGGCAGATTTATCAGCTTCAGGGTGTCACCATCCCAAGTTCCAGGTGAGCAGTCAGAGATTGGTCCACACAGATGTTCATTAACACTCATGGGTTAACTCCTAGGTCCCTCAGACCCACATGGCTGTTCAATGACACCAGAGAACAGTCTCAAAGATCAGTCAGATATGGATCTCAGGGCTTCTATAAACCTCACATCCAGTCCTATCCAAACCGACAGACAGAAAATGAGTGAGAAAAGGGTTACTGGGTCCACAAAACCATGGACTATCCTCTTGGAAAGCTGGAAGGATAGAATCTTACAAGGGAAGAACTTTATAAATTTAGCACAACAGGACCCTGACCATGTTCTCCTGTGTCCTCCACCAATAAATGGCTTTGTTTCAGACACACCTGGAGCAGCTGGGTTTGGACACCAGAGACCCTGGCTTCTCCCCTGGGATAGGCATCATCATTTCTTCTCCATTTTCATAAAATAATAAAAAAACACTCTCCAAATGTTTAACTGCTGAAGAACAAACATCCCCATGACTCATGTTTCACAATTTATGTTGCTGGCTTCACATACTTTTGACAGTTCTATCATGTTTTAGATGCTGTGAAATATTTGTTTTCCTCCTTCAAGCTGGGCTGGTGAAAATCGACTTACTTCATGGTTATTGATACTCTGTGCCAGAGTTTCTCAGCCTCAGACACATTGACAAGATAATTGACAAGTCACTAGGCAAGCTGAGCCTGCGCTGGGAGTCCCGTGAGTTGCTGTATGTTTAGCAGCATCCAGGCTTCCACTCATCAGATGTGACTAGCAACGTCCTCAGTGTGGTAGCCCAAAGCATGTCCACATGAAAGCCCTGTGACCCTTCCCCTGAGGGCCCCAAATGCCCCTGACTGAAAGCTGTTTCTCTAAAGTTTGAGAACACAATATGCTAGGCAAGAGATCAAGAAGGTCATGAGAAATAAAAACAGACCTCAGTGCCAGGGATGTGGCTTGGTTCCATCCCCCAGCACCACACACAGAGACACCCAAAGCTCAAAGGAATGATAAATGCTGCCCCTTTGGATAGAATGCAGGCCAATGACCCTCTGCCACAATGCCTTACTTTTCTTTTCTCCTCAACCCAGAAAGAAAAACATGAGCACTTCACCCAGTAGCAGGATAATTAGACACAAGGACTGAAATGAGATGTTGTAATAAAATAGAAGCCAGTTGGAGTTCTTTAGCCAGAGAATGGAAGAAGATGGCTGCCTATAAATAACACAATTGTTAGCCAAGCCCTTGGAAAAATACTCAACATGCCAATGTCAGAGGAAGATATGTCCAATGCTTTAGATGCTGAAAATAAATACTGTGAGTCGAAAATAAATGGCATTATTAGCATAAAGGGAGTTCCTAATTAACCAGCAATAGTCCATTACTGTAGCCTTCAATTCATTAAATTGCATAATTACATAAAAACTCAGTTGACGCTTGATTCAGTCAGTGTATCTGGTATTGTCTCCTCAATAATTAGTTCTATAATTGTCAGCTTGACAGGGCAATTAAAAATGTTTGAAGACACGGTGTCAGCTTCCTTGTGCAAAACTGTACCCAGCAGGAACGTCTCTTGGAGAATCGTCCATCTGGGTAGTTGCATGCTTCCAGCTCCTGGGATGAAGAGAACCACGGATAGGGGCTGGAAGGATCCCACATAAAGGCTTTGCAGCTTCCTAGGGGAAATTATTTTGTCCGCGTGAAGTGAAGCGGGTGTGCTGTCTTCCAATACAAAGCATGTGTTGGAAACCAACTCCTCAATGCAAGAGCCAGGGGGTGATACTGATGGAGAGGTAGCTAAACCATGGGGGTCTCTGCCCTCATAAAAGAACCAGCACCAGTGGTGGGGCTGGAGGGTATGAATGGCATCTCTTGTTCGTGTGTTCTACTTGTCCTCTGTGGATGATACAACAGGGAGGCTCTCACTGGGTGCTGGCATCTTCATCTTGAACATCCCAGTGTCCAAACTATGAAAAAAAATTCCCTTCTTGTCTTTATAAATGACCCAGTCTGTGGTACTAGGATATAGCAGAACAGCATGAGCTAAGATTGGATATCTTCGCTTGAGTGGTCTCAGTTCCAACTGCTGGGGTGTGGGGGACGTGGAGGAAGTCAGCAAAGAGGGTTATGTGGAGAATGTGGAGAGCTCCAGTTCTTGGCTCAAGTCTGTGGGCACTAATGCTCAGAGTTTTGGGTGCTGTGAGTGAGGACCCAGTGAGATTGCCAGTCTCAGGCTGGGGGAAGCACAGCCCTGGGGTGCTGTCTGTTTTGTATTAGGTTTTCCAGTGATCAGTGATGCCTAGTAGTGTGGGAATGCTGCTCTCCTTATGGGAATGAAAACACTAACAAAGGCATGGGGCGCCGGTAAGGGAGGGGGCAAGAAAACAGGGCCTCTACCCACTCAGTATGGGTTCAGGTCTCTTGCAAGCTTATGTGGAATAATAAATCAATCAAACAATTTGACTCATCAACGAAATGATAGGAACAATCTTTAATGTGTTTGAGGGGCAATGAGGAGGCCAGTGTGCCTGGAGTGGTGTAAGAAGGAAGGGGGTTAGAGGCGAGGTCAAAGTTATTGGTTTTTATGTGTCGGTGTGAGTGGTATGTATGCATGTGTGTATATGTGTTCTTGTGTGTGTGGGTGGGTGCATGTGTATGTACATGTATGTGGAGGCCTGAGGCTGATGTCTGGTGTCCTTTTTGATTGCTTTCCACTTAATTCATTGAGGGAGTATTTCAACTGAACCTAGAGCTCACCAAGATGGCTAGCATAGATCGGAAACTTCTCCAGTGATTCCTGTTGCTGCCTTTCAGGCTTCCCAGCACAGGAATTCAAGGCAGGCTGCCATGTCCACCTGGCTGGGGAATCTTAACTCTGGTTCTCACACTTGAATGACAAACACTTTATCTGCTGAGCCTTTTCCAAGCCCAAAGATCAGAGTCCATAGTTGCAGTCATCATGGTACTAAAGACCTTGTGTAGGCACACTGACATAAGAGCCATGACCACAACACTGATTCTAGTCTCTAGTTCGCTTCCTTCCCTTGCCAGTACTGACACGGCTCCTTCAGGGGGAGTTTTAAGCCCTGTTGCTGAGTAGGGCTGGAATGTGAACACCAACGTCATTCAGATGTGTTAGGATTTATGAACAATGCTGTTGTTCTGGTTCCGTAGGGCTGAGTGAGCGCAGCATAAGGGTGAAGCATCTCTGGAAGCCTGAGGGCCAGGAATGTGACTTAAGATTCTAAGCTGGCCCTAGACTCCCTTTATTCTCAAGACTGCTTCCTGATTGACCTTGGACAGTCAGGGGATGTAGCTCAGTGCAGAGCACCAGCTCAACACGTGCAAGACTGAATTCAGAAATGGATATACATAAATACACACATACACACACATATATGTATACAAGCATATATACATACATATTCACCCATACATATACACATAAATGCACACACACACATACATCTACATAGTTATAAATTCATACATTACACATATGTATATACATACATAAATATAGGATACACTACAGATACGTATATACAATACGTATACACATACATATATATACAGATACAACATATACATATATATACAATATACACATTCACATGCATATATAAGACACATATATACATACATACATTCATGTACATACAAAGTTGAGGAGAAAGATGAACTTTTCCCTTCTTAGAAGCAATCACTGATGGCACGTAGACTGAACAGAAAAGGAAGGTGAGGGGGGAACCGTTGGGTGTGACAGAGCACATTAACTGGGAAAAGCACACTCCTTTCCTGGGCTATGATCCAATTGCATGTTATTGCATGTGCACGGAGTAGCCTACCTTCCTGAAATGAGGCCGAGAGATGGAGAAGACTGGAGATGTCTGCTCATATTCTTTCTCCCATTAGCATCATGGTCTTCAACAGAGGTGTGATCAGCCAAAAATGCTCCAGCCCTGCAGAGGAGGCATATGGGGCTTCAGAGAAGCCTTGCCTCTGTGCATTCCTCTTAGATCTTGACAGGCGGTTAAATACACATTGGTGAGATGGGCACTCAGGCTCTCCTGTGTTGTCTCAGGAAGTTACTCTTCTATGGCAGAGCAGAATGAGGGGCACATGTTCTTAGGGCTTCTGAACCAGAAGTCTGCTGAAGGCCTCCCTGTGAAGGTTTAAAAATGCCTGGTCCATCTCAGCAGTACTGAATCATCACCAGACCTGAACGTGAGCAAAAGGAATCCACTTTGAAATGGAACTGGGCTGCCCTGCCTGTGATTGCACCTTATTCAATCTCCAGCTCGCTGCAAGGTGGTTCTGGGACCTTTTGTGCAAATCAGTGCCATTTTAAAAGAGCCAAGGACTGATCTCTCTGCCTGCCCTGCTCCTTGCCTCTCTCCATTTTTCTCTCTTGCATTTTCTGTGAGGCACAGATTCCTATCGATGTGAGAAGGCAAGAAAGCAGGTGTCTATGGAAGGTAGTTATGGAGGGAAAGGAATTTTTTAATAGAAATCACCTTTAGCTCTATTATGATTAATCTTTTGTGTCTTTTTGAGGAGATAAATGCACCGGCTAGATTGTCTGGGCTTAGGTTTTTAGGCTGCTCCCTTAATCACCCTATGCCATTGTTCCACAGTTTTCTCATTCTTAAGCTTGAGTTATTTTTTTTTCTTTCTAGTAATGACCACTGAGTGCTGCTAGGAGCCGAGCACTCTTTCAGGTCCCTGGGACATAGCAGTGAACAAAGCAGCCCGAACCCTCTCTTCCCATGAGAACTGCATCCTTACAAGTGGGTGACTGTGAGCAGAAGTGAATGGATGGGATGTGTGGGAAAAGAGCAGATCGAAGGAGAGAGACGAGGGACCTTGTGGATGCATGCAAATTTAAAGAGAGTGACAGGAGCTGAGGTAGCGCTCTCGCCTAGTCCATGTAAGGCCTGCATTTGATCTAGTACGAAGGGGAAAATAATCAATCACTCAATCAATATTGGGAAGAGACATTGAAAAGGTGGTTGAGAAGCAATCTGGAGGCCAGGGTGGCTGGGGTGGACTCAGGGGGTGGAGCCAAGAGTAGAACAAACTTCCTTAGGTGATCGAGTTTTCCCCGGAAATTTCCACATAGCTTCTGCAGTCATCCCATCTCTGTGCCAGCCACAGACTAGAAACTCTCAGCAAGTCCGTGGTGATTGAGAAGAAGGGGGTGATTTTTGTGCTTCATGTTTAGCTTGATTGGTCAGAGTTACCCACAGTTCTGGAGACTGAAATCCAAACAGATGTCACCAATCTGAAGGTTGAATGTGGGCCTGGGGAGATGGTCCCATGAGTAAAGTGCTTGTGGCACAAGGGTGAAGACTTGAGTGTGGAGGCTCAGGTTGGCTAAGGTAGTCCCCGTCTGTAACCCCAGAGATTGAGAAGGGAGATGGGATTCTTGGGAGCTCACGGACTAGCCAGCTTAGCCAAAACAGAGGTTCAGTGAGAGACCTGTCTCAAAATAAAATAAAAATAAGGTGAAGAAAGATAGAGAAATGCTTGGAGTCAAGCTCTGGGCTCTACGTGTGCATGCATAGGCAAGTGTACTCATATGTGTGTCCACCACGCATATGCATACACACACACACACACACACACACACACACACACACACACACACACACACACACAACTGAGTATAACAGCATGCTTCTCAAAGTCCATAGCAAAGTTTCAGCACCTTGCTATCTCTCTACTGAATCACAGTCCTGCAGATGAAGAGACAAGCCACAGGAGGTGTCTGCTAATATCCAGTAGGTAAGTCTGAGCTGCAGTGAACTTCAGCAATGAGGATATTTCCAGCTTCATGTCTTTCCTTTGGCTCCTGCTCTCTGCATTGTGCACTTTCATGTTTGAAATGCCTTTTTATCCCTCTGCACTACTGGCACAGTATGTCAGTGCCAAGACCAAGGTACGCGGGGGCTCTGTACAGAGTCCTGGACTCTAGATTTCAAAAGTGCTCTCCTGCTGCATGCAACTTTCCTGTACATAAACAACCCCAGGTTTCCTGAAAGTCAATCTTTTCTAGCCCGTGGTTTCCCAGCAACGTTTCCTCTCTTAGCTTTTGAATTTATTTCTCAGGCTTTGGGCAACCTTCCTTCCTCAGATGTGAGTATAACAACCTCTCCTGGCCATTGCTGTCCCATTGCAATGGGTCTCTCTCAGTTTCCTCCCCCTATGCCATTTCCATATCCCTTTGGCATCCCAGCTTCTTTCATGTGCATCCTGCCAGGATTCTGAACCTAAAAGCTGCCTCTCAAATTGGCTCTGCCTTTGCTCTCCCACATGCAGGGCTGAGGCTGTTTACAGGAGCCCATTAGGTGCTACCTCATCTGTGTTTTTCCTTTTATGTCTCTTTCCTACTGTTTCTATTGCAACAACAAGTTAAAATCTTGTGTTTTTATAAAAAAAATCTATCTCAATTCATTAGAAGTTCCTCCTTCAAAGCTCCGACCAGAGCTTTCCGTCTCTCTGTGAACACTGATGCTTTGCTCCCTAACAAATTTTTCTCCAGGTCCTTGGGCAAGTCTGTCCTCTAGAGCTAGAGTTGTTCAAGAACTTGCCTTTTTGTTTCTGTTTTATTTCTTTGGCCGTGTGGTAACTCGGCTGAAACTTCAACAACAATTGAAAACACGATCTCGGAATACCATCTGTTCCTTGTCACAAGCCAAGCACTGTGCAGCAGGCAGTTCTGGCCCTACTTTACAAATGTGGACACTGAGGTTCCATCCCAAAGAACACTGCATTCTCTCCACAACACCATCCATCCATCCCTATCTTTTATTGATAAAATCTTTAAGTGCTGAATCTACCCTCTGATGGGGAGGCACACAACCCCAGTGGCTCAGATAGGGGTAAATGTCATGTGAGCCCCTCAGCTGCAAATAGGAACAAAAGAGAATCAAGGAGGTGTGCCTTTTAGTCAGACATTCGTTGCTGTGACAAATGCCCGAGGCAAACAGCTGAAGAGAGGCAAGATTTATTTTGGCTGGTGGGTTCCAAGGTTTCAGTCCACAGTCAGCTGGCTCCACTGCTATGGGTCTTTGGTGATGCTGAACATCGTGACAGGGAATGTGAGGTGGCACAGAAAGGAATGAGCCATGAAGGGACCAGGGACAATGTCTATTTTTCCAGAGCACATCCTTAGTGAGCAATTTACTTCAACAAAGCTCTGCCTCCTGCTTCTACCACCTTATGAATCTGTCAAGAGGTTGATTCATTTGGGAAGTCAGTGCCCTCAGGACTCAACAAAGATCAGAAAGCCCCAGCTCTGAATATTTCTGTATTGGGGACCAAGTCTTTAAGTTGTGAGTCTCTGTGGGACTTTATAGTCAAACCATAGCAGGAGGGGGAGACTTTGATACAGGGAGTTCTACAGGCAGACCCCTGGCTCCAGTCTGTAACCAAAATAACTTGGGCTGTATTCAAGCAAACTTGATTAGGTAGGAATATAGATTATCACAGGATGGAATCCTAGTCTATCCACAAGACCTCTTGCTTTTTCTTAGTCTCTCTCCTCTATCTTCTTTCCACTTTTGTGACTCTGGGAATTGAATCCAGGGCCTTGTAGATGCATATATGCCAGGCAAATGCTCTACCACTGAGCTACATCTTCAGCCCTAGACTTTCTCTTTAATCAGCTTTGTCTGGGAACAGCTGTGAGCTCAACATTAATCCCCCATCTGCTGAATTTGCACCAGATGTTAGCATCATAGAGATGAAGAAAACTCTTGGCAGAGACTAAAACTGCCAGTTCAAACCTGCTGTCATCCGTGGATTATGACACCCTGCTAATTCCCCAAGAGCATGGGCTGTGCTTCATGGACTTTATGAGCTAGTCACCTGACTGAAGAGGGCTGAATGCTGTGAGTAGAAGCTGCAGGGCTCTGAGAGAGTTCAGCTAGAGCCCAGAACCGTCTGGCTTGCGTACTCACTGTCTGGTCTCCACAAATGAGATCCTGAGAGAGGATAACAACAACAGCAAACAACACATTGCCTTACAGTATGAGGCTGCCATGTTCAGAAGGTTCTTCAGAATCCTTCCTGATGGAAGGATTGCAGAAGAGTCAGACTCACAACGCCACACATTCCAAAGAGCCCCAGTGATTACCAGTTAGCCCCATGCCTGAAAGGAGCTGATGTTAACAGGCACTCAGGGAAGTGAAGTGAGAGGCAGGAGTGTTGGGGCAGGAGGCTGGGGAGGATGGAGGCTCAGATCAGCTTTCAGACTTTGGTGTGCATGGGGATTGTTTGGGGGAGGTTGAATAATATATAGATGCCATGCAGTGTACTGAGTTGTAATCTGCATTTTAAAATCCACTCCTTCAAATTAGTGTAACACGTGCTGCTGAATCAAAGCATGAGAGCTGTGTTCATGAACTGGTTCTCTTGTGTCGAGTTCATTCAGTTTATTCAACCTTGGGACTGGACCTAATCAAGCCAGAGAAGACTCCAACAGCCATGAGATCAAAGACTGGGAAATTATGTTCTCTTTCACTCCTTCAGGTATGTGATTGAAGGACTCCTTTTCTCTAAATTAGGAGACTTAGCAGCCTTGCTTGGCTTTTCTGCTAACCTGGCCAAGTTGTTATTTGGATGAATGAGAGACACTCTGCTACAGATTCTAGATCTATGGGTGCCAGTTTCATAAGGAGGAGATGGGGTGACTCTTCGGAGGGAAACAGACTATTTTAAAAGGGAACTTTTGAAAGGAAAGACAAACTAGAACACCCATCCATCTACTCATTGACCCACTCACTCACACACCCATCCATCAACACTTGTTTGATCCTCTCGTAAGAAGCCCACATCATGTCACACCTCATCGTTGCTCCCTATTTGCGCTCTGAGCCCAGATGATCAGTTTGTGTCTTTCCTGCTACGTTTCAAGTTTCAGAAAGACAGACACCTTGTCTGCAGGGCTGCTGTGTTATCTCCATTGTCTATCGGAGTTTCTACCCCAGAAGATGGTAGCTGGGTGGATGCACTTGGGAATGAACAGATAGCTGGAATCAGCTTATCAAGTTGCCCTCTCTGACACTGGGCCACACCTCTGCTATCAGTGTGCCTACCAAGAGGTGTGAACTAGAATGGTGTTGGCTTCCAGGGTGATTATGGACATCGAATAAGTCAGTATGCACTTAGTGACTGAGCAGTGTCTGGTTAACGACCAGTGCCTTCGGGCTATTGCTCTACCACTGCTACTTCAATTACAGCAAAGAGAGAGAGAAAGCATCCCTGGAAGGTTACTGATTTTTAATTTTGCTGAATAGATCATTAAAAATATATAAGAACTACCAGTTATTATCTTCAATTCACACAGAAAGGACATCCTTACATAAAAATGGAGAAGAGACAGAGTATCAGAGTAAAGGTCGTTCTTCTAAGATTTTAATAAAACTAACTTAATGAAAAATTGTCTGTATTGTTTTCATTAAAAAACACTTGTCAGAAACTAATGGAACCATTTCACAGAGCTCTGTGTAATTTGGTTTTCTTTCTCCCTACACTACTGAACAGGGTTTCTTTGCTGCCAAGGGACTGACCTCAGACTGGTCATGAACCATGTTGTTCAAGGTGAGCAAAGTGTAATTTACACTTCTGTGTTCAAGGTGACAGTCTGAGTGAATGGGAATGGTGGGAACAGTGAGTTCCGTAGAACATTCTTCTTGTTTTGTCTTTCTCGGTAAATAACCCTACCACACCCTACCACCTAAGCCAGAAATTTCAGAATTGTTTTTGACGCTCTCCCTTCCATATTCAGACAGTTTTTAAGAGTAGCTGTTGACCTTCCTCAGTGTCTTCCCACCAGCATAGCTGTCGTGATGGCCTCACCATTGGTCTTTTTGTTTGATGCATCTGTCTCTTCCATAATTTCTTTTTTCGTTTTTTTTTTTTTTTTTTTTTTCGAGACAGGGTTTCTCTGTGTAGCTTTGCGCCTTTCCTGGAACTCACTTGGTAGTCCAGGCTGGCCTCGAACTCACAGAGATCCGCCTGGCTCTGCCTCCCGAGTGCTGGGATTAAAGGCGTGCGCCACCACCGCCCGGCTCTCTTCCATAATTTCTATGTGTTTACTTCAATATACAGGTATTAGTATCATTTCTATACATAAATAATGAGCTATCCCAAAAATAATTTACAAACAAAATTTCAATTTAAGTTAAAAAAGTAAATTTAGCCATGGATGTGAAAGGTCAAACACTGGGAAACTGTGGAATATTGAGGGGAATAAAAGAAGAAAAACCAAATAACCCATCATCACTGGGCTTGATGGGATCAAGTCATTTATCCATCCATCCACCCACCAATTCATAAATTTATCTGTCTACTCACTTATCCACTCGCTCACCCATGCATCTATCCACACACCCACCCACCCACCCATCCACCCACCCATCCATCCATCCATCCATGCACATACCCACTTATCTACATGTCCACTAATCTGTCCTCCTATCTGAACATCCATCCACCAAACCTTTGATACATCCATAAATTCATCTATCTGCCAACTTACTCACCTCCCCACCTACCCATCCACACACTCACTGACCTGTCTACCCACCCACCCATCTATACTTCCACCAATATTTATATAAATCACATAAGGCACATGATGAGCAATTTTTTTCCCTAGAGCATAGATTTGGATATCTCATAATTCCTCTCTTCCTAAAAATTGTAACTCCTACTTCTGCAGAAAGAAAAAAAATTAAACTTTTCCAAAGTCATTATCAATAAAATGTATAGTTGTTATTTAACAAAATACTGCACAAAGAGCTTTTGTGTATTTTTATTTAATTTCAGATGGTGCTGTCATTATCCTATTTTAGGAATGTGGAAGTGACATCTCTGAAATGTTAAGTCCAGGGTCACGTTACAAAGGTTAATAATCAGTGGAAAGAAGAATGTCATTTCCTTTTAACCCCCAACTACCCCGTCTCTGGCAGTCATCTTCTGGCCAATGAGAATAAAGACACTCCAAGAGCTGAGAGTTAAAATAGAGGGGTGATGAAAAACTTAGAAGGTGGCAGGGGGGAGCATGAAGTGAGTCTAGAAGAATAAACAGGTGTTTAAGACTGGGCAGGGAGACTGTGCCAAGAACGTCAGGTGCAAAGGAGTGGAGAATTCAGCCCTCAGACTCCATGGATCCAGGCTCCAACCCTCAGACTCCATGGATCCAGGCTTCAGCCCTCAGACTCCATGGATCCAGGCTTCAGCCTCCAGTAGCTCTTCCATCTTGGAAAAGACATCCATGATTTATCCAAAGGACAAGCGTGGCTGGAAGACCTGGAAAGGTACTCGTTTCTCACACATGTGCAAACCTATGTGAGTGTGCTGATGGACAGCTCTGATGTGAACTGGACAGAAGTCTGTAGTGCCTGGAAGGTCTGGTGGGAGTCCAGGGTGCTTAGGCTAGAGGGAAGGCTGACAGGGCCTGTGGCTGGTATCCAGCTAGCTATTAGTCACTGTCACCTCTGTTTATCTGTCTGATATACTCAAATCCTGTCTATCTGTCCATCTTAATCAGTTCAAAGCATGCAGCCTTTTCAGTTAGATCATCCATTCACAGACTCTCTTAGGCCTCTGGCTTCTGCAGCTTGACTCTTCCCTTCCACGAGGATATACCCACCTATGGTTATTAGTGGAAAGCAATTCCCCTATCCATGGTATGGTGCATATACAGTTGGCACTGGACATCTCCAGCATCCATCATTACAAATGGCAGGGTACCCATTTTGCTCTTCTGTATGCATGCTTTTTTAGAACAAGGACAGTTACCAATTGTGTGATCAAGATTTTGACAAACAGAAAACCAGTCCAAGAATTGTTATTATTAAGCAAATATAATTTCCAGGAAACATCATCAAACTATGCTTATTTGCCTTATTTTTAGACACTGGGATACAGAAGAAAAGGCTGGAGCTAAAGCAGCCTGTAGGATTAGGAAACTAATCTTACCTGGTTATACCAGATAGTTTTTGCTGCTTAATAAAACAGCAATAAATCCTTAGTGGATTTGGGGAGTATTTATTTTTCTTGGCTTTGTGGATTGGTGTGATGGTTCTTGTGGTCTGGGCTGGCTTGGCACTTCATCCACATGGTCTGAGGCTGGCTTGAAGTGAGCTGGGCTATGACTACAACACATCTCATTTTCTAGCAAGCTTGTCTTGACCCATGAATGTGACAATTATGGGTACTCAAGAGCAGCAAGATAGGACAATTCCCATTGTGCAAGTTCACCTCTGTTACCCTATTGATCATATTATGTCGTTCGACCAAGCTCAGTGCCACTGTGGGAGGGGAGGACCTGAGTACAACACCCTAGGCTAATGCTTCCCCACACCAAGAAAAGGAGATGCTATTTCTAAGGGAAACATAACAATCTTCTCTGTGTTAAAACAACTTTCTCACTGGGCTGATGGTGAGTATTTGGGATTCTAGCATTCAAGAGGTTTCATACGCTTGAGGATAGCCTGGGCACATGGTGAAACCCTGTCTTAAAAACCCACTGGCTGGGCTTGCAGCTCAGTGACACATTCTTCCCTACATCTTTGCCTACATGCTTACCTAGTGTGGGTGAAGTTATGAGATTGGTCCATAGTATGCCTGAAATAAACAACAAACTAAAAAAAACCCACCAATTTATTTGTGGTAGAATTTGGGTTACATTTTGGATATTCTCTTAGGTTACATTTTGGATATTCTCTTAATCCAGTGGACCCAAATAACAGTGTCTATTACTGAACTGAAGCTTCTAGACTTCAGATGTCTGGGTCCCAGCACTTCCTCCAGGAAGTTACTTCAGCCCCCTACTCTTCAGCCTCCTTCTCCTTCATCAGAAGATGAGGAGAGCATCAGGCACTGACTGAGTTGGTGTACTCACAGTGCCACACGGTGCTAAAAGCAGGGCTTGCCATGTAATAAGCGCACAAAATTAGAAAGAGTGTTATTGTAATTTCAGATTATCTCCCTGGTGGAAGCCAGTGGGTTCTGCTGTAAGGCAGGGGTTCTGGCCACACGTGAGATGCCGTTTTTCTTACTATTAGGCCTGCAGGAATCCCCTCAGACTTGCTGTAGTTAAATTAGAGGACAATTCTCACTCCCCGACATATCCAGCCGGAGGGCTGTGCCTAGGGGATTCCATCATGACATTTTCTTGTTATCTTACTGCCTAGTGGGCTCTGCTGCACAATACAAGGCCAGCAGCTCAGTGGCTGAGTGGGGGAAAATCATTCAACTTCACGGCGTTGCCCAGGAAGAGAAAGGATGAGACAGATCTAACTGCAGGTAATTAATTCTCCTGGTGTTTTTGGATATGTGCGTCTGCTTCAATGGCTACACTTGTTAATATCAAGCAATAGGGATTTCTTTCAGAGTGATTGTAGTAAAAAATTTTAAAAAGCAGCGGAACATTTTTGAAACACTAATCTGGCCCCCTAAATCTCTGGTCTGTTTGGTATGTAAAACCCTTTATCCGGCATGAATTTTTTATGAAAGGATTGAGAACCCAAGAAATAAAAGACAGGGTATGGAAAATTGTCATGCAAGAGATGGCTTGAGGCTGATTTTTAACCAATGATATTCAGGCCTGCCAGGTCCAATCCATAAAATTCACCCATACTTTGCTTTCCAAACAGATAAGCAAAGCTACACTCCAAAGATGCAGAAGGCACAGTTAGTCAGAAATCAGCCCTGAATCACCTGATGTGGAGAAGCATGGCCCACTGGTGAATAGTATCCATTTTGGACTTCATGTGTAGGAGAAATAAACAAATATGATATTTGATATTTGAGCCATTGTGCATAGTTGGTCTGTTTGTTAGAACTTCACCTTGACTGTAGCAATAGCTGTCTTACACTGGACACAGGTCTTGGAGTCTGATTTCCCAGCAGCTGTGGGAGTATCTAGCTAGTTTAGTATCCTGAGAAAGAGTGATCTCTCTCAGTCTTTGTACCCTGACTCAGGAACTGAGGCCCATTTAGGATGCTGCCCACCTCTTTCTGGGCTCAACTAATCCATCTAGATGCCTGTTCATTTCCAAGGTTCTCAGCTTCGTGCTCCACAGAACTTCCCAGCTCCATGGGGACCAGCTGTTTGATCCCAGTTACCAGCCAAGAAGAGCTAAACACAGTGGGTGGCACCACCTCATGACAGATAAATATGCTGCAGACAGCAAAGCAGGAGGATGGAGCCAGCTAAGTCCTCTGACCCCAAATGTGGAGCTACAGGATTTGGGGGTTGTCATGCTGAGTTTTGGTCTTACTTTGGTCCAGTATTTCCTATGTTCCAACTCTTTTGGAATAGCAATGTATATTCTTTGCCATGGTATGTTGGAAGTATGTAATGAAGAGACTTTGAATTTTGGACTTTCAAAATACGTTGTGACTGAAAGCCCTGGAAGATAGAGGGACCCATGGTTCCATGAACCTCATGATAGTACCCCAATGCATAGAGCTCAATGGTTATTTCTATTCTTTTTGGAGGTACTAGGGCTTGAAATCTAGACATCTAGCATGCTAGGCTAGGACTCTTTATGGAGTGTCATCACTATCTCCTATGTACCTCAGTTGCAGATGCAGTCACTGGCATCCTCAAAGCTAAATGTCAATCCTTGCTGGCAAAACCAGCAGCTGAAGTGACTGGGAAGTGTGTGAGCAAATGTTCTCTGAGGACACTGGAAATGAAATGGAATGCATAGGGAGGAACATAGAAAGACTGGACACCTTTAAAGATACTCAAAGTGAGGTGATGTCAGGATTCTGTGATGTCACAGAATGGGCCATTGCCATAGTGAAGGCTGTGGACTAGGCCTAAGGGAGCACAGGGTCTACTGGGGTTGGCAGGAATACAGAGCAGGAGCAATTGGGTAGGGAGGCTGTGACTGTGTGGTGGTCAGTTAGGATCCCTCATTCCTGGGATGATGGTCTAATTTAACCCTGGTATGATGTACAGTGAGTATGGAGTCTCAGAGGCTGTGAGTCATCTCATGTCCCTGAAGTGTCCTATACCAAACAAGACAGTGTCCATGGTAAGAAGATATGATGACAGCATGGATCAGAAGGATGAGTGCAGAGGAACCAGGCATTCAAGGACACAGGGATTTGGCACCCACAACATAGCAGAGGAAGAGGCCACAGGATGAGCTCACCTAACCTGTAAAACCCAAAAGACTCTAGGCTCTGACTGGTGAAGGATGAAGCTCTGCTGTTGTGTCCCAATGCAGGGACAAGTGTCATCTCTGGCAGTCCACAGTGTCCAAGGCGGGTAGGATGCTTCAAAGATCCTGTTTTGTGGAGCTCCTAACTGTGCTACTTCACAGAAGCAGTGTTGTTTTTGTGGCCATGAGTTCCCCACAGCATAACTGAAGGCAGGGACCGAACATCAAATCCCACTGAAACACTCTCTTTTTATTTATCTATATTTGAATTATACATAAGGTCTGGATGTTTTTACATGTGAAGGCATGTAGCATGTATGTTCTGGGACTGAACATACTGGTGTGAGTGAAAGTGAAGGCCATATATAAACATCAGGTGTCTTTGTCTACCCCACTCCACCTTGTTTGGAAACAGGATGACTCTGGGCTCAGAGCACTGCTACTGAGAGCTCAGCAGTGTCCACTGGGTCTGGGCTCACTGTGAATTAGCATGGACATGCAATAATTCACTCAGTCCTTCAGGAGGAAGCAGAGCTGAGGCGACAACAGGGAGCAGATGATCTGGATGCATCATGACTCATAGATTTGGATGGCTTTGAAGAAAGCTCAGAGGTTAGTTTACTAATTAGTCACAGTCTTTCCATTCAGTTTTTTATTCATGTATTTACTTGACCTGTACCGATCTTGTGGTGGTAAACAAACCCAAGATCTCCGGAGTGCCAGGTGAGCTGTCTGGCATGGAGCCCATCATAACTGAAGATTAAAATTTAATGATGTTGAGGGGAGTGCCTGGGGAACAAAGGTTTCACTCACCTTTACACCCTCTCCCCAGAAACATCAGATAGCACCCCGAGGGTTAATATCTACCAGGGGACCAAGCTGACAAAAGCAGTAACTGGCATGGCTGGGCAGGGTGGTGGTCAGAACTGTGAATGAAGATGATGTCCTGTCCCCTGGCCTCCCCTCCCAAGGCTGAAGGTACTAACTGAGAGGAAGAAGACCAGGAGGAAGGAGACTGTACATGAGGCAGCTCCAAGAGAAGCGTCTGTGATAAGTGTTAGGTTAACAATGGCTTGAACCTCCTTAGGGCTCCTTGAACATCAGTAGCTTGAGAGAAAAGGCACCTGGGCAGGAGAAGCTGGGACACCTCAATGCTCTTTAAGGTTCTCAGAATGAAGTGAGGTCAAGACACTGTGTTGTAATTTCAGGAGTCATTGCCATGGAAAAAAGTAGACCTTGGCTTGAGGGCAACATTGTCCATTGGGGTGGCCTTAGAACATAGGAATTTGGGCCACAGGGCTGTTTTATGGGTTTGAAGACATATTCATGGGCTAAAGACTGCCTCTACATTTTCTATAGTATACTGCTCATAAGGTGTCATAAACTGTGTGACTGGTATTCAAAGGGGTTCTTGATACATCTGTCATCTCACAAGACAGGACACTTGGTAAGACATCAAAACAGCAAGGAATACAAGGATGTCTGTAAGTGGTACAGACAAGCCTGAGGGAGAGGACTCTATACACATTCCAAGAAGACAGGCCTCTGGAGGAACCTATCCAGCCAGCACCTGGTCTAAGACTCAAGGCTCCAGTCTTCCAAAGGTTGAAGATCATCTATTTACAAGATCTACTAGTGATATTCCTGCAGGGAGCACATGCTGTACAAAGCATATAGGCATTGTGTAGGCAGAGTTTTTCATTGGGACCACTGGCTTCCCAGGAAATGAACAGAGACAATATTAATTATAAATGCTCAGCCAATAGCTTAGGCTTGTCTCCAACCAGCTTTTACAACTTAAATTCACCCATTTCAATTAATCGATGTGCTGCCCCAAGGCTCATTTACCTCGTCTATGAACTTTTCATGTTGCTTCTTTTGTGTCTGACTTGAGACTCCTCAGACTCTGCCCTTCTTCTTCCCAGCATTCTCTCTGCTCTGAAAATTCTGCCTAGCTATCAGACAATCAAGAGAGCAACACATTTTCACAGTGTACAAAAAGATTATTCCATAGTGTTTCCCCCTTTGTCTAAATGAAAAAGAAAGATTTTAACTTTAACATAGAAAATTATATACAACAAAACACTTATCAAGTAAGAATTACAGTTACAATATTCAGTCCATTTTTATTTGGCAAAGCTAGACAAAATATTCTATTATCTATCTTATCTTCTTGAGTCTTTATGTTCTATGCCTAATTTACCTTTTATCAAAATTAAGGAAATCTATAAGTTTAATTATCTAGTCATTAACTCCATCAAAGACCCCAGAAAGTGCAATGTTACCTAATGAAAGAGTCATCTGGCTATCTGGACAATCACCCAAATTTCTTCTGTAACATTGAGGCATCCATCTTTGGCCAAGAGGCCTAGTATATTTGACAGACATTTTTGAGAAGCAGCAAATTTTGAATGACTGTACTACCTTGTCTTGGCAAAGTTTGGCAGTTACTTTTTTTTGTTTTGCATCCTGCTGGTCCAGTTTGGACAGAATACTGTCAGCATTTGTGTCAAGGGCAGTTTCTTTGCCCAAATGGCTAGCTTTTGCCATAAAGAAAACAAAATTGTATGGAATTTCTTTGGTGCCTATCATTTTCTTTTGAAGCAATTGTGCTGTCAGGAACAAACATGTCTCACTGTCATGAAAAGCCTTAGGTTATTAAACATATTAAATGCCACATTATGTAGGTCTTTGAAGTGTTTGAAGACCATCTATTTATCTAAATATTTCTGTATATGACATTGAAAACATACCTGACTGTAAGTTTGACTATTATAGATAACTATTAATCTGTATTTCTTAATTGTACATTTTTAAATGAGTTGCTTAAGCACAATACCCCAAACAAGTGTAGAAGCATACATATAGTATAGCAAAAATAACTTTAAATTTGTATCAGTAAATTAAAACCCATAACAATGTAAAATATTTTGAAATTAATAGTTGTTTTTTTGGATTAAAGTAGATTCAATAATCTACCCCTTTATCTCATTATTTCTATTTCATATCCCCTTTTCTTCCTTTAGCAAGAGATCTTTGAATTTAACTCTTTTGTTTTGCTTTTTTTCTGACTATGACTAATAACTTGTAAGTACCCCCCACTTAAGTGATAACAAACATCTCAAAACACATTTTGGGAATGTGGGCATTGTTTTTTCTAGACTGCTTCCTGTTGTCTAGGGGCATTGGAATTTTGGGGGGAGCCTTGAGAAAATTAGGATAATTGTTAAGTCTTGGCTGGTATATTCTGTGAGGTTGGATCATCTCATCCAGCAGCCTTGAAGCTGTTTTGGATGCAGAAATCTGAGGAGACTCTAACAGAGGCATTTTGAGATGCTGGATTAACTGAGCAATCTGTTCTTATTGGTGTCTTGTCTCTTTGTTCTGAAAATACATAAACTTTTAAAAGTAACATACATTGCTTAAAGGTAATATACTTATTAATATAAGTATAGAGCATGTGTTGTACACAAGTTAGCCAAGGATGAGTTTTTTTATGTTTCAGCAGGTAAAATATACATCACATCTTGTAGTTCCTTAGGTTTATTTCTTTGTTTGTAGTCAGGATTTTCAGGGGGTCTTCCCCAGTCAAACTTGATCCATATCAACCTGAAACAAATCCACAGACTCCCATCTACTGTGGAAATAAAATCATAACCTCTTCCTCAAAGTAACATATCTTTTGACTTCCATTTTGAAATCAAAATATTTTAAAAATATATAGGTTGATTTAATCCAGCAGTTTTCATAATCCAATCTGTGTTAGCTGCTGTTGTTCCTTCATTAGCAATCAGAAAACCTGGAGACAACACAATATACAGAATCTAGACTCTTTGTGTATTTCCCATCTTTATATATATATATATATATATATATATATATATATATATATATATATATATATATATATATATATAAAATTCACTCTCTATTCCTTTTAAGGACTTTATTATTTTAAACTATTTTTTAATCTATGACTGTCTCTATCCTTTCTCTTTTTTCTCCAAAGTCTCTGTATATTTTTAAACATACTCATACTATAGCCCATTTAGAGTTTTTTTTTTTTTGGTCTGAATCTGGAGTCCTAGGACTCCAGTTTCCCACCTGGGACAGGATGAAGTTCTACTATTATACTGCTCTCCATGAGTGACATTCTCATAAGTCATCCACTGTCATGGCAGGGTCAGGTAGGGAAAGATAAAGGGCATCTTGCTGTCTGGATGTTTCCACTTCAAGCTGTGTTTAATGATTGTGAAGGACATGATAGAGGCCAACATTTTCAATCAGATCTGTACCTAAAACCCGGGATGCTGCAGATGGCACATGCTAAGTCTCATGACAAGAGCATCTTGCTGATAAATCAAACAGCAGAAATTGTACACCAAGATTCGGACCTTGTACGTTAGGGCTGAGTATGCCCCATCCCCACAGGTGTTCTTCTTCCTGGTGTTGTCGTTCCCTGGCAGGAGAAGAATGACTGGGTGTGAGCCTGTTACCAAGGAAGGATCGTAAGAGAAGTCTTCAGGTATTTGCTCCAAGGAGCAGTCCAAAAGATATGTGTGTGCTTGGATAGCCTTTGACTTTCTATGAACAGAGTGAGACCTGGCCTCAGTGACCTCATATGAGGAACCCCTATCATGGTTATGGGTATTTCCTTGACCTGTTGGCAGCACAGTGCATTTTAGTGGACTGTGATTCAAAAGCAGAATAAGGTGAGCTGGGGTCCCTTTCAGGTAAGTCAGTGTAGAAATTCTTTGTGTGAAGACCTGATCTTATATCAGTGAGTGTACTTGGCATGGGTCTTTCTTAAAAGGGTTACCAATGCAGAACTCAGTGTTTGAGAGGTTTTATAAGTCTAATACTGTGACAACTTGAGAAGAGATGCAGTAGCAAGGACCAGAGGCACACCCTCACAGTGCATGCCATACATGACACCCAGGGAGAGGACCCCACCCCTACAGTGGGGAAAGAGGCCACGTGAAGATCTGCAAAGCATGCATATGCCTTTGCAAGGCAGCCTCTAGACAGGTGGGACATTAGCCTCTGATGTTCCATCAGCCACCTGTGATATTCCCTCATGGGTTAGACTGCAGAATGTAGGAAACTCTGCATAGTGCCTTGTTGGGATTCTCTTTGAGTCTCTCTACTTGGAAGCAACCATCTTTCCACATGAGCTCATCGGTCCTCTTCAACATGGCAAGTCAGCTGTGCAACAGGAAGGACTTTCCAAACCACCTTCCTGTCCTACATACTTCATATTTCTAACTGTGTAATGTATAATTTATATTATATGGATTGCATGCTTATGTGTCTGTATCTGTACACTATACCCTATGGATAGATCAATGTTCTGAGTATATTTGAGATTCAAGAGAATAAAAAATAAGTACCTCCTTTATCAATATCTACCTGCTATTTTTTTCAGAAAGGCTGAAAATAGACCAAGGCTACAAACAAAGTAACATTGAACAAACCTGGACTCTAAAGGATCCACTGCTTCATACCTAAGGAGAAACAGGTACTGGCTAGCCCTAGAAGATCAATGTATCCAGCCTAAACTGTAAACCAAAAAAAACTTGGATACAGCCATCCAGTAAAAAGTAGCACAGGCCAAACATGGACCCTGAGGAAGGATAGTTAACAACTTAAAATGAAAGTACACCCAGCTTAACTTAACCATGAACCCAGAGACGTCAAGAAGAAGAGTTTGCTCAGGCCTAAGGTTGAACCTGATTAAGTCTGGAAATTAACACTAATGTTGAATTCACATGACCTTAACTCTTACCCAGATAGTCTCAGGACAAACTAAGAATAGAAATATGACTAGGCCAAAGCCTGAACTAAACCCTTGTCAAAACCTGATGCTGAGTAAACCTAGACCCAAACCAAGAAGAGAAGTCTGCCTGAGCCAATCTCAAAAACTAAAGAGGCTCAGGCCAGTAAAGAAAAGGGGAATGCCTAGGCCTAACCCCTTAACAAAACTCAGGCCCATACTATAGGGTGAAAAGGGCCTGTGAAAGAATGCCCTGGCCCTGAGACCACAGCCTTCCCCTAACCAACTCAGGACTTGAAATCTAACCAGTCCCTGAGCATAAAATCCAACCAATCTCCGAGCTTGTCCCAAGTTGAGGAATTGAAATTCTACCAATCCCCACCCTGAAAATCTTCACCCAGGAAAGCTCTGCCCCTAAGAAACACTGTATAAGCCCTGTACCTGTTTAGTTTGGGGCTGCCTTTTCCTACCCTGGCAGAGGCAGCCACTCTCCTGTATTCCTCCCTCCTAATAAATCTCTTGAGTAAGGTTTGTTGTAATGACTTTCTTTCCCAAGTCTGGAGCAGATCAGAGCTGGAACAGAGCAGAACTGTAACACTTTGGTTTTGAAAACTTGTCCTTGCTGGAGCAGAATTCTTATACTCTGGGGAACCTGGCTGAGCAGAGCTGTAACACTTCTCTGGAGCAGAGCAGAGAAGAGCTGTAACAACCCCACTGGGGAAACCCTCCCCTCTGGAGCAAAAATTGTTATACTTGTATTAGGGAAACCTTTCTGGGAGCAAGGACTGTAATACTTTGCTGGGTAAACTGTCCTCCACCAGACTAGAGCTGTAACACTCTGTTGGGATGCCTTTCCCTTCAGATCTGTAGGTATTCCTTGGCTTCTGACTGCCAGGATACCTTTCAATCAGAGCTGTAACACTTACACATACAAATGGGCCCAAGACATTCCCTCAAACGAATAAGCTGGTGCTCAAGCAAGAAAAGAATGATCAGTCCTAACCCTTAGCCTAAAGCAGCCCTGACAAAAACCAAGAAGAGAAGCCAACCAGGGCCAAGCTCTAAAATAAAAAAACAAGATGACCTATATGCCTCGGCTTAATCCTTATTCTGAGTTAGCCCGGCCACAACCAAGAAGAGAGTGGGCCAAGACCAAACACTGTTTTGAAGAAGTCAGAGCACACACACAGCTTTTGGAAGAGATCAGGCAAAACTGAAATGGAAATGTTAATAAGCTTATCACAGATCTTGCTGAAGCTTGGTCCCAAACCCAAGTTCAAGGGACCCCTGCCAAACCAAGGAAAGAAATGGTGCTGAACTAAGTGCTTGTGCTTAAGATGCCCAACCTTAAGAGGTAAAACTAAATGGGGCTTGATCCAACATGATAACGGAATTGTTCTGGACCAAATTGTGACATCCAAGTAGCAAAGGACCAAGCCATACATGAAAGGAGTTCAGGTGAACCTACCAAGACAAGAAATATACCTGACCATAAACTGTTATCAGTGGAGACCAGCAGCATCCTGAGCTAAAATTAAACTCAGAAACTCTTTGCTTTATGGATGGTGTTCACCAAAAATCTTGAACTAAAAAAAAATGAGGCTTCCTGTGCTGATGACAGACAGCCAACTGATATCAATGCAAGATGAGGGTTCTTGGACCTCAATGAAGCTTGGCTCAATTTAAGCTCAAAGGTGTGTTGGCCAAACAGCTCTTCATAAAACCCGGAATACATCTTCAAACTAATGCAGCCAGAATAACAAAATGATCTTCATGGTATGTGGACCATGTACACAGAAACAATTTGGACAGACTTTGGCTTGATGGGTGTGTGGGCCACATCCTGCAGCCATAATGTACCCAGGTGCTATCCAGTCTTTAAGAAATCAAGAACAGCCGGGCGGTGGTGGCGCACGCCTTTAATCCCAGCACTCGGGAGGCAGAGCCAGGCGGATCTCTGTGAGTTCGAGGCCAGCCTGGGCTACCAAGTGAGTTCCAGGACAGGCGCAAAGCTACATAGAGAAACCCTGTCTCGAAAAACCAAAAAAAAAAAAAAAAAAAAAAAAAAAAAAAAGAAATCAAGAACAGGTTGACCTCAAGTGTGTGTTAGCCATTACCAAGACCTCAAAGAAGTTTAGAACAACCACATCTACAACATTTTTGGTCTGTAATTGAAATTGTCTACATGAATTTCAAGACTGTGCTCCACACAGTCTTTTCATTGAACCCATGGCACATCCTCCCATTGGGTGAGTCAGAACCTATGGCTTTCTTGGGGTCTGAGTCATACCTGGACTTCAAAAATTTTGTTCTCAGATTTTTTTCCCACTCATCTCCAGGACCCAATCAAGGTCTTAATAGTGGTAGAGACTGATCCTGATTAAAGATGAGTCTGCCTGTTCATGTTTCTTGGTTAGTTAGTTGATCCTTTTCTGTACCATATCACCTATTAAGCCTCAACCAGACCTCAAACATTCTAGAAAACATTACAGTATGTTGCACGCAAACTGGAATGAAATCCTAAGAACTCACACTGATACCTACAAGAATGAGGCCAAATGGCACTATGACCTCCATAAGAGTTGTTTGGTGTTCACATGCACCTTGATATCCAGGAAGCTTAGATCATACAAATTGGATGATTTGTATCCTGACATCACAGATTCCAGAATCTCTCCTTTTTGACCTTTGCCTTCAAACTCATATGATTAGAAATGCCAAGTAACCCACTGGGCTAACAAGTTGATGACCAAATGTACAGTCACCATTTTAATGCAAATGTCTAAGGGAAAACCCTAAATCCCTGCTGTACTGGCATGTTTAAAGGCTGCCCAGACACAATTGCCATGCTTCCTTACTCTCACCAGACACTACCTGGATGGAAGAAGCTAGAATTGCACTCTGATCTCTATAGATATCTGCTTTTATACTATATCAACAACACAGTTCTGAAAACTTATAGTTTTACATCATACTTTGTTCTGTGTCATATGCCCTAGCAATGTGTGTTTAGTTTTCAATAATTTCTATAATGTTCATCTGTTACCATGATTTATCCTGAAATGCTTTTTTCAGACCCTTTCCTATATTTCTGAGAGTGTTTTCAATCTTCATCTTGACCTTCTTGAAGCCAGGCTTGATGTGATGGGTCCTCACAAAGAGCAAGCACATATTTTCTTCACTTGCTATCTCCATGTATCCTGCACATATCTCTCTTCCAAGAGTTCAAATCTTTGCCTTTAGTTGGTCTCTCCCCATAAATTGAGAGGAATGGGCCAAGTATGCAGGAGACCCCACCTATTTGGAAATCACAAAGATAGATTTAATAAATTGGAGGACTCTTGAACAATCACTTCTGAGTTCAAAATCAGATTTGCACCAGTTTTAGAGAGTTGCTGATGAGGGGCCATGAGGGAGATGAGGAACAGAAGGTTCAGTGTGGGTCACAGGGATCTAGGAATCTAGAAAATTTTTCAACTGAGACTCCACATGAGGATGAAAGCACTCATAGCCATAATGCATGCATGGGGCCACAGTAGAGTTTGGTATAAATTCATGCTAAAAAACAGTCACATGTGCTATGTTCCTTCAGTTAGAGGAATTAGGGCTGTAATGTTGCAACCCCAGGCTTGTCTCTGATGATCTTTGGTATCTCAGGTGGCATGTTTGTTGGTATGTTCTCTATCCAGCTACATACCTCTTCCCTTCTACAATCTTAGCCTCTTAGTAGGACATCTATGGTCACAGATGTTTTGCATTCCTCCTGTTGTGATTCACTCTGGTCCCTATACTCTCATATGAGCCCTTCATGAGTGAGATGCAAGTTCTTAAGGCAGTGTGAATACAGAAAGACCCAAGATCATGTCATGCTACAAAAACTTTGACATGGAATTTCAGAAGACCTTCTAAGGAGGTCTGATCTTTAGATATGTGCCTACTCACACTTATGGAATGGGACTTGTAGACTCTGAGTGCAAGGCACTTGGATCAGCATCAGAGGCAAGTATGGTTCATGCAGTTTACAAACATCGGTGAGTTAGAAACAGAACAAACTGTCCAGGGATGAGGTTGAGTCATCTACTCAAGTTGAGTCATCTTAATCAAAGTTTTTATCCAATTCCTTGTTCATTATCCTATTGATGATTTGAGGTCCCATGAATGGTGAGGAACTATACCAGTGAGCCCAGAGATAAGCACACTGAGAGCCTGCCAGTAAACACCTGGAACATTTAGCATAAGCTCAAGCATGTCAGTAAAGGAAGGCTCCCTAAACCCTGAAACCAAAAAACCTGGATAAACCCAAAAGAAAAACCTCAGGACAAACACTGAAAGGAAAGTATCCCAGTCATAACGTCAATCGTCAATCCATACTAGCCTAGAACAGATTGCAAACATCAGGAGTTATGGATCAAACCATTTACATAAATAATCCTGGAATAAACCAAGTCCCCAAAGATGGTGGGTACCCTGAAACCAGAGGTCTTCTAGTCAACTGCTCAAACACAAAGAACCTGTCAGGAGGTTTTGAGTTGCTGGTCATAGGCCTCTAATATGCTTCCCAAACAATACAGGCTAATGCTGTTGCCCTTTGTCACTTCCCAGAAGTTGAAGGTAATGCCCTAGTGCCTAAAACACTGAACACTTGGGACACAGGACTTAGAGACTTAGACCTGTATGTGACCCTAAACATGTGTCCATGAGGACTAGCTTTCATAATTCTATAAAAGCTGCCAAGGGAGAGAAGTATTCAATTATTATGCCTATTAACCACAAAATGACCAACATGGCAAGGTATCACTAAAGGTATAATAATGGTGCTCATATTTGGTGGTAATCAGTCTGTGTCATCGCACTTAAGGCTTGCTCATCAGCAGTGAAATCTCACTGTGTACTGGAATCCTAGTCAACTCCACATGGCTACTAAGGTCATGGATCTTATAGAAGAACCAAATACTGACACTTTATTAAATCATTATAATTCCTGCAATCTCAATATTTATCCTTATACCCACAGGCAAGCTTAACTCTCAACACTCATCAAAGTAGCTTGTGTTTGCAGCAGCTGCAGCAGACCATTTCAGAAAATCACAAATGGTCCAATGCAGAGAAGTACTGACTGTGGGGAAGATCCACATCACCAGATACCTCTACAACACAACCCTTCCTCCTGAGACCCAGGGTGCTGTGGGATGGTCTGTATGTCAAGTGTATTGCTGATTGGTCAATAAATAAATCACTGATTGGCCAGTGGCCAGGCAGGAAGTATAGGCAGGACAAGGAGGAGAATAAAGCTGGCAAGTGGAAGGCTGAGGCAGAGAGACACTGCCAGCCGCCAAGATGACAAACAGCATGTGAAGACGCTGGTAAGCCACGAGTCACGTGGCAAGGTATAGATTTATAAAAATGGATTAATTTAAGCTGAAAGAACAGTTAGCAAGAAGCCTGCCATGGCCATACAGTTTGTAACCAATGTAAGTCTCTGTGTTTACTTGGTAGGGTCTGAGCGGCTGTGGGACTGGCAGGTGAGAGAGATTTGTCCTGACTGTGGGCCAGGCAGGAAAACTCTAGGTACAAATGGCGTCCAATGTGGTGGCAAGAGTTTCCACCTAAAAACTGAGAAAAAAAGATTCTAAAACGGAGCTAAAAACAGCTTCCTAATTGTCTCTCTCAAATGAGCGGCAGTTGCCAGTTTGAGCTACTGGTGGGTTCCTAGCGTGGGCGCTCGACCTGCAGTATGGCGGGAATGAGGCCTCTGTAAGTGGCACATTATGCTGCATGGTGGATTTAGACTTTGCTAGTACAAAACAACAAAAAAAAGAGGTTTCTGGGCTACACGCTGCTTGGATAAAAGCATAGACCCACGATAACTCCCAGAGCTGGCTGTAAGCGTACCACCGCCATGTTGGGAAGCTGAGGTGGGCGGAGCCAGCAGCTACAGCTGCTGCAGTTTAAAGCAATAGATTCACAATAAGACAGATTCAGATGTAATAGTTTACAATGTGTGTAAAATATACGTAGGCTTGAAAGAGACAAAAAAGGTGATATATACAGTTATATAAACAAATACATAGTTTTAAAAATAAAGTCTTTAAAAAGACAATAAAATTAATATAAAAAACAAGCCACGTAAAGATGAATATTACACAGAGAATCTGGATTGTGTTGTCTTTGGGATTTTTAACTGCAGAAAAACATTTGATCGTAAAAGATGTTGAGTTAAACCAATATGTATATTTTAAAGATACCTTGACTTCAAAATTTGGATGTAAGGATGTGTTGCTTTGGAAAGGAGACTTTGCTTTTGTTCCCACAGAAAGCCAGAGGCTATGGATTTGTTCCAGATTAAGATACATCAGGTTTGACCAGCCAAGACCCCTTGAAAGGTCTCCAATGACACCATGGCCCAGATGATCCAACATCCAGAATGGTTTGAAGGCAGCTGGTTCAGACGATACACTCTCATGGACTATTCCATAATCCTAAAATTTTTGTTGTGCCCCCATAAGATACAGCGCCCCCTTCAGCAGGAAGTAGTAAGAGAAGCTATGCCCAAATTCCCAAATTATGTGTAATTTTACTTTGTTAAAGTTAAAACCTTCCTTTTTGAAAAAAAGAAAAGAAAAAAAGAAAAGGGGAAGTACTGTGGGATGGTCTGTATGTCAAGTGTGTTGCTGATTGGTCAATAAATAAATCACTGATTGGCCAGTGGCCAGGCAGGAAGTATAGGCGGGACAAGGAGAAGAATAAAGCTGGCAAGTGGAAGGCTGAGGCAGAGAGACACTGCCAGCCGCCAAGATGACAAACAGCATGTGAAGACGCTGGTAAGCCACGAGTCACGTGGCAAGGTATAGATTTATAAAAATGGATTAATTTTAGCTGTAAGAACAGTTAGCAGGAAGCCTGCCACAGCCATACAGTTTGTAACCAATATAAGTCTCTGTGTTTACTTGGTCGGGTTTGAGCGGCTGTGGGACTGGCAGGTGAGAGAGATTTGTCCTGACTGTGGGCCAGGCAGGAAAACTCTAGCTACACCAGGGGTCATTGAACAAGAGGGACCAGAAATATTTTAGAGCCAGAGGACCTGATATTCTCCTGCTAGAGGTGGGTTTCTTGTAGAAATGACATGAAGATGTACCCATGAACCCACAACACTATGGGTGCCTGAAAAAATACCTGAACACCATAACATCATTAGACATGCTGGTATGTTTGGGGGAAACCATGTGACTTTACCCCTAGACGAAGTGGAATAGGTGGCTAAGTAATGTTGAGAATTAGTCCTCCACAGGGGTGATCCTTAATGGTCACCAGTAACTACATGACAGCCTGAAAGCGAACAAGAAACAGGAAATAGAAATATAAATGTTGCTATATATTTATCCATTTATATATAGTTATATATCAATAATAACCAAATAGGGGCTTTTTATGCAAATCATATATTTAGTTGGCCCATGTTTGGCATAAAACTTTTGGGGAGGTAATTCATTGTAGAAAACCCAATGAAACAAGACACTTTGGCTAGACCAAAGTATATCTCTATTACTTCACAGTATGTGAAAAGTAGGTTCCAAATCAGAGGTTACTTCTTAATGTGTTTTTCAATGTCGAAGTTTTTCAACTGTTTGGATCAATCAATATCTTGTCAACCACTAATATTTTGTTTTGATTTTATAGGTTAGATTTTGTTAGAGTCTAGGCTGGCCTTGAACTAATAATATCAGTCATCTTGTCTCTGTATCTCAAGTGATCATATTCAGGGACCACCGTGCCTGGCTATATTCCTAACTTCTGCAATAAAAGCCACCTCTTTAGATGAAAGTGCATTAACAGATAAGGCTTGGTTTCTTTTGACACCTGACCTCCATGTGGGGGCTATAAGATTCTACAGGGAAAGGAAGGATCAAGAACAGTGGAACACATCAAAACATGTTGAACCAAGGCCAATTCACTTAAAGGTTACACTGATAGTGTTTCTCTATGAGGCACTGAAGAAGGGGTTGAAATCATAAGGATATTTAATAAAATCCCACATAAAAGCCAGTGTAAATTTTAATGTAAATTAATAGCCAACAAGGTGTTCTATCTTATGCCTTACGCATATCTTTAAATAGTTCTATGAGATGGCCTTCCTTGTACCTACATTTTTCAGCCATTATGCTGATTCTTCAAGGAAGGGTTTCTCTATTTGTAATTTTGCCAATGTGACCACTCAGGACGTACTGGTTGGCTTGTCATAACATGATGGGGCTGAACAATCCCAGGTGTCAATACCACGCAATGTGCTCAAATATAGTGCTCTGTCCTTTAAGGCTCAAATCGTAGTAGTGAGGCAAAAATGGATTCTTTTTAAAACTAAGTAATGGAGTCACACAACTTTCCAATTGTTCCTGTTTCAGTCAGGATCCAGGGTAGTTCACAATTAAGTTATTTACTCCCCAAATAGGAAGAGAATTAAATGCCAGTTAAGATTACCTTTTTCATAAACAGGACAAAAACATTTGTGGAATGGCTCATTAAAACCACAAGGCAGTGTCTCACATTTTCTAAAGAAAAATGAAAATGGTTAAAAGCATAAGTGAATGAACTGAGCCCTGCCCATCATCTGCAGCCAGAATCTTCCAGACTAATGTGAGTTAATCTGAATCACACTGACCATGACTTTTCACACTTTTTTTTTCAAAAGAAGGTGTAGCTAGAGTTTTTCTCTCTGTGTCCTACCAAGTCCCGGCAGTCCCATAGCCCACTTATAAAATAAACATACAGACGCTTATATTATTTAAACTGCTCGGCCATTAGCTCAGGCCTACCATTGTCTAGCTCTTACTCTTATACTCAGCCCATTTCTGTTAATCTACATGTCACCACGTGTTCCGTGTCTTTACCTGCTGCCTCTACATGATGCTCCCTGGACAGCAGGGTGGTGTCTCCTCCTCTCTGCCTTCCTGTTGTCTCAATTGTCCTCTCTGCTAGTCCCGCCTATACTTCCTGCCTGGCTACTGGCCAATCAGTGTTTTATTTATCAATCAATCATCCACAGCAAGAAGGTTTCCTAAGAGTTCAACAGCATTAAACAATAAACTTTTTTGTTTTGTTTCAGTACATCCTGACTGCAGTTTCCCCTCTCTCCACTCCTCCCATTCCCCCTTCCCCAAAACCTTCCTCTCCCCACATCCACTCCTCTTCCATTTCCCTTTAGAAATGAGCAGGCCTCCCAGGAATATTCACTGAACAAAGCATAGAATCTGATAGGCACAAACCCTCTTATCAAGGCTGGGTGAGGCAACCCAGTAGGAGGAACAAGGTCTCAAGAGCAGATGAAAGGGTCAGAGACACCCCTTCTCTTAGGGGCCCTACAAAAATATCAAGCTAACCACCATAGCATATATGCAGAAGTCCTAGTGCAGACCCATACAGGCTCCATGATTGCTGCTTCAGTCTCTGTAAGCCCCTATAAGCCCTACTTAGTTGAAGTCTGTGGGCCCTGTTCTCCTGGTGTCCTCAACTCCTCTGGTTCCTACATTTTCTTGCTCTTTTCTATGGGGTTCCCTGAGCTCCAAGGCTAGGGACCCAATGGAGATCTTCAATTTGGGCTCTCTCTCTGCCTAATGCTTAGCTGTGGGTCGCTGCATATGCTCACATCAGCTGCCAACAGTTGCTTCTTTGATTAATGGGCACCAATCTAGGAGTATATAAGGATGTTGTTAGAAATTGTTTCATTCATTTTTTTTCTACCATAGGTCTATGGGTTATCCAGCCTCTGATTCCTGATCATCCATGCAGGGTTGAGCATGAACATCTGTAGCAGGAATCTTAGAAGGTCTTATTAATAAGAACGAGCCTGGGGCCAGTTATTGGTGTGAAAGGTGGAAGGTCAGAGAAGTAGAACAAGCCATAGCTACCTCACTTCGCCAGTTCCTCAGCTGATCCTGTTTCCTCAGACTGGAAGCCTCTGTATCCTCATCCAAATGAATTTCAGCTGAACTGTGCTGCTCAAAGCCTAAAAGCTTAACCAGACAAATGCTTCTAGTTTCTGGTCCTCACACCTTATATGTCTTTCTGCTTTCTGCCTCACTTCCTGGGATTAAAGGTTTGTTTTCTGGGATTACAGGCGTGAGTCACCATGTTTGGCTGTATCCTTGAATATATGGATTTCTGCCTCTGGAATGCTAGGATTAAAGGCGTTAGTGCCAACATTTTCTAGCCTAAGTATCTAGTGACTTTTCTGTTCTCTGACCCCAGATAAGTTTATTAGGGTACACAATATTTTGGGGAACACAATACCACCACAAACACCCTCTCATGGTGTGGGTCTCAAGTCAGGCCAGTCATGTCATTGATTGGTCACTCCCATAAGTTCTGCACTTAGATTGCTCAGTTTATAGGTTAAAGGTTTTGTGGATGGGTTGGTGTTTTTAAACAATAAGCTTAATTTTTTTTTAAGATTCATCGCATATACAGTGTTCTGCATGCATGTATGCATGCTTGCCAGAAGAGGGCACCAGATCTCATTATAGATGGTTGTGAGCCACCACATGGTTGCTGGAAATTGAACTCAGAACCTCTGAAAGCTTTTAACCCCTGAGCCATCTCTCCAGCCTGAAATAATAAACTTTAAAATAATATATTTTTAAAAATTTTGAGAATTCCATCCATCTATACATAAAATGTATTTTGATCACATTTTTCTTCATTCCTCCCAAATTCTCCCAGATCCACTCTCACACCCAATACTCCCAACACCTCTTTTCTTTTTCTTTCTTTCTTTCTTTCTTTCTTTCTTTCTTTCTTTCTTTCTTTCTTTCTTTCTTCCTTCCTTCCTTCCTTCCTTCCTTCCTTCCTTTCTTTCTTTCTTTCTTTCTTTCTTTCTTTCTTTCTCTTTCTTTTTTTAGAATAAAACCTACTTACATAAATATCTCATGCCTATATTCACTTTTGCAGTACTTTCCAGGAAGTTGCTCAAGCTACCTGGCACCAGCACCATAACTGACTCTTCTTCCTCCAGAAGCCATCAATTGCCAACAGCTTCTCAGCTGGAGGTGGAGGCCAGTGGGCTTCTTTCCCTTCCATGACAGAATACTGACTTGTTTGACCTTGGAGTTCATGAGTGCAGTGGTCCTGTTGTGTCCAGAAGACACTGCTTTATTCTAATCCTCTCTGGCCTCTGACCCTTAAAATCTTTCCACCCTCTCTTCCAGAATGGACCCTGAGATGTCAGGGAAGGTATAATATACATATCCCACTTATGCTTGAGAATGCCACAGAAACTCGGCATTTCATCAGTGTCCATTTCCTGTGTTAAGCACAGTTCCCTGCACTAAGAAACTTCTCAGATGAGGTCTGAGAGCAGCACTAACCTGTAAGTATACAGATTCAAATTTAGAGGGCCATTTGGTATTATGCTCACTTAACAGAATAGTGATGCTAGGTTCACCCTTGGTGAGGGGAGTGTCTGTGAGCTTGCTAGCACAGGTTCTTTTCCAGATCTGCAGAATGAAGCATAATCTTCCACCTGTGGATTTGGTCTTAATTCTAATCAGAAAGTAATTGGTTACTTTTTTTTTTACTCTTTGCTCTTTACTCTTTGGGGCAGGGGCTGCCACCCAGGCCCCAAATAAATCACACAGAGGCTTATTCTTACTTATGAATGCCTGACCTTAGCTTGCCTTGTTTCCAGTCAGCTTTTCTAACTTAAACTATCCCATCTACCTTTTGCCTCTCTGCTTTTATCTTTCTCCATTCTATGTACCTCTCTTTCCTTCTTACTCCATGGCTGGCTGTGTGGCTGTGTGGCTGTGTGGCTGTGTGGCTGTGTGGCTGGCCCTTGATGTTCTCCTGTCCTTTCCTTTTCTCATTTCTCGATCGCTCCTTCCCAGATTTCTCCTCCTATTTATTCTCTCTGCCTGGCAGCCCTGCCTATCCTTTCTCCTGCCTAGCTATTGGCCATTTAGCTCTTTACTAGCGAACAACACAACTTCATAGAGTTAAACCAATGCAGCATAAAAAAATGCAACCCAACTTTGTAGCAGCAGTAGCATATTAACTAAGACAGTCATTCCTATAACACTCATGACACTGTTGCACCCAGAGGTATATCTTGCCACACTGGATGCCATTTATAGCTCCCTGGTACACAGCAGCTGGTGAAGACTTCGGAGGACCCTCTTCCTCCCAAAACCTACATCACACGTGTTTCTACTCTAAAAGCCAGACAGCAGGGAGAAACTATCTTCTCAGTACCAAATTCATTTCTCCATTTTCTGTGATCAGAGTGCATAGTGTTTTCAGGAATAGCGTCTTACTATCAAGTTCTGGTGGGCAATTAGGAGCAATGGCAACATTCTGTAACAAGGAACTTCTTTCTTTTTTTATTTTGGTTTTTTGAGACAGGGTTTCTCTGTGTAATAGTTCTGGCTGTCCTGGAACTCGCTTTGTAGACCAGGCTGGCCTCGAACTCACTAAGATCTGTCTGCCTCTGCTTCCCAAGTACTGAGATTAAAGGTGAGTGCCACCACCGCCCAGTAACAATGAACTTCTTAAAGTCACTAACTACAGTAGTAAAATTATAAGCAGGTAGAATATCAAATTAATGTCAGCTTAGTTAGAAAAATGAAGGAGCTTCCACTTGGCAAAAGTTAGAGACAAAGGTGATAACTCTTTTTCCCTCTACTCCACATCAAAATTTCAGATTAAAGATATGAAAATATAGAATAAGATCAAGTGTATGTTTCAACAGAGACTCATCTCATAGACTGCAAAATTAACAACAAAAAACTAATTTCTCAGTTCTATAACTGGAATGATAAAGAACAAGATGCTGGCATCTGGTTTCTCAGATACCTTGCTACATGTGTCCTCTCACATGGTGACACAGAAGTGAGAGATAAGCACCACGTTATTACATAGCAGAAGGGGTAAATTCACTCCAACAGGCCCTTCAACGACGACAACAGTCCTTAATGAGGATGAGAACCTGAACATCTCCCCAGATGCCCATTTCTTGACTCTAGAGCCTTCATGATCAATCCACCAACATGTGCATATTGTTAATATTCCTATCCTAGAGAGCACACACTGAAATATTCACATGAAACTGCCTCCTGTCTCCTGCCTCCTGTGTTCAGTTCCTAAAAGAACTGAAGCACACTAATAGTCACTCCTCAGCCCCATGGTGGCCATGGGGGCACAGAGTCCTGGTGTTCTTTGCTTGGACAAGCTGCTCTGGAGTGGTCCTTTCCTTCAGTGCTCTTTGCCTGGAATTTAAGTCTCTCCAAAGATCCTCGGTCATCGGATTATCTCAGCCCACCTGGGCTTCAATAAGAACATACTCTAGGCCAGTGGCTTCTCATAAACAGGAATTGCTTTTTTTTCACAGTTCTGAGGACTGTGAGTTTCTGGAAGTCTAAGATCAAGACCCTGGCAGTTTCAGTGTCTTCTGGGGGCTGTTTTCTGGTTCATGAATTGACCTGTTCAAGGAGTCCTTTTAGCAGGGCACTAAGTTAGTTCTTGGTTGAACTCGAATCACAAAGGAGCCAGGGAAATCCCAGAAACAGCAAAGAGGCTGGGCTCATTCTGATTTGAAAGGTATATAGGAGACACTGAGTTATGTTAGGACCACTTTATGGCCATCAAGTAGCCTCAGATGACCTTAACTGCAAGGGTTCTATTGGTGACTAGATCTTCATCCGAGCCCAGACAACTTTATCTAAATGGAGCCAGGATCCCAAACTATAGCCTCAACCCAAGCCTTGGCACATCCTAATACCAAGGGTTTGTTGGCCATTCAGTACATTCTTCTGAGTCTAGGCTTTATCTAACCTGAATAAATCCTGAACCACATGTAGGTATCAGCTTTGAGCCAGGCAAACCCTATAAATGAATGATCTTGACTCACAAGGATTCAAGTGCTGATGACAGACATCAGAGCAAAGATTTTATTGTGGTATCAATACTGACTTGTTATCCTTAACCTTAAAGTATCCTTGGCACACCTCAGGTTCAAGTGTGTGTGGATTAGACCTTGTCCCATCCCACCCTGATCACATCATTACTTCAAGGGAGTCAGGACCACATTATGGCTTTATGGTGTCCTGGCTGCAACTAACCATCAAACAACCTTGACACAACCTGATATCCTGGGGGTATAGGCTGTATTTTGAAATCATCTGTGTCCAGGTCTTACCTTGACTTCAGTGGATGAAGACTAAAAATTGCTCCTAACTGTGATCTACTTTAGATGCTGTACTCCAAGAAGGTGGGATCAATCTTACCAACAGTGTTTGGTTGTCTGATACTGATATCAGGGTAAAGGTAGTATCCTGGCATTCATGGTTAAGAGGTGAGTAGTGATGTATCATAGCCTGGGCCCACCTTAACTTTAAGAGTGTGTGCATCCTACAGATTCTGAACTGAAGCCATATCATAACTTCAAGGGAGTCAGGATCATATTAGAACCTCAATGGTATCTTAACCCCAACCTAGTCTCAATGCAGCCAGGGCCAGTTTTGAATTCAAGACATTTTGTGCTATACCCCGAGCAACTGGTGCTATATATAATACATGATGTGTTCAATGTTGGGCACTTCCTTCCAAGTAGCTTAGACCCATCATACCTTGAAAGTTTCTTTGGTGAACACTGACATCAGAACACAAGCTGGACAGTGCCACTAAGTGTTGTCTTCTTGCTCTTGGAGCAACATGTCAGCTGGGTCCGCATTAACATGAAGGGTGTTCACAGTAATCTCCATTTTTAGGTGTTAATCATGTTTCAGCTGCACCATCCATTCATGAGAAAAAAGTGAGAAACTGCTGGTAGAGATAATGCAGCTCCAACACAGGTGAACCATCTGCTTGACACAGAATGTGGGTCAACATAGGGCTAAGGAAACCTCACCACTTCATGACCTGTCAATGCAGGGGGCAGACGTTTTGGAGTAGTTTTGCATAGTAGAATCATTCATTCACTCAGTCATTTGGAGCCAAGCATGATATACCTACCAGTTGGGTTCCTTTTGCAAATGCTACTATGTAGTATTCAACTGCACTTTCCATTTATTTATTGACTCATTTATTCATCCACTACTTATGTATGTTTATTAAGTACTTAATCATTTTATATCCATCTATTTTTGTAGTGTTCACTATAGAACCCAGAGACTCTGTCATGCTAAGCCAGATTTCTGATAAGAACTCAAAACCCAACTGAAGCTATCAGATTAATGGTGCACAGAGGACAGGATAGAAAGTATGTTTTCTTCTTCCTTCCTTTCTTTTTTTGTTTGTTTTTGAGACAGGGTTTCTCCGTGTAACAGCTCTGGCTGTCCTGGAACTCACTCTGTAGACCAGCAGGCTGGCCTCGAACTCATAGAGATCCACCTGCCTCTGCCTTCTGAGTGCTGGGATTAAAGGCATGTTCCAGCACTGCCCGACTTTTAAGTGTTTTATTGTTGTTGTTGTTGTTGTTTTTAACATTTTCATATCCAGATATCAAAGGGCAGAGACAGCATTCTGCTCACTTGCATGAATGGAACCATGCTGGCTACAGAACATCCGAAAAAGAAGGCAGAGGATGAGGCTCAGACATTTGAGCTAGAGAAGCAGTGCTGTACTGTGTGTCTTCCACATCAATTTACCACCACGCCCTCCTAACACAAGCTTCCTTCATGCCACAGGAATGACTCTAGCAGGAGCTGCAGCACAATGAACGGAAGTTAGAGAGTGAGGCTGATAAAATCCCAGTCCCAGGATTACCAAGCAATAAAACACACGTGTTGCTAAGGTTCACCAAAATCAGATCCTGGCCTTACCAAGCAATAAAATGCATGTATCATGCTGATCCACGTGGGGTCCTGTAATAAGCACATGTGTACCACATGCCAAGGATGAGGGGGTCTTTCAGTACTGAACATGCCTTTCAGTAGCAGTGGTGATTCTGATGAAAGTGTAAGAGAGGTTATGAGAAAACAAAAAAATCACACTGGAACTGCATCTTGCAGGATTACCGCTGCCATCATTTGGGGCCCTTGGGAAAAGTGTTTTTAGAAGCACAGATGATTCTTAGCTTTTTTTGGATCAAACTGGAGGCCTAGCTGACATTTTCCTCACATCAAAGTGAGGTTTTTCATAACCACTGGGTGGCTATCTTCCGTGACTCAATTTAGCCTGTTGCTCAAGAACATGATAGCATCTGACCCAGGAAACACCCATTAAGCAACTACTGAGTACACAGACTCTGAAGGTAGAAAAGGAAAGGGGCCCAGTTCTCTCCGAGAGCAACGTCTCTGGAGGACATGAGCCCGCAGTCACTGAGCTACAATAATTCCGGTGTGCGGCAGGTGGAGAAAGTTGCCGTCAGAGGCCAGCTACTGACAGGGCTGCAGAGTGGTGGTTCATGCCCCTGTGCTTGCTTTATATTCACAGACCCAACTCTAGCCCAAGATGTCTGCACCTGCTCTTGGGCCTGCATCTCAGGAAACCCTCTCAGGAACTTCCACCTGGATGCAGCCACTGAACACACGTCACAGAAGAACCAAATTCTGAGCCACTGAAACACAAAATTCTTCACATACACACTCGTGATTTTTAAGGCACAGATGGGTCCAAGGGCTCAGACGTCCCTCTGGGCTCTCTCTTTTGCATTTTATTGACTTTATTTTTAGAATTCTCATCTTGATAGGAGGCTTTGGGGTTTTCAGGATGGCATCTCCACCGCTCAGCAACTTTAGGAAGGAAGGTTCTATTTTAACATCATTTTAGTATGACCCATGGATTGAATCTCATTGGATCAACTTGAGCCATGTGACCACCCCTGAGTAAATCATGTAACCAGAGTAACAAAATAACCTGCTTAGCTATGGTGGCTCATCTTGTATGTCAACTCCCATGCCATAAGGGGTCCTGGTGGGTTCATGGGTGCCTCTGAAACCTGAGACTCAGGCAGTGATCGAGGGATGGAGAAGTGGTGTCATGAAATAATGCCTTGCATCCTTTGCTTCCTTGCAGCTTTTCCTATTAACTTCCTTTCCTAGACATAAACCCCTGCAGAGCACACCCTGCATGTGGTCCATCACAGCCCGTGACCCTGGGTGTACTTCTCCCCTCACAGGTACTCCATAAATCAGGCTTCCGCCAAGTCATAGACACCCAAGCTCTTTCTTACTTTCCTTAGTGAAATTACTTTGCAAATCCTTGTGTGGAAGGGAATGCTCATTCCAGCAAATACATCTTCATGTAAAAGGCACAGGCTTCTGAGCTTGTGTAGTTCCCAATTTCTGGGTTAACAAATAAATTTGAACAAAATTAATGAATGTGTCAAATTTTCTGAGGCTTTGATGACTCAGACTCATTGGGTAAATGTTTCCATTGAATGAAACAGATTTATCTTTCTATTGTTCATAACTGTAGGTCATTTAATAGATGAGGCAGGCTGAGGCTTCTGTGGAGACAGAATTCTGAAGCTGGAAGATAAAGGAGGTTTTCCAAGCATCTGGAAAGTTTGGGGGCTAAATAAGGTTAATTAAAATTAAAGAATGGAGTTCACATTGTTAGGGTTGAGAATCCGGAAATAATCCACCACAAAAGACTGGGTTTGAGCAAGCCAAAAATTTATTTAGAAAAACTGATATCAGGGAGGTGGCGGAGTTCAGGCTCCAGACTGCGTCCCTGAGGAGGGAGCAGTAGCCAGTTTTAAAGGGAAAAAACCACAAAAAGACAGTTCCTGAGTCCTATCCAATCATAATATAATACGAGGAGAAATGGTTGGGGACTTTCCGTAGGGTGCACTTTCAGCTTACCAGGGGGTCATGTGGTTTGGTGACCCAGACTCAGCTCTGAGCCAATCACTCAGAAGGACTGAATGTGTGTGGTTTGGCCTCATTCGAAGAAGGGGATTAACACTGTGTAAGTGGGTTGGGGGCTATAGCCTAGCCTCAGGAAATTGTGGGTAACAGCTCAGAGTAGAACAAACTGGAACAAACTGGGGTTCTTGCTGTTGACTAGAATCTAACATTCTCCCCTCTTCTGGTGGGTCATCAGATCATTGATATCAAGGGTCCAGGTCCTGTAGGGGACTGTACCGGGCCCATAGGACTAGGAGCTTAACTGCATTAATTTTCTTTTGAATAAAACAGGAGACAGAGTTTAGCAGGCTGGGGGCACATAGCATGATTAACAGAATTATAACTAAAGGCCCAGCCACTCCTGTTATCAGGGCAATAATCCATAGTGACCAGTAGAAAAGGGATTCAAACCAGCCCTGTGTAGCTGACCAGGCTTGTTCCCTTTCCATCAATGTTTTTCTGACTAAGCTTAGACTTTTTTTGATTACTCCCATATGGTTAACACAGAAGCAGAAGCAGCACTGTTCTCCCAGGACTATACAAAGTCCACCTTGTTGAAGGAAGAGGAAGTCCAATCCTCTCTCATTTTGTTGAACACCTTCACCAACAAGCCAAGAGAGGATGTTAGGTGGTCCATAGATTTTTCTAGGATGTCCAAATCTTGGTCCATCTGACTCCCCAGAGTCCAGTAATTTAGTTCTCCCTTAATGAGGTTTGAGGTACTTACACCAACTACTCCTGCCATCCTGAGACTTACAAGATGATTAGAATGGGTGTGGCCCTGGGTCTGCCATGAGAGAGGTAAAGGTTGAGATGTTCCCATGCCCCTTCTCCAGAATAATAATACACTTGGGGAAGGAGCTTGACCAAGTTTCAGAACTGGGCAGATTCTGACACAACAAAGGCATTTATACAAGGTGTGAGCCCTGACGAGCAAGCAAACCAAGAGCTGTGGGGTGGTACCAAGAGGAGTGTGGAGTTCCCAGTATCCTGGGGATGCAGTTTCAGGTCTCTGGTACTCAGTTACAGTGTCTCTGGTACTAGGAGCATTCCATCTAAGCAGGAGAGTGGAAACAAGTCTCTGACCACCAAGGTTTATTATGTGACCTTTCTTCCAGTCATTTGCAGGTAGGGTTTGGTCCTGTGGCCCCTTGGATGTAAGTCTTCTAGAGGTTAGTGGCCCCGCTCACTTCTTGAGGATGGATAATTGAGCTCCCGTGTCTATCAAGAAATCCACTGGCTTTTCCTCCACTTTGAGAGTTACCCTGGACTCAGGAAGGGAGACCAAGCCCAAAGTTGAGGACTGTGGTGGGGAATTTTTTATCTGATCAATTGGGGTATCCCTGAACCAATGTCCAAAACTCTTGCAGAGGACCTCATTGAGTTCTTTGCAGCGAGGCTTGCCCCCTGCGTGTCTTCAATCTTGTGGGGGCCTGACTCCTTGGTCACACCGGGGCTGCCAGGTCTTTTGGCTGGGGTCCTCATTTAATGCGGCCAACATTATTCTAGCAGTCTTCCTAGCCTGCCTGTCCTCCTGGTCCTCTCGATTGTTGTAAACTTTTGTGGCTATTTCTACTAACTTTGAGAGATTTTCTCCCTTAAATCCCTCTAACTTCTGAAGCTCCTTCCTAATGTCAGGCACAGGCTGCGCCACAAAAGCTATGTTTATAGCCCTCTTATTTTTCTCTGTTTCTGGGTCTATGGGGGAATAGGTACGGTATGCTTCCATCAATCAGTCCAGGAAGGCAGTTGGGGGTTCCTTGGGTTCCTGCACCACCTGACTAATTTTAGACAAATTTGTGGGGTGCTTGGCAGCCGCCTGGCAACCACCCAATAGAGTCTGGTGATAGACCATTAGGGACTCCTTCCCTTCATCTGAACTGGGGTGCCAGTGGGGCTGAAGAGAAGGGAAGGATGCCTCAATGACAGCAGGTAGTGTAGTCAGTCGGCCGTCATTTCCTGGAACTAGTTTCCGAGCTTCTCTCAAAATCCTCTCCCTCTCTCCTAAGTGAAGAGAGTTAGTAAAAACTGCTGACAAGTCATCCCAAGTGGGCAGGTGAGTGTGAAAAATGGTTTCTAACAGAGAAATCATGGCCTGCAGCTTCTCAGAAAATGGGGGAGGCTGGCTTTTCCAACTATAGATCTGACTACTAGCGAAGGGTGTGTGTACCCAATAGGGTTCTTGGTTCTGGATCTGGTTCCCCTTGTTGGGTGCCCTGTATGGGAGGGGTCTGCTGCAAGGGCAGGACCACAGGTCTTGGTGTTAGCCTTTCAGGCAAACGCCTAGCCTAGCCAGTGCCCAGGGTCTTAAGGCATATAGTCTACATGCATGCAACTGCGTGGCTGTGTAAGCTTCTATACGCATGTGCTAGGACACCTTTAAAGGCAAGCTCCACCCATTCTTTGCTCTCTTTCCCACACTCCTCTGAGAGGCAGGCAGGCCTTGGTGCCTCTCCCTTCCAAACCCTCCCTCTCTCTCCCTTCTCTTCTTCTCTCCTCAGCTCTTGTCTCTCCCCCACTTAATAAACCCTCCAGGTGAGCCCTGTTGTGTAGTGTGATTGTCTGCTCTTGCCTGCTGGGTTTTTTTTTTTTTTTTTTTTTTTTGGTTTTTCGAGACAGGGTTTCTCTGTGTAGCTTTGAGCCTTTCCTGGATCTCATACTATAGCCCAGGCTGGTCTTGAACTCATAGAGATCTGCCTGGCTCTGCCTTCCAAGTGCTGGGATTAAAGGCTTCGCCTGCTGTTTTTAACAACACCCGGGCCTTCAGAGGGGGACTTGGAAGATGTCCCACAGTGGGTGTCAGGGGGGAGGAGAGGTAATCGGTGTTGGAGGAGGATGTTACCTTGTTCTTAGCCATAACCCCTTTTGGGTAGGTGGAAGAGGAGGTAGGAAGGGGGGTCTGAGTAGTCTCTGTATTGTCGCTTCTTTGGCAACACGTCGGATGGAAGTAGGAGCTTCTTCTTGGAGGGATGCAGGATAGGGGCCATAGGTTTAAGGGGGCAGGCATTAGGGGTCCCCCTGTCGGCTCCACACGTGAGGGGAGAGCCACTTTAGGGGTCCTCCAAGAGGACCACCCAGGCTACTATATATGGCATCTGGTAGGGATGGCCAGGGAGAGCAAAAATCCTTGCATGGACTGCAAAGGAAATCGATCAAAAGTGCCCTCGGGATGCCAGCTGACTCCAAAAGCTGGCCACTGGAGCTGACACAGAATATGAAGCTTTCCAGGGAAAATGGAACCCCCCAAATCCTGGGCTTTCTTCATAAAGTCTTTAAAATGCTGTAAAACAAGGTATAGGGGAGAACTTGGGTCAGAAGATGGAGCTTGCTCCATGATCTCATAGTAAGAGAGAAAACCAGTGGTGAGTACACAAAGTAAAACTGAGAATCTGACTTGACCCAAACGATGGGAACAGAGGCTTACCACAGAGGCTCACCACAGAGGCTCACCACAGAGGCACAGACGGGAGAGGAGAGGGTGACAGTAAAAGGTGGTCCTGTTCAGCGCCAGGCAGATCAGCTGTCTCTCCAGCAGATTCCCAGAACACAGACGCTCCAGACAGCACCAGTGGTGCGTGGGGCGGGGGATAGGGGGTGGGGTGGGGGGTGGGGGTTGTAGGCTAGATGACTTAGCTGCCTCTCTTGCCAAACCCAAGAGACCAGATACCCCTAGCATTCTCTCTATGGGAGCCTGAAGACTGGGATAAGTCCTCTCTTCAACTGAATTCCCAAACGCATCAGCCACCCACCCCCTAGAAGCCTGAAGGTTGAACCCGGCTGCTGCTTTGACTGAATCCCCTAAAGAGGGGTCCAGATATATCTTGTCTCCCTCTGACTCCAGGAACTCCATCTAGTTTCTCCTCTTTTGGGTCCCAGAAAAAGGCGCCACAACCAAAATCTTTTAGTGCTTACCTCTGGAGATTGTCATAAGGGCCAGGAGCAGACAGCCTGGCCCAAAACTTGAACTTGTGGACCCCCTGATCCTAGATGAGCCCCCAAATGTTATGATGCAAGAATCTGGGAATAATCCACTACAAAAGACTGGATTCAAGCAAGCCAGAAATTTATTTAGAAAAACTGATATCAAGGGGACAGCAGGGTTCGGGCCCTAGACCAAGTCCCCAAGGGGGTAGCAGCAAGTTTGTTTTTTTTTTTTTGTTTTGTTTTTGTTTTTGTTTTTTCGAGACAGGGTTTCTCTGTGTAGCTTTGTGCCTTTCCTGGAACTTGCTTTGGAGACCAGGCTGGCCTTGAACTCACAGAGATCCGCCTGGCTCTGCCTCCCGAGTGCTGGGATTAAAGGCGTGCGCCACCACCGCCCGGCCGGGTAGCAGCAAGTTTTAAAGGGAAAAAAACCACAAAAAGACAGTTTCTGAGTCCCATCCAATCATAATGTAAAACAGGGAGAAGAGGTTGGGGACTTTTCCAAAGGGTACACTTTTAGACTATCGCAGGGTCCTGTGGTTAGGCGGCCCAGACTCGGCTCTGGGCCTGTCACTCAGAAAGATTGAAACTTTGTCGTTTGGTCTCATCATTCTAAGAAGAGGATTGACACCTGTATAAGGTAGTTGGGGGGCTATCCCCCAGCCTCAGGATATTGGTGGGTAACAGCTCAGAGTAGAACAAACTGGAACAAACTGTAGTTCTTGCTGTTGACTAGAATCTAACAACCTAAGTTTTTGTTACACAGATTTGAGCTCTGCTTGGGGTAGCCAGTGCCAGATGAAAGGAACTAGGTTAGGTAAGGGGATCTGTCTCCTTAGAGGGACTCCAGAAAGTCAGTGAACAACTCAGCCCTGGTTTAGGATAGCTCCTGAATTCACATACTGGGAGAACCATAGAGAAATTACTCAGAAAGTTTGGCAAACGAACAAGAAAAACCTCCCAAATTTCTGGGGCTAGGGAAATGGGTCAGTAGTAAAGTGCTTGCCAAGTGTTGAGAGACCAACATTTCCTGGGGAAATGCAACACACATGTCTACTCACCTTGGATAGGAAGTTCACAATTGACCAAAGCAAAGATACCAGCAAAGTCCAACTTTGTGAACCAATGAGTTTCATTAGGGTTGCGTATAGGAAGATGGGTGAGGGGTTATTTACAAAAGCAGAAATGACTCAAGGACAGCCTGTATCACCAAAGCCCACCCTTGCATGGGTGACAGCCTACAAACCTGGAAACCTGGAGGCAGTTCAACAGGTTGGAGAATGTCCTTTCTAGGTGGCTCAGTTGGTCTTAGCCTCTCCAAGGCAGCTCATCTAGTCTGTTTCCTCTAGACTTCTGGTCTAGCCTCTGCTTTTTCTAGGTGGTTGGGCTTGTCTTAGTCTTCTTTGGAGGTTGGCTTGTTTGAAAAAGACTCTTAGCAGACTTTACTGTTTATTCTGGGAGACCTGGAAGAAAGCGGATCCTAGCAAATCTAGTCAGTTTCAGGAACTTCCTGAAGCTATTTTGAATTGTTTACTTCCTGTCTTAAGGAGCTTCCCTGCAGTATTTCACTACCCCTAAGAACATCCCATTGCTTCACCTCCCTGAAAGCATCCTGTCTTAAGAAGTTTCCCTCTAAAATGGATGATTTCAGTCATAGAGAAAACCATGCAAATATCATGAGTTTGGATCCCCAACTCCAATTTCCTGAAGTGGGGCACAGCAGCACACACCTGTAACTTCAGAACTAGGGGGGCAGAGATAGGAGGATCTCTAGAGCTCACAGACCAGCCAGTCTAGTTGAACTAATTAGCTCCAGGTTCAGTGAGAGACCATGTCTTAAAAAATAAAGGGATCAGTGAATGAGGAAGATACCTAACATGGACCTCTGGCCTCCACATATGTGTATACACATATTTACATACACCTGCACTTGCACAATGTGTACACAGACAGGCGTGTACTAGTGCACACACCCACTAGAACATATATACACACACACAACACACACATACATTCCTGAGTCCCTCTTAGGATTCTGATTTCACATGTCTATGGGGAAGATCAAGAGTGTGTTTTGGAAAGGCATTTCTGGAATGTCAGTGTGAGAACATCTACAAGTTACCTGCTGGGCACTTGTTCCAAAGGGCCACATGGCAGGTAAGAGCTGAGATTCTGAAGTTGTCCAGATTTCTCTGCTTTGCCCTACTGGCTGGGAAAGGCTTTCAGCTGTAAGACACACAGATAAAAATGAAGACAACCCCAACCCTTAGCTCACAGGGCCATGTGAGAATGATGAGGTCACCTCCTGACCCATTCATGCTGAGTATATGCTGCTGCTTCTATCCATAGGCTGTAAGAGAAAAGCAATCCCACCTGGATAACAACAGCACTGCTCAATCAAGGACTTTGAGCTGGTGTACTGCATATAAGATGTGATTCAGAGTCCCTATACCCACTTTATTTGAACCCAAATCTTAAGAAGTGGAGACTATTATTATCCCCATTAAACACACAAGGAAACCGAAGCATACAGTGGCCCTTTCTTTGTAGATGACTTCTTCATGGAAGCCATAGAGGTGGCAAGTGCTACCCCAAAGGAAAATGCCATTAGGCTTAGCAGAATTGGGTAGGAGTATGGTTCTTAGTGGGGTCAGAATCACATTGTGAACTAAGTCCAATTAAGACTTGGGCATCATGGCTCACACCTGTAATCCCAGCACTCCAGACTAACATGGGCTATATAATGAAACTTTGCCTCAAAAAACAAAATGAAAGAGAACAACACAAACACAAACAATGAGAAAAAGATAAAAACATCCAATTGAATTGCTTGTATAGGTTGGTATTTCTGACTTGGCTCAGCTTCTTCCTTGTGTCTGTTTTGAAAATGATGTAATTATTCTATGCATTCATGCCAGCATAGCCAGAGCTTTTTAAAGTCACAGGGCCCTAGAGTTCCCATCTACAGTACCCAAATGGGTTTTAAAGCTTTCTGTCTCATGGCCTGAGAAGTCTTGCACTAAGCCCCCAAAGGCCACATGACCTCAGATCAGTGATCCCAGCTTGGTGGTGCACACTCAGACTTGCCTGCACATCTTGGCTCCCTGTGGGTATGATAAATGTAGGAACTAAATCCTGCCACTTCCACCTTGGTTGAAGGGAGAGCAAGGCATCAGAGAAGGGGTCCATGCAATCTGGGTTGCAGAGGCAGTCTGGATGCCTGCGAGAAAGCATCTGCCTCTCTTGGAAATCAATTACCAGAGTCTGCCTTAATGAGCTGCATGCCTCCTCCAGAGTGGGTAGGCAGCATCGATTCTTCCTGATTTGCTGGACTTGCTGCTCTCTCAGCTCATGGCGCAGCATCTAGGAAAAGGCACGGAGTTCCTAACCCCAGGGTGGAGTGGTACCTTTCCTGCTTCCCACTCATGTCTTTTCTCCAAATACCCAGATGGCTGCTGTGTGGGAATTCCACCCTCACCACTTAATTCCTTGGGGCTTAAACACCATCTTCAGCTTTATTTTATCATCTTCTTTCTTGTTACTTATTATACTCCCTTTCTAGTAGCCAGAAAAACAATTCAAAAGCGTTGAAAAACGTTATATTTTTGTCCATCACACTTGAATTTTCCCCATTCCAGAAAAAAAAAATCATGATAATGATGGGTTTTGTATTATGTCCCAACTTTCTTCCTATTCTTTGATATGCGCAAATATGTATATGTGTTTATAGGGTTTTTTATTGCTAAACTTAGATCATATTTCACATTCTACTATGCAACTTAGTTTCTGAAACAGCATACTGGAACAGGCATATGAGATCTCACCTTTTTTTAACAGCTGCATAGTATTTCAGAGTTTGGAGTCACAGGAAGAAATTTAACTTTTCTATTGTTGATTGACATTCAAGGTGTGTCAAGATATTTGTGAGCAAACACTTGACACTTTAAACAAAATAATGCTGCAATAGTGCACTCATGTTTCTGTAATGTTTCCTTTATTCCCATAAAAGCCCTAAGTTGAGAATATTATGTCAAGGGACATAGGTGCTTTTATAACATTAGCTGTTATCAGATTAAGTCCAGTGGAATTGTGGGAGTATCTGTTTCCCCACATACACACCAACCCTGGGTATTGTCCGTCTTTCTTCTTTGGGTATTTTGATGTAAACACTGTGTTGCTGTTGTTTTTCTATGTATTTCTCTGAGTAGTAATGAATTGTGTACATCTTTTCTTGTGCCTTTTAATTGCATTTCCCCCCACAATAACTTCTTTTTACAGGAGTGTGTGTGTGTGTTTTGCTGGGGACTGAGCCCAGGACCTTATACATACTGAGCAGGCACTCTACCACTGTGACAGTTAATCTTGATTAGGTTTAAAATCAGCATGGAGACACATTTCTGAGCACATGGGTAAGGAATCATTTGGATTGAGTTAACTGAGATGGGAAGAGTCACATACAGTGTAGACTTTACCCTTCCCTGGGCTGGAGTTCTGGGTTGAATTAAAAGGAGAAAGCAAGCTGAGCACAAGCATTAGTCATTCCCTACTTTCTGACTGTGAATACAATTTCCTGCCAGGATGTGCTGTAGCCTCTGGAACTGTAAGCAAGTATAAACCTTCTTTTTAAAATTGTTTTTGTCAGGTATTTTGTTACAGCAACAAATGAGACAAGCAGCTAAAACAACCACTGGGCTACAGCTCCAGAAATGCATTTGTCCTCGAACAGGGGGCATTTCTTTGCTATTTTTGTTACCATTACTTGTGGGCTCAGAGTGAGACCTTACAAGATGACATGGGACAGCAGTGAAGGTCCGTTCCTCTTTCTATAGCTTGCTAGGACTTGGACAGTGTCAACATTTTCATCCTGGGTGTGAGATCTCTCTTGCACACATATACATATGTATCAAATGTATATCAACAAATGTATGTTAACACTGGGAGTAGGTAAATAAAGGGCAGGAAGGTCTCTACCTGTTACTTCTTACAACTGCATGGGCACCTACAATTTTCTCAGGATGAAAACTTTCCCTTAACAGATTGATTGGAAACAAGATCAGTCTGATGTTTGCCAGCACTTTACAAACTGTTTACCACATACATACATTCAGAGAGGTTATTGAGGATCAGTGTTTTGTAAGGACCTTTTCTGTCATGGGCCTGTAATGGGATTAGATCCTACCTTCTGGGCAACATCTCAATTTAAAATCTTAAATGAAGTTATGCCACTTGGACTGACAAGTCCAAAAGCCACAGACTACCTAACAAAAACCCTAGCACCAGCCATGAGAAACCTCTTTTCAAGCTGTTGGTCAGTAAGTTCAAGAGACTCCCGAAACAGTAACGGCTATTGCTGTTGCAATATAAACCTCAATTACCAACAAGACAAGACAGTCCTAAAGGGGCAATAGTGGCACTCATATCTTGGTGGTAACCAACAGCGCTATAATTAAACTTAAGACGCAGTCATCAGGAAGGAAGTCATGCCTGGTACTGGAAACCTACCTAACAACCTGGTGCTAATAAGGTCATGGTCTTAAAGGAGAACCTACTTCCACCATTTACTGAACCACTGTAATTTCTAATCGAATTCTAAGTACTTATCCTTATATTCACAGATAAGTAGTTTTTGTTCCTCATCAATGCTTCTCTTTGAAGCAGACAGAGACCATCACAGAAAACCACAGTTGGTCAAGACACAGAGAACAACTGACTGTGGGGTACCCAGCTCCAACGGACACACCTACAACACAGCTTTTACAACTAAGGCTCAGGGAACATCTTGGAAGAGGGAATGGAAGGAGCCAGAGGGTGTGTCCAAATGCCTTGTCACCATTGGCCAAGGTCACCTTTTGAACACATGCATGTAGAGTGGTGATGGTCTGAAGGAAAGATATAGATCTTGTCAGCCACATTGAGATTTTTCACATGAGTACTGTGATGGAACTTGGGTCTTCAAGCCTACACCCCAAGCCACAACTTTTAACTCTTACTTTCAAATTGCTGGATGAACAATATTTCTCATCTCAGTGGCAAATTATCTCTAGCATCATGGAATAAAACACAAAGAATCCTCCACCTCTAATACCTATATATACACTCCAAGAGGAACTATCAAGAACTAGAACTGACCTGATTTCACCTCCTCCACTCCCAGCTCGTCATCTCAGGGATTGTCTCCTAGCTTAGCTCATTGTAGAGCCATTGGCATTTCAGGTAACTATCATTCTTATGCTCCAACCCAAGAATGGCTCTTCATTCCTACAGAGTAGAAATTGTAATACTCAGAGTATACCTCTAAATCCCAGAATGCTTTTGTCCTTTGTAGCTGTTGGATTCTGTATTAGTCACGGTTCTCTGTTGAACTCTGATATAGCCAAAGGGGATATGGCTGGAATAAATATTTATGTCCATATATCTATATAATTTATATCTATCTATAAATTCATTTTATCTACCTACCAGTTCATTCAGATGCCCATCTGTATATATACAGACAGATACACACACACAGAGTCTCTATAGATCAGGAGATTTATGTGAGGCACTGCTTTATCTGATCATGGAGATGAAAAAAATACCACAATATGCTATCTGCAGCTGAGGGAACCAGGGAAACTAGTCTTTAGTCCAAACCAGCTGTCTCAGGGTGGGAGATGGCTCTCCCACGAATCTACCCTTCCTCCAACTTCTGTTCCACTGGGACCCGCCACAGATCAGATAATGCCCATCTCGTCTGTGAGGGCATTCCTTTTATTTTGTTCGTGCATCTAAATGCTAATCTTTGCATCAAAAACTGTTGTAGACATCCCAGAAAGGGTGCTTATGGGCCACTTTGGGATCCCTTAGTCCAATCAAGTTATTACACAAAAGGATCATCATAAACATCCACCTGTGTTCCACTTCATTTCAGCTGTGGTTCTGCCTCAGGGCCTTTGCACTTCTTGCTTTTTCTTCCTTGATGTTCTTTCCTCACATGCCTTCCTGGCTTGTTTCCCTAACTCTCAAATGTGTGTTCAAATATTGCCCTTCCCCAGAGTCTGTAACACTTTCATCATTGTATGTTTTTTTCTGAAGTACACACATCACCTTTTATCTAGCATATAGCTATCTGTTTTTATTTTTTAAATTCCATTGCCAGACTATAAGCTTTTGAAGATTAGGGACATTTGTATGTTTTATTTACAGATGAATTCCAAAGAGCTGGAGTAGGAATATAACAGGAGAACAATAGCTTTTTTAAATTAATTTGTTTTGTTTGTTTTTTGCCTGTTTGTTTTCTAAAGAGAGATAGAAAGAAGGTGAGGAGTTGAATGGGTGGAGAGGTGGGAAGACCTGAGAGAAGATGAAGGATATACTATCAAATATCTATCTATCTATCTATCTATCTATCTATCTATCTATCTATCTATCTATATATGAAATAGACATATATGTTAAAGATATATATCTCTTCATATATATATATATAAATAAATAAATACACACACATACACACACACACACACACACACACACACACACACACACACACACACACATCCCTAACAGGTACAGGAGATTTTTTTTTTCTTATTGATCCTAAAGAATTCAAAAACCATCTGTTTAAGTTAGTCTTTATTTTTATTCTACTTCTATGGAAACATTTGACAGTTGTGGTTCAACAATAGGCCACTTTTAAGGATAGGGCAGTGTCAAAAAGCTTTTGCTCTCACATTTATAGTTCTTGAACCATTAGGAAGTCTGTGGCTGCACTATGGATATTCCCCAGCCCTGCCTCCTTGGAGGGGTCTCTCTTTGGTCAATCTAGCTTCTTGAATAGACTGATGATGTATGTTAACACAATTGAGATCATCAGTGTGACATTTGTGGAGTGTCACCCGGTTCTCGGGGATCTAATGGTGGAGATCATTTGTTTTCCCTGTCCTTTTCTTGTCTGTTCCCTCTCAGGGTCAGCACGAATGTAAGTAGAGGGCAACTCTTACTTTGAGAGCGAGTTGGTTAAACTCTGTATCTGCCAAGCATTGCTCTCATTCATTCTATTAGAGAAAGATATGTTTGTCCATGGGCCATTCCACTATTCCACCATTCCACCATAAAAACCATTCTTTTTCACTCAGGTTACAATGGAATGTTGGGCATGCTCAGTAGAATTTAAATGGAGGTGTACCTTACATTTGTTTGTTTGTTTGTTTATTTATTTATTGCCACCCTCGAGGATCTACCTTTGGGAATATACCCAGTCCCAAGTCACCATTTAGGTCATTTAGCCACCTATACCAGCAACCATCTTTCTGCAAGAGATTTTCAAAGCCCTCATGTGGTGGTTCAGTGCCTCTATGCTTGTGTCTCTGGGACTCAAAGCTAGCTGAGCAGGTGAACCGGCAGCTAAGAAGGGTTTTGACTTCACAGCGTAGGTGGACGACTCAGTATTGGCACAGCCACTCACTGTTTCTGTGAAATTCAACAGTGACACATTGTCAAGAGATGCTCCAGCTTGATCCTCCTTTATCCACAAAATATTTATCAAATTCTGACTCTCCGCCATTTCCCCCCTGAGTGTCAGAGATGTGAGCAATGACAATAGCAGAGGAAGCAGCAAGTAATAGTCAAAACACCTACTACTGTTTTTCTCGGTGAAGCAGGTACTCTGTCAGGGACTTCGTGGTATTAGCTCATGATCTAGAGGTAACTTATTTCTGCATCTGTCGGTCATTTCTGCTGGGACTCCATCTAATCAGGACATTTTTTCCATGGTGGGAATGGGGAAAATGTCAGGTTTAATCCCATTGATACTCAACATTGGCTAGTTAACTAAGAAGCTTGAAAAGTGTTTTCCCTAAAATAATAGAAAATCGCAGTCACATTTTATGATGCCTCTAGTAAAAAGCCTAGCTCACAGAAGGGTGAATGGTACTTGGGAAGGGGCACTGCTTATTCAAGGAAGGATCAAAGTTATGTTATCAAGAGAGAATCTGTTCCCTCATAAACTACATCATTATGATTACTCTGGAAGAACCAAGAACTAGTTTCAGCACAGCTGTGTCCTTCTCCATTTGGAAAAATAAGCTTTTCACTGGAAGCTGAGTTATAACACCCAGGACCTTCCTTTCTCTTTGGGCTCAGTACTTTCTGGTTTGGAGGTAACAAATCCAGTAGTTTGGAGCTTTGAGTTGACATTAATGTGTGGCTAGGTTCCCATGCATGCAAGATACAAGAGGGTGGAAACATTACTTTTTCTATATAGTTAGGTGGGCTATAGCTTCCAAGCTGAGCAGTACGGGGTACTGAGCTGGCAGACTCAGCTGAGAAGTCTTCAGGAAGGAAGCGCATCATATCTGAGAGAGCAGTGGAGGAAGGAAGTGATACATTCTGTGGGCTATGATCTTCCGAGACTCACACCTCAGCGCTCCTCACTACAGCTCTCATGGCTGTGTGAGCAAGTGGTCCCACATGCTCATGTCTGAATGGTGGTTTCTCAGCTTGTGGTGCTAGTTTGAGTGGCTGTAGACCCTTCAGGAAATGGAGTAGGATGGCAGCAGTAGATCACTGGGGGCGGGCCTTTGAATGGTATAACCCAGCCCCTGATTCTATACCCTGTGTTAGTACTGCCGGATACACATTCCCCATCACCACCCGTGCCCTATGGTCTGGTCTCCTTGCCATGCCTTTTCTGCTATGATAGATGAAAACTTTCGAAACCTTGAGCCAGAATAAATCTTTCCTCCTTTACGTTGTTTCGAGGTGCTGAAGTCACGGTGATGTAAAAGCGACTAGTCCAGAAGCTCTACAGGACAAATGTGTTAGAAAAAAAAAATCACAGCTTCTGTGCATCTTACACTAAGTTGCCTTATGCAGGAGTCATGACCTTTTATTCATTCACTAACTATTTGATAAGCTCCCACTGTGGATGGAACACAGTGTTACCTGCTGAGTACGGTGACAAATAAAACCGGATGGGGTTCTTGGCATCATTTAACGATATTTCAGCAAAAGGGATAGGAAGTAAATAAGCATAAATATGAATGAGAATGACAGTTTGGGCCGCATTCTAGGAGGGAAATGGAATGACTGACAGCTACAGCTTAGGTGTTTTGGAAGACCTCACAGAAAAGCATCCTTTAGCTTGAGATCTGACCAATGAGTAGGAGCAAGTGCACAGTGGGTGTGCGGACAGAAGGGCAGGCAGCAAGGCACTGGGGACAGAAAGCTCTTAAACTTTGGAGTGGTGATGCTTAACTTGGATGTACAATGAGATATCCTAGGGCGCTTTAGTATGACTGGTGTGTGGTACTCAGAGAAGCTGCTGTGGAGGCATGGCGAGGAGTGCACTGTGGCTGGATGTAGTGAGAACAGAAGGCTCCGAGAAGGGGTGCACCAAGGAGGATCACCCAGGATCATTTAAGACTATGTGTTTTTTTTCAAGGAATTCAGATTTGATCTTACTCAGTGAAATAAATGCATTCATTTCAACCATGACAGTGTGTGTGTGTGTGTGTGTGTGTGTGTGTGTGCGCGCGCGCGCGCGCGCACATGCATGCATGCCTCTATAGCAGCTTCTCTGAGTGCCAAACATCAGTCAGTTCTAAAGCACCTTAGGAAATCTCACTGCATGTGCACATGTACTAGAGAAAACAGAAAAATAGGAGATACACAAATGAGAGACAGCATCACTCTGTCCATCCTGCCTAAGAGGAGAAAAGTATTATTGTGTGGATATGAGATGTTTCCCATGAGCTCAGATATTGGCTTGGTTGCCAAATAAAGGGCTTTTAGGAAGGGATTAGATCCCAAGCGCTCTCATCTGATCAACAAATCGCTCCTCAATTGATTCCTGATGTGTCCTTGTTGAAATGTGGTGGAAAGCAGAAAGTGAGACTGAGTTAGAGAAAGTGGGTCACGGGGTGTTCCTGGAAAGCTGCATCTCATCCCCTGCTGCTGTGCCCTCTTCTCTGCTTCCTGGATGCCGTGATGTAAGCAGCTCTTCTCCATCATGCCCTTCTGCCCTGCTGTTCTGCCTTACCAGAGAGACAAACAACAAAGCCACTGAGCACTGACTGAACTTTCTGGAACTTTGAGGCAAAAATAAAATCTTTTCTTACTTTAAATTGTTGCTCTTGGTTATGTCTTATAGTGATTTTAAAAAGTCTAGAAGGAGAGATAATAGTTTTTTTTTTTCCCAGAGACTGTCATTTGCTATATGGAAACTTTGGCTCCTAAAGCCAAGGTAGCCCCTGAAACGTAAATGAAAGATGGGATTTCCTGATTTTTCCTCATTTAATAAGTAGAATGGGGCCATAGATTTTATCAAAACACATTATACGCATGTATTAAACTCTCAGTTCTAATAAATGGAGGCATCTGGCATGTCCAGGTTACCAAGGGGTCAGAGAGACTTCTTGAAGACTGAGGAATGGGAATTGATTCTTCAGAAAGCAGACTGAATGAGGGAGGCCCTCTTGAAGTTCCAGGGAAATGCCATGTTGTCAGAAAGTTACACAGTGCTTCATCACACGTTGTGGTACACTGAGCAGCGCCCTCAGTGTCACGTGGAGTGCGTTAGACATAGGAATGTCACTCCAAAGCCACTGATTCAAAGTTTTTCTTCCACTGGATTGAATCCATCCCCCCTAAGTTTATATGCTAGCAACTTGATTCCCAACGCAACAGTGTTGAGAGGTGGAATGTTGAAGAGGTTATCAGGTTTAATGGATTAAAGCCACTACTGTGTGTGTCAAGTTGACAACAATCTGTCACAGCAACAAAAACCAAACGAGAATCAAAATTGGTACCAGAGAGAATAGGATCTTGCTGTGATGGACCTGAGCCTGCTTTTCCCTTTCTTTCTTTTTCTTTCTTTCTCTCTCTCTCTCTCTCTCTTTCTTTCTTTCTTTCTTTCTTCCTTTCTTTTCTTTCCTTCTTTCTTTCTTCTTTTTTTCTTTCTAGATAATTGTGGGAAGATTTCAGAACTTTGGATTGGGAAAGCCATTAACTGCTCAAAGTTTAACGGGCTTCTCTGTGGGAACTTGCAATAGAAGAGTGCTGAGTGAAATTCACACAAAGGAGATCTGGCTTGTAAAGTTTCAGAGGCAAGTAAAAACTCCATCAGGGCTGTTCAGGTGATATATTTTAATTAATAATCTGTGGCTTTTGGTAATCTGGTGCTCATTGAAGAAAACCTCCTGGAAAGTATTTCCCCAGGGTCAGAACACAAACCATGGTCTAGAGAGACTAAGGCTGCATCCATTCTCAAACTTGGTAATATGTAAGAGTCTCCCACACAGTACCTATTTTGGTTGCATGGAAGCTGCAGAAGTGAAGGAGTCAGGGAGAAAGCTGAGGCGTAGCACTGTGTGAGAAGGTTGAAGTCCTTCAAGAGAGTCCAGGAAGCTACTGGTGGAAGTGCAAACTCAGATGTAGTGGGAACTCCAACATGTTTGAGATGTCAAGACTGTGGCATGACCACTAAAGACAGTGTCAAGTGTGGAGTGGATCTGGCCTGACTCTATTAGGCAGGTGGTGTGTATTGAAGATGACAGAGCTAGAGAAGTAGAGCTACCCAAGTCTCCTGGAGCCCAGAAGATTGTGAGTCCCAGATGCCTTACACTGAGTTAAAGGATTTGATTTATACTGCTGGATGTTGATTTTGATTCAATATGATTGTAACTGTGCCTTGGTTCTTCTCTTGTGGGATAAAAGGTTTGTGATTTATTTTTTATTTTATAGGAGCCTACATCTGAGAAATGTTTGAGTTTTAAAGAGATATTGGATGTTTTAGAGACTGGAGTTGTGTTAAAATTCAAAAGACTGTGAGACTTTAAAAGTTGGAGTGTGGTTTATATTGTGATGCCAATCATAACATGAGATCTTGGGGGATAAAAAAAAGGAGAGATTGTAGTTTAATGGTGATGTGTTTTTGTGTCAAACTGACAAGGGATTAATTGTGCCAGTTAATTTTTTGCTAATTTGACATAAGCTAGAGTCATCTAGGAAAGGCAATGTAAATTGTGCATTGCCTCTATCAGACTGGCCTGTGGACAAGTCTGTGGGGCTTTTCAATTTCTTGACTGATGATTGGTATGGTAGGGCACAGGCCACTGTGGGCAGTAACACCCCTGGGAAAGTAGTCCTGGGTTATGGAAGAAAGCAAACTGAGAAATCCCTGAGAGCAAGCATTCCTCCATGGCCCTTGCTTCATTCAGTTCCGGCCTCCACATCCCTACATTGAGTTTCTGAGCTGACGTCACAGATGAAGGACTGTACGCTGTAAATCAAGTGACAGTCCCCACTCAGGTTGGTTTTAGTCAGTGCTTTTATCACAGCAACAGAGAAGCAAACTGGATTGTCACAGGAGTGGGTTAGGTTTCTTAGAAGCCAATTTCTTACAACATAATGAACTCAACCTCCCCTCCCCACATACACTTCATATATATTTTCTTCTCTGTCTTTCTGATTAGGGGATGGAGGCACTTTTATATCTTGTATTATAAAGATATATTTGTGCTACATATTGTAGCACAATGGTTTAATAACATACACTATAATGGTTTGTTTGTTTCGGGTTAATCCCCAGCTCCAGCCCAGATGTTCACGGAGGAGTATAAAGTTGAAATAGACATCAATGAGACTCCACATCTCAAGAAGTGCCAGAGCTCCTATATCCACAGAATGAGGGAGAAGGAGAGGCGTAGTGGCAGGGGAGCCACAGATAACACACATCTCAGAGATGTGCCTGAGCACCTGAGCAGAGGGGTGAGGCTGAGCCAGAGTGGATGGCTGCCTTTGTGTCCTCTCTTCCCATAAAGCCATCTTGCTGGAGATCAGACGTGGAGCGGTCTTTTAAAAAAGATGTTAAGTCACTGCTGTCCCAGACCACCAGCTCTCTGAATAAAGCGTAACATAAAGATTTCTTTCTTCTATCCATTCATCCACCCATTGGTGGCAGACAGCCTAGGATAGGTTCTTGTTGTTGTTATAGATTCTGGAAAGTTGCTTCAGGACTCTCTAGTAAGTCACTGAATTAACGAGGAGCCCTGGTGGATGCCTGGACAGGGAGTACCTGGGAATCCACCTTGGACTGTGATTTTACTTGAGGACTTTCCTTCCTCAGCTCCCCCGAACTCTCTCTGCTGTCACCCAGCAAATGGACTCCCCAAGCTTTCTGGTTTGCTTCCTGAGTCAAGACTTACCTGGCCTCTAGTTTAAAAATGCTTTCTCTTCCGTTCCTATTCCAGACATGGCCTGTGTGGCCTCTGGTTTGAAAGTACCTTTCCGTCCTGCCCTGTTCTGTGTGGTTTATTTCAGGGCTCTGATTGTTAGAATGGATGACACAGCCTCCATTCCTGCCAGCAGACCTTGTTAGCTGCCCCTTGGGGATATGCTCTTGTAAAATTGATCTGATTATGCCTATGCAGCTACGAAAAAAAAGTAGCTGTTTTCTGTCTCCCCAAGTTCCCCAGGAGAGCAAACGCCTTTTTGTAGCCCAAACTGCAATTACAAGACTAAAATAAAGATTTTTGGTTCCCTGTATATTTTTCACCTTCTGCCCTCTTGCTCATACAAGACAGATTACTGTCTCAGGCCATTGGAAGCTTCTTATTTAAGCCAGCCTTTGTTAAACTGTAACATTCTACAACTCTCAGACCTTTGTAAGACAGAAGGAAAAATGTAAAAGAATCTTTCTAAAAATCCAAATGATAACATGGTGAACAATCAAGCCTGCAGGTCAAACACTAATATACATAAAAATGAAAAATCAGCAAGATTCAAGAGTAACGGACAAAAATGACATCTACAAATGACAAACACACTGAGGAAGAGATCAAGGAAACAGTACCTTTCCCAATACCTCACAAAATATCTTGAGGAAACTCTAATTCAATAAGTTGAATGACTTGCATTATAAAAATTTGGGGGACAATGAAGAAAGAAATTGAAAATGACATCAGAAGATGGAAAGATCTCCCATGCTCATGGGTCAGTAGGATTAATATTGTGAGAATGACCACCCTACCAAAAGCAATCTACAGATTCAATACAATCTCCATCCAAATCCCAACATAATTCTTCATATAAATTGAAAAAAAATCTTCAACTTCATATGAACACATACACACATACACACACACATGCACATATACAACTCAGAATATCTAAAACAATTCTGAATAATAAAAGAACTGCTGGAGATATTACCCACCCAGATTTCAAAGTGTATTACAGAGGTATAGGAATAAAAGACAGTTTGGTATTGTCACAAAATACCAGCTTGACTAATGGAATAGAATTGAAGGTCCAGACATAATTCTACACAACTATGGACATCTGATTTTTTGACAAAGAAGCAAAAAGTACACACTGGAGAAAAGACAGATCTTCAACAAATGGTGCTGGTCTAACTGCATGTAGAAGTCTACACACAAAACTCATCTCCAAATGGATCAAGGAGTCAACATAAGTCCAGCTACCCTGAATCTGATAGAAAAGAAAGTAAGAGAATAGGTTTGAACTCATTGGCACAGAAGAAGATTTTGTAAACAGGACACCAATACCAAAGGCATTAAGACCAACAATTAATAAGTGGGACCTCATGAAACTGAAAAGTTTCCACACCATAATTTGAGCAAAGTGGCAGCCTTCAGAATTGTAAACTATCTTTACTGATTATACATCTGATAGAGGGTTATTATCAAGAATACACAAGGAAAAAAAAATCACCCTGAATATAAAGGAAACATAACTCAGTTAAAAAATGTGGTATGGTGCTATACATAGAGCTCTCAAAAGGTGAAACACAAATGGTGGAGAAACACTTTAAAGGATGTTCAACATCCTCAGCCATAAGGGAGATACAAACTAAAACCTCTTTAAGATTTTATCTTATACCAGTCAGAATAGCCCAGATGAAGAAAACAAATGATGACTCGTGCTGGTGAGGATGTGGGGTAAGGGGAACACTCATCCATTACTGATGGGAATGCAAACTGGTACAACCTCTATGGAAACTTCAGGTTCCTTGGGAAGCTGGGAATCAGTATACCTCAAGATCTAGCTATACCACTCTTGGGAATATATCCAAATGACTTTATATCATACTATAAAGATAATTGCTCATACACATTCATTGCTGTTCTATTTATAATAGCCAGAAATTAGAAACAGCCTATATATCCATCAACTGATAAATGGATAGTGAAACTTTGGTACATATATACAATGGGATATTATTTAGCTGTTAAGAAAAATGAAATTACAAAATTTTTAGGTAAATGGCTGGAGCTAGAAACAATCATCCTGAATGAGGTAACTCAGGCCCACAAAGACAAATAATGCAGCTTTTCTCTTCTATGTGGGTGTTAGCATTTAAACTTTAGATATGTGTATTTCAATTAAAATAACCACAAAGGTCGCATAGCTGGTAAGGGACCAGGTGAGGAGGAGGAGATCTTTCAAGGAAGCAGAAGCAGAGGATAGCATCATAAAGAGAAAGGGGGGAATTATAACAGAAGATTAATTGGGGATGGGGACAGGAGGTCTCATAGTATATGAGAATATTGGGAAGGACAGCTAACACTAAAGCTCCTTTGAAAGCTGTATGGAAACTTAGCTCCGTAGAAGCTCCCTAAAATGAAAGGAATCTAAATGGAGTCACTATAGAATGGGGGAGACAGCGCCCCAACTGGACATCTTATGCTACCAAACTTTACACCTACTGACTAGCAATCATGCTGCTGGATAGTACTTTGCACACTACTGGAGGATAGAAATAATCATCAGTATCATCCAGCTACAAACCTTGTATGAATTTAGGACCCATTCATTAACATGGAACCCATACAGGACACAGCTAAGGTTGCCAAGAGTCTGAGACTAGATACCTATACCTCCTATTGGCCTAGGAGAAAATGCTGTGGATATCATTCTGTATAAATAAAACACTGATTGGCCAGTGGCCAGGCAGGAAGTATAGGTGGGACAAGGAGAGAGGAGAATTCTGGGAAGTGGAAGACTGAGTGGGAGAGACACTGCCAGCCGCCGCCATGACAAGCAGCATGTGAAGAGGCCGGTAAGCCACGAGCTATGTGGCAAGGTATAGATTAATAGAAATGGATTAATTTAAGATATAAGAACAGTTAGCAAGAAGCCTGCCACGGTCATACAGTTTGTAAGCAATATAAGTCTCTGTGTTTACTCGGTTGGGTCTGAGCAGCTGTGGGAATGGCGGGTGACAGAGATTTGTCCTGACTGTGGGCCAGGCAGGAAAACTCTAGCTATAAATGGTACCCAACATGTTGGCAAGAGTTTCCACCTAAAGCCTGAGAAAAAAAGATTCTAAAACGGAGCTAAAAACAGTTCCTAGTTGTCTCTCTCAAGTTAGTGGCAGCCTGCGTGTTTGAACTACTATGGCGGGTTCCTGGCATGCGTACTAGACCTGCAGTATGGCAGGAATGAGGCCTCTGCAAGTGGGACATTAAGCTGCATGGTGGATTTAGCCTTTGCTAGTACAAAACAAAAAAAGAGGTTTCTGGGCTACATGCTGCTTTGATAGAAGCATAGACCTGCTATTTCTGAGAGTTGATGGTTCCCAGAGCTGGCAGAAAAAAGTACAACCGCCATGTTGTGAAGCTGAAGTGGGCAGAGCCAGCAGCCACAGCACTGTTTCAGTCTTAGAATGCTGCAGTTTAAAGCAATCGGTTCAAGGTAATATAAAAAATAAGCCACGTAAAGATGGCTATCACACAGAAAATCTGGATTATGTTCTCTTTGATATTCGTAACTGAAGAAAAACATTTGATTGCAAAAGCTGATGAGTTAAACCAATATGGATAATTTAAAGGCACCTTGACTTCAAAATTTGGATGTAAGGATATGTTGCTTTGGAAAGGAGGCTCTGATTTTGTTTCCACAGAAAACCTGAGGCTATGGATTTGTTCCAGATTAAGATACATCAGGTTTGACCAGCCAAGACCCCTTGAAAGGTCTCCGATGACACCATGGCCCAGATGATCCAACATCCAGAATGGTTTGAAGGCAACTGGCTCAGACAATACAGCCTCATGGACTACTCCATAATCCTAAAATTTTCTTTGTGTACCCATAAGATACAGTGCCCCCCTCCAGGAGGAAGTAGTAAGAGAAGCTACGCCCAAATTCCCAAAATATATGTAATTTTACTATGTTAAGGCTAAAACCTTCCTTTTTGAAAAAAAAAAAAGAAAAGGGGAAGTGCTGTGGATATCGTTCTGTATAAATAAAACACTGATTGGCCAGTGGCCAGGCAGGAAGTATAGGTGGGACAAGGAGAGAGGAGAATTCTGGGAAGTGGAAGACTGAGTGGGAGAGACACTGCCAGCCGCCACCATGACAAGCAGTATGTGAAGAGGCCGGTAAGCCACGAGCCACGTGGCAAGGTATAGATTTATAGAAATGGATTAATTTAAGATATAAGAACAGTTAGCAAGAAGCCTGCCACGGTCATACAGTTTATAAGCAATATAAGTCTCTGTGTTTACTTGGTTGGGTCTGAGCGGCTATGGGACTGGCGGGTGACAGAGATTTGTCCTGACTGTGGGCCAGGCAGGAAAACTCTAGCTACAAGAAAACCTACTATTATTCTGCTAAAGGTGCATATCAATCAAATGCCAGTGACATACTGCTATACCAATAGATTGGCCCTCATCAGAAAAGCTTCTTCTTGAAGTAGATGGGAGTTAACTCTGAGACCCATAACTGGGCCATGTGCAGAGAGTGACTTTTGAGCAATCAGTTCTCAATGAAATGTCTTTATCTAAACCCTCCTCTTATTGCCCTGAGATCTCTGTGGAAGAAGAGGCAGGAACAGTCTCTGAGCTAGAGGTGGTAGGTAACTCCAAGGAAACCATGTCTTCTAGACACAATGGTGATGATGAAGATGTAAACTCACAGAGCTTGGCAACACGCACAAGACCTTCTCAGGTTCATACCAGACAAAATTCCAACCCCGAGAAGGGGAAGTGGACACAAAGTCCCACCCCTAACCAAGAAGCTATTTGCACTGATACCTGCTGGGAAAGGGAAATTTAGCTTTCTTCAATGGAGCATCACTGCACATATCAACCACATGCCAGGATCCATGCCCAGGAGTAGTTGGCCAACACAAAATGGGATCCAAGTCTTTTTTATATGTGCTCTTTTTGTTTTGGTATATTTTTTGTCTTATTGATTTTCTTCCCTTTTATTTTTAGTTTGTTTTTCTGTTTTGATTTTCAATTTTTGTTGTTTTTCCTGGCATTTTTTAGAGAGAGAGAAAGAAAGAGATATAGAAAGAATATAAAGTTGATGGGGGAGAGTTTTGGAGGAGTTTGGGGAAGTAAAAAGAATATAATCAAAATGTATTGCATTAAATAATTTTTAAATAATTTTTTTCTTAAAATGAAAGTGATAGTAAAGTCTGCCTAGGATTTGCAATATACAAATACTTTGTAGTCTCACAATGCATGGATGAGTAATCCTGGTTTGTTACATTATGTCATGAATATAGTTTGAGTCAACTCTCTTTTAATAAGTTGGTAAATTTATTTTTTATTTTGCTGTCTGATAAGATATATATATATATATATATATATATATATATATATATATATATATATATCACCAAAACCCTAGTAAGTAAGAGGGGGAGTAGATAAAGATGTAAGACTAGGGATATATTTTTGGTAAGGAAAGTTACACAGCAATACATTTTCTTGATGGGGAAAATAGAAAAGGAAAAATGAGGACAAGTTAAGCATGTTACAAAAGGTCCAGTATGTTCCATAGGGCTCATGGAAGAGGAATCTGTAAAGTGGCGTCTGTGCAATGACTAAAGATTCAGTACATTGATTTAAAGCTAGAACCTACACCTCTAGTTAAATCAGTGAGATTCTCCTAGGGTATTAATCTGCTCTGGGTAGCATAAAAATGCATAAAAACAAAACAAAACAAAACAACAACAACAAAGTCTGTTTGATGAAGATAGTTATATTTTCTACTAAGGCTTTGGGGTTTTTAACTAATTAAAATCTAACACTTAACTAAGGGGAATCACTCATTCTCTCCTTACACACACGTCCATGGCTGCTCCCTTCTCAACACCCCTGCTTCACAAGCTGTGGATCAGTAAGTTGAACCCACTCACAATTCTTACCAGTTCTAGAAGCTTCTGTTTGTGGCCTGTCTTGCTGGCTACAGTTGAGTCTCCCACCTCTCTGGTTCTGCTATGGTTTATGACTCCAAATATTAGTTCTATCTCTCACTCATTTGTTCCCCAATCCTCTCAGGGAACTAACCCCTGTCCCGCTTTTCCCATGGACTGATACAGGACTCTGGACATCCACTGATCAGCTGATCTCCTGCAATACAAACATGAGTGTCTCCTCCCTATTCTACAGGCCAGAGCATAGATGCCTGGGGTGGCCGGGCCACTGACTCAAGGTCACATCGTAGTAACAAGAGCCCTGGTACTGAACCAAGAGCTGTCAGACTCTACATCTTGCACACTTAATAATGAAGAAATATGGCTCTCTGCATGAACAATTTTATCGATCTTCCTACAGGATGTGCTCATTCCTCCTCTGAGCCTCTCTGTAGCTTTTCATAAATGTGGCAGGATAATATTTTAAAGATATAGGCCATAGGTTCTTCCTTAGTTTTCTTCCTTCCTCTGACTTCTCAGAGAGGGAAGAGAGAGAGAGAGGAAGAGGGAAAGGGAGAGGGAGAGGAAGGGAGGGAGGGAGATAGAGGGAAAGAGAGGGAGAGAGAGAGAGAGAGAGAGAGAGAGAGAGAGAGAGAGAGAGAGAGAGACAGAGAGAGAGAGAGAGATAGAGAGAGAGAGACAGAGAGAGAGACAGAGAGAGAGAGAGAGAGACAGAGAGAGAGAGAGAGAGGAGAGAGAGAGAGAGAGAGAGAGAGAGAGAGAGAGAGAGAGAGAGAATTCTTAGTTTGGGGCTTCATGTTTCAGGTAACTCGATAGTCAATGGCTTTTTGTGCTCTCCCTCTCTTTAAGAAGTCAGAGGAAGGAAGAGAATTAAGAGAAAGTTTAACATCTTAGTGGGAATGGGAGCTTAGAGGACATCTACGTATGGACCATGGTCTGTGAAGCTGGGGGGAATGATCAGTGTGCAACTTGCCTTTCCCAGATCAAGAGAGAAGAAGAGCGACCATTTGTGAAAGCATGGGGCAGATTTGAGGCAGCCCCTGGGTCTTGGCTTTCCATATAGCATTCATCCTGGTCGATCCGTCGGTCTCACAGTTAGGACTAGAGCCTTTTAGGATCCCCATTGCTCCAGCATGATAATGACAGACAGTTAAAGGGTAGGAACGGTAGTGTGTGTGAGACTCCTAGGCACACTGGAAACCTAGGGTTTGGCCAGGTGATAGATGAACCAGAAGATAACTTTCCCAGTCAAGAATCTAAAGTAGTCAACTGCCCCAGACTCTCAGCTCAAGCTTTGACACCAAGAACATGGAAGACACAACTCAGGAAAAGGCTAAGACTCTGTAATTCAGGAAAAATGGGGGTCCCAAGTAGAACTTAAGGTAAGTTGGTAAGAAGATAAGGGTGGTTCTTTGCAGGCAGGTTTGAGGGTAATGCCTTCTTCTGGGATGGGCATTTGCATCTGGCCAGCTGCTGGGATCCCATCTACCTGCAAAGCCCTGATTCCCAGGACCCACCTTGTTAGAAGATGACCTGGGGCTCCTCAGAGCCCTCATCTGTTCCTCACTGCAAGGCAATACACAGATCGCCCATGTTTCTCTGGGGAAGGTGGGGCCTCCCACAGTGTCCTGCATAATTGGGATGATGCGCAGAGAAATTAAAAAGGTCATTAATCACTGTGGAGCCCAAGGCAGCTCTCGGGGACCTATTCTTCATGATGATTAATGGCAGGCAGTTCCTCCCTACTCCCAATTCATTTTCCTGCCACTATTCACTCACTTTCCTTTACTGTGTCCTCTTCGTCCCTTGTCTTAGGAAGCCACAGATGCGGTGGCGGGTCCTTCTTGACCACTGCCCTGCCTCTTCACTTGGTATGGACCTCCAGATGCTAGATGCGCTCTCTGGACCAGAGTCGTGCTCCCCTGATGTGCACCCCTCCCTTTACCATCCTTTTCTGGCTCTGATGAGTACCACTACTCTCTGATGCTCTCAAATCTTAGTCAACAGAAGGATGGAGAACAGAGTTTCAGGCTCTCAGGGCTCTCTGCGAATACTAACGGTGATGATGATGTGGACTGTGATGATCAGTACTGGGCACTTGTAACAATTGCTTTATGTGTGAATGGACCTTTATTCAAATGCTACCCTGACCTTGGGAGGTGTGACTTTCAGCCCCATTTTACAGGCAAGAAAACACAGTCAGTAAGTGATTCCCTTAAAGTGATGATGCGAAGAAATGGCAGAGGAGGACTGGAAGACTGATTTCATCTGCTACCGATGCTGTCTTTAAGTGCCTACACAGCTGAGTACACCAGCTGTCATTTCTCAGGAACCAGGGAGGGAAGTACTCATCCCCATGGCTTGCTTTCCCAGCCCCCAGGCAAGCTGCCCCTCCCGGGCAGGGTGAGCCATGTTCATGTCACGCTTGATCAGTCTCCTCTTCTCCTCTTGTTTGCCAATTAGCCTCCCAGGAGGCCCACACCTACTTAAAATAAGCAACTCCTTCCTCCCACTGTTGCCTGGAGCCCAGAGTTTCCCTCAGACCAGTGCCCAATCAGATGTTTGGTTTTCTCGGAGATAACTATATCCTGGGGGATTTGAGTGAATTTATGAGAAGAGAGCAAATCCTATAAAGTTAAAGCACGCTAAAGCACTTGTCCGAGACTGGCAGAAATGTGGGAATATTACCCACCTGCCTTAGTCTGTTTTGTGCAGCTGTCACAGACTCCCTGATGCCAGGTGATTTATAAATAAAAGAAGTTTATATCTTACAGTTCTGGAGGTTAGAAAGTTCAAGACCAAGGGCATCCCATCTGGCAAGATTCTTCTGGCGGCGTCCTTCCACAGTGGAAAGGGAAGGCAGGGGGGAGTATGTGAGAGCGGGAAGGACCAAACTCATCCCGGACCTTGTGTGAAAACCAGCCCAGTCACAAGATGACGGCACTAATCCATTTCCCATGGCAGGGCCCTCAGGACCGTTTCTCAGAAGTCCTGTCTCTTAACACTTCTTAACATACTCTGGGGACTCACGGAAACCACAATCCCAGTCACCGACCTTGTGCAAAGTCCTGGAGCGGGTTGGAAAGCCATGGAAGACCAGAGGGGACCTGTTGCCAGCTCACTGAACGGCTTTGGGGTGATGTTTGTAGTAAAGCCAGAGGGTAGAGTAGGTTCTGAAAGTTGAAAGGTAGCGCTATGACTCGGGTGAGGACAGTGTGCACAGGAAAGATGCTGGGAGGAGGAAAGAATTCCGGGGGAAGGGGTGTGCTTCGACTTTAGGATACTGCCTGTGAGAGGGAAAGGACCAGAGGCTATGGGATCATTGGCATTTAGGAGCCTCAGAAAAATCAGTGATGACAATTTGGCATTAGGAAACATTCCTTAAGTCATGGATATGTGCCCGTCTTGACCATAACACTATGGAACAGCTATTGCGAACACGCTCATCTCACAGCCACAGAGGGGTCTTTTATTTAGGGTCACAGAGGGAATGGCAGGCAAAGCTGTATCTGGGCCCAGTGGATGTCACAATGGAGCCCAGCTCTCAGTCACAGCGCACAGCTGGGGTTCACCACGGTGCCCTGGCTGCACCATTGACTCCGAGAAATGAGACTGCCTTTGTGTACAGATAGAGTCTTTCTCCATATCACAGAGCACTCTTGGTGCACCTATTTAGAACACTTGCTTACCTGAGCACCACAAGCCTTTGCCAGGCTGGGTGAAAAACGAATAAAAAGAGTCCTTTAGTCAGAAGTCATTAAGAACATGGGAGGAAAGCATCCAGCAAAGCTCAGGACCTTCTGAGCGTGAATTCAAGTCCCACAAATCCTAAACTTTCAGCAGGAACCAAAGCTCTCCCTGGATATTTCTTTAACATCAGGATCCCAAGTCTTTGCCTTCTCCCCTTCTATAAGCAATGTCACTCTCTGAGTCTTGCTCAGAATGGTTAAACCACTTCCTCCTTTTCTGAGAGCCATACCTGTCTGTGATCCAGGCTCGGGGCCACTGACTGATCTCAGTGTGTGTCCAATGCAGCCAAAGGGCTATGAAATAGCCAGCTTTCAGGAGCCAGTCTGATGAATTATCTCTGGTCATGCTTGTGCCTTTCTCTTGGCTTCAGCTACACAGAGCAATGGTTGTTCATTCCCCACACACCGGGAAGAATGTTCATGAGAACAAGAAGAGCTAAAGGCCTGGGATAATTAGACAGCTGGTGGCTAACGAGGGATTTCACTGGGCAGAGCCTCGTGGTGGTTAGTGAATAATTACCATGGAAACCTTGGAGTCACACTCAGCTGCTACCCCCTGACCATTTCCCTGGAGAGCAGACTTCCATCTACAAAGCAGCATCTAGGATATTGACATTGTTTGGGGGAAAAAATAAATGGACAATTAGAGGAAGATAGGTCAAGTCTTTGTTGGAGTGAAGTTTTACCAACATCCGTCCTGGGGTGAAAGTGATGCTGGTGTTTCTGAGCGAGAGGAAATCGTTGGAAGGAGATGAATTCAGTTTGGACAAGTCTCCTTTAGTGAATTTCGAGGACAGGGAGACATGCCTAATTAGGAGCCAGGCTTTTTCTGCCTTTTAGAGGCAGCACAGGGTTTGTCAGGAGGTGTGAAGACTTTTCTGGTTCTCCACATTCATGTTTATTCAGTCTGCCTATCGGGAGGTGAAACCCTACCATCACTTTCAATGGGAACTGGCCCTCTGACCTTGTGAGCCGTGGGGCAGCACCTTCTTGTGAAGGTTACTGAAGATGGGGCCCGGAAGTGAGCTGAAGACTCTCTCTGAGACCAGGTTAGGCTTTCCTGTAGTAAAGGAAGCCCAAAGCTTCAGCTGACTTAGTGTACTGAGGGCAATTGGATCCATCATGGAAAGTGTGACCGGCCACATGTTTTCTATGTCATGTGACTGCTACCTGGAACTCAGGACCTCTCAGTGGAAGTAAAGAAGGGTTGTGATTGGTGGGGAAAAGAACACTGGTTCTTCATGGTCACAGAACAGAAGAGACATAGTGTTTCCACCCTTACTTCCTTGGTCACACAGCCCCAACACAATCCTAAGCAAGGCTGGGAAATATGAAGAGAACATATCATTTGGACAGCATCTTCTGTGCCCAGGAGGGGAGAACTGTATTACTTTTTCCATTGCTGTGATAGAACACCATGACCAAAGGCAAATTCAGGAAAAGAGGGTTTATTTTGGCTTATGCTTCTAGAGGGATAGAGGTCTATATTGACAGGGATGCATGGCAGGAAGGGGTAGGCATGGAGGTAGGAGCAGGAAGCTGAGAACTCACATCTCCAAATGCAAGCATAAGGCAGATAGAGAAAAATGGGAGTATTGAGAGACTTTAGAATAATAAAGGGAAAATTTTGTTGTACCCATTTTACTAATTAAGAAACCGAAACACAGGAAGTTGTGTCAGCTGCACAGAGTTACACAGTAGACAGCTGAAGAAAAAGTGGCTTTGAGCTGGAGATACAGCTCAACTAATAACATGATTGCCATGCAAGGGTGAGGATCTAAAATAACAGGTATGGTGGTGTGTACCTGTGACTGACTACAGCACCCTAAAACACCAGGTGTGATGACATGCCCTGTGACCACCACAGTACCCTAAGATACCAGGTGTTGACAGTGTGCACCTATGAGCACAATGACCTAAGATACCAAGCATGATGGTGTAAACTGAGGTCACCTAAAGTTGACCCTTTTTCTCTGTATGCATGTGTATCTGCATATGCTGGTACACACACACACACACACACACACACACACAGTGGCTCTTAGTTCATTTGCCCCTCAGTTCATGGTCAACTCACTGTCTTATAAATGTAGCAAACACTGTTCAAGGCTGTCACACTGGTCACACTGGTCATTTGAAAATCATGGCCTGGTCTTCTTTTTCCCTTATGTAGACATTTGGAAAGAAGAAATTCTCTCTTCAGGCTGGTCCCGACTGCAATGCAGAGGCATGGGTCTTCAGTCCCTTCTAATAGGGAAGGGTGATGTCAGCAAAACTTCTTGCTTTGAAACATATTACTTTGAACTTGGCAACCTGTAAACTGGGTTGCCATGGTTACCAGAGATCCCTGGGGAATGATGAACACAAGAGGTAGGCTTGAAACACAATCAAGCCATTCCCCTTCAGCTGCAGCCTGAGCTGGTGACAGTCTCTGACAGACCCTCACATGCCCAGGAAACCCTAAAGCAGTGTCCTTATGTCCAGCTTGGCCGACAAAGTACCCCAGTGTGTTCATGTATAATAATGACTAACATTCACTGGGCATCATGGGCAAAGTGTTAAGTGAATTATCTCATTCAGTCCTCCCAAACCTTGCTACATTTATTGTCACCTTATTGTGAAGGTATGTATGTGCACAAGCACACACACACACACACACACACGGGGGTGGGTAGGGGGGGCTCATTTCCATATCTCTGCTAGAAAATGTCACCTTCCTCCTGAGCCTGTGCTTGTAAAAGGTGTGTCCTGTTTAGAGCCCGTCTTCCATAGTTTGAGTAAACAGCAGCTCCAGGCTATTCAACTTCTAAGATTCCTGGAAGGAAATTCCCATTCATGGAGGAGCCATGAAAAGTGTTAGGCCAGAAAGATATAGACATTAACATTGTGGACTAAAACAGTGGTCTAGGTAGGTGGGTCAATGAAAAGAAACCAGAATTCAAATGTGTGTAGCATGCAGGTGACTGTGCCTGGAGGTCTCACGACAATCCGAGGGGGAGATGGAGGACAAAGAATTTGCCTCTTCTCTTTTCAGTGAAGCACTCAAGAAGACCAAATCCATTGTCCACAGAGCTCAGGTAGGTAACAGGTGAGTGGTGAGGTAGGGTAGAAGCCATGACAGAAAGGAGTGATAGAGGCTGCGGACTGTATGTGGGCAATGTGAGGTGCAGGTTCTATCTAAGCAGATAGCTTTGATTACCTCTCCACTCACTCCCCTCAGGTTTATAGATACGGTTATTTCAGAAGCCAGAGACCTGGCTGCCACTCTGTGTCTCCTGATGGTGAAGTGCCGTTTCCAAGAAAAATGCAGGCTCTGTGCAGATGATAGACAGTAACTATGGACTGCCCCCAGGCCCAGGGCCATCTGTTCAGAGCTGTGTTCTGAATGTTACTCCTGGTTTAGCATCCAGTTGGAGAAGCATGGATGGAGACTCTGAGTCTTAGGGTTACAGGGTTGAGAACACTCCCACCCTCTCTACTTGAACTGACGTAATATAACTCCTAGCTATGAGGGGTAACTAACTAGCACCTCTCCAAACCAGGGAGAAAGCAATGAGAACTCCAAGAATACAAACAAAAGAGACTGGGAAGCATCAGAGCCTACAGCAGAGGCTGGAGGTGTGCCCCTTTGTAGGACATTTGTCAGTTTTACTAGCACTGTGGATCTTGCACCAGAAGTTTGAGAACAGACTTGTCGGGAGGAACATTTGTCTGGAAATGAGAAGAGCACTATGGTAGTCCAATGGAGACCGTGGTGTTCAGTCATCTGTGTGACTCTAACTAGCTGTGTGTCCTTAGGAAAATGTTTGATGCACACACACACACACACACACACACACACACACACACACACACTCACACACACACCCACCCAGTGCCTCCATTTTCTCATATACCAAACAAGGTGGAAGAATGAATCAGTTGATACTTAGGAAAGATACCCATCAAGATCTCAGGCATGGAGAGCTCTGGGTTCCTGTAGTTGCTGTGGCTGTGGCTGTGGCTTTCCATTGAGGTCCCCGTTCAAAGGCCTTGCTAGAAGAGGTGTTCAGGAAAGCCCTTAGGAGTGACAGACTCGCTGCGTTACACTGATCCAACTTTATCTTTGTAGCTCACATGCTGTCCGCAGCCAGGTCCAGAGAAGGGCCTCTCACCATGAGAGAACCACTATGGCTGCCTTGTATGATTGCATCCATTCTCTGGGCCCTCCTAGACTGGAGTTTGATGATGGATCCACTACTGTTAGATCCGGAGCTTTCAAGGTGTCACATCCAGGCTTACTGTAACTTTCAGAGTCCCAGTGCGCATTGGAATCTTTCAGGGAACACTGACCTGCAGGGAGGAAAGACCTTTTTCCATGGCCCTGCATGCAAGTGTGAGACCACCCGATGAATGCCTCAGGCTCAGGAATGTGAGTGCACATTGTCAAAAAACACATGCCAGAATCCAGAACCCAGTCCAGAGCTGGGATGTGTGGTGCATTACCACAGGGAGCCATGGAGCTACTTCCACTGAGCCTCAATAGCCTCACTGTTTTGGTAAGGGTCAATTTCAATCCATCAACATAGCCCCTTCTTTTATTTTGATGTTATAAATAAAATTTACTCAGATTTATTTCTTAATCCCTTGGCTAATGTTGTAATGCTGAATCAGATTGAGATCAGTTTTTGGTAAAATCATTGCCAATATTGGTAAGCATTTTAGAATATACATTAACATAATTGTTATTAGCCAAATTAATTCCAGACATCTAAAGGGTTGTTTGTAATCACTATTAAGGAGCTGACCTGGATAGAAAACTAATATATTTGAAATTTATCCATTTCATCTTTAAAAATTTTTTAAAAATTTTTCTCTCATACATTATATCCTGATCACAGTTTCCTCTCCCCCCCACTCCTCCTAGTCTTCCCACTCCACTTCCCCTCTCCCCTACATCCACTCCTCCTCCGTTTCCCTTCAGGAAAGATCAGGCATTCCAGGAACATCAACATAATAAGTTACAATAAGACTAGGCACAAACCCTCATCTCAAGGCTGGATGAGGCATTCCAGTAAGAGGAAAAGGGTCCCAAGAGCAGGCAAAAGTGTCAGAGACACCCCCTCTCCACTGTTAGGAGTCCCACAGGAAGACCAAACTACAACATAGTCCCTTCTTATTCCACCAACTCTTGTTCTGCTGTATTTGATTAACCAGAATCCTTGTTCCCCAACAGGAAGAGAATTTACTGAGTTACTTTTGGAAATTCACATTCTATTCTCTATTTGGTTGGAAGGATCCGCCGGGAGACAGTTCTGCATATGGTTGTCACAAATCCACTCTGTCATCTTAATTATCTCACTTACTTAACTGAATTAAAACACACAAATGTGCACACACATACACAATAGAAAAACCAAAACACATAAGGACCTAGAATCTTGGGAACAGCAGGGAGGCATGTTAACTATGGCTACAAAGAGAGCCTGAGGCCTCTGAGCACTGAGCACCTTGTGTGAATTATCCTTCAAGACTCACAGTGATGGGGCAGAGTCGTGATTGCCACAGTATAGATGAAAAACCCAGACATAGAGATGAAGTAAGGAATGGAAGCAACAGAGTCACTCCATAGCTGTGCTGTCTTAGTGTTGTTTCACTGTGACAAAATGCTTGAAATAAATAACCGTAAAGAGGGAAGGTTTACCCCAGCTCGCTCTTTCAGAGGTTTCCATCTGTGAGTGCTAGGCCCTGTTGCTTTGATCTGCATTTGTGCAGCACATCCTGATAGGAATGTCTGTCAGAGGAGACCTGTTTACTTCACAGCAGCCAGGAAGCAAAGAGATGGGGGGAGGGGGCCAAGAATCCAAAATCCCCTTGAAGGGTGTGTTCAATGATCTACCTTTCTCACACCGAGTCCCACTTCTTAAAGGTTCCGTAAGCACCTACCAGAACTGGGAACTAAAACCTTTACTGCATGGGCCTTTGTAGGACTTTTGAGACCTATGTGATGTTTGGCTGATCTTGATTGTCCCCTTGGTGGGGTTTAGAATAACCATGGAAACATCTCTGGGTGTATCTATGAGGGCATTTCCAGGTAGAAAGCCTACCTTGAATGTTGGCAGCACGTTCCAATGGGATGAGGTCCAAGACTGAGTAAATAGGAGAAAAGGAGCTGAGAACCAGAATCCCTGTCCCCCCCAGCTTCCTGCCAGTGGATGCAGTGTGACCAGCTGCTTCAGATTCTTCCCACCATGACTTCCCTACCCTTGAAATGAGTCAAAATAGACCCTTCCTTCCTTAAGTTACTCTTGTTGCAGAAATGAGAAAAGTAACAGGCCATATGGCTCAAGGTGGCATGATCCTGTTTTACTAGAGTGACTGCAGAGGTCTAGACACAGAGGATGGTGAGTCTCCAGTCCTCAGTGCTGGAACAGAGCATGCTCAGTTTGTACTCAAGCCCCAGCCCTGTAACTCTGGAAAATGTTCTCCTCATTTTCAATGTGGTGTAAGAGGTTTTTAGTTCTCTCTCCCATTCACCCATCTCCTCTGGTTGAAGGAGGTCTGTTGCGTGGCATGTAAGATAGAGGAAAAAAAACAGACCTACTGCCCCAGTCCAAGAAGGCCAACCAAAGCATCCTTACTAAGAATGACAGATGGAAGCATCTGTCATCAGTGGAGAAGGGGGCTGCATTGGGTAGGCAATGGATTAGCTATGCCTACACTGAGTACAGGAAGGAGCACGATTATGGACATTGCATATTTATCATCCTTACTCAAATATTTTTTTCCATATAAACCTACATAATTTTCAAAAACACAAATAAACACCCACTCATATTATTAAAGCTTTACCCTCAGAGCTGGGTTCATGCTTTAAAGCTATTATCTAAACTGTTTTTCTATAATTATCGATTATTCTTTACATTATAGTGCTTAGTTCCCACCCTTGTCCGACTAACCTTTGTGGATCTAGACTTCCCTCCAAGGCAGCATCACCACACTGCTTTCGGTGGCTCACTCCTGAAGTAATGGAGCAGATCTCAGTGGTGAGCCTGCAACACATAGCTTTGTCTTAGCAAGTGTTTTCTCTTTGGATTCTCTGTCGCTCACATGTGGCAGGTCCTTGACACTGACTGACTCATACACTTTCCCTCCAAGGTGGTACCAACCCAAAAATTGGAACATGTCTGTCCCAGCACTAGGGGACAGTAAGACTTGACTCCAGGATGCTGGGTAAGCAAAACTTTTACTGAAAGACCTTGATCAAAAGCGGGGAGTGTGGGAATGAGGCAAGAGTGAAGCCTGCTTGCTTTATCCATCTAAAACTGGAGCTTGGAGACCATAGGAAGCAAAAGAGGCCACAGGCAGTTTTGCTAGGACCATCTCGCCATGCTAACCATACTGTGTTTTAAACAAGAGGACCTTCAGAGCAGTTGTTAAGTGAATTGACAGTATGACCAGAAGACCAGCTTTCCAAAGTAACTGGGACTTACCAAGCAGAACTTACCAGCTCCTTCCTGCACTGGAAGCGCCGGTGAGCTTGCTTTCATAATAAATTTCATGGATTTCTAATGAACCCCTCAAGCCGTCCTTTGCATCCTTGATAAATCAGAGGCTATGTGAGTCTGTACATGCACATGTTGGGTCTTCCACTCCCTAATGAAAGTCCGTTTCTTGGAGGTTCTCTAGTTTGGGATTGATTTTGGAACACACACCTGGGACAGGTGTAATTGTTTGCCTGTTTAGAATCCATTGTATTGTGGTAAGACAATACAAGCCTCAATGAGACTATCAAGACAGAAAAAGGGTGTAAATACATGCATGAGGGAGTGTGTGTGTGCACCCCTCCCTACCACCATACTAGCCAGCCCTTGGCTCTCCAGAGTCTCCAGCAATAGACATAACCAAGTCTGACCAGATAGGGATTAGACAATGACCTAGATGCAGGGATTGGTTTAGAGATGTACATTTGTTTCACACCCAGATAATGAGGCCCAAGCTCGGAAGGCTTCTCCTCCAGGAGGGCTTAGTTGCAAACCTGGAATCACTGTGGTCTGCTTGTCACCACACAGGAGCACTAACTACTTAGACATCCAAATCCAGCCAGGTTAGTGGAAAGCTAATTCAGTGTGATCTAATCTGATCCAGTCTAGAGCTCCTGATTTCCAGTTACATAGCCTCTGTACTTTGCTAAGGCCAGTTTGGTCAGACTGTCTGTGACACTTGGGATAAAGATATAAAATACCCCCCTATATTCTTTCAAAGATCAAAGATATTTCAAAAGCATTTTTGATGATTTTGCTCTCAGTGTATCTGAAATCTGTGTCTCTCCTCTCATATTCACAGGTTGGGATCCTAATCTCCAGGGTCATGGCGTTAGCAAAGGAGGCTTTGTGGGTAATTCAGGTCACAAGAGTGGAGCCTTAATGAATAGGATAAGTGTTTTATAAAAGGGACTCCTGCGAACTTTCTGATCCTCTGTCCAATTGTGAAGACTTGAAGGAAGCTGATGGTATACAAACCAGGAGAAATTGTCCTTGTAACCTCAAGACAATGTGTTTGGCCTGAGCTTGCAGAACCTGGAGCTATAAGAAAACAATCTACTTACTGTCTGGAGAGACTAAGGTCCCCACAATCCATGATTTTGTTTTCATATCCTGCCATCTTTCCCAGCATTCCAGGTCACATAGACCTTGTCCTCTGTAGCAAATGACTTTTCATTTCTTAAAATGCTCTGCATGTGTTTACCCTTGTTAGTTTTATTCATGCATTTTGTGTGCATACATATTCATATGATGTGAATGAGTGTTAAGTGTGCATGTAGAGACGAGAGTTTTATTGTCTGGTATCTCAGTTGCTTCTCTCTCTCTCTCTCATCTCTCTCTCTCTCTCTCTCTCTCTCTCTCTCTCTCTGGTGTGTGTGTGTGTGTGTGTGTGTGTGTGTGTGTGTGTGTGTGTGTGAATGTGTGGCTGTATAGGTCAAAAGATAACTTGGGTTGTTGGTCCTCACCTTCTGCCTTGTTTGGGACATAGTCTGTTACTGTTCAGCACTATGAACAACTGTACAAAGGTTAGCTGGCCTGTGAGCTGTGAAGGATTCCCTTGTCTCCACTCCCATCTTGCCGCTCCGTGGTAAGAACATTGGGATTACAGATTGCTACAACTGTGTCTGATTTTAAATTTGTTCTGGGTATCTGAACTCATGTCCTCTCACTGAACCATCTCTTCAGCTCTGTATCTTATATTTTGAAACAGGTCTCTCACTGAATCTGGAGCTCACTGGTCTGGCTTCAGTGGCTGGTCAATGAGCTATAGGATCCTTCCATCTCCTTCTCAGCTCTAGGTTTACAAGGATACATTGCCACATCTGGCTATCATGTGGGTGCTAAAATTTGAACTCAGATCCTCATGCTTGTGTGGAAAGGACCTTGTAGCTAGAGTTTTCCTGCCTGGCCCACGGTCAGGACAAATCTCTCTCACCTGCCAGTCCTACAGCTGCTCAGACCCAACCAAGTAAACACAGAGACTTATATTGGTTACAAACTGTATGGCTGTGGCAGGCTTCTTGCTAACTGTTCTTACAGCTTAAATTCATCCATTTCTATAAATCTATACCTTGCCACGTGGCTCGTGGCTTACCGGCATCTTCACATGCTGTTTGTCATCGCGGCAGCTGACAGTGTCTCTGACTCAGCCTTCCACTTTCCAGCTTTATTCTCCTCCTTGTCCCGTCCACACTTCCTCCTGGCTGACTACTGGCCAATCAGTGTTTTATTTACCAACCAATCAGAGCAACACATTTGCCATACAGAACATCCCACAACAGGACCTTACTAATTGAACCATCTCCCTAGGCCCAGCACGAGCACTCTGCTTGTTTAACCCATTTAATTCTTTGGGCCATTTAATAGAGAACTCTCCACCATTGTTTGTTTGATAAATCCCCACAACCCTGGATATGGCATCTATTGCAGAACATTCTTTTACTTCTTTGTTTGTTTGTTTCTTTCTTTCCTTCCAACATTTCTCCTCCTCCTCCTCCTCCTCCTCCTCCCTCCTCCTCCTCCTCCTCCTCCTCCTTCTCCTCCTCCTCCTTCTTGTGTGGTATGTGTGAATATGTGCAATCACATAGACACATGTTTGGTACATGCACTTGAAGGCCCATGGCTAACATAATAAGTCTTCAGTGATCACTCTTTCCATTATTCATAGAGGCAAAGTCTCTCAACTGAATCTAGAGCTTGCTGATGCAAATAGTCTAGCTACTCAGATTGCTCTGGGTTTCCTGATTCTGTCTTCTGAATGCTAGAATTACAGGCAAACTGCCATGTGCGCCCAGCATTTTGGTTGGTTCTGGGGATGGGAGATCTTTGTGTTGCCCGGCAAGCTTTGCCTGCTCAGCCATCTCCTAGCATGTTGACTTCCTTTTAAATGCATTCTGCTAATAATCTTGCACTTATTGAGTATATATTGTATGTCTGCCACAGTTCTAAGCGTGTCTCCTTTAAGTAACCCATCTGATGGAGCAGGTAGGTGATTCTGAACACCCTTTAATTGGTGGGGTTACTGAAGCACCCAATGGGTGAGCAACTTCCTGAGATCAAACACTTGGGTTCCAGTGCCTTAGTTCTTAGCATTGAGCTACACAGCTCACTTCCTGCTTTCCCACAATGCACACATACCACTCTGTCTCCTGCTCTTGGTGCTCTGAAAGGGTTAAGAGAGTTTGCAACTCTTTCATTGAGCAGCAAAGGCCACAGAGCATAGCATGATAATTGGGCTTGTTTTGTGGGAAGGAAATGTCTGTCTTGGTGTCAGGGCACCATGTAAAAATGTGTTTTTATTTCACATAAATTAGTCTCTGTGTTCACCCAGTGCTGATGTTGGCCTGGCGGCTGAACAGGGCTTGGCATTCACTCTGCCCATGGAAATGACTCATTAGTAGAAGCAGGGGCCCTGTCTGCATTTTCTTTTGTCTCTTTCCCCAGAGCAGAGAACACAGGGTCTAATTGGAAGGCAGATTGCAGAGCAAATGCATGTGGCCTTTTTTGTTCCAAATACTTCTTTCCATCTCCGCCCATGCTAGCAGAGGGATGGCCAAGCTCAGGTAGACTTCATATGCCCAACACCCAGAGACCCAGAAAGGTGAACTCATCAACTACCAGAAAACAAAATTCAGAGAATCTTAATAATAGAGAATGTTGAATCACAGATTTCCAGAATCATGGGATCTTAGCATTATATATTCTCAGAATCTTGGAAATAAAGAGAGAGCTGGACTCTAGACACAACTTCCTTCCATTTGTCTGTGTTTTAGTGCAGGTGAGCTTTGCCCATCTCCTCCAGTGGTCTTCTGCTTCCTTTACTCCACCTGCCCCTCACTCATGCAGTCTGGCTAATTCTTGTTTTTTCATCCATGCCTAGACTGGAACAACCACTACTTCTGGTTGTTCTCTCTTCTCCTCGACTCATAAGGGTCCCCATGAGATGAAAACAGAGCCCCTCATCTTCCCATAATGTCACATCCCCACTGAGCTTACTTCATGTCTCTGGCTCTGGATGAGTTCCAATATTTTCAGACATTTGTTCATAATTAAATCCCTCCCCTCATGTTTAGCATATACTGGACAAGGAAGAAACATCCAGTGGATCTGGATCTTAAATATCCTAACAAAGTACATGTTGAAGGCTTGGTCCCTACTAGGAGGTGGCAAAAACTTTAGGAGGTATAGCCTAGATGGAACGGGTATTCCCCACTTTCTGGAATAACTCTCCATTCCATTGACAAGACACTGATTGGGTAATGAGACTCATCATGAGGTCAAGTCACATGTGTCTGTGATCATACCTCTCTACCCTACATAGAACTCCTCACAAGATTTAGCAGAGAAAAGTGTGGGTTTATATTCACAATCAACTCAATGGACAGGGTAATTTCCCAAACATTGGAACGAGATCCCTCACATTGAAACACTGTTGCTCTAAAAGTCTTATATGATTTAGGGCCTCATTTTATAGTTCCGTGACTGAAAAAAAGCAAAGCTTCTTTCAGAGAGGCATATGCATACATCAAAGTACATGATAAGTCAACTGGTGTACAATTGGGCATGCCTGCAACTACTATAGCCAGGAACTGCCTACCCGGACTACATCCCCTTCTACAGGGAATCACCCTTGACTCCATAGCTCACACCTGTCTCCTTCTGACGTTCCTGTGGATAGAATCACTCAGAAAGTTTTCTGCACATGATTCTTCATTTGACAGTGTAGAAGAATTTGCATTAAAACCAGGCAAAACTCAGTCCCCTCTTCTTCATGATACATAGATAATGACAACTACCCCCTTTGCATGTGCCATGGGATGTCCAGTGAGCCCCAAGTTAAGTATTAATTGTGTAGTGTCTCCCCCAAAGACTCATGCACTGAGGGCTTGGTCCCCAGCTGGTACTGCTGCTGAGAGGTGCTTGTACTACGATGGTGCTGATCTCATTAATGGGGGATTTATCGATGAATTTACAGCTGAATGGGATATAGTAAGTGGGTATTGGTGGAGAGAAGTTGCTGGGGGTGCAGTTCTGAAGAGTAATTCTTCTTCTTTTCTGTCTCTCTCTACTTTCTGACTGCCATGAGATAAACAGCATCTACCATGATAGTCTGTCCTGTCTTGGGCTCATGCACCAGAACCAGCCATGAACCTAAAGCTCTGAAACCATGAACCAATGCAAGCCTCTCCTTAAACTGGAACTGAAATGCCCCATCCTTCACAACTCTAGTGCACCTGCCTGCTTTCCTTAGTGTGAGTCCTATGAGAACTGAGGATTTTCCAACTGTAGTCAAAGAAGTTCCCCTAGATGGGCCCTCTAATGTGACATGAGAAGAGAGAATGGTGGAAAGGAGCAAAGGCTATTTTTTGGAACTAGTTGGACATGAGTGAGTATACTGGTGGGTATGGATAAGGTACACTAATAGACATGAATTAGAACTTCAATAGAAATGGAAAATGACCACAGCAGATGTGGAGGCACTGGTGTCCTGGCAGAAGTCTGCCATAGTTTTAGCTGCCAAGTTAATACAACCCAGAGTCATTTAGGAGGAGAGAAGCTCAAAGGAGAAATTGCCTAGATCAGATTGCCCTGTGGCCATGTTTGTGAGATATTTTCTTAATTGCTAATTGATAGGCTCAGCCCACCATGGGTGGGCCTTGCCTGGTCTATACATGAAAGACAGCAGAACAAGCTAGAGGAAGCCAATCAGTAAATAGCATTCCTCCATAGTTTACCATGCTCCTGCTCCAGGTTCCTGCCTTGGCTTCCCTCCTTGATGGACTGTAACTTGTAAGACAAATCTAACCTTTTCTTCCCCATGCAAATTTTGGTCAGTAATGTATAAAAGCAACAGAAATCAAGCTAGAACAATATGTGTGGGTACCGCAGTATACTTGAGTTGTTATCTCAATATATTAAGTAGGTATCCTAATAGGCATGGGTAGGTACTCCAACAGACATGGATAGGCAATCTGATAGATGTGTGCGGTTATTCCTAAAGACATGGGTGAGCACCCAGATCTGCTGCTACCAGGAGAAGATAAACTATAGAGCCTGGGTTTAGGGGGCAGTAATGTGACCTTGGGTGAGTCCTTCATTCTCTGAGTCTTCACCTCGTCTGTTCAGAGGGTGAGCTCTACTGCCTAGCACTAGGAAGAAGAAATCTATATTTGAGCAATTAAGAAGCATTTGTCAAACAACTGAGGCCACACCCTGAAGCATGTCACCATCTTCTTGGAAAGTCTTGTATCATTTGTGAATGAGATCAGTAATGTCAGCTTCTCAGATTTGCTGTTGAGATTTCATAATAAAAGGCAACCCATTTTCAGTGGTTGCAAAGGGTGAAGCCAAATTAATCTGTTTGTCCCCCCACCCACCACCACCAAGAGTACCATTTTGTATTGTTTTCCACATTAGCACAGAGAGAGAGATTTGGGAGATCACTGATCCTTGGCCTGGTCATCCCAGACCTCTTCATACCACTTCTCATCCAGAGGTGAGGTCCCAGAGGTGCTAACTTTCCTTGACCCATCTGCCCCTTACACTTTCTTCTCTTAAATATTCATGGCTTGACATTGTCGCTCTTGTCACACCTTATTTATATTTGAAGTTGAGGCTGGGCATTTTTTTCCCATCTGTCTTACTCCTAGTTCATTTTCTAAGGAAAAAAAAAAAAAACTCCAACTGAAAATGTTTATTTCTCTAGAGTTTCCATCTCAGGGGTTATTTCTCATGCTGTTCAACTGTTCACTGTTTTGACATATCACATTTGTTTTCAAGAGGAATCTTGCCTCCCAGATGCATGGCATTCATTCATTCACTCATTCATTCATTCATTCATTCATTCATTCATTCATTCACAAACTTGCAAGGCTCTAACACCCGGCATCACTTCCTTCAGGAACTGCTGACTGTAATACTTATAACCTTTTTCCCCCCCCTCAAGACAGGGTTTCTCTGTGTAGCCCTGGCTATCCTGGATCTCACTCTGTAGACCAGGCTGGCCTTGAACTCAGAGATCCTCCTGCCTCTGCCCTGCCAGGTGCTGGAGTTAAAGGCATGTGCCACCATGTACTGCACAACTTGTTACCTTTAAAGAGTATTATACATGGTACTAGGTATTTCATATGCAGCTATTCATATTTGTAATGATTAAGCAAAAGGGCATCATCATAGTCCTTTGCAGATGAGGGAACTGAAGCTGAGGCCCATTCACTTAGCAGTCAGTGGCGAGTCTGTCTCAGTGGAGCTGATTCTTGTTCTCTCTGTCAGCCTCTGCCTTGCAGCCAGGGAAGACCGCTCCCTAGATAGAGGACCATCATCTCTAAGCACACTTGTGGCCTAAGGCAATGGTCTCTGATTTAAAAGAAAAAGAGAGATACATTTCACATAGCATGTAACTCATCTACATCAATTGAATTATTCAATATTTTACAAGTATATTCACAAAGCTGCCAAACCAAGACAACAATCTAAATTTAACTATTTTTGTGTGCACTGAAAGCGACCTCGCATCCATCAGTAGTTGTTACGGTTTGAATATGAAATGTCCCGCAAACACTCGTGTGTTAAAGGTTTAGTTTTTAGATGGTGGCGTTATTTTGGGAGACTGTTGAAATGTTAGTGGGTTTGGATGATGTAGGTGACTGGTGGACGATTGCTTGGGCTTAGACAACCCCACACACTCTGGCTTCTCTCTGTTTGCAGGTTGCTTTGCTCCACCGAGTATTCCCCGCTATGACGTTCTGCTTCCCACAGCTTAGGAGTAATGGAGCCAAGTGACCGTGGACTGACACAGAGAACCCAGATAACGCCCATCTTCTCAGGTGTTTGCGACAATGAAAAACGCTGACTCATGGAGTGTCAGTGCCCGCCCCCTGCTGTTCCACCTCCCCTGGGTGCTAAGCCAACAATAACCTAGCTTCCTGAGTCTTGATGCCTACTACCAATATTTCATGCTAGTAAATCATGCAAGACAATGGTGCTTTATGATCAGCTTCTTTCACCAGTAAGGGGTGTTAGTCCTTCAGGTTTTAAAAATACAGCCTCACTTTCATAGGCCAGAGCAGGCCTTACCTCAATGTGGAGCTCAACCTGGTCTCAAACTTGCAATCTTCCTGCCTCAGCCTCCTGAGTGCTGGAGTTACAGGAGTGGGCCTCCACACTTGGAAGTCCGTCATTTCTCTTTATACTCTATTATATGGAAATTCCTAATTGTCTTTATCTCTTAATCAGTTGGTGGGCATTTTGCTTTTTATTTCTTTTGAGTGTTGTGATGTCTCTGTTTCTGGGAATCTGTCCACCTCACCTGCGTGGCCGAGTATTTTGGCACAGCAGCCTTCCTAACATTTTCTTACCATCATCCTTTATCTCTGACGACAGCTCCTGTCATTCCTGGTGTTAGTTAGTTGGATCCCTCTCTCTCTCTCTCTCTCTCTCTCTCTCTCTCTCTCTCTCTCTCTCTCTCTCTCTCTTTGCTTTCAAGGTTAGTCTAGCTGAAAAAAGTGTATGCAATGTTTTTAAAGTGTTGTAAATGTTTACAAGGTTTTGTACATGAAGTTTATCTCTTCTGAGAAGTTCTGTGGTTTTCTCCATATCCTCCCTGGTGCTCTAGCCCATGGCCCTTGTGTGGACACTTGAATCTTTTCAATTTTTTTCGTTTTTTCTTTGTCTTTTTTTTTTTCCTTTTGACTTCTAGGGGTGGGAGGTCAGGTGACTGACTTTAACCCTCTCTGTTTTTCAATATGGGTGTTTACAACTTAAACTCTGAGCAACGTGCCCTATATATTTCTATATGTTGCAATTTTGATTTGTTTATCTAAAGCTATTTTTCAATCTCCTTGTGATTTCAATCATTCATCATTTGGGAGAAAGTCTTCAACTTTTCATGTTATTGTGGACTCCACCAATTCTCAACTGCTGTTGGCTTCTAATTTCACCCATCGACCTGGGAAGATGCCTCTCTGCATCTGGCCCTTTTCCAGCCCCATCAACCCTTTTCCAGCTCCCTGGGGGCATTTCCCGAGGCTCAGCAAGTGGCTCTAGGGAAGAACCCACATCTGGCCCTTGCTGGCGGGAGTGCAGCTGACCTGTCAGGTCTTCCACTGTCTGTTGGGTCTTTTGGTTTCTAGTGCTATCCAGCTCTTACACATCCTCCTTGGTCCTTTGCTTAGGCGTCACATCCATGAAAGTGAGCTGCTGGAGTGCACAGCTATTCATTTGGAGTTGACCATCTCTTCCTTTCATTTCGCTACATTTACTTCATTCATTTTTTTTTTTTATAGATGCTGGTAATTTTGCTATCTTCAGGTCAGGCTGGACATCCTAGCTTCATGAAATATCTCTAATAGAGAATTTTATTTGGTCTCTTATGCATATATGTGTTATAGTCTTTTTAAATTTTTTAAAAACTGAGAATTTCATACCTAAATACTACATTTACATCATTTCCACTCCCTTCCCCCTCCACCAGTTCTGTACTATTACTATTCCATATCTCACACCTCTGTGTGTGACAAACACATTGACAATTAATTATTGCTTGATAGAATCTGCTTTGAAGGAACTGAAGACTGAGGGGAGTAATTACACGCTTACAGGGATTGCTGACTCAGAGTGCTTCCTGCTTGCTCCTGCTCTCCCTATTTCTTTTATTCTGATGAGTCATCTGATGAGACGCTGTTCCCTTCTTTGGGCACTTTGTTTCTGCCCTATTTCTTTGTGATGTTATTGTCAAACACATTCTGAAGGTTATAGGTCCAACATTACATTATGTATAATATGTTTATATATCCATATATGTCCTGGTGTCACTTAATATCCAGGGGGGATGTATCTAAAGATTGCATCTTTAGGTGAACATCATAGCATGTGCTGGCTGTGATGTGAAGCAGTGTAACCTTATGAGTGCCCATTGCATATATGGTGCCTTACTGACCAAAATGTTAGTGGCACATGATTGTGTCCTGCATTGTGCAATTTTAAAAAAGAAGTCAATGGAAAATAAAAATGGGATATACTGTCTTTTATAATTGCCTGCATAATTGAGCGCGCGCGTGCGCGCGTGTGTGTGTGTGTGTGTGTGTGTGTTTAAGACAGAATCCCTCTGTATAGACTGTCCTGGCTAGCCTTCATTCTGTGGTCTTCCTGCCTTAGCCTCCTGAGTGCTGGGATTACAAGCGTTCACAGCCCTGCTGAATTCCAGTTATGTTCATGTGCTTGTTCATGATTTAACTGTCTGGAGTAACTTGCTTCTAGCCTTCCTCTAGAATCCCTTGTGAAACAGGTTTCTCATGTTTGATTACCTGACAATATTTTCTTCCAATATTTAGTTTTGGATCTGTGCTGGTGGACAATGTATGTTGGTATATGGTTTCTATGATTCTGAACACTCCATCACACTGCTTTCTTGCCTCTGTTTTTCAGATAAACATGTTGTTAATGGCTCTTTTGCATGTAGTGAGTTCTTTTGTTCTTGTGTGTTTTCAAAACTTTCCATGGGTTTCTTTTCCTTGAGGTTTCGTTGTTACCTGTGATGTGTCTGACCATAGCCTCTTTGCATCTGCCCTGGGAGCCTCACAGAACTTCCTGTTTGTGTGGGATTTGCTCTGTGGGCTGGTGGGCATCGAGCATCTCAGCTTTCTTCCTGCTCCCTTAAGGTCTTGCCTTCTGCTCTCACATGTTGGGATCAGCCTGTGGAGCTCCCGCTTGTGTTTTCTTGGCCCTCCACCAGGCATGATGACTATTGATTTACTATCAGACTTTTCGAGTCTTTTTTCCTTGTGCTCAGGTCCATTCTTGAGCTCCATGATGAATTTTCTACTTTAGTTGTTGTATTTTTCAACTCTAGAACTTCTGTAGAGTTCCTTTAAACATTTGTATGTCTGCCTGGGGAAGCATTTCATTCGAATTTTCCTTTAATGTTTTCTGGACAGCTTCCTTAGTTCTTTGAGCATATTCATAATAACTTCTTGGGTGTTTTTAACTCTTAATTCCACCCTCTGCACCCCTTCCGTGACCATTTCTTGAAGCATTTATCTAATTCTTCTTTATAGATAGAAACTCAGGAGTCAGATATTGGGATAAGAACCTGAATGATCCGAGAAGTGGCAGAGAAGTGACCAGTGAACTCCCCCCTCTCTCTCTCCTTCCTCAATCCAAAAAGGCCAAGAATCTTTCTAAGCCCCACCCCAACTACTTCCTGTGTCTCTCTATATGTTCTCAGTCCTCCAAAACCTCTATGGATAATTTTAGTCAGCTAGTAGCTATAGCTTTGCCCTCTGATTCAACTTTATTGTTAATGTTGGGAATGTCAGAATGCAATCAAAATATCCCACAACAATTTCTATTACTTGCTTTCATTTCTATGTGTCGAGAATACTTTCCTTAGACATTATCTTGTAACGCTGCTTGATGTGGGCATTCTTGGCTTGGCCATGTGATTTTTCTTAGAAGCCTGTCAGTGTGCTAACTCTGATGACTACTCAGATTTCTCCCATGCTGATATTTCTGCCTCTGATGTTTGGCTGTCCTTGTACTGGTGTAGCCATGTGCTACTCAGTTGTTCCAACATCCCCTTAACTCATGAGAAATTTCTATGTCATTGTATGTGTGTGGCTTCAAGCTGACATAGAAATTCAGGGAGCTACTAATTTTGACTTACATTTAACCAAAGGCTAGCAGCTCAGAGTTTCCCCCTTTGCCCCTGAGAGGACACAGCCTTGTGCACATGGTCTTCTACACTGCTAGTGGTGACTAGAGTGTTTTCTGCTTCCTTTGTAAATTCCAACTTCCTAGTGCTATGGCATTGACACCATATTGAAAAGCTTTATTATCTCTAGAAAACAGAGCATTGCTAACAAGTCATGGCCCACCAGCACCATTGCTGGGTGTGGACAGGAAATTTTACAGCCTGTTAGCAACCTGCATTCTTGGTTTTAGGTAACCTGCCAACAGTAGAGTTTGATGACTGTCTACATCAGCAAACCAAAAAACAAACAAACAAACAAACATAGAAATCTTGCAAGGCTGGGACAGTTAGTGATGGTTTGCTGGTCCTCACAATTCCTGTTCTGCAATTCAAAACTAACTTCTTGAGTTTATCTCCATCTCTTTGTCCACTTCCTTCATCCTCCCCAAGCCCTTAAGAGGGAGATTTGTACAAGACTACCCCATGGTCTTGTTCAGATAGTTTTTGGAATAAAGTCACCTTCCCTTGCCACAACAACCTGTCTCTTGACTTACTTTGTCTGTCACATATAGAGCAGCGGCTCTGCATCTGGAAACAGTGGTCGCAGGGCTGGTGCAGCACATTGCTTGGTCAGGGGTTGGTGAGAGCCTACATTTAAGCCCTTTGGGTCAGTGGGCTTTTGCCTTGTGCTGATGGTTCTGTGTGTGCTTATGATGACACCTCAGTTACCACCCTGCTTCTTCCAGAATGGATCATAGATTGGAGCATGTGCACCACTTTCCCAGGGTGGGATGGCGCCTAGTCTCTGCCTCTTTCTCAGATTCTCCGCATGGAATTTCAGGAGGTTTTGTCATTTGTCAGACAGAGCTACCAGTCTTTAAACTGCTCTTCTCTACCATCTCCACTGCTTTTGACAATGCCTATTTTCCCCAGTAGACTGACACCCCTGCTAACCCCAACTGTAGAGAGGGTTCCTTGTGTTCTTGGCTAGTTTTTCTGTACTACAAGCTAGCTGGGGTTTGAGTGGGAGATTTTAAAAGAGGTTACGGGACCGGGCTGGACAGAAAAGCCTCTGCTTTACATATGGTGCCCACCATCCGGCGTGGATCCACATGAGACCTGAGAAATCTTAAAAAAAGTTCTGAACACACAGAAATGGAGCTGCACTGGGCTTTCTAGTCTCACAGTCCCATGCCAGCAGCAGCACAGAGATGCGTCTCTAAGCAGCTGCCTGTGAGATGGAGCTGGCCGCCAAACACCATGAGCTAAGCCACATGGAAGGCTCTTGCAGCCTCTCACACAGGGGTGTGTTTAGGGGCCACAGTACAGAGAGCCTTCTCCCAGCTGCTGCCTACTGGCTTGAGCTTAAACTATTAGCACAAGCTCTGGCAGCATGCTGCATGACAGATTTAGCTTTTGCTCATACAGACAAAAAGGGTTAAGAAACACAGTAAAAACAGATTCAGACAAAAAGGCCTCAAAATGAGTCACAGTATGTTTAAAAGATATGCTTAGGCTTGAAAGAGAAAAGAATATATATATATATATATATATATATATATATATATATATATATATATATATATATGAGAAAAGAATATATATAAAAGAGAAAAGAATATATATGTGTGTGTATATATATATATATATATATATATATATAAAACCTTAAATTAAAAGTATAGATTTAAAAGAGTATAACAAAGTCCTTAGAAAGGGGAGTAAAGTAATATAAAGAAAATAAGCCACATGAGGATAGAAAATGCAAAAAAAGTCTGGCTTATGTATATTATTGTGTTGTCTTTAAAATTTTTGACTGCTATGAGACATTTGATTATGGAAACTGCTGGATTAAACCAATCCATATATTGAAAAAATATCTTGACTCCAAAATTTAAGTCAAAAGGTATGCCACTTTGGGGGAGAGATTTTGTTTTTGTTTCCATAGGGAATGGGAGGCTATGTATTCATTCAAAGTTAAAGATGATCAGGTGTGATAGAAGAAGAACCCATGAAAAATCTCTAATGGGAATGGATGACCCAGATGATCCAACATTTCAGAGCACCTCTGTTGCAGTTTCCTCTGAGTTCTGCATCCAGAATGGCTTCAAGGCTGCTGGCTGAGATGATTTAGCATCATAGAATACTCCAGTCAGGATGTGACTATAACCCTAAATTTTCTCAGGGTCTCTCAAAGATTATCAGTGCCCCCAATCAACAGGAAGTAGTTTAGAGAACCATGCCAACACCCCAAAAATATAGATTGTGGATGTTTGTCATTTTTTAGGGGGATTGGTTACAAGTTATTGGTAATGGTCAGGAAAGAAGCTGAACAAAGGAGATTAGATTCAGAGATCTTGTTCAAAAAAGAAAAGGGAGATATAAAAATAGGATAAAGGATAGATTATTGAATCTACTTTAATCCAAAGAACAACTACTAATGTTACATATTTTACATTGGTATGAATTTTGGTTTATTGATACAAATTTAAAGTTAATTTTGTTATACTGTATGTATATTTTTACTCTTGTTTAGGATATTATGTTTATGCAGCTCATTTAAAATATAATGTGCTGTGGGATATCCTGTATGCTGTAAAAATATGTTGCTATGATTGACTGCTAAATAAAATGCTGATTGGCCAGTAGCCAGGCAGGAAGTATAAGCAGGACTAGCAGAGAGGAGAATGGGGGGAACAGGAAGGTGAAGAGGAGAGACGCCAGCCTGCCGTCCAGGGAGCAGCATGTAAAGGCAGCAGGTAAAGCCACGGAACATGTGGCAACATACAGATTAACAGAAATGGGCTGAGTATAAGTGTAAGAGCTAGACAATGGTAGGCCTGAGCTAATGGCTGAGCCGTTTAAATAATATAAGCGTCTCTGTGTTTATTTTATAAGTGGGCTATGGGACTGCCGGGGCTTGGCGGGACCCAAAGAGAAACTCTCTAGCTACAATAATGTATAATTAAGAAGCACAGATTAATAGTTAGTGATCTATAATAGTCAAACTTATAGTCATGTTAGGTTTTCTAGGTCTACAGAAATATATTTCAGATAGATAATCTTCAAACACTTCAAAGAACTACAGAATATGACATTTAAAATGTTTTAGTAACTTAGACTTTTCTGGGCAGTGAGACACGTCTGCTCCTGGTAGCACCAATTACTTCAAAGAGGATGATGGATATTGAAGAAACTTCTTATGGAGTTTGCTTTCAATATGGCAAGGCTAGCCATTTGGGCAAGAAACTGCTTTTGCCTGGACTGCTTGGCAGTATGTTTTGTAAACTGGACAGGCAAGACCCATAGGAAAGTAACCACTGAACTTTGCAAAAACAAGACAGGGTGGTCCTTCAGGGTTCCTGCTTCACAGAAGAAACTGCCAGACATTCTGCAGGACACAGAGGAAAGCAACTGATGAACTTTGCCAATATAGGTAGGTCAGTCCTTTAGATTTCCTGCTTCACTGAAAAGTCTGCCAGATACTCTAGGCCTGTAGGCTGAAGATGGATGCCCCAACATTATAGAACTTTGGGTGACTATCCAGGCAGCCAGATGTCTCTGTCATTTCTAGAGTTTTGGAAGTTGCTTGCAATGCACTTCCTGTTTACTCAGGTAATATTATTTCCTTCTGGGGTCTTTGATGGATTTGAATACCTGATAGTTATAATTTTCCTTAGTTATGATAAAAGATAAATTAGATATAAAAGTTTAGATTCACCAAGATAAAATGGATAATTGAATGTTTTCTCTAATTTTGTCAAAAACAAATAGACTAAATATTGTAACTGTAATTCTCGCTTGATAATTGTTTTGTTATATATCATTTTACTATGTTAAGGTTAAAAACCTTCATTTTTAATTAGACAAAAAGGGAAAAATGCTGTGGATTATGATCATTGTTAATAATAAAGCTGATTGGCCGATGGCTGAGCAGGGAGATTGAACTCGAGAGCCAGACTAGGAGAATTCTGGGAAGAGGAAGGGCGGAGTCAGAGTAGCCAGCCAGATGCAAAGGAAGAAAGATGAGAATGTCATGCTGAGAAAAGGTACCGAGCCACGTGGCTAAACATACATAAAAATTATGGGTTAATCTAAGTGTAAGAGCTAGTTAGTAAAAAGCTTGAGCAATAGCACACTGCCGTTCTAGAGCCAGGGACACCCAGACTCACTGAAGGATGGAAGGTGGGGTGAGGAGAAAGAGGAGCAGAGGGAGGTGGAGAAGTGGTCCGTGTGTGCATGAGCTGTTGCGTGCACAGTTCCATTGGTTGCCCTGCCTACCCAGGAGAGACTCCAGCGAGGGAGGCAGCCCAGCTTTCTGTTTCTCTTCTACCTTATTCCCCACCAATACCAGTTTATATAGGAGAAAGGTAAAATGGGCATTTGTAGACTGAGTCCAGCAACTGGGAATTCACTTGTTCAGGTTGGGGCCTGGTTCAGCCTGTTTCTCATCAGGGTTTATTGAGTACTAAGTGAGAGCTCTTCACAGAATAGATGTCAGAAAGGCCCCCAAGGGCCTGTTTATGCCTAAGACTTTGGTGCTATGACATCAGTCTGTCTCATCAAGATGGCAGATTGGATTATAAATCTAACTTCAGGCTAATAGGCTGACCACACTAAACATTAATTAAACATTTAACATTCATTATCATCTTGCTTGCCACATGCATTTTAAAAGGGCACTGTGGGCTGATTTTGATAGGTTGGGAATCTTAACAAAATAAATCCAGGGAAGCCTGGACTCCTGACCTCTTTCTTCTGAGTAGAATCTTCAGTGGTCAAGAGAGCATTTGTTGATAGTTTTCTGCCCCTGCAGTGGCTGTCAATTGTTTATTTACATATCTGTTTATTCACGAATCTAACACGCTGACATTTAATATCTACTAACTCCACACACTCCTCCATTACTAAAGGTATTTTGATAAACAAGGGGTTTGTCCCATTGGGACATATTTTCAGCAGGAGATAAATACTAAGCAAGGAAACAGATCAGCAGGGTGGCCTAGGAAGAAAGGGAAGCAAGATGCAAGGGTAAAGCTGGGAAGTTTTAAAGCCTGGATAGTCAAGGAAGGGTTGGCTGCTATACAGAGATTTCAGGGAATGTCTAGGAGATGAGCAGGGCATACACAAAGGACCTGGGGTAGGATAATGGCATGCCCCTGTGGCTGAGCCTCAATGCAAGTGAGCTGTTTCTGAGAGACAAGAGTCAAGATGGAGAGGCTGCTGGGGTCTGCACCCTGTTCTGCAAGGCTTCCTGCACAGGCTCCATGTGCTTATTTGGTGCACATGTGGCAGAGACCCAAACCCAGAAGGGTTCTCAGTGCCCAAACCAAAAGCCAATGGCCATCATGTTACAATGTGATGACTATCAACCTCTCCAGGAGCAGGGGAGTGAGGAGTCTGCTCTGCTCCTATGGGGTCCTGTTTGTCTCTGTGGCCAGCTTTGAGTAGAGGACACATGCCTTAGTCCATTTGTGTTCAACATGACAACAGAATTTAAGACCCTGCAAGTCCAAAATTGAGGGGTGGACGTCTGATGGCGACTGTCCCTGCTGTAGTATTTTGCATCACCATCCTGCAGGGAGGAGGAAGGACAGAGCCTGGGATGCTCAGCGGGCTTCTTCCTCTAGGCTCTGCCTCAGAGGCTTCAAAGGCCATAGGAAAGAACGTTCAGGTGGGAGGGGGGGTAACTCATCAGATTTGCCTTTCAGAAGTCCCTCTCTGGTGAGATCAGAACTGATGTGGTGGCAAGGGTGGTGGTTTATGCTTTTAATCCCTGAAGCAGGGGCAGAGGCAGGTGGCTCTCTGTGAGTTCCAGGACAGCCTCATCTACAAAGGGCATTCCAGGCTAGCCAGGGCTGCATAAGTGGGACCCTGGTTTTAACCATAAATTAAAAAGTAATTTATTAGCTAACTAATTAATTAAAAAAAAATCTGTAACCCTGGCAGTCCAGCCACTGAGTGGGAGGAGGAGGAATTCAAGGCCTTCCTTTGCCCCGTAGTTTGAGACCAGCTAAGCTACAGGACACACTGTCCCAAAAGAAGATGAAGTAGCAGCAGTGGAACCCTCAAGAGAATCGCAAAAGTGTGGGTGTCAAGGAATTGCATGGTCACCCCAGTCGAGGGGAGCAGGGGCCGTAGAACTGGCAGTCGGTGAAGGTAGCTTCCTGATCTCCCTTCACAAGTGCTCTGAGACGTTTTCTCTCCAGCCTCCTTCTCCCAGTGCAAAGGGTAGCCTGGCCTGCATTTATCTTTCCAAAGAGACCATTCTGCAAACTGCAGTTCCCTGAGACCTCAGCTGCCCACGCTCCTAGGCATACTATGTTTTCTGGGTCACAGCAGACACCCCTGGTGAGCTGTTAACCGGGCTCTTAGTGTATTTTGCTTCCTGAGACTTTGGTTAGATACCAGGATCCTTGTAGGTTTGGGCTCAGGAATGATTTTCCCAGTCCCACTGGGTTGGAGGTCAGAGGTTTGAGAAAAACAGCCCCAGGTGGGTAATGTTTTCTAGTCTCTAGGCATCTGCTCTGAAGGGCATATCCCGCTGTAGAAATCCATAAAGCATGGGTTAACTTTCATTTCCAATTAGCTCTGAATTTTCTATAAAGATATAATCCTTTATTAAGTTAATGAGGCATAATAATTATTAATTGCTAATTATTCATAGTCGCTTAGCCCATTTAAAAGAAATGATGCCATTTAGGGAAAGATTTAAAGATAAGCAACTATCAAAGGACTTTTGTCCAGTATCCAGCCACTCTGTTCTTGAGCGAGAAGACAAGCTTCTCACCCAGAAGATACGATCACACTCTTCATTCTGTGCTGGGAGTCAGCACACTGTCATGTATCCTTGCCCAGCCTCCTTAGCCGCTCCGAGTGTTCAGTTTCCCAACGTGAAAGCAGGATCTGCTGGGGGTGGGGCATGAGAGGATGGGAGTTGAAAGCCCAACATGGCAGATGGAGAGTCAAGGGTTGGAAGGAATCTGTTAGAAAAGGCTTCCTGATCTGACTCTGAATGCACATTGAGTTTCTAATTAAGTACGTAGTGCGTGTGTGTGTGCGCACGTGTGTGTGTGTGTGTGTGTGTGTGTGTGTGTGTGTGTGTGTGTAAATGTTTTCATATGTATGTGTTTGTCTGTTTTCTGTGCCTATCGCTGAGCACCACACTGTGTAATTTATAGAGAACAGAAGCTTGCCAGGTCCACAGTTCAAGACACCAGCGAACCATGAAGACTAACATTGATTTGGTGTCTGGTGAGGGTCTTTCTGGGTCATAACGGACACAGAGAGTATCACGTGACGAGAGAGTGCAAATGTGCCAGGAAGTCTTTGCTTTGTAACAGCCACTCCTGCCGCACTGCCTTGGCCCAGTTACTTCCCAAAGGTTCTGATTCTCAAGTCCATCAACATGCAGCTTTGGGGATTAAGTTTCCAAGAAAGGAAATTAAGGGGGCATATGCAAATCACAGCAGCATCTATGTGTGCATGTGCATGCATGTGTGTGAGTATGTGTGCATGTGTGTAGGAATGCATATATATGTGGGTAGGCACATGCCTGTGTATGCATGATTTTGCATGTATGTGATATATGCAGATGTCTTTAGGCATATATGTGTGCATGTGCATGTGTATGAATGTGTGTTTGTGTGCATGTATGTGTACAAATGTATATGTGTATATCATATATATGTCTGTGTGTATGCATATGGATGGGAATGTACATATGTAGAATTATGCAGTATATGTATGTATATATGCATGTATTTGTGTATATATGTGTCTTAGTTAGCTTTCTACTGCTGAAATAAAACACCATGACCAAAAGCAACTTGGGGAGGTAAGGGTTTATTTCAGCTTACATATTCTGGGTCACAGTGTCTGGAGGGGAAACCAAGGCAGGAATCTGGCAGCAGGAATTGAAGCAGAGGCTGTGAACAAATGTGGCTGACTGTCCTGTTCTCCATGGAGAGGCCAGGACACCTGCTGGGGTGGCTCCACCCTCGGGGGGTGGGTCCTTATCACATCAGTCATGATGGGGGAGATGCCGGCAGGCCAATCATCTGGAGCCGTTTTTCATTATGTTTTCCTCTTCTCGGAGGAAAGACTGTGAGGGCCAGAGGAGCAGGGGGTTTGCTGTGCAACTCTGTCTCCCAGGAGTCTCAGAAGCTGCATCCACCAACATGGCTGCCTGAACATGAGCTGGACAAGGACAACAGCAGACATGCCAGAGTGGACGGGGAAAGACCATAGACCTCGGCCCTACACCAAGGACTGCAAATAACGAAGAAACGCTGAGAGCGGGAGAAACAATCTTCAACAGGGACGAGCACACCAATTAGTGTTTCAACACCAAATGGCCAGGCCTGAAAACCTACGGAAAAGTAACATTCTACACGGTTACATTTAGGATATATATAATTATATATATGTAAATGTAGCAACAATTAATGAAGGAAGGGGCCCTGAATTTGACAGAGAGCAAGGAGGGGTGTAGGAGAGGGTTTGGAGGGAGGAGAGGGGAGAAGAAAATCGTGTTTATATTCTAATCTCAAAAATTAGAGAAATAACAAAACATAGATACAAAACTAAAGCAAACAAATAGAGAAGGTTCTCTTATCAGGCATGTCTAGCTTTGTGTCAAGTTGGAAAAAAACAGCCAATGTAATATGTATGTGTGTGTCTGTATATGTGAGTATGTATATGCATGTATACATACACATACATGTATGTATGTGTACATGAGTATGCATGTATATAGATGTGCATATGTATAAACATGTGTACGTAGTGTGTAATTGAATTTTTCTTTGTGCATATGTATGTATATGGGCATGTGTGTATATCTACACATGTATATGTATATTAATATACATATGAGTGTATACAAGTGTGTGTGTAATGTGTACATGCACATATATGTATATTTGTGAATGTGTGTATGTATGTATGTGGTATGCATGTGTATTTGTTTATGTATGTATGTGTGTACATATGTATATGTGTGTGTGCATGCATATGTATGCATATATGTACATCCATATGTATACATGAGTATTCATGTATACTGTTTATGTATGTGTTTATGTTGTATACATGTGCATATGTGTATGTGTGTATTATACTTGCATATGTATATGTTTGTATACATATATGTTTGTATGTTATATATTTATGCATATGTGTATGTGTGTATGCATGTTTATTTTTTTACTGTCTATTGTACATTTATATGTGTGCATGTGTTTGTGTGTATGCATGCATATATGTTTATGCTGTGTATGCATACATATGTGTGTCTGCATATGTGTGTGTTTGTGTATGTGTGTGTACTTCTATATCTTTGCTTCTTGTCTTTAAACTTCTCACTGAAGTTCATGGACACTGATACAGAGCTCTCTGATTGGGTTCCAGGGCCTGCAGAACTATTTTAAATACACAAACCTGTTGGAGGCAGCTCTCTCATGGTTAACAGTCATGCCAGGGCCTCTGTTCGGTGGTCCATGTCCTTCATCTAAGAATATGGGGGACAATGATTTGGTGTTGTGCCTGTTCTGTGTTTTGTGACGACACAGAGTGGGAAGAGTGTTATCTTCATGATGGCTAAAGGCTAAAGCAAGCTAGGCCCAAAGGCCAGCAGGGTGACCTGCCAAGAGCCACCTGACCTCAGGACATTCCAATCTCCTTGCTGGCAGGCTCTTCCAGGCCAGGCTGCTCTCCAATTCAGAGCTCATGTTCACTGTTAGCTTTCATTTGAGTATGTGGCCTTGACTGTGGGTCATTCTGGATGCCACTCCAACCTTCAATCCTTTGTTGGAACCCTAGTTACAGACTCAGAGACTCTGGTGGGAACGCCCTCTCTTCCCTGAGTCAGAACTGCTTTGAGTGGGATGGAAATGACGTGACAGCGTGGCTGGCTTCAGAGCTAACAGATTCCACACTGACATCCATGGGGTGTGAAGAGTAGGGCTGTGTGGAGCCAAACAGGCTTACATCAGTGGCCCCGGCTCCCAGCAGAGGCCAGTCAGCAGCTGTAACAGATGATCTCTCACCCGAGGCTGGTGAGGGCATGGATATCATTTGCTAATACTACTGGTGATGCAGAGCATTCTAGGTGCCAGATGTGGTTCTCAACTCTTTCATTCATCACTTGATATGCCCTGAAATGATTATCATTCTCTTTACTGAGAGGATATCAAAGACCATCGAGGTTCATGGTATTCCCCAGCTACGTGGCCAGTGAGTATGAACCCAAAATGAGCCCTTATTAGCAGAACTCCGCTGTCCCCTGTATTGGTGCCCAAGGGGAGGTTAGGGGCCATGAATGAAGGGCCATAGGAAGAGATGGTGGAAGGGAGCGTGAGAACCTAAGTCTATAGAGCTTTCATGGCTAATGTATTATGGTTTCTTCTCCCAAAGGGGATGCTAATTTTGCCATGTAAGATGGCAGCAATTGTCACCAGGTAAGCATAGTAGATGAATGCCATGGTAACTACTATGGAATCAGAAATTAGATTGCTAACCAGATGGCCTTAAGATAAGACAGTGATCCTAAGTCCTGGGTGGATATGATGTTGCCACCAGGTGTCCTTCAGTGTGGCAGTCAAGCCAAGAGCCTGAACAAGAGAGATAGATAACATTCTGAGACTCAACCCTTCATCACTTGTTTTGAAGGTGGAAGAAGATCATGAACCATGGCACTTGGTAGGTTCTAGAAGCTGGAAGGGAAAAGAAAATGATACTCTAGGTTCCAGAGTCTCCAGGTCAGATGCCCGAAGTCATCCCCAAGTCCAGTGACTTCTGCTTCAGATGTCTGGCATCCAGAGCTCTAAGGAGCAAACAAAACCCTTTCTCCTACTACATCTGTGATTTTGTGTTACACAGTATGGAGGAGCTGATACAGCAGAACAACACTCATTTAGAGCCATACACAGGTCAGCCTGGGTAGAACTTCCCCTTGCAGGCTTCATCTGTGGGAAGTTGTAGGGTGGAGGAGCACGTCACCAACCCCACAAAGAAGCAACCATGCAAGCCTGAGGTGAGCATCACTTTACACCTGACAGGGGAGGGTGTGTCTCTACATAGTTTCCTCTCGATGGCCTTGGTTTGTAGTTTGCTCTTCCTTGTAGTTTATTAATAGTAGCCTCTTCCACTTTCAAAAAGGTTCAAGCCTTTGATGATGGCATAATCTTGAACCCAAAGTATGTGTCCTTAACCAGCACAACACTCTGTGGTCTTCCTTTGCTGGTATGTGGAAAATACAAAAACCTAATACAATGAATGAACCTTATATTAGCTTTTATTGGGAAAGCCGTCACCCACATCTCTCTGTTTATATTGCTACACATAAGCACACATATTTTAAATTGAGTATTAGATGGAATTGGAATTTTGTGAGGTGTGGTATAAACGTCATATTTAGGCATAAAATGTTCATTTACAAACAGCATACATTGAGGTATTAAGTTCAAATTGCATGGTGTCTGGGTTTGGTTTAAAATGACCTGGTGAAAATATGGTATGGATAAAATAAATACAAATACGGGGCATGATGATAGCTGTTGAGGAGCATTCCATATGGGGCTGGCAAACTATCTGCTTGTACATATTTGAACTTTCCATAGTAGGAATGTAGAAAGCAGTGTCCTCTTTACAGCTCTGGTTATTTAGGGAAGATCTAGCTACTGAGTGTCGTATTTCTTTTCTTGTCTCTTTGGTCTGTCCTCAGGTGGCTGGCTGGAGGGAATATTGGGACATGGAGGAGATGCCTACAGAGGTCTTTAAATAGGTCTTCAAGAACCAGAGAGTTTTTCTTTGGGGAACAGGATTGAGAAGGTGGATACTCAATAATTAGTACTTTAATTCTTATTTCTGATACCTATTATAGGACCTCTTGTGGATGGGGAGGTGTAGCTCTGATTTGGGGTAAAATTCAAGGATCCCCCACCTTCACAGTGATGGAGGAATATCATTAAAGGGCAATTATGAGTTGTAGACTAGTGGGATTCATTGAACAGATACTTTGTAGAGTAAGGGAACGAGTATTAGATCCTAAAGTCTTGTTCTGAAATTCATAGCTGTGCAGTCTCACCCCTTCTGAACTTTCTTATTGAATGTTGGAAATCTGACCCTTATTTCTCAGGATCACTGGCAGGACTGCTGTATTTTAAGCATCTGACACATAGTAGCGTTGGTACATACACATAGTAGGGTTGGTACACACACATAGTAGGGTTGGTACACACACATAGCAGGGTTGGTACATGCCTAATCTTCTTCACTGCTGGATTTGTTGGCATTGCAGACTTGGGACTCATGCTGTGTGCTTAAAGATGCACTGGCCCTGATTTCTAAACCCTGTGGAAGATGGGGAAAGAAGGATTGTAGGGGTCAGAGGGATTGACACCGGAAGAACACAGCCCTCTGAACCAGCTAAGCGGGGCTCACATGGGCTCTCAGAGACTGGAAAGACAAGCATGGGGCCTGCATGGGTCTGCACCAGGTCCTTTACATATATGTTATGGCTGTTAGCTTGATATTTCTGTGGGACTCCTAGTGGTGGGAGCGGGTGTGTCTCTGACTCTTTTGCCTGTTCTTGGGACTCTTTGGGTTGCCTTGTCCAGCCTCGATGAGGGCTTTTGCCTTGTTTTATTGTATCTCGTTTTGTCATCTTCGGTTGTTGTCTCTTGTATAACAACATTTCCCTTCTTTGTGAAGAGAAACAGAAAGGGAGTGGATCTGGAGGAGGGAAAAGGCAGGGGAGAGCTGGGAGGAGTGGAGGAAGGGGAAATGTGGTTGGGATGTGTTGCATGAGCGAAGACTCTGTTTTCAATAAAAAAGAATGTGTACTCATTATTTAAGAACCCAGTAATGTGCACTCATTGTAGAAGAGAAAAAAGACCACAGACGTATGTTAAAGGAATATAAATCCCTTCCACAGAGTCTCCGAAGACCTCCACAGCAGGCATTGCATATCCTGTTCACTTTCAGTTTTCTCCCACTTCTCAGTGGAAATAATTGAGGTCATTTGAGGTGTAGATTTTTCCATCTGATTTTTTTCAACATGTTATATGAGTTTTTCCTCCCTGGGGATTTTTTTTCAATGTTTAACAATAAAAGCATACCAGAGTCTAGAGTTAGATGAACAGACTTAGGAGAATTCGTAGCTCTGCCATGGCTTAGATATTTGACTGGATAAATTTTGAATCTTTTTTCCCTGGGTTATTGTGGGAATTAAGTAGCCCAAAGCCACTCCTGGACAGAGTTCCTGCAGTGGCATTTAGAGCGGGTTGCTGATGTTGATGCTGGTTACACTGCTGTGTCATTAGAGATCCATCATCCCCCTGTGTACCTGAAAGAAGAGGGGCACAGAGACTACAGAGCACTGGGGGCTTATACTGTGTGACCATCTCTTTCCTGTGTGATTCTTGGCTCTCTTGGAGAGTGAGAACTCCAAGTTAGAGAGACTTGAGTCCAAGATCGGCCCCAGCTTGTGTAAACTGAAGGAAATAACATGACCTTGGATATATTAGCATCTCCTGGCTCAGCCAGAAAATGGGGTTCTTTCTGTGTCCCCCATCAGCCCTTGGTGTGTCTGCGAACTACTGCTTTGCTGCTCAGTGTTGAGGACACAGTGTTTAAATACCAGGGTCAAGCTGGCCACCATGTAACACTTCACCAGAGCTCTGCCATTGCTCTAATCCACAGTTTGTCCTGAGGGCAATCAGTCCCTCAAGAGAGTTTATTATGTTCTGCTCTGGCATTTAGTTCCACATATATCATGATGTGAAAAACACTAGGCAAATGTAAGCAAGCTTGGTGTGTTGGAGGCTGCATGCTGGACATTCCTGGGAACTACTAGATCTGCCAGAGAATCTGCAGACAATGTGAGCATCTTGATTTTCTTTCATTTTTCTCATGTTCACGAATACCATCAGCCTTTCATCTTCTGAGACACTGGTAGTGTGGTGCAAGTCAAGGCTTTAGAAGTATAATAAAACATGGGTGCACATTACAGTTTTGATTCCTAGTAGTTGTGGGTCATGGAGTGAGTTGTTTCTCATCTCTGGACCTTCACTTTCTCATTAAGGTCATGGGGGCGGGAGAAACTCTCTGACTTCTATCAGCTTATAATTTTACAACCTAATTTCTAAACCAGGCATAGAGCTTTGA